>NC_137462.1:114419758-115878951 GCF_964235325.1 Thermobia domestica | reverse complement strand
TTCTCCGCCAAAGTTACAGCGTTTTGTCACGACACGGCAGAATAGGC
Organism: Thermobia domestica; assembly: GCF_964235325.1. Taxonomy (NCBI): domain Eukaryota; kingdom Metazoa; phylum Arthropoda; class Insecta; order Zygentoma; family Lepismatidae; genus Thermobia; species Thermobia domestica. The sequence continues at coordinate 115,878,904 of NC_137462.1, read as the reverse complement.
CAACAATATCATTCCGTACAATTTTGATTGTTACCACCATTAGCACTATCAAGAGGAGTTGCCTTTTCCAGCATTTTATTTACTGGTTCCTTCTTTTCTTCGTTTTCTTCTTTCTCTATGCCTTCTAACTTTTTCACGTATTTTTCTCTGGGCTCTTTTCTCTCGTTTACTTATGTCTGCTATTTTTAAAAATCATTCTGCTTGTAGTTCTGGCTTTGTAATCTCTCTCTTTCTTTTGCATCTTTCATTTCATACAGGATCTCTCTTTTATTCTTCTTCGTCTTTCTGATTCTCTTTTTATTTCTAATACCTTACTTGGCTTTTTTCTCTACAATTAAAGCTTTTATTTTATTCCATGTTTCTTTTTCACTAGCATTCTTTTTTTCTTGGTAGCATTCCTCTATAAAATAAAAAAGTAAATCATTTATTTTAATAATCCAGATTTAGTCAGCAACAAACCTGTTTTTATTAGCTTGGGACTCTACAAAGTGCACATCCCAACAACATAACTTCAAATATTTAGTGCTTTTGTTCAAAGAGATAAGCAACATCAATGGTACAAATTTATATTCGAAATTTTACTCATGTATAACATTTAATTAAATTTTAATTCAATATTCGTCAACCAAATCATATATTATGAGACAACATGTAATTTATATTATAGTAGCATGTTTAGCAACATATGATGAAATTTTTGGAATTTTTCCTCCCGGTAGCTCTAATAGTAGCATTTTAAGAAGCTCATAGTAACTCAGATATATAACTATTTGTTATAATAATATCATGAGCTGCTCATTATGGTAACCTTCATGGATCATGTGTAACCTCCATGCTAGATAGAAATCATGGAGGTTACAAAAGTGCACTTCAGAAAGCCTGATACTCAAAGCTAGAAGACTATATATGCAATGACTTCGATTTTAGTAGGAAAACTGCTATTTTAACAATAATCAATTGAAAAAACATTTTCAACATTTTTAATAATAAAACTAGCAAATACATGGAGGTTACAAGATCAAAGAGTACGCACCTATTTTCCATAAGATGTGAAGATTTTTCACGGACACAATACTGCACACACAGTTATCAACATATCACTCACAAAATGGCTGCTCTGAGCTTCACTTTCAGATCTAGAGACAGGACAGTGCTGCTTCCTAGTAGAGTTTCTGGTAATTTTAAAAGTACTCCATGGAGGTTACCTCACAACCCAGGGACAATATTTTCGCATTAAATAGGCCATGAAAATGACCTTAAAATTTAATTTCTTGCTAAGTAGTTTCATTATTTATGTCTTACAGTAGTAAATTATGCGAATTTTTCACGAATTTTCTAGTGAAAACATGCTTTTCTTTCTGTTAATGTTGAAAAATGTTGGTAGGGACACTCCACGGAGGTTACATTTCACATATTTTTCGCTTTTTTAAAAGCAGAAAAATAAAATAAATGTTAAAATAAAGTCTGAGAACACAAAGTACTAATTATTTTTTATTTAATAATAACTTTGTTACTTTAATATTGTATACCTAGAGGCTGAAAAAGCAGAGGGACTGAAAATTCCCCTTAATTTCAGAATCACCTATAATAGTATGCATATAAACTGAAGTGCCCTGTTAATGAATAGATATTATCCTAATTATAGTATATGTAATTATTTTACCGCAACATTCACTTGTAATGTCTTAGAAGTTGTTTCTTTTAGTCGAGTTCAGGGATGCAGATTAACTTAACGTGGGTTTCTCCATACATGCATTAAATACGCGTTCAGAAGAATAATAAAACTACTCATCAATAAAAGCAAGAATGCTATTTAACCGGGCAAGAGAACAGCAAGGAAACCCGAGTTCATTGCAGGATACAACCGTAGGGAACAGGCGTGCGATCGACGATTATACGTATAAACGAGAATAGTGCAAAAAAACACCTGAGATCCCACACTCTCATTTTGATTTGTACTGGTGTGACACTAATAACTTAGCAAACATAAAATATTGGTTTCTACATTGTACAGAATTAGTGTCATAGTAGAAATTAATATTCCAGACTGTCGTTTCATATGCACTTAACTCATTTTAACCGTAAAATTACCATTTTTATGACAGACTATTCTTGACTAGTACCGTAGAATGGCTAGGTTCAGAAGGAATTCTGATGCACATTCGAACAGTAGTCCGGTAGAAAAAATTGATCGTTTTCCTGTTTTCAGTCTCAAACGATCTTCGATGCATATCATAAACAACATCAAAAGACTCTCGTTGCCCCGTCGCATTGATCCACAATATTGGAAACGGATCAGAAAAATTTTCTTGAGTGTGATTCTGTTTGCTATCTGTACGCCATATGGAGAATATCATTTTAAAAGCCGCAGTACAGGGAACTATTTTGTACCTAAGCAGCACTCTACTCTTTAACGCAAGCTAACCTAACCTGTTTAATGTAAAATGGTCAAAATACTTAGTGAAAAATGAACTTGTGCATGTTTTGTAAAACGTTTAATATCCATCCAAACGTCTGCAGAAATTCAGGAAAGAAACGTTAATATTGTAGCTATTCATGTACATATCTGAATTAAATCAATACGCAGATTCGCTTTCACCTTTATCCATATTTTTGATCTCTTGTTTTAAAATGCCAGCTATCTACAAATATGCAATACAAGATTCAATAATTCTGTGAACATATAAAAATTATTTCAATTTCATTCGAGACTTGTTCAAGTATCTTCAACATATTCCTTTGAACGTGTAAATTCGAAATATTGAATGGTCTTGTTTAACCTATCTTTGACCATGTACAAGTAGCGTTAAATTACTATTTCTTGGATCACAACAGGTAAAATATACCAGAATACATTGTTGCCTTCATGTGCGCACAAAATTTATCTCATATATTTTTTTTTTTTTTTCTAATTTAGATTTTGAAACATATCACTGCTTTTGCCACTTATTCCTTCCCCTTAATTTGCCCCACACGACGCTTAATTTGATATATGTCACCTTATTAAAGAAGTTCCTGGTTAATTTTTGGTACGAAATGCTTCTCTACTCTGCAATTATAATTTTATATATAATGAAAAGTATAAGGAATCAGGATGGAACTTATTAAGTCGAAGTGTGTGCTACAGGATCGGTTGTGAAAAACCCAGTTAAAAAAAAAAAAAAAAAGCCCAGTTAATTTATTGGGTAAAATTGGTATTTATTGGGCAAAAATTGGGTTTTATTGCACTTTGTACGTACATTTAAAGCCATATTCCTTTAAGCATTCATGTTCTACTGTAAACATGAAACTACAGAATTCCTTTGTGGGGCTCCCCTGGCGCAGATTCTTGGTTCGATAAGAGCTCATGCCAGGTGAGCTTTGCAATGCACGAACACATGTGCGTGGGTTTTCTCGGAGTTCTCTCATTTCGTCCCAATTTTTTCATGCCACTATATTCATCCATCTCATCATCATAGTTTCCCTTAGCCTTGGTGCAAAATCATGAGACATTGAACTAGATTTAAAACAAAATGTAGCACAAGGTAATCCGTAAAGCCCCACCCGCGTTTCGGATGGGATACTTTGCACCGTTGCTACTCGCTTGTTTCGATTTCTAGAAAAAGAATAGATAATTTTGTAGAGTAACAAACGTGCATAATATAGAATAGGAATATTTTTTTTTTACTACACTAGGGATTTTATATCCCAGAGCCAGTCGTCATAACTGAATATTTCTTCTTCAAAATGTGCCGGGCAAATACGGGGATAGTACCTTAAGTTCAGGAATAAGAGATAGAAAAGAGCTTTATTATCATTATTATTGTAGAAGAACTGAAATGTTGAGACTTTTTTTCAAAAATCATTTCCAAGTTGCCAGTTTGTATTTTTACAATAGATTTTACGATTAAAGGGGCTTTGTAAGATACGATAATTGTACTGTACGTCACATACTCTACCAGATACGCAAGATGAATTCGGAAGTTTTCAAGACATGATTAGCTGTTGTGCTCGTTCTTTACACAATTAGATTAATAGTAAATATTTGAGCCTCTCCTTCCCTTATACGGGAGGGTCCCACAAGTTGTCGCTAAAATCTGATTGCCACATAGCACATCTGATAGAGCATCATGAGAAATGAACATTAGCAAAATTTAAGGTGCTATGGACCAGAAGGATAGGAGCTAGAGGGCTTCAAAATTTGAATATCAAAAAAGTATCATGGAATTATGTACGTTTAAAGTAAATATCTTGAAAACCGGTAAAGCAATCAAAACAAAAGTTGTATAATATAATGAGAACAAAATGGCTTATCGAAAATCATAAACAGTGTTACCATAGGTGAAGCAGTGTTGCCAACTCAGCATAAAATATTTTATTTGAAATAGCAGCATATACAAGTTTGCACAAATTTAAAATGCACTGTTATTACTAAACATAACAGTGAAATGTAGTGGTACAGTGTTGCACACTATTGGAGCTACATGCGCTGAAAATATACAATAGGGAAGTCTAATATGTGGCAACAAAGTATAATAAAGGAATGCACTAGAAACAAGTGAGGATTTTGCATTATACTTCTGTAGCCCCGATGAATAAGTAGAGAACTTGCGAAAACAAAATGATACGAGCGAGGAAAGAAACGCGTGTTTTCTATTTCTGTAAAGTGGTTCTCTATTATCTTACCAGTATTTGAAAGAGTAGTTTCTTGGTTTCTGTCTTTCGTGTTAAGGGACATGTTCTTTTACTTCCTCTCCTACATACCATGATTATGTTTGTAATATTACCATATTCACATTAGAAATATAATTATTTTATTACTAGCTCATTTCATTTTTCGTCGGCTAGGATAGCCATGTGGTCTAGAAGGCTAGATAACCGACATATTAGGCATCGCAGGTTCCAATCCTGCCTCGGACATGTTTTTGTTGTACTTTTCATCTTACATTTCGTTGTAATCTTTCTCTTTCATAGTGATTCGGATCCCACTTTACTATCCTATATAGATTCGAAGCTGACACAGGACGTAAAAATGGCATCATTCAATTTCGTTTTTCAAACGCATCAATATTTTGTAACACTGCTGACATTTTGCTGTTATACTATCTGTGTTACGCATTTAAACTAAATACATAGTATGAGACCCAGATTTCTTTATTACCATCTATTGCCACATATCAAATTTCTCCATTGTAACCCACGTAGCTCCAATAGCGTGCAACACTGTAAGCTACACTTCATTGTTATGTTTAGTGATAATAGTGCATTTTAAATCTGTACACATTTGTACATGGTGCTATTTCAAACAAAATATTTTATGCTGAGTTAGCAACACTGTTTATAATTTTTGATAGGCCATTTTGTTCTCATTATATTGTACAACTTTTGTTTTGATTGCTTTAACGGTTTTCAAAATATTTACTTTAAACGTACATAATTCCATGATATAATTTTTTTTATTTTTTTATTTTCAAATTTTGAAGCCCCTAGCTCCTATCCTTCTGGTCCATAGCACCTTAAATTTTGCTAATGTTCATTTCTCATGATGCTCTATCAGATGTGCTATGTGGCAATCAGATTTTAGGATTCCTTCCTGTTTATCCTACTAGCCTCCCAGCAATATTTATCAATATTTCTACGTTGTCAAGATTGTAGGCGAAACAGGAATTCCTGTTTCGCCTATTGTTAACACAAAGGGAAATTTTTGAGTTGTGGATTTTTGCTTTATATGAACCCAGGATATTGATCTAATGCAAGTTACCAAGAGGAAGTAAAAACGTTTTAGCATGAAGTAAAACTGATCAGGATTAAAAGAAATGAAAAATGTATAAGAGCTATGTTATCGTACATGTTCATTTATTTGTACTTTTTTTTCTGTCGTACATTCATACTCAGTTTTTCAAATGTATGCAATAGGATACAGTATCAACGTAATCCATTAAATCTATAGCTCTAGACTTTAATCTGTCTTTCAAAGTATTAATTCGTTGATCTAAGTGTTGTACTTCAATTTCTGCAGTTTTCCCCGGTTCCCTTTCTCCAGTAACAACATTTTATTTTCATTCTCTGTCCTTGCTTCAATAACTCCAAAAACGTATATATATTGGGATGATCTTGAGGCAATTTTTATTCAGTTTCCAATGTTAGTAGTTCTTGCCCTTTATCACATTTGTCAATATTTCATACTATACAATAAAAAGAAATGGGTGAGCTGGAAGACTATGAAATTTTCTTCACCCTTCCACTTGGCTATTCCACTGTTCATTGGTGAAATCTTACAAATCAACTCTGTGTTTATGATACTACGAAACTGTGCCTTGCACTATGATAGCAATAACCTTCCAGAAAAAAAAAAAAAAACTAAATGCCATTGTGTTGTGCCTTACACATGGGTGCCCACGGAGGGGGACTGACGCAAACTGCGTCATTGAAATATTTGGGGGGGTAAAAATTTATATAAATATGCTTGAGGGGGTGTAAAAATTAATCGAAAAGTTTTTTTCATGGAAGAACACCTACGAATAGACAATTGGGGGGGCGTCATGGACATAAGGGGGGCACCACTGCCTTACAACAAAGAAATGAACGTACCTATAAATCTTTGGAAGTGGTTGAATTGGATCCTCGATTACGTTGTTCGTCATTTTATCCTCAAAACTTCTGGCTTCAATTGGCGTTCTTTGTGACTCGTGAGAATGTATACGTAACGATTTATGGGTTCATCTCCAAGAACAACAGTGGGTTTGCACCCGTGTGTACATTTCAAGTAAGTCTTCTTCTTACCATTACGCCTTTAATCCGATATAAATAATTTTTATATTCAAACAGTTTGCCTCCACGTTTAGTGTTAACACATTTCGACATATCTTTCGAATAAAGACACTTGTTACAGAAATATTCTCACAAAACACTCAGAATACAATTCTATCTATAATTTTAAAAAATGTGCGTCACGGGCCCAGGACAAAGCCTAGGATATTTCTGAACTTTCACAATTCTGAGCTTTTGTGCGTACCTTGGCTACATATCTAAATGAATGCTGTCCGGAAATGGAATGTCCGAAATGTAAAAAAACATAAGGAAGAAAAAGTACTGAAACAATTTTCAATCGGTATACGCCAGATCTTAAATCACAACGGAATAGACTAATCCTTTTGAATAATATTGCCACCACTATAGGATTACCGACTGATAAATAAAAATATAAAACTGTTAAGAAGATAATTCTTGGGAGTATCTTGCATTCACCTTCATGCTTTTGTGCATGTTGTGTATCATCAACTTACCCTCATATCCGAACCCCCAAACAATCATAAAGCCACGAGGGAAACTTTCCCTGTACTGACGAACAAAGTTGCTGCGCCTCTTGCTGTCAATGTCACGATACGTGATCGTCCTAATGTGACAACTAGAAGCAGTAAGATGGGCATATGATTCTTCCATTGGGAACCCGCCAGCTACTTTTCAGTTTCCTACGGTTCCTCTAATGTTCGGTAATGTGATGCGGTAGATGGTGTACATGGGCCTTGCCAAGTAATTCCACTCAGCTGAGAGGTCAAAGTTAGATTCATGATAACTGAAATTGTTTGTTTTTCTACTGGGCAGCTGCTCCATTACTGGAATGAATTAATTTTGTGAATGAAGGTAAAACTTATTTGTTAGTTTGAGTTGCATCTGAAATATATACATAGCAATAGTGTTGTATGTAAATGGTCACTTATAATACACTGTATGTATCTGAATAATGTACCATGTAACAATACACAGAATCTAAAGTGGCTTGAGAAATTGTCTAATGATAATCTTGTATTTCATATTGAATCACGAACGACTATTTTTCTGGACAATAAGACAGTGCTGTGTCATCAGTATCACTGAGGCTGGCCTTTAAATATTCTAAGCAGCGGCGTGCCGTCAAGGGGACTAGGCTAGTCTCCTGGCATTTTAAATTGAAGTATTTTGTGATAAATATATTCCAAAAAAAAAAAAAAAAAAAAAACGAAAACATTGTTTATATTTCTCTATTTTCATAAAATAATACTGTTTCAACTGTTCTCATACAAGTTTAGTCCGCGCCCATGTGCTGGATCCGACAGCTAAGTAAAGATCGGAAACGCTCGGGTTTTAATCGGCTTTTCTCGGGGTAAGGAACAGGGTCCAGCCAGCTAGTCCGGATATCATGTTGACTAGGTTCTAAGCTCGGGCGTTCTGTCGTAAGCGTTACGCAATTAAAGTTACAGTATTTATCTTGACACTATAAGAGATCTAGTGAAGTGTGAACTTTTTAGATTATCAATATATTTTGAAAATGGCTCGAAGGAAGAGGAAGTATGGAAGGGGACTTGTCTGAGAAATCAAGTCCCTTGCAGCAAAGCGATGGCGCAAGCAGTGGTATTACTTCAATTGGTCTAGGGGACAGTACGGGTGGGGATCGGTCGTTTCAGTGTTATATTCTGGACCAATTATTCATGGTATAATTTGGATTTCTTAAGTTTTCAAGAAAAGCAACAAATAATAACCAATGGTAGACCAACTCCAAGCATTTCCATTCAGCCAAAAATGACAGATTATATACATAATATCAAAACGGATTATTTTGCTTCTTCAAAATGGTTAACTGCATGTGAGTCAAGAAAAAAACAGTATTGCTGGCCTTATATTCTGTTCCACAGAAAAAAAGAACGTGTGGAATAATAATGTTTTTTTGTGACATGAACAATTTTTACAAAGCCAAGTTGCGCCACGAAAATTGTTATTCACACGTGTCCACAATAACTAAATTGAAAACTTTCGAGAGGCAGAATTGATTTTCAATTGAGTGAGCAAAGAAGGTTAGATGTTTTAAAGCATAATGCAGAAGTTAATTCAAACCAAGAACTAATGAAACGATTGATTTACGTTTCTTGTTTTATGGCTAAAGAAAAGCTATCATTTAGAGGACATAACGAACAGGAAGAGTCTGTCAATTAGGGAAACTATATTGAAGTAATTCAGTTACATTCTAAGTACGACACTAAATTAATTTGTCACCTTCACAGCACGGGAATGTTTAACACGTTCGCTGCTGAGGACGCCCATCGGCGTCCAGTACTGAATTTGGCATATGCGCCGGACGCCTCTCGGCGCTTGTCCCTGCAGCTGATTCACTTTCCCGCTAGCGCTAGCAATACCTGCACTAGCGCTGGCGGGAAAGTGAATCAGCTGCAGGGACAAGCGCCGAGAGGCGTCCGGCGCATATGCCAAATTCAGTACTGGACGCCGATTGGCGTTCTCAGCAGCGAACGTGTTAAAGGAACATCAAACAGGATTCAGACTTGGCCACACTGAAGCAATGTTTACCCTATGATGATAATGATAAATTTACCTGCATATCTTTGCCACGAAAAATATAGTTTTGTTATTTTTCTTAACTTTCGAATTCCCATATGAGATGCAGATGTTCTGTATTTGTGAGTGGACACAAAGAAGCATAGATTCGCACGATTTGTTCTTGGACGTCAATGGCCAGAACACGGTGGTGAAGGAAGATGTGAATAAGAAAAAGCACGTACAGGAATTCAGGAAATGGTTGTACGTATTTGTTTACCCTGTCTGTTTTGGTATAACCATTAGCTATATCGGCTCCTTTCATCAGTGGGAAGCTTTAGTAATTCCAGAAAATTCTCAAGGTTTAAAGCTCAATTGACATTTATTGGCACCTGACTGCATGTCAAAAGGTAGCGGAGGTTTTGAGATATGAATTCCCTCAAGATTTTCTCAAAACATCTTTTGCTCCGAGGGAAACACTTCTAGCTCATTAACAAGAGGTAGTTAACTACAATATTAGAATGTGCATATCTGCCAAAAAGAATAAAGCAAATATGTCTAGAATGAACCACCATTCAGTAACAACTGAAAAGAAGCTATATAAATTGCATATGAATTTCTCAATTTATAACAGCTTTTCTTGTTTTCAATCTGAATAACTCAGCGTGCTATAATATCAATTTCAATAAACTGCATACATACACTTCTATTTCATGGTTGTTTGTGTTATTGTGTTTTCAATCCGAATAATCCAATGTACCAGACTAGTTTTCAGGAAGAGAAAGGTATGCATATATATTAAACATACTATCAAGAGCGCCGATCCTGGGGGACCGAGCCCCCCAAAGCTCATGTGGCCCCTATTTTATTTATAAGTATACAATATTTGGTATAATTTGAGTGTAATTTGTCTTAAAATCTTCATATATAAACCTTCTGCATCTGAATGCTCCCCCCCCCCCCCCAAATTTACAGAGAAATCGGCGCTCTTGCATACTATAGTAATATTTTCTAGTACTGTATATTTTTATGATTACTCTATATACATTATTTATAAGTAGCTGTCGTGCCACTGCTTATTAAAATTCTACAATCAAGTAATACAGAAATCACTTATTTTCTGTAAGTTGGCCACTTTTCGATGGAACCGATGGTGGCCAACAGACAGGTTTCAATGTATTATTAAATGTGTTGGTGACGTAATTCTGGATAAAATTAAATCAGAAATAAACAATACACTTTTTACAGCAGTAATGTTGGACAAAACTACGGACATTGCAAAGCTCTCTCAACTGTCAATCGTTTCGGTACGTAAGTGACGGTAGTATTCATGAAAGATTTGTTTTGCAGATGTTAGTAGTGATTACACTGTGACTGCTCTAAGTGAGCATGTTTTCCAAGTTTTCTCTCACTTTAATTGTAAGCAAAAGGTTGTAACACTAGGCTATGATGGAGCTATCACGTTTTCTGTACATTTAAACGGTTTACAATCTTTTGAGAAAAGGTGTCCCAGTGCACTCTCCACACACTGCTATGCTCACAGAGTCAATCTCGTTGTTCCACAGTCTGTTAATCACATCGACGAATGTAAAATATTTTTTAGAACAATAAGCGGCATCCCACATTTACTTTCACATTCATCGAAATGCTGTAACGCGCTTGCTGAATCAGAAGTAACTAAGCGATTTCCAATGGTTGCCAATACAAGATGGGATTACAATTCCAGTATTGTGAATGCAGTGAATGAAAATCAAATATACCTCTTCCGGTGTTTTGAAGAAGATTCAGATAATTGTGACACTGAAGTTTTCATGGCTGCAAAAGGCTGTGTGTTATCATTGAAGAATTTCGATTTTGCATTTCTACTAAAAATTTTCAGTCATATTTTTATGAGCACGGACATTCTATTCAACATTTTTAAAACATTGGATGTGAAATATTGCATCGAAGAAGTACAAGAGACGGTATCTCATTTTGGGAATGCAAGAAACGATTTTAAAGAGACTTTTAGCAAAGTAGAATTAGATTACTCAACAGATTCAAAAATTAAAAATGTGCGTCTCCACCATGACTTATTGATACTGTGATTAGACAAATGAAGGTGAGATTTCAAGATATCAGTGAGTTGAAATTCCTGAGCTGTTATATTCAAAGAAATTTCAGTGATTCAAATCTCGATTTCCTAATTGCTTGTTTTTACTTTTAAATCAAGTTACGGGAGTTTTTTTTAAATTTTAACAATTTGCGGAGTGAATTAATATCAGTTTACAGACTCTTAGATTTTTCAAACAAAACTGTGACTGAAATTATCCACTTCTTGAAAGGAAGAGGCTTGGTAGAAGAAGCGTTTACAGAAACATATAAATTGTGTTTGGTGTCAATACCACTCAGACCCTCCACAGCACAGCGCACATTCTCTTCGAACCTAGTCCCCTATGAGAAAAGTCACCACACGCCATTGATTCTATGTTTCCGGTATATAGTGGTGATGCTTGAGAGCTTACAACTTTTGTATGAAACAACATTCAATGAATCCACCGGACTCAACAATGGTTAAGGCGAATCTCTTTGTATTCAACCACTTCTTAATTATGATATTTTCATCAATTTTGACATTAAGGACAGTATTAATAATTTCTACACCAGGGGAGCTAGAAAACAAACCCATTATACTCGTAGCTATTACAGGAATGCAATAATTTCTAAGACGCCTTGAAAGTCAACATTTGGATGTGTTCCTTGATATTTTGATTATAAACACACATGGAAACTGTGGGTACTTGAGGACCCAACAAAGATACGCCATTTATATCCTATCAGTACCCCTTTGTATCATTGGGCGCATCTGAAACGAATGGACAGTTTTTCAAGTTAACACAAATTAAGTTGTATTTTGTCTGTTTCCCTTCATTACATTGAGTTCTAATTTAACTTATTCTTTTACTAGCAGATTGCCCGTTCTTCGTAGAGAGAGAATACATTTTATTTTGGACAAAGGGCAATGCAGGGGTGAATTTGGATTTAACACATGGGCTGAAAAGTCCCGGGCCTAACAAAGAAAACACCGTTTTTTGGTTCAAAATTAGCTTTATTCATCAACGTAATCTCCATGAAGAGCAACGCAATCAGTCCAGCGCCGCTCTAACATTTCAATACCACTTTTGTAGAACGATTTATCTTTTGCCTCAAAATAGGCCTCAGTTGCAGCGATAACCTCTTCATTCGTGCGAAATTTCTTACCGGCGAGCATTTTTTTCAGGTCTGCGAACAGCCAGTAGTCGCTGGGAGCCAAATCTGGCGAATACGGTGGATGTGGGAGCAATTCGAAGTTCAATTCATGTAGTTTTGCCATTGTTTTGATTGACTTGTGACACGGTGCGTTGTCTTGATGATACAAAAGTTTTTTCTTTGCCATATGCGGTCGTTTCTTTGCAATTTCGGCCTTCAAACGCTCCAATAACGCTATATAATAGTCACTGTTAATGGTATGTCCTTTCTCAAGATAGTCGATGAATATTACACCACGCACATCCCAAAATACCGAGGCCATAACCTTGCCAGCCGATTGTTGTGCTTTCGGGCGCTTTGGACGAGGTTCACCAGTTGCTGTCCACTCAGATGCCGATCGTTTTGATTCCGGAGTGAAGTGATGGATCCATGTTTCATCCATGGTCACATATCGACGCAAAAAGTCCGGTTTGTTACGTTTAAACATGGCCAAACACTGCTCAGAAGCATCAACACGTTCTTGTTTTTGGTCAACAGTGAGCAAACGCGGCACCCACTTTGAACAGAGCTTTCTCATAGTCAAATGCTCATGCAATATAAAGCCAACACGTTCTTTTGATATCTTTACGATGTCAGCTAACTCACGCACCTTCACTTTTCGATCATTCAAAACAAGTTTGTGGATTTTTTTAATGTTTTCTGATGTTACTGCCTCATTTGGACGTCCACTGCGTTCTGCATCATCGGTGTCTCTACGACCACGTTTGAAGTCAGCAAACCAACGTTTTATTGTTGTTTCTGATGGAGCGGAGTCTCCATAACACTTTTCAAGCCATTGCTTCGCTTGAACGGTATTTTTTCCCATCAAGAAGCAGTGTAAAATTAAAACACGAAATTGTTTTTGATCCATTGTTTTGAAACTAACACAAGTAGGGTCACTCTTAGCACAATAACTCACAGACGAATGAATAGAATATCATGAAATTCTCACAGCTGTCTTGTGAAGGTTAGTATTCACTGAAAACAAGGTGACTGCAATACAACTAGCGCCATCTATGTGTTAGGCCCGGGACTTTTCAGCCCATGTGTTAAATATCGGAAGTGTCACTTCATCTCAGAAATCCCGAAAACTATGGATTCAATAATAATATCTCCTTTCCTCCCCCTCCCCAAAGTTGCACCGAAAAAGTGAAATGAAAAAAAAAAACATACCCGAACCTCATCTATATTGGAAATTTGATCGAGATCGGTCGGGTAGTTCAAGGGTTATATTTGAGTATATTTGGTGCCTCCTCAATATAGGGTAGTACCACCGTTTGCGTCCAAAACAGGTCCGATTCGTCGTGAAATGGATGTTATTATTATTATTATTATTATTATTAGAGGAATATTGCACAGTTCTTTTAGTTTTGTCAACGAGGATGGGGCAGGATATCTCCAGAGACCACGGTTCGAGTGTTGTAGTTCATCCCGATAATAATGAAACTACACCTCATCAATTTCAATAGTGTGAATTGGCGCATTGTCTTCGTGGAAAATCACGTAACTGGTAGGGAAACATCATCTGCATCATAGAATGTGTTTTCACATTAAATGTTCTCCATCAGGTTATGAAAGTCATGTCTGACTGTACCGCTATAGACAGTTCCAGTTGCTAATTGAGTTCTGTAGTCGCTTTTGCTGTACGGTTTTCGGTGGTCGACAGACAGGTACTGCATACCTATTTACAGTCTTACCAATTGACAGATCTAACATGTTCCAATAATTTAGCCTTGGTCTTCATTTTTATATTGTTATCTACACAGATATTCAAGTTAAATTTATTACCAGTATTTGGAAATTCAGTCATGTGTGAAAACTATCTGTATATAAGATCTATGTTTTAGATATATGGTTAGTGTACGCGTCTTTGGTACAGGAAGCATCCGTTCGGTTCCCGGTAAGAGCTTATGTGGTTCAAATCTTACATTAATTGTAGCTGCACAACTCATGCAGTCTCAGTCTGAAACATATGTTAAAAACTAATGCAACCAATCCAGATCTATCTATCTGGATCATTCCACCGAAAATTGCCCGATGGTGGTTGCATTATTAAAACTTCTGATAATTGGCACCTATTGATACATGTTCCTTAAACACACAATGGTATAATTACAAATATTGGTACTTCACTCCGTATGTCAATGACGGCCATATTTCCAATATGTCGTATAGCAAATTATGTGAAAATTAGGATACACGCAAAATGCAATGTCAGAAATTAAAGTGGCGCAGATGTGAAACAAATATCATTGCAAGGGTAATGTAATGCCGAAAAATCGTGAATTAAGCATAGCCTATAACAAGTCTAAGGAGTTGAGACTGGAATATCCTATGTAACTTCGTATTTGTCTCCATATAGTGGACAGCTGTATAAAATATGAGATAGTAGAAATGAATAATAGTGGTTTTATAGAGCATCACATATGGTCACATACAAAATGTTTGCCATTGTTTACACTTGGAACGTGGGGAAAGTACAAAAAACCTAAAACGTACGCTAAATGACCTTTACTTTATATTGTATTTGTAGTACATATAAAATTAGTGTTTGCATATATAAAACTATAATGTTGGAAAGTTGCTTATAAAATGTCAAGGTACAAAACAGTGGCATGTATTTTGTGCAGCATGTCTAATATATAAAATTGAAAATGACAGTTTGTGACCTTTTTTTAAAATAATAATATATTTTTATTTGGAATATAATATTCAGGCAGAAATTGCGTGAGTTTGGTGAGAGGAGAGTGGTTACAGAAGGAAGATTTCTTCCAGTGCCTTTCCCGGTGGAAGCGTTCCTAGCATCGCTGCTACGTTCCCTCTTTGCACAGCCATACTTAATCTCTGTATAAGAAAGGCTGAAGCTCGAGTGTCGCCTGTTTTGAGAGTTATTCGGCGCCCAATTTCTTTAATAAAATTTAGTCTTTCATGACCCCAGGACCCACAAGTTTCGATGGCGATGGTGATGAAGTGGTATTGGTCCTGGAGGTTGTTATATTTTCGTCTCTTTTCCGATTCTCTACGAGTTGCCACCATCCCAGCTTTTGTGGAAGAAGTAGGATTATTAGAGGGGCTAGAGTATCGGCACAAGTGAAATCCCATATTAAAGCCTTCCTTCGTTTCCATGGCACCAGACATTCCATCAGGTCTCTTGCCGTCAGAACGACTACACCCCATTGGCTCTCTCACGGAAGGCGCTCCAGAAGAGATAAGGGCTCTCATGATGAGGTCATTGACATCTGAGTGGCGAGAGTATCTACCAGCACTGTGGAGACATGCGAGGCCATGTATACCTTTCTTATCCACTAAACTTCCGCAAGCAAGGCACCGGTGTTGTTCGCAGACATCTGCTCCCAAACGTAACGCACAAGCGATTCGATAACTTTTGTCTGGAAGATGCAGCCCTAGGGATGGAGATGGAATAGCCTGTACCCAGGCACCTGCTTCAGGGGATGAAGTAGCTAGAAGACGTGCCTTATCCTCAGGATTGGTGGAGGACTGAAGAAGAGAAGAAAATCTGGAGTTTATAAGAGGAGCTCCCATGAAGATTGTAAACTTCTCTTATCAAGATCAGGTAGAGCAAGTCCGCCGCACGATCTCCACTGGGAGATACAATCATTAATCTCAGCTTCAGAATCTTGATGAATATCCTGGCGAAGAAGAGAAGTGATCAATGGCATAGAGCTATGAATGGAAGAAAGGAAAGATGGAGTGGCCAAATCAAGGGCTCGACGAATACCTAGACCTCCGTGATTCACTGGGAGAGATGCCTGTAGCCATGACCTATCCGTAAGAGAGCAGTTGAGAAGAGATTCTAGGCCAAGTTGGATGGAATTATCGTATTGATTCAGAAGATCTGTCTCGCGCCAGGTGGAGAACTACGAAGGAAATATAACAGTCTAGGTATTTCTAATGAGGCCCATAAGAGATAGATAGCTGAGTGTGCAGAAATCTTAGATAGGCGAGTGAAAAAGAAATCTAATTTGGATATTTTGTCTAGTAATACGGTGCGTCGAGTGTCAGTGTTTAGTGCTGCAGCTAAAAGGGAGGCTCTGTCTGGTGATATAAGTTGAATTCCAGGTGCGACTTCGTTGAGTAGGGTGTACACGGTGTTAGCCTGTTCGTTTGAGACTCCCAGGAAACCAACTTCACACTTGCTGAAATTGAGATTTAATCCAATCTCGCGAGATTGATTATGAATCTGTCAAAGCTTCCAGGAAATCTTCCTTATCTCCAGCTATAGTTCTATCGTCGAGATACCAAATGTTTAACTCAGTATTGATGTTGCTGACAATAGATTGAAGTGTCAACGCAAATAAAGCAGGTCCTAGGGGGTCGCCTTGTTGAACACCTCGCTGGGAGAGGATGATGTTTTCACCAAAGAATAGATGACTAGGCTGTGAATTTGTGACCTGTATTGAGTAATGTTTGGAAACGTAATACCTCTCTAAATAACTCGAAAGCTGGATAATTGAGTAAATTCAAATGAATACATCAAGAAACAAATTAAGTTGAATATAGATTCCTTTGATGCTGCAGGTAAATAGCTACAGGCAAATTGTTATCGATCTGAACCCAGATATTCACATAGTCAATATCTTGCAATTTTTGGTTTATGTTGAATTTTGAATCGGATTCCATTGAGTGCCCAAAATGCAACTTTGTGATGTTTTAGTACACATACAAGACTACAATCTGGACAATTTTGAACAAATTCGCAAGTACATTTCTGTGCGAAATTTAAAATTCAAATATTAATTTGAATTTTTGAAGTGTTATTTTTTATTTTACAGGTTTCCTTAATAACTTGTAGAGCAATCTTTAAACTTTCCAATGGTGTTTATTTCAAGTCTCTAGTTCACATATTAACCATTTTATGACCATTTTTAATAATCACTGTAACTGAAAAAATACCCTTTTTCGCAGTTTTTGAACACCCTGTATGGTAATATTTGGGATTTTTCATCACTCACTGTGATAAAGCTGTGCACCAATTTTTACAAAAATCTAAGATCGTCAGGTCAGATTTTGTCATTTCATTAGTTGATTTCACATGGAATGCCCCAAGGGCTTTCGCATGTGAAACAGGAGAAATTCTTTTTCGTGAAAGAATATTTTACGCGACGGAACGATCCAAGATTTGCGGAGCAAAATAAGTTATTAAAAAACAAATTCATCGGATATTCGTCTCATACGGAATTTTTTGCTCTGTAGATTTGAATTTTCCTGGAGAAATCAAGTTTATTCGCATTCTGATACTGATTTAGAACAAGATGATTTGAAAAGGGGTAAACTGGATTCCAAATTCCAAAGGTGCTCGAAAGCTTGTTCATAAACGAGATGCTCCTTCTTCTCCATGTGTGTAGCAGCCACGTCGAATCTGTGGTCGACGAGGAAGAGAATTTCATGCATTGTCGACAGTGATGAACTTCAACTATAGGAAGCATCCTGGATCCCGGAAAAAGAGGTTAATGTCAGTTCTTTAGATCTTTCACCTGAATCTTCTAACAATACTCCCTCGCTGCCAAACATCGCTTACCTAAAAGAATGGGTTATATCTTCTTGGGGAAACGACAATATGCAATTTCGAAGAATTAAGGTAGGTTAATTATACAACCTTACGAGGTTAAAATATTACTATGGTACTACCACTTAATACTTTGATTAGTTGGCGAAAAACACTACAAATTTAATCGAATACTAGCATTTTGTAATAAACAGTTTTGGAAGTAAAATAGTTTATTGTAATAACTCCCAAAATAAGCAAAATTGATGGGAAAAAAGCGTTACGTGCCAAAGGGGAGAGGGGCACTGGCACAAATCCCGAGGGGGACGAGGAAGACATGTCCCCCTCAATAATCTGAATTAAAAAGTGCTTTTTGGGATAAGTGTGATGATTTGTGTCTGACTGCCACAAAGGAATGTAAGATTAAATTGATTTCTCTTGGCTTTTCCATTTTTTTTTTTTTTTTTTTTAAAGAATCGTATTCTGTAGTATTTCAAACTGAGCTTCGTGCTGTAGTGCGTTTAGTAGTTTCATCAATATATATTAATTCCACTTCTGCTACTTGGGCACAAATTGCAATAAATGCCAGAGGAGGATACGTCCCTCTCCTCATGCTGGAAAGTTGTCTCAGCTGTAGGTACGGGCACAAATTTCGTGGAAATGGGGAGACATGTTCCCCCGAACATTGGAACTGGAGGCTCTGCAAATAATCCGATTTGAAAAGTGCTTTTTGCAGATAAGTGTGATGATTTGTGTCCGACTGCCACAAGGAAAGTGAGATGAAATTTGTTTCTCTTGGCTTTTCCATTTTTAATAAAAATGGAGGCGTGCGACTGTGCGTGACGTAACCTGATATGAAATCTTATCTCCTCCTCTCCCCTAGGTCCTAGCACACGAAGAGTATATAGACTATCCAATGTCAGTAGAACCCATCTTTTCAGTAAATGCGCATTTCATTTATTTGTAGTATCAGCCTAGGCATCTACTCAAGCTTCGTAAGCTAACTAACTCTATAGCCTATGGAACCCGGAGGTTCAATGCCACGTTCGCAAAAGCTCTCCACTGACTTCTATCCTTAGCCACCTATCCTTCTTGGATCCAGTTTCTACTTTGTATTCGTATTTTTGCGAGATCCATCCTAATATTGTCTTCCCATCTGCGCTTAGGTCTTCCTAATGGTCGTTTTCCGATTGGTCTTACCGCTAACATTTTGAAAGCGTTTCTACTTTCTTCCATCCTGGCTATATGTCCTGCCCACGTAAGCCTCCTAGACTTGATGACCCTAACAATGTTTGATAAGCCGTATAATTTACGTAGTTCCTCGTTATGAAGTTTCCGCCATTCCCCATTCCCGTTCCTCTTGGCCCGAATATTCGTATGAGCATCTTGTTCTCAAATACTTTCAGTCTATGTTCTTCCCTCAGGATAAGCGAGCATGTTTCGAAACCATACAGAACAACAGGTATGATTATCGTTTTATATATTTTAAGCTTCAAATTCCTAGACAGAATTCGCGACAAGAGATTTTGAACTGAATAATAACACGAATTCCGGTTTTAGTCGACATTTAATTTCTTCGTGAATAGGATTTTCGTCTGTTAATATTGATCCTAGATTTTTGAAAGTATCCACTCTATCAAAAGTATTATTTAATATTTTAACGCATTCATATTGCCGTATTACGGTCCAGACGCACTTCCATGTATTTAATTTTCTCTGCATCTCTTTCTATTGTTTTCCTATCATCTATTAAATTTACATTATCAGCGTACGCATAACCTGATGAACACCGCTCAGCTCTAGGCCCTGGTTGCTGTCGTTGATTTTCCTTGTAGCGTATTCCAGCACAAAGTTGAATAATAATGGCGAATAACGCCATAAATAAGAATAACGCATCTTATTGTTTCAGGCCATTATCGACGTGAAAGCTCGTGGCCAAAAATTTTCCTACCCGGACTTTGCTTTGGGACTCATTTAAACATATTTTAATTAATCTAATTAGTTTTTTTGGTATTCCAAATTCTGTAAGAACGTTGTACAATGTTTCTCTCCTAACCGAGTAGTAAGCCTTTCTAAAATCAATAAATAGTTGATGTACCGAGGTATTGTATTCCCACTTCTTCTCGAATATTTGGCGAATGGTAAATATTTGGTCGATAGTTGATCAATTTCGTCTAAACCCACACTGATAGTCTCCAATAATTTCATCTGCGTATGGGGTCAATCTTGATAATAGAATGTTTGAAAGGATTTTATAGGATGTTGACAGAAGAGAGATGCCTCTATAATTATCACAGTTTTGTCGCCTTTCTTGTGGATTGGAACAATGATTGATTCTTTCCACTCTTGTGGCAATTCTTCCTTGTTGTAGATAAGGAGAATGAGTTTGTGTATCTTGTTCCGCAATTTTTCGCCTCCAGCTAAAATTAACTCAGCCGGAATTTCATCTACACCCGGAGATTTGTGTTTCTTTAATTTCTTTATAGCGATTTCTACTTCTATTCGGTTGGGTTCTGGAATATACGGTTCTGTGGTATCTCCCCTTCTCCACACACATTAGTTTTTGACTGCATGTTAAGCAAATCGTCAAAGAAATCTTTCCATCTATTTAAAATGCTATCTGCATCAGTGAGAACTGTTCCATCAGATTTCTTTAATATACCACGTGGTTGATAGCCTTCCTTAAATTCGTTGATCCCTTTATACATGTCTCGAATGTTTTTATTTTTACTATTATCTTCAAGTTCCTAAATTCTAGCTTTCAAAAAATCGCGTTTCTTTGTTCTAAAAGTTTTGGAAGTTTCCCGCCTGATGTCTACAAAATTTTGTGTATTTATTTCATTCGGATTTTGGAGCCAACGTAATTTTGCCTGTTTTCTCTTCTCTGCTAGTTCGGACCATGGTTTGTTCCTACGTATTTCGCGTGTCCCAATTTTTCTTTTGAGAGAGGATGCTTCGTAAGCAAAGAAAAGAATTCAATTGCTGGAATATTTTTCTCCATAATCTTAAGGTTACATCTGTTAACTAAAGAGTATATGACATCGTCAGATTTCTGTAACGGATTCCTGTAATGTTATTGAGATTATTATCATTTTGCTCAAAGAGTATTGTTGCGTCATACATAATTGACATTCTTCATAGTTTTGGGGAAATCATTATTATATTATTATAAAACAATTTTAACGTGGATCTTTGTGGATGCCTAATTAGAAACATATCAATTATAAATATGCATGTATTGAGATTTCAGAATGTTTTCACGGATATGATTTGTAATACTATGTACTACTACTTCATCTACATCGCCTAATATATAATATACTCTACAACAGTTGGTCAGATTCATCTACCGTAATGTTTCATTTCCCTTCTCTAGAATAAGGCGTATTTAGGAGTTTGTTTCGAGGGGCTATGCCCAACACAAGGAAGGAAGTGGGCAATTGGCCATCTGAGTTTGAGAATTAAATATATTTTAATTTATGCATAAATTGAAGTTATAATAGCAATAATTGCAGACCGATAAATCCTATATGATATGATGCAAAAATTTACGACTAAATCTAACCCTTTATTCTATTCATACAAGAAAAAGGAAGCATCCTCTTGGTCTTCCTAATTTTCCGGGCTAATTATTCCCCAGTTTTGATTTTCTTTAATTCAAACATTTCCTTCTGTTAAAAATAACGAAACGATGTATTCCATTCATTACCTGCTTTTCAATTTACTAATTTGCCTTGCTACAGTCTCCGCTGCACTGACTGGAGGCAGTTTGACTTCATTCCACAGCCCAGCTTTCTGTTGATGAACGCCTTGAAGCCTTTATTGTGGTATTTGCTGCTAATACTTCGATTCCATTGTTAGATAGGGTTTCTCTAAACATGCTGGACGTTATGCAGAGTCATTCTGACGCTTGCTTAGTGGCCGTACTAGAGTTCGACTAACATGTTTCCTGCAGTAGTCAGATCTTTACTATGACGCTAAACATACGTCAAAACAACTCTGTATACGGCCGCACCTCCATTGCTTCCGAATGCGATTGCAAATGCGAATTTCCCAGCACGTGTAAATAAATTGGAGTGCCTCGACTAGTTCCGACCTGCGAATTGCGAAAACCGACGAAAAGATGCGAATGCGAACGATCCCAACATGCTGGGATTGTTCGCCCAAATTCGTGTGAATGGAGAGTCGTCTGCAGAGGAATTGAGCGCTACGTGAAAGAAGAAAGTTTGTTTTGCATGAAAGCAGACGACGTTGTGAGGTGCGGAGTTAAAAAAAAATAAATCAAATAAAAAATAAAGATGGAAATAAATGTAGATGCTTTAATAAATTGTGTTTTTGATAAAGTTCCATTGTTGAACCAAGCTCATCCAGATTACACAAACAACACGTCGTGAACAAATTATGGGCAGATGTAAGCAAGGAACTTTGAGTGGAAGATATGTGTATTTTCTTTTGTCTTTAAAATATGAAGATTTAATTAATACACGAACTTCAACATTTTATTCAATTTATGTTTAGTTTTTGTCCCTCAAATAATGATTTTACGAATACATGTAATTATTGACAAATATGGTTGAAATAGCAAAAACGGGTTTCTTTACACGTGGAAAAAAAATTTTCTTAGAAAGTAGGTTGATTCTGTAATCTCCAATTTTATTTAGTTAATTTATTTTATAGTGAAAATAGTAGCGGTCACCACGAAGCACAATAATAACGGAAGCGACATTCACTTTATTTTGCACACAAAGGAAATTAATAGATATTGTTATTTAGGCTCTCAAGACTTTAAGGTACGAATTTTCAAGCAAAAATATTTCACATTAAAGCTTTCAAAGAAACATTCCAACTTGATTCGCATTCGCAAAAGTTCGGATGTAGTAGACGCACATGGATTTGCAGTTCGGATTCGGAAACAATGGAGGCGCGGCCTAAGGGGGACTATTTCTTGCTGTCAGAAGAAAAACATCAAGCTATTATTGGACGACGCCGAACATTTCGTCGCTTTAATCGTGCTCCTACTGGTAACAACTTGGCACATTTTCGCTGAGTATATACCACAGCACGTTACTTAATTAAAACTAGGGAAACGACGTAGCTAGTGCGACTGTCTCCAGTTAATTGCACCTACCTCAATAAATCTGTTTGGTTTAGTCAGTAGTGTTCAGGGCAGTACCGGATCTAGAAATTTCGCCCCCCCCCGCAAGAAAATTTGAGCCATCTCTATATTCAATACTTTTTTAATAGTACATTTTAATGAAATATTCCTAGTGTTCTATTTGTTATGCTACAGAGATTCGAATACTTACGTTTTAGAAGAAATCCTTCCTCCTCGACTTCATCTCCGCAAACTCCCGTATAAGATCTCTCTTCAATGGTCGAAGTTCTCTCATGGTTGATTGCCAACATTCCCAAGTCGCCATTCTCTCCTGTGTTATGGAACACCTTAAATAGCTCTTGATCCTGTTTAAGATTTGAAAATAACCTTTCACAAGCCAGAGTTACGGGTAAAGTCAGGAATAAAGCAAAAATAGTCAAAACTTCAGGATAACTTGGGACAATAGTATTAAACTCGACATATATAATACCGCCCATTGAAAACCAGTGTTGATCTGTGAAATATGGTTTTTTATTCCAATAATAGTGACGGACCGATGTCTTGGTGGTACTTCTTTTGTATCTGGAAGTCTTAAACATTAACCCTGAGGCAAGCCTCGCTGTGTCCGAAAACCGACGATCTTCTACCAGTTCATCGAAGTGTTTTTTCACTTTGGGTTGCCTTTTGGCTATGAACACGGTTGACTTTCCACTTTGTAGCAACACCCGTGGCCTCTTGTTTTATTTGATGATATTCTTCAATCATTTTCTTCAATTTCTCTTGGCTGTATTCAAGAGTGCGTAAAGGTTTCTCAGATCAATTTGTTTTGTTTGGAGAAGTTGCGATGCGATGTTCAGTTGTGAAAATATTTTTGACAGCACGACAGTCAGAAACACAAAATCGAAGGAATACATTACTTTCGCCAATCGCTCTGCTTCTGATACCTCGTTAGCCTTCTTACTTGTCAGTGAAAGTTTTCGGAGAGTTTTCATTACATCAGCACACCTCAACCTGACAGCTACAATAGACTGATACCGTAAAGCCTATCTGATTGGACTGAGGTTTTTCAAAGTGAAATCTGATTCTCCTGTGAATGATGACAGAATACCAAACCAATTTATATTCTGGTCAAAAAATATATACATATCCTGGAGCATTGTGAAGTATCTGGCAACTTCTTTTACACCTTTGACGGTATCATTAATGACAAGGTTTAAATTACGTACCTCGCAGTGAATAGGCCTAGTCTCTTCTGAACATCTGAATAAGCAAACTCATCACAGCAGCGCATTTATATCCCTGCCCTCTATATCGTCGGCGGCAATTCAAAACCTGCTATGTGCATTTTGCAGGAGAAGCGAAAAACAGTATCCTGGTTAGCTTTTTGGCTTTATAAAAGTGATGTTATAAGTAATATTTGATGCTGCACGTTACTTGAGAAGGTACCAGTTACGTGCAGCATCAAATATTACTTATAACATCACTTTTATAAAGCCAAAAAGCTAACCAGGATACTGTTTTTCGCTTCTCCTGCAAAATGCACATAGCAGGTTTTGAATTGCCGCCGACGATATGTTTTAAAGACTATCCCAATTTCTCCAAATGGCTTAACACCAGAGTTGTAAGTCTGAATGTAAAAATCCTAAAAACACTTCAACAGTGTTGCAACTCTTGCAAGAGGCACAATGTACGGATAAATTTATTTTTAAACCCCTCGAAAGTAAGACACATTTCGTGCATCGTTGTCAGTCCTGGTAGCTCATTACTTGGTTCTAGTTAAACTATTGTGGAAATATTCAAGTGTTTTAAAAATTAATATTTACAGGCAAGTGCAGGGGGATCTTTAAAAGACCTTGGGCTTTTTAGGGTCCGGCTCACCTGCACCGCGGGGTCTTGCGGTTTATAGATCCGGCACTGGCTCAGGGCTATTCTACATCCGTCGACGTTTCTGCGCTCCTTGTGCAAGACGAACTTAACACTGACCAGAAGCGAATTGTCATTTTGCTACAGTTTCTAGTTTGGCTGATTATTCGCCCAACTTCTTGCAAGTAAAAAATTGAGCTGAATACAGACACTTCCATTTTACATCATCAAATAATGAAGATAGCAACTTTTCCTTTTACTGTTGAATTTCCACTGCTTTCACTAGCACTAACAACTCTGCACCTGGGCGGACTCCATACATTCCGCAATGCTTCGAAATATTCCTGCCACTGGCAAACGAACATCTTCTAGACCTCTATAATCGAATATGCATTGAAGGACCATTTCCTGCTGTGTGGCGTAAAGCTTATATTTCCTACCCTGAAACTTGGGAAACTGGCTACGTCCAGCTTGTACAGCTCAATTGTCTTAGTTGTTTGTGCATGTTATTGGAGTAAATGATCAAGGCAGGCTTAGTGAGGTACTTGGAAACTAATTCCTTGCTCTCTAATCAACAGCGTGGTTCCAGAACTTCCTACCACCACTTATCATCTTTAGAGTACAATCCAGGATGCTTTATGCCATTGCCAACATCTGATTGCCATCATCTTTGATCTTCTGAGGACTTATGGAACCAATTACCGTTATGGAATTTTACATCAGCTATTTCTTTGAGGGGAGCAAGGCGGTAGAGCTCCCTTTTACACCAGTTTTTCTGAGATCTATAGTTTCGAGTTCGACTAACAAGTTGAGTTGAGTTGATTTTAGTTTAGCGTCCCTTTCAGCAGCGAGGCTATATGAGACGTGGACCTACTGATTAACGTGGAATCCGAACCACATGAGCTCCCGCCGGGAATCGAACCCGGGTCTCCCACGCCAAAGGCGCGTACGCTTCGACTAACAAGGAACGTACTTGGGCTCGAACGGGTGAATATGCACAAAAAGGAAAGTATGTGTACTGTTAGCACCCCGGAAGCAAACAGTGATATCCGTTTTCTGCAAGATGGTGTAAACGTCCGCAAGAGCAGACCAAAGCAGAGCTCGTGCCATAATTACAGGGCGTCTGTACTGAATGACCGGGCCAAAAAGGTTGGTTAATGCAAAAATTGGCGAACACGTATCCCATTATTTTCAGCGGCACACATTTTTAGTGGAAAAAGTTGTCCCAGAGTCCTCCGGAGGGTACAAGACATGGTCCATCCAAAACTTTCAAATGCTAAGGGGTGTCAAGTACTATGTCGTTGGAAAGGTATTGTGAAAGTAACAAGATGAAGCAGTCTCTACCCCAGTGGCGAAGGGTGGTAAGAGGCCCTGAGGCCCGGCCTACCCATTTACTTTCAGAAATTATAATTTATAATTAATCTATTTTCCTTCACAGAACGCATGATATTTTTTAAGTTGAAAAAAAAAAATTGTTCGATAAAAAAATCATGGTTGGCACCACTGCTGGGAGGCTCACCGAGCAGTGTCTCAGGCAGCAGTAGAACTATCGCCAAGCTACTCAGAAAATCCCGCGAGAGAACGTGTTGGAAATGACGTTTTCTTCACCAGCGTATAACCTGCGAAAGAGACCGGCCTCAGCGCTTATCGACTTTCGTTTCTACCTACTAGTTTCTCTCGAGACCTTCGATTTCGATTCGATATATCAAACAAATAAAGAGCAAGATAACGTGGGCTCCATTCCGTTCCAACTTTCCTTAATTTTGCGGACTCTAACGCAACGCAAAAACTGGAACAAAAAATTCTAAAGGCGCTACGCCTATTATCGCAAACTAATGGCCCTTTATTCCGTTGCGTTGGCGCAAACCTGTACGAAATCAGACTCATTGAGTTCATTAGAAAGAGTGTATGTTTTTGAGATATTGTTATTTTTTTCTTACATTTGCAAAAGTGAATGAGAGAAAATGTTAGTAAGTGGAGAATATGAATAAACGTAATATACTGTAATTCCTATTTAAAAACCTTCTATGCCAGTGTTTGAAAATTAATGTGTTATTAACGAACGAAGACTAACGCCTGTGTTGAAAATAGAACAAACAGAGGGCAAGAGAGTTCTGCATGCATTGGTACAAATATATATACACAAAATATCTTGACTGAATGCTTGTCATGTGTTTTGAACAATATAATTAAAGACAAAATTTTACAAGCAGAGTTTGTTTCAGTACATGTAGACTAAACAACATATGTTTCTTGTGAAGCGCAGACAATGTGATAGTCCATCTTCCCCACCCGATCACGCCAATTAAAACAAATTGCATTATGGCGAATTCAGATCATCTATGAGTCACATACGTCAATTTCAGTTTGAAAATTGAGATCCGGATCGAATAAGTCATGCCTATGAATTACAATTGCATTAAATTTATGTGAATTCGTCTTCTTGTATTTCTGTAGTAAAATATTTATGTCTAATCTGTTTCATTTTACTATTATTATTATTATTATTATTATTATTATTATTATTATTATTATTATCGTTATTATTATTATTAGTAGTAGTAGTAGAACCTTGGGCCTACCCTCTTGAAACTATCACCCTTCGCCACTGCTCTACCCTCACCCTGTACAAAATGGTAGACAGTCAAAATGTCAACACCTTTATCATGAAAGAGTCTACGGCCACCATTTTGCATAGGGTGCGCATACAGACTTGGGACTTGTTGCAGTTGTTTTTTACAATGCATTTCAAACGATATACTACTTCATCTACCTTACCATTTTAAAATTGTGAAGTGGGCCCTGCTTAGGACCCTACGGAGGCCTCTGGGGCAATACGTTTTCATTCAACATGCATTCCCCGAAAAATAATGGAATACGTGTGTGCTGATGTTTCCATCCGCCCAAACGTTTCCGCAAAAATGACCCGGAGTCAGATTTTATAGACGCCCTGTCGGTATGGCACGTGCTCTTGCGGACATTTACACCAACTTGCAGAAAAATTGCCATTAATGTTTGCTTGAAGGGTGTTAACATTACATGCTTTCATGATTGTGCGTAATTGCTCGTCCAGGAAAGTACGTGAGCTCGACCGAACAAATACGCATAGAAATAACAGTTTAAATAGTGTTAGTACCTCTAAAGCGATAAGTGATGTCAGTTGGTCTGCAAGATTGTGCAAACTTGGACCAATAGATGGCGCTACATAGTGGCAGAGAGAGCCCATCTCATGTCTACCGCTACGCTACTCCCAACAGTGAAGATGCAAATGCTAGTTCTTCGCATGAGGAAAGGTTGAATATGTAGTGAGGCGTCAAATGACGCGCAAGTGGCGATCAACCCAATAAATGTAGTGCGGTTGGTTGGAGTGAAAGTGCGACGTAAGGTACGTTATGAGCAAGGAATTGGTCTGGAAGATGAGACATTTGCATGTTTTCTAGAAGAATTAATTACGCAAAAGTATGGAAATCAGAAACCGAAATTCTCCAATCGTTAGAGTGCTGTGGTGAAGATTGTGAAGAGGAAGAATTGAGAACGTATAATGACACTGTAAGTCCTGCAAGAGACAATGAAAGTAGCCAGAGTTAATACGAACCGTCGCCGAAAAGGTGTAAGGTCGACAGTGTGATAACACAGTTTACTGATACACACTACAGAACATATTCAAGGATTATCATGTGCGTGGATTCAACTCATATAAAAACTCCTGCAGCGATACCCGAAACTGAAGACAAAAAGCAATATTATAAATGCGTGTTGCAATATGTAGCAAAGAAACGGCAAAACACGGCTGCGTTCAAAGGAAATCGTACACTACAGTTAAAAACAATCAAGTAGGGTACCATAGCAAAGTTTGATGAAACATGAGCTATGTGCGTCCATTATTGGCACTTACAACTTTGGGCGATGGAAATACCCAGAAATATTGGACTGTTGAATTTCAAAGCTTCAGTAGGATTTATTACAAATTTGAAGCAGCAGTATGGAATCACATCCTGTCGAATCACCATGTTACAATCACGGAGAGAAAATGAGTCTGGAGAATTAACAAACACTGCGGAAGCATTTGTGACAGAAGTAAATGAGCATATAATCAAAAACATCTCAACGGAATTTGTGTGGAACTATGATCAAAGCCAGTTAAACTACGAACTATCGTCAGACCACACATTGTCGAAAAAGGGAGAGAAAGATGCTACTTTGACGTTAGAGTCGATATATGGTACAACACAGCTACACTATTGACGTTGAAATTTCATTGGATGGACGTCTAGCTGACAAATTGTATATATATGCTTTCAAGAATCCAGTGGTAAATTCGGTTTCCGTGTTGCATGGGACGTGGAATATAGGTGCCCATCTGACAACGATACGTCGCTCGTACTGTGTTACTCTTGATCGTGACACAAGAATGAAGATATCCTCTGGGATGCCTGTGTAGGAAAACGTATCGATATAAAATTAATACCATCAAAAACTACAAAATATGCTCAACCTTTGGACGTATATTTCTTTCGTTAATACAAATTGTACGCCAAGCGAATTACTGACTACTTCCAGTTACGTCCCCGTGTGCAGCAGCCGAATTTATATGACTGGTTATTTCTCCTGAAATTACATTTTATCTACATCATTTCTTGGTGGACACCTATCGACCAATGCTTCGTTACGCATGGCAGAAAGCTGGTTATGACAATGGTGAACTTGTGTAAGTTATCAAACGCGTAATTGATGTGGCTTTCCATACAAACATTACACTGTGTGTGGTGTTTACATGTGATCATTGTTCTCTTGTTACCTGTGCGTTCTGTAGTCTTCTGTGCTGTTTTGATCATTTTATTGACAATCCTCATGTGCATTTATAGTTACGCCACGTTACCTACGTGCACCTCCTACTGTGACCTCTCGTGGAGGTTCCTAACTTCTTGCAGAAAAACGAAAGTCACCATTTGCTTGAAGGTAACGGAACTTGTTTCATCATGTTCCGTTTCACAATACCTTTCAAACGATATACTGCTTGACCCCTTACCATTTGAAAATTTCGGATGGACCTATCTGGGGGACTCTCGGACAACTTTTTCATTCAAAATGTGTGCCTCTGAGAATAATGGGATACGTTTCCACCGATTTTTCCATTCACCTAACCCTCTTCTGCAGAAAATGGACCGCCGTCAGATAGTACAGACGCCCTGTAATTATAGCACGTGCTCTACTTTGGCCTGCTCTTGCGGGCGTTTACAGCATCTTGCAGAAAACCGGATATCACTGTTTGCTTCTGGGGTACTACCAGTACACACACTCCTTCTTCTGCGTATTCACCCGTTCGAGCCCAACTTCCTTGTAAGACCTACTCTCCGCGACCCGTTCGTGCAAGATAATGCCTTTCCACAAGGCAGTGTCTTAAGTGTCACTCTCTTTGCTGTGGCGCTGAATGGTGCAATGACAGATACTAGCATCCGTTTACGGAAATTATATGTGGACGACCTGGCAGTTTATTGCCGCTTTTGTAATCTCTGTGTTGCTGCTAGACAATTACAATTCCCTCGGAACAGGCTTTAAAGTTGGTCAACGATCATTGGATTTACTTTCTCCATCGACAAGAGTGTCAATTTTTGTCGTTTACGCAACTAGGTATATCATCCAGATCTTTATCTAGGCCATTCCCGGTTGTCATGAGTTGACAACATCCGATTTCTGGGCCTTCAGTCTGATTACCAGATGTTTTGGGCAGTTCATCTATGAGAGCTAAAACATTGCTGTCTGAGAGCAACCCTAATCTGCACCAAGTTAGACTATGAATGCACTGTTTATTGATCTGCTAGACGTCACGATCACGTCAACTGAATACCAATATCAATCAGGCCCAGGCTGGCCCAAAGGAACATGTACCGGTGCGCCCTCCGAAAACATCACAGTATAAATAAAGGTACATGTTTTTAAATAATAAATTTTTAGTTTTATTAGTAACGAACACGTGAAAGGTGCAGTGCGCCCTTGCGAAACTACACCGAAGATGAGCGATTTTTATTTATTCTTCTGTATACCACAGTTCTGTACAATAAATACACACAGTTACTATATGTATAACCAGTATGGATAACTAGTGCCTATTGTACTTTTAAAATATAGCTTTACTAATTTCCGTGAAATGTGGTCTTCGTGTCACTATGGCATGGCGCGTCCTCAGGTTGCGGATCGAGAAGACCTGTAGATATAAAGGTTAGCTGCGAATATACTGAATAAGTAGTCGCGGACAAACAAGGGGTGGACCTCCAGCTTGGGGATTTGGTGTGAGGCTAACAACCCCATTCTGTAAAAAGAGGCTTGTTCTGATACATTCGCAAAATCTTTGGATCAGGATTGAAAATTTGGCACGAACTCAGCAAAGTAAAATGCACATGAAATTTGGGACATGGAATATAAGTCGTCTCTATAGGCTAGACGCGTTAAAATCCATAACGAGTGAGTTATAAAAATAGAGGACAGACTTAGTAGGATATCAGAAGTTAGATGGGAAGGAAATGGAACAGTCAAGTCAGGAAATTTTACGTTCTTTTACGGGGAAGAAATTAAAAATTACCAACTAGGAACAGGGTTTTTTGTTTACAAACGAGTAATATCAGCAATTAAATGTTGAACTGCTTAGTGATAGATCTTCTTTTACTTCTCTTAAGGGTCGGTAGTGATATTTTTTATTCAAATGTACATGTTCCAATAGAAAACAAGGATGGCGATATAGAAGGCATGTTTTACGAAGGAATAGAACGGATATTTGTCCAACTCTCGCAATACCATATGAAAATTCTATTAGGGAATTTCAATACGAAAGTAGGACGAGAGGGTGTTTACAAACCAATTATAGAAAATAAAAGTCTGCATGCGGAAAATCATGACAACCGCGTTAGACTCATGAACTTTGCAACATCCATAAACCTTATCGTGAGGATTAAAAAAATTCTGAAATCGCGATATTCATAAATATACTTGGACTTCACCAGATGGAAAGACACATAATCAAATTGATCACGGTTTAGTAGACAGAAGAAAACAATCTAGCACAACTGATGTTCAGTCGTTCAAAGGAGCTGTGATACTGATGACTACCTGGTAGTACAACGAAAAATAAAGAGACTATCGTTAAATAAAGGAAATATTCTATATCTGAAAACGGAGAGGTTTAAATTAAACAAATAGACGAGAGTCAGGTGACAGGGGAATACCAGATTAAAGCGTCGAATAGATTCTCGGTTTTAGAAGATTCGGAGTGCATTAGTGTTCAGGATACTTCATTGAAATTAGAGATATTAAAATTTCAGCAAAAAATTGCGGCATGCGGAAATACATAGAAACAAACCATGGTTCGAACAGGAATGCGATAAACTAGCAACGAAGAAACAGGGGAAAGAGAGTTGACTACAAAATCCAAACAAAATACAAGCGTGGGCTGATAAGTTCTCGGCCCGACTCAGAAGGACTCGAGCTGCAGGCATGGAAGTGTGAGGCTATTCAACATAGTCTCCTCGAAGGTCAACACACTTGGCACTTTGATGCTGCAACTTCTCCAACCCCTTAAAATAAAATAAAATAAAACAAGGTCTGCAAAAAAACTGTTTCGCAACTGTTATCACCTCTTCATCACTGTGAAATTTCTGTCCTTTCAGTGCTGTTCTGAGTTTTGAAAACAGATAATAATCAGAAGGGGCAAGATCTGGCGAGTAAGGTGGGTGGTCAATGCACTGAAACTCTAGGTCCCTCAGAAAATTCATTGTTCTGCCAGCCTTGTGGACGGTAGCATTGTCCTGCAAGAACAAGACACCTCGTGTCAACTTTCCCCGGTGCTTTTCTTTAATAGCGTCTTTACCTTAGCCGACAGACTGCAGTAATACTCTGCAGTTATGGTTTGCCTTTGGAAGATAGTCTGAGAGCAAAACACCATCCTTATCTCAGCATATTGAGGCAAGCACCTTCCCTGCGGACTTTTGTGCTTTGAATTTTTTGGGCCTTGGAGATCCTGAGTGGCGCTACTCGCATGACTGCTGTTTGGTTTCGGGATCAAAGCAATGAAACCACGTTTCATCCTGGGTAACAAGCCGATTTAAAAAATCGTCCTTGGAGTTCGCAAATGCCGTAAAATCACCTGCGATGATCTCACACGTTTGCGTTTCTGATCTGCGATCAAACATTTCGGAATCCATTTCGCAGAAAGCTTGCGCATGTCCAACTGATCATGGATTATTGACCCAACACGTTCTTTGGATATGTGCACTTTGTTAGCTATCTCCTGAAACGAAATCAGTCTGTTGCTCAAAATCAAGTCATGAATCTGGTCCACTTTATCCGGAGTTGACACTGGCCTGCCACATCTGTCACCATCTTCTGTTGAAAATTCACCGCGCTTGAAGTTCGCACACCATTTCTTCACAGTGAGGTATGAAGAGGGCACTGTTCACCCAATGTGTCTAGCATGCAACCATGGATTTCCTTGGACGACTTCTGTTGCAAGAAGAACTTCATTACACCTCGCAACTCCTCTTTGGTGAATTTGACATTTGGCTCTGCCATGGTTTATTCAATTACCTGTAAAATAAAAACCGTTCATGGTAGAATCGTGAAATTTGGTACTTAAACATATAGAAGATCAACATTTCACATGACATCAGTTACATCAGGGTAGTACAATCGGAAGGGGGTCGGGCCGAGAATTTATCAGCCGACCCTCGTAACTACACAAAATTTTATCATCTGGCGGAGAACTTCCGGAACTTTTAGAATAAAGGAACGCCATTTTTTAAGAGTTAAAATTAATAATCTTGAAGATGATAGGAAAAACAAAAATATCCGGGGTATCTATAAGAGCATCAACGAAATGCAGGAAAGGCTTATATATTAAAGAAAGCCGATGTAACACTTATTACTTATACAGATAGTATATTGAATAGATGGAAACATTTCTTTGACGATTCGCTTAAAAAGCAGCCAAAAAACAATGTTTGTAGAGAAAGTGAAATGCATACAGCATAACAATATATTCCAGAACCTAATCAAACAAATGGAAATAGCTCTTTAAAAAATTAAACAAATGCAAATCTCAGGGTGTAGACGAAATCTTGGCTGACTTAATTTTAGATAGAGGGAAAAAATTGTGGAACAAAATACACGAACACATTCTCCTTATCTGGAACAAGGAGGAATTGCCACGAGAGTGGAAAGAATCAAACATTGTTCCAATTCACAACAAAAGCAACAAACTGACTGTAATAATTATCAAGGCATTTCTGTCAATAACCTATAATCATCTTCAACATTCTATTAGCAAGATTTTCTCTATACTCAGATGAAATTATTGGAGATTATCAGTGCGGATTTAGACGAAATCGATCAACTATTGACCATATTTACCATTTGACAAATACTCGAAAAGAAGTAGGACTACAATACCCCGGTACATCAATTATTTATTGATTCTAGAAATATTTACTACTCAGAAGAGAAACCTTGTACAACATTCTCACAGAATTTGGAATACCGAAAAAGCTAGTTAGATTAATTAAGATATGTTTAAATGAATCTCAAAGTAAAGTCCGGATAGGAAAATTCTTGTCCACGAACTTTCACATCGAGAATGGCCTGAAACAAGATGTGTTGTCCCTATTATTATTCAACTTCGTCCTGGAGTACATTATGTAAGGAAAATCACAGGTACCAAACAAGGTCTAGAGCTAAATGGTATTCTCCAGGTCATGGCATACGCTGATGATGTGCATTTAATAGAACAACAGAAAGAAATGCTGAGGACTCGTTAAAAGCTTGCAGGAATATGGGCTTAGAAGTAAAGACAGAGAAAACTAAATTCATTGAAGTTCGTCGTAAATGTAATACTGAAAATCATGGATACGTTAAAATACCAAATAATACAACGAAGTGGATACTTTCAAATATCTAGGATCATTATTAACAGGCCAAAACCATAATCACGAAGAAATTTGATGTTGACTGAAAGCAGGTATTTCGTGTTGTTATTCAGTTCAAAATCTTTTGTCGTCGCGCATGCGTGTTGTGCTGTATGGTTGCAAAACATGGTCGCTGACTGTGAGGGAAAAGCGTAGACTGAAAGTATCCGAAACAAGATCCTGAGACGAATATTCGGACCCCAAGAGGAACGGGAATAGCGGGAACTTCGTAACAAGGAAGTGCATAATTTATACCGTTTAGCAACATTATTGGGGTCATCAAGTCTAGTCTAGACTTGTCCACCCCCCTCATTATTATCCCAGCATGGGCCTGGTATCAATATTGCCCTGTACTTGGGCGCACACACACTTTTATAGCTTTAGTGTACAGCATATTTTTGTTCAACTCCTTCTATATCAGGAAGAATAACTGTTGAACATCTCCTGTAAAATCACTTAGACAAATCTAATATAAGTTGCACATTTGCTTTGAAAATATAAACCCAGAGGAATTGAAATGATCTTTCACATGCGGCACTTCTCGCTTGAATGTAGAACACCTTTTGCAATATTCATAGTTATTATAACATTGGTTTTGCTACCACTGCAAAATATTTGTACCTTTACTGTTCTTATTACACATTTATATTGATTTATCTCACTTACATCATGCATATGATTAACACAGTAATTTTACTGTAGTTTTATCAAAGAAGTACCTGAGTTTGGAAACGTTCAAGAAGATATATTTCTACTTAACCAAATTTACAGGACAATTTCCAAATAGCATGATTTTCAACATTAATAATAATAATACGAACTAGAAGTTAATTTTCGAAACAAGCAAGCAACCAACCAACGTACAAGTTTCCTTGACATCCTCGTCATTTTTGTGTCCATTATTCCCACTTTCCCAATATTTCATTGTAAGTACCAATTAAGTAATATGTAGAACTAAAATGCCAGTCTATTTCATTATAAGAACCAGTCAAGTAATCTGCAGAACTAAAATGCTAATCTAATTTTGACAAATAAGTTGGGTTGAATAAAATAATTGATATGATGATGTCCTGATGTGTTAAAATTCATTCATCCAGGACAGAAATCATGCCGTCCGAATATGGCATACGAAAGGTTAGTTGATATATCTGCGGAGCTCTACAAGATGAATTGCCTACATGACTGGAGACTAATTACTCTGTACAGCTCTTTCAACTTTATATGATGTGCTACCAGTCCCAGGCAAGATTCGAACAAGTCATGTATCTTAAAAGCAGCATTTTGTCCGAAAAATACGTAATTTTCTTTTTTCTTTTTTTCTTTCTTTTTTTTTTTTTTTTTTTTTTTTTTTTTTAATCCAATCCAATCCACTACATAGATTCATGCCATTGGTTTTAACTGATTTCTCTAAGTGATAATTTTCCAGAATATTAATGGCTTTTTTGCCTTTTATTTATTCTTTACAACTTTCATTTTAAAGTCTGAATAAAGGAGACCTGTAACACCAACAGTTTCCACCTGGGTAGAGTCAAGGTCTATGCCTTCCTTCGTACTTTGCCTTCACAATTAAGATCAGATATGTTCAGAGATGAAGTATTAAAATTCGTCATTTTAATGCTACTTTTCCTCTGGCCTTGAGCTTTCCATACAAACAAGACATACTGTACTAGCAATCTAATAAGATAATAATGTTTGCAAGCACATTGATTTTACCACGATCGATATTGAGTGTTACTTGCAAGCTTATAATAAGAAAGCGACAGTATCTGAATAAAGGTTTAAGTGTTTAAGGACACTATAATTTGGAAAATCTACAGGTAACATTGAGTACTTGGCACCGAAACATTTATAAGAAAAATATTTTTCAACCACAATTAAAAAAAAAAAAAAAAAAAAAAGCAAATAATAAAGAAAAAATGAAAGGCAAACTTAACTGTCATCTCTTAAATGAGACAGTATATATTACAACGTATGTTCTGATGAATTATCATTGTATCTTTTATCAACATTATTTTGCACTGGGTGATACGACATTGTGCTTATTTGATACAGGTGAACCTCAGAGAAGCCATTACAAACTCCTATAGTACTTTGTGCAAGGAAAAAGAAAAAGGTTGTGAATTCGTATTCTATTACTGACTTTCTAATTTGCTATTCTATAATTAAAATTTAGCGATGTCACTGCAAACGTTGCTATAAATATAGTGTTTCCCAAAGGTCAAACTTCTTACAAATCGTATTTTGTTATATATTAAGGTGACTTATTAAGATCGATAATAAAGGGACGAAAAACACACACAAATCAGGAACTCACAATTTTAATTTTTTTAAGACACGTAAGTTGGGCAACAATCAAGAGTGCGAATAGTGCCTCGCTCCCTCCGGAGACTACAGTGCAGTGGGTCACAAAACAATTCCCCACGTGTAAACACGAAAAGTTGTGATCAGTTGAAAAAAAAAACAACCTATGTTTGCAGTGGTTCTTCTATACGTAGGTGACACATCTATGCAGACACAATTCTTACTAAATTAATGACATATTGTACGAAATTGCTTAATTTTCAGTGGTTCGGGCTGTAAATCATCTTTCGAATCTCTTAGCTAGGGACGGATTAGGAATTTGATAGTATATTATGAAACGGGCAACCTCTAAACTCTACGAAAGAAAGAAAAAAAAAAACTTACGTAAAGTAATAATACTTTCACATTAATTAATTCCATGGCGGAAAGAATAATTAATTATTAATTAATTTACTGTTTAAACAAAACGAACACTGCACAAATTTTGGAATGAATGCTAAGATCAGTCGAAAGAATGAATTCTGTACTTTTTATTAAAAAATCTTAATTTTTATTTAAGTTAATTCGATTCAAAGTAACAAGCATATACACTTAATGAAATACATATATTACGAACAATTTTAATTTTTGTTTTGAAATGCTTCAGGTGGTATTATACCTTGTTTTTCGAATTTTGTAAATTCACTTAAAGCTGCTTTCATGTCCCAGTTATTATCAGCCAGATACCTTCAAAAAAGAACAAAAAGAGTTACATTAATTACTACGTCACATTCTTACACAAAATGCTATCTTCAATTGTTTTCCAGTTTTTTCCAAGTTTGTAAAATTTACCTCAAAGTAATGCAAAAGCAAATTACCGCCTAATGTATTATAGTAAAACGAATAATTTTATAAATGTCTAGTCTCTTTTGACGATGGCGTTTCTACTACTAATAGTAAAGATTTTTCAATTTATATTGAAAGCAAATGCTAACACTTGGTTAATGTGATTAAAGAAAGTAATACATTTATGTATAAAAATATAAACATAATTGTATTTCTTAGCAAATATGCTATGCGAAAGAACACACCAAAATTATATTAGACATATACTTACTTTATGCTCCAATTAAACTTTAAGTTGGTAGTTTTCGCAAAGACATCTGCAAGCATCTTTTTCGTATCTTTGTCCACCCTACAGTCATCACTTGTATGCTTCCGCACTTCAGCTTGTGGATTATTCATTGTTTTATGGTATCCATAATGCTCACTATGAGAACTTTGAACTGGTTTGTCTTCCACTGACTGGCTAGGAATTCTTTCTGACAGTAGATTTCTAGGTCCTTTTCTGTCACTATTTTCATAACGTTTCATGATTTTTTCGTAAGTTTTATGTCTGGTTTCGTCCTCT
Organism: Thermobia domestica; assembly: GCF_964235325.1. Lineage (NCBI taxonomy): Eukaryota > Metazoa > Arthropoda > Insecta > Zygentoma > Lepismatidae > Thermobia > Thermobia domestica. The sequence goes on along the minus strand of NC_137462.1, from coordinate 115,840,247 downwards.
AATGGACGTTTTGAGAAAGGATAGTGTCTTTCGCTTAACATATCACTACTGCTTTTTGGATGAAAACTTTCATCTATACTTTTCGTGTGTGCAACATCCTGAGAATCCCCTTTGAATGCAATCTGGAAAATATACAACAGCGGAGTGAATACAATTATAATAACTTAATAAATTACAATTTCGAAAAATGTCCTAGTATATGACGCACGAGTTGTCTTTAAAATGTTATTATTTTAAAATATATGATACGCAGTATAAATTTATAATGTATCATTTATATTCATTAGACATGAATGTTATGATTATATATATATATTTATAATATCAGCATTATTTTAACTTGAGTAATTAGAATAACGGATGATACTCCCTATAGTTTGTTCAAAACTGAAAAACAAGTAAATATACTACATAATCAATTCATTTTCTACTGGTTTCTATCTTGTAGTAATGATTCTTGCAAATGTGGAGTCATAACAGTCTAGTATATTTACACATGTAGTGTATTTCAACGTAACAAAGGTAAAATTAACATTGTACGTAGCCAGATTTGTTGGTGGATATTTGAACACAGAAGTACTTACTTTCTTTTGTTCATCTGTTGCGTATCTCAATACCATAATTTCGTTGACAATTTGGAAAGTATCCCCCAAAGAGATCAATACAAATACTCTGTTGAAGTACATGATACTGTTTACTTCATTCCTTTCACGGAAGATGCCAGTCACATTCAGTATCACAGTTTTCTCCTGAAAAAAGATAAAAATAAAATAAAATAAAAATAAATGGTTATTCAAATTTGACTAAAATTATCATATTATTTGCACCACTGCGTACTGTAGACATTTCCTCTACTATATTTTGTATCCTGAGACATACTTTGTACGTTTATTTCATACAAACCACTCTACTTCTCCAGCTGTAAAATTTCGATTACTTCAGATTTCAATACACTTTTGTTTATAGTTTTCGTTTACTTGTTTCCCCTCTGTATTACGTATCTATTGTCATATTAAGTGTATATGAAATGTGTTGAAATGTTTACACCACTACATGATTATTTCAATTGACCAGAAACCAACTTCTTAAAAGTGCAAATTTATTCTATTCACTTAATCCACAAAAAATAACCATGTATTTTTGCAAGTACTTCCAACATAAACTTGAACCGTTAAATGTGCTTTCGATTAACATACTAATATTGCCCTGCTCCCTTACCTGTAATTGTGAATTACTGTTTCAGTGATATTCTTTGGAACGAAATAGTCAATTTTAACCATGAGTCTTCAATCGCACTATAACTGACGTTAATAACAGACTCTAAATTACAGTCTTGTTTCCAGTATGTTTTGCCTTTATATCTAATAAGATGAAAGCGACTAATACTTAGCTAAATTACTATAATTCCATCTTAAAATTTTACTCTTACACTCAACGTTATAGAAAATCCGCACTGCGTAAAATCTTCAAATCTGCATAATATTGATCTCCAGAACATCGCGTTTAAAGATTCACAGCCCAAGGAAATACCGAGATTCAAGATTTTGTACTTACAATTTGTACAAAAGATCTAGAGAAGATATTTTCAACTTTTGAATGCCTCTGGTGCAGTGTAAAGAAGCAAATACTTACCTAGCAAATGTAGGTTTTATTATTGTTATTTTAATGCAAATCAGCAGTTTTAAAGCAGTGCGATATATACACGCTGAAATCTTTCAGTTTTGTTTTTTAAAGTGTTTCTAAAATTGCAAACTTACTTTTTAAAAAGAAATCACAAGTTATACTTCGATATCGGCTCCACGGTTATTAAATATGCATTTGTACTTTTCTTTGTTCTTGCACAATAATTACCACACACACACACCACTTTCTGCTGTCTCACGAAAACTACTAAGAAACACGTGTTTGCTGTGTTAAACTAATATGCTCGTTTTGTTTATTGGATTCTATCTTTTTCATGTTTCTAACTGCATTCTCTCTTCTGATGAGACAACTTCTTTACTTACAATCCTTCTTCATACCTTCCAATTTGCCATTAGAAATATAACCCAGTGTAAACATGGAAATGTTACCACCCTCAGTTCGGTATGAGATGCACCAAAGACGCCGAAACATCTGTCGTTCGCATGCAGCTTTTTCTAAACTTTGCTTGCAGAAGTAAAATTACCCTCAAAACAATGTAAAAATCCATTATGATAAACCATGAAACAATCAGGTATGATGGAACATTTTGACACTGTATTGTTTGAGCCCACTTACTCTACCGTAGTTAGACGAAGATACTAGGCACGTAAAATAGGAGTGGGATTCCTGTATTTCAAACGAGGAAGACTGGAGTGAAACAGAGACTGAAAAATTAAGAAATACATCTAGTCGTATTATAAGGCTTGATTGCATAGAGCCAATTCTTAAAAGTTACGAATCACAGCTTACTCCAAGTAGTAGGGAATGTGTGTTCAAAAGCGGCAAACACATAGTGCTATGTGGCGTGACGAAGATGGAATGGAAAAATTATTTTAACAGCCGTATTTAATAAGTTTATTAAATACGGCTATTACATTATGAAAACCGTGTGTCCGTAATAGTCCTTCACAAAGCAGGGCGTTCGTGTACAAACTAATCAGAGATACAGAAAAATTGGCCGATCGATAACTGTACTCACGAAGTGCAAGTAATCACAACTTGTACTTGGCACCATTCGGTATGACACAGTAGATGAAGATTTCAAACATATCATAATACCAACTTGGGAGATCAGCTTACAGGAGCAGAAATTGTTTTCTTACTTCTCAACTAAAAAGAAAAGGTCATAAAATGCAAGTCTTCAGTGTTCGCTGAATGTCGATATAGGTGAATCCTCTCACAGATGATGAGAAAATATTCACAATTCAGCAAACTTTTACCTCACAGAATGAGAGTGAATTCGTCAATCTCTCGCACCGGCCATGAGAGAGCTCCAAGAATTTAGACTGCCTTACATCCTGCTCTAGTCATAGATATTTTAATTGTGGAAAACTGGTACTTCTGTGTACCATGAGTGAGAACTTCATCTTGATAAGACTCGTGAAGCTCCGAACAGGGCTCTGCGCTTGCCCACAAGCTAAGGATGACATAAGAGTGGCTTCAAAGGAATATAATGAATTTCATTGTTCCTGTCCATCTGTCTTCTGCGAATCCAGGTCTCAATTCATAAGACTACGGATTATGGTCAGTGATTACGGGAACGCTTTCCACGAAATAACATTCTAGTATCGCTCGCTTGAAGCGTTTAGTGGTTTCAGCGGTAGCAATTGATGCCTATTCCCGTGAGTTGTCGTGTATGCTGCAACTGACCTTGAAAAATCATTAGTATTAAGTGATGACACGATTTTCAGGAAAAACGCACCTGTAGTAGTTTATGATACCTGGATCCCAACCATTGTAGTTTAATAAACGTTGCCTCAATACTTACGATACAAGTAAGTACAAGAACTAACTAATTGTGGCTTCCCTAATCAGCCATTCCCTTAAATGGAAACAATATTTCACTGACATGTCATAATGTCAAGAAAGTGAATCAACAGAACAGTGGATATAGAGAATTTAAATATAGTTCACACCGTCCATAGTGTTTATCTCGTATTGAACATTTATACACAATTAAACTTATGTTGATTCATTATTCATGGTTGTTGTTACTAACATAACATTGTATAATAGCTTTGTGGAAAGTGAGTTCGGATGACCACTATAAGTTGGATAACACGTAAAGGTTTATTTAGTGAATTGTGTCTCAAATATTCGTGAGTTCCAATACAAGATTTAAGACATTTATATCTATCATTGGCTTTGTGTAGATGAACTGTTGATTCATTAGCATGATTGCATATCTTCTTCGAGAATTTAGCAACAGATAGTAACACGTTCGCAAGCATTCATAGAACAAGATACTTTAGTCAGTTATTTTGAAGTCTTTAATCTAGGGTGACCTGACATACTGATTTTCGCAGTACAGTACTGTTTTTCACAGAGCTGTCCTGCATGTTGTGAAGACGCCTAGAAAATGTCCTTCTATTTTAAAATGACCTGAGTTACAGTAGCTCATTTGCAACATCTTAATGTTTCATTCTTCATTCACAAGATTTTTTTTTTTTTTTTCTGAACGATAGACCATGTGTTTTTCAGCACTCTTCAAAAGATTATTTTCATGTTTCATTAAAATTTTAAGCTTCAACATACTTAAGTTTTCTTTTTTCATTAAAGTGACTATTTTATTTTATTCCATCAAATTGTTTTCAATTGTTTCTTCAATCCTGTATTTATCATTCATGAAAGTAGTTGTATTTGGTGCCATGTTGAACTGTTTCAATACTTTTGTTGAGTATTTTTTAACACCAATGAATGATTAACTCAAGGCTAACGTTAAATGAAATAAGAAATGCATATTACATACACAGTAAAATATCATATACTATTATATCTGTGTCCTACTTTTCGCTTGGTCACCTTACTTTAATCACGACAATGGTGACATCACGTCCTACTTTGAACGCCGTGCCACGTACAATATTTAATCTGATGTTGAGGGGTCAAGTTATGATGTTCTGAATAATTTACCGAGCCGAAAGCTACTATCTTAATTAACCTTGGAAAAAATACATCAGCTTTTGGCAAGTCATTTTCATGTGTTAACCACAGGACGGAACAGTGAGTTCCATTTACTTAGATAAAATTACTGGCAACCATTTAGCACTCCTTTTGGAACTAAAAGATGTAAACCAGACGCTGTGCCTTTGGCTTAAAATTGTTGGAAGCTTTGATAAATTAGGTCACTGAGGGCATTTAGTGATGAAGCAAAAACAGGTTGGCATATAGAACCAAACACAAGGACGGTGAAAGCATTTATTGTTATTTTTTATGATACATATGCTTCTGTTTTCTGTTTTCTACTTGTATATCATATTGTTTCATGGATCTTTTTATTTCGATTGAGCCTACACTATTACATACCTGTAAATGTATCTATCGACTGCTACGTAATCATTTCGATTTGTGTACATGTGTACCACGAACTATGTGTAAGAAAGCACGAATGCTAATTAAGGTTCCTTATTTCAAATAGGATCCAATAATTTTATAACAAAAAATTAAAAACGAAACTTACTGTAAACATTGGGAGGTCAACATTGAAGGACTGAGGATCATGCTCACTCTTCGGCAGTTGTAAGAGGCAGTTCACTATATCTCGTTTGCCAATATGTAGAGCTTTCATGGTCGCACATTTTGACAAATTTAGCAGATTACGATTTTCAGTCAAATATGCAGCCAAACTAAAAAAGGTATAACCGAAATTAGTAAGTTAAGCAATATTAATTACCACTCTTAATCTTACTGGTTACGTGAAGAATAGTTACTAAACAGATCAACGCCTTCTGCAGTTTTCCAGAATCACTAGAGGTTATTTCACATTGTCTCCCTATGTATTACTATATTACAGTATCCACATTGCAATTTAGAAATGACCTAAATAAAACACCCATACGGGAGCATGCAAGAACTGCAAGATCTGAATTGAGTTTTAATAAATAAATGGGAGGATATTCTATCTTTTTAAAAGACAACCATGAAATGATAAATCAACATTAAATTTACCATCCTCACTACACTCTAAGAATTGCAATATATTCCCTTTCTGTAAGCTTATTTTTAAGTATATACATTAAATTTACAGTCAACATCACACTATAAAAATTACAATAAATATCCTTTTTGTAAGTTCATTCTGAAATGTAAACAATGCGAAGTATTTTGTGATGTAAACGAAAAATAATGATAAAAAGTGTCTGTTGCTTCGCTTCGTTCTTGGCAGATCTATATTTTTCCAGAACGGCCTTATTCTTGGTTACAGCAGGCAAAACATTTTGAAGAGACAATACTTAATCAACTCCAAAACAGCTTCCATTTCCTTGACTACATACAAAGAAATGGAAATTTTATTTCAAACACATATTACAGCACTTTAAGGGATCGAACATAAAATTTATCGACTGGTTATAAGCAAATACCGTATTGATGCATCCACAGGAATCTTTAATATTAATTTTCAAGAAAAGAGGTCAATAAAAATAGGAAGAATAGGACAGTGTAGATTGTCGATACATACTGACTGAATTTAGATTGTCTTAAGTATTTGAAAGTATTTGAGTAAGTATTTAACTCACCTCTTATCATGCCGTTCTACATTACAGAATAACGAAAACATTGCATTTTCGTGATACGTGTCTAACAACCAAGTTCTATCTTCTCCATCATAGAGTGTGTAATAATGCCGTATAAACTGTTCCACGAAGTCTTTCGCTTCATCCGCACACAGGAATGTACAAAGTGATACCGGGAGTTCTTTATATTTAGTTCCCTCCCTGTTTTGAAATGTTGTTCTGTCGCCTTCTTTCGCCCTTACGGCATTTGCTTCCGCTCCTCGCAGTGATTTGTCTTCTGATGTCATAGAAACTTGAGGAGAGTCCTGGAAAAGAAGAACACAGTGAAATTGCGCCCTATTATTTAAGTATTTAGCGACTTCCAATACTTTACATGCTTCAATTCTTCTGTAAAAATTTAAGTATTATAAAACGCTTCACTCTAATTAAAACTAATAATTCTATTTAAAATAATTCATTGCTACATTTCCGATTTTGATACTAATCAATGATTCTAAATAACAGCAACTAATTTTAACTGATTCGCGATTACTTCTTACCTTTCTGCTGCTGGCGAAGTAGGATTTCTTCCCCGTTGGGAAAGTTACCACCTTCAATCTAGCAAAATATTTCTTCAAGGCTCTACACAAAAAGACAAATAGATATTAGATCATAAATGCAATAGTAAAATAGTGGTATTTTATTAAGAAGTAAAGTTATTAGAATATCACATACTTGTAAATTTGTACATTATTGATATTCTCCAGCCGTTTTTGTTTTTGTTGTTGTTTCGTTTCTTCGCAAGCTACAATAAAATTCTTCTTTTTACTTATTTTCAGTTTCATATTGATCTTGTAATTTGTGTTTTATCTTCTTGTCACAATTAATTCTATTTTACAAAATATAATAAACAGGGTTGTCTTATACACTTACACACACACACTTCTATCGAAATTATAACAGCAAATATTTTGTACTATTGACTTATTAGTTACTTGGTTCATCCGAACAGACAAATTTGATGGAAAAACAGTATCATATAGATTTTGTCCGTTACAGATCAACATCGTTTTGCCAAATGGACAGAGATTCTTTCCAAGTAGTTTGGTTAAAGATGATCTTGTTAAAATCACACTCAAATTAATAGCCTATTTCACGCTTTTTAGATCAATTCAGTCGCGCAAAGTTGGCATCTTTCAGAAAAATGGTACATTAGCAAAGAATACAGAGGACGTAGCAGTAGCGTTCGTGAAAAAACAAACTACAAGGCATGTCTTTTTAAGTAAGTATTGTTTTGAAATTCGGCTGCTGCAGCACTGTAGTCGATATCCTGCGCATGCGCGCTGTGTACCTAGATCTGTTGGCAAGCCACATATGCAATTATGAAAACCTTCGACCGTGTTTACGTTTGTTTGTGAGAAATTAAAATGCCTCCGCCGACTGAGAATCTCGCCGACTATAAAATACGCGCTGTGATTCGTTTCCTTATGCTAAAGGCATGAAGCTGAAATTTACAGCCAGATTAGAGAAGTGTATGGAGAAAACATTATAAGCAATGTGTGGCACGGAAAAGGGTTAAGAGCTTTTAAAGATGGCCGCATGAATGTTCATGTTGAGAAATGAACAGTGGCGAAGCGTATTGTAAGAAACTAGGTGGACAGACGCAAACAAACAAACGTATATATATATATATATATATATATATATATATATATATATATATATATATATATATATATATATATATATATATATATATATATATTCTAATATTTCGTATTGTACAAAGGATGCTGATATACACTAATCACTATTCGAAGTAAGATGATCCCTGATAATTCATAAATAATAATGTTTAAGTTTTCAATATTCTTTGCAATATGTTTACTCTGTTCCTTTAAGTATAGATTTCTGAATGGTACCACATTTGCTAGAAGTGGGGGCATTACTTCCCCATACCCTCTTTAGGGATAGTCATGTCTAAATTCCTTAGAAAAGAGCTGTAAAGTAAAAAAGTAAAAAAAAAATAAAAATAAATAAATAAAAAAAAACTATAAAAGTAAAACACCTTACAACACCTAATACCAAATACCTTACAGTCTTGTAAATGAACTTCATACCCTGTTCATTTCGGCGAAAATATTAATAGCTCTTTCTTTGGATACAGGTATCCTACAGAGCCTCCACACCAAGTTCTTTATTGTAAGTGTCCGTAATTCAGGAAGTGTTCCTAATTTGTCATGCTGTTCGTTAAGTAAGTTTTCACTCTTTTCAGGGCACTCATTGTATGTTTTTAAAAAAATGAAGTTATTGGAATGCTCAATACCATATTTAGCAGCTTTGTTGTTTCCTGATATACGCTTTGAAGTTCATTACTGAGAATATATTTCAAGTATTCGGGAAGAGAAATGTGTTCGTTACTATCGGAACATAAGTTGATAAGTTCATTCTTACGCTGATCTGAGCAAAAAGTATTAGGAAAGGTGAATATCAAGTCATTCATTTTGTCGTATGGAAGAATTTGTTGATACATACTAAGTTTATATAACTTATTAGTTTTACAATGACCAGATTTTTGTATTTTTAAATATTTCATCTACACAATTATTGAGCAAAGAATCTAATATAAATAAAATAGAGTATGTTTGTGTGTTTGTCTGTCTTTGTGCCTGTGTGCGACCTGGAGATCAGACGAGTGGACAGAGTTATCAAAATTTGGTCACGGGTACCTTGGTCTAGGCCCCAGATCAAGACGAAGCGTTTAAAAAAAATTTTAAAAATAAACCAGGGGAGTCTCAGGGAAAGGACGTTTACCGGGACATGTAAAAGTACTTGTCACTCTCGCGAAAAACATAAAAGTGATAAAATTGCCAATATATCTCAACTAGGGAGGTCTTTTTTTATTCTGATGTTGGAGACACATAGGGACAAAATATATATACTAATGTTCTTCAAGGGTACGTTATAACAATTTAACATTTTATAGAGGAAGTTTAAAAGATGGTTTAAAATAAAAACAAATAAAAAGAAACAGCGGTCTGTTTCTGTCACTTACAAATCCAGCTTAAATAAACAAGATAGGCAGTCCTCTAAACGTAGACAAAACAACAAATCTCTTTTCACAGGTACTACTACACAGCGCGAGTCTTTAGACTTTTAACTTCTCACGTGGCTGTTTCTCTTACGCTTCTATAGGTTGATGCAAGCTAAATGGGATGCAGCTTAGAAATAATGTTCAAGGTTTCGCGAGACGCTTTGCTTTCTGTCTTTCATATGGAAGCATCATAATAATAATAATAATAATAAAAAAAAAATAAGTCCAGAATCTTTAAATTACAAAATTTTAAGTTAGTAGTTTAGGCTTAATGGCTTAATAAATATAAAATTCTAAAAGGCAGACGCTGTCTACCCTGTCTCCCCTCAAGCATCGCCACTGGAAACGAAATGGGCGACCTTCTGTCATCACTAAAGACTTGGTGTAGAAAGTTGACGAAAAAGTGAAAGAGAACAGATGCTTTATGATTTCGTCGTTATCTGTTATCGCTTATAATATTTTCTCCATACACTTCAATAGCCTAGCGATGAATTTCAGCCGCTTTCACGTCTTTAGCAGTAAGAAAACGAATCACACAGCGTATTTCACAGTTGGCGGGATTCTCAATCGGTGGAGGTATTTTAACTACTCACAAACGTAAACACGGTCGAATGTTTCCGTAATGTCGTCAGTAGTTTGCCAACATGGAGATACACGGTGCATGTGCGGGATGCTGATCACAGCACTGCAGCTGCCGAATTTCAAAACGTTACTTATTTTAAAAATTCGTCTTGTAATTCTATGCATTTGTAATATTCATTCACATGTCTTATATATGTCGCTACTATCAACGATAGAGAACGTAGCAGCAGGGTTCATTAAAAATAATTAAATAAATAATTCTAAACATTTGTAAAATTCAGTCACATGTATGTTGCCTTATCTACGACCCCACACCGAAAATTTGAAGACTAGCAAATCATTTATGAAGTGTGTATTACAATTTAATGATGCTACAGACTATAAGAATTTAGCTACAGCGGGTACATCTTCAACAGATGAATCATAAGCATTAGTGTACCTTTAGTTCCAGCGTCCGTACTTAAAGTAGAAAAATACAGGGACTTGTACAAACATGTATGAGCAGTTCTCTCGAGACCATACGCCATCCTTTGGCAGGAAGATCCGGATTCGAAAGCCCCATTGAGCTGTAGATCTATGTCTCACATACCCTCGGTTCTGGACAGGGACATTAAACTTCAAACCAACAATGTGAAGAAATGGTCATATATTTAAACCCATTACAGCCTAAGGGCAACTATAGTTGCATAGGTAGTTAACAATACATCCTGGCGAACTATAGATCACTTCTAAAATCTAGACGAATACGTTAATTTAAACTGTGAGTTTTGTACTGAAACCTATGATAGCTTAACAAGTTTTCTGTGTTAAAATTAATAATAATCTGTAATAATTGTTCCTTACTAGTACGGATATACTAGGTGTTTGCTACTGCTCACATAAATCTACTTGTAAGTTTAGTTATAAGTCGCAAATGTGTTAATATTCAAAAGAGAAAACACCAACGAATATTCTAGTGCTTATATTTTCATCCGCAATTACTGCATATGCATGTTTTATTTGCGTATTTTTTGCGTGTAATCGGTTACACTCGAAAACTGGAAAAAAGCCGAGACTATACTGCTCAATTACTATATTCAATTGTTGCTTCTGTACTTTATTTAGCGTATAGGACAGTGAAGGTTGTGATCAACATGTCGAAGAATAGTAGTTTTAATTGATCATGTGATACTGAATTTACTTGACTCTGGAAAAGAAATTCTCTCCGATATGGAAGATGATGAAGTGGGAATCGGTGTTTCTCCACCAGCTGATGGTAATGTTTTGTTAGATCAGGATTCCGATTTAAGTAACGGTGAAGCTGAAGGAAACATGGATAGATTGCCAGGGCGTGTATTGCTGTCCGAATGTTGAAAATATTCATGTGATTCCATCGTGCAGTAAAAAGGAAGAAGTGAGACCTGAAGTCAAGTCAAGAAAAATAGGAGAGAAAAGAAAACGGAAAGAATGGAAAACAATATGAAAGAAATAAAATAAAATCCTTGCATCCGTTTGTTCCTTTGCAACAATAATGTTCAGGTAGAGTTGAAAAAAGAAATAAAGAACTCTGTTGACCCCTTTGTTTTTCTTCACAAGTGAACTTATTGACTTGATAAGGAAGCAAACAGAACTGTACTCTCAACAAAAGAGTGAGAGCAATTTTCATTTAAGAAATTACATACTTACGGTGGTTGGGATTATTCTATTGTCGGGATATCAGAAGCTTCCATACCGAGGCATGTGTTGGTCGTACGATGAAGATTGTGATTTGACAGCAGTACCGTCTGCTGTACGAAGAAATTATTTCGGTAATTTATTACGATATTTGCATTTTGCTGACAACTCGCAAATAACAAAAGACCATCTGTACAAAGTTTCAGTTTCCTTCTGAAAATCTTAGTATCAACGAATCAATAATACCTTATTACGGCCATCACAATGATAAGCAATTTATTCGTGGCAAATCCATACGATTTGGATAGAAAATATGGTGTGCTTGTGATGAGAACGGATATATGCATCATGCTAAGCCTTATATAGGAAAAGATACCAATTTCAAAAAGAGACTGCATTTGGGGAAGGAGGGGACATTGTTTTGGAAAGGTGTAAGCGTATATCCGTCAACCTAGGGGGAAAAAACTGTACTTCGACAACCTTTTTATTCTATTCGTCTTTTTCAAGAGTTCCAAAAGAAGGGATTAGGAGACACTAGTACTCTTCGCAAGAACCATATTTCTTCCTTCAGAAGAAGACATCAGAAAACAAGACTGAGGGGGCATGCGTGTGGAGATTGGATGGAAAATTGTTAGCTCTCAGATGGAATGATATTGCAGTTCTAACTATGATTAGTAACTGTGTTGAATCGAATCATTACAGCAATCAAACAGGTACTATCGTAAAGAAAAGCATAGAATTCTTGAGATGGTAACAGTGTCAGAACCTGCAGCCGAGTATAATGTAAAATAGGTGCAGTTGACCTACAGACCAATTTCAACTAGAGTACAAACCAACAATTAGAAGTAAGAAACGGTAATGGACTTTTTTCTCTTGGGCACTTACAATTTCAGTTGTAAATGGGTGGCTATTGTATAGGAGACTTCGATACAACATTGATCAATTGTCTTTCAGAAGACAATCCATCCTACAATTGCTTTCGCATAAATCCCATCGAAGTCCAAAGGAGTTCGTGTGACTGTTCCTTCCGAGAAAGGTTATGACTCAGTCAGATTTGATGGAAAGAACCATATGATCGTCGATGATGAAACAAAGTTTGTGTCTGTTCACGGTGAAGTCAGTACCTTTCTGAAAAATGCAAATATTCTTTATATTCCCAGTGTTTCAATACATTCCATTCCGGGTATCTCTAGTACATAAGAAGGTAAAGAACTACAAAGTTCGTATTATTGACTGTAGATGTCAATAGTAATAGTGACTTTTGAAATTTGGACTGCAGTATTACTTACTATTTGTATTACGAATCCTCATAGTATCGTCTTACTTTCATTTTACTTTTTTTTTTGGCAATACACAAAAAACAGCAGAAAAAAGATGAAGCAAACATTGTGTGTAATAGTTACACTACCTTTTCTGTCTAAGTGCAACTACAGTTGCACGCAGAAAGTTGTGTATAGGAACTGAAAATTGATCATTTCTTAATATTCTTTTCCTTAAAACTAGAGCTTGAAGTACAAAAATCATATGAAGTATTCGTATCATAAATTATGGGCATTAATGGGTTAACAGCATTATAAATAATAATCTTTCCTGTGCAGATAACACTTACAGTTCCAATTAGTTCTAATCCACATGGACAATAAAATTATGCACACGGTATACATAAGATAAATTTACTTGCTTTCAGAATAAGAAAGAGCATTTCTGAATTTTCTTATCTTTGTATTTCGCATAAAATGATGGGTATTTACATGTTATATGACTCGAGAATGGGTCTCATTGTTAAACTTAATGCAAGAAAAGAAGAAGAAAGTTTAAACGCTGAAAAAATACATTAATTTAACAAGGTTCATTAACTGACTGCTTGGGGCTGTAACGGATAAAGAAAAGATTCCACAATGATGACTATTCCAAATAAACAGGAGCAAAATGTTTACCATACTAATATTTGATCAGGTACATGAGATACCAAGGAAATCTCACAAAATGCGGGATACAAAGTTCAAGACAGGCTGTATAAATTAATTAACAACTAGCAACGTTTATGTAGAAGGGAAGATAACCTCAAGACTTCCGGAAGAACAAGATAATACTAGAAACAGCAGATGCGAGTCACAGAACGATAAGCTTGCTTACACATGCTTCAAAAACCTGGACAAAAATAACTTATTATAGACTGAAAATCAAGATAGAAGTAGTACTAGAAGAAGATAACTTTGGTTTCAGAAAAAAATACCAATGGAACGTGAGAGGCAATACTTACATTAAGAGGACTGACAGAAGAAATAATTTGAGTGAGAAAAGGAACTTACGTACTATTCGTAACCTTAAAGAAAGCATGTAATAATGTAGAATGGAACAAAATGTTCAAGATTTTGAAGGAATCAGGAATAAACTATAATAAATGAAGAACAATACAGAGTAAAACCTTATTTCCGCTAAGTCTGGCTTCGCTTAACCTTTCGTCGGGCGCATCTAATCTGTGAGATGAAGAGCAAACATATTTTAGCTGCCAAAACTAAATTTCTCCCGGAAATGGTACTGTAGCGTCTTATTTTGCTACCATCTATACGGTAATTCCATTGTTGTTTCTCGCAGTTCAATGTAGTCTACAGTAGTAAGCGTATAATATGTGAGATTACTTCCACCTGATAGTGTAACTTTTCGTTATTTCCCTTTTCATAAATATGTCATTATCATTGAGTATTTTCTCTGTAACGCCTTTTGTGTGAAATAATCTGAGAAATCAGTTCTGTGTGATCAAGTTCTGAAATTTTATTTAATGATGTGGCTCATGAGCAATAAATGTCTGACTAGTCTTTTAGTACTCTTCCAATCCATTACAATAAAATCAGAAAACATTAATGTTGTTAATCTGAAAGACTAGTTGCGTCCGATGATTACAACTCACAATATCGTTCTATTAATAAAAAAGTGAGAAAAAGTTAAGCACGTCTAAACGTTAGCACCAAATCCATCGTGAATATCGCAGCAAAACAAAAGTTATGATGAGCACGAAAAGAAACAAGAAAAATAAAGATAAAAATAGGAGATTATCTGGTGGAAGAGGAAGGTATTTTGTTAGTTAGAGACTTTTGCTTAACATTGCATTTCAGCACCGAGGCAATATAAGACGTGGACCTACAGTTTAAGATGGAATCCGAATCACTGTAATGCGTTCAAATTTTCAGGATACTCGCAGTCGGAATCGAACCCGGGACCCCGTGTACTAAAAACGTGCTAGCCACTATATCAGCAAATAGGAATGTATTATTTAGCGAGTAAAATAACAAGTGATAATAGATCCACACAAGATGTAAAATCCAGAGCAGCTCAAATGGAGAAGGCATTCGAAGAAAAACAAAAGTTTCTAATTGAAAAAAATCGACATAAAACTGAAGAAAAAGCTGATGAAAGCATATGTAAGAAGTGTGGCGTTGTATGGATGTGAGACATGGACTCTAGAAAAAGAATAAAAACTGAGATTGGAAGCCTTCGAACTGTGATGTAAACAAAATTATTGAAAATTGGATGGGTGCATAAGCAAATGAAAGTCTATTGGAGATGATAGGAGAAATAAAAAAGTACACGGAAGATAATTTCGAAATAAGAGAGAGGATGATTGGACACGTTATGAGACAGAAAAGTCGCGATTAAAACATATTGACCAAATAGAAGGTGTTCGAGCTAAATTTGACAGTTGCTGCTGAAAGACAACAGAGAGTATCTGAGTAAAAACGAAATATATTGAAAACATGGACAACATAAAGATAACAACAATGAAAAAAAAAAAAAAAAAAAAAACTCAAAAAAGCCTTTCAGCATCCACAATTGCTGGGGATGCGGAATCAGGCACATATAGGACGTTCGGTCTTCCGAGGGAGAGCCTCAAGTGCCGCCAGAAACCTGTCGATCAATTGCGTCTTAGTGGTACAGGCAATACAACTGGTTACTTGCTTAACCACGCCCCACACCATAATAATCCATAGGACTGCAATCAAGGGAGTTTGGGGACACATGTTAAGATCGGTGAAACCGTAAAAAAATTGTGACAACCACTTTTCAATCCTCCCAGTTGTATTGCAGGAAGCTGGATCTTGCTGCCTCACGTATGGTCTTTCAGTAGGCACCTTCACCCAGGGTTTAACCATGATGTTCAAAAGATTCACACAGCTTGAGCCCAGCCAAAAATTCAAAAATTGAACCTGAGTTTCTGCTCATTCAAAGACGTGTCACTTTCTGAAGACACCTTCAAATACCATCAGATTTTAGCGCGAAATTTAATATGCATGATACGAGAAACGTCAGATGGATTGTGGACAAGCCGCCATCTGTTGTGTTAAGGGTTGAGTACCCGCTCTTGACTTTTTCTCTTTCCAGAAAAGAATCATACTGATCCTAGTTCAACGGGATATTTCACTCTGTTAAGGAGTTTCTTTGTTTTGATCAGGAGTTTGTTTAAGCCTTTTTTTCCCTCAGGAGTTTTCTTGTAAGAGTGATAGTAAAGGTTCTTGTTCACATCCAGCTTTATGGTGGAAGTTGCAGCACCCGTCTTCGGCGCTAAAGCTTGCATTCCCTTGCCTGGGTCATCCGTCACTTTCTCCTGCAATTAGTGTTCGGAAGTATTAGTGTTCGGTGGCACTCGGAACGTCATCTGTGCATATTCCTACTACCAGCCACGGCTTCGTGGCACCTATAGATTTCAAGTCGCAACACTTTTACGGTGTTCACGCAGCTTTGAACAGCTGTCTTGAATGGGAATTTGAATGATCGGCACGGAATGCAGGTAACTCATTTCCAATATTCCGGTGGTTTCCACTCGTTCATTGCAGTTCCTTTTGACCCCACTCAGGTGTATCTGAAATGACAAAGTAAAAACGTAGATGGAAAATACACCTCAAAACTACATATTTATGTAATACATTAAAAATGTCAAATTTAGCTCGAATGCTCTGTACAAAATATAAGGAAGAAAAGGTACTTGAAATTAAAAAGTTTGGTTCAGGAGAGGCGCGAGTGGAAAGCTGCATCAAACCAATCCAAAAATTGCTGACACGAGAAAAGATTATCATGAAACAGAAACTAGAGTCAGCTCAAGGCTTGAAACTACTATGAAAGAATTAAACTAAACTGAATCCTATTTGCTTCTTTAGAAGTTACTGTTCTTTATTTAGCACAGAAGCTATATTAAACGTGGGTCTGTGGCTTAACAGGTTTCCCGGAATAAAAGCAAAATTCCCATCATTTAGCCATAGGGAGGCTGGATATCACTTTTAGTATTTGGTTTTTCACTTATTTATACTACTGTCCTCTCGCATTTGAAGTTACATTCACCTTGCCTTTTTAGGACACAACACAACAAATCACTACGAAGCAGAATATAAAAACTAAACATGTAGCTGTATCTTGAAACCCTGGAACTTCCAGAATTCTTAAAGGTCAGTTATGGTAAAATGTCATACCACTACCAACATTTAGGCAAATAATGTTCTTCATTTATTGAAAGGTATTCGCACCTGAGGAACACTCCCATTATATATAGAAGAATTTTCAATTTAAAGTTTTTATTTTTTTAATCAATACAGTGTCAGTTAAATCGACTTCAATCAATGTTACCAAATAAGTTTACTTGTCTGCACTTATACTCTACAAAAATAGGTTAAATTTATACATACAATGATACATACCCAATTGTTTTCATATAATATTCATCACCTGCACTGCTAGGATTATTATTCAGGTTTATTTCTTTTATAGGAAGGCCAGAAAGATACCTCAACTGAGACAAATCAGGTATCTAGAATATTCAAAATAGAAATTATGTACTAACAATAATTTACATTAACAAAATAGTGTATTAAATCACAACTGAACTAATTAAACCAGCAGTTTGTGTCATTAAAAAAATTGCCCATGCAAAATCAGATGAGTGCTTAGAATACTAACGACGAACGTGCCAATTTCTTATGTTTCTCTATGATCGATGTACCTTGTACGAAGTCTCCTTTGGACAATAAGCCGAAAGGAACAATAAATAGTTTGATTCACTTTTTATTACTGTAACTTTTGGAGCATACAACCATCACTGCAATAATAGTCTTTCATCATTCAGTACGAATGCAAAACACTGGAAACAGAATATTTAAGAACTGAAATAACGTGAAGCTATTCTGATCTACATTGTTAGGAAAATGTGCAGACTCTACGGACCACTGTGGCTCAATGGTAGACCACTCACCTCTGGTACGTAGTCCCTGGTTCGACCCCAGCTCTAGCCAAGTGCGCTTTGTGGTGGACAAATATCGTGCTCGTGAGTTTTCTCGGAATTCTCCTGTTTCTTCCCAGTTTCTTCATTCTACATATTAATTATTATAACTATCGTTATCCCTTAGCCTCGGAGCATAATCGTGGGACGTTAAAATAAAGAAAAGAGAACTATAAACACAAAAAACTGGAGAAGAAATTACTTTTCGAGTGATACAGCTTTTTATATGATTAATTCTTTTTATTCCACAAACAATGAAGCATTATACTGAAGACGAAAGAAACAATAAATAAATAAAATCGATCTCTACCGTTTTAGAATCAGGGGAGTGAAAATGATCTTGAGCGCTCACTTTATGTTGTTTCGATTATTTGTCGAATGATGTATGACATTATTTAAGTCTTCATTACGCATATATGGGCCGGAAATGGGTGGAGGTTAAGATGTCATAATTGTTGGGTACTTAAATTTCTACACTGAATGAAAGGACTTGAAAATAAGTACTGTAGTAGTTCATTTAATAGCATTTTATAAGTGTTCAATGTCCTACTCTCTAAAGTTACTTTTGAGTTGTCTTCAAACAAATTAAAGTTAAATAAATAAATAAATAACGAAACTGATGGAGAGCGTAGGAAGAACTCTTAACTCGGTAATGTTTTCAGATTATTGTCTCTGAAGCAGGAGTTAAATAGGAAGAATGATCGCGACAATAGAGGCACAAGAATAAGTTATGTGCATTTCATGAGAACCTACAAGTGCGAAATCTGAATTTATTAAATACCCTGTCGAGTAAATAAATAAATAGTATAATATGTTTATAACTGCGCCTTTGTGACGTATTGTGTAAACAGAAAGTTTGCCTGCGCGAGAGGCGGCAAAACAAGGATTTCATTTGTGGAATACAAGTACATTAAATTAAAAGTAACAGTGATTTGACACTTTTTGAAAACCATCATAATACACATTCTATTATTACTGACTGGTCGCAAAATTAAGAAGCTCCCACATATTGTGCCCCTCCACTATATCTTACTATTCGTATTAAAAAATTACACACTCTCGTATTGTTAATAAATTACAATCCTCCTCCCCTTCTGTTTTACCTTGTACTATACTTTCTATTAAACCAAACCAAACAGATATGTAGTGGTGCGAGAAGTAGAACATTTTCCTCCATAACCTTTTAGCCCGGGAAATTCTGGCATATTTACTTGAGTGAAGAAAATATTTTGATCATGAAAACATCGACTCCTAATTTCAACAGATTTATACGTTTCACATTCCTACATGCCAGAAAAAAAAATATTTTTGGATGTCCAACTGTTTGTTCTTCGAGATATATATGAAAACTAGTTCATAGGCCAGCGTTAGCGTTGGGTTTGCCACCTGTCCATGGGCCTTTTGCAAGCATCACTTAACCGTGACCGCGATGCTCTGTAACAATGGCGTTTTCGCATGTTTCTCAGATTCAGACATATGGTTTTAATAGCAGAAATGCTATTTTAACGAATTTATGCACTACTCTAGCTCCAGCCTTTAAACCGGTCGATTGATACCATACGCGAATAGATCACAGGCGTTTAAATATGAAGAGAAGAATTGGATAAAAATTAGATCCCGATCATTTACGTATTTATGAAAGGTAGAAGGCATATCAATGATTCATATATTGGGAACTGATTTCAAGATTATAACAGATTACGATTACTTTAGATTTATCGGGTGCAAAAAATTGTATCACATTTCAAAAGTTTTACAGCAAAGACTAAAATACTCTTACTATAGCTATTGTATCCCTCTGTGTACTGCCCTTAATACCAGAAGAGTTACGAATGCTGTTATTTTGAGTTTGAAGCTCCACAATTCTGTCGTTTAGGTTGACGACGACGATGAGAAATAAAGGATATCAGCACAATGTACAATACCAGTGGTCACACTTGTAGCGATTTCCAATACGCTACATTATTTTATGATATATATATATATATATTAAATTGTGGTGTTGTGAAGTAAATTTACTGTTTAAAAAAGGCAGAGAAAGAAATTGATTAAAGTATTTTTTTTTTAAAAAAAAGAAATGTAATATGTAGGAAGGAATTCGTTTTGTTTTTCTTTCTTTCGCTCTTATTTCTGTAAAAGCTTGAAGTTGTAAGCGGAACACCTTTTCTTTTCGTTAGCTGTGTGTTTGAATGACGTAGCACGGGAAGACGAGATAGTGAGTGACACGCCCCCTTTTGTGGCTTCGGTTGCCTCGTGCTAGCTATGCCTCGTCACTTGGTTTGAAGGCGATACGGGGAACAAGTGAAAGATTACGTACATGCAGCAGTGTTTGGTTAAAGTCGGGAAATTCGTATTACATTTTCTCTTTCCTTGTCAGTGCAAAAATATAAAATATAAAATACCGTGAACTAATGTAGTGATTGTGGAGTGTTTTTTTTTTCTTTTTAAAAAATGTATGAAGAAGTAACTTAACGTCAGTTTGCTTCAGTTTGATACTGCAAAATTGTTAGGCTATGTAGGCTGTCTCAATTTAATCAAAGTTAAGTTAGGACTCCTCTTATACCGTCTTGTTGCTAGAAATTAACAAAGTTAACAATTAATAGTGAGATTAATTTCTAAAAGTGAGATTAAAAAGAAAAAAAAATATTTTTTTTTTTTAAAAAAAAAAGTGAGCTTGTAAAGATTAAGTAATCTCTAAATGACTTTTCTACTTCTAAGTTTTTAAAAATTGGAATTAAACTACGTAGTGGAATGGTAGTGCTATAGCACGGCCAACAAGAGATGGTCTCTGACTTTTCTTACCACATGCGGTGGGGCATTGCAGCCCCTACTTTGATACCAGTGTTACCAACCACGATCACTCTGTCTTATATCATTAATTAAATTTCCACTACAGTTGCACCGAAAAAAACCTTGACACGCGAGTAGTGGCAATGTCACTGCGAGCTGTCAGAGACGTTCTCTTACTGGACGCACTATAGTACGTAGAAGAGTGCCTAAACACGTTAGTGGGTGTAAATTGAATTAGGTAGTTTTCGCTAGGAGTAGTGGTTAAAGAGGTCAAAACTAATTCAATAAATGGTAAATTCTAATTGAATAAATTTAACGAGACTACATAGGGTGCTTCAAGAGGAGTAGGGAAATAAATTACAGTACCAGTTTGATCGAATTGAGGCAGAAATTACGTTAAATTTAGACATTAAAGGAAATTATTTAACTGAAAAATTAACGCAATAAGATTATACAGGGCGTTTAAAAATTAATAAGCACTGAAATAATTAAATTTATTGCTAAATCGTGTTGCACTATAGTAGAAGAAAGACAAGGTCTTAGACTGTGGAACCAGCAGATGATTGGAGCCTTTGGGGTAAAAAAATAATCTCTCCTTTTCTGTTTCTAATTTTCCAAATGTGAAGTGGTAAGTACTTAATTTAATTTTTTTATTACTTAGAAACAGTAGAAATAGTCACTGGGTGTTGAATGCACACGTAAAAAAAAAAAATCTTAAAGTATACACTGAATCTTTTGAGCCAAATTTCTCCACATCGATTACATTTAAATTTAATAAATTTGTAACAAAGAAAAGGTGTTCGCAATTCAAGCTTATAATTTCTCTATTGGTTATTAAATGTTTGGTTTTATAGTCCAAATTAAACTGATTTAAATACAATGATTTTCACTCCTGATACTATATATATCGTTGAAAGATTAGTAATTGTTAGCTATTGTTATTGTTTGGCTACATTTAATTGTATATTGTAACTTAAATCTAAAAATTTTTGAAGCTAATTAAAACTGTCCCAAAAAGTTAATTTATCTGTTTAATTCCTATGTTCTTGCATTCACCAACCAGTTTTTTTTTTTTTATTGTATGAACGAGAGAGAGTGAAGTGCTATAATATTAACTATTTGCCTTCCTTTTTTTATTTTTGGGAGGTTTTCAGGTACGCTGCTGCTGTAAATTTTTCACTGGTTCAGAGTCACTCGCGATTACTTTTTGGTTTTTGTGTTTTTTTTTTTCATTATTTTCCTCAAGCCATATAGTAATTGCGATACCGAAAAGTGACGCTTCGAATAAACCAAGTCAATATATTTTTTTTAATTCTTTTGATGAAGTTCAGGTTGATTACCTAGGAGATTTTTTTTTAAAGTTGAGATGCTATTTCAATTCCGAACCAGCGGGTACATGGTATTATAAATTGGATCAGTCGAGATATTTATTAATGTTTCACTAATGTACTAAATGCTACACACTGAAATTCTGGTATTGATTTCCCTGAATTTCCGTGAGTACGTAAATTTTTCCTTATCCGCGACACCGCGAACACTCTCATTTAAGGTTAGGTTTAGCAAAAAAAAAAAAAAATCCATTTTTAATCGGCTTCTACTGTCCCCATAGCCATCCAACGCTCTCCTTTTTATTTTTGGAATACAGTATATAAAGCCTGCTTCCTTACTATAATTACAGAGTGAGTAAAAAGTCCTTGGACACCTGCATAAGTTTGAAAATCGACGGGAAAAGTAAAAAGTGATGATGGGAACAGAGGTTTGATGAAAGGCCGCAACTTTTAGGAGTGTGTCATTCATGGCCGCCATCTTGAAATCCGCCATTTTGGATTCGTCATTTTTTTAAATGGGAAGGGGGGTGTATGAAACATCAAATAACACTAGCTTGAGCTCAGGAATTTAGTGGTGTAATTTGTTTTTTCTATCTTGTGCAGTTTAGAAGTTATTAACGTTCAAAGGTGGGAAATTACCTTGATTCTGACCTAGTTCTCTCTTTGTTCCAGGTGATCTAAAATGGCTCTGACACGTGAACAAAAGATCGAAATCATCCTTATATCAGGGAACGCAGCTACCGAACAATAGCAGCTGATTACAACAGACGGCACCCAGACAGAGAACCGGTATCGCACAGCACGGTGGCTCATGTGCTCACCAAATTCCGGGAAACGGGCTCTGTTCAAGATAGGGCCCGTAGTGGGCGACCAAAGACTGCCACCAATGAGGAAACTGCAAGGGCGGTTGTTGCGTCGTTTGTGAAAAGTCTAAACGAAGTACCCGTCGTGTGCCTAGCATGTGCAATAAGCCAATCCTCCGTTGTCCGGATATTGCACGCCAATCAGTGGCATCCTTACAAGCTGCACATGCAACATAAACTGAACGAGGATGACCCTGATCGCCGGTTGGAGTTCTGCATGTGGGCTACTGAACAACACGAACTGGATCCTGCGTTTGCCAAGGGCATACTGTTCAGCGACAAGGCGTATTTCACTTTGAACGGGGAGGTTAATCGAAATAATTGTCGATACTGGTGTGACGCAAATCCGAACTGGGTTGACCCGAGTCGAGAACATAGTCCCGCGAAGGTGATGGTGTGGTGTGGCATATGGACACCCGCATCATTGAGCCATTTTTCATTTACAACACCTTAACTGCACCACATTATCTGATGCTGCTGCAGGACCTTGTGTCTCCTGCCACACTGAACGCTGACGGCATTTTCTCATCTTATTTTCAGCACGATGGAGCCCTTCCACACTATGGACTTGGTGTCCGTGAATGGTTGGATGAACAACTGCCAGGGAAGTGGATTGGTCGCCGTGGTCCCGTGGAGTGGCCGCCCAGATCCCCTGACTTAACGCCCCTTGATTTTTATCTATGGGCACATCTTGAGCAGATAGTGTATGCTGAGACAATCCGTGATTTGAGACATCTGGAGGAACGCATCCAACAAGCCTGTGACCACATTTCAGGAGACATTCTCCTCCGTGTGCAGTCAGAGTGGTTGCGGCGACTACAGTTGTGCATTGCACGGGATGGACAACACGTAGAACATGTGTTGTAGCATTCAGTATCAAGGTAATTTCCCACCTTTGAACATTAATAACTTCTAAACTGTACAAGATAGAAAAAAACAAATTACACCACTAAATTTCTGAGCTAGTGTTATTTGATGTGTCATACACCCCCTTCCCATAAAAAAAATTGACGAATCTAAAATGGCGGTCATGAATGACTTACACTCCAAAAGTTGCGGCCCCTCATCAAACCTCTGTTCCCATCATCACTTTTCACTTTTCCCGTCGATTTTCAAACTTATGCAGGTGTCCAAGGACTTTTGACTCACCCTGTACTTATTGTGAGTTAAATTTCTAATATTTGGAATACAATAAAACACTAGTAACAAAATAACGATCTCTTTAATATCTCAGTATTCTGAATATACTCACAAACATAAACATATATATATATACACACACACGCGATATATATATATATATATATATATATATATATATATATATATATATATATATATATAAAAGCCTCAACAAAAGAAAATACATTTATTTATTTAGTTTCTTCTGTAGCACTTGAATTTTCCCTTTAAAGTGTTCTTTTTTCTTTCAAAGCTTGAAGTTTTCAACACCTTCCGGCTCTCTTCATGCTTTGATATTTTTGTTTTTCCACCTTTCTTCTATAATCTTCTTTCTGAATGTCTTGATTCTTAGAGGCATTCTTCATATCTTCTGTCGGCAACTAAAATAAATTACCATACTATTTTGTGGAATATACTAATTCCCCTGACGTTTGGGATAATTCGAAACACACCCCTGACTTTCAAGATCAATATGAGTCCTGAATATCTATGCCCGAGCAAGATTCGAACCTGTACTAGCTAGCCTAATGGCTTAGACCGGTCGACCATGCCAATCCCAATAAATGTTATAATGAAAATAAACATCATCTACGATAAAAATATGTGAAAATAATAATTTTGATTTCTTATTCCTCCGCTCCCCTCTCCCCAAAAAATGTAAAAAGAACATTACATTACTCACTACATTTACTTACCAGATTGGAGCTAAGATCTAGAACTTCAAAGGACTTAACATTTTGTGCTAATTCCTTTGCAAACGTCTGAAACTGGTCTAAATACATTAGCTTGTTATTTGATAAATCAATGATTTCAACAGTGGACAAATTTTCAATTATATATTTCAGTATTATCTTCATCACTGCTGGATTTGTGACCGAACATACTGCATGCTTTGCCAAATCTGCGAACACACAGGAAATTTTATTTATTTATTTTATTAAATTATTATTATTATCGATAAAATAATAATTAACAATATATACTTGCAATTTTAAATACAGAAATTTACACACACATTTTTGTGTGTGTGTGTGCTGAGTTGCAAAAATACTTAGCATATTTCTTATAATTAACAAATCTATCTTCTACTTGAATTACGTTGTATCTTGCATAAAATATTCAGCTCTATGAAATTTCAGTATTCATTTGATGTTGTTAATAGTAATATTGGATAATAACATAATTTACAGGAAAAATGAGTGTTGACTACTAAACCTTATCTGTATTTAGAAGGTGTAAAAAGTCCCTCTGTTGTAACATGATGAGTTACTTAAGAGAAGATCATTTCTCACATTTTAGTTTTAGTTCGAAGTTTTGCACTGTACACGAATTAAAAAGAAAGAAAGAATAAATATATAAATAAAACTGAATCACAACTAGTGATGGGATAGTAAAGTATAAGGAACAAGTATCAGGAAGAACTCATGCAAACATCCTAGTTCACAACTTTTAGGAATTATTCATCAACTACCATCATTCATAATTTCCAAAATTTCCTTTCTATTGTTAAAAATAAGGCATATGAAATAAAAAAATAAGGTATATGAAATAAAAATAAATGAATATAAAAGCTAAGAACTCATTTGCTGTATGTACATCAAAATTTAAGGGAAAAAAATGATTTCATTTATTTATTCATAAATGCAATTTTCATTTGAAATTTACCTGAAATATTGTTCTATTTCCTGTACTAAGAATTGTGCTACATTGATTAATTTATTACACTATAAGATTCGAAACTAAAGTCAGAATTAATTATTGCTTTATAATTAACTGAATCCTCACCAAACATTTTTGGACCAAAACTTTAGATTGTAGAGATTTACGTACCTGGATCCCTATGGAACTCCGACAAATCTAAAAGTTTCGAAGAAGGATTGTATCTTCGATTCACCGCATGTCTAATTAAATTATATAAAGAATCATCTATGCTTATACGTGGATTACATGGTGTGACTTTCAATGACAGCTGAAACATATGGAATAGATTATATTCGATATAACTGCTTGCTATACATAACTACACTACTAAAAATATCTATCTCAGCAATAAATCCTACAAAATAATCTCACACAATTTTATTAATAAATACAATGATAATTATTACAAGGATCAGTCATATGTTTTGCAATATGCTGGTATACATGTTTGTATTTATTGCAGTACAATGAAAGTAGGTTATCCCCCCACCCCCCATTCAACGTATAGCCATTCAGTAGGTTAACGTCAACATTGGACTGTCTGCAGCCAACTTCCTCCCAATTCTTCGATTCCATATCAATACCACACCTTGTTCTTAGAGGCAAAAAACTCAGTCACTTTTGTTTCCACCTCTAGCAGGTTGGTGGTGCAGAAGCATCGTAATTTCAGGAAGTGAGACTTGGACAAAGCAGCAGGAATTCGAAGGAGCACAGTCAGGATTATATGCCGGGTGTGGCATCAAGTTCCTGCACTTTTTGTTGCATTTTTGGGCCCGAGTGTCGTTTTGGATTATTTGGTTCCAGCAAAGCGCGCTTTAAGTTTACGAATGCAGGATATTTTTGGTGTAATGTAGCATACATCCGCTCATACTCTTCGGAATAAAGGTCGGAATTGATGGTATGGCCGTTAGGGACGGATTCGAAGTAAATTACTCCCCTCGTAGTTCCACCACACACAGAGCAGCACTATGCTTGAAATGGTCTTGTTTGATGACCGGTTTTGGAAGTTGGCCTTACCCAACCATTATTTTTGCACATACGAATATTGAAAAAAAAACATCCTCTTTTGTAACATGTAAAAATCCATTTCAGAAAATACACATCACGCGGATTTTGCAGTAGTTGGCGGCAAACATCCACTCTCTTCTGGGTCTGAGCTGACGTCAACTCAAGTGGCACAATGCGGCAGCTTCTGATGGCTTTCCCAAGTTCGTTAAGATGACGTTCTACAGTGATCTGACAATTATCGTGTGCCAGTGGATTTTGTGTTGTATGACCTGAAACTTTTACACTAGGGTGACCAGATCTTGCTGATCTTTGACATTTTTAAAACCTGCACAAAATTTCAGGAACCAACAAGATGTTGTGCTATGGTTCACTACACTTTCCCCTTTCGCACGACGAATGTTTTGGTTGCTACCGCAGCGTAATGCTCGAGTTCGAACTCATACAGTGACAGTTCAAGCATTAGATGTTGTTGAGCACTCATTGTCACTGCCACTAAAAACTGATTGAAGATACTGACGGAGTGGTGTCGGCCGTGTTAAATAGTCTGCTTGCCACACTAAATCTTAGATCAATTGACTGTATATTTACAGTCGATCGCGGAGTATACACGCACCCGGTGCTTTGTTGTAGAAATATTGCAGGACTTGTAACTAACCTTTCTATACAACTTATAATGCATAGCAAAACAAAAATATTTTCTGTTAAGACTTACATCAAGTACCCGAAATGTGAAAATGCAGCTTAAGTCCTGCTATATCTTCGAAGCAAAATTAAGACGGGATATTTATGAAAAAGATCAAGATAATTTGATGTTAACATACCATATATCATTTTTGTGTATTTTCGAAAAAAAAAAAATAATAATAATAATAACTTCGGTTACATATAGTGACCTGGCAACTTTAGAAAACAAAGGAAGAAAAAATAATAATAAAACTCAATTATAATGAAAACAGATCAAACAACCTATTTTTCTCGTGCCTTATTCCGCATACGTTTGAATTCAATGAAATTCGAAGAGCGACTGGGTTAGATTCTCAACCCAGTCGACTCTTTTGTCATTTAACAAAACGTATAATAGGAACGAGTCGTCTACGTAATTCCATAATACTTGTAGAAAATTACCCTCTGAAAACCCTGTTACACGAATCTCAGATTTGAAAATTCATAACCCATCATAAGTTAGGCTCTGAACAGAGGCGGATCTAGCCCGGGGCCGGGGGAACCTAGGACCCTCAGTTTTATGAGTGACAAAAATAAGTGAAGCTATTATTTATATATTTTGGGAAGTTTATAATGAACTCATGACACCTATCATAGCCTGGGTTCTGGCTGCCCCCGCCTAGTTATTACCTTTTAGATCCGCCACTGGATCTGAAAATAACGACGGACTTTGGCTGATCAAATATTGATAGGGTTTTCACACTTCAGGTATGAATTATTTTATTACAACGTTAACTAGCTACTTTACCAATTGATTTGATATTTCTACATTTCACAAATTTACTTAATATTATCAGTAATATGCACGCAAAGTGGCCACTTGAAGTTTACAGGTATATGATACTTTTCAAGTGAATTGCTGACTATGCAAAATAATTATCTTCGATAGATTGTTGATATTGATGTTTGATTTCATAACTGATATATTAATGTAATTTTCTGCGGTAGTAGTGTGTCTGCATGTCACTTTTCAAACAAACGAGGCTCTTAAGAAAACATGTAAAATTCTTAATGGACATTTGCATCTATTGACAAGTTGCCAGGTAGCTTGAGATCAAGGCTTAATTTCTGCTAAGAAAATCAAATATTCGTAGTTATCGTTATAGGACAGTAGTCTAATAAATGTCACGTGTAATTATCAGTCTGATTTTTGTTCAGAGGTTATCACGAAATTATCTTACTGTAACAAAATTACCTGTGCTTCATGAAAATAAAAATACTTTATCCACAGTATTCACATGTGATATTAACTACGCACGTAATTGAAAACCCCATCAAAGATAATTCATTGCTTAAAGCTTAGATACGGATATAACCCTATCAACTAACATTGACTTAGTCCATTTTCCTTCCAATATGTCTATAGCTTAACTCCTGCTTATTTTGACCTTTTCACTCCTGGTAAAACTCCATGATTCTGTTTGGCCAATGTTATGTTTATATTTATTCATAGTGAATAGCTAGGCCTATTTTGCCTCCTTCAGATGCTACTGAAGTAAGGAAAATACCGAGCAGAAAGACCTTGTGAGGGCAGATAAAATGGTGAACGCGGAAGGTTATTCTCTGTATAGAGCCTCAAAAGAGATGAAAATTCCGTGGAGTACCCTAAACGATTTCCTCAAGAGACAAGGCGTAGCTGATGTTGGAAATGATACATATGCTGCAGTGCCGAAAATGAGAAGATCTTTTGGATTGACACCTGAACTAGAATTAAAACCGATATGGTTTTCACAAGCTTTTTAACCCAGCCTTTTATAAGAGTTTTTTCCTTTCAAACATCATTGCTGCTTTTACAAAAACCGGAATATATCCACTCAACCCCAGTGCTATTACCGCAAATACGACTGGTTCATCGAGGATTAACACTGTTTTTTTCTAAATCTTCAGTCGCTGAAGTTCTTCAAATATCATAAAATTCGGATTCTTCTGATTCCCTTGTCAAGTTGGTTGCAATCCCAACCGAATGTGCAGCCATAAACCCACTGGAGTGCGCCAAAAGACGAAAGCAAAGAGATTCAGCAGCAAATTGTCTGAACGAACTTAGTCGTACTATTCCTGACAGAAAGCAAGTTGGCCGACCCAGAAAGCTCTTGGTCTCTAATCCTACTAATGCGCAAAATATCAGCTCTGCTGATCAACCTCCGACTTCACGATCTTCCTATCACAATAAAGCTAGACGTTTTTGAAAGAAACAGGCAATTCATGGTGATGATTGGGAATATGGTGTGTGTGTGTCTGTGTGTGTGTGTAGTGAAAGCTATGAAGACAATGTGCATGATACGATGAGGAATAAGTGGATCCAGTCTTCTTTCTCTTTAGTGCCATACTATGTCCGTTGTTAAAAGCAGGACGACAAGTCGGATGTGTTTTTCTATGTGTGATTTACTATTGAGAATTGGTGAGGCATAATTAAATACCCACGTGTGATAATGGGTAAGCCCTAGGTGGTCATATAGACTAGAGTTGGCTTATTTTGTGTATCAAACGATTTATAACTGCAAGGCGCTTCATTATTGTCGATATTTCGTTCCTATGTTCAATCAACATTATTATTGTACCCAGTGTTATCACGAATATACCAACCTACCATCATGAACTTTCCTTGCCGCTCACGAAATTACCTGTGCATGTCTTCATTTTATAAACTAACTTTATACACACCACAGATTGTATGCAGAGTAAACATTACAACGGAACAGTATAAAGCAAACAGCACTATCTATATGCAGCCTTATTTTTTGCTTAGATTTTAAGTTTAGTAGAAATATCGTCTTTACAGTGATTTATCACGAACATACCTTACTTTACCCTGCTAATTATATGACTTTCCAATAGAAACTGACCAAGCCAAAACAAGAATAAATGCCTGCAATAGATAGATAGATAGATATAGATATACGATACTCATCATGCATAATCAGAACAAAAGTTTAGACAAGTCAGCCGTATTCTTCTTCAACTTTCATATTCCGTTTAAAAAACTATATATTTTTCAATATGATCGCAAATCACTGAATTTTGCCGACGAATTAGTGTTATTTCTCTCTCTCTCTCTCTCTCTCTCTCTCTCTCTCTCTCTCTGTTTCTAGCATAACACTCACCTCAACGCTTTACAGCTACTTTTCTGTTCTTCAATCTGATGAAAAGGGCTATAGCGTATAATTTTAGTGTGTGCGATTACATTTTCTCCTGGTATGAAATTCCATTTTCTATTTCACTTTTAGGGCTCATAGCGGTCTGGTCTCTTGTAAATAGTTGAAATGTGACCAAAAGCACACGAAGAAGTAACCAAAAAGTGACCAAAAGCACACGAAAAAGTGACCAAAATCTCATCATGCTTCTTTTTCCTTTGTCAATTTCTCCATCACCTCTCTCTTTGTTATTTTGTTTCATCTTTTCTTCTTTGATCTTCCTCCTTTCTTAGGTTTTCTAAGTATGCTTTGTAGTTACGGTAAGCAGACTTAGCAGATGTATGTGTGAGCGTTCTGGCAACAATGAGTTTTCCTCTGTTGCCAGTTTGTGTAGTTAAGATAGACTTAATCTTCGCTATTTCCTAGTCTTTGTAGTGTTTTTATTACTATTATTTTGCGCATTGCTATTATTGTTATTTATACTATCTTCCTTATACGTTTGTCAGTTTGCCTTATCTCAGTTTTTTCAGACCTCCAAACTATCCACACGTAAAGCAATGACTATGTCCGTCTGTCTGCCGACAGATATCAAAGCAAAAACAGTAAGCAGATTTTTGAAATCGATTCAGTAGAATTGGTTCTGAAATGAAATGAAATATTTAACAGGGTGTCTACTGGAATACCAGAAAGTAAATTCATGACTTTTTCATGACTTTTCATGACCTTTTTGTTCAAATTTTCATGACCATAGCGATAACTATGCGGGTTGCTAGTCTTAAATATCACTTCTTGTGAATCTTAAAGGAAGAATCTAAAATTCTGCCGCCTTGTGTTCGAGCACAGAATAGCACTTACCTAAATACGGGCCTGCTCTTACCAGTGAATCACTCTATACTGTATTTGAAGTTTTAATTCTGTGTATAATTATCCATCTAGCAGAAATTTGTCTGAA
Source organism: Thermobia domestica (assembly GCF_964235325.1). Taxonomy (NCBI): domain Eukaryota; kingdom Metazoa; phylum Arthropoda; class Insecta; order Zygentoma; family Lepismatidae; genus Thermobia; species Thermobia domestica. The sequence continues at coordinate 115,808,799 of NC_137462.1, read as the reverse complement.
ATTAAGCACTCAGAGAACTGCTCAAAGACAAAACAAATTATAAAAGAAATTCGTTAAAAAAAAAAAAAAAATAGATCATCAAATTTAAAATCTGCAAACTCAAACGAATAATATTATTTGCATAAGTCTAAAGGCCCAAAAATACACAATTTACATTTCTTGGAAGTAAAGAAATAGCAGATCAGAAAGTTGGACAGTAAAAAGTTGTTACTATATTACAGAGATTAGAAGATGAAATGGGGAGCAGCTAGGAAGACAGTAAAATACCAGTTAGCCAGCACTAATTGGTGGGGGAAATTCTCACAATTACTGGCCTGATACAACTGTTTCAGTACATGCAGGATGAGCTATAAAAGTATGAAGTATAAAAATATACTCTGAGATTTCAGATTTTCATGACCAGTTGGGTAAATAAAGGACTTTTTCATGGCTTTCATGACCACTAAGCAAAATATATGACTTTTTCATGACTTTCATGACCAGTAGACACCCTGTTTAAGTTTTACGACCCACGGTTATGCCGGTTAGGCTAAAGGAGACTGTGATGAGAGATGAGTGAAATGGTGGAATGAAGAAAGTGGGAGGAAACGGGAGAACCCCGAGAAAACCCACGAGCATGGTGTTTGTCCACCACAAAGTCCACACGGCGCGAGCTGGGATCGAACCCCGGACGTGAACGCTCTACCACTGAGCCAACGCGCCCCCATAGAATTGGTTCTATCTCATCTCTTAATCCTCTATTCAAACTGGAATCGATAGAAATCAAGTATTTCCGGCTTCAAAGTTGGCCATCATAGAGCAAAAAAAAAAAAAAAAAAAAAAAAAAAAAAAAAAAGTTGATTGGGAGTAGTACTTTTTGGGATTGATTCGGCGCCCCAATCCCTACTAGAACTGGAAGTAGTAGAAATCCGCCACCATTTCCAGTTTCAATATTAATTTACATATTGCAAAACGGTAATATAGCGAGAAATGACTCTTTCATATGTAAGCCCACGAATAAGTTTCGTACCGACCTTTATCACTCTGTTCAAACTAGAAGTATCTAAATTTCCGGTTTCATCACTGATCGCAACAGTGAAAAAACGAAATAGATAGCGCTAAGCAGTTTTTCTAATATATATTCCGTACCAATAGGTTTCATCTTCGACTTAATTTCTCTACTGCAACAGAAACTGGTAGATATCAACTATGAACTTAATTCCTATACAGTGAAAACAGTAATAGGAGGTAACACACGATATTGTGACATGATTCACGATTACAAGTGAAGATTGCACCTCAGCTCTGACTCTTCTTCTAAAATTCGGAAGAAGTAAAATTTAGTATAAATTTCGGTTTCAGTATTGATTTCTATGTAGTTTAAATTGTAAGAGACAGCAAGAAACTTTTACTAAGGATTCAGCGTCTGAAGAACAGGTTCCACCTCTGACACCCTTCTATTGCAACAGGAAAATACTACCGCCTTCAGTATTCATTTTGCATAGCTTGGAAGTCTACCGTAGTTGCACGCGATGAAACGACACTCGCGTGTGATTTTTTTGTATTATATAGTGATATCGTATGTCACTTGTTAATTATTACTTTTTTTTATTTATTATTGTTAATTTCCTTATAAATTACATTTTTTAATCCTTTCACCCATACACCCATCTTTACTTATTTTTTTTCACTTCCTTGTATTTCTTTCTACTTACCCGTCTCATTACTTGACTCTTCCTTCACTAAACTTCATATAACTTACACCCTGGTAAGCCTATTACGTAACCACGTGATGTCAACGCCTATCCGGCACCTAACTAGTTTTCTCAGTTTATTTACCTGATGAAGACTTTAACGAAAGCACTTATACTTAAATGTTTTTAGGGAAGTGATTATAGTATTTTCCATATGTTCTGATAATTCTATATATGTTTAACTGTAGGTATATGATGTGTGTGTGCGCGTGACAGTGAGTGAGTGAGAGTGAGAGAGAGAGACAAAGGACACAGACTTACAGTTGAACACTTATAAGAGAGACTTAAAATAGACTTAATTACTCATATCAACTATAGTTTTGCAATGTGTTTTGCGTTTTTTTTTTTTTTTTTTTTTTTTTTTTTAATAAAGAAAACTTACCTCACATGTTCTTGTACCAACGAGTGGAAGATGTTTCCAGTTTGATTCTTCTAAGCGCTGGCCTTCTTTTAAGTCATCAATGTAAAATACCGAATCTTTGCCATCAATCTTGTACTATGGAAGCAATATCAAACATTAATAGATAACAGTAAATTTCTTCTTAATTGTGTGCTTCAAATCCCAGCAATAAAATAATTCAAATTTAAACATTGGACTTTTACTCAAAATTCCATTATATGACAGTTTTTGTCAGTAAATAGTAATACCTTTTAAGTGAACTGATTGTGAGAGCTAACTTCTTTATCATACACCCTTTATACATATAGTTTTTTGGTTTACATCGAATTAATTTTCAAGAGTCTTACGTTACGAGAAATCTTGTTTCCGCCACCAACGGTATTCTATTGTACCCCTACCACCGAAAACTATAGCTCGACTTCACCATTTTCAGATAAAAGCGCAGAAATGTTCTGGTGGTATGTCTTGAAGTCTTGCCCATATGAATCCGCACCTGTTTGGCGTCCGCATTTCCAATGTTGATCCGAAAGATTAGTGTCATAATGGATCCCTCGAAGTATTTTGCATTCATTTTCACAATTTTATCAACAGTGCGTATCAGCAACGTCTCTGCAGAACTGAATCCCATAACAACCACAAACTCATGCGGGAAACTTCCTCAGCAGTGGCAAAAAAGTTGCAGCGGCCCTCAGGATCGCTGTCACAGTATATCAGAGCCAGAATGTGATAACAGTAGTGATATGGGTGTATGTGACTGGCATTTGAACTCCAGGTAAGTGCTTTTTATAAGGTTTCCTGCAGTTTGGTTTTCGTTCTGCAATGTGGCGCTGGAGCAGATGGTATACGTAAGACCTTATGGACGCATCTCAGTCGAAGCCGCTAACGAATGTATGTGTTTAGAGTTGAAGCCAAATTGAATCGTTGGCCCATCACCCGTTAGATCGTTGAATTTTATTGGTACATCAATCGGTGGATCGCCTGGAGAACTCCGGGTATCACTTTCTTTGGAGCCCTTTTCCTGGTACTTTTCGTGGGCGATGTTTCGCCACAGCCTCCTGGTTTGTGTAACGAGATTTCGCTGTAGTTCCCCAGAGTGTGAACCCATTCTCCCGACAGTTTCAGAATGCGTATGTAGGAGAATCAAGCACGGAAAAGGGCTAAGACATACCCTTCCAAGTAACGGTTTAATTTAGGCGCCTTTTGCGACACTTACCCACGTACAATTTCAGACACACTACTGCTCACTCAGCAGACGTGTTGTTCTAGCTTCATTTTTCCTACATGACAATAGTGTTCCTAATTCGGTCTAATATAAACCGAATAGCTTTCTGTACCTTCTGGATCTTAAAGAGTCACTTAAATTATGTTCAAACTATTTGTCCTTTCCCTCAAAATAGTTGTGAAACTAAAGGCAGTATTAAATACTGAACATAACAGCGCAAAATATGGTTTATATTCCTGTACTTGCCATGTTCCAGGACATTATACTCTCCAAGTTTTAACATTGCCTTTTGTTGTACATTTACTTTGAAAAATGTAAATAGCAGGAATTTTATAGGGAACAATTCGCAGTTAACTATTTAAACTCTATCATATACACACATATATAAGACATCAATACATAAAAAATGTGGATGATTCGATTTTACCTTAAACAAAGATTAATACGCTTTCTTATCGGGAGATAAATCAGAATTAGAGTCCAGATGAAACTATAGTGAATCAAAGTATTTGATAATATACGAGAAGGACCCAAAAATAACGGGAATCGTACTCTTGTGCATTCCAATAAAGGTTGCGCCGCTAGGGCGCTGTGGGAGGACCTCTCTTGAGTCAGTATACCAAGTGGCGTCAACCGACAACGACGCGCGTGGTTTCTCTGACAGTTGTGTGTGTGTGTCTGCAATGCAATTGTGAATGGCAAATTCTCACAAACAACGTGCGACTGTGAAGTTTCGTTTTCTACTCGGAAAGAACGCAGTAGAAACTGTTGTGATGCTGCAAACAGCTTACAAGGAACATGCTCTCAGTAAGACCTAAGAGTATGGATAGTTTGATCGGTTTAAAGAGGGGAAATTACCAATGAAGATCAACCCCGTTCCGGTCGTCCTTCAAGTACGCGAACCAAGGATAACATGACCGAAATCCGTTATTTCACCAGGGAAGATAGAGGCAGAACAATCGACCAACTCGAAGATTTATCCTGGTTATCCTGGAGCTCCACTCAGTGCATTCCGCACGATGATTTGGGAATGCGACGAGTGACTGCTAAGTCTGTGCCCAAACTTCTCACGGAAAAGCAAAGAGATCGTCGCATGGAAGCCTGTCGTGCAATGAAAGACGCAGCACAGACGATCTACAGCTTTTCAACAAAATCATTACAGGCGACTAGTCATGGTGCTATGGGTACGATTCCAAAAGTAAACAACAGTAAAGTCAATGATGTCACTTGGCTTACCTCGTCCAGAGAAAGTTCATCAGGTTAAGTCGAATATGAAGACATCAAAGGGATCGTACACTCGGAATCCATCCTTCGAACCCACACTGTCAACCAACTATTCTATTTGGAGGTGAAGAGATGTGTGGCGCGAAAACATTTGGTCTTGTGGTTCTGGCGAGTGGTTCCCGCATTATGACAATGCTCCCGCGCACACGGCTCTCAGTGTTTGCCGGTTTTTTTACTCTACGCAGACGATCACCTTTACTCACGCACCCTATTCGCCAGATTTGATACCCGCGGACTTCTTCCTGATCCGTCGGATGAAAACGAACTTGAAAGGCAAGCGTTTTGCCGATGTCGACAAAGTCAAATAAAATGTCACAACGGCGCTAGCAGGCATCAAAGAGGCCTAATTTGCAACGTGCTTCCAACAAGAAGGAACGTTTGAACAAGTACATAAGTCCTAATACAGAATACTTTGAGGGTGATTAAAATTGTATTTGAAGAAAAAGTCCATGCTTTTTATCAGGAAATTCCGGTTATTTCTGGGTCCTCCCTTGTATGCTGATACGTACAATGAATTAAGTGGAAATAAAAAATGAGTTAACTATATGAGTGAGTTCTCTCGTGGCTTTTAGTTTTCTTCGGAGTCACATTTAAAATTGTATTTATTAAATTTTAGATGATGATGCTGTACCTTCATATTTTTCGTACCACAAGATATTGATCATTCTGAACACCCATTTTCGTCAGGTACCCCTTTTTCCAAATGTGTTTTTCATTTAATAATTTCAGTAAAATTTTCTTCTAAATCGAAAAATTAGCTTATGTTGATTATAATGTGATTATTTTATGTTGATTATATTCTTACCAATAAACTTAAGAGGTACTTACCTTGCTCTTCTGTGTTCTGTAGTTAAATTTAAGCAAACATAAACGTCGAATTTTCACTGATAACTGTCAGCATTGTAAAGACATAGGTAAGAAAATGTCCTAGTAAAGATAGGATGTACTGCGAACCAATTACATTTTGAATAAGAGAATACCGCACAACGCAGGTTTCATTATTATTTACACTACTTACAAACTGGCAATAAGTTTGCCAACTTAACTTTAAACAAAAAATAACTACATAAAAGCTCTCAATAACGCGTAAGCCTGTACAGATAGAAATATTGTGTAAGTTGAGTCAAGCATTGTAATATGACAATATTAACTACAACTAGAGAATGGGAGCAGGTAGCTCAGTGGTAGTGCACTCACCTCGGTCATGTGAGTTGTGGATAACAATGTATCCGTGGGTTTCCTCGAGGTTCTCCCGCTTCCTCTCACATTCTCATTCCATCAATTCATTTTGTAATCATTCGTTTCTTTCAACCTACAAGGCATAGCTGTGGGACGTAAAACTAAAATATTTCACCTTTCATTTACAATTGAAGAAATAGTTTTCTATTATGTATTTGTAAGCTTAGCTAAAATTCACGGGACTTGCCACTCAGTCAGTAGAATAGTGGAGCAGTGAGGAGCGCATGCGCGCAGAGCAACCTTGAACCTTCGAGTAGAGAATGATATACATGAATTGCCGCTCTTAGTCGGCTTTGGTGTCTGTGAGCAGAGACTGAAGAGAAAAATGTACAATCGTGTTGCCGGAAGAATGACAAATGTGAAAATTGAGCAACGCATTAACTTGGAATTTCTTGTGAAATTAAAGAAATCACTGAGTGAGTGTGTGAAACTGTTGCAGGATGTATATGGTGATTATACGATGTCTCGTACGCGAATGTTTGAGTAGCACAAACGCTTCAGTAAGGGACGCGAGAACGTTGATGATGATGAAAGACAAGATATTCCTGTCACAACAACAGAGGAAAATGTAGCAAAAGAAACTGACAATGTCCACAAAGATCGCAGGCTGAGCATTCGTATGAAAGCAGACATGATGGGTGTCGATAAAGTCCACTCGCGCAATTCTGCACGATCACTTGAATATACGCAAGATCTGCACTAAAACTGTATCAAAAAATCTCATACAGGAGCCGAAGGACTTCTGGAACTACGTCTGCAGTGCCAGAATGGAATACCTGGAAGCAGAACCTGATTTGTTAACGAAAAATCATCACTAGTGACGAAATGTGAATTTTCCAGTATGATCCTGAAACGAAAAGGCAATCCATGCACTAGAAAACTCATCATCACTGCAGATGAAAAAGGCACGCATGAGCAAATCGAAAGTGCGTCAAGCTCATTGTGTTCTTTGATACCAATGGCGTACTCCTATTGAATAGACATCATCAGGTCAGACGTTAAACTCAGATTTCATATGAACTTCGACTTTTTTCGTCTAGGCTCGAGCTCGAGCTTGGATCGAACCAGGGACCCCACGCTGCAGAGGTGAATGCAGTACCACTGAGCCAACACGGCCCACACTGATGATGGAAATAATTTAACATAATTTAATAGCAATGAAATCAGAAATAGCAATAACAAGAGTAAAATAATATTTTACAGCTCAAGACCTTTTGCGACGCCGTAAAAGATGCTTGCATCGTTCATCAAACAAAGATTAGAAAGAATAAGATGATCATATCATACGTCTTTAACTTTGATTAGGGCAGCAGGGAGTCGTGTTTCGTGGCCAAGTGGTTAACGGTTATGTTTCTACACCACAAGTTTCTACCAATTTTAATGTTCAAACTTTCTGGCAAAACAAGGATCCTTATTAGGGCTAAAATGGTACGTGGATCTCATGGTCTGTCTGTCATAATTATTATGCAGTAGATAAGATTAGTTTGATGATGCAATTATTAGGCTAAACAATGTAATATTGTCGCAATGATCCGTATTTGTTCTATCGCAATCCGTTTTGGATAAAGCACTCATCTCTTTTGTCAAGATTTCTGGTTTGATCCCGGAATATAAGATAGTAGAAAATATTATATATGTGTTCTTTGTAAATACTTTCCACTACTCTTTTCATCCCAAAAAATTTTTCCGTCGCATTGATTTGCTTTTGTTATATGTTTTCTTAGCACACAGAGAATATAGGACTTTTTTTTTTCGACAGCATGAGGAATCTGTAGTCTAGTAAGTGTTGAATCGAGAAGAAAGGAGACGAGCACGCACACAGTCTCACAAGCGAAGGGTCACTAAAATCACCTTGAAACCTTACTTCAAATTTTGTACACATCTAGGTCAGCCACAAAGAAAGTACTACACAAAATATTAGCGAATATTTTGGAGTTTAGACGCGGTCACTTATACAGTGCTTGTCAAATTTCACGAACTGCTAAAAATCTCGATTAGAATGCGTGTTTTGAAAACTTAAAAGGAACTAAAGTTGCAGAGTATCAACAGAACTATCAGGTGGGCTAAGCCATAAAAATATGTGGGGCCCCGTTTGGGTCCCTTGGGCTCCAATTTTGAATTTTTATTATTGCAGATTCTATATCTACGGAAAAAAAACTAAATTACAATATGTGTTTCTCAAATCTGTAGGATGAAAATCCTGGGCCCTACAGGGCCGGAAAGTAGATTAATAGGAGAAGTGGTAAAAGTTCTGGAAACGCTAAATAGAAATCTCCGTTAGAGAACTGTTTTTTTAAAGAAAAAATGAAAGAGACGAAAGTTGCATAAAATTAACTAACAGAGAAATCGGACGGGTGGGTCATTTCAAATATATGGGACACTCTAACGGAGATATTTAGCCATTCAGGAACCTTTACCATTTCTCACTATTAATCTATTTTCCGGCCCTGTAGGATCCAGGACTTACATCCTGCAGATTTGAGAAGCACATATTCTGATTTAGTTTTATCCGTAGATATAGACCTACAATAAAAAATGGGGGCTCCAATTACCCCCCCCCATAAAAATTCAAAGTTGGGCCCATGGAGCGCAAATATTTTGATGGGCTAGCCCATCCGATAGCTCTGTTGATAGTTTGCAACTTCAGTTCCTCTTAAGTTTTCAAAACACGCATTCTAATCGAGATATTTAGCATTTCTTTAAAATTGACAAATACTATACGAGAGACCGCGTCTAAACTTTACCCTTTTTTCAAAGGCCTTGTACTTCAAGATAGCTGCTAATGTTTTGTGTGGTACTTTATGGCTGATCTACATGTGCACAACATTTGAAGTAGGGTTTCGCGATGATCTGAGTGACCCTTCCCTTTTCAGTTTCGTCTCGGTCGACAAATAACAGTCTCAGTCTTGGTCTCGTATCGAATCAAAAATCGTGTCTCAGTCTCCTATCATCTCGAGCTTGGTCTGAAGCACCAAGTTTGGATCTCGTCTTGATAGTCTTGAAAGTAATTGTGTAAAATTAAAAATGTATAAGTAATATCTTTTTTTAGCATTTCGTTCGTCTTTCTTTTTTCACTTCTTTCTACAGCAGTCCTCGGAGCTGCTTCGTCCGAGAAGACCTTGTTATCAAAAATAAAGCACTCATCGTAGATTTTTACCAGTTAAATGACTTATGTAACAGAATAAGGTTGTTAATGAAGTACTGATATTTCTCTATATAAAAACCAAAGTCCTGAGTGACTGATCAGCTTACAGGCCAAACCGCTTAAGCTAGAAATTTGAAATTTGGACAATTCTTAGGTATGTGACGTAGGGTTTCACTAAGGAAGAATTTTTGGAAATTCGACGGAGAAAGGGGATGGGAAGTATTTTTACAAAATGGGCATACCACCGAATACCTTGAAGTTAGATACTTCAAATTTGGAATTTAAATTTCTCATCCAAAATTATTTGACATGTGTTTCAGCGTTTTTCGATACTTTAATGTAGAAGGGGTGGGAAAAAGGTAGAAAGGAAAAAAAGAGGGTGGAAATTACAATTAGTATAATAATATGCCGATATCTCGGAAACTATGAGGACTCCAATTATTAAAATAAAATGTCGATATGTAGGAATCTCTGAAGTTTAGAGACATGGAATGTGGTAGTTGAACTTTTCATTTAAAATAATTAGATACGTATTTCAGCTTTTATATACGTAATAGAAGGTAAGAAAATGAGCGGGAAGAGAAAAATGAAAATAAGATGTTTATACCTTGGAATCCAGAAATGTTAGAGAAATGAAAGTTGGTATTTGAACTAAAACTAAGTACGGCTGGAGGTTTACGAGGTGCGTGGCCGTAGACCGAGCACCTGGGATGTGGGTATGGGGACTGGGGACAAAGGCCCCGGGTATTTAAACTAAAATTCAGTATGCTTGCAGAGTCATGAGCTGCAAGGCCGTACGCCGAGCAGTTTGGTGGACATGGGGGCGAAGCCCCCAGCTAGCCGGAGGCTAGTATTCAATATAAGCAAAATTATCTCAATCATTTTGGGGAAAGAGAGACACAAAAAAAGAAAAAACAAAGAAAGAAAAAAGAAAAGAAAAAGAAACTTACCCTACGAATAAACTATATCAGTCGCAGATTACTTCAGATTAAAGGAGTTATATTTTTTTTTTTTTTTTTTTTTTTTAATCTAAACTATCCTTACTTTTGGGGTAGGAAGTAAATCCTAAATCTATACGAGTTCTCTCTTTTAAGAGCACCCTGTTCTTGATCTTGAATTTGCTTATCAGTAGAAAGAACAGTATTCTCTATATTCTTAGAACGCTAACTAGATTCCAAAATAGCTTTTCGCTATCTCTTATCATTTTGGCTCTAGGTAGATCAGTATTGAAATCGGAAGTTGTAGTATTACTACCATTTTCGATTTTGGTAGAGAGCTAACGATGGAGACAGGATATATACTTGGGACGCTTAAGTAATTGCAGAAAACCTCTTCTCACTATCTATTTCCGTTTTTAATCTAGAGCGATCAACGTTAAAACCGTTAGTTGCTGATTTCTACCACCTCCAGTTTGAATATATGGCTAAAAGTAAAGATGGTGGCTATTCTTAAAAAGCTGAATCGATCGCGGGAGAACAGCTTCTCTTTATTTCATATTTTTTTCTTAATGTAGATCAATATTGAAACCATTAGTTGTAGTGAATTTCTAGCATTTCCGGTTTTAGTACAATATTAAGGATGGATATGAAATATGTTGTTAAGGTCGGTAATCAATTACAGAAAATCAATTCTCTGTAAAATAACTCATATACGTAACAATTTATAATTACACAGAAGTTAAAAATAAAGCACATTTGCATACAAATTGATGTTGGATACAGTCGTAAATCCATTGAGTTTATCACACGTGATTCCAGATATTATAGCTTGGTGGCGCAGTACACGCCTATTCACGTCGGGTTGGTTACGAGAGCTGTTTCAATACGTCAGCAGTTGTGTTCGAGAAGTCACATACGGTGTATATATAGCCACATCGTTGACGTATTGCCAGTGTACGTGTAGTAGAATGTCGCAAAGAAACCATATTGATAATGTCATGGATGTAAGAATTATCGGATAACTAAGAGGATTCAGACCCAGTTGGGAATTTCACGTGAATGAGATGTCGAATATCACATCAAGAAGCTGGTGACGATTCCAGCAGGGTGAAAACTGGCGGAGGCCGTTCAAGAAGTATTATTGCCCAAGAAAACCATTTATTACGCCTAACAACCAGGTTAGTGATGAAAATTTTCTGATTCATAAAAACTTACTCCAGTTATTCTTACACCGTTGTTTAGCCGTAAAATTTATTTGTAATAAATATTGTCTGAAAAGAGTTTCATGAAGTGAAAATGTCACTACTCTCCATTTCTGAAAAAATGTTTTAAAAACTTCAATGTATTCTTCACTCAAGAGTTCACCTTTGATCTCTCAAAATCATATTTCGTCAGTTTAATACACATAAGACGAAGTTTTCTCATAGCTTTACTATTTTTCTGGATTTACATACTTGCAACATATATAAAAAGTAGAGGTAATATAAAGTACCTGCAGTAAAGTTTTGACTACCCAAAATTCCAGTTTAACTAACTCATGAAAACAAATACTGAACATTTTCTGGAAATAAACATCGAAATATCAGAAAATTTTCCAGATCCCGAAAGCTAACTGCACGTTGCTGTCTTATCTTTCCTCTACAGTAATTCAATTTTATAGCTCAATGTTCAGTTAAATTTAGTGGAAAATTTTCCGTATATCATCACTATACATAATATTTAAAATTGTCCGGCTTATGGAAAGTTTTTCCACTTGTTTCCGTATCGCAATGAAAATTCCTTTCACTTGTTTCTACTAAAACCTTCCAATTCATCAAAACTTGTTTTATTTTTACTTCAAAATGATGAAAATTTTCTGACTCATAAAAAGTTTTTAAATTTTTCCTTACTTGGCAGATTTTTTCGTCATGAAAAATTATTTCACTTGTTCTTACACAGTACTGCAAATATTCTACGCCATGATAATTTTCAGATTCTTTAAACGATCTTTCACTTTTTAACATTTCTATACATGAATTCAATTAATTTTATGGTTAATGAGAAATTGATCACTGATATTGGTTTAGAATGGAAAATTTTCCGGAAAAATATAACGGAAAATTTTCCATCTCACATCACTAAACCAGGCACAATACACAGCACTATTTCAGATGTCGCGAGATCTTGCAGCTGCTATAGGGGCCACCATTTTAAGGTTTATGGTGTTCAGACGGTTAGTTAAGGAACATCTATATCCCAGACGATCAGTAAGGCATGGTTTGGTGATTAAACTTAATGCTATATCTCTTTGATGCTTAATCCAAGAAGGCTTCTTCAAAATGGAAGTCAAAGTGTCGACCGAGGTTTTCATTTTTGATTCTGAAGGACTGTTTATTCCAAATTTTTTTCCTGAAATAAGAACAGTGAACAGGAACTATACGTAAATATTTTACGTCGTTTGCGGGATTTCATCGGTCGTAAGTGACCTGAGGGCGGTACAGTGGACAATGGTAACCTTTTTATAATTGTGGCTGTGCAACGGCTCCTACTCGTCAGAGTACATCGCTAAATATGTTACGTCTGTACTTCAAAATCCCTTCTATTCACCAAGTCACCTCTTTCCCCTCTAACCCCAAGAAATTTTCCCCTCTTTCCCCAAAAGAAAACATTTGAAGAGACATCAGCTTGTCAGAAAATAAGGTGAAAGATGCATCGAGGAGTATTACAGAAAGCTGTAAAAAATGGCTTACAGTGGTTTTACGAACGCGGGCAAAACTGTAGCCATGGGAATTCCAGGGCTCATAGTGGTCTGGTCTCTTGTAAATAGTTGAAAAGAACCAAAAGCACAGGAAAAAGTGACAAAAATCTCATCATGCCCCTTTTTTCCTTTGTCAATTTCTCCATCACCTCTCTCTCTGTTTGTTGTTTTGTTTTATATTTTCTTCTTTACTTCTTTTTGAGCTTCCTCCTTTCTTAGGTTTTCTAAGTATGCTTTGTAGTTACGGTATGCAGACTTAGCAGATGTAAGAAGCTTCTGGGTAAGTGGAACCAGTTCTGGCTTATTTTCGAATTTCTTTATCCCAGATATTATGTTTAACTTAGCATTGAGATTTCTCTAAGCCATGAAATATGCAAATTCGTCACCTACTCTTAAGAACAGCATACAAGAAGCGTAACACAAGACGAACATGATGAACCACACACACAACTACACAACGTTGAGCGGAGCGTTAACTATTAAGAGAAAAATAAAAGACTATTATGATAGAAGAAAGAATAGACACAGAAGGGTTCTCAACCCCACCTTGAGAGCTTACGCATCCACCAACTATCCACCGTGCTTTAGAAAGAATAAAAGCTGAAGTGAGAATAAAGCTGACTGTTTCACATGTGGCAGCAAGTACTGAAGCTTTCAGAAGATTAATGAGTAAGAAGTTTCTGCCTTTTTCCATTTATTTTTGTATTTTTCTTAGAAAACTGCCAATGCAAAACATAAATAACACGAAAAAGTCCCTTTACCTCTCAAAAAGTAACTTTTAGTGACAAATTTGACAAAAAACAGTAACTTTTAGTGACAAATTTGAAAAAAAAAAGTAACTTTTAGTGACCAACTTTAAAAAAAAAAGTAACTTTCAGTTAAAAAAAAAAAAGTGACTCGCTATGAGCCCTGGAATTACTTTCAAGGTAACTGTGAGGTAAATTGTAGATGTTTGAACCAAGTTCTATCTGAACCTTCAAATCCTACCTCGTATACACTAATCTGTTAATACTGCACTGTGGCACTGTATGCTTAAAACTAAGCAAAACTGTAATACATTAAAATGCATTAAACAACATCAATCCCTCGTTTGAAGCTGATTCTTTGTAGAATAAAACTGCAGAACATTAAGTTTTAAAAGCCAATAATACGAATATTTGTTTTAAACATTTTAAGTAATACCTAACACAATCTGAATACTTACCCCTACAGGTACAGATGTTAACAAATGCCGTAATGTTTTCAGCACTCTTTCTTCAGTGCACACGCTCCCATTAATAACCTACGAGAAAGAAAGACACCTGAATATTTAAAATTAACTTTTGAAAATACTACTGAGGACAAGAAATGAATGGATCAAGCATGAACTAATTCTGCCATTACTTCTGTGATTATTTGTTGTCGCTGATCGCAAAAGCACAATATACAGAAGCTACAATGATTGAAAATTTTGAACAGGTCTATATGCAATATAGTCAAGGAGAAAACTAATTTATGTTAGAATTTAAAAATGGAGGATAAATGGGTCAAGTTAACTGGAGAAAGAAAACATGTGTACAATATAACCCCTATTTTACATTCCTGTATTTAACGAAATTAATTTGCTCCCGAAAGAACGCTATATACATAATGTATTTAAATCTGCATTTAAGAGAAACCTTATTAATAACTTTCCTGCATTTAAAGAAAAAATTAGGAGGCAGCATGATTAGTAATATAGAAATTATTGATATATTGTACATCGCTTAGGGGACACAATATTTACTGGAATCGGTTAGTCTACTTGTATATGGATATTTAAAAAAAAATTCGACAAAAACTAACCAACACTAGGATTGATGTCTCAATCGATTATCACAAAACTCGATTTCATAACGGTCCATGTGTATTTCGTGACGCCAAATTTTGATTTTTTGATCTTTTTACTTGGATAATTTCTTACTACGGTAGTCTTTTCAGTCTTCTTGCGAAGATGAAACTACTAAAAGTGAACATATAACTTTTTTTTTCAATTTTTTTTTTAAGTACATTAGATTCAGTGGTGTGTCATTTAACAGCCTGTCTGAAGCAAGACGTTTACTTAAATATGTTAATTTAAATAAGCAAATGCAAATCAAAATTATTCAGAATCTATGTCTTAGAAACACGAAGTATATTAAATATTAGATTATACATCTTCTTTTACATCAAATCCCTCTTTAGTGAAAACTAAAATTTAAGGAAAGAAAAATGCAATTATCATCATCATATGTATTCTACCATTATTAGTAGACTAGCAGCGTTCACCCCGCTTCGCTGCGGTCACCCCGGAACGCAATAAACTTTGTTACTTAGATAATTTTTACTTTTTCGCTTTCAAGTGATATGATAAAAACCATAGAAGATTGCAGTAAATGTTAACATTATATCGCCTGTCATTTATGTTAACCCGCCCCGCTTCGCTGCGGTCACCCCCGAACGCAATAAACTTTGTTACTTAGATAATTTTTACTTTTTCGCTTTCAAGTGATATGATAAAAACCATTATAACGCCTGTCATTTATGTTAACCCGCCGAGTGACACGGTCATGCGGGTTGCATATACATACGTTTATTTTTATACCTATGATGAACTAACAAAGGATTTGTACGTAATGGACACCTGAATGGTCAATTATCTCAAGACACTGGTAATTGAAAATTAAAGTGATATGATAAAAACCATCTAGGGTCCAAATCCTAATAACCCCCCAAAAATAAAAGAAATTGGTTCAGCCGTATTAGCGTGATGAGCGGACAAAGGATTTGTACGTTCTCTTTTATATATATAGATCACTTTCCGCAACTGAGAACATTCCATGCTCTTCATCTTCACGTACGATTTTTCTGTTTTGATATACCGTCCATCAACTGTATGCTCCTCTGTTCCCTCCATCTTTCCTGCCACCATACCCTCTCAGGATACAGTACCTTCTTAGCCAATGCCCAAATCAGTTTCTCTCCCTCTTTTTGATTATATTTAAAATTGTTCTTTTCTCCTCCACCATTTCTAACACCCTCTCATTCGTTTTCCGCTCGATCCAGGGAAATGTCCACGCTTCTGCAGTACAATACAGTACAATACTTTACTCGAAGCATTTTATGAGTCTTTCTCTCAACTCTTTGTTCAAGGACACACAGGACAGACTTTACTTCCTATTAAGTGCTTCTTTCGCTATTCCTATCCCTGCTTTTATTTCACGTTCGCATTTCATATTACTAATAATACTACGTAGGTATCAAAAACTAGTCGCTT
Source organism: Thermobia domestica (assembly GCF_964235325.1). NCBI lineage: Eukaryota > Metazoa > Arthropoda > Insecta > Zygentoma > Lepismatidae > Thermobia > Thermobia domestica. The sequence goes on along the minus strand of NC_137462.1, from coordinate 115,792,827 downwards.
CTTCTATTTTCACTCTTCCTACTTTTATATTTGGCATCGATCGCTTCGTTTCAATCACTATGGTGTTTGTCTTACTAACATTTATTTTAATCCCATATTCTTCACAGTCCTTCCTCAAGTTTTCTAATATTTTGTTGGTTTTAATTTCACATCCCGCAACAAGCGCAATATTATCTGCAAATCGTTCTACCTCCTACCGAAATGCCGTCTTCATTAAGTAGACTATTTTTCACTCTCTCTTCTACATACATATTAAATATTAAATAATATAAATAAAACGAAATAAATAAAGCAACTCGTTAAGTAGAGGCTATTCTGAATATAAAAACAAAAACGTATGCTTTTTCTACCTAGGAACTAATTCGTTAAATTAAGACATACAGTTTGGAATAGTCACTTCGCTGATAACTGAAGAGAGAAAATTATTTTGATTAATCCATAAATATTGAAATTACATTCTTATGCGATGAATATCTAAAGCAGTTTGTGTTCTGTACTTAACGCAGAAAATGAGCTTCATTGATGGTTATTTAAAACGTACTGAAGTAAATGAAAGCTTACTAACCTGACGTCTTTTTGCCGACCTTCTACACCATGTTTTTAATACAAAAATTAACTATGATTTTTACTCTAGACACCTTCATCTTTCTCTACTACCTTCTGAATACATTGAAGATCGCTATTGGTTGACTGATGTCAAAACACTATTGTTCACAAAACATCGTATTGCGAGTGCTGGAAGTTGTTGTTATTCTTAGTTCTAATCATAATAATGGAAATATCACTCTGCTATGTATCTCATTTACGGTAAATAAAAATCTGCACATGTTAAAGCATCTGAATGCTCAAAATCTGCGAACAGTTTCAAGGTTTTTTTAGTGCACCTAAAGAATACGTGTTGCAATATATCACATGATGTATGAAGCTCTCTGTAAGAGTTTTAATCGTTTTTTCTAACATTTTATTCTCATTTCCCAAGATGAGTGTAAGCGGTATGTATTATTTCTTATCGTAACATTTTACATGTAAGAAAGCCTAAAAATCGGAACATTTTACATGTGAGGAATACATGTAAAATGTCACGATTTTTCGGCTTTGAAATAAGCGGAAATTCACCACAAAAAATTCTGTATCATTGAGAAAATCATTACATGATATTCACAACGTCAAACAAACATTATAACTACATATTTCGACAATTCGACAAGAAAAAAATTATGACGTTAAACAAGAATCATATACGTTAAACGGAATAACGATCGCAGCGAGACTTATTTATGTAAAATTTAGAATCTGCCTCTTCTCGGAATAGGGATATAATCTGGTGTTATTCTTGTTTTACACACAAATAAGAAATAATACCTAAAGTACAATGCGTGTACGTACCTGATATCGGGTAAAATTATTTGGTAATAGAAAATTGCAAATGAACATACTACAAATTAATAGTTGAAGAACATAAGAAACACTGTATATCTTAACATTCACCTCCCACGTTCTCTGACAGATATTTGTGAGTTGTCAGCTGCTATATTTCAAACACAAAACCGGTTTACTTCGTCTTCTGGTAAACAGATCCCTAATTTTACATGCTTCGACGTCTTACATATTTTATTCACCAATCATACTTAGAAGTGTGTATCTTCAATTAAACACGTAAAAACTTAAAAACTTGAAAGAAAATTAACATAAAGGACGCTGTAGAATAAAATTACATGTTTAATGGCTCCAACTAGCTAGCTTATAATCATAAATTATTAATTTCAGATTCTCTTAAATATATATCAGCTTTTCACACAGCAAAAGCAACCAATTATGGACAAAATTCTTTAATTAAACTAGTTTATCGTATTGTTGATATAGGTCCTCCATTTAAAATTATCAAGAACGACGTTATACAGTGCTGCTATTATTTTCTGTGCTTATTTATTAACACATCATACTAGTTGCCAATTCAGAAATGGTGATGGATAACATCGTGTCCTTAGGTTTTCTCAGGGTTCTCCCGTTCTCTCCTACATTATCATTCCACAAATTATTTCACAATCATCCATTTCCTTTATTATAGGGAAGAATTCTTGAGAACCGACTCACCAGACAGCTTCCCTTCACTCTTCTAGTGTTAGTAATGTTGCCAACTCATACGTTAAGAAAATTACAGCTGTAGTAGTGTAATAGGCCTATTCCAACATCTACATTTAGTGCCACGATTACATCAACTACTATCATACAGCATTGTTCACATTTTGTTTTTGTTACTATTACAAAACAAGTGTTTTGCATAAGGGTAGGCTTTTTGGTTCCCAGATGCCTTTTCCTGAAAAAGCACCACACCTCACATATGCTTCTCAGCTGTGAATGAAGAAGTAATACTTTCAGGTAAATTTCACTAACCCTATTTGTTTCTCCTTTCTTTGTGCTTCAGATCCAACGCGTTTCAGCATTCGACGAACAATTAACGAAAAATTAGCACAATCAATATGTTCCTTACCAACGACAACGGTCACACAAAGGCCTACAACTGGAAGTATCTTTCAGATCATTATTCCAAAACAAAGCTTGTAACTACAAAGTGTATATTGAATAGTGATCGTTAGACTGAGTTCCCGTTAGACTAGAATTACCAAATAAATATTATCGAATGCAGGACATTCTTTCAGAAAGAGTCTAACTTTTCATAGAACAGAAGGACTTTTTTTTTTTTTCGAAATTTTGACTTTTTTTTTTAACCTTATAACTGTTTTGACGACATTGAAGCTGTCCCATTTTAAACAGGAGAAACCTTTTTTCAATCGTTGTTCAGGCTTTCTTTAGTTCTAAAACAGATTATATGCCGAGTGTCAGGTTAGTTTTAACTAGTGTTGCTCACGAGACGAGAAATTTCTTGTATTGTCTTGTCTTCGAGATGAGAAGTACATTTTAAAATTGGAGACGATGAGAAACATGAGACAATTCTAGACTTGTTTTTAAGAAGAGACAAGAAGTTTCTCGGGATTTGTAGGCAAAACTAATGCACTAAAGGCTTAGATAGCAAACACTGATTCAAATTATAAAGATGTAAATAGGTAAAATGATTTACGAACATAATAAAGAGCATTAGTGAACGTTTGAAGATATGCAAGTCATTACTCAAGATATGCAAAATACTCCAATAATAAATATGGTTTAAATGGACGGACTCAGGGTAAAAGGTAACAAGTCATTTTTATTCATTTTTCAGGAGAGCCAAAAAACTAATTGGAGTATAGTAAAAACACCTAAAGAAATAATTTAAAAATCTGAAATTTTTACAATATGTTTCGTTGTAAATACTTTGAAGTTACGAATTGGAATTTTACCAACATTATTAACGATATTATGTAATATTAAATGACTTATTCCCTTCAGTTTAATTACATATTGATATAGTAAAAAAGGAACAAGTCATCGTCATATTCAATTAAATTTACATTATTTCTAATAGAAGTGTCGTGTTAGACTACATAAACGTTTACATTGATACATAATTTGATTTACTAAATGTACAAAGTAACCAGAATATTGTTAGAACGTTTTCAGCAATATCACATTGTTCCCATAGATTGTCACGTATTTAAAAATAAAAAGGAACTGGAGCACACATAGTTGACAATACTGTTTAACATTTTTTTTTATCGTATATTGTAAGACTTCATCTCATCGCATCACTACCATCACTTGCTAAACATTAAAAAGACGGAAACGAATTTTAACACACGCGGCTGGGACGAGTTAGCAATAACACTTGAAAATCTCGGATACTCGTCGAGGTTTTCAACTATTATTCCCCACTCGTTCCAACCGCGTGTATTCCAATTCCTTTTTGTCTTTTTAATATTTAATAACCGATGGTGATGATGCGATGAGATGAAGTCTTACGACACACGATAAAGAAGTTTGCCAACTATTATTTTATTGGAATATAATTTTTAATCTTATATAACTTTTGCAATATAAAAATTATGATAAAAACAGTGAAGTTATTAATAAGTTTACTATTAATTTAATGAATAACATACTTTCTAACTTTGCAGTCCTTACAAAGTACTAACAATATTAGTTAAGATTCTGCTTAGAAATGTTTATATTGTTAAGTATGCCTGCGTGCACACCGACCAATAGTACATTTTCAAAGAAACTCCTTCCGTTTATATTAAAATTAGAAATAATATGATGACACTGTAAGGAGCTAACTACAAACTTTTCCCCATCAACTGCGTTTATTCATCATCTTCAGAATCAAGCAGTGGATCTTGCACATTGGTTGCAGTAGCTAAACCTGTGTAGAAGTCATGAAATATTGGTGGAATATAAGGCAAAAGAGATAACAAATCTCTCTTTTTCTCTGCTGAGATTGGCGATAATGCACTGTAACACACTCGAGGTTCCAAAGTGAGATTCTTTATGCGTCGTCGAGAAAGGTTCATAACACAGAATAATTGAGCGACGTTTTATAATATAGCTTCTGTGGTTCGTTACGAAAATAACGGAGCCACTTCACAGACTGCCGTACAAAGTTTCTTTCTTCATCTGCAGTGTGGAAAAATCAAGAAAATCGTCTTGGGTAATTTCAATTACAGTGGAACCTCTCTAAAGCAGACAGCCGCGGGGAATCAAAAATTGTCCGCTATAGAGAGGTGTCCGCCTTAGAGGGGTTTTAATATTTTCTTACGTAAATTAATAAACAAGGTAATATGCAATTAGGAAAAAATATTTTTGCATGAATCATGTATTTATGAGTATTACCAAAATGTTAGTGTATCTGCATTATTTTGCTCCATGCAATTCGAGGCACAACATGGGAATAAGATGTTATAGTTCTCTGCACTTTACACTTATCGCTACTTAATACGTTTTCGGTGTGTTGCTTTAATTTCTAAATTAATTGTAGTCCAGGAAGGACTTTTTTAAAAGACAATATGCGTGCCCATGGTCAAAAATACCAAACTTGTCTTCTGTTTGCTTAGAGATTGCAGCGGGACAGTAGAATGATGTGTCATCTCAAACAGTGGGCAACTGTCAATCACTTTTGTTTCTGAAACAGGTTGAGTGTGAGTGGAATGCAAGCAAAGGATATAAGGGTGTTGTGAAGCAGAGACCCTTCCTCTGGGTTGCTGAACAGACAGTTGAGGAGGCAAAATGTTGTCACACCCACATGTTCTTCCTTGGTGACATACGTATGAATTACTAAAGGTGTATTTTTACTGCACTTTCCAACTTGTTTCTAGAGAAAGTGTCCGTAATACGGAGGTAAATAATACCTATAAAAGACAAGAAAGACTGTCCGTGTCCGTACTAGAGTGTCCGCTTTAGAGAGGTTTGCCAATATGTTTTTTTCGTATTATAGTGTTTGGGGATTACAAAATATGTCCGTTATGGGAGGTGTCCGTTAGTACAGGTTTCACTGTACTTCAAAAGGATTTTTTCTTGGAAGCAACTCTTACTAACTGTGCCCAGTCATGAGGATGAGAGATGAGCATTGGTATCCTTTTTTAAGTTTTTCAATCTTTCCATGGTCAGAGTCGTCAGAGTCACACTCCATCCTGCTGTGTCCTGGTACGAGAAACTTCTGATCCAAAATGTTTATGTGAGTTATTTTGTTCGTAAGTGATACACACATTGCCACAAATGGAGTGGTTTTATTTTGTCCACAGCAAGAGTCACTGTAAAGCACTACGTGATCAATGTCCTTTGGTAAAGCTGAAATAGCCTTTGATATACAAGAAGAAATCTTATTTGCCCCTCTTTTTTCGTACGGTTTCATACCACACATAGCATGAGAATTTCTCTTTCTTTAGATTACGGACAGTTAAGTTGTATGCTCAGAGTTGTATTTTGTAGAACGCAGTTGATGTTTGTATGCAGAGTATGGGAAGACACTGGTGAAGATCGAAAACAAGCACTGTCTCTTCTTTTGCTAGCATTTTATCTGTGAATTTAGTCTCATAAGCTAATTCTGCCTCTGTATGATGTTTTCCTGCTGCTTTAATATTTCTTCCTCATCTTCACTCAAAGCATATGTAAGCTTAATTTTAAATGCATCACAAGAATGGCATGTGTCCCTTTTGGAGCTTTTAATGGCAATATTCATATTATGGAAAATATTCACAAAAAATGAATAACTAACAGGAATTTGTCTGTTCCCTGTATTTCTTATACACCTGAGCTAATGTCATATACGGTGGTAATTACTTTTTACTAGTTTCTTTTCCACAATAATGGCTTTCAAATACTTGCAAAGAATTTAGGAAATCACGAATTTTTCTTAATCTGTATGAGTTTATTTTATTTGTTGGAGAAAGTTTGCCTCGCTTGTCAGGAGTCACTGTACATCCTGGAGATTTTTGCTTTTGTTGGCAAATAAGACATAAATTCGCGTCTCTCATCAAACACTTTCAGAAAACACGACTTGCACATTTTACATTCTTTCCATTTACGGAGACATGGTATTCATAAGTAACTATTTTGTTTTATTCTGGGGCCGCGATGACTCAGCGGTAGAGCGTTCACCTCTGGTGCATAAGGTCCCGGGTTCAAACCCTTCTCCCGACGTGTGAATTTTGTGGTGGACAAACACAGTTTGCGTGGGTTTCCTCGTGGTTCTCCCGTTTCCTCTCACTTTCTTCATTCCACCATTTCATTCATTTCTTATCTTCACCGTCTCCTTTAACCTATCCGGCATAACCATGGAACGTAAAACTCAAAAATTTCATTTCATTTTTTTTTTCTGCTTTTTTGGTGTGTCTCTTCTCTTTCTTGAAACTTTCAGGCAAAGAAGAATCCAAGAAAGACTTCTAGATGGGAACACGTTGGATTGTAATACTGCTACTTAGAGCTACTTTTAAGAGCTCCAAACTCTGGGATGGGTTTTATTTATATATAAAATAAGCAAGTTTCCTCTTCTGAAAGGGGGAAACCGCCCCGATCGCCCCCTGGATCCGCCCCTGCTTTCGGGGAACTAAAATCTATTAAGGCTAACAAAAAAAAAAAAAATCTATGGTCACGAGAACCCATTTTGTAATAGATATCAAACAACTTACTTTGCGTCCCTTCACTAATTTTCTGTTTACATTTCATACGGCATTTGCCTAACATAATAAAAGATCTTTGCGTGACATATATTCCACTTTCAGCTACGTAACCCTGTCCTGTATTTCTGGATAGCTTCCTATTCTTTCTTATTTCTCTATCCTTCCTTTAACACCTTTTCTTTTCTTGTACTGGCACTCTTATACTCATTTTCTTCTTGCAGTGGGCTTACTTCCTCAACCTTTGGTTGGTAAACAGGTTCATTATCACTTTCGTCACCACTCAAGACATAATACACACTTCCTTCCTCTTCAGTTTCTCTTACAGTTTCATTCTGCACTTTCGAAAAAATATTATTTTCAAGGTACGATTGACAGTTCTAATTCCACACTGGATGTACTAGGCTGATGCGTACCTTCACCATTGGTAGGTTTAGTTAGCTTAAATTTTTTAGTCATAAAATTCAACTTTCTTCCAACAGTTGGATTTACTGTAGAAACCGGTGTTTCAGTTTTACTTTCTTTATCATGTTTTGTTTTTACCATTTCTAAAACTTTCCTCCCTTTTGAATACATTGTTGCTGCAGTAGATGTTAGTCCTGCTTGCACTCTACCACAATCAAACTGAATTGACTAATCACAACCTGCAGTCAGTATTTTTAATACAAACTTCTCAGGGTAAAAGGTAACAAGTCATCTTATTCCCTTTTACCCAGTGTGGATTCCATTGTAGCTTAATTATTCCCTTTTGCACGTCCCTTGTACCTGTTTTTGGTAATGTTTTTTTCATAGTGCTTTTCATACAAAAAAAAAAAAAAGCGCCATTTAAAATACTACAACTCTGTGTTAAAAACCGAAAATTGAAAAAAAGTGAATTGTTACCTTTTACCCTGAGTCCGTCCAAATTCACTATAACACACTCTTCGTGGATGCGAAAGGCTTCTTATAACTTCTAGATAAAATTAAGACAAAACCGAAGGTATAGATTTTATATATAAATTTACGAAAGGACTAGCAAATTTCCGAGAATCGAGACGAGACCACCTTCATTCTCGTCTTGTGGGAAACATTAGTGATTTTGACTTAGGCATGCTATTCACGTCACATTGGTTTGTGTGTTCAGTTATCTTTCGTTTTGCATATAAAAATGAAAGCGAACATACTCTATTTTTCAAAGAGATAGATATCCGCAACGACTGAGCGCAATATTTTGTGAAAACGAAAAGAGCCTATTGATACCAAAAGTGGACTATGATTATGCGCTTTAAAAGAATGAGTATCATACACGCACACACTTATATTAAAAAAAGAAAAAAAAAAAAAATCGATGTTGAAATATGCAATAGACTCTTTCGTTATACACAACAAACACAATTTAAAACCTGCTACAACTTTAAACAATCAAGCTTTCTTTTTATAGAAGAATGTTGAACATACTTCCACTACACGTGATATCAGGTTCAATCCAGTGTGGAACACACACCTCTGGAAAGAAGTGAGCAATGGTTCAGGTAGCAATGTGATATTAGATTTACTACTTTATATATTTTCGGAGTTGATTCAACTAGTGATGATTTCAAGGCCCGAGGAGATTACTATCTCACGAAGCTACGAAATTTCCCTCGGTGAATATCTCCGACCGTACTTAGCGACTGTTATCAGTATTTTCTCTACTATTTTCATCCCTCCCCGATAGAAAAAATGAAAGGAAATGAAATTTTAGCTTTTACGTCCCACGGTTATGCCGGTTAGGCTAAAGGAGACAGTGATGATGAGAGAGGAGTGAAATGGTGGGATGAAGGAAGTGGGAGGAAACGGGAGAACCCCGAGAAAACCCACGAGCACGGTGTTTGTCCACCATAAAGTCCACACGGCGTGAGCTGGGATCCCTCCCCGATAGAACGTGGTGTTATAATCCCTGAGTTAGTACTACTGCTGACACAAGGATGCCTGTGTACTCGCGCAAGCGTAGTGCGCTCGTCACGTGTTGGGCGAGCTGGAAAGATGATCTAGAACCAATAGCCTCGAAAGCATAATCGTGGGATGCAAAGGGGGTGCGGTGGCTCAGTGGTAGAGCGTTCACATCCGATGCTTGGGGTCCTTGGTTCGATCCCAGCTCGCGCCGTGTGGACTTTGTGGTGAACAAAGACCGTGCTCGTGGGTTTTCTCAGGGTTCTCCCGTTTCCTCCCATTTTCTTCATTCCGCCATTTCATTTATTTCTCATCATCACCGTCTCCATTAGTCTAACCGGCATAATCGTGGCACGTAAAACAGGAAGATTTATTTATTTATTTATTTTTTATTTTTATTTATTTATTTATTTTTTTTTGTGGGATGCAAACTAGAAGTTTCATTTTATTTCAATTCTTAAATGGAATTTTTCTTCTTTTGTGTGTAGTACGTAAAATATTTTCTGTTGTAATGAAGTATATGTATTTTAATTAGTAATAAATGGAATATATCATTTTTGTGATTTTTATTAATATAACTGGTAACCACAGCATCCCATTTCCTGTCCATGATTCTGTTCTCTGCGTTAAGTCCCGGTTAGATCGCCAAATAAGAAAAACTCCACTTATGAATTGGTGACTATGATATGTTAATACGTACGCTCATAAAATAATAATGATTGTACGAAAATTTATTGCATAGCATCCTTCTTGATAATTTTAAATGTGTGGAGATCATCAATGATACTACTTGCTAGTTTAATCAATAGGTTGAGTGTAAGTGGTTGGTTCATACTGTGGAAAAATATTATATACTTAAATGCACCTCAAAATAATTTGTGCTTATAAGCTAGGTAGTTGGAACCATTCAGCTTGTAGGTCTACTAAAATAAAATATAAAAATCGTCTGGAACATTTTTAACTAAAGGGTATGACTAACCTTAAGTGTCAATACTCATTCCAGCTACGTATTTTCGAAAGCTACTCTTGCTTTCATCTTCAGTCACTCAAGTACGAAAAACGATGAATGCATTAAACTCTCATATTTATCAGTCTTCAATCATCATGAAATAAAACCTAAACTATGGTATGTTGGTTAACGTATTTATCGCTCTTCACAGCGGATGATTGTTCACAAATATCTGTCATCAGTGAACATAACGTGAGTGTTCAATTACATAGTACAAATATCTGCTTCAATTCCTTGAGGCTTAAATAAATAAATAAATATACCGATTTCCACTTATCTTTACAAAATAATTCCAAGCTCAATATGAGGAACATAGCACTACCAAAATATAAAAAGCAATTTTAGTAATTCTTGCAACAACAAACACTGCCCATTGCAACTGAAACAAATGATACCACACATGATTTTAAGTTTCAAATGCTAAGATAATTAAACCATAAGGTGAGTCCAAAACAGCACGGCTCCATTCCTTCTCCGAAACAAAGGGAGTGATCCCTATTCCGATTCCACCATTAGACATCGAAATAGAAGTTCTATGTTTGAGAATACCTCCAGTTCATGGCCGCCATTGTATAATCGGCCATATTAGATCGAGGTCAAATTTTTAAAATCAAAAAATGTCAACGTGAAGTATTAAATAACCTAGAATTTCTAATCTATTTATGTAATTAGATTTTACATGTGTTGTGTTTTGAGAGTTCTGTGCAGTAACACTTAACAGAACTTGCTCTGCTCGTCAAATGGTCATTAAGCTGACAGGAGAATCACTGCTGTAGATATGTGCACAACTACAGTATACTACACTACAATCAGTTTGGTGTGCTGTCCGTCATGGATAACATAGAGCTTCAGAAATTTGATCCAACCGAGTTGTACATATCGAAGAATTTCTGGCGAAATGTTACACGCCTGTAAACTGCATTGTTGAAGATCTTGCCTCCAGGATGTTTTACACTGTATATATTGCTTTATGGTACCTTCCGAGATAAACGTCAAGAGTGCAAGGTCAGGCGACTTACAGACGGTCATTCCACTGGAGGCGCCCAATCCAATATTCACAAAATTGTATCTTGAGCCATTGACGAACTCTCATGCCATACTACGGTGAAAACTTTATTTTTTTTTTATTTTTTTATAAGTAACAGGGTAAACTCTTATTTTCATTCAGTAGGGAAGGAAACACTGTCTCCTGTAGTGTTTACAAGTACTGTTCCGTATCGATGAATATCGGTCCAGTAAAACGGGTGTTTCGTATTCCAAACCGCACCATAACTAGGGAGCAGCCTCTTTAAAAGTGTTCGTCTAGTGAAGGTTATAGTGAAGCATCATATGATCACTCCAATACCTATGATGCTGACGGTTAACCTCCCAGATAGATAGATAAATATAGACATAGAAATTTATCACTGAACAGAATGCTTCTATGAAATCAGGGAGCCCTTTTAATCCCATGCGTCTGTCAGAGTTGACCTCCGTGAGTTCCTTCTGCAGTTCGATTTTTAAATGGGTTCCACGTATTTGTATACCCCGTAGAACTTATGTCTGGTTAACTCCACGACAGTTGACAGATTGTGTGTACTGCGCATTGGACCACTGTTGATGGACCTTTGCCAAGATCACTGTTGACGTTCTTTCATAAGGATGTCTCAGGCTTATCACAATAAGGATTGTCCACAACGCTTTCAGTTACACGGAAATTCGCTATTAAACCCTGCAATGTGAAAATGGTGGCTTGTCTGGTTGGTGGTTGTTACAGTAAGAATTTATCACCTCCATGTTTCGGGACACTATAATCACTTCTACTCTTTCGTCTCTTGTCAGTGCCACTGTTATTTACCTGTGAGAAAGCAAAGTTCCGTTTAGTGTCCGAGTTTATTACTTTCACAGGACAACAGACATGTAAAATCTAGTTAGATAGGTAAATAGATTCAAGAGAACTTACAAATATTATCTGATATTCTACATGACTCCTTTCTATTAGAAAAAAAAATGACCTCGATACAGTATGGAGGAGTTTAAGGTGGCCGGCATGAACCGAAGTACCCTCTAACATAGGGCCTCTATCTCCATGTATAATGTTGAACTTGAAAGGATGACACCGCTCCTCAGCTTCGGAGAAAGGAGGATGTCATGTCACCTTTGGCTCACCCTGTATATTAAAAGCCGCTATAAATTTATGACCACCTGTAATTTCGCACAAATAATTTAAAGAAAGGCAAATTGTTAAATCACATTACAAAAATATTTATATTTTCGTTCATTTTAGATCCTTCAATATTTATCTTTTCTGCAACTGCGTATGCTATACTAGCAAACTTGTGTAATATTTGTATAAAAACATCACTAACTGTACTATTGAAGTATAGATTTCAATCGCATCGTATATCTCCAATGTTAATCACAGAAATAGTAACTTAAAAAGTCAGTTAATAGAACAAAACTTACTCTGACTTCACACCACTGATACCCAGTATTCCACTTCATTCCCGAGATATTTGATCACTTCACTGACGTCCAATACAATTCACTTCATGGACTAAACAAAAAAAAAAAAAAAAAACAGTAATAGTATAATTAGTTCATTATATTAGCTTATGAAACCTTCAGAGCAATATACAGTATGGAAAAATTAATAGCAACTCCATGTAATTTTATGCATTTACAAGGTTTAATAACAAGTTTCTACATAAGCAAGTATAAACATACAACGAAATATCCATGAATTGAAAGGAGATTTCATGCAGAATGCAAATTAAGTTACAGAAGTTATCTATATCTGCAACAATTGGTGATACTTTACCAAATACGACAGCCTAGGTTTGTACAAAAATGACTTTGGCTTGAGCTAATACTTAACTGGATATTCACGCGATTTGATAACTAGACTGCATTGTTTCGGTATAAAATTTACTAAATTTTGCAGTGTCTCCACTTGAATGCTATGTTGTCAGAGGTCGTTTATTGCTTTAACTAACTAATTTGTTGTTGTAGGTATCCTTGCACGAACCATAACCTTTAAATCACGCTATAAATTTTAAATAGGGTTTAAGTCCGGCGAATTACCGGGTCAAGGAAGTGAGGTAACATGCCGTGATGACAGAATATTATTATCTTTTATAACTCTGGCACGGTGGAATAGTCTTGAAAAATGAAGGGTTCACCTTTGAATAAATCTCTTCCCGAAGGCATCATTTTAGTCTGAAAATCACAACAGCATCACAAATAAGTGTTCTATCGACCCCATTCGAAGAAAAACATCCCGAATCATGACATTTGTTGGATATTTCGAGGTTTTAATAGTATATGCAAGATTAAGAGCTTCACCAGACATGCCATACATCCTGGCATGTGAATCATTTCCATAAATGTTGATTTTTGTCTCATCACTGAACAATACTTTGCGCCATTATTCACTAAGCCAATCCTTGTGAGCCTAGGCCCACTGCATACGTACTTTTTTTTTTTTTTTTTTTTTTTTTTTTTTTTTTTTTTTTTTTTTTTTTTTTTTTAAGGCATGGCTTCTTTACAATCCTGTGTGAACGCCGACCGATGAATTTCAATTTGTTTCTCACTATACAAGAACAAACACTGACATCAAATATTTCCCGTCAACTAGTTGCAAGATCATGTGATGGCTGAAATTTGTCTCCAAGACACAGCCGCAGTGGATTTCACTTTTTGACATCAGCCAACTTCTCCACTTTTATGCACCCCGCTTCCCGAATCTTAGCCAACTGCCTACCTACTGTACTTTCATGGTGGACATAATTATTGGTTTTGACACACTCACCAATTTAACTGGTCTTTGTCGTTGTGATGTGACCCCTTTCCCCATTCTATGTCCGATCTAAATGAATTGTACGAGTTTTCTTCTAAAATGCACCCAGTAAAATATTTGTGAAAGAAAAACATAATTTTTTAGAGTATAACGTGAATTTCAGAACTGACAAGCTTCACTATACGTTTGACAAATTCAGCACTCTATCTGTGCAATCTTGAACACCCGCACGATAAGAATGGACAGAAGAATGGTACTGCACGATTGAGAGGTTGACTAAATAGTCGAATGTGGACCTCACTGTAGGCTATAACGGGCAGATCATGAAATGAACATACGGAAAAGCTAACTTATGTTTCATCTACGTCATATTTTATAAAGTATCACCCCATTGTTGAACATATAAGTAACTACTGTAACTTAATTTGCATTCTGCATAAGATTTTCTTTAAGTTGATGTGTATATATATCAATTTAAGTCAATAAGTATTTGCAATATTCTTCTATTTCTTTTCAGGTTGGCTCTATGGCACTGTGTGCTCACCAGACAATAGGTGTCACCGTTGGCTTCGCCTGTGGTAGATTGCAACATAATCACATCAGTCCGCTTTGCGCTGTTGTGAAGTAAAGATGGCCGCTTTGTGTGTGCACCAAAGAAGAACAGCGCTCTGTCATCCGTTTTTTGTGGTCTGAAAGTGTACCAGGAGCGGAAATTCATAGAAGACTTTCAGCACAATACGGGGACAATATATTGCCACAGTAAGATATCTACCACTGAATTGAACAGTTCAAAAGTGACCGAACGAGCGTGACGGATAAGGAAAAAGCAAAGCGTTCAGTTATAGCAATAACTGATGACATTATTGAACGAGTCCGTGTCTTGATTCTGAACAACAGACGATTAATTGTTGACGTGGAAACCCATATGCAGATTAGTCATGGTTTGCATATGGTATCATGCATTACAGGTTCAACTTTTAGGAAGTCTGTGCGAGCTGTTAGGAAGTCTGTGCGAGCTGAGTTCCAAAAAAGCTCAAAACAGCGAAACCATATGACAATTTATCAGCATCTACTGGACCGTTATGCGAACGGAGGTGAACCGTTCTCAGGCAAATCATCACTGGAGATGAAACCTTCTGCAGGGAAAGTGTTTGGGACTCACAAGGGCCAACCTTGGAACATAACCTGGAAAAGGAGTCAACAATAAACAGTAAAAGGTACAGTGATATGCTGGTAAGCAAAATGAAGCCAATGCAAGGTCAATTGTCGGAAGGCGTTCTCGTGTTGCATGGCAATGCGCGCCCACTTACCACCACCCAAACCGCTCAAAATCTTCAGATGCTGCGTTTCGAGGTGTTCGAGCATCCTGCATGCAGTCCCGATCTCGCCCCGTCGGATTACTATCTGTTTGGTCCACTTAAAGATGCTCTCAGAGGCCGTCGACTCAGCTTCGATCAACAAACGAAGGAAGCGGTGCATTCGTGGCTTGTTGCACAACCGAAAACCTTTTTTGCAGAGGGTATCAGAACACTTGTGCAACGGTGGATCAGGTGCAATGAAGAGTTGGGTGATTATGTTGAAAAATGATACGAATAAAAACATTGTACTCTTGTGGTAATAAATAATAAAAATTAGTTAGTTAAAAATTAGTCAATTATACTTATTGACTAACCAAACTCATTTTCATTTCTCACCAGACAAACTTCGCTATATAAAAACGTGAGCGAGTGGACGCCAGTAAGGATATCATTTATCTTTATAAAGAGGATACAAGCAGGGTTTAGTAAAGTTCGTAACTCAGGATATGACTTAACATCTACCACTTTGAACTTGAGACAAAACAGGTTTGAAAGCAGTAGAAAAAAACACCTTATCTCTACTTCCAAAATACTCATAAAAGATTGTTCGGGGTAAAGTAACGACCAGTGATTTATGGAATTCTGAGAGCATTCATATGATACGCACTCTAGCAAATGGTGATAACTGACTGGCGTATATTATTGGCAAGTATTAATGCATTTAACTGATTAAAAAAAAAAAAAAAAAAAAAAAACTGAGATCGCCGTGAAAAGCTGTCTACAATCGGTCTCATGCACTTAAACAACATATAAAGTTCATAGGTGTAACAACAAACTGCGAAGAAATAAAATTTGTCTCACTAATTTTAGCACCCTTAAAACTTTTTTGTTTAGTACTTTAATAATAATAATAATAATAATAATAATAATAATAATAATAATAATAATAATAATAATAATAATAATAATAATAATAATAATAATAATAACGTTCTGGTAGTGAGGAAGGAGTTATTAGGGCTAACAGTGATTTCCTAAACACTGAAACTCCGGATTTACTTTCAAGTTTAAAATTATATTATGGATCGATGTAAGAAGTGATCTGCACTAAGGACAAATCATACTGGGATATATAGAAAAGGTTTTGCATGTGAACGACATCTAATTTTCGGACAAGTCAGAAAGCTGTCAATCATCTCCGTGTAATACATATTCTATAAAATTGTACGGCACAAATAACTAAAAAGTTACAAAATAAAAAATAAAAGCATCGAGCGTGTTTTGAACAAGGTTCAAAAGTATTGCATTCCCACAAGAATGAACAACTTGACACGCATGGCTATCGAAACTACAAACCTTTTTTCTCTTGTTGTATGGATAGAGAATGAATATCTTAACGACTCAATTGCTCTTTTTAAACAATTTCTGTGGTCCAAAAACGTATATGTTTACCTACAACCAAGTTTTCTGCATTTGCCAAAGGAACATTTTCTTCTAATAATATCACTACATTAAGTAACAAACAAGAAGCTGAGTATTTCAAACAGCGAACTATAAGCTATGTTCGAAAGTATCATTATTTCTTATCCTATGACTATCCTTCCTATTACTTTGAATGCGTTACTGTCAAACCGACAATTTTACGGGAATTGGAAAAATTCAGGTATGCAATTATGTTTTAGAGAAGTGTTCATCATATTTCCTTGAACCTAAATATTTTAATAACAAATGGTTATATTCATTCTAACTTCACATATTAAACCCCCATTTTCATGAATAGTTTGTTGCAGGGTTGGCAAAAACCATGGTTTTTATTGAAAAAACAAAAAAAAAAAACGTTTTTTTTGGTTTAAACCAGGATGGAAAAAACTCGATTTTTTAAAAAAATCATTTTTGTTGATTTTTTTGATTTAAATAGATTTTTTGATGTAAATCAAATCTTTCTCCTCGTATAATGCAAGTCGCGAACTGAAGAAAAAGCATTAGGAATTAGAATTAAATGCTAATTATGCCATTAAGTGAAAGTATTGGGGTTGAATTTTGAATTAACCTCAATCGTTAACCTATATCAATCTCAAACAATGTTTCTTAACCCTTTTAAACTATGGCTCTTTTTAAACGTAAATTATAGACTTTTAGTCAACCAGCTACAGCATCATCCCTATTTATCCTAGGATCATGGTGCATATATATCACTCTCTTTAGAATAGAACAGCTTTTGAAACGGTAACATTCACATTTCCGTATCATGTCTCTGAAGCGGAAAATTTTGAGAGTAATCGGCATTTTTTTTTTTTTTT
This sequence comes from Thermobia domestica, assembly GCF_964235325.1. Taxonomy (NCBI): domain Eukaryota; kingdom Metazoa; phylum Arthropoda; class Insecta; order Zygentoma; family Lepismatidae; genus Thermobia; species Thermobia domestica. The sequence continues at coordinate 115,775,485 of NC_137462.1, read as the reverse complement.
TTTTTTTAACAATTTGATCCCCTCTGGATTCTCCTGTGTTAACGCACAGATCTCAAAATCAACTGGGAAATACTAAGGGGTGTACTAAATATGTGTACAAAATTTCAAGCTTCTATCTTGAGTAGTAAGGGTGAGGAAATTATTTAACAATAAGCTAAGAACATTCCCATGATGACCCAGATGTAATATAAAAATTTCCTCAGACATCCCTATTTATCCTAGGATCATGATTTGTACATTATTCTCTTCAGAATAAAACAAATTTTCAAACGGGTCCCTTCAAATATCTCCATCATGTATCTGGGGCGGGTAAATCACGAAAAAAGGAATTTTCTGTTAAAAATATCTTTAAAAAAAATACCTCTGTGGACCCCTCTCCCTGTTTTAAGGCAGAGATCTGAAACAAATCTGAAAAATACTGAGAGGTGCACTGAGTAAATGTGCAAAATTTCAATCTTGTAGGTGCAAAAGTAAGCCCGCGAAAAATAATATTCCCCAAATACCCCAGATTCCCGTATAAAACAGGATCTCAGATAACAGTTTCTTGAGACATACCTATTTATCCTAGGAGCATAGTACGTACATTATTTTCTTCAGAATAGAACAGTCTTTCAAACGGTACCATTCACATGTCTCCATCTGAGGCGGGAAAATCACGAATAAGCTATGTTTTTGTTAAAAATATTCTTTTTTTTAAAAAAAAAAAAAAAAAAAACATTTTTGCCCCTCTGGACCCCACTGTTTCCACAAAGAGATCTGAAAACATCTGAAAATTATTAAGAGGTGCACTGAACGAGTGTGCAAAATATCAGTCTTCTGAATACAAAATATAACCCGCCAAATAATAATAATACGCATAACAAAAAATTTCATCTTTTTAAATTTATGACGTCATCACACACTATGCTTCAACGCAGAAAGGCGTGAAAGCATAGGTAAAGTCTTGAAGAAAACGAAGTAAAAAGCCTTATTGGTACTTTTTTAATGGAATAATGAAGATTCTACCCTAACACCTAAAAATAATATATAATTTAAATATAATAATTTAATTATATAATTTAAAAGGTTAAGCATTAAGGAAAAAGCACAGCAACGTTTATCAAAATGACACTTTTTTTCACAAAAGTTACTTATATTTGGCAGGGGCCTATTTTTAAAAACTCAGAACTAGCTTGCGGTATGAAATACATAAATTTCGCCTAAACTTATAAAACAAAAAACAAAAATGGAGAGGGGGTAAGACCCCTCTAAATACACCCTATTATCTAGGAACAAACAAACAGACGCACAAAAAAGAATTTTTGTCTTAAATGTCGATAGTGATTTCCCCGTTGGAATAGTTAACGATTTTAAAACCCAAACCCAATGTTACGAAAAGAAGAAAGCAGGATTGCTCCGTTACCTGTTCAAAACGAGATTTTCCCTAATCATCCTCTGCATGACATTTGTTTTCATACTATACTGTATATTTGAGTCTCATCGTATTATGATTATTAATTTCCATAATCGAAATAACAAAACAGAAACGGGATTTTACTTATTGTCACTTTAAATTAATTTATTTCGGAATTTGATTTAAATCAACTATTTTTATTTAAAAAATTAAGTGATCTAAATCAGACTGATTTAAATCAATCCACCCTGGTTTAAACCTGGTTTTTCTGGTTTAAATAATTTGCTCTATGCATTTGTATCACATATGGACAGAAATAAGTTTGTTTCAATTTGATGTTATTATGCAATAACCGGGTTATGCTGGAAGGAGTCACTTAAGCTTAAAGCGGAGTCCAAACTGTTTCTTGACTTACATCCGAAACAAATTGTCCTCCATTTGAACTTGAAACCGGGACTAATTGGCCACAAATGTGGTACGTCCGCCGACTCAATCATGAAGGATTCCTGATACGTTATACTGTTCTTTATATACTTTTAATATAATTGTCAAATTATCAAGAGTCATTTGAGAAGTACAAAAAGATAAACAGTTGCACAAGTGAAACCATTATACAGAATTACATATGGACAATTTCAAAATATTGCAGAGTACAGAAGGGCTAATTAAGTCCAAGTTAGTTCACTACGACTTTTATTAGTCCAAGTTAAACAAGAATACAACGACTTTTGATATCAGTAAGAAAAGTGAATAAAGATAATTATTTGAGTCCACTTTGGATCTGACCCATTTATACATAAATAGATACCATAGATACTTCTGATCTCAGTAAATGCCTCTCATAAGGTTTGTATTATAACTGACTGTCTGTCACCATCTGATCCTTAACGATATTATTATCGTCGTTTGAGCCACACAATGAGTACACTAAATTGACATAATGCATAATGTCGTTTATTGTTCACCTTCCTTTTTTTTTTTTTTTAAATAAACGTTATGATCCTTACAAGGTAGTTTACATTATGTCTAACCATACTTCGGTTACCATAGTAATAACTAAATATGTCGTCTTGGTGATAACAACACATTCATTTATTGAATACATTGATTTTATAATATATCTTTTCTTTTCTTCTTCTTCTTAATCTAGCTGGCTAGTGCATATTTTATAGACAAGATCAAACATTTGGCCAAAGAATACAACCTATCGTTGTACATGGCGCGCGAACATATGGACTTTCTTTTATTTAGCTTATAAATAAAAGAAAAGAATTTTGGCCCGTTAGGATTCCTGTACTAATCATCAGTACTTTTCGGACATCCCTCGTATGTAAACAAAATCACATTTCATAATAACTCATATATATCATTCATTTTACATTTAATCTTATAATCATTTATGTATTTATATTTTTATATAATATAACGTCGATAAGGAATTCCGAATTATAAAGCTATATTAAGTCCATTCAAAGCCACACAATGTTAATTAATAAATTAAAAACATTTGGGCAAATTGAGAAGAAAGATTTCAAAAAGATGTATGTGATATTCATATAGTTGTTCTTTGAACGTAAAAGGATCGGATATAATATATAGTTGAACAAAATACAGATTAAGATTGAAATATTGATAATAATCAGAACATAACATAATAATTAACTTCTTATTAAAATCACAAAAGTACGAATTGTTCCATTCGTCAATTCATTAAATTATCTTTATAGCATTCAAAATGAAATACAAATAACAAACAAAATCATAACGATATTTAAAGCGGAATAAAGCAAAAATCAATTGAGTACGGTTTTCTCAAACGCCGTAACTTTGGCTTAAGTTACGTGACCAACGACTTCATATAAGTTACATTGAAAGTCGTAAATAGTAATACAGTATTACGCGTTATTTACTTCCACAGTTCTTCGTTTCTTACTTTTATTACCGTAATTTCTGCCATCTACGCATCGATTCTGATAAACCATATTATTTCTGTTGTGATTCTGGCTATTTCTGAAGTTCCAATTACCATTTCTACGGTTAGATTGCGTCGTATTACCGGTAAAATTAGGTTCAGTTCTCATTCGTTTCACTGGTGGTGAAATATCGTGTCTCCTAATGGAACTGTACTTCTTCTTTACATGACACCCACGGTAGTCTGTCCGGCCATGGTTTCTGTTCCACGAAGACTCCCTCGGGGCATCCCATGTATCTTTGTTTTGCTTCTTATAAGTAGCCGCATTGTTGTCAGGCGGATAATTTCTGTCTGACTTCTTTCTCTTTCTGTCAATCCACTCTTCTCTTCGCCAATCATTTTGACTTCCATCTCTGTAGTTAGGTTTGGTTACATACTGGTACACGTGTATTTAACATCACCTTGTACATTGGGATCACACTTTAATCACACATGAATTTGTCGAATTTGGTTTCGATTAAGGTTAGTATGGTTCAAGTTATCACTATTATATCATTGAAGGATTTTCAAAATCTCGCAATGTCATGCTTAGATGATTGAAGTCAACGCACTGTATCATGTTCCGTAAGGACATGGTCGGATTGCTCACTATTATCATATTAGTCTTGTCATTGAATGCACAGTTCAGCAGATTCAACTCAATCGGCCAATCAATACAAACATTAGTGGGAACACACGTTTTCTTTCTGAATTTCACGAATACTGGAATCAACTTACTTCTTGCTACATGAGCTACTGTTGTGTACATGCCATTAAATGATTCTATTCATGACATGATAATACTCAACATGATACTGTGAATTCAAGTTGTCAATAGCATTCACTAGACGAAAACGATTGTAACTTTTCACACTTCGATGCATACCAAAATCTTCATTACACGCAGCATCCACAAGACAATCAAAAACATTCGACTGAGAAGAAAAGTTGGGATAGTCTGATCCAACCAATACGGCAGTATGTTTTTGCAAGAACTCAGTACATTTCACTAATGTAAACTCAAAATCTGCCTTCTCCGTTGTTTCTCTAGAAGGTTCACGTTCATTTAAAGCACCCATTTTAACATATGACATTTGATTGTCCAATGCACTGTTTCAAATGCTGTCGTAGTTGAGAGAATTCATCCTTAAGTTGTTGTCGCTGTTGAAAGAGTTCATCCTTAATTTGTTGTTGCTGTTGAGAGAGTTGTTTGAGGAGATCCAACACACTTTCAGTACGATTTGTTTCAGTTTCATTTGTACTGTTATCAACCACTTCGTGTTCAATATCAATCATCTTGGCATTTCTATCTATTTTTGTGCCACTTCTCAAAACAGTGAAATTAGTATTTGGCTTGATTGTGATCGTCTTACTAGAACTTCTGAACGATACACAAGGTTTCTCGGCGTTTCGGCACCATATAATATATAACTGTCAGTCACCTCCTGATCCTTAACGATATTATTTTATCGTTGTTTGAGCCACACAATGAGTACCGGTAAACTGAATTGACATAATGCAAAATGTCGTTTATTGTCTACCTTCCCTTCTATAAACATTATGATCCTTACAAGGTAGTTTACATTATGTCTAACCTTACTTCGGTTACCATAGTAATAACACATTCATTTATTTAATACATTGATTTTATAATATATCTTTTCTTTTCTTCTTAATCCAGCTGGCTAGTGCATATTTTATAGACAAGATCAGACATTTGGCCAACGAACACAACATATCGTTGTAGTATGACACCTTTCCCCCCCCCCCAAAAGTACGATATTTCGATGTATTTTATTAATAGTAAACATTATTAAAGCGAAACAATATTTGGAATTTTTCTTTGATTGCAATTGCATAACAATAATAACAAACTAAAAAAATTACAAAAGAAACATTCATCAACTCATAAAAAAAAAAAAAGTTGCTTCTGTAGTATAATCTCTGAGTAATGAATGGGGAATTTAGGTCTGCATATAATACGAATAATATGCGGAAGTGACACGCGATAACCCACAAATGTGTGTTCATCAAGATTTTACGAAATTTTTCGTTTTTTGGTTTAAACCAGTTGGTTTTTTGAAAAAAACAACTGTTTTGTTGTATAATGTTTTTCTACTTCCGGAAATAATTCAGGAAATAAAATATCGAAAAAATACACTGAGTTTTAAAACGTTTTTTGTAAGTGAGCCCAACTTGAAAAAACTTTTTTGGGAGAGGGAGTGGACCTACTGTGGCAAACCCTGTTTAGATTAGGAACAAATGAACTGATTAATGAAGTACAAAGGAACTAATGACAATAAAAACCCGGACAGTATGAATCAAAAAAAAGGAACTTCGAAAGAGCTATAAACTGAACGAAAAGAACCGTATGTCAAATTTATGCTGGAACCGTATTACATGCTACAACTGCATTACTTGGGCAGACGGTTTTACCAAATTATGACACATTTCTTACATTTTTAGGTTAGATTAGAGCTTTGTATTTCTTTTAGCAAAGCATACACTAAATGAAGAGCTCGATTACTACTTTCAGATTGACTTCTTGGAGGGCTCAGTATAAATAGAGTGTGGACACATGCCATAAACATTACAGTGCATAAAACACGAACCAACTTGTGCTAGGTGGCCACTACAAAGCAAGCATGCTAATTAACCAAGTCAGGGCAGGAGCACACATACAACCCTTTCACTGACACTAATTACTTATATTCACACTCGCATTTATTCACGAAAAAAATGCGTAGTTTTAACACACGGATCCATAGTATAAGTAGTAGTAACAGAAGTAGGAGTAGAAATAGGGGATATAGTATACGTAAAGCCGCGTCAGTTCCCGAAGGAGCTGGACGCTCATACTTTCAGGGATTATTCATTGAGTATCTACGAACTTACCAAGGGGGTAACAAAGCGACTTTGATTTACTTATCGGCTGACACGAAAATAAAACAGAACGTACCTGTACTTCATATCTGCATATGTAGTGCCCTTGTACTTTATCTATGACTATGTGTGTGTAAGGGGGGGGGAGGAATTTAACGCATATCGCATGTCTTGTGCACATGGATACTTCTTACTATTGTACTACGTAGAAAATTTACGGTATTTCATGTAGAAGTGGTAATAGAACACAGAAGAAACGCAGATCACGACGTTCTCATGTATACTATTACCGAAATAGGAACTGGTTAGAAGCTCCGATGGGTTGGTTGGGCTCTGTTCTCAAAATAAAATGGGCAAATTAAAGACTTGCCCAATTGCTATTTTGACGGGTAGAACCGTCTGCTCGACTGAACCCGCTAGAACTGTAGAAACTTCATTCACATATTTGTCAAGATACGTACTTTTCTTTCTTTTGAAGCAAACTTGTTTACTTGATAAGGGGATGTATGAAGTAAAAATAAAAGTGTCCCTACCTATCCTAAAATCAAAGGCTCAAATGCCGCGGATGGACTATTTCGTGGAGAGGTACACTTGTTTTACTATACGGATCCATAAATTGTAAAATGTACAGAAAAAATTGGTAAGTCTTTAATTTGTCCATTTCATATCAACAACAGAACCCAACCAACTCCTGCAGGGCTTCTAACCCGTTCCTAGTACTACTATTACTACTCTTACTCCTGCTCCTACAACTACTAATACTTATACTATGGATACGTATTAAAGTAATACTGCACGCCTAATGTAACGTAATCTAACGTAATTTAATGTAATCCAACAAAATATAACCGAATGCAATACATTTTGGTACTTCTTTTCAGTTTTCAAAGTGGTCCGGCGATACGGCACAAATGCCAATAATATAGCACATCCCTTTTCGTAATGCAGATGCCAAATGAATTTTTCGGATTACCCACTTCTACAATATTTACAAAACGCTTGTGGCATGAAATGCAGTTCTTCTTAAGGGCACATAAATATGCGAAATGCAGGTTGATAATTCTGAAATACTTCCTCAGAGAATTAAACTGTATAAACTGATATTATACCTATCTTAAACACGAAGAACTTTCTTTACAGGCGTATACAAATGATCCAATGCGATTAACAACACACTCGTTTCTCCATAAAATTAGCAACAAGCTGTCAGCAAGCTAATTCTAGTACGATATATTTGGAATCGGTTTTCCCCACTTCGACATATCATATGCCAGCTCGTACAAGATTAAAATTAATTGCTTTATCTACATTCATACTAAATGAGATGTTTACCTCAATTTCGCAATTATACTATCTTCAAATGTCTTAACTATCATGTGAAAGTAACACCACATTACGTATGACCTAAACAAAATTACGAACAGAAAAAGACTAATCTATAAACTACTTTCAATATTAATTTCGTACATGTTACGGTATTGTTGGAATCTTATTGTAAATTATGTCTCTTTACGGGAAGGCAAGACTTCTCCATCAGAAGGCTTCCTCGTCCTGCACAACTGGCTTGCCCATTATTGCCAACAAAAAGACTAATAATTTTCATAACCTGTCATACATAAACACTGCATAAACATTTACTGTCTCTCTCTTCGCCGTAACAACCAACTAGGATTTTGGTACCACGGACATAATTCATGTAGGCTAAATGTAGAATTTGTCATGTGTATCTCACAAAAACTATTTTTGAATTGAAAAGCAATTGCTCAAAGTAAAGGTCACAACAATCAGGGAAAGTAAGACCATAAGCAGGAATAATAAACACTAAAATCAGGGAAAGGTTACAATCGAGAGAAAAGCTCAGGGCCAAGTACACAGATGAATAGTGCTAAAACGGTGGGGAAAAGTGAGAAATATATAATCAGGGTTAGGATTTTTAGGTGCGATATTTTCTTTGTAGGGCAAAATAGAGCTCTCTCAAAGAAACCAATGTGTGAGATGTTGCCTGAAATTAAGAATGGGGGTCATTTTCCAGCACCTTTTCCCCCCTTTTTGTAGCCTTTATCCCTTTTTTTCCACTCTGTTCAAATCCTCTTTCCTCCCCCTTTTCTGGTCTTTCTCTTCTGCTTCTTCATTTTTCTACACCACATTTTACCATTTTATTTACTTTCCAAGTGGAATTATTGCGCCTGTTTCCTTTCAGTGAACGCCGGACTAAAGGAACACAAATACAGCACACCTGCAACAATGGAAAACATTAGTTCATTGGGTTCTTTTAATTTATATTGAATCAGTAGCAGTGTATTTATACATTCTAATTGTTGACAACAGTCAGAGTTGAGTTTTAGCTAGCTTGAAATTTAAATCTAGTAATAGGGAATAAAAATTAACTTAAACTTTTTCCCAGTACGTTTCTGTTATTGAATCGAAGTTGTTTGTTGCTTAACGAGTTAAGTATAAGAATTCCTCATGCTGAAGGTGTCCAAATTCAGATATTTGTCCCTGTCTCAGGAGTTCATGCAGGATTTCATCGAGACTGATGGGAGCATTATTCGATGCACTGTTTGTGATTCAGGAATCACATTGGATGAAAAACATCAACGAGACCGTATCCTGCAACACATTTCTAGTTCAAAGCATCAAAAGAATAAGTCTCTTCAAACTAACAAATTCCGACACCCGCTATTAAGAAACGCCTTTGAGCAGTGTTCTTCAAAGGTTCAAAATCTAAAGAAATTTAGCATTGATTTGTGTGCAGCTTTAACTCAAGCAGGAATTCCACTCAATAAGGTAAACCATCCAGCCTTGAAAGGATTTCTTGAAAAGTATACACGAACGTCAGTTCCCGATTAGAGTACTTTAAGAAAAAAAATATCTTGTACCTGTTTATCAAGAAACCATACGAAGAATCAAGGAGAAAGTGTCGTATTTCGATGAGGAAATCATGCTGGATGCAACTACAGATTCAAAGGATCGATATATTTTGAGCATTCTAGTCTTTCCCCTCGCAGGTGAAAAAGTTAAGCACATGTTATTCAAGATGTATGAGTTGTGAAAGCCAATGCCAGTACAGTCATGCAGTCATTCATGGACTTTTGTCAAAAGCTCTAGCCCAACGGTGCCCAGTTCGATAAAGTTGTCCTGGTCATTACAGACCAGGCTCCATACATGCTTTCAGCAGTTAACCAGTTGAAGACATTCTTTCATAAGTTAGAGCATGTAACCTCTTTGGTCCAGGCCCTATACTCTGACTTTATGATTGGTCAAATGTAAGCAAACGATAGCTTGATAGCAGTGAACACGGAATCCTTTGGCGCGATGTCAGAAGTGTTAAGGATCGTCAGCAGCACGGTGTCTCGTACTCGGGAGAACGGATGCTGGAATGTTATCTTTCACGATTATAAGTGAAGAAAACGTGAAATATACCATGACGAGATAGATCGCATCGCGCGTTATTCTGAACGAAAAAACATGAAGCTGCTGATTCGTAACACTTCCAATTGCCTCCGAAGCATTGGATGTCCTTTGTTGTGAAGGCTTACCTCCTGTCTACTTTGGATCCTCCTTGAAATCAGGGTACATCTGACAAATATATTGACAGTATATGTGAGAATTACAGGCTGTAGGGACTGCCCTGTACACCTTTTGAAAATTGAGGAAATATGCACTTTTGGATTGCGTATTCGTGGCTTCCTTTACGAAGGACCAGTATCCAGAGTTTCTGGTATTCAAAATAGGGCCTGTTCAAATTTGGCTTTTTCGAAATTTTGGACAGCCTTTGCTCTGAAACTATGCACTTTTCGTCGTAGGTCCATACGAACATTTTCTTATTTTAATACGGGGAATCCCTCTTACAGTTTATCAGTGTTGTACATTAACACCATATATATATATATATATATATATATATATATATATATATATATATATATATATATATATATATATATACTTTATTGAATAGGTCGGAGACGAGAAACTATCGGACAATTTTACAAATAACTGATTTTATTCTACTCCAACCTTCTATTTCTTTATTCCTAGCCCTTTACATTATTTATATCTGTCAATAATCTACCTTTTCTTCAATTTATCTGGTTGCTAACATATCACAAGCCCATAATTGAATAGAATTTCACAAAAATGCATATGGATCAAATTTTTATACTAATTTCCTCTAGGAAAGAACCTTTAAACATCAGATACATGAACCCTTTTTCTGTTTAGATTGGAAATATCTTCAGCCAACAAAGTGCTAGTTGTAAGTAAACGAATTACCTTATAAGAGCCCATCCATACATAAAAAAGCTCTTGGCAAATTTATCCTTTAAAGAAGATTTTGCATAATTTTTAATCAAAACCTGATGTCCAATTTCCAGATTTATTTCTTTTCTATTTTTCTCAAACAATATTCTACGTTTCTACAAATTTTTTTATCGTGTTCTCCATAGCTTTCATCCAAACCTCTTTATGGTTAACACAATCAATATCTGAATCTGATATTTTTCATCTGGCTTCTAATGGACAACGTTTAACAGACCTTCATTTTTCATCTGGCAACAACGTTTAACAGACCTTCTAAATAGTTCGATTAATTTCTTTCCAAAAATTATTAATGCAAGAAGTTACGTAAAAATCCTACACTAAATATTTCCGTAGTACCAATTTTATAGTATCGGGTTTAGTCAAATACTTAATGCGCTCAATATGACTATAAGTTGCTACCATTACTTACGGTTATAAAGGCTCTTCCTTGGGATCCGAACCACGTGGGGATCCAAACCCAGAAAAGGGGAACTAAATCAGTACTCTACAGGAAATAAAAACGGGGCGAAAATAATTTTAAAAAATCCTTCCACACACCAAAAAGGTTACATATTTTGACCTCCCGTTATTTCCCATACAGTACTGGAACACTGCCCAATTTCTGTTTTAGCCATTACACTACCAAATTTCACACATACGAAACACAATATTAAATTAAATATTCCAGCGCAACACTATAACTAACTTCCACCATTCATAAGCTCTTCCACATCTTCTTAAGCCCTTACAATTCATAAACCCAAACCCATCACCGAAAATATAATTTATAGATTACATTAGATCGAAAAAAACAATTCACAAATTTTATTCTTAACCACTACGCGTACCTGAACAGAATGACGTGGCTCACAAGGCTTACCCCGCAGCAAGCCTGCAATCAGCTGACAGTACTTGTCATGCCATCTATTGACCAGCGAGAGAACTTCTCGTGGCTATAAAACTGCTCAAGACAGAAGTGACCTCTATTGTGTAGAGGCAAAATTACGTAACCACTTACTCACAAAAATTTTACAATATTCTTGAAAGTCTCTTTGTTTTCTTCTACGAACGCTGATACGTTACACAAGGATGGGATTCGATCTAGTGTCAAAATAGTTTAAGAACTACTAATCCACCACGCTAACCACGGAAAGAACTGTTTGCTTCTTCTCTTTTTCTTAACAAATAAATGCTAATATCCATAGCGCATGTCACTTCCAACCAAAAGACAGGAGATTACCTCTTTTTCTATATTTCCGTACGACATCTTGGTTACAGAAGCAACTTAATATTTGGGAAACCATCTAGACACGAGGTTTAAACCAATAAATTCAATATTTTACTCCACTTTCCAGTTCCTTCCGCCAGCTCGTTCACTGCCTATTGTCAATTTCTTTCCCCAATCGTGCTTTGCTACTGAAAAATCCCTAGAAATCATGATTGCCAGTATGCACAAAACCGATCATAATTTTGTATTTTGCTTGTATTTTTATTATTTTATTATATTTTTTGGAAATATCACCTCAGATGGATAGCTTTCTATTATCTCCACATACTAACTGAATTTTACTCATAATCGTCAGGAAAATGGAATAAATGCGAAAAATAGTGAGTTATAGTATACGCGCAATTTTTATTGCGCATGGGAGCACATGTCTGCATTTTTATACATGATGTCCTCTACACTAGACTTATTGCATGCACTTCAAACAAATTCTTTATTTCACAATCATTTCATTGCCATATATGCAGCGAATTAGTTATCAATGCATGTTCCACTACCTGCAGCTATCATCATAAATACAGACCCAGCTAATAAAATCGGTACCCATTGGATTTCCGTATATATTAATACTGATGGACGTGTCCACTACTTCGATACATTTGGATTTCCTCCATATGTAATGCAACATGTTCAATTTCTTCGTAGAAATTCACATTCTTATACATTTAATAATAAACAAATTCAAAGTGTCAAATCACCCCTATGTGGACATTATTCATACCTATTCCTTTGCTTTAAAGCTAAAGGAAAGTCCTTAAACGATTTTCGTTATACCTTCTCATCAATTCCGGAAAAAATGATCATCGATTGCTGTATTTATTAATACAGGTTGCTGTATTTATTAATCATTTCTTCTGTATGCATTTTCGCGGATCCCAAGGGCTTCAGAATTCCTCTGATCTGGTTGGCCGATACAGATACGACATCACGAGTCATGACATACATACAGCACAAAGTAAACGCCAGTTGTTGTCGTCCCTCGCGGCCGAGTGAGCTAGCGCAACATGCTAGTAAGGAAAGTTTTCTTTTATTATTTTAAAATTTTTATAACACTTCTTTTGTAAAAATAATATTACAAATAATATTCAGAAAGTGATTTAATGATCACTTTTTAAAATTTTCATTAAACTTCTTTCATTAAAATAAGTTTGCCCTTGTACTATACAGGTCCAAAGTGATTAACCGATTATTTTTTAAAATTTCCATTGAACTTCTTTCATTAAAGTAGGTTTGCCCTTGTACTAAACAGATCCGTAGCAAAAGTAGTAGTAGTAATAGTAGGTGACGTCATCGGTACGTGACCAATAAGAATGCTACTTCAGCCATGTTTTGGATGAATCTCTTGGAATCGGCGAAAATGCCTCCTGTATACCTATTATCATGTCTTCATTATTATTGTTATAACTGTTATTTCTTCTTCGTTTGTTTTGGATACTTTTTGTCATCGATAAAATAAATCTTAAATTCTTTCTATTACTGCAGGTAGTCATTTCTCCTTCTTCTTTATTATAACGTGTATTGTATACATATATTTTTGTTTGTTGTTTTATTTGTTCATGATTATAGATAAAATAAATTTTAGTTTTTTTTTCAATTTTTTTCAGTTCAGAGAATAAAAGATCGTCAGCGTGTGTATGGAGAGCATCATTGTATAGTATGACTTCTATCTATGTACCATCATCATCAGCATCATCGTCATATATGTCATCTGTGGAGTCCTCATCAAGTGGCCATATTAAAAAGGACTATTAAAAAAGTGGGTGTGTGTTGTGAAGAAAAGTGACTTTTTTAAATCACTTGCACAGTGAGCAAGAAGAAGAAGAAGAATTAAATATTTTAATCCCTTTTTGAAACAAAAATGTACTATACTTTCCTTCGTTTTTCTTGTGTAAATATTATCATCAATAAATACATTGTATTATTTTTTTCTCTGTATACAAATGTTTTATTTATTTTCTTCTATTTCCTAATAAATAAATGTTTTATGATCAACTATGTAATTAAATACATATATAATAAAACATATTTTTAAACTCATTGAATTAAAGAATTTCATACTATGTTTTAAAAAAGAATTTAGAACTGATTTTTTAATTCAATAATGTAATCATATAACCAAAAGAATAATAATAATGAATTCAAATACTTTATCAGATATTCTTTCGTAAATTAAAACAAGTTTGTGAATGCAATATTATTATTATTATTATGATACAACTTTGTTTTAAAATTTAATATTAATTATTGTAAAGTTTCTTTTTTGCAAAATAAACAAGGCCTATTATACTTAAGACAGGGTTGTATAATAATAATAATAATGATTTCAAATACTAACTTTTATTTAACAAACATTTCAAGTATTTGAATTCATTATTATTATTATACATAATACCTAGAGTATACAGGGAAAAATGTTACGATATTCTTGTCATAAAAAACATTAGTACACTAATTAAAAATCCTATCATATTGAAGTGTATTAAACGAGCACAAGACGCAAATAAAACATTTCACTTTCACTATATTTTTTATTTTTGAATTTATAACTACACTTTTCAATATAAATATGTTTTCTTCTTTATGAACAGACGTCCACTTCGTTAATACCCTCCGAAAGTTGAGTATCGGTGTCCCTCCAAAATGGTTGTGTTTGTACACTCTCGAACAAATCAGCCATAATTGAATCTATGAGTTTTTGTTAGCAAAATACTTTCATTTCCAATTTTAATCTTACACCGTCAATGTTCACATCACTGTTCTTATCAAGAGATACACTTGGAGAAGTCATGTTCATACCGTTAATAATATTTTGTTCATCTACACATTTATGGATTCCGGCAAGTCCTGCATGTAAGACACTGCGATTGTACATGATTGTGAATAGTATCTGTACACAAGTCAAAATATTCACGTAGCACAGTAGTGCAAACTTTACTGTTTTTCACAGCATGTTCAATACATGGTAATATTTCCAAGAAATAAAGAGAATTTTGCGCTGTAGAAGTAGGTAACGCTGTCAGCGTTTACAAAATTCCGAATATCTTGGTAAGTACTTGACGTATCGTCTTCAAACAAACGTGCGAATGCTTCTTATGACATACCAAAGTGTCCTATAAATTTTAAACCGTAATGTACTTATGGCCTTTTTCAAGTTATTGCACCATATCCGAACTCGACTTTTGTCTTTCCTGTTGTCAACACTGTTTAACGGACCGATCTAAACTTGGGGTCAATTTAAACCGTTCTGGCCAATATTTAAATTATTGTGCAAAACTAGTGTGTACCTCACTCCCTGTGTGTGCAAAAGGCGTTTAAATGTGACACATATTTAATGTTATTTCTCGAGAAGTTTGCAACACTGACCTGCGGGTGGCATATCTTTCGTCTTGCTTTTTAGTGTTGAATTCAATTATGAAATACAATTTAGGTTGTTCCATTTAAAAAATCATAACTTTATATTGGGTTGGCAACACTGTCCATTCGGTGATGTCAAAGAATACGTCTACCAATGTGCCCCTTTGTATAGTTGCTTCGTGCAAGGTTTCGCTTCTCTCTCTCTTTTGGTTTCTCCGTCATCAAGGTTTGACATTATAAATGACGCACCCATATATATATATCGTATGTATTGTTTATCGTATGAGCGTTTGTTGTGGGAGACCCAGACTAGATTCCCGGTGGATGCTGACCTCATAACTTCGCATTCCACATTAAGCTTTAGATTCACATCTCATACAGCCTCGGGCTATTAAGGGCGCTAAATTCAAAACAAACCAACTATAAAAAGAGAGAGAAAACTTTATAACAGTGCTATGTTCATGTTGTTTCTCTATTTATCAGCCCTTCGTGAAGTGATTCAAGAATGAGACTGATGTCGGGATCTCAATAAATACAAGAAAATAACTTTAGTGCACGAAAAGCAAAACGTGTATATGAGTTATAATACAAATATGGCCATCAATATGCAATATAATAATTTCACAATAAAGAGAAACTAAAAAATAATTCAGGCAAAAATATATTTATGAAAACGGTATCATAGTCTTAGTTACCAAACAGAAATAGCAGTTTTTATAAGAAAACATCACCGTCATCTTTGTGTTTCTGCCACAAAGTAGAACTTCCATGTGCTGTTTCATAAAGTTCATAGAAAATGCGCATAAACTTTATTTCTTCCGTAATCATTTTACAAAACACAGAACTCAATTTAATTTACATTTTGTCTGCATTCAGGTTACATTTCTGAACTTTCTTATTAGGTAAATTGACGACTTTATTATTTTTTAAAAAAAAAGCAAACACAATATAAAGGAAAACGCACATACAAAAATATCTGCATATATAGATACACATTCACCATTATACTAAGCATTGAGTTATTTCTTGAACAAACTGCATACGTCTCGGCTGTTTCCCAAAAGCATCCTATCATGTCTGATATGAATTGTGTTTTATGTTTAAGTTCCCAATGGAGATTCATCATATGCAATCCTGTCAATCTGTCTTCAGATATATTTGATCTTAATCATGTTTTAACCTGACTTAGAGTGCGGAAACTTCTCTCTCAACACTATGGGCCTTATGCAGAGTCGTTTTGACGAATGATTAGCGACATACTAAAGGCCTGACTACCGCAGAAAATATAAGTTACTAGAATCTTTAGTACGTCACTAGTTACGCTTCAGAACGACCTTGCATAAGGCCGTATAAGTTGTAATGGGAAGGATAACCATTATTTGTATTCCTTGCCTTATTGCCGGATAAAGTGTTGCATAATCCATCAAATAAAAAAAGAGAGTCTCTAAACTGTCTGCATCTAGATATTTCCATAAATCGTACCAGCGTTCAGCTTGGGAAAGGAAATTGTCAAATTCATAAATTTCATGTATTTCATCTATCATTTTCATGAATTGTGGCTTCAAGATATTTTTTTTCATTTCGCGGGAATCCAGTGTGAAGAGTGAAAATCCTGGACTATGTTTTTAGGAAAATCTAGCATTTAGCAAATGTAGCAAAGAACCTATATAACGTTTAAATATGGCTTGCCGATAATATTCTTCCGCATTTGTGTAAGAAGGATTAGCACGATGAACTTGTCGAGACGCAAATCTTGGAACTGATAGCTTGTTATTCAGTTCATCAACACGAGTATACTTTTCGAAGAACGGATGAAATATAGCTTTAGCTGTTGCTGTCTGTTCCTTGAACAAACAAATCAACTAGGTAATGTGAGATTTTGTCCCAATTAAGTTCAGCTGAAACCCTTGCAAAATTTCTGCCACTGGCTCAAGGCACGAGGAATACTGACTGATAACTGACAGAGAAACAATGAAGGCTACTGTTGTTCCTTTAAAAAAGGAAGATATGTGTTGCTTCTAATTTCAAAAACTAGAATTTATTGAGAGTTCTTCTAATGCACACATTATTTCTACGAAATGTTTAGAAAACTTTCTGATGCTGCTGTATTTGGAAGTCCAGCGAGTTTAAGAAAGATGTAGAATATTTTTTCTTCTTAATGGACTCTCGCGAAAGAAAATTGTGATTCCTTTGATAATATCTATGGTGTTTCGTATGCAAGAAACGAAACAGCTTGTTAACGACAAGCTGTAGTAGTATGTATTGGTAACTTCAGGGCCAAAACTCCAAACTAACCCATTTTGGACATATCTTTGACCAGCACAGAAGGAATAGTACTTTGACCAATATTATTTAATACAGAAGAATATTGAAAAGTTAAACCACGTACAAATGACGGTATTGAAAATGAGAATGACGGTATTGAATGACGGCTACAAATGACGATACACATTTTGGAAATATCTTTGATCAGCACAGAAGGAACAGTACTTTGACCAATATTATTTAACATACAAGGATAGCACAAAGCATTTACAGAAGGCCCATAAAACCTTACAAATAACTATACTAAGTTACATAGCGCAAGAGCATAGGCTTTATGATATCCATAAAAACTTACATTTAAGAACTATAACTATATTACATCTACAAGCTTATATCTACACCGAAAAAACAGAAGACAAACCTTATCCTAATCAAAATCAATTTAAACTTGATAGCATAATAACAATAAAGAACATAACTAACTAAAGCTAAACTTATATCTATAACTCTTCTAACTTATGTCCCCATGGCAGGGTAGTTATCCCATCCTTTAAAACACATCTTTTATCATCAACACAACTTCATGCTAGCTTGTTTACTTCTACACTGTACTAATCGTGCTTATAACTTCTGATTAAATTAATCTTTTTATAATATTTTTTGATTAAATAAACAGTCTTTATAATCGTTAAATGAAAGTTCTTTACTTATAATATTTTTCTTAACTCCTTTTGGTTTTTTACAACATTTATCTTTTTCGAATTGGTTGAATACATTTTTGATCTTAAACCAACAAATTCTTCTATGATTGTTCCTTTAAGTTCATCTTTCATTTTACCCAATACTTTCTTATTTATTTGTGGTATCTCGTATTTGTTATTTTTTCGGTAATCACTTGTATCGAAGTAAATAAAACTTTTAAAGTCTTCGTATATATTTTTAGTTTGAATTTGATAAATGTAAATATCTGTATCTGTGTAACAAACTTCTATTTTGTCTTGATACTTAGGTTTCATCACATTATAGTGAAACTCGTACATTAAATGTTTAGACAAATCTAAAGTTGACATAAATCGGTTTGTTAAATTGCACTTGAAGTTTATTCACGTGAACAGCTACTAAATTTTCCATAAAAACTGTAGTGCTTTTGTAGTTTGGTTTTGTTACAAGCTTGTCAATTTTTTTCTCATGACTTACTAGTTTAATGTTAACTCTCTCTCTAATATTTTCCATTGTCTTTGCAAAAACTTAATTGTTCATTAGCTTATAAGTCTTTCTCAAAATCATTTTTTGCTCTAGTTCTCATCTGTGTGTTTAAATCTATGTAATTCTTTAACCAATCTGATTGTTTAAACTCTATTACTCGATGAATTTTCTTAATTACATATTTTTCTTTATCGTATAAAGTTGTAACAGTTTTGATTGTTTTCAACCAGGTGGGCGCATATTTTGAGGAGCTAATGGATAGTCTAGGTGATAGTCATGTAATTCTTTTGGATATTCAAGATCAACTTTTAAAATGTAACCTTTTCACAAATATCAGGAACATTTGCAAAATCTGTTCCTTTTATTTCTTCTTCACTTAACCAATTAAATCCCTTAAATGGTAAGTATTGGCTCATTATCATCCATACAAATTGTTAGCATCTAAGTACATTAAGTAAGAATCTTCTTTATTTTCAATATAATCTTCCATAAATATGTTGTTTGGTTTTATATATATTTTACTACATTGTGAAATTCACCCTCTTATATTTTTCTCTATCATCAATATCATATCATAATCTGTTAATTCTAATTCTATATTTGTCATCTTTAACATTGCATCCCAAGCTAAACATGGCGCTGTCATATACCAAGCAGGATCAAGACCATAAGCTTTAAGACATGTTTCCCTAAAATTCTCGAATATATCTGCTAACAATAACGCATCTGCTTTTAAATATAAATCATGGTATTTTCCGAGATTCTTTCTGTTAAATATTTTCCATACTTTCTTTGCATGCTCACAATCTCCATCACTTATATGTGTGTTAGTAAGCTTATTGAAGAATGTTTGTTTTGGTGTAAATGTTCTTTCTCTATTCCTATACCAATCGTTAACATAACCACATGGATAAACACCTTTTCTTGTTACAAGTTCAAATTGTTCTTCATTAGGGTAGAAGTGTTGTGTATGAATCATTTGTTCTCTTGTTAGGTTTGATGATAAATTGTCTAAACTAGAAGCCATAAATATAAGTGAATCAATAAATTTTAATTTGATTGCTCCGACCTTTTTACTGAATGAAATGTAGCGTTCTTCGTTATTAGGTATTAAGTCAATTGCTTTTTTATTGCATCCAAGCTCTTTAATGAATAAATGCGAATCATATCCTGTTATGTATAATGACTGGTACAAACTTTGGAACTTTAACTTTTAAATTGCAATTATTACATAAAGGAGCTATAAACTCCCCTGTTATATGATCATGATGTTTAATTTTATAATTCTTTTCAGTATATTTTTCTTTGCAGTAATAACAAAATTCGGATGTATTAAACTCTCTTCTCTGTTTCTTCGTTAGAGGCAATTCATTGTTTTGCTTATAAATATTTGATATCACTATCTTCTTTCTGCAATTTATTTATTAACTTTTTAGCTGCATTTTTACGTCTAAACAAAATAGTTCGGTTTTAGTTCCATCACTTTTTACGATGTAATAACAAAATCCAGAAGGTTTATGTTGTTGATATTTTTTGTGTATGGTTTATTTTTGGGTAATATTCTTCACATCCCATAACCTTATGTAATAATAAGCATTCAAAATCAGCAAAGATTACAAATGGTATTCTCATTTTATATTGGTAGTTTTTAAATTTAACATATGCGTTTTCTTTAGGCATGATTATTTTTACTGCTTCATTCAATGAACAATCTTGATCATGTTTATCTAATGCACTTTGTGAGTAAAAGTATAACAAACATCGATAACATAAATGTTTTCGAGCTTTCTTTTTTATTTGAGAACTAATCTACACAAGTCTTTAATCCAACAATAATGTGTTTTAACTTTTCTTCAAGTTGTTCTATATATAATAAATTTACATGTTTTTCTTTTTTGTTCTGTGTGTAATGTAATATATAGATTGAATAGTCTTTATCATACGCATAGACATTTAGAGAAATATTAAGTAATTTTTCAACTCTTGGAATATCGCTTAGTTTTACAGGAAAATGAATATCTTTTAGTTCAGATTCTAAGTTTGACAATAGTTTATTACTTTTTGGTACTCGTTCAGGATGTGAATTTGTAGGATATAAGGCTCTGTATAATGAGTATAAGAAGCATTTTTCATCTTCATTCTTTACATTAATTACTGCCTTTTTGTTTTGAATATGTTGAGGTAATTCTATTTATGATGATCCTTTGTATGGTACATATTTAACGATTGCTAGTTCTAAAAAGTTAATGTTTATATGAGCAAAGCCAGAACCTTTATCTTGAAACTCATCCATTCTTGTTCTTAATGCTTGTTTCATACTAGTTAGTATGTCTTTAACTCTTTGCATACCACATGTTTAGAAAATAAACAAAGAAATAAAGACAAGAAATAAAGATAAAGTTCATTATGGAGGTTTTATATTTATAATTCAACCATCTTAGCTTCAATAAGTGCTCTTGCTTCTGCTGGTGGAGGTGCAGCTGCTAGGCTGTAAATGATGCAAAAAAGAATAAAAATGAATTAGAAGAACAAAAGACATAACTTAGCAATGAAAGAAAAATAAGGTGGTGAACTTCGAAAAAACGTAAAGCCCAAAAGAACAAAGAAAAAGAAGAAATTAAACTTTTAATTAACTTGGATCTAATTCATCTTGTTAAACAACTTAAGATAAGAAACTTTAGAGGTGTATTTATGAGCATTGAATTATCTAAAGAGCCAAAAAAGAATGAGTGCGTTATTCTTAATTTTGATTCTTGTAAAAATATAGGAACCCATTGGATTTGTTATTGGAAAGAAGGAAATAGAAAGAATGTTTGATTCATTCAGAGGTAATCCACCAAAAAACACGTAAAATATCTTCGTTATAATATAGAGTATAATAGCAATCGTATACAACATTTTAACGAGGTGGGCATTTATTTATTGTAGTATTAAAATGTTTACGGATGGATATACTTTTTCAGAAATCATTAGTCAGGTGAATAGGAATAAGGATATTTGGAGAAGTTATATTTAAGTTTGTTTTATGGGTTTAATTCATAAAGCGATAAAAATATTTTTCTTTATAATAAATATGGATAAAATAGAATCATATGAGTTACAATCTTTAAGCCTAATCAAAAGACAATCGAAAATGTAAATAAACCAAACAGATCTATTGAGTTTGATATAGATGTTGGAGATGGGTTTGTTCATCCTTATTATGCTGATATTTATGTAACTTTTGAAATTAGAGGTAGATATGCTGATGGCGAATATACTACTGGTCAAAATATTAAACTTACTAATAACTTCTTCCCACATCTGTATCCTGAAATACTAGTAAGCATGGACAGATATTGGATATTATAAATTATCCTGGTTCAACTTCAACAGCTGTAAACACATGTACGATTTCAAAACCAGAAGCAAATCATTATGATAAATGTGGATGGGAAGGAAATACATGGCGAAGAACAGATGAAGAAATAGTATTTTTGCTAAGACTTTTGCCAGGATTTTGTTCAGATTTTAAAGATATTGTTTGGAAAGGTGGATTAAAATATACATTTAAAAGAAGTGGTTCTGATGATAATGCATTTGCTATTTGGAAAACAAAAAAAACAGGACGAAACATATGAGAATGATGAACCACATCCAGGTCAAGCTAAGATTACAAATATGGAGTTGAGAATGCCTGTTGTTAATTATGAACCTAACTATGCTACCTTGCTTCGATCTAACATGTTAAAAGAGGGTAAGATTCCTATTTCCTTCAACACATATCAATGTTTACAGAAATCAGTTACAGGCAAATATTTGGAATTCGATCTAACCACACAATTTAACTCAAGTGAATTTGACATGCCTAATTTCGTGATCGCATTTTTCCAAAGTAAAAGGAATGATACTCAAGAAAGAGATTCAAGCTATTTTGATAATTGTCAAGTTCAGAATATCCATTTTCGTAATTCTAGAAATGAATCTTTTCCTTTAGAATCTTTGAACTTAGATTCTGAAAAACATAAATATCTCAAAGCTTACGAAATGTATACGATATATAAGAGTTACAATTGGAAATACTGAGATGTATTATTATCCTAAAGAGTTTTTAGAAAATAGACCAATGTTTGTAATTAACACAAGAAAGCATAAATCAGTAACTCTAAGTGATAGAACTAATTTGAAATTGACTGTTAATTTTGAAAGCGATGTACCAGATAAAACGATTTTATTTGTTATGATTGATAAAAAGAACTGAATATGATGTGCAGAAAGAAAAAAATGATTGAGATGAAGAATCAATTATATGTTTATTAGATTTGTTTAGTTTGTAAGTGTCTTTATGATAATATAAAAACTTATTAAATAAAAATGAATTTTCCAGATAACATTCCACGAGAGAATCTAATTGCGTTAATTGAGGATACTACCTTAAATCTTGAGAAATTATTAACAAAAACAAAAGGAAGTTCAAAAGAATAAAATATACATATATCACTCTTATTACGTTATCAATTCTATCAGCTTCTACAGGGTTTATTAATATATTTATTCCTGTTACAGTATATCCGATTATACAACAGCATTTGCATTAGCTTCTGCAGTAATCACTGGTCTATCAACATGATTTAATATAGCTTCGAAGAAAGAATATTATAAAAATATAGTTACTTAAATTGAATTGTTTAAAGATGAGCTTAATGTTATTAAAGTAATGAATGGAGAATTAACAGACGAACATACAAAAGATATTGTTTATAGAATTACCCATATATTGAATGAAATAAGATCATTACAAAAATGAATAAGTGTTTAAATTTTTTGTACAATAGGAAATGGCATCACAATTAAACAAGAAAAACAATATTAACGTTTTAAGACTTGTTAAATTGCAAGATCTGGAGTAAGGAAAATTATACGAAATAACCTTATGGAAATTGATACCAACAAAATACACTGGTGAAAGAGTATTAGTGCATTTAAATGAAAAATACAAAATCTTATTACCACAGATATAATGAAGATACTGATCAAATTTTAAAAGAAATGTATACTAAGAAACTGTTTATGAGGTATGATGGAATGAAAGATCTTTCTAATGGTTATAAAAACACCAACTGTTCTTCAAAAATGAATCTAAAATGTAAAAAATGAAATAAATTTTTTTAAAAAATAAATTCACTAGTTAGTATGGAACCTCAAAAGAATATGAATATGAAAGAATATGAAAGAGTATGAATTTATTCTTACTAATAATTTCAAGATAATTGTGAAAAATGTACAAATGAAACGCAAGTACTAATCGAAATCAATGGTTGTTTATTCAGCTTGAACTATGATCAATGGACAGAGTTTAAGAAATCATTGTTTCCCATAGAGAACGAAGTTAGCAGAAGATTCCATTTCCAGTATCCAAACATGTAATTTTATGTATGTTTTAAGTGCTTTATGGTTATAAAGCTATAAAAACTGAGATCTTTAGACATACACAACGCATAAGGAAAAGCATTACTTTTGAATAAAATTAGAATATTAAAGATCCATATATAAATAAGTTATTTGAGTTTTTGTAACAATATCCTTAAAGTTATGCAGCCTACAAAACCTTCAAAAGATAGTAAATTTGTTTCTCTATTGACTTTCGTTTGAATTCTCAAAATTGATGAATATTTGTCGAAGTTATAACAAATTCAAAATTTCGGGATTTTTTACGCGTTTATCTTTGAGCTTTCGGCAAAATGTTATTCTTTAAAAATGGACTTAAAATTTTATGTAGATTTTGTTAGTATTTTTTATTTTTCAAATATCTCAATTTTATGATTTTGCAGTGTTGCAAACTTAGAATCGAATTTGTTACTAGACTTAGTGATCTTTTAGTTTATAGGTTGGCAACACATGGGTCAGCTAAGGACTAATTGCCAAAAATCAACCCTCTATCTCTCATAGGAACCAAGATATCCATAATTTTCATATTTTTTGTTTTGAATTTGCCGGCTAGGTGAACATATTCAAGCAGTTACTCACTTACTCAATATATGGCGTTACATATCATTTATTTTATCACTTTGCTAATATATGTCGTTGCTTGTAGAAGTATTTGTTCATATATAAGGACTGATTTTCACTCGATTTCTTTGAGTACGTGTTAGCCGAGCGTGCTCGCTCATGGTCTGGCCAGCTGTGAGTAGTTATCGGTGTGGTCAACATCGCAGGCTCGAATCGTCTCCAAGGAAGGATTTTCACTCTCTCCTCTACAAGCTAACAAATCAGAGGGAGTTGATGTCCCTCCCTTGTCAGGGACTAGCGCTAGTCGGAAAAGCAAAACAGAGGCACAACAGAGCGACAATAGCAGCAGAAGCAACAGAAACAGAAACAAACGGAAAAAAGTAGCCTGAGAGGCAGCCAAAAAGCAAAACCAAACAAACAAATAAGAGAAAGGGGTAAGTTCTCTCAGGTCCACCTGTGCACAGTTTTGCTGCTTTTTACTTTGAAAAATGTAGTTTTAGTTATAAGTTTTTAGATGTAACTATTTTATGGTTGTATATGTTATAAAAGCCTATGCGCAGAGCACTGCTCTTCTTATATGTGTAAAGGGGGAGAGATAATAAAGTTCCTTCTGTAAATACTTTGCGCTATCCTTCTGTATTAAATAATATTGGTCAAAGTACTATTCCTTCTGTGCTGGTCAAAGATATGTCCTAAATGGGTTGGCCAGGAGTTTTGGTCCAGAAGTTACCAATACATACTACTAGCTGTGATGCACAAGGGTAAAAATACGCTTCAGGGAATTGTCGTCTGATAATGCTTTTTACACTATTACTACTTTGTACATCCAGCCATGGTGGAACAACCATCAAATCCTTGCCCTACAAGTTCACACTGGGATAATCCACGTTCTTCCAAGGTTTTTAGAATTATTCTAGCAATATATTCGGCGTTTAACTCTGTTAATGGAATGAAACCTACAAAGTCTTCTCGCATCTGATTTTCAACGGCGTTATAAAACCGAATGCCTAAAGAAAGTTGTTCTACAGCCCCGGCAATCTCATCTGCAAGCACACTATAATGCTTGGAAGAAACAATTTCAGGTTTTATATACTGTTTACATGGTCTTGCCTGCAACTGATATCAATTCATTTTGAAAAAAAAAAAATGAAATCTTTGACTTTTACGGTTAGGCCAAAGGAGACGGTGATAATGAGAGATGAATGAAATGGTGGAATGAAGAAAGTGGGAGGAAACGGGAGAACCCCTAGAAAACCCACCACAAAGTCCACACGGCGCGAACTGGGATCGAACCAGGGACCCCAAGCACCGGAGGTGAACGCTCTACAACTGAGCCACCGCGCCCCTTAATTCATTTTGAGTCTGCACAGATAAGTATTTTGCATTTTGAGCAGAAGTTTCAAATAATAATAATATATTAATATTACAATAATATTATTCAAATAATATAATGCTGATTTAATATTATATCTCATGAATCTACTTTAAGTTGGAGAAGATCGTAGAAATTGTCAGATTTAGCATTTTTTCCTCGTAAAGACAAATCGTGTGTTGCACAAAGAACAATTATCTCAATGATGGACATTTTTTTTTCGGTTTTCCTCAACTTGTTTACGAGCTGCTTCATTGATCAACGAACAAACTTTTCGCAGATGTAACATTCGAGAATAATTGAGCACGTTCTGTGAACACCCAATGCTGTTCAGATTGTTCGTGTTGTCGAGCAGACGGAAATAAATCATTGTATTTTCTAAACGGGATTAGTATTAAAGACTCTTGCAATTATCTATTTACCGGTGATCGAAAAAGAACATATTACTTACACAACCCCCTCACAACTTCCTACAATATGCTAGCCACGAAGTTGAACAAACCAGTTAACAAAAAGGAGCGTTTTCCAGGCATGACGTCTTCTTTGAAAACATATGTTTCGGTTAGATACAACGGTGATATCAACATTTCCTATCGACCAATGTCCAACAAACTTGACTGCAAATTTAAGTCTACATAATTGCCAATGTCTTTTGGGTCACAGGGCGTCTCGTGACTTAATGTACTTGCAGGAGGAGAAATTTTGGGAGAAGGGAAGCTCACAATATTGCCCTCTGATGACTCTTTTTCTTCGCTCACACTTTCAACACGCTTGGAGTTTTCCAATTTGAAGGACACTTGCTGTTTTAGAAAAAATCGAGTTTCATTTGCTTATGCATTATTGATTTCAAAAACAATTATGTTATTCACTCACCTACATATGAGATATTAAATAAATTGTAAACTAAGGGGAAAACACCCACTGAACTTTGACAGAGATCAGAGGTTTCAAAAATCACACAAATTTAGCACTTTGCCAACACTCCTAAGCAACTTTAAAAGTTTTGAGAACGAAAACATAATTTACTAATATACGACACACCAGAAACACGGATTTCCAATAACTGCGCACAAAGAAAACTAAACCTTTCTTGTCTTGAATGCTCAGCCTCCATTCTCCCCGCTGAAGGTAACACTTTACCCTGTAAAACCGCGAAGTCAATAAAGATAAAAACTAAGCTCAATTTTTATTTTGTCTAATCGCTTGCGAACAATGAAGACAATGTTTGACAACGTAGAGACATGGTGTCTGCTGCATCTTTCTTCTCGACCCCGTCCCCTTTCGTACACCATCAAAATTCTTCGAATTGATGTTCTAAAAGGTGGCGGGGTCATTCAGTGTCATTGCTATATCCAGAGGGCAAACAGGTGCAGAGGAGTCGGTGACCTCGTTGATTTCACAGACTTCTTGGGGTATTTTAAACATCAATATCTGTTGAATGCTCATACTTTTCTGACTATTGCAAAGGTCATACAGATGAGTCAGAAAAAAACACTTATTCTGCTTCACAAAGGAAAGTATGCCAGAAATATTAAAAGATGTCTCTTCCCTTTCCATAGGAAAGATTGAGGTCTCCTGTATTGCACGTTTCTTTCAAGGTTTGGGATATTGAAAACAGGAATTAACGTATTAGGGAGGGGACATAGATCTTGTCTTCGAAAACCCCTTCTAAAGTCAATAAAGTATATATTTCCTGAATATAAGATTGTGTTTCTGTTTGAAATGTGTGGATAGCAGTGGCGTCTCGTGAGGTGGATGTTAGGGCGTTGGCCAGAAAGAAAAAAATATATTTAATCCTCACAACCATAGGCGAAACTAGAGGGGACCCTTTCTCCCCAGGAGCAAAGTTGGGCCGACCCACAGTGCGTCGACCAATGGACAAAAATGAGAAAAGTAACAATGTTCTTCGGACTTGGAAATCGCACGGAATGAAGCGCAAATGATTCACAAGACAGAAATCCCTAGCCACAAACTGACAACACCCCTTCAGCCTACAGAGGGCGTGAGCGAATTTGCACATTAGATCGAGCCGATTCGAGATGACACTCTTGCGCGTAACAATTCGCATGCACAACTACTATATTAGACTGACCTGAGTCGTTATCTACACAGCGCTCGCACTGGTGTTCGAGACCAAAGCGAAGGGTGAGACTTCTTGTCTCTAGTGGGCAGTTATAGCACAGGTACGTTCTTTCCTTTACGACGAACATTTGGTAAACATTTTGCTGCGGTATATTTGGAATATCTCAAAAAAGCCTAAACATGTCTCGAGATCTCTGCAGGAATATCTTCCTTTAATGATTTACTTTGGATTCAGCAATAGTGTGTGTGCAAGTGTCCGCAATTGTGACTGTAATTACTGAAATTGCAGAAGACGACACCATGAAAAACAAGGACATTTTTGAAAGATTTATAGCAACCACCAGTGCTAGTCGGAAGAAAGAGGAAATTCTTCAGGCTATTTGTAGTGGTTATAAACTTGAAGACGCCACAGGAGATGTGTACAGAAATTAATAAGTTATTACATGTGACCGTGAGCAGAAAATGGCAGATGTCACACAGAGTTCGGTCGGTTTTCCTAGCTAAAAATAAAGAGTGGCTTAATCCTGTGTGTTCGCTCCCGGACTATATATCAACAGTGATAATTGCTCGGTATCACAGCAAAACAAAGAAAAGGCGCGTAGATCCTATTGTAGCGACTAAATCGGCAGAGGAGCTTGCCGTTGCTGCTAAACAATCAGCAGCGAAAGAAAATACATCAAGAAGTGATGAACAATCCAAAAGCCTATCAGTTATGCAGGCCTTATCCTTATTTGTAGATCTCGATCTTTTCGAAAGGCAATACAACACGTTGCGGTCGGTTGTCAACAGCATTCATGGAAACTGTTTTCCTAGCCTATATAATGTTAGAGAAAAAGAAAGAAAGAACTATTTCCCCAATCTATTACAGTTACCGAAACATCTGCACAGGTAGACCTAAAAGAACTTTTATATAAAACTGTTGAAAGTATTTCCAAATCGTTGATGTTAGAAGAGGATCTAACGACAAAATTGATCTGTAAATGAGGGTTCGATGTTAGTGAAGGTCATAATCTTTACAAGCAAAAATTTACGATGATGATGTGAAATATACAGATGAATACATGTTTTTGATTGCCTTTGTCCGTCTTCAATTGATTGATGTTATACCCGAACAATTCTGTGGTTTAACGATCGTCCAGGATCAACATTCTATTGTAGACCTATTAGATTCATTTTCTCTCAAGAATCACCAGTGTTGGTTTTACGAGAAGAAGCTGACATGAAGACTCGTATTGAGAAGCTTGTGAACTATACTTCGTCCCTTGGTGATTGTACATTAGATGTCACCTTTGATTTACATTTCACGATGGTAGATGGCAGTGTGTGTAACATTCTAAGTGGAACCAACGCAACTTCGAATTGTTTCATTTGTGGTTCGAAACCTACGAAAATGAATTCAACCACAAATTGTGGTAAGGCTACAAACGAAGCTCTCTTTCCATTTGGTCTATCCCTCCTTCATGTCATGATAAGAGCTTTCGAATGTTTATTACATATCGCGTACCGTTTATCCTTCAAATCCTGGTAGGTGAGGGGTCCACCAAACAAGGCAGTTTTTGAAAAATTAAAAAAGAGAATTCAAATTGAGTTTCAAGAGAAAATGGGACTGATCGTGGATAAACCGAAACAAGGTTTGGCTCCTCAAATGATGGTAATACAGCCAGAAGGTTCTTTGCTGATCCCAAGCAGGCTTCTGAAATAACACGCATTGATGAAACCCTTATTCGAAACTTATCAGTGATTTAACGGTAGTTGCTAGTGGGAGAGTCATCGACCAAAACAAGTTTAAAGTTCTTATTTGTGATACCAAGGACTTATACTTACGGTTATACAAGTGGTATTACATGCCCAGCAGTTTGCACAAGCTACTAGTCCATGGACTAAGGACAGTTTTCGGAAGAAGCTTTAGAAGCTCTCCACAAAGTCATCCGTCATATTAGGTTACATCATACACCAAAAACTTTTCGCTCCAATACTTGTTTAAACCTGATGACGCATAATGCTTACTCTATCTGACCCTATTGTCTCGTCCAAGATACAAATTTACGCAAAGAAAAGGAGGACATATACGGATCTGGAAAGTTTTTCAAAACTGGTGCAGCTGATGCTGTCCAGCTCCATAGTTCTGGCGCTATCGTATTTGATAACTTAGACAGTGATGGTGATGACTGATCTGCAGAAACTCTGGGACTGTTGAAACCATTTCATGCATTGCTTTTCATTATATTTTAGTGTTATGTAGTTTTGAGTCGTTTGGGTTTGTGTTTACGAATGCCGTGAACAGTGAATTTCTAACATCTTTTTGACGTTCCTAGACGGGATATTACTTTCTGTATAAGTACAGTTGTCAAGTTCAAGAACTTCAAGTACGTTTGCTTCAATCTAAGTGGCCAAAGATTGCCTTGTGACAATAAATATGTGATAAAAGCTTCATTATGATTTATTTTATTTTTGTCCACTACTCCCATATGCTCGACGCACTGTGCGACCCACATTTTTTTTTTTTTTTTTTACTGATCGAAAATAATGTGATAAGTTATCCTCAATTTACGCATAACTATTTTATTAGCGTTTGCATTCGACATAAAGTGACTATACTTTGCCCACCCATCGATTTCTTGAATATAGTCTGTACCTGTAAGTTCTCGCAATTGTCGAAAGTAAGGGAAAATGGCCATCTCCAGCAAAATGTCCTAGTTACACCAATGCCTACAACCTATAAATAGCAATTTTCTTCTAAAAATTTAGTCTGGAAATTATAAAGATGAATCAAGGAGGATTTTATTACGTAAGAAATACATTTAATGAGAATAATTATATAAGGAAAATATATCTTCAAAATATGAAGCTGAAGATCAAAAACAAGCAAAATATGAAACTGAAAATCAAAATCAAAATCAATTTACTTACAATTACTTGAATTCCAGCTCGAGTCGTCTTTCTTTACGTAGAAACCTCTGGATCACTGCATCATAGAATTTGGATAACAGTTCTCTTTCAATGGAAATGAGGCTTAAATTCGTCATTCGGTGCTCGGTCTGAGTAGCGCGGCAGATCGTGTGGATTCTTTTCAGTGACGAAAACGATCTCTCGACAGATGATGTTGTGGAAGGTACTGTTGCAATCAGCATAGCTAACTTATAAATCTCCGTGAATCCACTCACCAGATTCATATCCATCAAATATTGAATGATTTCAATGGGGGTTTTATTTGATTCCTCATTGGAAGCGTACCACACATGTAGTTCATTTTGTAGTTTGGACAAATTAAAAACATCGCCATAAACTACCTGCAGCTTTTTTTTTTTTTTTTTTTTTTTTTTTAACAAATCGTGAGGAAAGTTTTCTCGTTTGTTGAAGAACTTCAGTTTAGATGGGTTTAGGAGATCAAAATACTACAATTTTCCGAAAGACGCAGATCTAATTGTAATCTGATTACTGATGTTGTCAATGATTTCAAAGTTCAGTCTCCGGCAATGATCCTTCCGTGATTCATCATTTAATCTCCTTCTTTTTATCTGAATCACTTCTTCGTCCCCTACATCTCTATCAACAGAAGACCAGACTATTTCAAAATTCTCTCTTTCCTTTTGCAGTTGGTTTTGAAATTCAGTAATTTTATTACTGCAGTATAAAATATCAACATCCCTAGACTGGAGTATATTGAACAATATATCTGAGAAAGCAAGTAAATTGGACAAAACCTTTATTAAAAATATATTTTCAAAATTCCTTAGGAAGCTAGCAAATCCTCTGCCTGTCATTGCAGTTAAATTGTCGAAGTCTCCACTTTCACTAACATGATCAAAAAACATAATCAATGATTCTCTGTTTTCACTGACCACATGAGTAAGTCTAGAGGTAAAATTCCATCGAGTACAAGATAATGATGGTAGCTTTTTTGACATGAAAGCAAAAGTTCGTGCAACCTCTTTGGGGAATGAGAAAAAAAGGCAGGCAGTGATTTAAGACCGCAAAAAATTGTTGTAAGCTCTTTGTTTCATTCCAATGACTGTTGCAAAACTAAATTCATTGCATGAGCATAGCAATGCGTAGAGAGCTTTAGGATACTTTTCCAACACTGCTTTGAAGGCCATTGAGATGGCCGCTCATCACCGAAGACCCATCGTATGTCTGAGCAATTAATTTGTCCGCGCACTTATAGGTGTTCATTATTTCATTAACATGATTGAAAAGCGCCGCTGCAGTTTTATCAGCACTCATGTCATGAAATCCAAGAAATCGTTCTACGATTTTTTTCTCCGTCGCCGAAAAATATCGTAAAACGGTTGACAATTGCGATTTATTGCTTACATCTGAAGTTTCGTCAAGCATAATAGCTACGAACTCTGTGTTCTGAATTTCGCTGTAAATTTCGTCTCTCAGTACATCGGCAACAGAATTTATCAAATCATTCTGAATGCTTGCTGAAGTTCCACGGAAAACTGAAGAAGTCTGTAAGTGTTCTTTTAATGTGGAATCAAACTTTGCACTTGCAATAAGAAATTCCACATAATTTCCCTTGTTTAGAGACGCTGCTTGCTCGTTATGAGATCTGAATGGTAGCTCCTGCTTTGCTAAATAGCAGACGGCATTAATCAACCTCTTTAATATTTCCCTATTTTTCTTTACTTTTTCGTTGTGCAACTTAATGTCAGCCCTTCGTTGGGAATCCAAAAGAACGTCTATTCTTGTTGGAGTTGCAATGAAGGTATTAAATTTAAAAAAGCTAGAAAGATGCATTTCAGACTCACCATGCTTCTTCACTGCAGTATTAAAATGGTTCAAATCCTCGTACCCTCGATGATTCCACACATTTTTCTTAGTTGAAAATAGCAAACATGTCCAACAGTAAAATCTATTCACTATACTACACCCACAAAGCCAATCTGACATGTCGTACAACTCCATTCGAAAATGTCTCTCAAAACCAGCACCACTTTTGCCCTTCACAAGAATTGACATCGTGAGATTAGGACACGGTCGACCACGGTCAATTATTTGTTTTTTCTCATTATAAGAAACTAATGAAAAAGGACTTTTTAATAGTTTTTGAATTACACTTTCACTAGTAATCTTAAAAAGCTGAAACCACTACACTCGTAAACGCGAAAGACAAGGGGACACCCAGCATTGCCAAATCAGAAAGCCAAAATATCTACAATCTACCCTACAATATATGTATAGCTTTGTAGTTAAAAAAAAAAAAAAGTAATGATTCTCCTGAATCGAACTTTTCTCGCCTACCTACTAATTTCAATATAATAGGCCTATTAAATGAATAATCTCAAAATGTAGCAAATGAAACAAATCCTTTTTGCGGCATTCAGAGACAACAGAAAAAACGATGTTTTAAAGAAAGGAAAAAAAAAAAAACTTTTACCAAGCACTCGAAGACAGTAATAGGGGGCCCGAAACCTTAAGTCTTGCGGATGAGTCACTAACCTAAGTGAATGAAAATTAGGGAAAGGAAAAGGCAGAATGGAAAACCGTTCTGTAGCTCAGAGTCGTTTTTTTTTTTTTTTTTTTTTCATCAATTGACCCTTCGAACACAATTTTATTGGATCGAGAAAATAATGATGTTTCTTTTCACCGTGTTCCTTACACGTATTTTAGTAAGAAGTCGATTGCACCTTTAACTTATGAATTGAACGATATGATTAACAATAAAAAAAAAAAAAAAAAAAGTCCGTACATCACACATACACAAAATTGCATTCTGCACTGTTTGAAAAAAAAACTGTACATCCACCGATAAATCTAAAGACTTGGCAACGCTTTGAGAGAAGCAGAAAACTCAAGGAGTTGAGTTCTTTTCCAACGCCTTGGATCATAGAAGCATGAGGTGGGAAACACGAAGCGTATGAGTCTTCTAAAGTGGCGAAAATACAGCCAAAGCGTGTCCAACGACTTACTCGCAGAGGTGCCTCCTCAAAACATAACGGAGATCGCGTAGCTTTTCTCGGTTCTTTCGCACTTCAACAGTTGATTTTGTCCCGTTGATAAGTGAAAAAAGTCCCTACTTCTCACGATCGTTTAATTAAATTAAAAATACTCTTTTCTTAATTTTTCGTTAGGCGTTAACACACGACTTGCACATCCAGAGAAGACGCTACTGGTGGATGCGTATATATTTAAAAATGTACACTTGGCTATTCCAAAGATGGTATTATAACTAATTTCCAGGGGGGGGGTCAACCGACCCCTTTGATCTCCATGCCGACGTCTATGCACTTAACAACTGCATTTCAGAAGATCTTGTACTAAATGGTTTACTAGTAGAAAGAAAGCTTCTCAACATTATGGGCCTTATGCAGAGTCGTTTTGAAGCGCGATTAGTGCCATACTAAAGAGTTCGACTAACATGTCTCCTGCAGTAGTCTGTAGTTTAGTATGACGCTAATCGTACGTCGAAATGACTCTGCATAAGGCGGTATATGTCTTACACATATTTTTCATCAGCTTGTTCAACAAATAATAAATTCAATAACATACTTAAAAAGTAATTGTTTTTCAGCAAGCGCATCCATCTATAACAAAACAGACTGCTGTGGGCTAGCAAGGGGTTCTCGGAAGTTTCCGCAACCCTCCCCTTATCTTATGGGCTTGTTCAACCTTGTGGAAGAACTCTGCAACGCAAATGATCAAGTGTCCGATGTGGACCCTAAGTAGCTCGCAAAATAATTATGCATACGGCCCATAACAACTTCATGCATTATTTTTGTTACGTTGCAGCCTACAAACTTTCTAAAAAGGTTTTATGGAATTACTCCCATAAACTTAGGCACTTTGTAATGATGAAATTACCATTATCGGAGATCATAAATTATTCTTGGTATTCGGTATCTCTGATATATACAGTTCCCATTATATGCATTTAATACATGCATATAATATAGTACATTTAGTACATTTAATATATGCAAAATATTAAAAAATCTAAAAGTGGTAGTCATTGCAAAAGAAACAGACACACAAAAACTCTACACACAAGACATGATTTTATTGACCTTTTTTCTCAATTTTATAACATTTTATTTTTATTTATCATCAGTTTCGATTGAAAAAAGTAATTTCTCATAATGTGGGTTCCTGTCACCAAGGCATGGTGCGTCCTCAGGTTGGGATCGAGGAGGCCTCTAGATGTAGAGGTTAGCTGCGAATATACTGAATAAGCAGTCGCAGACAGACGACAAGGAGTAGTCCTCCAGCTTGGGGGTTTAGGTGAGGCTAACAACTTGGCACGAAAAGTCCGGGTAGGAAAATTTTTGTCCACGAGCTTTCACGTCGAGAATGGCCTGAAACAAGGAGATGCGTTGTCCTCATTATTATTCAACTTTGTCCTGGAGTACGCTACAAGGAAAATCAAATATAGCAACCGTGGCCTAGAGCTGAATGGTGTTCACCAGGTTATGGCGTACGCTGATGATGTAAATTTAATAGGGGATGATAGGAGAACAAAGAAAGAAATGCAGAGAAAACTAAATACATGGAAGTTCGTTGGGATCGTAATACGGCAAATAATGGATGCGTCAAAATATCGAATAATACTTCTGATAAAGTGGATAGTTTCAAATATCTGGGATCAATATTAACAGACGAAAACCATATTCACAAAGAAATTAAATGTCGACTGAAAGCAGGGAATTCGTGTAATCATGCCTGTTGTTCTGTATTGTTACGAAAGATGGTCGCTTACTCTGACGGAAGAATATAGATTGAAAGGAGAACAAGATCCTGAGACGAATATTCGGACCCAAGAGAAACGGAAATGGGGATGGTGAGAACTTCATAACGAGGAACTACATAATTTATATGGTTTACCAAACATTGTTAGGATCATGAAGTCTAGGAGGCTCAGGTGGGCAGGTCATGTAGCCAGGATGGAAGAAAGTAGGAATGCTTTCAAAGTCTTAACTGGAAGACAAACCGGGAAACGATTATTAGGAAGATCTAGATGCAGATGGGAGGATAATATTAAGATGGATCTCGCAGAAATAGTAATACAAAGTAGAAACTTGATCCAGTTGGCTAAGGATAGAGGTCAGTGGAGAGCTTTTGTGAACGCGGCATTGAACCTCCGGGTTCCATAGGCCTTAGAGTCAGTTAGTTAGGTGATTTGAACGTTCATTCTTATTAACGTCCAAACCATTTTTTTCTCTCTTTACATTCAATACCATTTTTTTCTAGAAATCATAACTGTTCATTTCCCAGTTCAACCTGCTAATTTTCTCCCTTCTTCTTTACATTTACACTCTGAAAACTTGTCTTCTTTTTTGTAATATTTACGTATCTGTTCCGTATAGTATGATACTCTGCACGAAAGACTGGATGGAAATGTGTTTCGAACATAAGAAAAAAGTTACCTGCTGTAATTTTTGTCCTTCAACATATATAGTTAGTTGTACTAGTTTCTTTTATTTCAATTACCTATGTCAGAGGGTTTTCTCAAAGAATACAAATCACCGGAAACGAATAATTAATTTTTATTTAAAAGGTTTTATACATATTAAAACTTCAAATAATACTGATTTTGTTATAACAGTATTGGATACGAAATTTAAGATATACGAAAAAAAAAAAATGTTGCATTAGCATACTGATCACAGAGATCATGAGTGAAATTATTCGATTGCCATTTCGACGGTATCTCTGTTCTCCACAAAAGCTATGGATGGAATGGCGTTCTTATCGGACAGCTCTTTGAAAACTGTAATTGCTTTTTCTAGATCCCACTCATTCTCTTGCAAACACCTGCAACAAAATAAGCAAAAAAAAAAAAAAAAAATGTTTTGAGAAACAAACAGTATATACATGAAAATTGAGAATTCTTCCAAGTACAAAACACAAGGAAAAAATAGTATTAATAATACTAGTTTCAGCGCACTTTCACTTTTTATACAAAAATCACATACCCAAATGAATGACATACCCAATTACATTATGAAAATTACTATACCCAAATTATCCTAGTGCAAAAAGCATTAAAAATATTTAATGTTTTGCTTCACTGTGATCCAAGTGATGGAAAAACATCTAAATATGGGTAGTAATATTTCTATCTTCTTGACAAATATTACTACTAAAACAAAATTCTCCAAATTATCCTAGTGCAAAGACATTCGCTTTACCGGGATCCAGGCGAAGAAAAATAATTATTTACGCACATGTCTTTATGTTATCTTATTTTAACAGGTAAACTTGTATAAAAAGAGGATCAAATTACCTTTCATATGCAGTTTGTGTAATTAAAAATGGTCAATATTTAGCTGAGAAATGATAGATGAGGTGAGTTCAATTCAGCATT
This sequence comes from Thermobia domestica, assembly GCF_964235325.1. NCBI lineage: Eukaryota > Metazoa > Arthropoda > Insecta > Zygentoma > Lepismatidae > Thermobia > Thermobia domestica. The sequence continues at coordinate 115,738,097 of NC_137462.1, read as the reverse complement.
TTACACCATTGAACTTGGTAGTAGACTACAAAATCTGGAACCCGAAGTGGCATGACCAGTGGTGGAAGGTGGTAAGAGGCCCTGGCCCAGCCTATCCATTTACTTTCAGATATTCTGATTTATAATTCATTCATTTTCCTTGCACAGAATGTAAAATTTTTTAAGTTGAAATATTTTATTATCTGATAAAGAAATCGTGGTCAGCACCACTGCTGTGAGGCCCTCCAAGCGGTGGAACTAATACCAAGCTACTCAGGAAATCATGCGAGAGAACAGTTAGTGATAACTAGAGTCCGGATTTTTATGTAATATCAACCCCCTAAATATGTACATAAATATGTAACAAAAATCGCTTAAAAATGTAAGAAATATGTAATATTACGTATGTTACATATTTATGAAAACGTAATATTAACATGCCTATGAGTATGCAATATTTAAACGAATTATGAAAATAAAATGGAAAATCTACTACATTTTATCCTGCTTAATGCAAGTCCCCCAATGAAGTGAAATGCTTGAACAGCTGGGACAACCATACGTCACTGACGTGACTGATTGCAGGATAATAAAAATCAGACGCGAATGAAGGAAGATGTGAATCAGCTAGAGAGAAACAGGAAAGCTCCGAGAAAAGCAATGCATACGGCATTTGTACGTCAGAAATCTCATGTGGTGTGGTGTGGTGTGGTCCCGTTTCAAATCTAGGACCTTTTACACTAAATGCGCATCCGTCAGCACGGCCCAATCTTGAAATGAATTATACGCAATATACACATTTAAATACTAAAAGCAACTTAAGACGAAATGTATTGTTTTATATATATTTATTTCATGCAGGGAAAAGCAATCCTATATCTTTTAAACAATACCAGCTGAACTAAGATTGAAGAATATTTCCACTAATGAACATTTTTAATTTGAAATAAAGTACTTACAAAAGATGTGCCTGCAGTTCAACTGTGTGTTGTTGCACAATGGGTTACAAGGTACATTTCCAAATGATCAGAAGTAAAATTTTGTCGGCGATTAGACAAAATATTCTTGTATGCAGAGAATGATTTCCCCACATCACATGAGGTAACAGGAGCGTATTTCAACAGGAGGAAAATATCTTCAGGGGGATTCTTGTTTCACCACTGAGAATCTCTCACACTGCCAATAGGCTGTCGTAACCCGGGTTTCTTTCCAGCATTGCATTTAGTTTCTTTCGAACTTTTTCTTCTACATCTACATACACACCTTGCAGCAGTCTCTTTGCATCCTCTATGATTTCCATGGATTCCGGAAGAAGCCGCCCAACAGTCTCTAGCTTTTTAATGCTTGTAGGTAGCCAACCAAAATTGCTGTCTATGTATGCGATATCACACGCTACTTTTGAGTCCTTAAACAGTTTCTGAGCAATGCCAACTGACACAGCAGACTCCCATGGAAATGAATGAACAACAGGCTTAATTTTTTGAAAATGTTCATTGTAAATATGTACTGGCTATATTCAAGTGCTCCATCGCGTTAGCACAAGCTCCGGAGGAAGTGGCACGTCTGGCAGTTGATCTCTGTAAACTTGAGCACGTTGTGGCGCCTTAACAAACATTTTTTCGTGGAAGAAACTAGTTGATTTACTTCGCAAAAGTTGTCTCTCACCTTCTGCAACACGCTGAAGAGCATGGGCCATACAGGTGAAATGAATTAAGTGAGAGTAAAAAACTGTAAGTGCTCTAGCCGCTTTTAACATGTACGCTGCACTGTCTGTATAGAGAACAAGGACTTTTTCTTCCTGAACTCCTCCCGGCCACAACACTTTAAAACCATCGTTTACAAAGCGAGCAATCGTGGAATGATTCGTGCGTTCCAGCAATTTACTCGCAATAAGATAGGATTTAGATGGAGCATCTTCACTTAACTTTCCAATCACTAAATTTGCTACATAACGTCCCAAAACGTCTGTTGTTTCGTCCACAGAAATCCAAATATATATATGAACTACATATTTCTGCCCTAATGGTATCTATAGCTTCCCTATAACAAACTTTGAGATAACACTTTCTAAGAGTGGACTCGTCAGGAATTCGACGCCCGCAGTACTTCTCCAGAAAAGCACGGTATTTTGGCACTTGAACTTTGTTCCAAGGAATGTTTGCTGCTATCATTGCTTGGCACAAGTCTGAAAAACTCACTCACTGAAGTATCTTGATGCATTTGTGTCAAGAGTACTTGTTTTTTTGCAGTTAGCAAATTTTTATTTCTTTCATGGAGTGCACTTCGTACATGTCATAACTGAGATTTCATTGAACACCCAATTTTTATCTCACACTTGGCACAACACCACTTTACCGTCCGTAGTAAACGCATCATCGATAGTTACCCACGACCGCAATTTCGCGGATAAACTTGAGGCAACCGGAGCCATTTCTAACTTCGACGGCCAATACAGAACACGTGCGTTTTGCAACTGCAATACTAGAGTACTGTCCTCTTGTCATTCAGTTGAACAAGCGAAGTTCTTTGAAAGCTTAGGTTACCTGCTATGATATTGCCATTGTCCTCAGCTTCTTGGAACGAACTCTTGCAGTAAATTCCTCGAAGCACACTAGCATACAGTTTTAACTTGAATTGCACGATTTGCTTTCATCTTTTTTTCTCGTCCGACCTCCGATAACAATCATATAGACTTCATTTTAGGAATTTCTTGGCCAGTCGCCTGTCAGGCATGTGATCTGTCTTCCTCCAGAGTTGAGAATAAAGGGCAATGCTAATGTACCCCGGAGGGAGGATTTTTACTTGTTTCTTCTTATATTTCTTTTTTATCGGCGAAAATTCTGCGAAACATGGTTTGACAAATAAAGAAAAAGAGAGATATTTCTCTGTCGGTAAAGAAACGAATAGACAGACATGACAAAATAGAATCTAGATGCAAGCCTTGCACAGTTGGAGAGCTTATTTTTTTAATTTAATTAAAATTTCAGTAAACGCAAAATTTTAAGACTGTTTTATGTAAAAATATGTAGAAACCATAGAAATATGTAATATTGGTCAAAATATGTAATATGAAACTTGAGTTGAAGCATCCTACAGGTGTGAATCACAAACATTTAAGGATTTGACGAACCTACATATGAAGGAAAAAATATGTAATTACATACAAAGCCGGACATTAGTGATAACCTGTGAGAGGGACCGGCCTCAGCGCTTATCGACTTTCGTTTCTACATATGTATACAGCGTTTGTTTCGAGTCCTTCGACTTCGATGCGATATGTCAAGCAATTAAAGAGCAAGAGCAAATGGGACCTCATTCCACACTAACTTTGCTTAATTTTGCGGACCGCAACGTAATGCAAAAGCTAGAAGAACCAGTTGTAAGCGTCACACCTATTATCGCAAACTAAAACCCGCTTTGTGCGTTGCATTGACGCAAACCCACATGAAAAATTAAACTCATGGTGTGGAGGAGTGTGTATTTTTGAGATATCGTCAATGACAATTTTTCTTACATTTGTAAAAGTGAACGAGGGAAAATGCCTGAGCGGTCGGAGAATATGAATTTAATAGAATTACTATTAAACAATCCCCTATCGCAGTGGTCTTTTGGAAATTAATATGTTATTAAGAAACGAAGACTAAGCCAGTAATGAAGAGAGAACAAACAGACCGTAAGAATGTAACAAAATTCTGCATGAATTGGTATGATAAATACGCAGGTAGTACACATTGAAACTGAAACTTATGGGCAAACAGTTCCTATGGGAATATTCACGGGGATTCCCAGATCCATCTGGTAGTTTATATCGTACTTTTGAACAATGGGTCACATGTGCGGGTCCTTGGTTTCACTCTAGTAGAAGAGGTTCATCGTGAGCGTCAAATTGTGTGTGTAGAACGGTATAATCGGAGGGGCGGGGGTGATACCCGATTTCAAAAGAGGGCACATAGCAGGGACGCGTCTAGCAGGTGCATCTGTGTCCAGAACTGCAACACTTTGTGACGTCTTACAAGCTACAGTATCCTGGGTGATATGTGCATATGAACAGGATGGACGAACCACATCTAGGAGGAGTAACTGCAGGGAAAAACGAAAGTTGTCTGAAAGAGACGTCAGGACACTGACTAGGATTGTTGTACGAAAACGGAAATCCACCGAATCGGCAATCATCGCAGAAGTGAATACACATCTCACAGAACCTGTGTGCACGAAAACAATCCGTCGGTACTTGCATGAGGCCAATATCCATGGCAGAGTTGGGAGCCGAAACCTTTTATCTGTAGCACAAATGCCGTCAAGCAGGTTCAGTAGTATCAAAATCATAAAACCTGGACTTTGGGTTACCTAAAACGTGTTATATTCTCGAATGAGTCCAGTTACGCTGTTTTCCAAACAACAGGGACTGTTCGTCTGGAGAAGCTCCTTTGACGCATACAACATAGGCTCCTTGGTACCCACAGTCAAACATGCAAACTGATCTATGATGTTTTGCGGTGAAATATCGTGGCAGATTTTGGGACCCCTAATTGTTTTAGAGGGTCGTGTCCGTGCCGAGGACTATAGGACCATTTTACACCCTATGGATCGAACATTCTTCTCGGACGGTGGTGTAGTGTTCCAGAATGAAAAATGCCCCATTCACAGTGCTAAACTTGTCACAGAGTAGTTCGATGAGCTTGACAGTGAGGTTGGGCACCTGCCATGGCCCGCTCAATTGCCAGATCTCAACGTTATTGAGCCTGTATGGTGTTTGTTAGAGGATCAAGTGAGAAAACGTTTCCATCCACCACATGCACGTGCTGGAACTTGTCACTGTGCTTCAAGAGAAATCGCCAAAAATCCCTCTGCTAACGGTACATGACCTTTATCAATCCTTCCCAAGTCATGCTGCTGCTGTACTTGCCGCCAAAAGCACCCCAACACCTTGCTAAATAATAATTATGACTTTCTACCAGGTATTTCAGTCTCTATGTCTACTACTTGTAAGTGGCTGGATGGAACAAAAAGATTTATTGTTTTTATAGCCTTATTGTGGTGAAGCAGAATGGATAAAAGTAGGAATTGTTTCCTTGAAAAAAAATCGAATATAAAGCAACAAAATACCAAGGACCTGAAATACATTTAAAAAATCGATGAAAATTATTATTTGCTAGACCGAACCCAAGACCTGTGTGCTGTGCACCTACAAACGCTAAAACATGATGGCAAAGTCGCTAATAGAAAAATTGTGTCGTATAAATAGAATTCTTTGTTTTCTCGGTAAACGGGCATTGTCTTTCCGAGGACATTTTGAGAACGTTGAATCCGATAACGAGAATTTGGAGTTACTGGAATTGTTAGCATATAAAGAACAGTTTATGAGAAAACATTTAAAGTCTGATTTTGCTTTTAAAGGGGCATCAAGTGATATACAAAATGACTTGATTGAATGCGAGTCAATTGTTTTGAACAATATAATTAACTAACGACCAGAATTTGTTTCAGTACAAGTAGATGAAACAACAGATGTTTCTCGTAAAACGCACATAAGTATGATAGTGTAGTATGTCTGAATGATCAAATATGAGAAAGATTCAAAAGGTTCTTTGGTGTGTCACGTGACAAATCTACAAGAAATGTCAGAAATCACTGTAGTGATTTAGCTCCATGCAGAGAAAAACTTGTGTATCAAACGTAAGACGACGCGTCTGTAATGGCTACTTCAAAAGGAGGTGTGCACTATTACGTGAATGCCCGTCTGCATTGTTTATAGGTTGTTACGCCATATGCTGAACTTGGTGTTACAAACACACACACACGGTGAAAAAAAAAAAAAAAAACGTTTATTTGCAACTTTACTAGGATCCAAGGTCGCTGATCCTGGGGGGGGGTAATGCTCATCTGGGCCCCCATGTGTTCTTATGAATATATACTTTTTATCTATGTTTTTTTTTTTTTTTTTTTAATATGAATATACAATATTTGGCATAATTTGAATTCGTCTTAAAATCCTCATATATGCCCTCTTAGACCCTTGTTTACAACCAAACACACATCTAAATAGGTCCCCCCCCCCCTGAAATTACAGAGAAATCGGCGCCCTTGCTGGGATCAATTCGTTATTTGAAAGGTCAATAAATAGAACTGAGCTACTGAGAGAATAGGGTTTTTATCTTCCCCACCCGGTCGCGCTCAGTTGAAACAATTAAAACGCATTACGGTGAACTAAAATCAGCTATGTGTCACATGTGTGGATCTAATTATGAAAATTGGGATCCGGATCCAGTAAGTGCTGCCGGTGGTCTAAAACTACGTTTAAATTCATGTAAATTTGTCTTTTGTTGTGTTTCTGTAGTAAAATATTTATGTCTACCGAATATCTGTTTACTTTGCAAAAGAAAATATACTTCTGATGTCACGGAGTGCCGCAAAGGAGTCATACAAGCATCGTCTGGGTTCAGAAGAGACTGTGCATGAATTGTTAAGACACTAATTCGTTGCAGTTCAGCGATAAGGAAAACGCTTAAAAGTACTCTGCTATTAAATTTTGGATACACTTACAGTTCAGATGATAAGTTTTCATGATTTGTTCCCTTTGGAATTTGTAGAACTACTTGATTGTGAACAGACTCATAATTACAAGAGGAAGAAATTTAAAAAAATAATTTAGGAAATTTAACTGCGAAATGAACTGACAGTCATCTACCATGTTGAAATGTCACAAACCTATTAATTTACTTCAATACATCATATCAAATGGTCTGCGAGAAGAGTACACAGAATGTCTTCACTTGTTACATGCGCGTAATTATTCCAGTTACTACAGCACTATGTGAGACAGCCATGGTGTCCTGAAGAGAATTAAAAAATTCCGGAGGAATGTAATGAATAACGACAAACAGACTTAGTGCGTTAGCTTAAATTGCTACAGAACTGAGCCATGGATCCGGCTTTTAAAAAGTAACAGAATGTTATGAAAAAAAAAAAAAAAAACTGATCCATTAATTTGAAAGTAATCAAAGTGATATACTATTATAACATTCGGCCTACCCTGTTCGAAACTATCGTTCTTCGTCACTCGGCATGACCAAGACAGAGCATGTATTTACAGGAAATACAATGTTACTTCAACGGACCTTTCTCTTCAAGTATGATATCTCTTACATGTGTTGGTGGTGCTCAGAATGGCTTCTCACAGCACAATACTGGGCAGCCTCGATTTGCTTCTTGCTCCCGGTGAGAGGTTATGCGGAAGTTTCGTTTCCGCTTGAGTGTCAGAGCCAAAGTAAAGGATTACACACTCAATATTTGAATTAAAACCTGAACATACAGTTTGCAAAAATTTTAAGCTAAACTATCTTCAACAAGACTAAAGTGTGCGAAACGGAAGGTTAACTTTTGATAGTTACAGATAGTTTTGAGGCTAAAATTGAGCTAAATCTCACACGATAAATTTTTCCCCTTCGGAAAATCAAATTTATGATTACTCTAAGACGTGACGTGAACATTATACTAAGGTAATAGCTCTGAGATTAAGTACAGGAATGCATTTACTCACGTGTATTCTAGGATGCTGAGTTCGTAGCTGAATTTTGTACTTCTATACTAAATACACACACTACACTTCACTTTTTCATTAGTTTTAATCCTCAAGTATCGATCACGAGACGTGTCCATGCGAAGAATATAGGCGAGGACTCCCGTCTTATTCTCGCTGGTTCCTTCGGAAACAAACTTCAGTCTTTTCGATTGTGAGGGTTGTCCCCTACGAATATTTTGCTATTCTATGATGACTGAATTTTTCGGGTTAAGCTTGGAGGAAGAAAAGCAATCTGGATGAGATATGCGTCAAACCCAAAGTTTCTTCTCTCGCTGGTGCAGAATCTTTAGTACCAAAAAGTCAGTCCTTCTCGTACTGAAGTTCGTAGTTTTGATTTTGTACGAATCAACATATTAATAATTATGGTGAAGGATTTTCAAATTATCGAACGAGAAACACAAGAACAAAATTTTTACTTAGTCTATGAATTGCTGAAGTCTTGTTTTCCGCGTTATAATCGGTACCGGTATCGAATTAAGTTTGAAGCGTGTACCCGAATGCAGATAGTTTTACTTAGCTATTTTTCTTACAATTTTATTTTTGGAAAAAAAAAAGAGAGAAAAAAGAAAAGAATCACAAATTACAGTAAATTCACATTTTATGAGGGATTAAAATCCATTTGAGATTCCATTTTACGATATACTGTAAAGTTTGCAATATATCGCTTGCGTTTACATATAGTGCGTTTTACTCTTGTTACTTAGTAAATTCTATCTGACAAATCTAATTGCTCAACTATAAGACTTACTTGAGTGACCAATCTCTTCTCATATTTGTCAAGTGAGCAATAGTTTCAATCATCAGGTACCTGGTATAATCATAAAGCCAACTTTCTGGCGTTTTGCTGCCGGTTTCTTTCTCATCTAATTCAATAGGCATTTTCGGCCCAGACTTCCCACTGGATACCTAAGAATGCAACAATTTTTGTCAGGTATTAGCTAAAACAGGTTAATAAGAAACATCACTTCACGTTTCGAAAACTATGCATAAAATATTAGGGAAGGTATTAGCTACTTATTATAAAAATTAAACTAACATTTTTTTTTTTTTCATTTTTTCTAATCACACTAGAAACCATTTTATACTTATTCACTTATAAAAATATAAAATTAGATTTTTCTTTTTCTCTACAGGGTGTTTCAAAAAAACATCGAAACGTTTGGCAGGTGATTCCTGACGCCAAGATAAGATGAAAAGTACAGATCAACCTGGGTGCACAAGTGCTTCCTTTTGGAGTTACAGGCTGTCGAAAACATGAAAAAATGAACTCTGAAGGTCCATAGCTCCAAAACTATGGGACCTACCATAGTCGGGCCAAGACTTCACTTAGGAACTAATATGTGCGCTGTCCAAAAATACATGTCTCAGAATCCTAAGGTACTCACGCAAAAAAATTTTATAGAGCAAGTTTTGCTACGAGCACATAATTTGAAGTACTCACTAACTACCTCTATAAAAATTATTGCGGAAGTACTGCAGGATTCTGAAACATGGATATTGGGACAGGGTATGTATTTAGTTCCTAAACGAAATCTTGACCCGACTATGGTAGGTCCCATAGTTTTGGAGCTAAGGACCTTTAAAGTTAATTTTTTCACGTTTTCGGCAGCCTATAGTTCCGAAAGGAAACATTTGTGCACCCAGGTTGGTCTATTTTTTTCGTCGTATCTTGGCGTCAGGAATCACCTCCCAAACGTTGTCGGTGTTGTTTTTAAACATCCTGTATATTGAGAAGCATTAAAGTCTACCTACTTAATACATATTTAAAATCAAATGCTGAAGGATGTCCTTTATGCGGGTAAGTGGATGAAGTACTTGAGATACGTAAATTTTTAAGTCTCTTGAAGAAATAATGAGATTTTCTTTTCAGTTGAAGTATAATAAACGTTGTAAATAACGAACAAACTAACTTTATATGTACTGATCCTTGAACTCTTTGTTACTGTTTAAAGCCACCTTATCGACGAGAATAACTATAATATATTTTATAAAATATAAACACTACACTAATTATTACTAAACCTTCAAATTGTGGACGTGGAGAGGAATGGAGAGAGTAAGCTGGGTCAAGAGGAAAACAAATGAGGTGTTAAAAGAAGTGGGAGCGAAAAGGACAATTTTAAATGTAATTGAAAAGAGGAAGAGAAACTAGTTGGGACATTGGTTGAGAAGGAACTTCATCAGCATGCTTGAGAGTATGATAACAGGAAAGAGAGGAAGGGAGCAAAGGATGCTATAGCTGATGGACGGTTCAAAACAGAAATATCGTATGTGAAGAATTAGCTGAAAACCATGGTGCTTGACGCTTTTCAATTGCGGCAAGTGGTCTGCCAATAATGGCAGAATACATATGATTGTGATTATTATTATTATTATTCTGATATATACCAACAATGAAGAAATTTTATATGTACAAAGAACACGGATGGTTTCACTCAATCACGTCAGTACTAAAACTACACTGAAGTAAACGAAATTCGTTCGTCATAACGTACGAAAAAAAAGTTGATAACTACTTTTATTTTTTATTTTTTTCAATGCTTTAAAAGCAATTCAAAGGAGATATTGGTATGTATATGTACACAAAATAATATACATTCTTGATAATAACTGGAAGTTTTCAGCTTAGAAAGTAATCCATTAGTATTAAAGATATCCACCTTACATATTTAATAACACATAAACAATTTAAGTTGCTCTTTCTGTTTTCTGTCTGTTCAGACCAAACATTACAGAAAAAATGTAGATACAACTTATATTCGAAACAATACAGATACAATACAGGCAATACCGTTATTCCACTTCGACAACATAATTGAAGACTCGCTGTAGAAACCAATGTAAGAGCCACCTTGAAATTGTTTCACTTATTTTATTTTTTAAATACGTTTATGCCTTATTTAGATTTTCATACTTGGTTATAATGCTAGGTTGTATTTCTAAGCAATAGTATTTTCTATTTTGTGACGCTAGGGCACAATTTACTATCCTTTGTCTCTACTGACACAATAACTACTGTTTTTGGCGCTTACATTGTTTTCTACAGCGAGTCTTCAATTTACGACTTAGAACGGTATATTCGATCACAGTTAGGTTAGATGATTAAATTAATTCAATTCAAGATAAATACAGAAACCGAATTAAAATATGGCGAAGTATGATTACAATTCAAGACAACAAACAACGAAAAGAGCTTGGGTTAGAGATACAAGTTGTAGACAAGATCGCGCAGTTCTATCCATTCGATACACTAAACATCCATTGACTTAGAACATGGAATGATTTTAAAACAAATCAATTCAAAGGATGTGTTATATAGTAATGCTGAGGATGCATGTGCAGCACCTAGCCGTTGTTAATGGTGTTAGGTAATCATATAAGTACGCCAGACAGAGTAGCACGTAGAGGTGTGTTGAAGCGGGAAGAAGATAGTGTTTCAAAATGGTAGACCTCTTTGAGTTTAAAATGGAACAACTTCTGGATGTGTTGTTACTTGCTTCAAGTTTATTTTGGGTGGCCAGTGTGCATGACGTGTCACGATGAACAGTGTCCAAGGAGATGATGCCCTGTAGAACACATTATAAAACAACATCGGCGAAGAGTACTAGTGGTCAGAAGAGGCACAGTGATAGGGATAGCCAAGCATTGAAGATGATTGTCATTATGTACTGTGCAGCGAACGCGGCAAAAGTGATTACGGACTCAATCAGCAACTGGAACAGCTTATTGTGATATTTGCAATCCAATGCGAGTTGTATAGCCTGAACGCTCACGGTCAAATTGCAATTTTTAAACCGCTTTTCACCACTAACGATTTGGTGCAAGGAAACAGTATCAAGAACATCTAATGTGGACCGCTGATGATTGGAAACGTAATTTGGTCTGATGAGACTTCTTTCACCATTTTCCAATAACAGGACTTGAATGTTTCAAGGCAGGCGCCGCAAAAAAAGCTTATACAGTGAAACCTGTCAACTTGGCCACCTGCTCATCTTGGCCTGGATCGTCTTGAACCTGCATTTTCCTATAAGACATTCGTTATTTATTACATACTTTGTAAGTTGGCCACCTGCCCATCTTGGAAGTTGGCCGCATTGAGGCAAGGTCTACCCTATGATAATAATGATAATTTACCTGCGTATCTTGGCCATGCAATATACCGTTTTGTTATTTTTCTTAACTCTTTTCACATTCCCACATGAGAGGCAGCTGTTCTGTATTTGTGCCTGAAGACACATGGATTCCCATGATTTGTTCTTGGAGGTCAATAGTAGAACACTACCCTGATAAAGGGGTGGTGAAGGAAGATGTGAATAAGAAAAAGCACGCATAGGAATTCAGAAAATGTTTGTACGTATTTGTTTACCCCGTCTGTTTTGGTAAAACCATTAGCTATATCGGCTCCTTTCATCAGTGGGGAGCTTTATAATTCCCGAAAATTCTCAAGGTTAAAGCTAACCATCTCAATTGTCAACTATTGGCTGTCGAAAGGTCGAAAGGTAGCGGAGATTTTGAGATATGAATTTCCTTAAGATTTTCTCAAAACATCTTTTGCTCCAAGGGAAACACTTGCAGCTCATTAACAAGAGGTAGTTCAGTACAAAATCACAGATAGTGTCTGATGAAGCCAAAGTGTTAGTTGGCGAAACTGTAACACGTATGTAGTTTTTTTATGTGAATATATTGTTTTGCTTAGCAAACAGTTTGTTTGTGTTTTTGAAAGGAAGTCTAAATGATGATAATGCAATTCATATTTGAAACACAACGAAAGACGATGGATCATGTAATGATTCAACTCCATCATAGCCTGGTAATAGTAATCAACCATATTGAAATAAGAATGTCATAGTTACTTATGAACATACTCGTATGCATGCGGATATGCCACGAGCAAGTATGTTAAACATTCTATTTCAGATCTGATCTAGTCACATATTTTTGCTTAATTGAATTTCGTACGCCAGATCTTGTATAGAATGCTTTGAGGATTGGCATATTGCAACTACATAGCTGATAATCAATTCATCACTCTACTTGCTCTAATCTCCATCAGTAAATTGCGAACCCATATTCGTAATCATAATAATTAAAAAGGTAACCACGAAAGTTCTGTCGCTTTTAGTGCAGGTCTGTGTTCCATTGGCCCTCACACCGTAAGTTGAATGAGAATGGAGATAAGGTGGTCAGTTGTTGGTGTGGGTATATCCAACATATTATCTGGTTGTGGCAGTTCAGTTACACCGTGAACTCGCATAAGGACAGAGTGAACATGGGACCTGCACAGAGCGTCATAAGCGCGTGTATGCTATACAAGTTCAAACTGGGGTACAACGCCACTGCAGCGGGTCGGAAAATATGCCAAGCCTTTGGTCAGGGTGTCGTGACTACGCGGACAGTGCAGCGGTGGTTTAACAAGTTTAAGGGCGGTAACGAAACGCTTGAAGACACACCACGTGTCGGAAGACCAACACATATACAAAATGAAGAGCTTTAGGCAGCAATTGAGGCGAACAGTGGCCAGGCATGTGAAGAACTAGGACTACAATTCAGTGTGAGTAGAGAAACCATTTAGCAGCATCTCCACCAACTTGGGAAGCATTACAAGTTGGGTCGATGGGACCCCCATAATTTGACTCCGGGCCAGAAGGCAACACGAGCAGACACCTGTGTTTCTTTGCTGTCTCGTCTGAGGAAGCAGTCATTTCTGGATAGAGTGTTGACATGTGATGGAAAGTGAGTCCTGTACGAAGCTCCACGGCGCTGTCATCATTAGTTAGCATCCCATGAACCGGTTCCAAAACAGCCGAAACCAGCACTGCACATGAAGGAGGTTCCTTTGTGTGTCTGGACTGCTCGCAGCATTATGCATCGGGAACTGCAACCAGCTGGTCAGAGTATCAATGCAATGTGTGCTGTCAGCAGTTGAGCCGCGTTCAAGAAAAACTCAAAACTTGGGAGCCAGCACTTCTGAATCTCAAAGGGGTCCTCCTGTTACAGGACAACGCTAAGTCTAACGTGGTTAGGATGACCCGGGATACCATTCTACACCTAAGATGGAAAACACTATTGCATCCACCATACTCTGCAGACATTGCACCGTGCGACTATCATCTGTTCCATTCCTTGGATAATAACTTTAGAGGACGCCAGTTCAAATCCCTAATAGAGGTGCAAAATGCACTTGATATCTTTTTTGTTTCACGGTCCACCAAATTCTACCGCGACGGAATCCATGCCCTTCCAGAACGTAGGCAGAAGGTTGTCGATGCTGATGAAGACTATTTTCGATCTTCCAGGTACGTCTTAGGTGACATATCGATGTTCGAAGGTGGTGGGGGAAAACTCGACAGAACCAGGATTCAGTAAGTTGCTATGAACATTTATGTTCTTTAAACACGCATAAATATGTCCAAACATTTTCAGTCCAGTCTCACTGATACGAGGTGTGATAAAAAAGTACGGTGAATGTAGTTGCACAGCACAACCTATCGACGTTTTGTTCTCAACTAGTAAGTCCGGTAGCCTGAACTTTTAAGGCAGTCAATGTCGAGTTTGAACAAGTTGTGACATGTCAGTTGGAATCCAGAGGCAGAACAGTGAAGATGTGTTACGAGTGTCTGTCACGCATCGTGGATTGCGAGCAACGCGTCAATATTAAGTTTTGTTTTTACGCTGAAAAAAAAGTGCCAAAGAAGCACAGAAAATGTTAAAATCAGGGTGGATTGATTTAAATCACGATTTAAATCACTTGATTTTTTAAATAGAAATCGTTGATTTAAATCGAATTTCTAAATAAACTAATTTAAAGTGAAAATAAGTAAAATCCCGTTTCTGTTCTGTTATTTCGATTATGGAAGTTAATAATCATAATACAATGAGACTCCAATGTACAGTATAGTATGAAAACAAGTGTCATGCAAAGGATGATTAGGGAAAATCCCGTTTTGAACAGGTAACAGAGCAATCCTTCTTCCTTCTTTTCGTAACATTGGGTTTGGGCTTTAAAATCATTAACTATTCCAACGGAAATTTTTGTGCGTGTGTGTTTGCTTGTTCCCAGATAATAGGGCGTATTTAGAGGGGTCCTATCCCCTCTCCATTTTTTTATTTTTATTCTTTTTATTTTATAACTTTGGGCGAAATTTATGTATTTCATGCCGCAAGCTAGTTTTGAGTTTTTAAAAATAGGCCCCTGCCAAATATCAGTAACTTTTGTGAAAAAAAGTGTCTTTTTGATAAACGTTGCTGTACTTTTTCCTTAATGCTTAACCTTTTAAATTACATCACCTATTTTTAGGTGATAGGGTAAAATCTTCACTGTTCAATTAAAAAAGTACCAATAAGGCTTTTTACTTCGTTTTCTTCAAGATTGGAGGCATTTTAGAACACGTTACATATGCTTTCACGCCTTTCTGCGTTGAGGCATAGTGTGTGATGACGTCATAAATTTAAAAAAGATATTTTTTGTTATGCGTATTGTTATTATTTTTTGGCGGGTTACATTTTGCATTCAGAAGGCTGAAATTTTGCACACTCGTTCAGTGCACCCCTTAATAATTTTAAGATGTTTTCAGATCTCTGCGTGGAAACAGCGGGGTCCAGAGGGGCAAAAATGTTTAAAAAAGGATATTTTTAACAAAAAAAAAAGCTTTTTTCGTGATTTTCCCGCCTCAGATGGAGACATATGAATGGTACCGTTTGAAAGGCTGTTCTATTCTGAAGAAAATGATGTACGTACTATGCTCCTAGGATAAATAGGGATGTCTCAGGAAACTGTTACCTGAGATCCTGTTTTATATGGGAATCTGGGGTATTTGGGGAATATTATTTTTCGCGGGCTTACTTTTGCACCTACAAGATTGAAATTTTGCACATTTACTCAGTGCATCCCTCAGTATTTTTCAGATTTGGGTTTCAGATCTCTGCCTTAAAACAGGAAGAGGGGTTTACAGAGGTAAAAAAAAAAAAAATAAAAAATAAATAAATAAAAAAATAAAATAAAATAAAATAAAAATAAAAAAAATAAACAGAAAATTCCTTTTTTCGTGATTTACCCGCCCCAGATACATGATGGAGACATTTGAAGGGTACCGTTTGAAAATTTGTTTTATTTTGAAGAGAATAATGGTGCAAATCATGATCCTAGGATAAATAGGGATGTCCGAGGAATGTTTTATATAACACCCGGGTCATCTGGAGAATTGTGGGAATGTTCTTAGCTCATTGTTAAATAGTTTCCTCACCCTTACTACTCAAGATAAAAGCTTGAAATTTTGTATACACATTTAGTACACCCCTTAGTATTTCCCAGTTGATTTTGACATCTGTGCGGTAACACAGGGGAATCCAGAGATCAAAATTTAAAAAAAAAAAATGCCGATTACTCTAAAGATTTCCCGCTTTAGGGACATGATAGGGAAATGTGAATGTTACCGTTTCAAAAGCTGTTCTATTCTTAAGAGAGTGATGTATGTACCATGATCCTAGGATAAATAGGGATGATGCTGTAACTGCTTCACTGAAAGTCTATAATTTACCTTTAAAAAGAGCTATAATTTAAAAGGGTTAAGAAACATTGTTTGGGATTGATATATATTAACCATTGGGGATAATTCAAAATTCAACCCCAATAGTTTCACTTAAATAATTAGCATGTAATACTAATTCCTAATGCTTTTTCTTCAGTTCGCGACTTGTGTTATACGAGGAGAAAGATTTGATTTAAATCAAAAAAATCGATTTAAATAAAAAAAAACAAAAATGATTTTTTTAAAAAAAATCATGTTTTTTTTTTTTCACCCTGGTTAAAATCAGTATATGGCGAAGAAGTGATGACATTGAAGACTACAAGTGGTATGAGTGATTTAATAGCAGCAATAAGTCGGTTGAAGAGGGGCAAAGATCAGGACGTCCTTCGACGACAAAAACAGATGAAAAGGTGCAAAAGGTAGCAGAAATGATTCCATCAAACAAGGAATGACTATTCGAGAGCTTTCTGAAGAGCTCAACATTTCGTACGGGTATGTGCACAGCGTTTTAACCGCCGATTTGCAAATGAGAAGAGCGAATGTGAAATTCATTCCCCGATTTTTGACTGACAAACTGAAGTTTAAGGTCGAAAAAATTATTTATGTATGTCCAAATCCGCCGTACCCTCCGGATGCAGCACCATGCAACTTCTTGCTTTTTCCTAAAATCAAAACCACGCTAAAAAGAAGATATTTTGACACCATTTTCGGCACTGATACGGCCATAACGGCGCAGCTGAAGATCTTGCAGAAAGAAAACTTCCAGAAGTGCTTCCAATCTTGGAATAGACGTTGGAATAGGTGCATCGCAAGCCAAAGGGAGTACTTTGTAGAAGACTGATTCATATTTGATGTAAGCTTATTACTTTCCAATAAAATAATTCACTGTACTTTTTGATTACATCTCTTATGTCCTTCTAAGTCTACTATGAGTTCACTTTGTAAGAATGAAGATTGGAACATTCGTGATACACTTTCGTGACTGTAACATACATGATACAGGGAACTAACCATATACTTAATAATTCATATTTTATTACGAAAACAGTCATAGATTAGATATGAGTAGTAATTCCGGGGTGATGTACCTTATAATGGCAGAAATTTTATAACAAATTAAGGAATATATGGAAAGCCATTACTCTTGTATTTATCATAATACAAAGTATACTATGAAAAATTAGCACTTGAAATAGACAAAGGTTGCACAATGTTTTACTGGCCAAACTAACATTCTTATTTTCAGAACAGGAAATTGTAAAAGATTCTATCAATTCTTTTGTTCTGCAATAACTTTTTAGGAATAAGTTTCACTGCATGTTACCTTTATTTGTTCCGCAGTTGCTTCTGTTATGAATAATTGTTCATTAACGATGCAGAAGGAGTCGTTAACACGTGTAATAACGAACACTCGGCTGAATGACCTGACTGGTGTTCCAGGTGCTTCGATTTCACGGAACAAACCAGCAACACTCAGGAAAATAAAGTTGTCCTGCAAAACACAATGTAACATTATGAAAAAACAAAACTAAACAAAAATAAAATTCAATTCAAGTAAAGAAAAGAAGACAAACAAGTTAGTTTTGTTTCACAGTAAGAAACTACACTACGCTTCCAATATGAACTTAATACTGAAGCTCGAAGTAGTACATCCAGGAGGTAAAAGTGAGGGGGAACACGGGGGACTTCCAGTAAATATATGTGGCGTCCCCCCATTTTCTAAGAAACTTACAATGGGCAAAGATAGTCACGGGGGATGGCGTAACGTCATTCATTCTCTTATTTTTTAAGAACCACTTTTACCCCTGAATACATCTATAACTTCTCGTTGTAACTGGGTGATAAGATCAAAGATAGAACCTACTCCTCGGACACTGAATCCATAACAAACAGCCAATACTCACTATCTCTTACTGTTTTTGCTCTATGGAGATGAAAACAAACTGGAAGTAGTAGTAAAATTCTACAACTTTTAGTTTTAGAAAGGATGCAGATAAAAACAGTATCCTTGCTTCAGACCCTGAATAGATTCCAAAATATTGCTTGTTGGTATCTACTATCATTTTTGCTTTCTAGTTATTAAGATTGATATCGGAAGTGGTTAATTACTACAATTTCAGTTTGAAGAGGTTTAATGAAGAAAATGAAATATATTCATAGGACGCTAAACCGATTTCCAAAGACCGCTTGTCTCAGTTTCTGTTCTAAAGCGATCAACGTTGAAACGGAAAATTGTTAACTTCTAGCGCTGAAGCAGAATCAATTCCAAAAACTGCTTGTCGCTATCCCTTACCATTTCTGTTATGTGGAAATAAATATTGGAAACGGAAGAACTAGTACATTTCTATTACTTCTGGTTTTAGAAGAGATGCTATCTTTTCTTCAGAAGCTGAATGAATTTAAAAAATGCTTGTCGCTAATGACCTATGGCTTGTCATCGTTTTTGTTCTATGGCGATCAACGTTGAAACACGAAATTATTAATTTCTAGCAATTACAGTTTGAAAGAGAATACACCGATCAGATCGAACCTATTCTTGGGACGCTGAAACGATTCTAAAAAACCGCTTCTCGATATCTCACCGTTTTCGCTCTGATATCTGTCAACAGACGGATATAGCCATTCTTTAAAACTTCCGATATTTATGGGTAGTTTACTTTGGATGTTTAAAAAGTTCTATACTTGTATTATTAAAGTAATCACAAAACAACACTTACTCTGTCAAGGTTTTTAAAGCACGGAAGTTGTAACAAAATAAATACGATAAATGTCAGATAAGAATGCAGACAAGAGTAAAGGTGCTCAGTGGGAATGTTACCCGCTAATTGCCCCAGTCAAAGAGGTTAATGGCCGGCACAAGCCGTTCGTAGAAGAACTGCCAATATAAAAGAATAAACAAAAGCATAACTTCTAAAACGGAGAAAAGGGAATAAAAACGCGAAGAGGAAGAAGAACAAAATGATTATTAAAAATAAAATTAAAATTAAAATAGAGGTCCTGAAAAAGCTAAAATAATACGCCTAAATAAAAACAGAAAACAAACAACAATAGTAACTAAACGAATAATAATAATAATAACTTTTATTATTATTATTATTATTATTATTATTATTATTATTATTATTATTATTATTATTATTATTATTATTATTATTATTATTATTATTATTATTTGTTAAAGCTAAAAAAGGAAAGCATCACAAAACGGCAACTACTTCAATCCCACGTATAACAGCGAGAACACAGTCAGAGTTATTTCCCAAAATAAGTCTATGATATTTAGGCAGTCCTAAACTTTCTCTGAAGTTTCAGTATTTCGGACATTCAACACGAATGAGCCAATATTCAGCGGGGCGGGACGACAAATTCTTCACAACCGTACTGTTAGTATCAGACACTCAACAGGAATGTGTAGATGAGAGTATCTGGTATGCAAGCGTATCAAGATAATTTTATCTTGATAACTAGTACAATATCTGCTAATTACCTAAGGCGCGTTTTAGAGAATGGAGCTTATTTTCCCTGGCCTGACTTTTTTTTTTTAATTTATTTATTTATTTACATACGTATTTAAAATATGTAATGAACTGACTAAAAGCATTATATTGAATTAGCAACACTGATTCATTTGATGGCGGTGTAAAATAACTGATAAAATTTCCTCTCGCCGCTTTTACTTAGTACGGAATTTCGCTATGATTTTTCTATTGGTTCCTTCAGTTATAAGAGTTGACAAAGAAATATAGACATTATATATTACACGGCGGAGAAGACAAGAAATGCAAGTAATCTTTTAATGTAAGAAACTGGAGAAAACACAATCCTGATTCTAATGTGCTTTATGGATTTCAAATGGCACTAGATGTATTGGAAAAAAAAAAAAAAAAAAAAAAAACTTCAATCGTACCAGGAAAACTGAGGAGTGATTAATTTAAAAAGAAAAAAAAACTCCCAGTTCGTCACTGAAACGACGGTATGCCATGTGAAATGCAGAACTTCGGAATATTAATTACTTATGTAAACTAATGTTTTAATTTAAAGTTATATAACAACGATCACCTAAGGAGATAAAAAATGATCTTTTCAGCTACCAAAATGTTTAATGATGTATGTAAGATTCTGATACGAAGAATGTTAACACTCGAAAATATTTACTTACTGGGATACTAAAGTATACAAGATCAACAGAGAATGACGATACATCGTGTTTCGTCTTAGGGAGTTTGGAGAAAATCTCTAGGATACTTTTCTTTCCATAAAACAGAAGATTCTGTCTCTCACTGGCCTCCTTTACTTTGAGTAAATTTCTATTTGCTGGTTTATACTGAAAAACCCTAGAAATATATTAAATGATATAGATATTAATGATTTAATTTGCCATAAACCATTTAAATGCACATACACTTAGGTTTTCTTATCCTCGAAACATTTACCATGTTTCTCCTTCCGCACTTCTTGATTCATAGAATCCTAACTCTCTCTCTCTCTCTTTATCCTTTTTTTAAAATAAAAAGTGCGACACAAATCTGAAATTCTGCTGTCTCACACACCTGCGACATACATACTATAAAGAAAAATACACGTATCTAAAATATTTCACATATATACCACTTGTAAAATCTTCTCTTTAAAGTTTACTTCTCTCACGCATAGCTTTTCTGCCTGTCCAGAATACAACATATCCAATAACTCTTAAGGAAAAGAGAGAATATGTCCAATGAAATGTGTTACATTTAAATAGGTGTATTTCTTCCAATCATTCTTAAGTTAATGCTTGAGTTTATTCAAAATGCTTTCAGATTCGGAGTCATTTTTCCTTTTTAAGATTAATTAAAAATTTTAAGCCACCAAATAATATACAACTTATTTCTACCTGTTTTACAAGAAAATCCAATTCACATGAAACACACAACCATCACTTCTGCTAGTCTACTATATATTGTTCCTTATCGATAAAACAAACACCACTTCAATCGAAGTAATTAACACTCATGGTTGCAAGTTAAATGATTTTAAAGATCTTCTAGAAACTGCTGGGCAAACGGATGAGGGATAGACCTATCAGTAGAGATCATCAAGAGGATTAAAAATATAGACCCGAATCAACCTGCAAGCTTCATAAAGCGTAGCGAACTTCCACTTATCACCAGGCAGACGTCACTCGTAGAGGCGTCTGGAGTTGGTCTTTCTCTTCCAGAGATAGGCCTCACTTAGGTAATGTCCCCGGCACTTAAACACCTTGCGAAGATTTAATCTGTTGCGCAGGATGCGGTCTAGTTTTCTGGAACACGGTAGCCGTGTGCCCATCACTTTCTTTTCCTAATTTTTGCCATTCGAAGTAACTTTTGAGGCACGTGGGTCACACATCTGTACATTCGCATTCCACTTCTTGGAGGGTGAACTAATAGCTGGAGCACTTGGTTTCTGTATCACTTAATTATGTTCTTGACAGCAGTCCATTCCGTTGTGCATTCTCGTGACTTCCTGCTGATCTTCAAAGAAACCGGTGCGATAGATATTGTGGACATGGATGAGGGATGAAAGACATATATACGCGACTCAATCTTCTGTAAAGTTAATAGCTGGAAACAGATGCTTATACAAGCTTGCTTTAAGTATAAGTCAATAGTTACCTACGCTATTCAGTATAATTCTTTGAAGGTAGCAAATGGCCTAACAGAATTGGCACAGTTTACAAGGGATTTCCTACGCTAGGCTTAAGTTTGTAAGCACCATCATAGAATCGAGGCCACAACTGGAGCCTACAAGCTGCATTCAGAAACAATTAATGACGAGGGCAATAATTCAAACATTACAATGAGAGATGGCACCTAACTGTTATTATTATTATTATGAAAAGTTTGACAGTCCCAAAATATTTATACTGTATATAATGGTAATTCATATCAACATCAAATTGAGCGAGCGACTTGTTTTCGAATGCATCCAAGCGAAGAGTGTCTGGCTTCATTTAGTTTTGGTTGATTTAAAGCATTAATGCATTTTAAAATTATTTTTATACATTTTCTACTTCTCACGCCCCTAGATGCTACCAGTCAACTTTGGGATCCCGAAAACTATGGATTCATCACTAAAATCAGCCCTTTGTCACCATTCCTTTCAGGAGTGCTAATGGGGTTGAACTTTAACTTAAACGAAAACGTTAGTGCAATCTTTTGGCTCAGCGACCCCAAAATCTAAGGATTCAATACTAATATCAGTCGTTTTCGATCATTTTTATATATTATCCCCTCCCACTCTTCCTAAGTGTGCTGGGAGGGTCTTACCTGCACAGGGTATTCTTTTCCACATTGTACGTAATATGTGTACTAAATTTGATTTAAATTCCTTCAGGCGTTCCAGAGGGAGAATAGATTTCCTTTTGAACATACACGGCAATGAAGGCTGAGTTTGGATTTAAAAGGTATCGGAAGTATCACTACTCATCTCAGCGCCCCCGGAAACTATGTATTCGACACTAATATCGGTCATTTTCGATCATTTTATACATATATATTCCCTCCCCCAAGTTATGGGGCTGAATTTGGATTTAACCGGTATCGGAAGTGCCACTGTTCATAAAACTAAGAATTCGACACTTATATCGGTCATTTTCGATCATTTTAAACTATTTTCCCCTCTCCCCAAGTTGCACAGTCAAAGTGATTTGATAAAACCCATCCCAGGCCCGAACCTCATCTATGTTGAAAATTTGATCGAGATTGGTCGCGTGGTTCGAGTTATTACGTCACAAACATAGTCACTTTCATCTTTATAAATATTGATTTTTATATCTCCCCTTCCTCCTCTTCTCGTTTCTCTACCTCATCTTTCTTCTTCACTTGTAGGGAGAATAGACTAGAGAGTACTTTCACCCCAGAGAGAATTTTCTCTTTTATCCTTCTTTTAGAAAAAGAAATGAAGAAAAATTCAAAATTTTTGCTTTAAAAATTTCTTTGAAAACTTGTGCGAGGGCCAGACGGGAGGGGATGGGGGAGTGAGGAGTGGTAAAACAATTTCTCTCTTTCAATGAAATAGTTCTTTATAGTACACTGTATATGAATTCAGTTCTGTCTGACGCACAATAACAGTCGACCTAATGTAGGAATATCGGGAACAAGGAAATAGCACACTTCTGGAGTGCAACCACCTATCGCTCTTGACCTTAACCGTACTGAACGTGCCTGGACGTCGTTGGCTGTAGGATGGTAACCCTAGCTCTGCCACCATGATCCATTGCGACCTCCAAAGGGACGTGGGTGAAACTGAATTTCAGGCAAATGACAAATCCCAATAAATTACTTGAAGTTGTCTACAAAAGAAAAGGAAAAATGCAAGAACGAGGAAAAATGTAAAGGGAATTTGCTAAACAATATGGAAGAATCGTACTTGACCTAAAGCAGAGTGGTCAGATGACCACATATTCACGTAAACATTTTAAATCCTTGACAATCAAAACGGCGATACTGAATAAAGAAAAAATCATGCAGATAAACGCAAGAACGTCAATTACGGTTATGGACGATACAGAAATTCGCCGAAAAGGGGAAATTAGACACAATTATAATTCAGATACCCTATACTATGAACAATAAATTACTAATAATGGGATCCGCTGATGTCATATGTAGAAGAAGAGCAGGTGCAAAACCAAACACCCCTATGTGATTTCTGTTTGGTTTCTATCCCGTAACAATAAACACAAATAAGAACTATAGGACATTCAATACAGTCCAATTTAAGAGAGTGGCTATCGAATTAAGATCACAAATCGGCAGCTACAAAATCGTAAAATACTATTATCAATTTAATCTAGAAATCGAACTGTTTTTAATATATTTGACGAATATTTGTGAAATTTTTAAGAATGACAACATTCTTATATGCATGGAAGCAAATGCCAGATCTCCACTATGGTATAATAGGATACCTGATTACAAAGGATGGAAGCTAGAGGACATGCTGATACAAAATAAACTAGTAATAATAAATGAGGAAGGTCATCCACTAACTTTCAGGAATACTCAAGGTGGATAGTATAATAGACCCGACCTTGTCAACTTTACAGTTGTGCAACTGAATTGGAAATTAGAAAGTATTAAATATGGCAACCTTAAATGAACACACGAGATGTAATTCTATTCAAAACGAAAGGTGAAAACAAACAAAATAAATGATACAATAGAAATAACCTAATTTACAATGCTAAAGAATTAACTGTAAAATTCTGGAATAAAATAAATTTAGCAGAAATAAAAAATAATGGTTATGAGGATGCACTAGCAGAAAAAAATAGAAGAAGAAGTAATAAATGCAATAAAATATTCAATCAACATAAAAATGCAATATGAAAAAACTTCCGGGTCGGAGAGCAACAGAACCTAAAAATGGGAATGACGAAAGTTACAACACTCTATCAAGCTACAGGGGATTTACAACTAAAACAAAGATGATTAAAGAAATAACGGAAGAAAAAAGGAGAAATATCAAAACAAAATTAAAGAGGTACAACTGGACAATTAGAAAGATTATTTAAAAGAGAACATAGATTTAGGTGCATAGAGTGAACCATACAAAATCATCAGTCAAAAAATAAACAAACCTAACACACTATCAACTCTGAAAATGGAGAATATACAAAGGAATGGGAAATACTATCAATTATCTAATAATAAAGAAACTTATATCCCAGGATGAACAAGCAGATGACGACAAAGAGCATAAATATATGAGAACTTGGATGAAAATTTTACCAAACCATAACGTAAAAATCGAACACGATAAAACTGAGAATATTTAAGGAAAAAGTACAAGTATGTGCGCCATATTTATCAAAGCTATAATCTGTGCTTAGAACAGAAACAAATCCCAAGAAACTGGAAACAAGGCAACCTGGTTATAATTGAGAATAATACTGAAAAGAAAGGAGAGGACCCGAAAGCACATAGACCGATATGCCTTCTAAAGGTAATTGGGAAAATATTCGAAAAGGTAATACACAGAGTAAACAAATACAGAAAAATAGGAGAAGGTAACTTACCACATGGATTTAAAACTTCTTTACTTTAACGAAGAACCACAGAAACCGTCATTAGGAGGCTACTGGAGTTAGTAAAAAACGGGAAAACAGAAAAATACCAAATATATGTAGACATAAGTAGACAGTGACAATCTATAGTCACTGTCACTATGCGAACAACAGAAAAGCTTAGGAACGCATAGCTTACTATATAAACTCATGCTTAAATACTGCATAAATCGAAAAATAACTTTTAAAACAGCACACAAAGAAATAACTTTTAGTACAAAAGGATGCCCACAATGCTTAATATGTAGGCCAATGATGTGGAATACTGTCGTTGACCCATTCCTCAAATTACTAGAACAGATGAACGAAACAGAAGGAGTTGTCGACTACGTAGATAATGTAGCGAAGCTCTTCTGCATCCTCGAGATACGAGCTAATACAAAAGGGAAATAAAATACAGTAAAACCTGCCTTCAACGGGCCCTTTATTAAACGGAAAACTGTCTTAAAGGGAAATATTTCATGGTCCCATGGATTTTGGAGTAAAAGACATGTAAAAGTCCCTTCATTAAGCGGAAACTGTGTTATGCGGACAACGGAAAGCAAAATAAATCTTTAACGGAAAATTCTGAGTTTCAGACTACATCGTTTAGAAAATTTTTAAACATCCTGTGAGAGGGTAAACATATACTGTCTGCGATAAATACTTCGTTCTTTTGTTAAATCTTTATGGGCTGTGTTGACCTTCGTCAATCACTACTCATATTCAGCTCCCACAATTTTTCGCTAGTCCTACGTAGCATGTCAGCTGTTAGTCTTCTTTGTAGGCGTACTTCTGTTCCGCTTGTGTAGCAACTAACGACAGCCAACAAAAATGAGAAGAAAACTGACAAAACAAAGTTCTGGAAAAAAGGAATTGAGGTAAAGCAGAAGTTATATATCTCCATCACGTGTCGTGAAAACAAGGAGGAAAGAGTTCAGAGGACTTTCAAAATTCCAGAGAAAGCTTTTCTGTGTCCTGAAGTATACCGCAGCCAAGTAGTAGCAATGTATGCAAAAAATCCTGCTTGACTATTGGGAAAAATAAAGGAAAATGTGCACAGCATATTTTGTGTTTATTTTAAGTTTTTTTGGGTATTAATCCGTAGAAGGAAAAAGTACTGTAATTGAACAAGTTGCGTACATCAATATATTTTCTCATTATGTCCGTTATAAGCATATATATTTTTTTAACGGAAAGGTCTACCTCCATTAAGCGGAAACCTGTCTTTAACGGAAATTTTTGCGAGTCCCGCTCGATTCCGCTGAAGACAGGTTTCACTGTATTACCAAGATTCCACGACTGGTGTAAGAACAACCACCTTGCATTCTCAAGAACAAAAGCAAAGTTCACAATATTTGGACAAAGACTAAGAAGAAATTCAATTCTAAAGATATCAAATAAGAAAACTGAAATTGCAAAAGAATTTACAAAGGCGTATCAAAAAGCAGGGTGAATTTTCGATTTACTGATAAAAAGAGCATATATATATATATTATATATATTTGGTCTAGGAATTAATTCGTGCGGGTGGACAAGAGATGGCGCACCGAACGGAGCGTCCCACAGTTCCGTGTATCCACACATGTGTTGCAAACCCCTGTCATCGCGTATCGTTCGTAGTATAGGGCAGTGGATTAAGGCGTCAACAACACCAGTTTGTAGTTAAGTGAACATGGCGCAATTTGTGCCTGATAAAGTGTTTTTGCGGGGTGTCCTGCTGCATTACTTTAACATGCAGAAAAGTGCGACTGAAAGTCATCGTATTTTGGTGGAAGTGTATGGTGACCATGCTCTAGCTGTGCGAACGTGTCAGAAGTGGTTTGCACGGTTTAGAAGTGGTGATTTCGGCTTGGCAGACCAAGAGCGAGCTGGACAGCCAAAAAAATTTCAAGACGAAGAATTGACAGCATTGCTCGAGCAGGATTCGTGTCAAACGCAGGAACAACTTGCAGCAGCATTAGGCGTTGATCAAACAACAGTCTCCAAACGCTTGAAAGCCATGGGAATGATTCAAAGATGTCACATTGGGTTCCACATGAATTGAAAGACACAGACGTTGAAAGACGAAAAACCATTTGCGAATTGCTGCTTCAACGACAGAGCAGAAAGGGGTTTCTGCATCGAATTATTACGGGTGATGAGAAGTGGATCCATTACGAGAACCCTAAACGAAAAAAGGCCTGGGTGAAACCAGGTGAACCAGGTCCATCACAACCAAAACGAGATATTCACTGTGCAAAGGTTATGCTGTGCATATGGTGGGATATGAAAGGTGTGGTGTACTATGAGCTGCTGCAACCGGGTGAAACTATGAATGGAGAACGTTATCGACGACAATTAATGCGTTTGAAGCAAGCTCTGGCCAGAACACGACCAGAATGGGAGAACAGACATGATAAACTTATTGTTCAACATGATAACGCTCGCCCACATGTCGCAAAACCGGTCAAAACATATTTAGAAAATGTCGGATGGGAAGTTTTACCCCACCCGCCGTATTCACCAGACGTTGCTCCTTCGGACTACTACTTGTTCGATTGCATGAACAACGATTTGATTGGACAGCGGTTTACTTCTTCAGAAGATATCGAAACATGGGTCTCTGACTGGATCGCTTCCAAGGATGAGGACTTCTTTCGCCACGGAATCCGTACATTGCCTGACAGATGGGCGAAAGTGGTGGCTAGCGATGGACAATATTTTTCTTAAGGTATTTATGTATTTTGTGTTTGTACTACAGCTTCAATGTGTGCGTACCAACCGCACGAATTAATTCCTAGACCAAATATATATATATATATATATATATATATATATATATATATATTTGAAACTGTATCACGTTTGACACATTGGTATCACATGAACATTCGACATTGAAATCATTTCTGTTCAAACATGCATTCCAATGTAACACCACATCGTCTATGCCTTTCTCAAAAAATGTTGCTCCAGGTTTTCTAACCAGGTAAGCGTAGCCTGTCGTGCCTCTTCCAGTGTTTCGAAACCCCGCCCACGGAGCGGAGGTGTTTCTTTAGGGATCCAAACAAATAGTAGTCGTAAAAGGCTAAATCATGCTATACCTAGGATGGTCGGGAATTTTCCATTTGAAACTCATGATGTATGTAAGGATCTGTTGGGATGCATGTGGTCGTGCGTTACCATACATTAAGAACATCCCCTCTCGTAGCGCTTCTTTTCGTTTCTGATGTATGGTTGCTTTCAGTTTGTATAGTGTTTGGCAGTACGAGCCCGCAGTAACGCTCGTACCCTTTGCCAGAAATTCAACATCAATAATACCCTGACAATCCCAAAACACAGTAGCCATTGTTTTCTTGGCAAATGTTGTGATCTTGAATTTCTTGGATGGTGGTGACGAGCGGTTTCCATGTCATGCTCTGGCGATTTGATTCAGGTGTCCATAGGGGTACTGGGGCTTCATCGTTCGTTATGATACGATGAAGGAACGGATTTCCTTCGTGGGTATATCGTGTGAGGTGGGTCAAGCAAATGCCCATTCGAAAATGGTTTTGGTCCTCACTCAGATATTCTGACACTCACCGGGCACACACTTTCTGAAGCCAAGTTGGTCGTGGACGATACTCATCACTGAACCATATGAGATTTGCAATGCATCTACAATGACATGCAACCTCACTCTTCTGTCGCGGGCCGCGGTGGCTCAGTGGTAGAGCGTTCACCTCTGATGCTTGGGGTCTTGGGTTCGATCCCAGCCCAAGTGAACTTTGTGGTGGACAAACACCGAGTGCGTGGGTTTTCTCGGGGTTCTCCTGTTTCCTCCCACTTTCTTCATTCCACCATTTCATTCATTACTCATCATCACCGTCTCCTTTAGCCTAACCGGCATAACCGTGGGACGTAAAACTCAAAGATTTCATTTCATTTCATTTTTCTTACTCTTCTGTCTTCACGAATCATCGCATCGACGTCACACACGTTTCAGTCGGTGATGGATGTTGCTAGTCTGCCATTTCTGTCATCATCTGTCACAACCTTACTTGCGAATGCATTGCACCACACTTACACTTGTTTCTGCGACATGACATACACTGTCCACAGACCTCCACAAATTCTCGATGAATGTTAGAAGGTTCCTGTCCCTTAACCCATAAAAAACTAATAACTTCGTGCACCTCATCCTTGGAATAATGTTCAAGTCGATGCGTCATCTTTAAATTGCTCTAGGTACCAGATGGGTTGGCGTAGAAGGCTGTAACTGCCGTCAGACTTCCCTCACCTTGGTATCTGCAACATTAACAAAATTGTTTAGCTATATAAAAAACTCTGGGTTTTAGAGACAAATTCACCTTATTTTTTGATACCTTTGTACATATCTGGGAGTTTGAAATGAGACAAGTTAAATTATGAAAAGCATATTGAAGACGTGACAAACAAAACTCAAATAAGTGGTTCATAAACTGCTAAAAACTGCGGAGAGAGACTACCAAATACCTACGAAAATCCTTCAAATTTACAAGTCAGTGATAATGCCAATTTTGATCTTTCGTACAAGTGTCTGGTGCCATACATTCTTTATAAACATTAAACTCGGACAAATGGTAAACAGAGTGCAAAGAGGTGTTTTATGCAGAACATTAGGTGTTACAAAAAAGGAACTGAGTCTCTACAAATACCTGCATAACAGGAGCCAACACACTTCCAATTACTAAGAATGGCAATAAAAACCTGTTATACAAATAAGGAATTAACAAAATTATAGACATTGGCAATTCAAGTCCTACTTAACATGATTAAGAATAGAATCAAGAATCAAAAATGTATCTACGGTCAAGACTAGACACCAGAATATATCTCATTTGGGAATGCATGCAATTTGTTACAAATGGGGATATGACAAGTATCAAAAATAATCTAAAGAATGAGAGACACGGTATCACAACAGACAGGATAAAATTAAAGAATTTTCAAAAGCTGGCAGAACATATGGAAGAAATGATGTAAAGAAGGGCAAGGAGACAAATATAAGTCAAAACATCAACCCTAAAGATACTACGAAATACAAACTAAAACGCTCAAACTGAATTCTGTTATAGACTAAATAAGATTCTGGAAAATACTTAGACATCTTGAAAACCTGATCTTTTATCTACATATTAGCTGTTGGTGTATATTTAGTCCATCCTATTACCATTTCGATCGTGTACGTGATTTAGTGAGTGTTAGTGCAACAACAACGAAATAAGAGGAAAAGAAACAAGAAAATAAGGAAAAAGACGATAAAGGGCAACAAAGATACGAAAACGGACAGTGAAGAGCATAAAGTTATTGCACTTCTGTTCTTGTCTATTTTATATTTATATATTTTAGGTTTTTTTTTTAAAAAAATCTCGGGTAGTGAAGAAAAGAATAACACCATGAAGAACCAACAAAATAGAAACTCATATAGTTTTTAATAAATGACAGAAAAAAAGAAGAGCAAGAAGAACTGCTTCTTTTGATTTTTTAATACTAATTAATCTCTTATTATAGGATATTTTGTTTTATTTTAATTGTACAATAAATAAACAAATAAAAGAGAAAAGATAGTAAAGGAATGCTTTAAGTAATTTGATACATGCTTATAGTGCTTCACCTCAATATGATGGTTTTAAAGCCCAGCAGAAGAGAGAGAATTACGACAAATAAAAAGTAATGGAGAGAAAAAAGGCAGAGGCAAGTTCGTCTGTCGTAGGTAAGACCGGAAGAATTGGAAGAGAAGTGAAGGCCATAAATAAATAAATAAATAAATAAATAAATAAATAAAATAAAATAAAATAAAACCTGTGTAGATGTTTGAGGTAACCACATGAGGTATTTGAATCGCCCAGGCGCAGACGCAGCAACTACAGCATATGTGATACCAGTGGGAGAAACTACACAAGACAAGTGGATCCCGCTGCTCGTGTCCAGCGTTACCGTACTTTGTTTTAACTTTGTATCAGTTTAAGGGGATATATCTCACATTTTTACACACCGCAAACTGCACATGCCGCGTATTTCTACAGATTCAGCCATTTTCGAAGCAAATTGTGCATGCATATATTATAGCTTCACGACTGGAACAGATTGCAGGTAGTTGGTCAATAATTATAATGTTATTAACAGTCATACTTACCATGGGTCTATTTTAAACCCTGTCGCTTTGTAAGTTAATGTGAGAGAAAATGTTGCTGATGTATGATACAGATCCTCCATAAGAGTTCGTCCACCAAAATCATACAATGTAAAAAAGTGTTCTGTAAATCTCTTAACAAATTTCTGTCCTTCCACACGGCACAAAAATTCTTTCCTTCCCACTGGCAATTCCTCTTTGAAGCTCTTTGAAGCTTCATCTATCTTTGCTGGTTCTGGTTTTTCAGGTTGTGGAGTCGTTTTAACAGGCTGTGGAGTTGTTTTAGCAGGTTGTGGAATGGTTTTACCAGGCTGTGGAGTTGTTTTAGCAGGTTGTGGAGTGGTTTTACCAGACTGTGGAGTGGTTCTACCAGATTGTGGAGTGGTCCTGCCAGACTGTGGAGTCTTCACAACAACAGCAGGTTTTATATTAGATACATCTACGTCATCCTATAAGAAACACCAGAAAAGATTAAAGCATACTTGGATTTAAAATGCACAAGATAGATGATTATTAAGTTAAGTATCTAAATTTAGTAGATTGTATTTAATTAACTTTGTATAGCATAAATAAATAGATGCAAACCTCTAAAAGACAACTCCGTCCGTTTAAAGAAATATCTAACTGATTTTATATGTCAATTTATAACCACCGATGAAACAGGAAACACTATAAACTCCAGAAAAAAAAGCAATAAATAAGAACATTGAAAACATTCTGTCACTTCCATTTCCAAAAAATGTCATTACGTGAAAACGTGAAAACTGAGTTTTCTGGGATTTCCACCTAGTAAGACTGTCTCCATTGAATACTATGCAAAGATTTTTTGGTTCAACTGCAGGAAAAAAATAAGAGAAAATAACCCGGGTTTATATAAATAAAGAATCTTGCCCTCATACGAGTGTCGTTGCAATGATCAAAATCAATCAACCGAGCTACGGTTTGCTCTTAAATCCACCTTATTTAACAATTTGGCTTCATACGAATTTCACTCTTCCTGGAAATAAAAACATATTTTGATGGTCTTCGATTTTCTTCAAACGAAGAGCTTATAGATTCAATGGGAGGAGTATTTTGCAAGCTTAGAGGAATTTGATTTTCGCAGTCAGTAAGTCTCTCAAACATCGTTAGGCTAGGTGTATCAGTGTCAAGAAAGAATAAATTGAAAAATAACTCGATTTTCAAAACGTGAATTAATTTCATGTCATTCGGAAAACTTTTCAAGTAAGACTCGTAATCCATTTCCATCTCTATCTTCCAATCACTCCAACTAGATAGAATATATATGTGAATGAAGTCACGTCATTCTGTAAACAACATAGACGCTTTATAATTATTATTCTGTTCTTTAATTATTCTTTTCTTCCTACTTCTCCCTGTCTGACGAATTGGGCCTTATGCAGAGTCGTTCTGACGAGCGATTAGTGCCATTCTAAAGTGTTCGACTAACATATATTTCCAGCAGTAGTCAGGTCTTTAGTATGACGCTAATCATATGTCAAAACGACCCTGCATAAAGCCAATTATGTTTAATTTAAAAACATTTTTCAAGTAATCAAATATCTAGACATATAGAATTTGGTACAAAAATATTAAAATTATGTTTTGTGATCCTATAATTATTAATTAAGATAGTTTTCATTCCAGCAAATAATTTGAGTAACTTTTTACACTAAAAGTCGTAGTTCTAGTGATCGCACACTCTTTTAGTGAATACTTCATTTCTTCTGTTATGATTGGGATCATAAGTCTCAGTGATCTCAGTGTAAGTTACTATTTTTGTATAAAAGTGCAACTTTTCCTCTTCTATTCACGTGTTTCTTTTCCTGTTATTTCCTTCTTGTTGTTGTTCTTTGAGTTTAACGTCCCACGTCTATGCTCCGAAGCTAAGGAAAAACTTTTTTTTTTTTTTTTTATCACATTATAGCATTCTTTCTACAAGTTCTACATATATGATTCACGCTTCACCGATTTATGCCACTTGTGAGTGAGTGAGTGAGTGACTGACACACAAACACACTCATATATATATAGTGTGTTCCAAAACAGCACCAACAATGGTTGGCAGGTGATTCCTGACAAGATAAGGCAATTATAGACCAACCTGGGTGCATAAATGCTTCCTTTCGAAGCTATGACCAGCCGAAAATTTGTCGGAAAAATGGAAAAACAGCAATAATTCCACAACAAAATGTCGGATCGAAGTCGAGTAAAAGGGAATGTCCATTATTTTTAGTCGTAGATTTCATTTAATGCACAAGTCCATGTGATACAGGGGCGGTGCAAGCGCGACCACTAAAGAAATTGAATAATTTCTAGGGTATTTTATCAGACGTTTACTAAAAAGAAACAGAAGACTACAATTATATACAATATTTCAACGAACAAAAGTCGCAGAACGACACCCGAGTTAGAAGAACATTGTTAGAACTCGAAAGAAGGAGAGAGACACATGTTTGATTTACTTTGTCTCAGTACAGAATAAACTCTCGGAGAAAGAATTGAAATGATACGAAGACTATAACGTTTAACTTTTATGTCCTGTAGGCTAATGAAAAAACGAGAGGTCACTCACGGTTATTTAGGTAGCGTACGCGGCTTTGGCGTGGAAAACTCGGATTCGATTACAGGAGGAGCGTATGAGATTTTGGTACCACGTTAAGTTGTAGCTCCACATCTCATACCGCCTTGCTGCCGAAAGGAATGCTAAATTCAAATCTGATCCAATAATGAAGACAGATGATAAATGAAAGCTAATTATTGCGAAAGAATACGTGAAATGAAAGTATAGGAGAAAACAGCATTATCCTGAGAAAACTAACGAATACTATATTGTTCATCACGACATTTTATTGTCTGGGATCGAACGAAGTAGCTCTGCCACTAAGTTACCGTGCGCCCATTTTGGAGGAAGAACTTTGATTCTGATAGATATGTAAATAATGTGTATGATAAACTAGGGGTAGATGTTGTCACCGAGGGCGGACGCTCGTCCTCCTATTTCTCGCTGGTGTTCTCATTGATTCTTAACTTCTACATAATTCATGGCATCGTGAATATCTATCTATTAAAATGCTACAATAGCAATAAAAGTGGCTGAGCTCCAACCTCTAACTTTTGATTTCAAACCTTTGATCTACGGTTATTTGTGATTTCACGTTTAAAAAAGACAAATATATTAAAGTATGTGTACTTTAAATAAATTATTTAAATATATCTTTTTAATAAAGTTTATGTTTTATAATTATTGTTCAAAGCCTTTGTATTTTAATAAGCCTTCTCCAAAATCAATGCAAATAAATTGTGCTGCCATCTTTGGAGTTTTTCTAAACTATATGTATGTGGACGTTTATATGTTTGTGGCCAATCCTTTCGACAATGAGATCTCGGAAACTACAGGCTCTAGAAACATGACGTTTTCATTGATCGATTGCAAATTTTGCGTAGATTGTCCAGTTTAATTCAGTATTTAAAAACATGACCATTATTTCTTTATTACATTTTTACGGGTACACTGGAAGTTTTGAAATTAAAAAAAAAAAAAAAAAAACTAAAGCATGATATCCTACGCATTATAAATTCCAACACCACATAGTTATATATTGGGGTTGTATATGTCTCAGGCGTTTGTTTCATGGCCAAATAATAATGAAAAATGAAGGATAACCATTTCACCAGGCTAAGATGAATCTTTATTGTTTGGAATGTTTTGCCCAATGAATACCATATATAACTGACATTATAATCAATTGTGTGGGTAATGTATTTGCTTATTACATCCTGCATGGAAGAAGAAAGAAAACACTGATCATACATGAATTAGAAACTCCAACCGAAAGTAGGCTCAATCTTGCAAACGGTGCCAGATATTGAAAAACTAATCGAAAAATCTCTCTTTATGGTATCCTTGCAGATTTTCATCAAGATGTCTTTCACTTGTGTCGGTAAAGGAACATGTATAGATGTTATGAGGAATGACAAGAAGATTCATGCTCATATGTGAATGATGCGCTGCGTAGAGAGCGCAGGTTCAGCTAGTTAGGGCATAAAAAGTACACGAATACCGCGAACGAAACGTGTCTATGAGACTTCTACTAGCGGAACTTTATGAGAGTAAGAAAGAAAAAGACAAGTCAGGTAACATATATAATAAAGAAAGTTAAAATGACGTATAATACGAAGTTCAATAGTGAATTAGTTTAGAAATTTAAACTCACTACGAATATATTCTACAATTAAAAAAAGAGAAAAAGAAATTAAAGGATTGTTCGTAAAACACAAGATATTTTTAATAATTAAACTTACAAAAGCTGCACTTTCTCACGCAACATACAAATTTCAACGTCTTTCATAAATGATACGTCACACACTTAAAGTGTGTGTCTATCAGAGATGCATTCTTCTTCCAAGGGTTTGTTCTGCGTTGAGACAAGTAAGATCAATCAGACTATCTTCCCTTCTTTCAAATTCTTAGAATGTTCTTCTAACTTGCACAGTGTATAATGTTCTGTTGTTCGTTGAAGTAATGTACTTGATTGTAGTCAATTTTTCTCAGTAAGCTTTCGATAAAATATCCCAGGATTTCTTTAGGATCATCTTTGCGCCGCTCCCGCACCACATCAAATTTTGCCTTAATGAAACTCATGACTAAAATTAATGGATATTCCCTTTTACCTTACTTCAACCCGACATTTTGCTGTAGAGTTATGCCTGTTTTTCCATTTTTCCGACAAATTTTTCGGCTGGTCATAGTGTCGAAAGGAAACATTTATGCACCCAGGTTGGCCTATACGTTTTGTCTTTACCTTATCCCTATATATATGCAGGTGTATAAGAGCATCGGATGAAAAAAAAATGTTCGAATGAAAAGTTAATATTTTGGAGGAAGAAATTCACATCTGATAAAATTAGCCCTTTCGCCCCCCTGGGGTGTGGTGAAGTTAACTTTGGAAACTTAAAGGGGACCCCATTTTCTTTTATTGCAGCTACGGATTATACGAAAAAAAAAGGTAAATTTTAATCAAAACATTTTCTCGATTCGTCATAGATGGCACTGTAATCACTGCAACCTAGTTTCACTGACGTTTCTTCAATTGGGAGGTACCACGTTTCACTCCAGAACAAATCTGAATAAATTATACTAATCTTTTATCTTGAACGTTTTCTCGACTCGTGATAAGTAACATGAATGCGGTGTTGGGCATTAATCAATGAAAATCAATTACAATTATTTCAACTGGAATTAAGTTTAATTTGCAATTAGTATCAATTCCCATTAAATTCAATTACAAAATTTGAAATTAAAGTAGATTGTTAATTGTTAATTGGTCACCATGTTAAATGTCAATTGCAAAGGAGCAATTGAAGCCAGTTCTAAAAATGAAGATAAGAAGATATGTGTATATTACGTTGTTCACTTGTCGTTAATGTTTTACATATTTGAAATAAGGTACTTATATGAAATGCTGGATAACGGCCATTACCTCGAGCCCTTAAAAAAAAAAAAAAAAAAAAAAAAAGCGGCGGAAAAGACAGGTTTCTGAAATTATGTTTATGGGTCTATCCCCCTCGGGAGGTCTCTATACGCCCGTTATGTTCACAATTTATGGACAAAACCGATTGCTAAAGTAATGACCGAGTAAAACAACGAGTGTCGACCAAATCAGCGATTAGAAAAACAGATACTATCATTACGAAAAGTTAAAATTAGGAGGTAATTTAATTTTGCAGCTGAGTTCCCTCGAATAGTTGTAATGTTCCTTACCACATGACTTGCAGTGCAAGCAATAGTTAAAAAGAACCTACCATTATTGTATATTGCTTATTGAAATTTGTCAATTGTTTATTGCACTTAATATGGAAGTCTTGACACCAATAAAGAACATCAGAAGTGAGTTTCATTTCATAATGTGAAACTACGGTAACTTCCAAACTAGGTAGATGCAGTACTCATACTTGAAATAGTATTATCTATAGCTACAAATTGCAATGGAATAAAGAGATCGAAGACAGAATCCGTTCCTCGGATTCTGAATCCTTATCAGCCATTACTCGCTTTTTTTTTTTTTTTTTTTTTTTTGACTCTGTGAAGTTTTACTGAAACTGAAAGTTCTAATTGATGAATATCACTTGGTGATGGTATGTTCTCTTAGACACTGAATCGATTATTGAAAATCGCTTGTCACTATTTATTAGCAAAACTGCTTATCGCTATCTATTACCGTTTTTGTTCTACAGCGATCAACGTTGAAACCGGAATTGACTTATTTCTACCACTTCCAATATGAACAGAAGCTCTACAAAGGAGATGGACCCTATTCTTGGGACGCTGAATCGAGTACAAAACACCGTTTCTCGAGATCTTTTACTGTTTTTGCCCTATGTAAATCAACATTGAAACGGAAGGTACTTGCAAATTTTAACCACTTCAGGTTTCCGTAGTTTGTTGCAGGTGATGAATGGATGTTTTCTTGAGACGCTGAATCGACTTTAAAAAAAAAAATGCTTGTCGCTATCTGTTACCGGTTATTTCCAAGAGAATCAACGTTGAAACCGGAAAATGTTGATTTCCAACATTTCAGGTAATAGAGTGATTTTTTAAAAGTAAATTACATACTAATATACTAAAGAAAAACGTATTTTTTTTTTATATCGGTGGACAATCTTGCCTCCCCCCTGGCAAAATCTGAAATGACGCTACTGCTTGTTACATAGACCGTCGCAAAGGTTGCTCTCTGAGACATGTGACTTGTCAAAAATCGTGTTTTTCACAGCTCCACCCCTTCTCATATCTTTTTCCTTTAGAGGTCGAGTGTTCTTTTATGCTGTTACTACCTGAAATGCTCACTTTTCAGACTGGAAGAATAGGTTTATAGAAAATATTAACTCCTTCCTGCCGTAGATACGCATTTCAATGAAAGTGTAACAGTCATTGAAATATTTGTAAATTCCGCCCCTTCCTAGCCTCATGCTGATGAGGCTGAACTTGGAGTTAAACGTCATCGGCAGTGTCACTATCCAGCTCAATGACATCCGACAACTATGGATTAAACACTAATATCGGTTGTTTTTGATTATTTTTACATGTTACCTCTTCCCACCCAGCGCCTTCTTTCCCCTTATGCCGATAATGTAATAAAAGCCTAAGTTAAGCTATGGTCCACTTATGTACCAAAAGTCATCGAATTCATATAGCGGTCTAGAAGGGGTTGGCCGCTAAACATCGCTACATTCATTTTTATTTACTTAGAAAAGGCCACTCTGCTTCCCCTTAAAATGGAAATTTTTAAAATTGCTGGAACCTTGGTTCCTTTATTTCTTATGAGGAGATATACCGAGTTTCATCTATCTAACTTAAAGGACTCATGAGATACTGCACTTTGGGCTCGAATGACTCAATTCTTCTTAAGATAAGCCACTCCAGAAAACTAACACAATACAAACCGAAGTTTGGCCAGAATTCACTCATGTACCAAAAATTATCAAATCGATCTAGCGATATAGGAAGAATTAACCGTCAAACAGTTTTACACTTCATTTATATATCTATACATATGTATGAACACAGCTGTACGATGTAATACATACACAACTACAGTGATGGCCATTAATCAATGAAAATCAATTACAATTAATCAATCAATTGAAAGTAACTGTTGTGAAAATTAATTACAATTAAATTAATTGTAAATTACATTCAACTGCAATGATTGAATTCAATTGCAATTACTTTTAATTGATTGATTAATTGCAACTGATTTTCACTGATTAATGGCCAGCTGCAATTAATAGTTAACTATTACTATTTTAATTGTTAATTGAACTAACAGTTGAATTTACAGATTAATTATTAATTCAATTGAAATTTGTCCAACACTGCGTGAGCGATTGCTCTTCATTTGGCATAATTCAGTTAATTCAAATGTGGCAGTGAAATTAGGTACAGCGCGGGTGGTAATTGTAGTTGCTTCCAAGCATTTTATCAGCTCCTTCTCCGGAAATTCTTTTTTATACGAATATACACCAAACGCTTTTGTAAGGTCAGTCCAAGGAAGAAACTGAACTAAAATGTACAATCAACGAATTAAATTGTACTGACCTTGTTTGTATTTCTAGAGGACTGCAGTAATTCGTATATTTCGAATAATAAATTAATCTATTTACCTTTTCCAAGATTCAGATAATTGGCTTAAATCATATTATGCAAAAGGTTCTTATCAAACGCGTCTGCTTCAATTCAACATCAGTGGAAAACCAGAAGTAAATATTTTAACGCGGTAACCTAAATTTAACTCATATGCGTCTTTCCACAAAATTATGTTTATGTAAGTGTAATAGTGCACTATCCAAATCAAATGGAACCTGGTTATATATTATTAATCTTACAGGTAATTAAGAATATTAATTTTGTCAGCAAAATTCCTCTTGACAGCGTTAAGTCAACATTTATTCGATGACATCTATGGAGATATGGAGAATATCCTTTCATAATTTATCGTAATGTCCAAAAATCTGTGTTCACTGTGAAATGAAATATCGGAGTGAGAAAGAAATTTAATTCAATATATGGAAGTTTTATTATAGTCCTCCAACATTATATTTATCTACAATAAAAATCCTTAGAAGAAATCTCGGAACCAAAAAAGGTTTGTGCTTTCTGTATATGTAAAACCAATGAGTAGTTTAATGCAACCATATGATTTTGTATGTATTAATGTTATCACAACTCTTCGTACATGCTCAAAAGAATTTTGTGTTTAATGCGGAATCAAAATTCAAAGTAATATTGTATATATCCCATGCTCTGTTTACAATAACGATTTTATTACTAAGAAGAAATCTCGGAGTAGCAACTATTAAATATTTGTTCATGAAGTTAATAATACTATTATCCCAATCTCTGTCTAAATTGTCTTTTTCAGTGTTGAGATTAGGGTTTTTATCCTACTACTGCTTTCAGTAAGTGATTTAGCATGATACAAAACTTTGTGATCTTGTATCGTATGTTTGATCTTTTGTAAGTGTTTATATAACCACAAATGGCTTCTTTATAGTCTCGAGACTTCCTTATGCGCTTTTCCAATCTAGTGTTGATATTAGATTCCGAGCTTTCGTATTGGGTCAAACACCTTTCAGGATCCCTAGATGGTTTTACGCTAACTTTGAGATGTGTTTTATTCCTATTTTCCCAGTTCTAAACGATAGACACGGAAATTGTGGGAAGGTAACCTATTTGTTCACCTGATTACCTCATTTCTTGATTTTACATTTTTTTTAAATTGTTGAAAA
This sequence comes from Thermobia domestica, assembly GCF_964235325.1. Classification (NCBI taxonomy): domain Eukaryota; kingdom Metazoa; phylum Arthropoda; class Insecta; order Zygentoma; family Lepismatidae; genus Thermobia; species Thermobia domestica. The sequence goes on along the minus strand of NC_137462.1, from coordinate 115,697,517 downwards.
CATTGTAAGCTTGTTTCTACCCACCCACCAATGTAAGCCTATTGTAAACACCTGCAAACCCTAAAGTAGTGATGTGCACACATTTATCATCAATCGGTGAAGTAATTAGTTCTGGCAAACACATTAATCCATATACTCGCCTTAACTTTCCATGGATATCGACATTTTTGCGAACGAAGCATTTACTAAAGGTAGATTTGTTGTAAATTTCGTTGTAAGAGGAATATCGCTGAAAGAATTAATATTCTCAATTATCTGTAAGACAAATAATAATATAACAATTAATGTGGGGAATGCCCAATCACATTTACATAAACGTAATTTTGTTGAAGCTCCCTGTATTATAGTTGGTTTTCAAATATACGTTACTGCGTTAAAAATACACTACTTGGCATCAATACATTACTGAACGATTTACAACTAATGTTGAAGCATAAGCATGTGAAGAACCTTCTGCATAATATGATTAAAGCCAATGAGAATCCTGAAGAACTATAATCGATTAATTCATTCACAATATAGGAACTATTTTAAGAAATACAAACAAGGTTAGTACAATTTTATTTTATAAAATGTTTCATATGACATATTAATAATTACTACAATCAACGAAACTGCCCTTGACTTACTGCCTGCCAGCGTCGCGTAGTGAGATTCCATCAACCATTTTTACGGGAGATGCATCATCCTGGCTTGTGTCACTGTGAGGCTGCAAGCGTTGGAGTGAAGTTGTGCTCCTTACTTGTAGCGAATTTGTGGTATTAGAAAATCGAGATCTTCGAAGAGCAGAATGTGTTCATTAAATTTTGTTTCGAATTGGTCAAGACAATTACAGAAACGTCGAAGATGCTGCAGGAAGTGTACGGGAAAGAATGTATGAGCCAAACTTAGTGTTATGATTAGTTTCAGCGTTTCAAAGCAGGAAGAACTTCCATCGAAGATGAGGCCAAATCTGGACGCCTATCATCATGTGTTGTCATTCACGCTCAGAAAAGTGCGATGTTGTACGGAAAACTCGTTGTTTGACGTCTGCAAAATAAACCCGGTAGAAATCGGTAAACCAACCTGTCATGTAATGTCAAAAAAAAAAAAAAAAAAAAAATCGTATTGCTGCAAAATTCATTCCACGATTGCTAACAAATAAACAAAAAAGAAAGGAGTATTCAAATCTGTGAAGATCTTAAACATCGAGCAAATGAAAACGATAACTTCTTGGAAAACATCAAAACAGAAAACCAGACATAAGTGTATGGATACGACGTTTAAAGGTACAGTCATTTCATGGGTAGATAAATCTTTGCCGAGACCCGAGAAAAAGCACGTCAAAGTCGATAAAACGTTAAAGTAATGCTCATTGACTTTTGTGGTGCCGTTCATTATGAATACGTCCCGCGTGGCAAACCATCAAGAAAGAGTAAAATTTAGAAGTGTTGAGTCGTTTGAGAGAGCCTGTGAGGAAGAAGAGACCGGAGGCTTGAAAAAGTAGAACACCATACAATGTTCCTAGCCATTCGGTGCTCCTCATTAGAGAGGTTTTAGTGAAGAACAATACGACTGTTGCTTTGTGGTGGACAAACACCGTGCTCGTGGGTTTTCTCGGGGTTCTCCCGTTTCCTTCCACTTTCTTCATTCCACCATTTCACTCATCTCTCATCATCACCGTCTCCTTTAACCTAACCGGCATAACCGTGGGACGTAAATTTTAAAGATTTCATTTCATTTTCAATACGACTGTTGTACACCAACCACCTGATTTTGCACCTGCAGACTTCTCTCTATTCCCCAAATTGAATTCCCCCTGACTGTTCGTCATTTATAATCTACAGAAGAGAATACTGTAATGTCTCACGTGGTGTTGTGTATAAACAACTCTTCACGCTAATGTTTACAAACACCACTACATGGTTTGGCAAGAAGATTCTATACACCAGATGGATCCACTATCACCTGCATACAACGGACTTCTGGCTCCTCCCACGAAGCAGACGACGACGACGGAGCAGCAGCGCCACCACCGTCTGAGGACCTCTATAAATTTGAGAGACGACGGAAAACCTGTATCAGTTCTCTGGTGTCCCTCCTATTGTTTGCATCGCAACATTAGGAGTAACCTAACCCCAGGCCTCTAGTCTGCTTCGGGACTACGCCTTTCCTATCTCCTGGTTTAGTCTGCTTCGGGACTACGCCTTTCCTATCTTCCGGCTTAGCCTGATTCGAGGCTTTGTCGGGAATCCCAACCTCACATGCTTAGCCTGCTTCGGGACTCTGTGGCCACCTAACCAACCCACTGCTTGCAGCGAAGCTTTGGGTCCCTAACGCCACTCTTCTTAGCCTGCTTCGGGGCTCTGTAAAAATCCTGTCTGCGTCCTCTCGGTCAAAGACTACCTATAATTAACCCTGCAAACTTAAAGAAATTATATGTATAGTATTTTTGTAAAATACTTTTTATATTGGAATTTTTATAGTAAAAGCCGGCAGTGGGAGTCGATTCCGGGCACTCTTTTTATTAACGCTCTACCTACAACCTATATGGGACAGAGTTTTACATGGTCGAGGCTTTGACCGGCTCAGTATAGATCTGAATACTCCCCTACCGGACAGTATTTTTATTTACTGGAAAAGAACTCTTTTCTTATGGGACAGAGTTTTACAATATTATTCGTTATGAGACATCCAGACCATTTCAGAAAGCGTGTTCCAGCAGTGGAAGATAGGCTGGAAACTGTGTATTTATAGCGGAGGTAACTATTTGAAGGAATTAAATCTAGACAACTTCCGCAACAAGTAAGTACCATTATATTTATAAAGTTCGGTTTCTTTCTGGACAGATTTCATATTTTAGTATCATATCATTTAATACTTAAAAAATAACATTAATACTTACCAGCCTTTCAAGGTTTGGACAGCAACTACTTTTTAATTCGCTATAAGAAATAAACTACGCATTAGTCAAATACAGCAAAGAGCCTGTATTCCTTCAACAAGCTATCATTATTTTGACTTTCTTACAGGTAATACAAATAACATATTTAAAGTTCAATATAAAATGTATACGTTTATCTCTGGCTCATCCTGAAGGATGACATTCATTTTCTTTCCCTTGTTTGTCTTCTATCGTTCAGCTATATTTCCCACCTATGATTCTCTCCAATTCTCAATCCAAATGGAAGAATATTTTCACTTCGAAATGTTTTACTCTACGGAAAATTGTTATTTTGTTTTCTACCATGATTTTCTTGTTTTCTACAACACAGCATTAAAACCATTAAGTTCCTATGACCATAGGATACCGGTACTTCATGTCGAATTAAAGTATCAACCCTGAGAACGACACCAGCCTTCTCACAGGACAATATTGATCTGGCTACTCCATTAAACGAATTCAGCACGGGCAATCTTCGGTAGCAATTACAATATACTATTACATAATTCTAAATTTCATTACAAGATGCAGCCCCCCCTCTCTTAAAAATCTCGAAACTAGATTAATTTAATCTAAAGTATAACGCTCAAAGGAAATGAAGAGGTGAATTACGAAGAGAAGGATGTAGAATGTTGTGTTTAGATAACAAAAAGAACAGTAGTAAACTAATTTATCCTCTTTTAATAACATATTATCATATTAATGAATTTAGGAACTCATCTTCTTGAATAGGAAACAAGTATCGTGTGCATTCCTCTCATATTTGGGAGGGACACATTGACCCATCCCTTAAATTTAAGAATTTTTAAATTAAATTTAAAAAAACAGAAGTTAGTAAATGTTCTCTAGGACAAATACATACCTCTGTAAATTTTGTTAGTCCAACTTGTTTATTCAATGGGTTTTAAAAAAGGCCAAATGGAATAGAATTTTGTTATATTTTTCTTCTTGGATTTATGCCTCTTTATCCTTAATTATGTTCCCTCAGTTTGTCCGTGTAGAATGGCTTCAAACGGTCCACCGCGATGTCTTGAATTCTGTGCTTGAATTCAGATGGTAGTTCGACTCGATATAAGTTTGAATTAAAATTCTCCAAGATTCGTGCCGGGCCTTCATAGTGAACGGTAAAATGTTCAGGTAAACAAATCTTTCTTGTGGGATAATATACCAAAACAAGGTCCCCTAGATTATAAATTGTCTGTCTATGGTGTTTATCGTAAAACTGCTTTTGTTTGTTATACGCCTGTTCCAGGTTACTTCGTACTTTCTTCCTGATGGTCGCTAGTTTATCTCTGTCAATTTGTATATGTTGTCTTGGTTCGAGTGTACATTCTGTCGGGATTCTAGGTTCGTAACCAAACAATAAGAAGCTTGCTGAATATTTGGTCCCTCTTGTACGTAAGTATTGATGCCAAAAATAACGTGCGGTAACCATCTTTCCCATTCCGTATGGTGTTCTTCTATTTCCGCGTTTATGGCGAGTACTGTTTTTGCGATCACATATCGTGTGGCTAGTTCCGTGGCTACTAGTATGTATAAATTTTTTCTTCTCTACTTGGGAAAGGCCCTAGTTCGTCATATAGCCATGTTGTTGCTATCTCTCCTACCGGGTGATGTAGTAGTTCGGCCTACTTCTTTTGGGGTAGTTTCTTTACACGTTGGCAAACCTCGCACGTACATATTTTGTGAGCAAGATAGTTTTTGAGATACGGCATATAAAATTTCTTTATGGTGGTTTTGTACGATTTTGAAAACCCAAAATGCGGGTTGGTCGATTGGCAGTGGAAGGTTGTGAACCACAAATTGGCTAGCGATTTCGGTATACATAAGAGATATAGTAAGCCATAATCAGGATGGTTTTGTTTCCTATATAAGATGCCGTTTTTGAGTAAAAAATCTTGCTGATCTAACCGTGGAGATCTTGTCTGGTTCCTTCCTCTCTAAAACAGAAATGATTTATTGTGCCATCTTTACGCTCTTTTGCGATGTTTGGTAAAAGCTCGTTATCTCCTGCTTCTACAATATTAACTTGAAGACTTTTGGATTTAAAAGCATGGTAGTCTTCGCCCTTTTCATCGTCATTTTTTTCTTTTCCCTCTTCTTTCCTAATATATTGGGTTTGTTCGAGCCTACTGATGATGTCTGCTGGATGTTTGGACCCCGGTAAATACAGTATATCAAAATCGTAATCAGCTAAGAATAGCTTATATCTTGTGTATTTTCCGACTTTGTCAAGCTGTGTGCTCATCGTCGCTATACACTTTGCGTCTACGTATAGATTGAATTTTCGATTTAGTAAAAAGTAGCGAAATTTGTGCAATGTGTATATGAGAGCATACAACTCATTTTGCCATATGCTAGCTTTCTCTTCACTTTTCGTTAGCCTTCTAGAACGATAGGCAACCACCTTCTTAGTGTCAGTTTTTGGGTCATAGCAAGCGAGTATTCCTCCTACTTGAGTTTGACTACTATCGCTATAGACGCGGATTTCTAGCGAGTCGTCAAAATGAGCGAGTGATGGGGCGTTTAATATGTCTTCTTTTAATTGTTCGAAGAGAGCATCATGCTTCTCTGTTCATTTAAATTTAGATCTAGAGGTTACTAATAGCTGGAAAGGCTCAATTTTTATAGTAAATTCTTTGATGTGCGCTCTAAGGTATGAGCATAGGCCAATACAGCTTTTGAGAATCCGCTTAGTAGTCGGTTTCTTAAAATTTCGTGTTTTCTTGGCTATCTTTGGAGATATTTTAATGGATTCCCCACTAACAAGGTGTCCTAATACATTAAGCTCCTGGTAGCCAATATGTGTCTTCTTGGGTGATGCCCGAAAATCGTGTTTCCAAATTTCTGAAATAATAATTCTAAATCCTGCAGGTGCTGTGAAAAATTATATGAACTAGTGACAAGGTCGTCGGCAAAATTTGTAATTCTGTCTGGTAGTCCTTCCAAAATCATCCTAGTAGCAAGGGACAAGCTCTGACTTGATGTACAATGGCCATCGTACACCTCAAACATTCGTATGATTTTCTGGTATGATTAAGATTGAAGGTCATGTATTTGCGGCTTTTACGATGCAACAATATTTGGAAGTATGAATTCGATAGATCGACAGTTGTTATGAAGGTTTTCTCCTTTATAGAGTTTAGAATGTCCTCTGTTCATTGAAATCGCACCGATAAGTATTTGGTATAACTGTTACATTTCTGTAGATTGAGAACTATTCGAAATTCTTTCATATTAGGTTTTCTGAGCACCAGAAATGGAGAGCAAAATTCATTATTGTCTGTAGGCCTGTTTATTTTTGCTTTGATAAGGTATTGAATCTGTTTGTTTACCTGACCTCTGATATGTAATGGAATAGGTGGGGAATGGTCGTGGAATACGGCGGACTTAGAAATCCTAATTTTATGAACATATCCCCTAAAATATCCGATGTCATCAGAGGCATACGTAAAAACGTCTCTATATTTAAACAATAAGTCATAAACTGCTTGTCTTTGCTTTCTGTCCAGGTCGGGGTTAACGTCAAAAAGATCTTTATTAAAAATTGTTTTTGTGTATTTTAGGTGTTCTTCCGTTTCCTCTTTTGTCTTAAATTGATATGCTTTTTCTAAAAAATTTGATTATTCTAAGGCGTTGAAAGAGACTTCGTGCCCCTCCTCAAGAACCGCCACTGGTGTATTCTTTTTTAAAGTGACGCTATTGCCACTGGGATTTGAAATGAAAATTGTCATTTTGTTTACTTCTATCTTCTGGTCGAGATCATTTAACCTATGTTTTTCGCGTATTCCAGGAAGCAATGATACATACAGGAATTCCTTGTCAGCTATTATTTTCTTTCCTGTCACTTGTATGAATGTATGAGAACGTGGAGGTAATGTTATTTGCTTAGTCATGTACAAACAATTGTGGTCTGTCTGCGATACTATCCGAGTCGTAAAAGCTGACAGCGTATTTTCTTTGCTCTCAAGTGGTAGCTGTGGCTTCCTTGGACGTTTAAAGGAGATTGTATTTTTGTTTAAATCGATGATGGAATGCGAACGTTGGAGAAAGTCAATTCCTATAATTATTGGCATAGTCTTGTCGATTACTCTAAAGTAATGAGTAGATGTATGTGATCTATTTTAAATTTTATCAATGCTGTTTGGTTCAAACGAATATTATTTCCTGAAATTCCTTTTATTATTGTCTAGAATGGAATGAGACTTGTCCAAGGGGGAACGGCGTCGGCTTACCAGTGGGAAACCGTACTTACTGTATCAATTATCGCATTCTGAGGGCCTGATTTAGTTTTAATTGTTAAATGCGACCTGTTATTTTTGTTCTCTGTCCCGTTTTTCTGATCATCTTAAAAACAAAAAGGTTGCCTGGAATCTATGGAAGTCACATCCGAGTGACTACACATACAAACAATTCGCTAAAATAAGAAGCTTTACGAAGAAGGTACAGCGACGTAAGTACTTTGAATACATGGACTCAATTGGTGATTTTTCTGTTAGCAACCCTAAACTATTTTGGGCTGTAATTAAATCTCGCTCGAAATCTCCCGGCATACCAGCAACAGTTCATGACGAGAATTTTGAAGCTAGTGATGGTCAGAGACCCGACCTTTTTAATAACTACTTCTGTAAAACATTTACCGCCTTTCCCCCTCTCCGCCCCATTTGTACTAACACCTTATCAGATCTCTCTACCACCCCGGGTGAGGTTTTGGTTCTCTTGCAGTCGCTTTCTCCACATAGATCTGTTGGGCCCGACAACATTGGCTCTCTCTTTCTTAACGAAATTGCTTCAGCTATTTCAGTTCCTTTGTCCATCCTATTCAATAGATGCTTCAGAAAAGGATATTATCCCACCAGCTGTAAACTAGCACATGTGACCCCAATATATAAATCAGGACTTAAAGATCAAGTATCCTCCTATAGGCCAATATCTCGTCTTTCTGTAATATCTATTATCTGCGAAAAAATAATCAAAGAAGGCTTCTCAAATTCACGTCGCCTTACATTCATACTTCTCAGCATGGCTTTCTACCGAAAAGCTCAAGTCTCACAAACTTAAGTACTCTTCTTTCCTGTGCAGTTCAATGTATAAATAACAATACTCAATTAGATGTCAATTATTTTGATCTCTCCAAGGCCTTTGATTCTGTCAGTCACATTCTTCTTCTCCACAAGCTTTCCAATAGATTTAATGTACATGATAAATTTCTCTCTTTAATCACCAGCTATCTAAAGGGCCGTAAACAGAAAGTTGTTCTTTCAGGGGCGACTTCTAACCACCAACCTGTGATCTCGGGGGTTCCTCAGGGAAGCGTACTAGGGCCCCTGCTATTTGTCCTGTATATGGACGATCTCTACTCTCACCTATCAGTTAATCCTAGTGACCTTTTGCTTTTTGCTGACGATTGCAAATTATATAGAGAAATATCACGTTTCCATGACACAATTGCCCTACAGGAAGACATAAATTACTTTGTAGACTCGTGTGAAATGTGGCAATTGAAACTTAACAGTAAGAAATGTGACAGTATTACAATTACTCTGAAAAAGTATCCTGTTCCCTCCAAATACCATATTAACGACTCCCCTATAACACATTCTGCCAGTCATAATGATCTTGGTGTCATCTTTGATTCGAAACTCTCGTTCTCTGACCACATCTCCTCAATAGTTAAGAAATCAATGCGTATGCTGGGGTTTCTTTACCGATTCACTGGACTACGTACTGTGGCATCATTAACAACATTCTATAAAACTCTAATAGCACCCAAGATCGAATACTGCTCTCCCATATGGGCCATGGCTGCACCTACACATCTCTCTAGACTTGAGTCTGTTCTCAATTTCTTTATTGCAATAGTACGTTTTCGTGTTCCCGCACTTCGAATATTACCTAAGGAGGAAATTTTGCGATATCTTAATATCCAGACGCCGGAAGTACGCAGAAATAACTCTGATTTGAAGTTTCTTTATAAGATTGTTAATGGGAACCTAAGATCAGAAGCCCTAATTCAACAACTATCCTTACAGGTGCCTTCTCGCAAAGCCCGGAATACCTAGCTATTCCATCTTGTACGCCCTAGGTTGACAATTATACAGAGGTCTCTTTTTCACCGAGTACCGACCTATTATAATAATCTAACTAGTGAGGTGGACATTTTTTCGAGCTACCAGGTGTTTGAAAGAGCAATAAAACGCGTGCTGGCCAAATAATATTACTTGTGCACTCTTTGTTAATACTATTGATGTTACTGTTGTTATTTTTTTATTATTTTTCTTTTTTCTTTTTTCCCGCTTGTTGACATTTCCCTGTGTAAAATGGCACAATTATGCTGTATCTGGGAATTTGTTCAATAAATAAATAAATAAATAAATGTGTTTATACAAATATTCTACTGACAGAATATATTAACGTCTGTTCATTTTAAGTTGTCTTTCTAACTTTAAAACAAAATATGCATTTTAAATTTAAAAAGAAATTCTGTAAAAGGTAGACATCTTAGAAACGAGATGGATAAAAACAACTTTTGTTGTGATCTTTCTAGTTGTATCTTTTTCAATTCTCACTCAGCCAGTAAAAGACGCAAAAATCAGGACAAAAATTGATTGACAAAAACAGAAATGTAAGTTCGAGTTGTTTCCTAATAGAGTCATTTTCAAAACAGGACATTAATCATACTACGCTTTCTTGGGTATATTTTCCCCGTTTTTATCGCAATATAAATTGATTGGACAGATATCAATGATTGAATTGACAATGGAAACTAAGAAACGTGAAGCATCGCTACTCCAAGCTGTCCCGTAAGAAAGAAAAAATCTAGGTTACGAATCCATAAGAACCCTAGCGCAGATAAGATGCCTTGGAAAACCATTAAAAGACTACCTGAGACAGGTTCGAGGAGTTGTTTTGTTTCAGAGGAAATGAGTGGATATATAGTAAAGTTTAAGATCTGACGTGAAGTGACGTGGCTTAATAGAACAATGTCCGAAGTCAAAGGCACGTAACTTCTAACTTGAGCTATGACTCTTTAAGCTAGTACCGATTGTTATCCAGGTCTTGGATCCAGAATACATTCAGGGAGGGAACTTAGCAGAAGGGACACTACCTTCCAGTGACATTGCGGGACGCTATAGCTCACCACATCAGTTAGGAGACATTAACAGCAAGTTCATCGAGGCAGACACAAACAGCAGTCAGAATCGCAAACGATTGGACACTGAGTGCGAGCACAGATTTCGACAGGAATTGATTGAACAATTTCGTGTGTGATAGTGCGGATGACCTGAACCTCTTCCTCCCCAAAAAGCTACAGAGACAGGAATTACAGTAAGTATTAATCTTTACACTGTTGGGTGGATTTATATACTACAATGACCCATGTTATTACAATTTGTTAAATCCAATGCTCAAGAATTTACAAGTAAGCGAAAACCAATCGTGTGAATTTTGCGTAATGATTATTTCTAAACGATAATAAATAGCATCGATCCTTGCGCGAAGTAATGATAGCTATTTTTTGCCCTCATGTCATAAAAATTCAAGCAAGTATTTATACATACTATATCTCCAAGTGTGCACAAATATTGGTTTGAACAAAAATTAAATTACATGATTCTACATTCTTATTAATAAGAGGAGAAACCAATCGTTCTGCGTAAGTATTGGGTGTTTCTAGCTACGCCCAATCCTTATGACGACAATATTGTATCAGTGGTAGTGTAAACAAACAGTTAGATTTTGATTTCTTTTAGCTGATCCCAGGGAAACGGGTTAAACGAAGCTGAAGGCAAGTAATTTTATTTAATATGCTGAAACACTAGCAGAATTTGAAACATCAGGGAGATTTATACTACACTGAAATCTGAAGGTTCAGTACGCAAACATGAATGATTTGTGAAATAAAAATGAATGTTAGTATTTACCAAGGAACGTTGTTGAAAACGTATAACTATACTAATTTATTTAAATGTTACTGAAGGTTTGTCATATACTTGACGAAGTTAAATGTAAAATTTAATATTGATGGAACAACAAATGTCCAAAAAATAATAAAATTTATTATCATTTATAGTTTAATATTGATACCATTGTTCTTTAAAGGCGATAACTAATTGTTTTACAACTATAGCAAAGCAATACTAACCTTACCAGAGCATTATTACTAAATCTTTCTACAATGGGATTCGTCTTCAAATACAAACTCACAACATTGAAATCCTTAAGGCACTGCAACTGACCCAAATATTGTACCTACAAAGAAAAGAAGAAATATACGAGCATTAATACATAGCGATAGGAAACGAACATAAGACTGTCCGTACGGGCTTTCATGCTACGATCCCGAAAGACATTCAGGTTGGTTCGTTGGCCACAAATGATTACTAACGATACTATAGTTTGAGGCTGGGATATTTTACGCACACTGGATATTACGGGTGCGGTGCGGGTTGACTATCTGACTGGACAGTGTACAATGGACAGTGAAAGTGCCAACTTATAAAAGTAAGTATAGTTAAAGCAAAAACTATTGCAAACTGTAGTACATGAATTCTTGATGCAGTAACTATGTATTCACTTTTATTTATAAATAATATATGATATCGATTATTCTGCAATATCCACACACAATAGCCATCTACCTTAGTCAGCCCGTCGCACACAATGATTTAAATGTTGTAATTTCTGCAAGCTAATTGCCTGTAAAACGTTTCATCAAGTGCTTTATTCTGTTCTTCCTTCCACTCATGGCAAAAGATGCAATAAAATTGTCAATTCAAGGAAATACTTGGAATATTAATGCTTAGACATCGGATTTTTATTCAACTGCATATTTTATTTGCTTATAAGCATCTCTGTTAAACTTGGTAGGAGTTTCTAACAACAATAACACAGCTCGAGTTCGAAGTTTTATGCATATATAAGAGCATTTCAGCATATTCAATGTTTTTAACAGCGTATTCGATTGGGTGTAAAAAATGCCGAAAGATAAATCAAGAAGTTCACTTAAACAGTGGACACAAAATAATATATCACAGATAGTAAATAATTTTCTATTATTTTCTATTATATATTAATACGGAAATATTGTAAACAGAACATTCCACAAAAATCGACTATCCGTAAACACAACTTCGGCGAATGCTATAAGATGGCAATCGAATAGATTCGGAAGGAATAGGACAATTATCATATAGGGGGGCTGTGGATGAAATCACAGTCTCTGCTGTCGATTCGTTGCAAAAACGATCGTTGGGAAGCTCTGCAAATATGACCCTGTACATCTTATTTTATTGCGTCAAAAAGTGTAAATATGGTCAACAATAGCTCGTTTCACTCAACAAAAGCTCGTTTTATCAATGAATCTTTGAAAATATTGTGGCCGGCAAGCAGTACGGACGAAAAGTTTTCTGCCTTGGTATCCGATGCTGCTAGTTACATCCTGAAGGCAGGTACAACAATGGAAGTTTTTTTTATCCCCAGATAAACTACATTATCTGCTTGGCTAATGGACTTCATAGGGTACCAGAAGAAATCGGATTTCTGTTTTCGAATGCCCATTCCTTAATATCAAATACAAAGAAACAAACTCTTTGTGAAAGCACACCTCCATATACAATCGTATCATAAAATACTTCCTCATACCTCTCTCTTGAACCCGTTCTTACCCGCTGGGAAATTTGGCTTAAGTCTGCAACGTTTTATAGGGAACATTTTGACGAAGTGAAAAGTGTTGTGCAACAATTTGTCTCTTCTGAGGTAAAAATCATTCAGCAAAGCAATGAAGCTTTCTATTGCAAAGACGTTAAGAGAAATATAATAATGATAAAGAATCATTTTAAGATCGTATCGATAACACTTCAGAAACCAGAGATGCGAAAGATGTTGCTCCGTGAATGCTTATTTCGAGCTGATAAAGTTTAGTACGTAGCCCAGTCAGTTCCTGGTGAATTTGGACGCTCTGTGGAAAAGAAATTGACGATTGTTCCTGCCAGAATCTCCGATTACAAAACAATTGCAAGAAAATACAGGTACTGAACTTGTTCCTCTCTATAAACATTGTCCGATAATCTCTCTTGAGGCTGAGAGGTCATATTCTGCATACAGACTTATTAAAAAAGGAAAAGAGAGAGAGAGAGAAAGTACGTGTATACGTATTCATGGTAAACATTTATCCTTATTGTAGCCTGGACGCGAGACCAAATATTATTCAAATTCCACCCAAATTTGAGTAATATTTGGAATGCATGAATGAAATCTTAAGGCGAGAGATCATTGCGTGACGTAAGTTCATTTTTTTTTATAGACTACTATGTCCTTTACATCTTCATCTACAAACAGAAGCTTTCTTACGAGTTGTCTTTGATAGTGGTGTTTCATGCACTCAACCAACTCCTGATCCATCGGCTGTTTTTCAGTAATTTTCAGTTTGTCATGTATTGTCGGTACGACACGTTTTCTTTTTGAAGACATTGTTTCACTTCAATCATAGTTTAAAACAAACTAACACACACACAAGACAACAAACCCTGGGACAGTGATTGTAAAATGTCCACGCAATGTAAACAATAGAGACAGGAAGACTTCTGACAGACTCGCCAGCTAGTATGTATATCGCACCGCTATATACTGTCCGCAGTAAGATCACATTGACGAATTATTATACAGTATTCCTGGTGATTTCACATTTTTCTTTCCAGCAAAATTTTTAAGTATTTTTACTTTTCTGAATTCGATCCGCATAAATAGCAATCCGGATAATCGGCGCTTTACTGTAGTACAGCCTAGAGCAAAAGCTGACATATCGGCGTCTGAGTAAATGTAAATGAATTTTTTATAGGCAATTTTATTTCTGTTATACCTTTTGAATTCATACTGATTCCACCGCATCAAGATGACCGCTCCATTGGAGACATGCGCCAGAGAGGAGCAAAGAGCAATTATCAGGTGTTTGTATAGCGAGGGTGAACAATCACATGCAGTATGAAGTTCTGAGTGTCGCTCCAGCAAGCAAACGAGTGGTATAAAAAGTTTAGAAGTGGAGTGTCAACGCTGAATGATGTAACGTGCTCCGGTCAACTGCATCCACTGCAACTACATCAGAAAGTGTTCCTACCATGGAACTCGTGATCAGAGAAAATTGCAGAGCTAATATTAATGAAGCGGCTTCTCATGACAACGTAAGTCATGATTCTGTACACCATATTATTTACGGGACGCCGCAGTTCAATAAAATTTCCGCTAGATGAATTTAAAAGCACTTCATAGCATAACAGAAGGAAAGTTTCTTACTCTTTAGAACTGCTAAGACGACATAAAGCCGAAGGAAATCATTTATTGACACGTATAGTCAATGGCAACAACAAGATGCCAGTTGAGTTGACGATCAGTTGCCTGTCAACAACGAGTTGACACGAATAGCAATAGTTTACATGAAAAGCGGTCCTGCTAATTCTTATATGTAATGACCTCCTGAATCCGAATTCGACCTCCATTTTTCCCATTACCCACCATTTACGGGGAGGCCCCTCACCTATTTCTATCACTTTTCGAAAAATTGGAGGGATGAAAAGGACTATTATTTAAGCCTGTACATTTCTTCTGAGCAGCTAGAGAAGTGAAAATTTCTAAAACATAAAAAAAAATCAGTAAAAATGGTCGATTTTTCCGGTTTTTTCCAAATTGTACACTTATTTTCGACATATTCCAACTTCCAGCTTCCTCATCCTCCCCAAAACACCGCCAAATAATATAAATAAATAGCAACAATTCGGAAGATTCGCTGTACCACGTTGGCTCTCTCAATATCTCGCGCTTGCACATGAAGTTTCATGCTTTGAAAACTTAAGTTTGCATTAGTCATGCCCTGTAATGCTTACCTTCTTCAGTACATCTCTAGCAATCGTACAGTCAACTTGTTGGTCTGTTGGATTCTGTTTCCAAGTTGTAGCAATTGTGTAAAACGGTAGTTTTTTTTTTTTTTTTAACTGTCTTTGTCCAAGTAAATTACAATACGTGAGTGTAAGTTGTGATTAATATCGAGCATTGATTTACTGATTAACTACGCCACGTGTGAGTGTAAAAATCATAGCGATAGCTTCTGCTACGTTTGTGCAATTGACTTTATATGCGCAACAAAAACTGCTTCTCTGCTTCTTAAAACTGCTTATAAATTTTACTTTGGATTGCCAAAAACAAGCATTGGGCACCAAGTTTGCTGCACTACTTATTAGAGCAACTCGACTGAATGGCTCAAAAGTACCCGTAAATTAATGCCATTTACTGATACCATGGTTTCTCGCGGACCTTGCTGTCACCTCACATATCCACACTTTTGTGTGATTTCCACCGTCGGGTTCTCTAGCAAAAGTAAGCATACAATTCAGTATCCTGATATCCCTCCAGCTTTAAGACCAGTTCCTCACATCGACTCTTTGCCAATCCCAGTGCCTCCAAAAACTTATACTCTACAGCCAGAAACGGATTTGAAAGACTTTGAGCCACCGCCTGGGCCATCAAATGATGATACGCCCACCGATTATGAAGACTGTTCACTGAGTCAGCTCATCTACAATCTCACTTCATTACTCAGTCGGACTTGAATAATTTCATCAGGGATCTGGATTTACCTAAGAGTAAATCTCAACTTCTTAGATCTCGATTCCAGCAGTGACATATCTTAGAAAAGGGCGTAAAAATCTCTTCTTACAGGACCAGGCAGTCAACCCTGAAATTACTTTTTGCGGAATGTGAAGACCTAGTGTTCTGTCTAATTCAAATGTATTGATGCCATATGACCCAGACAAATGGAGACTGTTTATAGACTCATCAAAGACAAGCTTGAAAGTAGTCCTGTTGGCTAATGGGAATGAGTTATCATGGATTTCGGTTGCATTCTCTGTGGATACGAAGGGAACGTACGAAAACATCAGCCAAATCCTTGGTAAAATAAATTACAGTAAAGTCACGCTAATCTGAACTAATTGGGACCGAACCCTGTTCGGATTACATGATTTTTCGGATTAGCCGGAATAACAGTAAAATCACAGTTTGAAGCGGGTGAACGAGTCTATTCTGTTGTAATACGTAGTGAATAGTATTTCAAAACAAGTTTTCTGACTACAGTATAGGTACTGTACTGGAAAAATGTTAAAAATGTTGGAAAAACTTGATGCCTTTATCTTTCCACGTACAGTATGTACAGTAGTTACAAATCTTTCCGTTAGGGATATTATTATTTTTGTGTAGTTCACTCTGCCCGTGTAACGTGGGTTCCTGTCACCACGGCATGGCGCGTCCTTAGGTTGCGGATCGAGGAGAAGACCTCTAGAGGTTAGCTGCGAATTAACTGAATAAGCAATCGCGGACAGATGACAAGGAGTTGTGGGTTTGGGTAAGACTAAGTACCTCATGCTGAAAAAAAAAAGTACTTGTTCAGAAACATTCACAAAAGCCTCGGACAAGGACTGATAACTTGGCACGACATCAGAAAAAGAAAATAGACATAAAATTTGGAACATGGAATATTAGAAGTCTTTATAGGGTAGGCGCGTTAAAATCCGTAACGAGTGAGTTAGAGAAATACAGGATGGATCTAGTAGGAGTTCAGAAAGTCAGATAGGAAGGAAATGGAACTGTGAATTCCGGAAATTTTACGTTCTTTTACGGGAAAGGAAATAAAAATCACCAATTAGGAACAGGGGTTTTCGTTCACAAACGAATATTACCAGCAATTAGGCGGGTTGAATTTGTTACTGACAGACTTTCTTTTATTACTCTTAAGGGTCGGTGGTGTGATATTATTGTTTTAAATGTACATGCCCCAACAGAAGATAAGGATGACGATATAAAAGACAGTTTTTACGAAGAAGTAGAACGGATATTTGACCAACTCCCGCGATATTATATGAAAATTCTATTAGGGGTTTTCAATGCGAAGGTAGGACAAGAGAACATTTTCAAACCGATTATAGGGAACGTAAGTCTGTGTAAGGAAAGTAATAACAACGGTGTTAGACTCGTGAACTTTGCAACATCCAAAAAACTAATCGCGAAAAGTACAAAATTCCACATCGTGACGTTCATAAATACACTGAAAACAGACGGAAAAACACAAAATCAAATTGATCACGTTCTAGTAGATAGTAGAAGGCAATCTAGAAAATCTGATGTCCGGTCGTTTAGAGGGGCTGATTGAGACACTGATCACTACCTGGTAGCAGCGATAATAAGAGAGAGATTATCGTTGAATAAAGGAAATATTCAATGTCCGAAAGCGGAGAGATTTAATTTAAAGAAATTACAAGAGAGCCAGGTAAGAGAGGAATCCCAGTTTGAAGTTTCGAATATATTCTCGATTTTAGAAGATTCGGAGTGCACTAGTGTTGAGGATACTTGAATTGAAATTAGAGATAGCATTAAAATTTCAGCAAAAGAAAAATTGGTACACACGGAAATACGTAGGAACAAACCATGATTCGACCAGAAATGCATTAAACTAGTAGTGAAGAGAAAACAGACAAAATTACGTTGGCTACAAAACCCGAATGAAATAACTGCACAAAATTTCGTAGACATAAGGCGGGAGACTTCCAAAACTTTTAGAACAAAGAAACGTGATTTTTTGAAAGCTAAAATTAAGGAACTTGAAGATAATAGTAAAAATAAAAACATTCGGGACATGTATAAGGGGGTCAAAGAATTTACGAAGGCTATCAACCTCATGCTTATATATTAAAGAAATCTGACGGTACAGTTCTCACTGATACGGATAGCATCTTAAACAGATGGAAAAATTTCTTTGACGATTTTTTGAACACGCAGCCTAAAACTAATGTGCGTGAAGAAAAGGAGATACACACCGCAGAACCGTATATTCCAGAATCCAACCGAATAGAAGTAGAAACCGCTATAAAGAAATTAAAGAAACACGAATCTCCGGGTGTAGACGAAATTCCGGCTGAGTTAATTTTAGCTGGAGACGAAAAATTGTGAAAGATACACAAACTCATCCTCCTTATCTGGAACAAGGAAGAATTGCCACAAAAGTGGAAAGAATCAATCACTCTTCCGTGCAATAGAAATGGTTCTTAATACGCAACCCATAGATTCTTTTTCCGAAATAACTCACATGCCAACGACCAACTAATTTATTCTCTTGCAGCAAAAGAACATGTATAAGAATGTTCCCATATATATGCGTCAAACGAGAATATATACCCATATAGTGTTACTTCAGATCATGAACGCTTCTAGTCACGAAAAAATCGGTTTACGAACACAAATTACGAAATTTTGATTCAAACCACGAACAATGTCTCCCCTACGAACGTCACATTTGGCTTTGATGCCACGTTTTCGGTTTCCCAGCCACCGATCCACCAATCGAACCACTTCCAAGGATACAAACAAGTGAAAAAGTATAAGAAATATCACCAAGAAAGGAAACATCTACACAATTGCCACACATTATTATGGAATGGGATTTTCCTTACTCTACCTGTACCAGCAGTTATCAACCACAAAGGTACAGTTATATTACTTTATAAATGTATATTTTAGTTACAAGTAAATCCACAAACAAGTTAAAAAACTATGTTTCTGGGGCGAGCGAGTGGATTAATTGGATTTGAATTGATTTCAATGGTAAAATTATTTCGGTTTGCGAACGGAGTCAAAGAATGAATTTAACGCAAGAGAAAACAATACACTCTATTTAAGTAACTAATACTCTCATTATTCACCTTATAAGAAAGAAAACAGAGGAAACCTTGAATGAGAATCACCAACAAGAAGCTAATTCAGAATTCGAAGAAAGAGAAAAGACAAAATATATAGCTCTTTTAAGTATTCTATTCTTTTATATTATTCATTAATTAGCAGATATTTTCTCATGTCAACATGTAACTACATTGCCACGTGGATCTTTGGTGACCTGACAAACAACATCAGCAATGAAAAGCAAACGAAAAGGTTTTCTGAAATAAACAGAAAAAAATACAGAACACACAGCTGGCTGTACAGCTGGAAAGTAAATATTTAAGAGTTACAAGCAAGCTGTGCACCTATAAAGTATGCTGATCTTAGTTGAAATCTTAATCGACTTAAGCCTAGAGGGCAGTTTGACCATAACATCTGTCGAGGGCATGATGCTAGCAGTTTGTCGGCAATTGTGCAATTAAATTACTTCGTGCGTGGCTGCAAGAGGTGGTGGTGTTTTGCAGAATTACCGCTCGCATACATAGTGATGTGTCAGTGGCCCCTCGATGATAGTATACTCAATGAAATGCAGCGCATATGCACCGTTGAGCGTCTATACAGAAAAATCGTTCAAGAAGCCCTAACTGACAGGATGAAGACGGCCAGTACAACCAGTCACAAATATGAGCATACCAATACTAAACAATCTACTGTTGGAGACAGGTCTGCCTTTCCGCATCCTCTCGTACGAATTCTAGACCCAAAGATTTGCACGAAATATTGTGACCATCTGCTTCGTATACAATGCATGGACGAAGAGCATTTGGATACGTAATTGAATGGGGAAGGGAGGGGCGGAGGGTCTCGGAATTTCACTATGCTATTAGCTTCAAGATCTTGGAATTATTAGGTTGGTGTGAATGATATGTCCGCTTTGACGTCTGGTGGGAAACTCAACCCAGCAATACAACACAGAGATAGACTTATGTCACGAGTCTAACGTCACAAACTCAGTATACGTGCAATAAACTGGATGAGGTACCTAGTAAGGAGGCAGTGCCTTGTTGAACAGGGTCGTACGAAATTACGACATGGAGAACACACAACTGCGAGTGCTTTTCCTAATTACAACTTTAAACTGAGATATTCTGCATAGAAAGCTGAAAAAAACATACACCATGCATTTGAGTAATTAATGGTGAATGAACGCACTATTCGTCAATGGTTTGTCAAATTTCATTCCGGCGACAGTACTACGAAATAAGCGAATAGGCACCGATCAACATCATGTTCGGATAAGCTCTTTAGGAATACCGTGGAAGCACACTCGGAAAAGTGTTCATTTTCACTGCAGACGACTTAGGCACACATTGCCAGTATGGTGAAAAATTAGATTGGTGCTACAAAGGTTGGCATAAGCTAACAATAATTGCAGTCTGAGTGAGTTAGATTTGAGTTTAGCGTCTCTTTCAGCAGCGAGGCTACATGAGACGTGGACCTACACCTTAATGTGGGATTCGAACCACATTAATTCCCACTGGGAATCGATCCTAGGTCTCTTGTGCCAAACGCGCGTACGCTAACCTTATAGCTACGTGAGACTTCGCCGTCTGGAGGTATGGGAAAGTTTCCTGCATCGTATTATCACTCCAGATAAAAATAGAATTGCAATGACAATTCTAAATGGTTAGGACAATGGCTAGATAGTTATCAACGTTCAGGATGATTCCTAAACCACCTCTCTGTCTTTAGAATGTGTGTTATCGCTTGTACGATGAACTCTAATGGAAGTGATCCTCACGTCTTTCTCAGATGAGACGACAACATCAATGCTGATCATTACAATACTGAACTCCATTAATTGCTCCGCAAGCATCCATCAATAGTCAACAGACATTGTGTCCTCATGTTACACGACAATACTCTCGTTCACAGGACGGTGCAGGGTCTCCATGAGATATAGTATGAAATCTTTCCTCAGCCACCGCATTTCCTGATATCTTTTTCACTGACTACCAACTCTTCCGATATCTCTATGATTTCTTGGGAAGGGCCGCTTTCCCTGATAATGAGGCAGTGCAACTTGCGATTAAGGACTCCTTCGCATCGCAGACTCCAGACTTCTTTCTCCACGGAATTCAATCGTTAGCTGAGCGATGTGTAGTTGCAGACAGCGACAATTTTGATTAACCAAGCACTTTAGTTTCCATTCATTCGACTTTTGGAAATGATGTACCTGAGTTGAACATTTCACTCGCACCAACCTAATAATAGACTGACTTTTTCAGATATATTGAACATTCTCTAATAATCTGAATTCTTCTCCCTGATCGATCGCTCTGCAAATGAAACACAGTGATATGTTTATTTTTCATCCCTCGTCTACATCCTACCAGCCAAAGGTGACAAATGGTAAATACAGATTAAATCAGCAGTAAACTTTACGGGTCAATATGAGAATTTACTGATCATACTATACGGTTTGGATATTGTTCAGCATAATCTGCAGAAGCAGTGAAGGTATAACGAGAAAAGCAACCCTATCCCTCCCTTCTTTCCTGTGGACCTGGATGCAAATCAAAGATAAAGAAATTGTTTACGTGATACAGGAAGGAAACGGGTCAATACTTGCAAAACTTACAGATACTATGTTGTCTACGCTCGTATCGTTAAAATCAAACTAGAAACATTTCTGTATTAAGCCAAACACTCTACTGTTACGTCACTGTGATCCTATCAATATATTAGTCATTCAACTACATGCAATTAATGTAATGTTGCAGTTTATGAATATATTTATAGAGCAGGAGTGAATAATATTGCGCAATATAAAATTTTATCCAGTATAAAACAAGTCACATTAACTGGGAGCATTGTGCTGCGTTGAAACTGAAACACAACGTCAAAGCCTTCACATAAACATAATAACAGTGAAAAGGGCTTTACTATTTAAAAAAAAAAAAAAAAAATCTATCTAAAAAAAAGTTACCATTGTATAACAGTATAACATGCTCAATGGCCTCTACTGGGAACAAGGCTAAAATGTGAACGTAAGTGTTATATAGACAGATACAGAGAAGAAAATAAAGGAAGATTACATGCTGAAGCTTTAGGGAGAAATGGAATTTAGCCCATATCCACTAATGATTGTGAGAAAGATCAGAAGATGAATCTATTTCTGTGAATTCCTTTCAACATGCAGGGGCAAAATGTGAATAAGAGAAAGAATTGTTGTATGTTCTTCACTTCCTACTTACATACTTACATACACATACCGCATTTTTACAGCGACAATACGCCATCTTCCACTGAATGTGTGCTTTTATTTCTAAAATATGCAACTAGTGTGACCAAGCGTCTCAATTTCATCACTAGACACTTATGAAGATGTCCTTTTTCAAAAATGGTTAACCATGAAATTTATAGAAGTAGCAAAGATAAACAACAAAGATTCTACAGAATTATCGAAGGCCATTTGTGTTTTAGATATTGAAGAACACAACTCATTATTGCAAGTTAAACTGTGTGTTTATTAATTCTGCGATTAGAAATTTACACTCGATCAGAAAGGCTTACCACGTAACGTTACTAACTTTCTACAAATCTTTAAGATTGATATTCTTTTCTTACCGATACAGCCTTTCTATTTGATATGTGCCCCTTCTGGCGCTGCAGTCGATGTGTGCTATCCCGTACCTCCCTCAAAAGAGGAGGGAGAAGTTGTTGCGGCCGAGATCTTTCAACTGTTAGATGCGGAAGCGTTATCAAAATGAATTATGTCACGGACTTCGCTGTCCTCTGTCTTGTTAGCCATTCTAAGTAGCCTACGATCTTCACTCGTCAAGACCAAACGATTGAATGACAAATTGGCAACACAGCTGAGGTCATTCACTTCTTTTCCCTAAGCAAAGGGAGAATTTCCTCCGTCAGGGGGTGGCGGGGGTGGGGCCGAAGAATAGTTCGCATACTTTCCGAGGGCATAGATGAGATAGACAGGCTCTAGTAATTTCAACAAATATGCTACACTATTCTCGTAATATATAAAGGTAACCAAAAAAGTTCTATCGCTTTTTGTGGAGGTATGTATTCAATTGGCCCTCACACGGTGAGTTGAATGAAAATGGAGATAAGGCTAAATCAGGTGTTGGTGTGGGTATATCCAACATACTGGGGTAAAACGCCGCTGCAGCGGGCCGGAAGATATACCAGGCCTTTGGTCAGGGTGTCGTGAATACGCGGACAGTGCAGCGGGCCGGAAGATATTCCAGGTCTTTGGTGAGAGTGTCTGACTACGCGGACAGTGCAGCGATGGTTTAACAAGTTTAAGGACGGTGACGAAGTACTTGAAAACATACCACGTGTCGAAAGACCAACACATATACAAAATGAAGAGCTTTAGGTAGCAATTGAGGTGAACAGACATGTGAAGAACTGGGACTACAATTCAGACTGAGTGGAGAAACCACTCAGCAGCATCTCCATCAACTTGGGATGCACTACAAGTTGGGTCGATAAACCAGCATAATTTGACTCCAGGCTAGAAGGCAACGCGAGCAGACACGTATGTTTCTTTGCTGTCTCGTCTGAGGAAGAAGTCATTTCTGGACAGGGTGTTGACATGTGATAGAAAGTGGGTCCTATACGAAGCTCCACGGCGCCGTCATCATTGGTTAGCATTCCATGAACCGGTTCCAGAACAGCCGAAACCAGCACTGCACAAGGAGGAGATCCCTTTGTGTGTTTGGTGTACTACTCGCGGCATTGTGCATCGGGAACTGCAACTAGCAGGTAAGTATCAATGCACAAAACTCTGGAGACAACACTTCTGAATCGCAAAGGGGTCCTCCTGTTACAGGACAACGCTAAGACCCACATGGCTAGGATGACCCGGGACACCATTCTACGCCCTGGATGGGAAACACTATTGCATCCACCATACTCTTTGAGCATTGCACCGACCGATTATCATCTGTTCCATTTGTTGGATAATCAGCTTTCAGGACGCCAGTTCATGTCCCTAGTAGAGGTGCAAAATGCACTTCATACCTTCTTCGCTTCACGGTCCACCAAATTCCTTCGCGATGGAATCCATGGCCTTCCAGAACGTTGGCAGATGCTGATGGGGACTATTTTTGATCTTCCAAGTACGTATTAGGTGACATATCGATGTTCAAAGGTTGTCGGTGTAAAAGCGGCAGAACTTTCTTGGTTATCTTTATAAAAGGAAATAATCTAATTACACTTTTATAGACAGAAATATACTCACCAGATTATTACTTAGATTCAGTATACTGATTTTCAGTTTTTTATTGAATTCTTTTTCGTTCGTTTTCAGAAACTGACATATGTCCCACATACTTTTTAATTTATTGCCTGATAAATTCCAATGGACAACGTCGGGTATTATCTCATAAACAGCCTTAAGTACTGCACTCATTACATTTTTGCTTGCCAACGGACAAAAGAAGTCATTCACCAGCGCTAAAGTAAAAATTAAAAGAAAATTACCAGCATTGTAAATTATGCGCATTCTCAAACGATATTTAACTGAAAAAGAAAACACGAATAAAAAATTAGTCTTTCAAGAGTTCAATGAAAACACTTGGAAATATTATAATATAAATTCAAATTCTTATATAATCAATATCAATCTATATTGTAAACATACCATCATTAACAATCTATAAAAATATATGCATGTATGTGTGTATCATCAGCAATCTCTATATATAAAAATATATATGTATGTTTCAACATAGCTCTGGAACGCCTGGGGCAATTTTAACTAAACTTAGTACACATATTACTTACAAACTGGAAAATAATACTAAGGGCATAGGACCCCCTAGCACACCTAGGAGAGTGGGAGAAGGTTAACACATTAAAGCGATCGGAAACAATCGAATTAGTGTTTAATTCATAGTTTCCGGGTCGCTGAGATGAACAGTAACACCGCTGATGTCGTTTAAGTCGAAGTTGTGCTCTCATTAGCATCTATTGGGGGGGGGGGGGATTGTGACACCTAAAAATAATCGAAAAGACCTATATTTGAGTCAAATCCACCGTTTTTGGAGTCACTAAATTGAGAAGTCCAACTTCAGCCCCCAGAATAGCTAAGACCCCCTAGCACACCTAGTAGGAGTGGGACGGAGTGACATAAAAATGGTCGATCATGGAAGATATTAGTGTCAAATCTAAAGTTTTCGGGGTCGCTGAGATGAGCAGTCACACTCCCGATCCGACTTCAGTTCCCAACGGCATCAAGGGTGAGAAGGGCTGAAAAATAAAATAAATAACCTATATTAGTGTGGAATCCATCATTTTCAGGCTCGCTAAGCTGTTAGATGACATTTAAGCCTATATTTAGGCAAGAATGGGCATGTCAACTGGATTGGTAAGTTACAGGGATAATCCCAAAGCGCTGCTCATACATGCATACATATTACACACACACACTATTGTGAAGTATCTGTCTATTGGAAATGAAGTGACTGTGTATTTGATATAAAGAAGCACGAACTTTTGAAAACTTATGAAAGAAAACTTTGACTAGAAGTGTACATTCTCAGACACCTGTTGTAAATGCATGTTTGTTACATAAACTCGACTAGCTGCCTTCTTTCCTTTCCGCATACCTTCAAGCACAGCCTGATACTTCCCGATTAGGTCATCATTCTTGAATTGATCAAAACCACGAGGAACAGAACAACAAGGGGTATTCGACACGCGATCAAGAGAGGTGCAGGATCATCGGAGAGAAACGGATCCCACCATTGGAAGACCACCGACTCCACAAGTCAAAGAGTACCATTCTGACGGTTCATCGCCGCAGACAGCTTTGTCACCAGAGTAGTAGAATGAAGGTGTAGGAGGACAATATCGCAAAGACGCATCATCGACGCCCCTTGCAGTTCAACAGGATTAAGATCCAGATGTTGACTGTCACCAGCTAATCCAAACTTCTCCAGATATTCATTCCAGATGACCAGGACGACACCAGCTTCGTTGGATATGTCAGGCTAGTGCTCATTCCTATTCCTTAATTATAACCTTTCTCTTTCTCTCACCCTTTCCCCCAACTAGTCATTTTCTAAATTAGAAGCATTTGAATTTTATTTAAATTCAACCACAATTTTACAGTTAAGTACCGTGTTGTGCATCAGTTCCATCCCCATTTGGTTGCATTTATTTATCACGTATTCTGAGCTATAACTGATGACACAGCACCGGCACATGATGGAGATGCTGTGAGGCTTACGCCTTTGTTACGATCCTAAAATTTCGATAAATTAAGATTCTAAATATTCGGTAGATGCTTTAAGATCCCAAATTTTGAGTAATTTGTACTGTGTAATTTATGGTTTGTCGAGAGAAATTGAGTAAAGTTATTTTTAACCCACCCGCCCACCCTCACTATGTTTATTCATTTGCTCTGTTAGAGTAATTTTTTGTTTTGTTGTATTTTAATCGAATGATAAGTGGGTGAGAAGAGAAAATTTTGCTAAGTTATTATATTTTGTTTTTCTTTGTGTTATTTATATTTTGGTGTTGGATATATATACATAGTAGTGTAAGATATTTATCTCAAGTGTGATTTTGAAAATAGATATAATGGAGAATACTAGTGCTATATCTTCTGCCTTAGATCGTTTAGTAGAACCCCCCAAATTTTCCGGCAAATTGAACGAGTCAGTTCAGTCATTTTTTAGTCATTTTGAGGATTTTTCTGTCCTTCATAACCTACGTGATGTACAGAAACGTCATTTGTTGCCGTATTGTTTAGAAAACGGGGCTCGTGCTTATCTGTTAGCTTTACAATCAACCGCAGAATATAATAATCTCATGTATGTACAGATTAAGAAGAAATTAATAGAGGCTTATGAAGACAATATAGTTTCGCAAGTTTTAGAGCAAGACATGAGAAATAGAGAACAGTTAGATTCTGAATCTGTTTTAGATTACATTTTTCATAAATGGAAATTAATACTTGAGTACGATCCGAAGATGCCAGTGACCGAACAAATTAACTTGATAATCGATGGGTTATTGCCTTCATTTTATTCTGTAGTTGTAAGAAAATCGTATAAGTCTGTTATTGAGTTAGCAAAGTCCTTAGGTCTCGAGGAAAGAGTTAATTTTCTTGTCAGCATGCGTAGTCCGCAATTGAAGTCCTTGGCAATAACAAACGAATACAATATACATCCTGTTAGTAAGAATGCTATACAGCAAAAAGAAAATACTTTAGATGTTAATATTCAGAACGAAAATGAAATTGTAAGTCAGCCTGAAAGAAACAGCTTGATAGCTCAGTTAGACGGTATCAAAGTCCAGTTACAAGATCTCGTGCAACGAACAGCGGCCGCAAAAGTTTCTCACGCACACAAAGAAAAATCTGTGTGTATACAATCTTATGAGCGTTCGCGTTTCGAGCGAAGAAATCCCATTCATGCATCCTCTCCATCCTTTGCTCATTCGTTGCCTCGTGTTTCTGCCAATGCAGTCAATGTAAATGAGAATGTTAAATCGAACAATAGGAATAAAGTAGACAATAATATGTGTAATAATGTTAGAAATAGTAAGCGATATTATGTGCCTATTCAATATGAAGCTGATTTGCCTCATGTTAAAGCATATATAGATAATAAACCGCATTTATTTCTATTGGATTCAGGCAGCACTGTTAGCTTAATTTCTGGTAATAGTTTAAGTAAGAAGCATAAAATACTCAAAGGAACTACTTTTATTCGTGGTATCACTGGAAATTCTCAAGGAAGTGATCAAATCGCTTTAGTGAAATTTAAATTAGGAGGACAGTATTTTACTCATCCTTTTAGAGTGTATAATAATTTTCCGTATAATAGCATAATTGGCCAAGATTTTTTGAAAAGTCATGTTGCAATGGTTGATCACAATAAGAATTCTTTTAGTTTAGTTAAATTTGGTATTCCTCCAAGAATTGAATTGCCGCCATACGTTTCTTTTGAAGAAATTTCTAACCATATAGCGAAATTATATAAACCTCAATTTTTAGTGGCTCGCTCTGTTGTTTTGCCTCCAAATTCAAGTGTTCAAGTTACATTAAAAAAAGTAAATGATCTTGCAGGAAATCGCAATTTATTAGTTCCCAATGAGTTAATAGATACGCAGGCAGAAATTTTTGTGCGTAAATCAGTCGTAGACGAAATTCATCCGGTAATATCTGTGATTAATCCTACCAAAAGTAAACTTTACTTGAAAAAAGATGTTGTTTTGGGTTCTGCCGAACATGTTATCAGTGATACCAACTTCAAGAAAAAAATAGCACTAATAATAAGGTTCATCAAGTTAATGCAGCAGATACGAAATCTTTTCCTGAAGGTTATGATAAATATAGAGTAAATGTTAACCCTGAATTGTTGCCACATCAACAGCAGCAATTATATGATTTAGTAGAAGAATTTTATTCTAGTTTTTCTTGGAATGAATTTGATTATGGTTGTGCTAAGGGATATAAACATAAAATTGAATTAGTAGACAATATTCCAGTAAATCGACCCCAATTTTCGATACCATGTCATCTACGGGATGAGATCAAAAAACAAGTAGATATTTTATTGAAAAGTAAGATCATTGAACCTAGTATTAGTCCGTATAATTCTCCGGTAATGCTTGTTAAAAAGAAGAATGGACAGTATAGATTTATACAAGACGCGAGATTTTTGAACAAAAAAATGGTTCCTGGCAGTTTTCCGGTCCCTCCTATTCAGGATATTTTGACTAATTTGGCAGGACGCAAATATTTATGTTCTAGCGACGTTTTTGGAGCGTTCTTTAATATTCCTCTCACTGAAGAATCAAAACCTATTACAGCTTTTTCGATTCCGAATCTTGGATCGTATCATTTTAATTTTTTGCCTCAGGGTGTCAAGACATCTACTAGTGGTATGAACAGATTAGTGAAACTCACCTTAGAAGGTCTTCCACAAGATAAAATATTTGCCTATGTTGACGATTATTTTTGGTCTAGTGATAGTTTTGATGAAATTGTGCAGTTAACTCGTATGTTGCTTCAAAGAATAAAAGAAATTGGTTTAAAGCTTTCCCCAGAAAAAACAAAATTGGGATATTTTTCATTAGATGTTTTAGGCCACACTGTTAGTAAAGATGGTTTGTCTATTTCGAAACGAATAATTAACTCAATCTCCAACTATC
This sequence comes from Thermobia domestica, assembly GCF_964235325.1. Classification (NCBI taxonomy): domain Eukaryota; kingdom Metazoa; phylum Arthropoda; class Insecta; order Zygentoma; family Lepismatidae; genus Thermobia; species Thermobia domestica. The sequence goes on along the minus strand of NC_137462.1, from coordinate 115,668,704 downwards.
AACGTCCCAAAACAAAGAAACAGGTCAAAAGTTTTTTAGGATTGGCTTCTTTTGTTCGTTCGTATTTACCTAATTTTAGTCAATTAGCAGAAGCGTTACTTTCTTTGTTGAAAAAAGACGCTCCTTTTCGTTGGAAGGACGCGCAGGAGACAGCATTCAATAATATCAAACAAGCCATCATTTCAGCACCTTGTCTAATGAGATACAAGCCTGATTATCCTCTGTACCTCTATTTCGATGCCAGCAAACTCGCTCTTTCTGGACTAATCAAACAACCTCAAAATTCACCTGACGACACAAATCTAGTTCCCATTAGTTATTGTAGTCGTGCAACGTCTCCTAGCGAGAGAAAATTACACCCATATCAGCTTGAATTACTAGCATTATTGTACTCACTACGTTCATTTAGGTATTTTCTTTTGGGTCGTCATTTTTATTTGAAGACAGATTGTCATAGTTTAATTTATTTGAAGCAAACAAAGAATGTAAGTAAGATTTCTAGATGGTTGAGTGAAATTGAATCGTACAATTTCACTATTTCACATATCAGTGGCTCCAGTAACGTAGAGGCAGACGCCATTTCACGTTTTTCTAACCCTCCTAGAGATTTGGAAGACGAGAAAAAGAATCAAGAAGATCCGAAAATTTTGTTTACTCAGACCACAAATTCATTTTCAATTTTAAATGAGCCAAATCTGGCAACAGAACAGCGTAAAGATCCGTTCTTTAAAGATATTTTTTCTTGGTTGGAACAGAAAGAAAATAGAAATCCTAAAATAGAACGCCAAGCATTATATTTTACTATTAAGGATGGAATTTTGTATAGAAAACAGAAAACTTCTCAAGGTATAAGATTTTTGGTTGCAGTTCCTACTTCTTTGCGTTATAAAGTTTTTAATGCTTGTCATACGTCTGCATTGGGATCATCTCATTCTGGTTATTCTAAAACCTATGATATGTTAGTAAAAACAGTGTATTTTCCCAACATGAAGAAATATATATATCAGAAGTGTAAAGAATGTACGATATGTCAAGTATCGAAATCGAAAATTGGTTCTCCGTATGGTACATTGCTTACTTATCCCTCCGTTCCCCCCTTCTATCGCATCCACATAGATGTAGCTGGGAATTATTCCCCCAATAATATGTTAAATCATAAATATATGATAGTTGTAGTAGACAGTTGTACTAGATACATAATTGCAGATTCCTTTCCTGATGTTACAGCAAGTACTTTGGCTTCATTTCTTTATCACAAAGTAATTTTAAAGTTTGGAATTTTCTATGAAATTTTCTTAGACAAAGGCAGTGCATTCACTAGTGGACTATTTAAAGAATTATGTGCTATGATTGGTGCTAACATGCGTTTTGTAAATGTACATGGGCATTATAGTAATGGTGTTTGTGAAATTAGTATTAGGAACATAGAACAACGATTGAAATCAGCTTTATGTGACAAAGATTTAGGAGAATGGATTGACTTATTACAACCCATAGTTTTTTCGCTTAACGTCACCAAGAACTTATCGTCTCAAATTTCACCATTTGAATGTCTTTTTGGTTTCAAACCTAGGTTACTTCATCAGGCAATTTTAAATACCCCGTGTCAATACGAGGATAATGCCATTCGTTTACAGCAATTACAAGAGATTAGAGATAAAGCGCAAGAAAATCTTTACAAACGTCATAAAACGGCGACAAAATTTTTTGACAAGAGACATACGAAACCTGCTTTTAAAGAAGGAGAAAAAGTTTGGATTTTAGACACCACAAGAAAGAAAGGTCACGCCAAAGCATTCAGCGGAAAGTTTATTGGTCCAGGCATAATTGAACGTGTGGAAAATCCAAATTCATATTTTGTTAAGTATAAGACCGCCCGAGGATCTTACAAGATAGACAGCATAGCAGTCCACAGATTGAAGAAGTTTTATGAGAAAGAAAACCCGGAAGAGGAAGACCACCTTGAAGACTCTGACGAAGAGATGCCTATCAACGTCTGCACGGAAGACCATACGATGAAAAAGAAGAAGACGAGACGCGAAGACCATCAAGGACCACCAACTGAAGAGATTTTCAACCCCAAGAAACAGTGTTTGGAAGAAGAAGTTTTCATCCCTTCTCTTCATATTAAGGATGTTGTGATTGCCGAAAATCTACCGACGTGGGCAACTATAGGGAAGAATTCTACAGAAGAAAAACCGAAATTTGCCTGTAATACTGCCATCAATCAGAAGATTAGTATTTACAAAGGTAACATAGTGGATATAAAAGCAGATGCCTTAGTAAATCCAACGAATGAAACTTTAACTCCTTTAGGTGGTGCAGATAAAGCCATTCAAGACGCAGCTGGATCTGAATTTTTAGAAGAATGTTTGACCATATCATCATTGAAGCCAGGAGAAGCGAAAATTGCCAATGGTTATCGTCTACCAGCCAATTATGTAATTATGACATGTGGACCACGAAATTCAGACAAGAAGATTTTACGAGAGACATACAAAAATTGTTTTAAAGTGATGTTAGAGAATGATCTCTCTACAATTGTATTACCTAACATTTCGACTGGAGCATTTAAGTTTCCGAAGTTAGAAGCTGCCAAAATTGCCTTGGCTACAACAAGAATATTTTTAGAGGAACATGTTGATGACGTAAACCGTGTCGTATTTTGTGTTTATGATAGAGAGAATTGGGACATTTATCAGCGATTACTCCCTACATATTTTCCCATTGATGAAGAGTCTGTTAGTCCGTCTGTCCGCACGTAACTTGTATGTGGATTACTTTTCTTGAAGATTGGATTGTGGATAGGAACACCTTGTAGATGGATGATGAACTCTCTTTTAGCACTGGCCACGCTTAGAAGTTAGTTTATCTTGGTTTTGAATTGTGCATCCAAATCCACCGGTGGAAAACTTCGAAAACTTAGAACACTTTGAAACTTGGAATACTTCGAATTTTGGAACACGTTAGTATCTTCAAGAATTGTACCATTTCGTTTGATTGGACAGCGTATCACTACAGAAGTTTCTTACTTTTATTTTTTTTTTTCAAATGTGAGTATGTGAAGAATGAAGAAAATCAACGACACGTATATGGATAGATATTTCGATGGATATATTAAGAAGATGTAAGAAGATTGAAATCAAGATCGCAAGAACCATGCTCCATCCCTTCAGATGTCTAAGATTCGATGCCATGATTGATGTTCAGCATTCGATGCCAGAAGAGGACAAGATTAAAGAAGAAAGAAGATGAAGATAAGAAGAATTTATATGTTAGTTAGGGTTGTAGGTTATATGTGGTGAATAGTTCTGTCGTGCTGATTTCATATAGTTTGATTACAGCCAGTATATGGGGCTATAACCATATCTTGGAATTCTTTTCCAGTCTACGGACGCTTTAAGCCTAAATAACTTAAAGCTCATTTTTCTCAAACTGAAATCAGTACCCTTCTTGTGCAGTCTAACTTTACTATCTTTGGTTAGCTAGATAGTATTACACCGTTTTTTCTTTTCCCGTATTAGTCACGTTTGATATTGAAGTTATTTTTTGCATTAGAGGAACATACACATACATATATATAGAGGTCTACATTGGATTTTACACTCATGAAATATTTATTTATTTGATTATGATTTATTTTATTATCCGTATCTAAGTTTTGATAATCTGTGTTAGTGATAATTAAATTTAGTATTATTCCTACCTTTCATTTCCCTTCCCTGAGCACTAACGGAACTCAACACTAACGTTTTAAAGCACATGTCACTCACAATGATATTATGCAAGCACTAATGTTTATTTTTCTTTTTCTTACTTTCCATCTTCCCAGAGACGCTGTCGTCATATCTTCAGGTTACCCAGTGAACTATATGAACTGATTCAGAAACGCACACTCAGCATTTTGCAGTTTGTGGTCAAGGATTAATTCAAAACATACATATGTTACACAAAGAACTCTCTTACCTTTAACGAACATTTTTTTTTTTTTTTTTTTTGGACTTTCTTCAATATTTTTATTCTTTCTTTTTCTACTACGGAAAATTAAAATTTTCGTGTATTTTGATTTCGAGGAGGGGGTGTGAAGTATCTGTCTATTGGAAATGAAGTGACTGTGTATTTGATATAAAGAAGCATGAACTTTTGAAAACTTATGAAAGAAAACTTTGACTAGAAGTGTACATTCTCAGACACCTGTTATGTCTATTTGTTAAATAAACTCGACTAGCTTCCTTCTTTCCTTTCCGCATACCTTCAAGCACAGCCTGATACTTCCCGATTAGGTCATCATTCTTGAATTGATCAAAACCACGAGGAACAGAACAACAAGGGGTATTCGACACGCGATCAAGAGAGGTGCAGGATCATCGGAGAGAAACGGATCCCACCATTGGAGGACCACCGACTCCACAAGTCAAAGAGTACCATTCTGACGGTTCACAGGGTGTCTACTAAATGTTCATTTTCAAATTCCAGGTTTTATCAAGGTTTTCAAGGTTTATTTTTCCTTTTTTTCCAGGTCTATTCAGTAGAGTGTCATTTATTGTAACACGTATAAGTTAATGCAATTTTATATAGTTCTTAACAAAAACTGGTTATAATTAGAGAATGCATATGGCAAGTGATAGTTTCTTTAAGTGACAAGATGAAAAGAAAAAACTGACTGAAATGTAGGTTCTCAAAACATTTTACACAAGAAAATATTTAATTAAAATATCCCCTACCAGAAGGCCGGTTGAGAGAAATGTGCAGTAGCTTTAAATATCCTAATGTAGGAATACTATACAGGGGTGAACCTTAATTAAACCGACAAACTTCGGGAAATGATTCTCGGCACCCAAACAAGAAAAAAAATCCTCTTTAACTCTTCGAGGGCGCATAGTTTCCGAGCTAAAACGTGCCGAAAGTGTGGAAAAATGAACTTCCGACGCCTATATTTCCAAAATTATCCAAAGTAGAGAGTGCTGCTTAAAATCTCAAAGGAAATCATATGTTCAGAACAGATAGGACTTCCTTAAAGAGATATTAAGCTGCACTCTCTACGTTGGATAGGTCTGGAAATGTAGGCCTCGGAAGTTCATTTTTCCACACTTTCGGCACCTTGTAGCTCCAAAACTATGTGCCGTGGAGAAAAGTTAGAGGATTTTTTTTCTTGTTTCGGGCTCGGGAATCACCTCCCGAAGTTTATCGGTTTAGTTAAGGTTTACCCTATATAATAGTAAATTTCCGTCAAAAACATTACTTCAAATAAACTAATATTATAATAGTAGCACGTAAGTGTTGATGAACAATGACAAAAATGGTGGGAAAATAGCTTACTCACCGCTAAGTTATGGGATAAAATACCACAAGAGTATTTTACTACAAGCACTCCCCTTTAAAGTACTCTTGTGGTATTTTATGCTAAGTACTGGTAGGACTTAGCTGTGAGTAAGCTATTTTCCCGCCATTTTTATCAAACTAGTATTAGTTTAGAAGTAAAAAGAAAATGATCATATATATAATACAAATTTTTAACGCAAAGTAATCCATATTGTCAAACGTTACTGCAGATTCTTCTTGGATGGGGACTGGCCATCAGTTATATTATATTTAAAAATGTATTGTAACATGAAAGTTTAAAAAACTGAAAACGCTATGGAACCACGCACATTATATGAACAAATATAGAAAACAACTTTCACAGTGAACAGTTTTTGACATTTAACTTCTAGAGTTCAACATCCCTTTTAACTTTTTCACCTGTTCTTCCAACGCATCTACTGCTTCGACGTCAGTTAGTATTACTTTCTTCCTTAATTCCAACTCTTTTATTTTCTTCTTAATATCTTTCTTTTCTCGAGCTGCTCTTCTTTTTCACCGCGATCTTTCAGATATTCATTTCTTCTGCTTGATGCATTCCTCACATACTGGATCATACTCTTTGTGGTATTCATATTACGTATGTCACCAGCAACACACACAGCATCCAGCACACTTCTCTGGGCAATCAAGCACTCCTCTTGGAGATTTTCAACAATGCACTTTGTTAACTCCTTTCCACTGCTGCGTTGCTATGGAAAAGTACACATATCTTATGCATAAATGTTTTAAACGCATTGAAGACACCTTCTTTACTTAACAGATCATGGAGGAAAACGTCTAATCTGTCATTTTTGTAAATGAAATTTGATAGTTTTCGTGCTGTGTCTTGGTCTGAACAAAATTTTAAATATTCCCGTTTCACCATATCAGCATTTACAGGTGTTATTTGCTCCTTCTTGACAAATGTCTTTAGGGAGAGTGTGTTTTCACTGAATCAACATAAACTTTTAAGGAAGAATCATAGTTATGGCACGGTTGATAACTTTAGAATTCTCCACCCACCTAATAGAACAAAATTTAAAAGGGAAAACTGCTGTTCCAGATGCTGCCATGAAATCTGCTCTTCTTGAAGGAAGTCCTTGAATAAATAGAACAACGCTCTCAAAAACTCTGTCACATTCCAACCAGCTTTGGTATGCACAGTCTTAAAAGCCCAATTAACAATATGTAAAGAGCACGTTCCTGTCTCCAAAAGCTGTGGACCTTCACAATTTTCTTCACTCAGATAGGCCTTTAAATCACTCAGAAATTTCAAATTAACGTTGGGGCCATCAAGAGAAACCTGAAGTAACTTACGAAAATCGAGACTCTTGTCCCTGAAAGTATTTATAAATGCACTTAACAAATCCTAGGCAGTAGCATGTCCGAGGAATACTGATGTTAAATAACGTGTTAAAACTTTATTTTCGTCAGTGTGCCAGAAACGAACTACTAAGTCCATTTGATTTTTCTGTGAGGTAGTATTTAGGCTTTCGTCGAACGATACTGCAAAAAATTCACAATTTTGTAGTTCATGAATAACGTCTGTTGGAAATATGGGCCCAATCCAAAAGTGATGACATAACCTATTTTGTCTTTGTGTAACTGCATACTTTTAGCGACTTCCCACTCAGGAAACATTAAAGGAAACAAATCCGTTGCACTCGCTTGGCTTCTGGCCGATGCATGACTTGTAATTTTGTGTAATGTCCAGATTATTTCTGCTTTCGCCACTTGATCTTTGATAAGATTACTCTTTATTACACCGCTAGTTTTTGCTGGGCTTTCATTTTTCTCCTGAACAACTGGAGTAGATGATGTGCCAGTCACTGAACTGGAAGACGCTGTAGAATTTTTTTGTACAGGAAGGCTCCTTGTTAACATTGCTTGAGAACTTTACGATCGAACATTATGCATTAAGAGCTTTAACAGCTATTTGATGTTTCTTTCCTTTTTCATGAGATTTCAATGATCCAGCTCCCATATTTGAATGTCAAAATCAGTTCTGCAGAGTTTACAACCTGCTTTAAATGGATCGTTGCACCTAATAACCGATTTCCACTGGTCTTTCCACGAGTCCTGAAATTTAGTTTTACTTTCCCCCATTTTAATGGCTGAAAAATAAAATGTTAATTGTCACTGTGTAACAGGATTTATTGCAAGACTAGTAAAATGTTAACCTAAATACAAAAAGTGATTCCGTTAAGATGTGGGCAATTTTATTTTTTCCGGTGATACATCTTTCGGCCACCGGGAATGGTGTTCACTGCGACATCCGTGGCATTGGACTCCTGTTAAATATCTTCGACACAGGAGTATAAGCGGAATGTTGTTCTAGACCTGTCTACTACTCTTGCTACAGAAACATGTAAACCAATGTCTTCACAAAGCAGCAAATAAGCTTGATTCATACTATGCAAATAAGCAGCAACTACAGAAAAAGCTTTTAGCTTGTATGCCAGTATCCCCTCAGTGTAAGACACAACCTTAATACATCATGAAATTTAACCTTTTCAATTACCTTAATCTCATCGGGGACTAATTTAGCTCTTTTTGTAGTCACTTATTCACAACGACCATGCCAAACAAATACAATCTTATTGTCTCTTCTTGTACCCTCAACATACTTTCCAAAAACATTCACCGCCTTCACTCTGCTCACGTCTGTCTGTCTTTCTCAACTACGTCTCCACTGAATAAGTTATTATTGTCTTTTGACTTATGTTGTAGTATATAACTTTCTTGCATTTTACAAAAATATACTTATTCCATACGAATCCCAAAAACAATATTTTAAAAACAATTTTAAAACTTCCAGGTTCCTCATCTAATTCCAGGCTATTTCCAGGTTTTCCAGGTCCAAAAGTAAATTCCAGGCTAATTCCAGGTTTTCAAGGTTTTCCAGGTCAGTAGACACCCTGGTTCATCGCCGCAGACACCTTTAAGTTTGTCACCAGAGTAGTAGAATGAAGGTGTAGGAGGACAACATCGCAAAGACGCATCATCGACGCCCCTTGCAGTTCAACAGGATTAAGATCCAGATGTTGACTGTCACCAGCTAATCCAGACTTCTCCAGATATTCATTCCAGATGACCAGGACGACACCAGCTTCGTTGGATATGTCAGGCTAGTGCTCATTCCTATTCCTTAATTATAACCTTTCTCTTTCTCTCACCCTTTCCCCCAACTAGTCATTTTCTAAATTAGAAGCATTTGAATTTTATAAATTCAACCACAATTTTACAGTTAAGTACCGTGTTGTGCATCAGTTCCATCCCCATTTGGTTGCATTTATTTATCACGTATTCTGAGCTATAACTGATGACACAGCACCGGCACATGATGGAGATGCTGTGAGGCTTACGCCTTTGTTACGATCCTAAAATTTCGATAAATTAAGATTCTAAATATTCGGTAGATGCTTTAAGATCCCAAATTTTGAGGGGGGGGGGGGGGTAAAACAACACCGACAACGTTTGGGAGATGATTCCTGACACCAAGATAAGACAAAAACCATAGACCCATCTGGGTGCACAAGTGCTTTTTTTCGGAGTTATAGGCTGCCGAAAACATGAAAAAATGAACTGTAAAGGTTTAAAGTTCCAAAACTATGGGACCTACCCAGAAGTCGGTTCCCTACTATGGGAAGTCGGGTCCTAAGACTTCATTTAGGAATTAGTACGTCTTTTATCCAAAAATCCATGTTTCAGAATCCTAAGGTACTTACGCGACAATTTTTATAGAGGTAGTTGGTGAGTACTTCAAATTATAAGCCCATAGAAAACCTCCCTCTATGAAAACTGTCGCGTAAGTACCTTAGGATTCTGAAACACGGATTTTTGGATAAGGCACATACTAATTCCTAAGTGAAGTCTTGACCCGACTACGGTAGGTCCCATAGTTTTGGAACTTTAAACCTTTACAGTTAATTTTTCATGTTTTCGGCAGCCTATAACTCCGAAAGAAAGCACTTGTGCACCCAGGTTGGTCTATAGTTTTTGTCTTATCTTGGTGTCAGGAATCATCTCCCAAACGTTGTCGGTGTTGTTTTGAAAGATTCTATATATATGTATGTATATCGATAGATATAGATATAGGTATGGACTATGTGTATAAATGTATATTCCAATAGAACTCTGGAACGAATGGAGCAATTTCAACCGAATTTGGTACACTTATGACTTACAATCTGGAGAAGTAAGACACCTCATGAGGTGAGAGTTGGGAGGGGTAACACGTAAAAATAATCCAAAATAACCTATGTTATTGTGCAATCCATAGTTTTCGAAGTTGCTGAAATGAACAGTGGCGCTCTCAATGCCGTTTTAATGAAATGAAATATTTCAGTTTAAAGTCCCATATTTATGGCCTGTAGGCTGAGGGAAACGAATGATTAAAGCAAGTGAATGATAATGGAGGAATTGGTGGAATGAGATGTGGGGGGAAACGGAGTACGCTGAGAAAATCCATGGACACAATGTTGTCCACCACAAGCTTAATTGAGCGAGGATAGAACCAGGAACATCACGCACCAGAAGTAAGCGCTCTATCACTGAGCCACCGTACCCCCGACACCCTGACGTTGAAGTCAAGCTCATTCCGCCCGCAAAGGAGAAAGGTGAAAAGTAAAATGTCAAAAGTGACTAAGATTAGTGTGTAGTAGTTCATAGTTTTTAGGATCGGGAAAATAGTTAATCCCTTTCAAATGACTTTCAAAACATAACATCTACTTCAACCTAGGTTATTTACTCATATAAATTTAATTAAGGGGGGAAGGATATTTCAAAATTTATGACAAAAGTAGAGTATCTACGGTATTTTTATCATTACACTTTCACTGAAATACGTATCTTAAGGGGGAAGGTGATCTCCACAAACCTATTCTCCCCGTGTGAAGAATGGGCATTTTAACTAATATATCAAATACCATCATCTACAATGCCGTCAAAAAGAGAATTTAACACTTCCAAAATCTTGGACTGTCTGGATTGTAGCTCTCTAAATTGACCACGAAGTCATAATTATGCTGAAAGTATGTTAAAGAAGAGAAAGTTTAACTGTTTACCAAAAATTCAGCTTGTTCATACTGAATTTCCTGTTGTGGAATATGGTGTTTCGGATAAATTGGATGCATGTTGCAACATTTGGAATATTTATAGAATATCTGTAATTTGCCACTATCCTATCAAATCACGATGGCTACAAAAATTACGGGGAAGAATTCTCTAACTCCAGCTTGAAATTTGCCCTGATATGTAATTAGTCACACCTACTTTCTCATGTTGATGGGAAAACTAAAGCAAGGAAACACGACAATGATGATACTTAAGTAATATATTTTTAACTTATCAACTAGAATAATGAATAATATAAAAACAGATACTACGTATTTTATTATGAAATTACAGAACACTTATCTAATAAAATCCCTGCACAAAGTAAGAAATTAAACATCTTCTGTGAAATGTTAATCACATAATGAACGTTTTATCACATATGAAAGGGAAAAAAAAAGGGCTCATTGGGACACTCATCGAAAAAGGGTGGACGTATGTACGTCAAACTGGTTGAGGTATATTATCAACATATTTTAGAAAGAAGAAAAAAAATATTGTATTATGTATGTAATTAATTTTACTCCTCCAAACTCTTTATTTCTTCATCAATATTACGCAGATTTGTCATTATTTTAGTCTTCTTAGCTTCAAGCTCCTTCAGAATGATCTTTATTTTCCTGTCTTCAGCTTCTTTTTCTTTCTTTTCCTCTCATTTCATTGATTTGTTGGTTCTGCAAAACGAGTACACGCATTTCGTGCATAATGAATAATGAATCTGCTTATAGCTAGTTTCTTAAAGGCACTGGAAGAAGTTACTAAATCGTACACAAGTCTGAGTGCGATTCAAGTTCGTTCTTTTAAATTATCTGTCACATACTCCGTATTTATTGAAAATACTTTCTAGAGTTCAATTTCCATAAGAGAAATTTAAGACCATTTAGCATAATCTTTTAAATCATTATGCCCTAAGGTATTCACATAATTTAGCCAAAGGTCATTCAAACGCTGACTAGTTCTGGAATATTAACAAATTTGATTCGAACAAAACTTTGAACTGCCTCACAACTTTACTTGTCCTATCGCCATCTAATTAATTATTTTCTACTACTTCAGCTGAAAGAGATTTCATCGATTCACTTCAACATCAAATCCTGGAAAAACGAAGACCCTAACACGAAAGTTCTCTACTCTACTTATAATTTAAACGTCACTTCTCCAGAAGTTTACGAACGATATTTTGTAGACACTTTCCGCAATTTCGGCGAAAAAATCAAGAATGTCCAAATTCGTTATTGGTTGACACTTCTTAAAGGCTGTACATGTAGCAAAACCAATGTCAACAACTATTTTCACAAGAAAGAGTTTGTTCATTTTCCACATCAATTCATATACATGAACTCGAAAAACTACAAGCTTCTGGTTTTATTAACTTTTGTATCACATTTTTTATCACAGCCGATAAAGTGCCGTAAAAGAAATGGACTGATACGAGCGTCAGCCTGAAATTCAATAAGGAAAGGTTCTACTTCTCAAACGAATTATTTTAAAAGTAGAAGTTTAAGAATAAGAATTTTATCTTCTTCCAACATAATTGACACGATCTGAGATCCGATAGCTCGAAGAGCTGGAAACATTTTGTCTTTCCTGACATCCTGAATATGCACTACAAAATAAGGATAAATGTCATTGGTTCTCTGAGGAACACTACTATTTTCAAGCTAATACAGAACAAAACTTTACTCGGAAGTTTTCTGAGCCTCCATAGCAGGTGTACTCGGCAAGGAATGCTAGAACGTCCTTAAATAAGTTATACAGAACTCTTAGAAATTAAACGATTCTCCAGTTCGATCTCAATTACAGCCTTAAATGTTCCATACAAAGTGAATCGTATCATAACTTCCTACATCAAATGTTACACAGTCATTTGACGACGTCTTGACATCTGACTTGCAGATATGAGAAATTTAAAGTTTACATTAGGGCCATCCGCTGAAATTTAAATGATCTTTTTATTAAGTTCCAGGGTGACTTGCCTTTTTGAAAGCGATTAGAAGATCAAAAGGTGTAGAATGTTTTAAAAACGCCAGTGTCTAATAACACGTGCACACTTGGCCCTTCATGATACCGTTCATGAGCTGTTTCTTTTCAGGAACTTTTATTAAGAGACTTATCAAAAGCCAACAACATAGAAATCAGAGTTCTTCAACAACAGAATTCGTTCACTTGTGAAGTATGGTAATGACCATAAACTTAAGTGTATGCTATTCTGTCACATTGAAGCCGCATCTTCCCGGCAATCTCACTGTCTGGTAACATTAATTTCAATACTTTGACATCTTCTAGCTGCACTACATTTTGATTAATGTCACTGCACTTTGAAGACACCAGAAATTCCGCTAAGAATTTTTTACTAAGAATTCTCGTAAACTACTTTGTTTCGTCCCCGAAACATTTGTATGTACCCATTTGTATCGTAAAATCCACCTTTGAGCACGCAATAACACAGGGAACGTACCACAGATTACGTACAAACCGAATGACATTCAAGTCGGACGATACTGACTTACTTTTTTGATTCACAAAGGCACTCACTGTTCCTAGTATTGAGAGGAATCAGTTAATTGCATACGCTTTCTACCTTTCATGTGACTTGTTAATATATACCTATACATGCATACTAAGAACCCGAAGCCATCAGATAATATAGTTTTGTATCACGTTTCTTGGTTTAAATAGATATTAATACATTCTGTACTCTTTTATTTTTTTGGCCACTACCCACCAACTGCGTAAAGATTTCAAGTATAGGTACAATATTAAAATTGATTATTCCAATATATATTTGTTTGTTTCAAGCAAGTATACTTGCACGAAAGAATCTGTGACCCATCGGAGAAAGCATGAGCCGCTAGAGTGGGAGACAGAAAATGGAAGTAGCTTAGTAGCAGAGAGGTCAACGAAATTGCTGGGATAGAGGCTATTCGCAGTCATTGTAAGGATAATGTTGTATACACTAAAATGAGTGTTCTAGAGTCCACTGTTTTCTCTTGATATGAATATATTCTGTTCGTGATTACATACAATAGCAAATAACGAGACACATTTCTTACCCGTTTCTATGTTGAAGTTACGCTCCAAAACGCCGCTTCCTTATTAGGTATTTTCAATAATTCTTGTTATTTAGATATACAAAGTTTCCTTACATAAATAAATTCCTTAACGTTATCCTCCCTTTGAGAATTTTTTTTTTTTTTTTTTTTTTGGGTACTTTCTTCAAACAGGGCACTGTATTCTTGACTTGCATCAACATTTATTCAGATATGGAGTGCACATATTTTTTCTAAATGAAAAACTGAATGATATAAGGAATCTAATACTAAAATTGCGTTTAGGCGGCTAACATTTAAGACATGTATCAACATAAAAAGCATTAAGAATTCATTATTGTGCAATTGTGCGAAAGATAACCACGCACTGAACATATTTATTTCAAGAGGGAACAGCGGAAATAGGAATAATCGTTTTAGTACGTAATTTCTAACCCTATAATAATAGCGTCTGCTCCCACGACTTCGGCGGCCTAATCCTCACAGTTGTAGGGCTACTATTGTTTGCTGTTGTTCACTTTGCTGCCTGCTTTTCCAGCTGGGTCACAGAACAGATCAGCTCATGGAAGTATACCCACTAAAAACGAACAATGTATAACAGTCGTGTGCAACTGCCAGCCCGTGGGCCATATGTGGCCCGCCTAACCCTGTCTTCCGGCCCGCTGGAGAGTTATTGAAAACAATAATTATTATAATTTTTCTTTTTTACAAAACCTTAAGAGTGAACTGGAAATTTTCCATCGATCACACAGTGCGAAACGTAGGAATGCCCTGAAGACAAGCACTTGGCAAGCGCAGATACTTGGGAGAAACTTCCCTCGGTATAAGGATTGCTAGATGTACCGACAAAGTTCTTATTCTGCTCCCCTTTAGTGAGTAAATATTTTGGTTACCAGTATAACAGTTGTTTTGTATTATTGTGATGTAAATTACGATGAACATATTCCATCATTTAATACTATACTATTCAATTGTCGTAAAAATGATATACCTACAGTTATGCACGCGACGCCATTTAGTGCTCTATGCGTGGCCCGCCCACTGTTCCAAGTTGCACACCCCTGATGTATAGAGTACTGATTATTTTCATAGCGTATGTTTGTACGCATATTTTCAGTTTGAAAACAGCTGATGGGTAGGTGTCAAGAAAATAGAGAGTCTTAAATATATTAATATAGTGTATTATTTAAACTAAGAAACGTGGTACAAAACAATATTATCTGATGGATCGGATGCTTAATCTGCACGTAAATGTATATATTATTTACGTCAAGAGCGTACTGACAGTAAATTTTCTACCACGTCGAGTCTAGTATTATAATACAGGAAGTACTATAAATTTTCGCTTCGCTGTGCTCTGAACCGAAATACGAATCTTACTTGTAGTGACCTTCTGGCCATAGATTTGATGCATTTTTTCGTATTTGTCGCTCTTCTGACATTTGTCTGCACGTATATTATAAATCTATATACAAATATATTATAAATCTATATGCAATTGGTGGGCTGCGTATTTGTGAAGGTGAATAGGAGTTTTTCTTATGATTTTTCCATCGAATTTTACCGAAAAAAAAAACGTTGTTTACATGACACAAAAGTGGGACGTAAAACTACATATTTCATTTCATTTTTCACGAATAGAACTAGTCATATAAAATACCTCAACACTACATAAGAAAGGAGTAATTCACATCGACAGTATCTCTAATCCTACATGTAAATATACTAATAATAGTTTAGTTCGCTAAAGTCTATTTTTTCTCTTTTTCAGACACAAAATCACGTAAGTGTTAAAACGCAAACGAAAATAAGAAAAGTGCCTTCTTCTTTCCCGCAAGTTCAAGCAGAAAACATAGAATGTTATTAGTTACTTGCCATAAATGCGAAATATATTTCGCAAAGCTTTGCTCATACCAAACAATATAAAACAATGCAAATACTCTCAGCCAGTAAGAAGGTATTTCTGATATGCTCTGAAGGCGATGTGCTTGCTATTGAATTGACACACAAGTAACACGCTAAAGTGGTAGTCATTTTGTGTTGTTTCAACATCTCATTTTTGGCTGTGTAGTAGCATACAAACACGTTTCAAATTCAGTATCACACTTTGACCATAATTTGTACAAATCTGAAGTTCTGATTTCACTGTACCAACATTGAATACTCTATTTCTCCTATCTGTCCACAGATATTTCATTTTTCCAAATATTCTCTCACATTCACCATTACATCTGAATATGGAAAAATGTAAGAGGTTGTTGTTTTGTAGGAGAACATTCCTTAAAATGAGCATATATATTTTTTTATATCTCATATAACTTGCTTTAGCTTCTCAGATGACACTATTTCCTTAACCAAAGAACATTAATAATAGAATTCATCCATATTAAAATCCAAAATTTTAAAAAAGAATTATTTTTAAGCCATAAAAAATAATAAACAAGTACAATAGACATACAAACCTGCATCACTGTGAAAACATGACAAATCTACATAGCATTTGTTAGGTTTAGCACGCCTCATAACAGTCGCCATTATCTTCATTTTCTGGGAATCATTCAACTTGCAATCATAGTTGTATATTGGAGTCACAATGAACTTTAACTAGAAAATTAAAAAATAAAGTTCCGAATCAGAGTTTAAGAAAAAGTCGGTATAATTAGCAATGCATACTTGTGTCTTTTCATGAAACCATTCAACAATTAACAGGTATAAAACATCACAAATAAAACTCTACAGAAAGTACACCATTTATATTGCAGTGAATCTATTCCTCCCCTCCTTATATACACATCCTAAATGAGGGCGAAGTTCAACTTAGCTATTTGAGGATTATAAATATTTATAGAGTGTAAGGGACATATTGTAACATTGTAATCTAAATTATTCAATTCTGACATGTTCTTATGATGACCACAACTTCTCAAATGGTTTAAATATATCGGTCAAAATACTCGATTGTCTTTCTTCAGTAAAAAAAAAAAAAAAAAAAAAAAAAAAAAAAAAAAAAAAAAAAAAAGAAGAAGTTAAACAGTTGATACCACACGTAGCTGCAATAACGAGAACACTAATTATAATGAAAAACGAAGATCACTTATCAACTTTTAACACAAAAATTCTCACTTATAACGTAAGGTGCACCTTACTTGAATCCCAAATACACTATTTTAATATCTTTATATTACAAGTATTCCAAAAGTCTGAACTGCTTCAATGTGTGGGTCCTTGCAGTATTTATCCAACCCATTTAAACACTGTTTAGAAATCAATATCCGATATCTTTACCATATATCCGGATTTTTCCATATTCCGGATTGTTTCCGAAATCCGGATTTTTTTCCGATTTTACTTTCCGGATTCGGGACAGTAGATATGTGATATTCGCCTTTCATTAAAATTGGTATTTGTTATTTACCACTATTGAAGAAGGATAATTGCATATTTTAACCATATTTATATTGACTATTTGAGGAGTTTTGATCGTCATTAGAACATGTCAAAGATGAGTAATTTGTAATATCTAAGGATTCTCGAAGCTACATCGATTTCAATGGAATTTCCATATATCCTAAGTGTGTACTATATCCTAATTCAGTCGATAATTCCAATGTAATTATCTACGACTACAAACAGATAAATGAATTTCTAGACACATTAACAAAGCAGTATTAATTTTATATAATACAAATATAAAGATAACATTAGAAAACACCCGTTACTATTCTGTATACAAAAAGTAAAAACTGTTAAACTGTTTGATCTCAATATCATTCTATGTACATTAAAAGCAACAATAATCTGCGTCATTCACAGAGTCGCACATAAACTGAAATATTAACAGAAAAATGAACCAGAAAAAAGTATTAAATATAGTAACTAAATTATCAGTTTTCATTGTAAGAAAATTTTCCGTAATGCTACAGCAGTTGATAAACATATTTCAGCATATGAAATATAGTGTTTAAATATATCTATATATCTATATATATCTATATATCTATATATCTATATCTATATCTATATCTATATCTATATCTATCTATATATATATATATATATATATATATATATATATATATATATATATATATATATTCAACTGACATTACTTTTATTATTGTATAAACTAGTATCTACCAATTGCAAAAAGTACGTTAAAAGCATACATACTTCTTTGTTTAATGCCAAGTAAACTTTTTCTGAAAACTTATGCATCTGAACAGCTGCTTCAAAGTTATCTGTGAAGAAGGATACATTTGCTCCAGACCTTGCATACTGAAATTAAAAATAACCAAGATGTACGATCATTAAGTTTGTTTGAAGAAATCGTATATAAATTTCTTATAATGATTTCTTAGCACACTGCATACATTTCATGTACAGCTAAAAGCACTAATGAAAACAACACTGAACAAAATTTCAGCACCTTTTAGTTAGTGAACTGTAATACACACGCACACGTGCAATTGTAAGACTGGACATTATGTATGTAGTCTAACAAGTAACATAATGGTAACGCATGGGGATTGTACATTTCTAGTCACAAAAACTTAGACTGCCTTGCAGAGTCTGAGTCCAAAAAGTTGAACCTATATCAGTACGTCCCCCAGATCTGTTTACGAAGGAAGCTTTTTCCCTCCATTCTTTTCTGCAGCAACATGCGTATTTTCTAATAGGAACAGACCGTTGGACAATGCCTTCAAGGAAATATTAAAGTGAATATAGAAAACAATCATAAAATATGACAAAAATAAATAAATAAAAGTCAACACTGGCATACTACATGATACCAGATTCAAGCCTGTGGAAAGTACTTGTCAACAGAAACAAACGATGGAGGGAAGCTAATAGCCTTGCATTCTTGGTCTAGTGCATAAAGCAACGAATTCGCGTACCAATGCTCATTTTAACATGGGTTCAAATCCTGTTTACATAAGTTGTTTCTTTTCCTTTCTTCTTTATATATATATATATATATATAGGCGCGGATCCAAGGGGAGGGCTATAGCCCCCCCTTGACGCTGAGATATACACTGGATAAAATGAGATTCAATCCTTTCTTTACAGTGGATAAAGCAGCAAACTATGGTTTAGCCCCTCCTTCGATCATACCTTGGATCCGCGGCTGTATATATATATATATGCCTGGTATATATCTACAAAATTAGGGTGGATCGAAAAAAAATACTTTTTTTTTCGAAATCGATAACGGCTCACACGGGAAAAGTTGCCCACTCATAACAGTAGTTCACTGAATTTTTTTTCACATTTTTCGGACAATGTCTTCCGGTGCCGCAATCGGCCTAAAGTTTTGGAAAAGTAAATATAGGCACACGCATTACACAGTATGTAGACAGTCTGTTTTATCTTCCAATACGGTTCAGAAGTAACATATTTCTCTACGTGATTGTTCTTCAACTTTATGTGCTGTACTGACATCACCAATATGTGCAGTTCTTTGTTTATTTTAACCATAAAATGGCTTAAAATAACCCAGAGGTCAAACGTCGTGCTCCGCCCATCCAGCACGAGGTACTAACGATAAGACATAAAAAGAAAATTACTGTCATTATCAGAAGGCCAAATATATTCGAAAACCTAATATGGTGGCATCATCAAAGAAAACAATCACATTGTTTTCTTTGATGATGCCGCCACTATATATTTTCTAATATATTTGGCCTTCTGATAATAGCACTAATTTTCTTTTTATGCGATATTGTCAGCACTAATTAAACACTAACTTATAGGTTTCATCTCAATCGGTTGAGTGGGTGGGGCTAGGTTCACGCTAGCCCCACCCAGATCTTTTTTGTTTTTCGACGTTTGTGTAACAGCACTAATTTTGTACATTATGCTAAAAATTTAGTGCTAGAAAGATAATAGAAAGATAATTAGTGCTATGTTCAGTATCATAATAATGAGGATCGACTGTTTTCTATGATGATGCCGCCATATTAGATTTTCGCATATATTTGGCCTTCGCATATATTTAATCATTCCCGTTAGCTGACGGCAACATGCCGCATCCTGTGCCTTTACATAAGCGAAGAGTCGCCTAGTTCTTCTTTAGTTTGGCTTGTCAAATTCATTGTGAAGGTCTACGCAACGATGTGGCTCGCGATTCGACGGCATCCTTCTTGCAATGACGGGGCGCGACACGTGTGGAAGATCGGCCAGCTTTCGTCAGCAATTTTACCGGATAACCTGAAGAAAATAGTCTTTTCGGTGCTCCAAACAAATGGCTTTTCCGCACATCCTGAAAATACGTTGCTGGCGATGATCAAAGACTCATCTCATCATTATCATCATCACGAACTTGAACATCATGAAAACTAATATCGTTAATCTCAGCGATCCCAAACACTCTATGAATTCAACTCTAATATTGGTCGTTTTCGATTATTTTTTAAATGCCCCCATGTTATTCTTTTGGGGACTTTGCAGCCCCATATCTCAGCTCACGTGTGACCTAGGAACCTGAAAAGGTCATTTGGATCATTTCTGTGAGAGTTTTAAAACATATTAAAATTTCATGTTTCTATCTACTATGGTTCATCTATCTGACACTACATAATAATAATCATTGGGAGAATTAGGTCATTTAAAATTACGTTGTAACTTTTGTAACTTGTCAGTGCCGTGTCCTGGAAAATCAGCGCCCGGGGTGAGAGTATACGACGGCGCCCCCTACATATGAGTGAGGTCAACAGACCAGCCGCGAAGCGCCACCATAGTTGGAGCGAAACGTAAGAAATTTTCAAAAATAAACCCTGCTTTTCCTTGATTTGAGCACTTTTTATTACTTTTTTCCTTCCATTTTGTATATGTGCACATGCATTTTCCTAACATGAGTAACATTATAGGACCACTGCCTAAAGCAGGAAAAAGATTTTAAGTACTTATTCCAAGTGACTTTCCTTCTTTCTTTTCTTTTCCCCTCCGAATTTAGCGCCCCCTTACTTCGGCGCCGCCCTGGGCCGTTGCCTCACTTTTCCTCCCCACGCCACCGGACGGCACTGTAACTTGTAATACCTAAACTGCTAGTCAACAAGAGCTGCTATGTTTGCAAAATCACGGCTTGTTTCCTTGTTTGAGAAAAATTTGTGCGGGGGGTACAAATTATTTAGAGCACAGGGGCCCACAATATATAAATACGGGCCTGATATATATATATATATATATATATATATATATATATATATATATATATACACTACCCCCGAAAAGTTTCCGTACAAAGTAGGTTTATGTACACTTTACGTGTATTTGAGAAAAAGCAAAGACATATCAATGGAATTTATTTTTATCTAGAACCCACAATATGTATTTGAGAGGAAAATACGGAAATTTAACAGAAATGGACCATTGTTTTGTCATAAAACTTAAATCTTTGATTCATCAATGTAGCCTCCACATGCTGTGATAACAGCTTTATAGTCTTTGGGCATTCGGTGTATTAGTTTCTGTAGAGTTTTGGGCTCGATTGCTGTCCAGGCTTTGCGAAGACACTCAAATAAGTGTTTCTCACTAGAGGGACGCATCTTTCGAACTGCCCTATCAAGCTCACCCCACAGTAGCTAAATTGGATTACAATCCGGTGATTGTGGGGGCCACTACATATTCTTAAGATCTCCCTGTTGCTCTTTTGCTGACAAATACCCTCTACAAAGTCGAGATGTGTGTTTTGGGTCATTGTCTTGTCGCATGATGAACCTACGACCAACGAACCTCTTCCCAGATGGCACTGCGTGTCTGATCAAAATCTGATGGTACTGTTCTTTCTGCATTCTACCCTGTATTTGCACTAAACCACCCACTTGATTGTTACCAAAGAAACCCCACACCATCACAGAACCACCCCCGTGTTTTATCATTGGCAAAATACACGATGGAAGCAGGTTTTCGACATTGGAGCGACACCCGAAAACCCTGCGTCTATTACTTAAGAGTTCAAACTTTGATTTGTCAGTAAATAAGCACTTGTTCCACTGCTCTGGCCCCCACTTTGCAAATTTTCTTGCCCACAGCAATCTCTCCTTTTTGTTTTGAGGTCGTAAGAGCGGTTTCCTAGTTGCCACACGACCGTTTAGTCCCGCATTAACTAACTGCGTCCGGACAGTGTCATAGCTGATCGGCTTTTTGCGAGTTTCGTTCACTCCAGCTTGTATTTGGGACACCGTTTTCAATCTGTCGCATTTGCTTGTCACTATAATGCACTTGTCCTCCCTTGCAGTAGTAGCTCTAGGCCTTCCAGACCTTGCTTGAGAGCGATTTTCCCCTGTTTCAGCAAATCATTTTAAAGTATCATGCACTGTAGTATGGGGTATTTTCACTTTTGCGGCTATTTCCCGTGTTGTATAGCCTTCTTCACGTAAAGTAACTATTTTTGCTCTCGTTTTAATGTACAATTCCCTTTTCGTACGGGGCATTATGCTGACTAATAGGGAACACTTTACACATCACGTCAACACACACACAACAACAACTAGCGTGCAATAGACAACTCCCAACAGTGAGAACTGAGAGAGAAGTAGACAGAGCAGCTTGAGAGACACCTATGAGGCATTTATTGTGTGTTTGACCTTCAATTTGCAGTGTAAAAGCCGTCTTGTATCGCACGCGTACGTAATGCACCATCACAATGGCGCGATATTTAAGTTTATTTTTCTTAATTCATCCACAACAGGTCAAGACCTTTTCTTCCGTCGGGTTCTAAAATTTTTCAACTTTCATTTGTGAGCAAATTGTAATGCATTCTTATGTTACATTTTGAAAATTTCTTTATTTCGTGTTTGTCCGGAAACTTTTCAGGGGTAGTGTATATATATATATATATATATATATATAAAGAATCTGCATCTTACTGACAAAGAGCATTCATGTTTGAATGTAAGAAATATATATATGTTAACTATGTATAGTACATAGTACGTTAGAACATACATATTAAACAATATCACAGCTCCTCATCTTGTCTAGCGTTTAATCTATCGCGGGACATCTATGTTTGAATCCCGGCGGGAGCTCATGTGGTTCGGATTCCAAATTAAGCAGTAGGTCGAAATATAATATAACCTCGGTGTTGAAAGGAAAGCAAAACTCCAATACAGGACAGTCTAGTGTTTACTCTTAAACAGAAAGCCATATGGAAAGATGTTCATTCTAAAAAACTAATTATTTAGTATTTCGTGTAAGGGGAATCATTATCTAAGAAAATGGTAACTAAATCCCAGGAATCTCAAGTTAATTTGGATAACAGGTTATCCTAGGGGGGGGGGGTCCTCGAACCCATTTAGTAATTATTTTATATAATTCAAGATAAAGAAGTTATTTTAAGTTTTGTTAGCCCATAAGTGTGCATGTACTCTTGTACATAAAACATAGGATTTACTTTGTTTTCTATACCGGAAACTACAGTATTCTTTTTTGATGTCTAGCTGACAAGAAAGTGTATAAAAGCAGACACATCTGCTGCCAACACTACATAACTATAGCTTCAATGGCCAATGTAGCCAGATACATAGTCTATTTAATTCGAAGCCATGCGGAATAAAATCACCTTTGATATTATGCCCAAATAATAGTCTGGCGCTAAAATTAAATTTATTATGATCTTCATATGAAATGGTTTCGAGTAGTTCCAAGGGAAGAGCTCCTCGGACCCACTTCTCTATTTGAAAACTTATTACTAAGTATTCTGCCTTTTGGCTGGTCCTAGAACTAGTAAGTGTTGTTTATATGTTTGTTTAAGGTTTGGGCCTGAAAATGTTTCTTCCACGTTTCGCGATCTTCAGTTTCCTTTTTTAACTCCCAATATTTTCTTCTATTTGAACTATATATATATATACAGGGTGGTTCAGTAATGTTGGACAGCCCTAAATAAATCGAAAACCAGAAGAGATATTAGCAAGAGTGTGGTGGATCCAGATACTTGTGGAAGGGGGACATCTTTTGAGGTACCACACAATGTTACCAGGTCAACAGTGTTGCCAGCTCAGTACAAAGTTGTATTTTTTAAATAGAACGTATAGAAGTTTATGCCACCAAAAGAATTAGTACAGAATGTGAATACCAACAAGCGAAACCGCACCTGTCAGTGTTGCCAAATAAGGAAGTTATAAAGCTTCAAAGATCAAGAAATCAAAGTGTCCGTAGAACAAAACTAGCAAAAAGACAAGAAAAATAATACTACGGAATGAAAAGGAGTAACCGAAAGAGTAAACCAAAGAACGCACAGCATCCAGTGAGTAACAGGGTTGCCACAGCAAAGGGGGGAAAATTGAAAATTTTGCAGTTGCTATAGGAGGAAAAGTGCCCATATGACATAATGCTGGAAACACCATAGAAAGTTCATGTAAAATTCAGGAATCCTAATAGCGTTTGTTCGAAATCAATATCTCTAACCGTTTCCGAGATACACAAAAGGTGTGCGGAGTTTGCAACACTGCATAATAATTCCCTCGCCCTCCAAACTACAGGAACGAGTAATGAAAATGATACGCCCAACAAAATGTAAGAACTACACGGGTCTAATCGTCAAATTAATTATGCAGTGTTGCAAACCCCGCACACCTTTGGTGTATCTCGAAAACGGTTAGAGATATCGCTTTCGAACAAACGCTATTAGGATTCCTGAATCTTACATAGACTTTCTATGGTGTTTCCAGCATTATGTCATATGGGCACTTTTCCTCCTATAGCAACTGCAAAATTTTCAATTTTTTCCCTCTTTACTGTGGCAACCCTGTTACTCACTGGATGCTGTGCGTTCTTTGGTTTACTCTTTCGGTTACTCCTTTTCATTCCGTAGTATTATTTTTCTTGTCTTTTTGCTAGTTTTGCTCTACGGACACTTTAATTTCTTGATCTTTCAAGCCTTATAACTTCCTTATTTGGCAACACTGACAGGTGGGGTTTCACTTGTTGGTATTCGCATTCTGTACTAATTCTTTTGGTGGCATAAACTTATATATGTTCTATTTAAAAAAATACAACTTTGTACTGAGCTGGAAACACTGTTGACCTGGTAACATTGTGTTGTACCTCAAAAGACGTCCCCCTTTCACAAGTATCTGGATCCACCACACTCTTGCTAATATCTCTTCTGGTTTCCGATTTATTCAGGGCTGTCCAACATTACTGAACCACCCTGTATATATATATATATCACTATAGCAAATTGCCTGAGTAACTACAACTAACAAGTAACTAAAAAAAATTTAAAAAAAGAACAACTGGCTGATATGTTTTGGAACCAGAAATTTGAATATTGTAGAAATTGTTTCCTTTTTCCTCCTTCAGATTTCGAATTGTCGAAAATGCTGAATCATATGTTTTTAACGAGCAAATTGTGTACCGAAAACGACGCCTCCAACTTAGGCAAATCCCAATATTGGGTACTTTCTCATTAAAAAACAAAAATTTGAATATTTTAAAATTTTCCCTCTTTTTCTTCCTTAGGAGTGGACTTTCCAAAAAATCTGGAACATATATTCGCTTTCTTTTAATTAAGAGTTTATATACCGAATTTTTCACCTTCAATTTGAGCATCCTTAGATTGGGAATTTTCTGCATGAAGCAAGGAAATTTAGATACCATAAAAATGATTTACTTTCCATTCTAAGGGACGGAATTTTTTGAAACACTTGAAACATTTATTTTCTTATTTCTAGTTAATCGTTTATTTACCGAATTTCAAACCTTCAACTTAGAAGAATCCTTACATTCGGCACTTTCAAAATAAAGAAACGAAAGAAAAATTTGGATATAGAAATAGCCTTCTTAGGACAGATTTTTTTAAAAGTAATTTACCATGTCATGAGGATACTTGTGTTGGCAGTGAAACTACTAACAATACACATAGTTTTGATGTTGCTTTCATTCTTTTTAATTGTTTCAGATTTAAAATACAAATTAAGTATCAAATTTGTGATTTCACAATTACAGTAATTTCCTGTACGGTTTTGAAAGTACATTGTACAGGTTGCAAAACTACCGTATGCACCAGAGTAATTATTGTACAACTTCCAATCCTATCTGTAAAAGAATGTACGGAAATTAAGTCAGACCTAAGGGAATTCGTAAAGATCTCGTGTATTTTCTAGGCTTAGTCTCTGGAAGGCAGTCTTGGTTTTTGTGACCAGAAGTGTACAAAGAAACATCGCAAAAACTTATTCAAAATTCACCAACATTTTTAATTCAAATAGAACCACTATTACAAATACAAGGTATATATTAAATGTTTGTTTATAAATTCCAAGTTTCCTCAGATTTTCCATTAAGTTTCTTCAGATCTATTTGTAATTTTCCATTTTTTCAAATCAAAGAAAAGTTATTATTGTTAATAACACCTACCTGAAAGTCAGCTGAGAGAACTTTTTTTTACATGAGGAAGTTCTAAAAATTATTAATTTAAATTCTAAACATATATTAATTTATACAACTGCACGTTACTGCATATCCTATTTATTTTTCAATCAGCTTTGGGACATGCCTTCTTGAAAGCCCCATTAACATGTAACGAGCATGTTCCTATCTCTAAGAGCTGTGAGACCATCACCACATTTTCTACTCAGAAATATCTTCAAGTCGCTGCAAAATTTCAAATTAACATTGGGGCCATCAAGAGAAACTTGTAGTAACTTAGAATAATCACGACCCTTTTCCTTGAAAGTGTTTAACAATGCATTTAGCAAATCTTGCGCAGTACAATGGCCAAGGAATATTGTCATTGAATATAGCGTTCACACTGTTGTTTCACCGTCCCAGAAACAAACTACTAAGTTCAGCTGAGAAATATTATTCAGGCTTTCGTCAAGAGACAACTGCGAGGCAGCCACACTTGCTTACTGCTAGGTACACGGACCCAATCCAAAATTGGTAATGTAATCTATTTTCTTTGTGTCACTGATTTTTTAAAAGCAATTTTACAATCAGGAAACATTCAAGGAAACAATTCGATAGCACTAGCTTGGCTTCTGGCAGAAGAATGAGTTGTAATCTTATTTGAGGTCCAAATTAGTTTGCGTTTCGTTATTTGATCTTTGATTATGTACTTGTTCAACACCACTAGTTTCTGATCGGCTAGTAGCATTGTCACTCTTTTCCATAACAGCTTCAGATGATGGTGTACCAGTCACTTGTTCAGTAGCAGCAGAGGATTTGGTACTAGCACTACATGAAAACTGTAAAATACTGAAACTTGAACACCATGCATTAACAGTTATTTTATTGAGTTGAATTTGAGTTTAACGTTCCTTTCAGCAGCGAGGCTATACGGGACGGGACCTACTGATTAACGTGGAATCTGAACCACATGAGCTCCCGCGGGGAATTGAACCTGGGTCTCCCACGCCAAAGGCGCATCTAACAGCTATTTTATTTTATTTTTTATTTATTTATTATTTTTTATTTTTATTTATTTATTTTATATATATATATTTCCAATTGACACAAAATATCGACAGGTATTTCACCTGAAGACTTTCCAAGTCTGTGAGAACTTTGCCACAGGAAAGGGTAAAGAAATAAGAAAAGAAGCCTGTACGAAGCAAGTGAACGCAGTGATATATTTGGCTCAGCTATCCCTGTGGTTGCCATTCAAGTACTCACAAAACGTACGCTCCTAACAAAGGTGAACGCATGCAGTGAAAATGAAAATGGTAACTGATAATAATCCAGGTTTCTGGTTAAATTCCAGGCTTTTTCCTGGCACAA
This sequence comes from Thermobia domestica, assembly GCF_964235325.1. Classification (NCBI taxonomy): domain Eukaryota; kingdom Metazoa; phylum Arthropoda; class Insecta; order Zygentoma; family Lepismatidae; genus Thermobia; species Thermobia domestica. The sequence continues at coordinate 115,641,477 of NC_137462.1, read as the reverse complement.
AAGTGAAGTCCAGGTTTTTTCAGATTTTCCAGGTCAGTAGACACTGTGAAATACTATACCTGGTTTGGATTTAAAATATATATTTTCGTGTATAGCAACATTTCTTCAGTTGTAAGCACACAATTAAATATCGCATAGAAAAAAGAATACAATGTGTACTGGTTAACTTCTTGAGGCCGATAGCGCACATGAGTCTGGCAGTCTCGATGATGTAGTTGGCCTTTCGGTCACATTCGGCTCTCATTTCAGCCAAGCAGATGAGAACAGGAGCCCAAGGACTGACAAGTAAGCAAGGTTAACAGAGACGTGTAAGGTAAGCAAAGAAAAGTCTCTCATAGGAATAATGCGATAACCGAGTAGAAATTAAAATTAATGATATTGAGGTCAAAAATATCTCCTAGCTTCCTATTCGGTTTCTGACATTGTCCAGGAATAAAAAAATGAATAAAATATGCACTAATAAAGATCATGACATTGTATATGAATTGTACATAAATATTGAAGGACCATTTTATACGAGTTTTACGGAATTCTACATGAATTTCTCAGATAAGAGAAATGCATTACACTGAAGAAATATTTTAATCACTATAAAAAATTCTACTGAAAATATTTTACAAAGCATGTGTGCATCACACGCTTCCCCCAGTCCTCTAGAAAAAAAAAGTACGGACAACATATTCAATTGATACCAAATTATTTCGTACTCTTCTCTCTTACCCTCGAATCATATTCTAAAAAGATCTAATCATTAAATCAGACGGGCTAAAGCACCAATGATATTACAGCTATGATGTAATAACATTATAGTAACTTTTAGCTTTTGACTTCAAGTCGGTTTCCTAAGTATCTTTGAACCCTAGAATTAAAATCACTTTATTTATTAATACGTGGCATCACTTTGCAGTTCATCTATGTATCTCAAGAGTTAAAAATTTACAAAATCCACAATTTACGATGTCTGTACTTAATTCTGGCTAGGGCAAGAATATGGGTGTTCTGCTTGGAAAACAAACAATTTAAGAATAGGAAAAATAATGAATTTAAGAAGACTAAACTAAAATTTCCCTTATAAGATGTACGTTTACGAAACTGATTTTTTCTACAATATCAAAATGAATTTATTCATTCTTAATTACATTGGTGTGCAAAGCTTAAGGATGAAAGTAAGTTTCGTAAGCTGCGTCACTCCAAGCAGCATAGATCAGTGAAAACTTGAACCATACAACAGAAAGTACTGCTAGAGTATGATACAGGATACAACAGGAAACAAGAATTTAGGAATGACCCCCTCCCCCTTAAAAATGTGTCAAAAATTACGATCTTGGCCAAAAATTAGTTTTTGGATCAGGAGCCACAAAATTTTTGAATGCCCCCTAAATCAAGTTTTCGTATTTCCTACGGAATAATCACATTATACTGAGTTAAGATATAGTTTGGATTTGGCTACATAATATGCATTTCTCCAGATATATGGCGTACAAGAACAATTTTTATTAAAATATATTGGACTTTTCGATTCGAAAACATGAAATTAGAAGAATAAAAATCTCACTTTTAAACAAAACAGTAACTTACACTGTAACTCATACCCCCCCCCCCCCTTACCAAATATTACGGAAGTGAAATGGTCCTTAGACGAGTGAGTTGTCATCACGGACAACGATGTATGCTCCGCTACGTTCACCCATTCTCCTCATAAGGTTGGTAATGAGTTGTGGTATAAAGTTCCATTCCTCCACCAGCGCTGTTGACAACTGCTGGATAGTATTGGTGCATCTGAAGGACGTGCTGCAATATGCCTCCCTATAACATCCCACATATGCTCGATGGAATTCAAGGTGAGGAAATGGGCAGACCAATCCATTTACCGAACATGCTCTCTTCCCAAGAGCTAAGCCAGCTGCGCTGTTTGATGCGATAGCCCATTATCATTCATAAAGGTAAAGTTGGTGCCGACTGAACTTCTAAAAAGACACACGTGGGAAAGGAGTGCAGTGTCACAAAGATGTGGCCGGTGAGTGTATAATGTTCAAAAGTGTGGAGGTTGGTATGTCCATGCAACACTACGTTTCCGCACAGAAGAACACTTGAACCATCAAAACAATCATGTTCGACAATGTTTCTGGGTTCACTGCGTATTGCTACTCCTCGTCAGATGAGTGAATGTCCAGAATCACTACTCAAAATGAACCTGCTGTCATCTGAAGGACCGGCCCTGAACCACCGCAAACGGTAACGCCTATATGCGGGTGTCAACAGAACACAACGTAATAGCCTCCTGGTGATGAGACACCCCCCTCCCCCCTCTGTAGTTGACGTGCCACTGTAATGCGTGAGATTGAGCGACATGTAGTCTTGTTAAATGCGTTTGCAATTTCACCAAGTGTCAGAGGTTGGCCCCTTGTTGCCTGTTGCACAATGTAGTGGTCGTTCGCTGCTGTAGTTGACCGTGGTCGACTACCACCCCTTCTTCGCATACCACTGCCTGTGGTTCGGAATGCTTCTTATGCAAGTGAAAGAATGCTGTGGCCAATACCAAGCTCCTAGGCTACACTTGTCACATTTCATCCTCCTTCCAGTTTCCCAGTGATCCTTCCCCGTGTAAAATCATACAAATGCTGTCTCCAGGCCATGTTGTTGTAAGTACAACCAACACACTGTACCTTAACATCTCTCTAACTGATACACACTGTCTTGTCCCTTTCATTCAAGTGCTTCGTGTTGGGGGAGCAGATTCATTTGGTACTGCGGTGTTGATATCATTCCATGCATCATTTTGTTCCGCGTATGTGTAGGAGACTTGTGGCAACATGCTGCCGAACTTTCATTCATTTTCACCGACTACGCAATATTTTGTTATTTTATCTATAAGTTTTGCACACCAATATATCTAGAAATGAATTATCTTCTTTTCTTCTATTTTATTCTCTGACTTTTTTCCTTTCTTTTGTTTTGTTATTCCTTTCGAGTTCAAATCTTTAAATGGAAAATTTTGACTATCTAGATGTATTAGTAACTTTTTAAATGCAAAATTAAAAAAAAAAAAAAAAAAGAAATGAAATCTTTAAGTTTTGCGTCCCGGGGTTATGCCGGTTAGGCTAAAGGAGACGGTGATTATGAGAAATGAATGAAATAGTGGAATGAAGAAAGTGGGAGGAAACGGGAGATCCCTGAGAAAACCCACGCACACGGTGTCTGTCCACCACAAAGTCAACACGGCGCGAGCTGGGATCGAACCAGGGACCCCAAGCACCGGAGGTGAACGTTCTACCACTGAGTCATTGCGCCCCCCAAATGCGAAATTAAAATCAACATTTCAGCAAGACAACTATTCACTCAAGTTTGCATTTCAGCATTCATTCAAGTTTATAATCCTAAGTTAACGAAAAATACAAATACTTAGTGTCGGGTCATTAAACTTTATCCATTGTGAAAATTACCTTTCTGTTGAAGTATTAATTCACCATTAGTTTCTTCATAGAAAAGTAACGAATTAAAGTAATGAGTGCGAAACATATCTATGAAATGTGGATTTACAGTTTAGCGTGAGATCTGAGAGTGGTGGTCACTGTTGCAAATTGACGCCAGAAGCTCTCCGACTAATACGACTAATAGAGAGTATACAAGTCATGTGGTTCAGTGATCCAACAATTAAAAGACAGAAATTCAATTCCCTCCTTCTCAAGCGATCGGACTAATTTAAACCTTTCGAAGTATGATTATGTGAGTAATGCATTTAAATATGATTTCGGGTTTAATTTTGGTGAGGCCTCAGACATAATCTAAGTAGTGATTTAACTGTAATCTTGATGTAATCAACTTTAACATTTTTATGTGCAAAAACTAAAAATAAATCCACAAGCAGATTATTATTTTTCTGAATTTTTAGAATAACTTTATTTATACTGATAAGATTCTTCTTCTGAAATGTAAACAAAGAGAATCAAAAACTTTATTCTTACAAAAGTAAACAACAACTTGGCACAGTGCAACAGTTCACATTCAATTTATCGCTGCTAATTTTGAGGAGTCAAAACTGAAATCTGTGACATGCCGATTCGCATATCTATATTTTGCATACCAATATGTAAATTCTTATGAATTTTTTATATTTCAGTCTAATTTACATATTTAATTTGATTATAATTACCAAATATTTTATATTTGATTAGGTAAATATCCATAACAATAAGTTACTAGTATTTTAATAACAGTATTTAACAAGCATAGCATATCCCACTTCTATTAAGAAATCCTCGACAGAAATTTTAGAAACGTTTTCACCAAAAAACAAGAAAATCGGAAAAAGAAAATCAAAGGTCAATTATTAACACAGTGTAAGAAATTGCCAACTCAGTCCTAACAGAAACTAAGAATACATTTTTATTAAGGTACTGGATATATTTAAGAGAGTTAAAAGGAAATAGAAAGTATTCTACAGAAAAAAAAAAATCCTACAATAAAGGCGATGGTAAGCCTAGAGATCAACTATTGTTGGAACTACACATGTTCGATGGAAGGTACAGTAAAGTAAGAGGTATAAAATTCTTTTCCCGATTAGGATTTTCATACATTTAGAAGGGTTAGCGTTTGTTTCGTCTGGCTGTCATAGCGAATCTAGAAAAAGTATACCAGCTTCTTAGACAGGAGTGCCAGATGTAATAATTATACTTAATAGTAATACTTCTTCTCCTTGTTCTTGGGAAGTATATTTTGTCTCTTTTCGCTACCCTTCCTCAATATTGCTTTAAAAACTGTGTGTTTTATTTTTAAATGAAACACAAAGATACTTCTGGCAACAGTGGGCGAAGCTTTGCAAGCATGCCTACGAGAGCAGAATAGCCACCAAACACCAAGGAATTTTTTTGTTTTTAACGTTTTAGGGGAATGACAACTCCATAGTTAATTGAAATATATATAATAAAGTGTATGTACCTATTTCTATATATAAATATTATATCCATGTAACTTAGTTTTATGTAGCTGTAATGTATAAAAATATTACGAACAAGCACAACTTTCAAAACAAAACTGCGTAGTAGACATTGTTTACCTGATTTGTTCACATTTTAACCGCTAGAGGGAAGCCTTGCATGGAACAGGTACCCTCTCATTTTGCACTCACATGACGGAGAAAAAGATTAAATATCAGATTTTCACATTACAATTCAAAGACTAAATCAAAAAGTAACTAAAGTATATAAGTGTCAAATTAAAAACTAAAGTGTAAGTTTATTGTACAACCATTGAAATTACGTGAAATTTAATTGATAATAAGATATTAAGTAGTAAAGTCATGGTAACTGCCATAGAAGTACAGCTCCCAGGAAGAAACAGTTACTCTCCAAATAAAAAGAGAGGGCTTTGAACCCTCTGAAAAGTGAGCACGTGCAGCGCGAGCACCTTTTTTTATTTCGGAGTATTCCATAGCTAACAAAAGTAAGAGAAGGGAGTTTCTGCAATCTATCATTACTTTTCAATCAATCTCAGTAAATTGAAACCAGTTATTAGTCAGTTACATTCAGCTTGTATTCCGTCTGCACAATATAGCATCAAATTACTACATTCTGCCGTCGGTAAATATTCCATATGTCGGACAATTTTTCAAGCATTCGCTCAGTAGTCTTTAGGTATTACGCGAAGTGCATCTCCAATTTGTTATTGGAACAACGAGAACATTATTTACTTAGTGTGTATTATGAAGAGTTTAAAGAGGATAATCTCAGGCTATTTCATGGTCACACTTAGTATCTAGAAATGATCAGTTCGTTACAAATTCCAAAATGGAATTATAAACTTGTGAAATCTAAAAATATATCTATCTTCGAAAGTCGTAGATAGTGGTGTTGTATTTCCACCAATACGGCTAGGTGTTCTGCATATCGTAACATATATATATATATATATACATACGATAAAATCTAAACATCCTAGTGGAAATTCAAGCATGTTTAACGAGCAGTACAGTTATATTAGCTGTCAAGAAACAGGGTATATACAGACCAGACATACAAAAGTGGCCAACAAGAGAGAAAAATTGATTCTCAATGTTCAAACATCATAAGAGTACGTTGTCCTTTATTGCCAAAAAATGAAATTTTACTGAATCAGTTGTAACAAGAGACGCAATTACTGCGCTATCCTAGCCCAAAATAATAATAAACTGTTTCATACTTGCAATTTGCAGTATGTGTTTTTTCGGCAACCCTCCAAGCTGGTCTAGTAGCTATCACGCGCGTCTTTGGTACACGTAGTCTCCGGTTTGGTTTCCAATGAGAAGCACTGAAATTTGAACGCATTACAGTAATTTGAATTTCACCTTAAACTGTAGCCCCATGTTTCATAAAGTTTTAGTGCCGAAAAGAAACGCTTAATTTGAATAAACTAACTAACTAACTCTATGGCCTATGGACCCGTAGGTTCAATGCAGCGTTCACAGAAACTCTCCATTGATTTCTATGATTAGTCAACTGGGACCAGTTTCTACTTTGTATCATTATTTCTGCGAGATCCATCTTAATATTATCCTCCCACCTGCGCCTAGGTTTTCCTAATGGTCGTTTTCCGATTGGATTTCCAGTTAAAACTTTGAAAGTATTCCTACTTCCTCTCATTCTGGGTACATGACCTGACCACCTGAGCTTTCTAGATCTGATGCCCCTAACAATGTATAGTAAACGGTATAAATTATGTAGTTCCTCGTTATGTAGTAAGTTTCCACCATTCCACATTCCCGTTCCTCTTGGGTCCGAATTTTCATCTCAGGATCTTGTTCTTAAATAATTTTAGTCTATCTTCTTCCCTCAAAGTAAGCGACCATGTTTCGCAACCATACAGAACAACAGGCATAATTATCGTTTTAATTTTTTTAAACTTAATATTCCTCGACAGAATTCGCGACGACAAAAGATTTGAACTGATTAATAACACGAATTCCCTCCTTTTAGTCGACATTTAATTTAACTGTGAATATGGTTTTGGTCTGTTAATACTGATCTTAGGTGTGTGAAAGTAATACTTTACCGCAAGTATTATTTGATATTTTAACGCACCATAATTTGCAGTATTACGATCCCGACGAACTTCCATGTATTTAGTTTTCTCTGCATTTACTTCTAAATCCATGTTCCTGCAAACGTTTACTAAGACCTCTGTATTTCTTTCTATTGTTCTTCTATCATCCTGTATTAAATTTACATCATCAGCATACGCTATAACCTGGTGAACACTATTTAGCTCTAGGCCCTAGTTGCTATCTTTGATTTAAGATTTCAATGAACAAACAAACAAAATATGTTTCAACTTCAGAATTAAAGACATAGCTATGCAGTACATCCTCATCATAGATGTTCTGCCACTATTGGCAGGTCAGTAGCAGCAACTGAAGAAACGTAAATTAATTTAACCCATTTCCTGTAAACAACGTTTTATAAGCGGCAAGTTTAGGTACAAGGATATGAAATATTTTAAACATGTTCTAGTTTTTGTTATGTAACATGAAAACCTACATCATTTTTTTATTTTTACATTTTAGTGTACTTAAAAATTCAGATCCAATTAACTTTCTTCTCATACCTCCAAAAGGACTATGATTCTTTATATTTATCTTTGTTCTCAACTTCTTTCGCACAATCAAAATGCCCATTAGCCAAGTTCTTGCTTATACGAAATACGCTGACAGTAACTGTTTAATTAGGTAAGAAATCAAAAACCCTAAATGTTTAATTAGGTAAGATATTAAAAACTATTTACACCACAAACTCGTCCATAGGTAACTAGTACAAAAGAAAATATGTGATACTTACTCCAAATGCTGTGACGTTTGCAACCTTTGTTCTTACTATATTCATCAAAATCAATGGGTCCATAAAGCTAGCACCTAATATCTGAATATAAAAACAATAAAACCTCGTTAAGTGAAACAAAATTAATCAACAGATAAAAAAAGGAGAGTAATTATTCTGGGTTATAAACTGAAAGAATGACCAACATGAAACTCACTAAATGTCAAATACAATTCTTAATTATTTATAAAGGGAAATATGTTATTATTAATATTTACATAATTGAAAGATTTTCTCCTTTCCATTCACTAACCATGAACTTTAGCGATTTACATAACGATATGACAAACCCATTGACCTCCATAATTACTAATAAAAGCTGCAGAGTACATATTACGTAAGAACAATGGATATCATCTTTGCACCGCGAAGTTTTTCTTGCACTATACACTAAGAAACTTTAATATTTCAATCAGCTCGGTGATCACGTTTGCCGATCTCATCGAAATACCGATGTTACTTAGAGCATAGTCAAGAAAAACTTCCGCGTTATGAAAGTGAATTCACTGTTCTTCATTGATCTCCTTTCCCTTTCCTCCTGTTTGTACTATTAGCCTTGCACTATCTTAACCAATTTTCTGTTAGGCCCAGTGATCTCTCTATGTATATACAGTATGTGCTGGTACTTATTCTTGTTTCCTTTCGTAAAGTTATTAGCAAATAGTTTCAGAAAATCTGTATAATTATTATTCTCTTGTCTGTAGTTTAATATACACTCTGTAAAGAAAAAACAGCGACACTTGCTCGGATGTGGTTTTCACAAGATACATTAACCAATATGATTTTTTACATGAATTCCTGATAATATTACAATGCATATTCTCAATGAGCAGTTCATCCATAATACTTACGCCACAGTTTCAGGTTATTGACATGAATTTATATGCATATATAAGTAGCTATGCGTGTTCTGAACAAAATTCTTTGTAGAAATAATTATACATAAACATAAAAAAAAAAAAAAAAAAAGATGAACAAGAAGAGCACAAAACAAAAATGGAATATCTTAAGTTATATTGTGTACGAACATCGGGAGGTACAACATGGCAAATTAGTATTTTATGTCCACCATGGACTTTCTGCAGTGCAGCGAATCATCGAGGCTTGTAGGTAACAAAGCTATTGCGAAATGCAACCTCGATTTCAAGGAATCACACCCAGATCATCTGTTCTGAGTTCCATCCTATTCGAAATAGCTGCCTATTCAGTCTTCTGCTTATATTGACCAACATATTTTAAATTGGATTCATGTCAGACGAGTTTTGAGGCCACACGAGTCTCTGAATACTCTTATTTTTGAACCACGTATTAAAGATTTTCCCTCAGTGACATTGAAGCATTCTGAAAAACGAGGTAGTCCACATTTTCTTCATAAAAGTAATCTTAAGCTGTTGTAAGAACTTTACGTACCGCAATTTGAAGATATTTCCATGCATCAACTGACCCTTTACATATATCCATCCTTCTGACACCTTTAGCGGTGAAGGTACCCCTTACTATCGCTCAGTAAATGAATTTTTGCCTCTCTGAAACACAACCCTTGTCAAGTTCCTTGCTCGTTTGTATCCATAACCTCCCATTACCATTTCCCACTATTCTAAATTTTTTTCAACGTACAAAACGATGTGCTTTTAGTTGTCTTAAGCCGAAGTTGCATATCGGCTCACAAAGCTACGTGTTGATGATCTCTGTGCTTTTGTCAGTTTCGACTTCTTACGCGGTTTCTTCTTCGTAATATCCTCTTCATACAGTCAAGACAATACAGTTGTACGTGTAACTGCAGATCCAAGGTCATCTCGAATTAAAGATGCAAGTTGTCGGGAACTCATTCCTTGATCCTGCAGTTGGCGATCTGCTCTGGGTGATGCTTTCTTTTCTCTATTACACTGTTGACGAAAGGATGATTTGTTGTGCTCTTTTTGCCTATGAATTACTTTCCTGTCGTCAAATGCTGTATTTTGAGTATTCAACCCATCTCCCGTAGAGATTTACCTTAGCTGTGCAAAACAAGAATAATACCTTGTTCAAATGGCGACAAGTCACATTTCTTACTCATCTTGTTTGTTTACAGTCCGCATGTAGCAACACAATGCTGCACGACAACAATACTACCATTTAACACTGTCCGAACAATGAAAAGGCAAAGAGCAATCACAAAATACTATTTACCTAGGCCTACACTTCTCAAATGCAATGCAGAAGTCCCACTACAATAACTTGCGAAGCGCTCTCAGTACCACCTAGCAAGAATATTACTGATACACAAACAACTGGCAAGCTCTGTTGTACACTACAGGTGCCACAGATAACGCAAATGAACTATTTCATTCTTCGTTTCCTTCTATTCCTCTTCTAGCGGACTGCAACTATAGTTTTCTGTATACGTTACCCTGAGAATTGAAGTGTCGCTATTTTTTTCTTTACAGAATCTATATGTATATGTACGTATTTATTATCTCATTCTTAACAGCATTGTGTTTTCCGACCCTGTTCATATTCGTATTTATTTTTTACGCTGTTCGATATTCTTTCGTTTTGGCAGTTGGCAACATAAAATTTTCCTTTCTCTTTTCCAGTCTTATTGAGATGGAAACCCTCCTTCATTGTTTCACCTTTCTTTTTGTCTTTATCGATATTTTGTAGACGATTTCCAATGAATTTTCAATTATTTCGTACCGCACTTTACTTCTTCTGTTCCTTCTCATTGGTACTTGCTCAGCAAACTTCCTTCATACACTTATTCTATTTACTATTTTTATATACAATTAGTTTGTTACAGTTCTAAACTGTGTATGTTTGATAGCAGCATAATGGAGTATTACATAATAAAGAGCTATCATTTAGTCCATGTCGAATCGTGAATATCAATTTTTTTTTTTTTTTTTTTTTTTAATTTCTGTAACCAACTTAAGGGCGCCGATACTGCCCTTCCCCCAATGCTCATGTGAGCACCCATGTATTTTATGAATATATATTTTTAAATGTATTTTTTATTGTTATATGTATTGTTATACGTATTTTTTTTATAAATATACAATATTTGGCATAATTTGCATTCAATTTGTCTTAAAATCCTCATATATGCCATCTTAGACCCTTATCTGGCAATCAAACACATATCTGAATTCCCCCTACCCAAAGTTATAGAGAAATCGGCGCCCTTGCTTAAACTGTCTTTCGTATATAGGTAATCTCAAAATCAAAAAAGATCTGTAGACATAAATTATCATATATTCGGTTACATTCGAAATTATTGGAAACTGCGTATTGACATTGGACCCCTTTTATGCTGCAGCCGCCTAAATGACACAAGTGACCGCCAGGAAGTTATCCTTGCACACAATGTTCCACAAGGGGAGTTACAGTATATACACACTACTCCGTCAATTACTTTGGTGACCATTTGCGCCCTGCTCTTAGGGGCAACATCTTATCTCCTGTAATCGGGACCCATCATTCACCACAGCAAATACGATGTCATACGATGGAAAAAGTTAAAAACTTATTGCAAAAATAAGGTTGGGAAGTGTTGGAGCAACCACCATATTCGTCTGACGTGAGTCCCAGAGACTACGATTTGTTAGGATTAGGATTAGGATTTAGATTTCTGGGCTTTCAGCATCTAAGGCCATTTAGCTCTTCACGTTTGAGGGATGACGTCCCTCGGCGAGCACACAATCCGGGGAAACGGAAGAAAGAAGGATGGGGGAAGGAAGGAAGCGGCCTGGGACCTATAAGTTCGGTACCACCCCGCCATTTGCCTGGTGTGAATGAGGAAAACTCAGGAAAACCTTATTCAGAGTGGCTGGCCTGAAAAAGCGTTTTACACTTTTTAGACCGAGTGCCCCCACCGGGAATCGAACCCAGGAGAGACTACGATTTGTTTCCCAAAATCAAGGAATCGTCTGAGAGGGAAACGTTTTAGAGACTCCCGAGCATCATTTCGGCCATATAGCGGTCTCTGCGAGAGCTATCACTTACGTCCAACGTCTGCCAGATCTTTGTAAATGTGTTGGCACAGTAGCAGGAAACTACACAAAAAAATTCTAAATAATATGATGTGAGTATCATTTCACTTTTTCAGACAAGTTGCTAAAAAAAATTTAAAGAAAAAAACTCCTACATGGCGTTTACATGTATGATAATAAATTGCACTTAAACACTTGTGAACACTTGAATTACAAAAGGCAAACGCACTTTTGAAATCTGGTACACACACACACACACACACACAAAAAAAAAAATCCTTTAGATTAACAGAAAGAAAATCTTACCTGAACGCGAAACCATGTCGGAGTATTGGCTAGGAAATCTTTGTTAGGCTGTAGTACCATCACCTGCCCCAACCCTTGAGGTTTACTGAAAGAAGTAATGTACAGCAATAAGAGTTTTATTTATTTATTTCTCAAGGACAGCTTATAACCCACTCTTTTTTTCACTAAAAGGGTAAAGTGACCTATTGTTCAACAACTTGTACCCAAAATCACTACACTTAGAAATTTCAAATTTGATCAGTATTGTTTTACGAAAGAAAAATGAGAAGAAAATACTTTCGATAATATGAGTCCTTAGGAAAAGGAAAAAAAAAAATATTTTTCTTTATTTAAAAAAAAAAAAAAAAGTCAATCTCACGTATTACTGAAACTGGAGATACAAAATTCAGCAGACATAATCTTCATTAAACATAACCCAATATTTAAACATTTTTTGAAAACAAACTCCCAAGGGACCAAAAAGGAGTGATTAGGTATATACTGTTCCCTATATACCGGTATATATTTTCGTTCACCAATGGAAGAACCATTGAAAGGAGAAAAACAAAACCAAACGGTACGCATACGAACATGTAAATAAATTATAGGATAAACACAAATAATCAAATTAACACACAGAACGCACAGAAATTATTAATTGAATTATCACGGCATATTTCGTACAACAATACAAAGACAAACCACCGTTCAATATTATACTTAATATTAGGTAACTGGGAAAACGATATGTAACACTTTCTTTACATCTCTTACATCATTAAAGTATTAGAAGATTCATGTAAGAGAAATTGATGTTTTCTGGTCATTTCATCAGCAAGTGATATAAAGAAACGGAAATCCCAGTATAAGATTGAAAAAACAAAGATCAAAAGAAATGCTCACTATAACTAGACTACCATACTCACAATGTAATAGTGCTATTGTTTGATGTTGAGAAGTACTGGTTCCAGAAGACTTGCGAATCTGAAACAAATACAAATGGTATTTTAAATACTATCAGCATGAGTACAATGAATTAATGTTTCAACAAAAACATATTCAATAAATTACGTAAAAAATGCATTTTAAGTATTTTTCTATGGTTAGCGTTAATTTTCTAGGGATGGATATGAATAAATTTTAATGCTACAGCTGTGAAAAGTGAATCAAATCAGTAAATACAACACTGAAACGACAAAACTTGTTTTCAAGTATAAACTAATGAAACTGCCGGTTATGCAAGTACTTAATAATAATAATAATAAAAAAGTTATGAAACAACATTATATCTACAACTGCTCTGTTAAAAGACGAAATTTTGGTACCAGTAGTTTTGCCTCGGTAATTTTGGCATCAAGAAACGATGCAACGGAAATTTTGACACCAAAAAATGAAGTAAACGAAAGTACAGAAAAATTATAATATGTTCTGAATATGCATTTTATGAATTTTTATTCTGTTGCATATTAAGACTGTGCTTTAGGACATTCACTACTTGCTACAATTATATTTTTAAATAGGTATTACTATTTAGAACTCATGTTAAATGCTCATATGTACACGACTAGTTCGAATTCAATTTCCTTGGAGGAGGAACAAATTTTTCGTTTTGACTCAGCAGCATTTTGGAGGATTCCGGTCTGGAGGCCTGAAATAATGGCAATAAGAATCAATGCATTGAGCACGTATTACTAACTTTCAAGTGTTCTATCTCGCTGGGTGTAGCTCTTCATGGATTTGCAATCCCAATGTGTTTACTTACTGCTTCACATTAGAGATGATAAAAAGATCCTAATTGACAGAATACTCTACTAAAAGATTTGCTTCTAGTTAAACATATGTTCTTAAAGACATAAAACAGTGTCCAATGGAATGAACTCCCGAAATCTCAATATAATTGTAAAATTTTATTGAGCACTTGCAACAGTTGAATCTATTTTTCAAAATGTAGTTTTAAGTAGACTATAAAATTTAGTAATGAAAAAGTTTAGTGTCGAAAATTTTTCAGTATACGCGATTCTAAGACATCTCCTTTTCATTTATTGTATTTACTTCTAATTTCAATCATGTGTTGATAAATTTTAAGGTTATGACTTTCGAGGTCAACAAGAAAAATAGGAAACTAATTGAAAGTCCAAAGAAACATAAGTCTACAATAGGTTTTTCGTAAAGCAATGAATTTTACATTTATCACACTTATTCGGAAGCTTCAATTTCAGCTGAACGATGTTCCCAGGATATATAAAAATATACCCTGACTAAGCAGAAGTAAGGCCATATAGTCTTTAAAAATAACTTCAACTTGACAAAACGTCAAGGTCTGTATACAAGTCTTTTCTTATCACAGCATCACACACATCATAATACCAAATAATAAGTAGTATATATGGAAAGTAAGATCGTGCTCCGTCACGTAACTCTACCTCTAGAAATTCAGGAAATTTTGGTGTGCAGGACTAATGGCCAACCTTCACCAATATTTAGTTTCAGCCCTTACAGTTGAACTAATTTCACTTTGATGCTGCGAAATTTTACGTACTATAGTACATGATTGTATGTGCAAGTAATTATATTCTGCATATCTATAATAGCTCTCTCTCTCTCTCTCTCTCTCTCTCTCTATATATATATATATATATATATATATATATATATATATATATATATATATATATATATATATATATATATATATATATATATATATATATATATATATATATATATATATATATATATATATATATTGCATTACTTTATACGAGAACGTGGCATTTAACTATTTAATTTTTCCACGAACAAATTTCAACAGTTGTCATTTTCACGTCAGCAAGCAATGAACTGAACTCAACCCGCCGAAAGTAATTACAGTGAAACCTCTACTAACGGACTATTTTGTAATACCCAAACACTGTAAGAGGAAAATACATAGTGGCAAACCTCTCTAATGCGGATACTTTCTAGTACAAACACGGACAGTGTTCCCTGTCTTTTATAAGTATTATTTACCTCCGTATTACGAACACTTTCTCTAGAAACAAGTTGAAAAGTACATTTTCAGTAATTCATACATGTGTCACCAAGGAAGCATTGTGATAACATTTGGCTCCTCAATCGGCTGTTCAGCAACCCAGATGGAGCGTTCCTGTTTAACAACATTCTCATGTTCTTTGCTTGCATTCCACTCTCACCCAACCTGTTTTAGAATCAAAAGTGATTGACAGTTGCCCGCCGTTTGGGATGACGCGTCATTCTACTGTCCCGCTAGAATCTCTATCCAAGCAAAAGACAAGTTCGGTATTTTTTGCCCGCGGGTACGAAT
Source organism: Thermobia domestica (assembly GCF_964235325.1). Lineage (NCBI taxonomy): Eukaryota > Metazoa > Arthropoda > Insecta > Zygentoma > Lepismatidae > Thermobia > Thermobia domestica. Next base: position 115,626,055 of record NC_137462.1, on the reverse strand, counting down.
ATTGTCTCAGTGCCTCTATTTGTAGAAACAAATCTTTTAAGTCATTCTGCACCGAATAAGCAATAAGGTGTAAGTTTCTGTGAGCTTTTGAAATGTCAAGAAAAGCGCTAATGTTAAAAGAAAAAATCGAATTGATTGAATTTTCGAAGAAAGAAAACTGAGGTGTGCGAAGGATAGCTTAACATTTTTGTATCGGTAAAACACAAGCAGCTGAAATAATAATAATAATAATAAAACAAGACAAGGACGTTGTGGTGTGAAAATGGCAATGAAAAACAGCGTTGCGGTACTTTGAACAGTGTTGGTGTGCACGTGAATAAAGTTGTATTTGAATGGTTCTGTTGAGTGCGAAATTAAAACATTCCTGTGTGAGAGTCGATGCTACAAGCTAAGGCTTTGGAGGTAGCAGCAGAAATGGGTGTTACAGATTTCAAAGCCTAGAATGAGTGGTTAGAGAAGTTTCGGATTAGACATAAAATTCCTTTGAAAGCGATTTGTGAAGAATCCGCAGAAGTTGATATAAAAAAATGCTAAGAAATGAAGTAAAACATGAAGACACTTGCAACTTAGTTTTCAAAATTTGATGTGTAAGACTTAATAATAGAGCTATAAGTATCCAGCCAGTGTGATTAATTGATGAGAATGCTATGATTTTAAGGTTACTCCCAATTAGCTTCTCAAAGTAAGTCCAATATAGAAGTTCCTTCCGCAGCTGTACATTTAAGTGTTGGTTTGGTTCCACATATCGAAAGTAAAAATTTTTAAGATCATAAGGTAAATTTCACTGGTAAACAAAATAGTTCAGATAATAGATCGTCCAATGAATGTAGGCAAACTGAAGTATCATTCAAAAGAAGTAGCGTGTTTGTGCATAATTAAAAGGATGTTTCTAATACCACAAACTTTTTTTTTTTCGAAAGAAACTTAGATATTATGGTAATGATAACCATTCGCCAGTAAACGAAGAAGTCTCAGGAAACAATAAAACGGGAAAGAGTTCGTAATATAAGAATGTCAATGCCACGCCACAGATATCGACTAATAGTTATAAGTGCACATTGAACAGGCATAATATCACCAACTTGCAAAGGGCAAAAAACCATTTGTAATAAAATTAAAAAAGTAAAAAGTAAGCTCCAGAAAACTTATCAACTTTGAAAAGGAATACAGTAGAAGTTTCAATAATTTTTCTGAACGAAATTCTTTTTGTTTTGGAGAATGAAATAACCGAAAAATGGCACAACAAATATTTTGGTCAGAGACACTCCGCACAGTATGGAGAAATAAAAATAGCAAATAGAAATAAGAAGTAAGTGTATTTTGAGACTTTTAAATGCCTTAGATTTCAAATTCTCACAAATTAGGTATTTGAAATTCCGCAACCCGTACAGGCTAGAATTCTTGTAAGTGATGTACAATTAAACAATTCGAAAAGGTATTGGATAAATGGTAAATGCTTTACAGCCCATTCAGTTATTAGTACATACGATGTAGTTTATGTTTTTACGATTTATTATAAATTTATCCGAAAAAACTTCGAAAATATTTTCGTAAAATGTTGTTAGTTCGTAAACAAGGATTTTAGGGATTGGGTAAACCTTCATTCAGCATTAAAAAAACAAAAGGAAAGAAAGAAAAAAGTAAATATTGTTCTTATATAACATACTCGTGGATAAGTGTTAATGGAAATTAAAAAGTAATCTATGACATATTGAATTTAGACCCATATGTCAGAGACTTATGGGAAAATAATTTTTGTACACGTGAAATCTTAGCCTACACCTCAGTTAATATGGTCAACCTGCTTGGGTTATTAGGTTCTGTGTTATTAGATTAAGACTGTTACGGGATTACAGTGATCAGTAACGAGTCTTCAGTCGAATTTATGTGGCGGGCTATCGCAGCTGTCTGATCACCTATACAATCATTTATGGAAGGGCACTAGGCAGTGGTACAATGCTGAAATATATAAGAGAAAACATGCATATTTATAATATGTTAAATATTTAAGGTTACTTGTTTAATCTTTGTAATGTAATAGGAATACCAGCCACAGTTTGAAACGATTTCTGATGACAAGAAATCCCCGTCCCCTCTTTTTTTCATATAATCTTTGTGGGTGCCATCTTTTCTTCCAATTTTTGCACGCTTATCTAACCCTTTTGTTGGGATCAATAAGAGGAAAGAATCATTTTGCTATGAGATTTTAATGTGAGTTGGGAGACTTCAAATTTATAGAACAGACACACGCCTGTGTCGGTGTGGTAGATCACATCATGTTCATGCCCATTTTCCGCGTATTGCATACTACGGGTAAATGTTTGGGTAAAAAGCCTGTCCAGCGCTTACTTATCCTATTATTCCGCAACCCACATATCATTATTGTATTACATTTTCCATGTTACTAACACTTTTAGAAATTCTATAGAACTTCATATGTGTATTGATTATGTAAATTTTAACGTTATGATTTGTTAGTAGTAAGTTATTTAGTGAATTTTTGTATTTTTAATTTCAAACTGATGCATCTTAGTGTACATTTCATTACTGTGTCTTGTTAATAATACATCATTAATTAATTTGTTTTTGGTATCGTAGAATGTTTTAGTTCACGTGTTGTTGTTGTTATTATTATTATTATTATTATTATTATTAATATTAGTAGTAGTAGTAGTAGTAATAATAATAATAATGACAATAAATAATAATAATAATAATAATAATAATAATAATAGCAACATCACCTTTTGTCACACCTGGAAGAGAATTAAATTCTGAAGTTATGTCATATCATACAGCTATTTTTATTATTTTACTTAAGATATGTTTGTCCACCTACATTAGGACATATTCGCCATCCCTATGAGTGAATTTTCTTTCGTTTTCTTTCTGTATCTAGTACCAAGAGATTACGTACACTATTGGATTCATGTTGTTTTCTTGCCACACTCTACGCGAATCAGTCTTTAGTTATTACAGGTACATTTTAAGAAATCAAACGTACGATATTATATGACGCCATAATTTTATGCATCTTCCAATTATTCGTGGGTAAGTTAACCCTTTCTCACAAACTGGTGCAGCAACGTATTTTCTTATACAAAGATAACAATAATCAATGGATTATCTTATCCGATCTTAATCCTCGAGTGGTGCAACTCAGGAATAAAAATTTGGATCAGAATCGGCAGGAAAGTCAATGATGGCCTACATAGACAGACTGCCAAATGTAGTAGAGTTTGGCAAAGACGAAAAATTACATTTGTAATTAATGTGTAAGTCCTTACACATTATCTCTCAAGAAGAAAAGTCTAGCCAAATTTCAAGCAAACGAGGCATGTCATTGGTGGCTTGTCCAGGTGGCATTTCAAATTCGGTTGAGATTGCACTATGCCAAACGGACAGAAGACTCGAAAGTGATCTAAAAATAGGAAGGATAATTCTAAATTACCTCGAAAGGTTTAAAAGACTCGAAGATGAGAACCGGTAAATAAATGACAACTCTGGCAGAGGTCAAATTCACATAGAATTGGATTGTACGATTGGGACAAAAATAAAGACATCGTTGGCAAAAATCATGTTTTTTATTGAAAAAAAAGCAGTTCTTTTGTTTAAACCATGTTTTTTTGGTTTAAATAATTTACTCTATGTATTTATATTAGATATGGACAGAATTTAGTTTGTTTCGCCTTGGTGTTATTGTGCAACAACAAGGTTATGCTGGAAAGGGTCACATAAGCTTAAAGCGGAATCCAAACCGCTTCTCGGCTTACATCCAAGAGAAATTGTCCATTTGGACACAAAACCGGGACTAATTGGTCACAAATGCGATTACCGACTCACTCACGAAGAACTCCTGATAAAAATACGTTGTACTGATCTTTACATATGCCTACTTGTTAATATAATTGTCAAGAGTCATTTCAGAAGGACAAAAAGATAAACATTTACACAAGTAAAAACATTATACAGAATTATATATAAATCGGGAAACTCCCGCCTTAGCCATTGGGAAACTCCTTTTATTACTTTAAATGTATCTGTACGTAAAATTTTAAGGTCAACGTATCATAATCAGAAAAATAAACACACTGCTGAACAAGACCGCACTTATTTAATATAAAAACACATTTTATATTAAGTAAGTGCAGTCTTGTTCAGCAGTGTGTTTATTTTTCTGATTTTATTCGCAAGACGTTGACTATGATTGTGTGTCAGTATCATAATCGCTACGCTAAAACCTGAGGTATTAAATTACAAATTTGGTATGTAGATATCGCTCAATAAAATTTTAAAAAAAGTCAAATCCAAGCCGATGCTGGAAGCTACGTAGGCAGTTGATAAATTTTGCCAATTTCTACCAATATATTTGAGCAACCTTGGCTTCTTTATAAAACATCAGGCATTCATTCAAGCAGAAATAAATAAATATATATATATGGGCGATTCCACGAAAAAGGGAAATTTTCACTTCGAAAATTTTTGTTCCGTTGATGGTCGCCTATTTCGAAAAAAATATCAGATGCACTTACTACTACTAAGTACATGTTAATTAGATGTTCAGCAGAGCTGAATCGTTATTGGTGTAGCAAATAAAAAATAATAAACTTTTCAGCACCCACGGAGTTGAGACCATAGGTCACGGAGTTGAAAATTGCTGTGGAGTTGAGAAACGTGACACATCTGAGTGATAAGTTTTGGTTTATAAGTGATTAAGATTATAATTTACATAAAAATTGAAATAATTTTCCAATAATTTTTGAAGTTAGAATTATTCTCCTTATGTTGAATAAAATTCTAACAAACTAGATGACACGTAATTTGTTATACAAAAATACTCCAGAAAATACTGCAAACATATGAAAATATATCTAATGAAGGTTCCAAAATTGTATAAATATATATATATATATATATATATATATATATATATATATATATGTGTGTGTGTGTGTGTGTGTGTGTGTGTGTTTGTAAGTACTACATTGGGGGGAACCATCACCGGTTAAACACCAGCGCTCTGGGGAACTTTTCAAAAGTGGGGAACTTTTGGTGGTTCCCCAGAATGTTCTGACCAATTTTCCGACATCTGTGGGTCATGACGAGTCGAACGGAATATATAACGTCCGGTTCCCCATTTTGTCGCACACACCAACGCAGATCTAGTGGTGTGTGAAGAAATCGTCTAAAAGTGTGTTAAAAATGAACTTGAAAATTTTCACTAACGCCATCTGTGTGTGTTACTTGGTGTCGAGCAGGGGGTTGATCGGAGGTTCCCAAGTAAGTGGAGTTTATACCGGTCGATAGTCCTGAGGATGTAGGGTTTGTGCCTGTCGGAAGTGAAGGGAAGGGGAGGAGTTCCCCTTACTGTAGTGTATGCAAACTAACTTAAATACAGCGGAAGTGAAGGGGAGGGGAAGGAGTTCCCCTTAATGTAGTGTATGCAAACTAACTTGAATACTGCGGTGTTGCCAAATGCATATTACTTTTAACATAAAATAGATATTGGAAATTTAACAAATGTTTTACTAATATACTAATTTTAATAAAATAGTTATGGTCTATAGAGAAGAAATTGGTTGTTTGTATTTAACACAGCGTGTTTACTAGTGTAACTTGGTACGTCATTAATTAAATCTGGCAACAGTGGTGTGTTAGAACAGTCACGACATTTAGTCCCCAGTTTCCAGTTATCACATTTAAAACGTGATGGAATGTTGTCGCGTGAAAGGAATGTTGTTTTATAATCTCTGCTCTTCAGATCTGGTTTGAAAGCATTGAAAGGAAGTGTTTCATACTATAATAACTAGGTTGGTTCTTTTAAACATATGGACTGACTGTTGTTAATATAAAAGTAATCTTTTAATATAATTTACGAATAATAAATGGAAAATTTAGTGTAACTGTCACGCTTATACCATGAGAATGGAATAAAACGTATGATGATTGCAAGTGAATGAAAAAAATTGTGGAATAGGAATAGGAGGAAACGAAAGAATGTCAAGAGAACATGAACTCACTTTAAGGAAGATGTTATTTACCATGAGCGTTGGAATAATGTCCACGTGGTCCCGGGTTCAATTCCTGGATGGAGCATTCCAATTATAGGCGTCCACCCATCGTCGTGAGTCAAACTGGAGAGTCATTTGAATAAATAACATGACGGGACACTAGGTCTAGAAAGCACCTACAAGGCTTATTGACGGTAGGGTGACGCAATGGGCAAACCATCTATGCGTCATTCAGGAGGACGTAGATCCACCAGTCGTTAGCAGATTGTGTTGGAGCCGGCAAAGGAACTATAAGGCCTGTAACGCCAGTGGTTTAGGTTTTGGTTTAGTTATTAAGCATGAACCCACTTGAACTGTAATTGAACAAGGATTCCTGTAACCAAGGATATGAGTTGAAAATAGGATTCGGAATACTGTAATACGTTCAATGTTCTTCCTCCGGAAATCGAGCCCTCATTCAGGGCACCATATGCGCGCACGATGACTACTACAGCAGCAGGAAGGTCAAATAGATATAGTGTGCCGATTATCGTGGGCGGGTTAACCGGGTTGAAACCAGTGTGGTAATTGAAGGGGAGAAATTTCCAGGCACCTCTGAACACTACCCTGGAACCTCGTTCCTTAGAGCTTTCTAGGGGAGGGGGACTTGGTGATGACATGTGTAATGGTGTAATTAATTGTTGTGGTTTAGTTACAAGAATTAAATTTATAAACGAACTATCTGTATCCTACGCGCCTTGCTAAGTCTCCAACCGAAATTGAATATAAAGGAACTCGTTATGCATAATTTACTCATTTTTCGAATAGCAACAATTCGCTCTGCACCCTCAACACCCTTGATCGTCCCTTGATTCACCTTATCACCCTTGTGGGAACGTCAATGGATAACTCCAATTTACTAAAACTAGCAACGTTATAACCGTGCTTGTTATTCTCCCTCGTTTAGCTCGAGTTGCTTCATCCCTTCGGAGCTGAATCTACATCGCTCAGTTTATTTAGATATTTTTTATAAATTTTGCCTGTCATAAGAGCTTTAGTACTTCTATTTCGTAATTGTTATTTGTTGCAATATCCGCTCTCGTGACTATCCCTCACTTCGCTCGGGTAGTTTATATCACCTCTTCCACCTTCGCATACATGAACCCATCGAACGTTCCTCTCTACGTTCGAAATTAACCCCTCGCTTCGCTCAGATGGCTCAGTTAATATACGACTCAGCTCAGTCTAGCTTCGGTTGGGTGGATTTTGGTCGCCTCTTCGGAATTCGGGTTCAAGATCGCCCCTTCCACCTCGTATATACAACCGCATTGATCGTTCGTCGCTTCCCTCTGGTGACCCCAAAATATCTCGAGACTAATTTTCAGTTCGTTTGGATAATTTTAACAAATTTTGCCGGTTATACGGGATCCGCAACTTTTAGTTTTAAACTTTTGCCCTCATAATCGTTATTATTGACCCCAAAAATATCAAGAAACTAAATTTTGGCTCATTTGAATAAATTTTAGCAAATTTTGTCCGCCATATTTGATTCTTCATTTTGAATTTTTGAATTTTGATTTCACAGAAGCCGTCGCAGGGTTACACACAACAACTCACAACAATTTCATTGCAATCGGGTGAATGGTATGGAAATGCATAAAGTAACGTACGGTCAACGCCAAAAGTGCCTTACCACCCGTAATAATTTCTTTCTTTTAATATTAGGCAACCCAAAAAATTGGGTATTTGGGATGCTTGAGAATTTGAGATTTGGTACAACGTCTTTCTAATTCTCAACTACCCCAATGACCTTATTTTTGGATTGCCTAGTATTGAAGGAAAGAAAGCATTACTGGTTGTAAGGCACTTTTGGCGTTGTGTATACAAGTATATTTTAGGAAGACACTAACTTCCCCCTACCTCGAAGTTCTTCAATTTCCAAACTGGTTGAAACTTATCTGATGCTCACAAAAATCATCTGATGCTCTTGGTATCTATCGCAAGAATCATCTGCAGACACGCTACAGAAAGAAAAAAGGAGACATGGAATTTGACAATGAGATTCGAGATAACGACTTTCAGGTATCCGTCCACCTTCGCCCTTGACCAAACTCTGATTTAACAACAAGACTGCAGGTACTACAAGTCCCTTTCTCATCTAACAGAATATTTCCTATGCCCTGTTCGTCAACTACTGCCTCTATTATTTTCGGCATTGGGATAGTGTTTCTGTGTATTCATGTTCGATTTTAAAGCGATAACAAACATCCCTTTCTCATCTACTGTCTGAGCTCTGCCTTTCGATAAAAAGATTGACTATTTTACATCTAGAAAAGACGCTGAAAGTAAAGGCAGCCGGCTTACTTTGTATTCTTCGAGAGCAACCACCAATTATAGTTGCCGTAAATTAACCCTTAGAGGAGTTCTTTTTCGCGTGTTTTCTGTCTTGGTAGCGCACAGCTGCCACAAGTAAGGTTACTTTCAAAATCCTACTTCTTTTTTTAAAAAAATAAAGTGATGAAATTGCAACATTGCGGCAGCAACTCCGAACGACCACCCTTAAACTGTGGAGGAGGGTCTTAGCCAGGAGGGTGTTGGCATGTAAAATTTCAATAGAATTGCGAAGTGTTTGAAGCCACCTGCCGTTTAGTAGACCATACTTTTTATAATCATTTGCATTAACAGTGGATACCTTCCCCTACATTACCCCGGATATTGGTTTTGAATTTTACTATCTGAAATCTGGATTTCGATTTTTGACACTTTAATATCCGAAATCCGCATTTCAATTTTTGACATTTCAATATCCAAAATCTGGATTTGGGTCTTTGACTGGTATGAAATCCGAGCAAGCGTCTGCTAGTGGTTAGCGTTCTTGCTTCGCAATCGGGAGGTCCAGGGTTTGAATCCCTAGGCCGGTCATTCTGACTGATGTTTTTCCAGGGTTTTCTTTCAATTACTCCAGGCGAATGCTCGGATGGTACCTTGAACTTCAGGCCCTGGTCGTCTCCCTTCCACTCCCTTTCCCAATGTTATCTTTGTTAATTGCTCCAGTGTAAATTGTCCTCTGAGCTGTATCTGGTAGCTCATGTAAATAAATAAATAAAATCCGGATTTGATTTTCAGATAAAATTCGGAACTTTCAAAATCCGGATTTCGGACAACCGAAAATTTTTAACAGCACTTATATATATATATATATATATATATATATATATATATATATATATATATATATATATATATATACCTGGAAAATATTCTAGTGCTGTTTTCACTTTAGTCATGAGTAGTTACTAAATCAGTAAATGGTATTCCATATTTGTATTGTATTGTTTCAAGGTTTTACGTCCCTTTTCCAGAAACAAGGCTATATAGAGATGAATACGCGACAGAAAATACCACCGACATAACGTACCACTTACCCGGAGGGCTACTTGTGACTGGTTTTGTAAAGGACACTGAAAATAATCACATACGACAAAACGTACCACTTGTATGAAGGGCTTATTGCAAAGAGTTCTAATGAGTCATCAAATATGCAACAAGAATATTTAAGTATCTTCTCATATCGGAGGATTATTAAATTTTATTCCATTTGTTGTGCGTAAAAATTTAAACGAGAACTTCAGATTCAAGAGAGTTCCATTTTTTTCATCAGATGCTTCATTACTTTTTAAGGTATTTATCATTTATAGTGTTGTAAATAGAAAAAAAACCGTTCGTATTTTTTCAGAAATGTACGTTTTTTTTAGAAAAAAAACATTGCCTCTCGTTTTTTTTCTAAATTTCGTTTTTTTTCAAATAGTCATTTGTAATGCATCTTATGTCTATTTAAGTATTAAATATTTTTATGTAGGTATAATCACCGTAAAATGCAACATAAATTAAATGCTAGATACTGACACGCTACAAATATTTTACAATTTACATGAATACCATACCTATTAACAATTCGGGTTTCAGCAGTTTTCATCAATATTAACTAAGAAATAAAAGTAGAAATGAAATTTTGTTTTTTCGTGAAAGCAGGCCTTTAATAAGTACGAAAATAATGTCACGAACAGTATAAAATTCAAATAACTTGTCTAAAGGTAAAACTAATACTAATTTGCCTAATAGTATTTTTCTAAATGTCATACGTAAATAATTTGTCGACAAGATATATATGATATGCAGAGCCCGCTCTACCATATATGCAACACGTGCATTTGCGTGAAGCGGCAAGTTTGGATGGTCCGGCAAAATCTGTCATAAGTATATTATTTAAATTAAATATTTCTTGTTGGAAACAGACTTCATGATGATGGTAGTTACATTTACTAAGCTGACCTTGTATTTGAATACTACATTCATAAATTATGTTTAGGTTGCATTAGTTTAAGGCCACATGGACAATGCTAAAACAAATGGTCGAATAAATCCGAACACAAATTGCTTGATTGTTGCCAAATGCAAGAATTCAATTCTCGAATAGTAGTGAATATCTGTTCCATTTAGTAAGGTATCACAGTTTTGATATGACAACTAGTCTTTTCTTGTCAGAAACAAGTCCCTTATCATTGAAGATAGAAACAAGTTCTTAAAAGAGAAATCAAGAAATAAAGATAAAAGAGCTAGTTGCACTGGAATTGCAAACTGATACATTGAGATTGAAGCTCGATAGTGAATTCTATAAAAAGGATTACCATCTCTCCTCTGCAGGTGTGTTTGCTTTATCTTTCACTAACATAATAGATTAATATTTAAAAAAAAAAAAAAAAAAAAAAAACCAGACACAACGGGATTGCATTTTTAGAGTAAGTATTTAAGCCTTTCTGAGTGCAACTGCACTTACCCTCATCTTTGTTGTTCATGCTAGAGTAGCATACTTAAAATTTGTTCTTTCTGGAGAAAGGGGGAGGCGGCAAATTATGCCATTGCATGGGGTGACAAATTGACTAGGACCGGCCCTGATGATATGTATATACAAGACATGAATATAGGATGACACAATTTTAAGCAATGCAGGCTGTTTCAAAATTCATATTAGGGTTTTGAAACTTTGTAGTATCTATTACAATTAACTTACAATTATAAATATTATATCAAATGAAAGAGCAACTCAAACAGTTTTCTACGAACGCATGTAGCCTACATGCATTGTTTCTTCTGTCTGCCGTTAGAAAGAGCAAGCAGCAAAGATGTAGACTAGATGAGCAGAAAGTTTTTTTGTGTTTTAATAAAGACAATCTGTACAGTGCAACGGTCTGTGTGAAGAATATTAAGGAGACGCTTGCAACTACGTCCTTATCGTTTGCAATTGCTACAGATCTAAAGCCTACAGACTACGGTTTACGTGCCAATTTCGCAAGTGAAATATTGCTGCATAACAATGAAGATTTTCTGGATCGTGTCGTCTTCAGTGATAAATCGACATTTCACCTAAGAGCTAATGTGAACACTCATAATGTTTGTATCTGGCCGTCAGCAAATCCTCAGGAGATGGTACACTTGAAACGAGACTCCCCTAAATTGAATGTGTTTTGTGCCATATGGCGGAAAGTTTATGGGCCTTTCTGGCCTATCGACTAGATGTGTGCCGTGTGACGAATGAATCTCACATTGAACACTTGTAGCAAAGACTGTTTGAGGTGCTTGATGCATTGCTTTACTTGATGCATTGCTTATAATTGTACGTAAAATGTAATAAGTACTACGAAGACTTAAAACCCCGATATTCATTTTGAAACACCCTGCATTTCTCACCAACAGTGTTGGAACTAAGATGTAAAAAGGAGAGAAAATTTTCCTTATAAAGTTATTGTTTACAACAACGATATTATTATTAGTCGAGACTATAAGTACAACAACAACACGAGTTAGTAGTCAAAAAATGTAATCAAATGTATACTCGGTGGCCCAGGTGGGCAAAGTGGCACACACGGCTGTGTCATTTGTTTAATCCACTCCTGTGTGGACACTAATTAAGATATCGGGATATTATTCTTGCAAAATATGGTTGGACTATAGTTTATCATATTAATTGTTTTCTTCTGGTGTCGAATTTCCTTCTCAAATTTCACCCCAGTCAAAAATTCGAGAATTTTCTGATTTCGAATTTCCTTTACTTCTTTTTCCCTGTAGCTTCCTTCGTAATAGAAAGACCTCCTTAAGACTTGCTAGGTAGATACCTCGTATGGATACCTAACTGTTTACATCAATTGGACGGGCCTGCGCGCAGTGATGCCAATTAGGGAAATTTAATTTTTCTAAAATATGGGGAAAAAAATTGAAATTTTTGTTTATAAATCCGTACCTATACGTAAGAGTGCAAGTCAACTTACGCCAATCGAACATTTGTCCTTATTTAACAAACGCAAATACAGATCGTTACAATGGGGTAATTAGGGAACGCACGAAAAATTCGTATTTAGGTTCTAACCCTTGATTTTCTAGTTTCTCCCTATTTTTCTGTTTACCGTAATATATTTTTGGTAATTAGAAGTTTTGTTCCTTAAATATCGTCATAATATTTGTAGGATATATTAGTGGTGTACCAATGTTTAATTTAAGATAGTTTACGTCTGTCTGGTAGCAGTGTTACCAGCTACAGAAAATTTTAATTCCAGATTTTAGGGGGAAATTTTGGAAAAAATATCTGTTTTGTCTCTATTATTTCCCTCTTAGCTATATCGGACCAAACGTACCAGTATCTGGAAGTCTCATCTTTGCTCTACACAACGCACTATAGAAAGTTTCAATAGGATAATTAGGGGAAGTACAGTTGAGGTTTACAGCAGACCTTGTTCTCTAATTGGGAAGATAACTGTGATTTTTTTAAAGGTAGAATGAGATATTTTTTATTGACATGCTTACTTTATTAGATATCGCCACAATACTTGTAGGATATATTAGAGGGATACCAAAGCTTATTTTAAGATAGTTTGTGTGTGTCTGATAGTAGTGCTGCCAGCTACAGAAAATTTTAATTTCAGATTTTAGGAGCAAATTCTGGAAAAAAAATCCCTTTTTTATTTCTATTATTTCCTTCTTGTTGGCTACATTCGAACAAACGTAACAGTCTCGTCCTTAGCCTACACAGCGTACCATAAAAAGTTTCACTAGAATGATTAGGGAAAGTACAGTTGAGGTTTATAATAAACCATGTTCTGGAAATGGTAAGAAAATGGTGAATTTCTGAGGTAGAATGAGATTTTTTTTAATTTCATGCTTACTTTGTTATATATCGCCATGATACTTGTAGAATATATTCTTGGAGTACTAAGGTTTATTTTCAGATAGTTTTCGTCTGTCTGATGGCAGTTTTTCCAGCCAAAACAATTAATTCCCGCTTTTACGTGAAAAATTCGGAAAATTTCCCTTTTCCCCTCTATTATTTCCCTCATACTGGCTACATTGAAACAAACGTACCCCTACCTGAAAGCTTCCTCTTTGCCCTACAGAACGCACCATAAAAAGTTTCAATAGGATAATTAGAGAAGCTGTAGCCCAGGCATATTTGATTTTTGCTTGTGAGGCGCAAAAAGTGTCAAAATTTCATGTATATGACAGAATTTTTCCTTTCCCTCTTTGGATGGAAGCAAGCGACTTCAGGATTTCACTGTACCTTGTCAACACACCAAAGATTCTTTTAGGTGATTTGAACCCATATAGCAAGAGTGGTACTAGATACAAAAAAAAAAAAATTGAAATTCGGTTAGGGAATTTTTTGTAAATTTTCACCCCTACATTTCCCTCAATAATTTCCCACCCATTGGCAACACTGCAATGCAACTTACACCAAAAAATAGTCACATCCATTTTCTAAAAAAACAAGGCAATAACCATACCAATCGAATAAATGGTTTTTGAGCAATAAGTCACTAACTGGAAATGTACGAAAACGCCAAAAATGACCTGGGGCCGAAAGGAATAATCACACAATTTTGCTAGTATATAGGTACAAAGAAACAAAAGATTTGTAAGTTACGAGGGCTTCGACTCAAGTTCTGTTGATTATTTCAATAATCTGCAACGTAAATCAATAAATAATAGTTGCCAGAAAAAAAACAGACATTTGAAAAAAAACATGAAAAAGAACGATGTTTTTTATTGAAAAAAAACTTCACAGAAAAAAAACCGTTTTTTTACAACACTAATCATTTATGTACCAGCACTTTTTAGAGACCTGCACGAGTCGGGCTTGGGCGGGCCGACACTGCTTTTTATTCGGGCCCGGGATCGGCTCCGACCAGGATTTTTCAAACTTATCGCGCCAGACCGGGCTCGGGTCGACTAATTGGAGTTCCTTATTGACTTTTGTTAAACAATAATTGGAATAAAGCCGAAATTGAAGTTCCTGTGCAGGTGAAATTAAAATGTAGTAACAATTGGTGTTGCTTAGCATCTGTGCTTTCAGTTTAGTGGATTAGTTGCTTACCTCAGTCAGCATCTTCCTTCAATGAACATCGGGCCGTGACGATAATTTTTTAAAACTTGTCAGGCCGGGCCGGCCTCGGGCCAAGAACTTCTCAAATCTTGTCGGTCCGGCCGAGCCCGGACCTACGTACATTCGAGCTGGAGCGCGCTCGGCCCGTGCAAGTCTCTAGCACTTCTTACTCTTGGAACTAAGTATGTATAACTCTGATCTCAAAAAGACAGTGTGATCTTTTAATTTCTTGTCCTTCTTAAGTGTGTGTTCAGCTGGATGTTCCAGCCCTCTACGACATTTATATTCGGTGTCGTTTGTTATTACAGCTCCATATTGTTATTAGGATTTCTGAGGTTTTTACCAGTTATTCAAAAAAGTAATCGAAGAAAAGAGTTAGCTTCTTTGGTTTTATGACTTAACGTCGTATTGAATAACTAGATATACATAGTAATAGGGCACGGATTTGAAAGCGCAGTTTAAAGCCAAACAGCCAAGTAATCCAATTGACAATCAGCTACCGAGGAGGGTGGTAATTCACTAAAAAATCTGAGTAAAAAGAAACTGGTTACTGTAAGAAAAATAGCAAAACAAACTACTTTTCTTATGTTTAAGTTTCAGTTCTAAAACTCTACTTCATTGTTGTTGTTTGATTACATTGAATTTTGGTTCAACAGAGACTTGATGGGACGGAAAGCATAGCGCGGACTGTATTGAAACAAGGTCACGACTTGAAGTGGTACGTTTTGTGACGAAATAAACATTTGAAATTTTTCACTATTTCACAGGTGACTGTTTAATGTGAGTGGTACGTTTTGTCGCGAAAATCCGCGTGGTACGTGATGTCGCTGATACGTTTTGTCGGTACACCATTCAGACGGTACCTACAGCTTAAAGTAGAATCCTAACCACTACTCGGGTTCTCATTCGAGGCTTTTAGGCTCCCAGCAAGTTTGAGCCTCTGTCCATGCGCTCCAAGGCTATCCATGAAGCTATGGGAAGACCTTATATACATTTGTATACTTTCCAATACATGTTCATACCAAGAGGGCGAAGATGATCTTTTACCTATCCTCTCTTTCCATTAAAAGGTGTCTTCGACGGGAAAAATATGGAAATAGTTATTAGTTGTTAATACCTACAATATCAAAATTCAGATTAAGATAAAACGTCATAGTTCAAAATGCGTATTTCGTATAATTTCAAAAAAAATATTCAGATTTCGGATAATTAAATGTGACAAACCAAAATCCGGATTTCAGATAATGAACTGATAGAAACCGAAATCCGGATTAAAGATAAGGAAATGTCAAAACCAAAATGCGGATTTCGCTTTTGAAAAAATCTGACATCAAGATATTGGAAACCACTAATAATATATATACATATATAGGGTGTTAATGAACTAGACAAAAACTGAAGCAGGCCATTCCCCACATCAAAAAGAAGAAAAAAGTTCATGTGGACCTCTCCAAAAATGCCGGAAAATAAACTTTGGGAGCGAATATCTCCAAAACTGAGCCACTGAGCTGAAGCGGCATGCTATTTTCTTAGGTATGATCTATCTTAGATTTTTCTCTCCAAAAATTCATACTTTTGAATCATACAATAGCACGGAAGGGGTTTCCCCACAGGAATAGAGGAGTCCTCGGATATTCTGTTAGGAAATATGGGTACGATTCATGACAGATGGAAGCTACGTCCAACCAAGTAACAAAATATCATTGACAGGGTATCGATACTTTCAGCAGAATCAAGATGGCGTAGAATTGCTAACTCTTGTTAATGGCATAGTGATCCAATGGGCCAATCACTTATTTGTGACTCAGGTTGACGTACTTCAACTCGGTACAAACAGATGGTGTTGAAGGAGGCTCAGGGCCATAAGGACTATTACGCTAATGTTTTACATATATATAAATGTAAAATTACTTAATGTATTCATAATTGTGAAAGATGTTTATTGTAATATCGTCTGAATAAAAGTCCTTTCCAGGCCTTTTTCTTGTAAAACTCTAAATTACATAATCAAAGTTAATGTTAGATCAGATTTAAACTGCCTTTGCAAGCTTAATATCGCTTGTGATACAGTGAATTGATATAGTAGTAATAAAAGTCTATATTAAAATAGCGATAAAATGGAGAAACAGAAGTCATTCTTTAATAAGGGAAGAATTTGAAGCACATTGATATGTTTTAATTTTGAATTTTTACTTATTTTCTCAAAGGATGAAGCAAAAAATAAAGCACGCATTAAATTCGATGTTATCCTGGATTCGAATAAATATGCTGTAATTATGGGACGCGTTGAACTTCATGGACCCCCCTGAACTTCATGAGCCTGGGGCAATATACCGCTGCATCACTGTCTTCTTGGATCTAATGTCAACTATGATTGGATTCATCACGTTCATACAAAAAGATCTAGTTGTCTTTTATATTGTTAAGCGTTTAAAAGACAATGATGGACAAACGAAAAGCTAATGATACAATTGATTTAGTTTTCTGCTTAATTATAACAACTAGTAGTTTTCCACATTCATTATAAAAGTGCGAATGTTGAAAAACCACACTTTGTGTACAATTAATATAAAAAAGTAACTATTCCTCTAAATAAAAATTAATGTATAAATATTGTTTCCACATCTTCTAAATCACTGAACTGGTATCAACAAAGTTATTATTTAGAATCTGGAAGGAATTGCTGTGGGTGTAGGTCACTTTAAGCACCCCTACATGTTAGAGTGGTAATAAGTGCAGAAATAATCAGAAATGACAAATATATATGTGCTAAATCCATAATTTTCGGGGTTGCTAAGCTAATTCATTGAAGTCTTTAAAAGTACTATGGGGATAATCAGATATGTAATGCTACTTTTAGGTGGGTATATGCTCCATCCCTCTCTTTATTTTACATTCCTATATATATTAGATGGCTATAATCTGCATGAAAATAAGAAAATCTTAATAACGATAGGTAACGGCAGTAAATAATAAATGTTTCAAACCTCCTGAAGCAAAATAAGCATGACATCATGATTCATTAGTAGACATTAGTATTAAATATAAAGTTTTAATAACTTTTCATCTGTGTAATATAAGGATATAACTACTTAAAACTTAACAAACACATTAAATTCAACTATTATCTATTCCCATATTTTTCCCAGATCAAGGAACTTTTAACACGAAGACAACATGTACAAGCTATATATAGGATCCGAATTGATCCACGAAATTTTTTCTTCATTTTTTACACTTCCTGTTCCTCTCTGAAATTGTATTTAAGCGTACTCTTCAAATGGAAGTCAATAATTAACTTGTATATAGATATATTTTTTTCTTAGTAACAATAACGAATAGTCTAACATCTGTTTATTCTTTATCTAAGAACCTGCTTAACTGAATGACGGAGCAAGGAAAAAAACAATAGTCATGCGATAAAGAATACTAGCACAATGAGTCAATCTAACAACAAGGGACACCAACGTGAAACCCGTTTTCGGGTTTTGACATTTCACTATCCGAAATCCAGATTTTGTTTTTTGACATTTCACTTTCCGAAATCCGGATTTCGTTTTCTGACATTTCACTTTCCGAAATCCGGATTTTGGTTTTAGGTATTTCACTATCTGTAATCCGAATTTCGGATTTAGATATTTCACTATCCGAAATCCGGATTTCGATTTTAGCTTTTTACTATTCAAAATCCGGATTTCGGTTTTTGACATTTCACTATCCGAAATTCGGATTCGGTTTTCAGATAAAATCCGAATTTATCAAAATCCGGAATTCGGATATCCGAAAATTTTTGACAGGGATAGGTGCTGATTACCACGGGTGCTGACTGCCACAGCCAACTATTGGTGCTGACTGCCACGACTGTCGCTGATTGCAAATATGAAGGTGCTGACTGCCACGACGGCGTGCTGACTGCCACGAGCCTGGGAGAAACTGTATTTGGAAAGAGAGGGATTAATCCCTCATACTAAATTTATGATTATTAAGTAATTTAGTAGGGATTAATTTAGTAATCATCACAGCAAATCTATGTGGCATCCTATAAGTCACAAAGTTGCTCACTAAGTGGAACGACATACACTTGGATGTTTATAAAGGGATTGTCTTTTCTGTTATATGTACAATTTGCACATTTCATTGTTTTATTGTATTATTTAATGGATATGATGGTCTGAAGCCAGCTGACAAGGGAAGTTTGGGAGAAGCACTCGCCTGAAGAGAAATAAGCATGTCATTTGAAGGACCAATTCATGCTGATTACAACAGGTAATAAAGCTCCTGTACGTTGAGAACTGTTCGAGATATTCATCTTGGAAATTTATATAAGAAAATGAGTGGATGCACGTTTCAATGCGTTAAGTATTCTCACCCATGGCGAAGCCTGATGGTTTGAACTTGCTATTGCTTGATCACTGGGGTCCATTCACAGACAAATTGTCCATTGCAAGTTGCATAACGGATGGCAAAGACCTAATAGTTGAGAAGATACCAAAGAATTGCACACGATTTGGGCAACCATTTGATGTGTTTTGATTCCGATCAATCAAAGATTATGGCAGGAGATTTGTACATACTATGAAACTTCTTCATTTGGACGTTATAATGTACCAACGAAACAATCAAATAAAGTTCGTGTCCATACGAATCGCTTCCGATCATCACTATACATTGGATTGTTTCAGTTTGCGTTCTACAAGGCAGGTTACGAACAAATTATAGGCCTATAACTTTTGAATCACTTATCGAATTTGCTTTTTGCTTTGGTTCTGCGAACTGTTTTCTTGACGGATGCAACCCAATTGCACATATAAAATGTTCATGGTGGAAGGCAGTATTTTACCTGCGTCATTTCTTCATAAAACAGAAGAACAACAGTGATCAATTTTCATCTCTAACCTATGATTATTGTGAACAATGTAATGACTAATTGTATCTAACAAACCCGTTAGTTATTGCGAAACACATTTTCTCTGTTACTTCCGATAGCTTTCAATTCGTATGTCAATATTCGTTACTAATTATGTTGTACTTAACGCGTATAAATGCGTATATCCTCATTTTCTCATATAAACTTCCAAGTTGAATATCTCGAACCGTTCTCAATCGTACAGGAATTTTATTAGCTTCTTGTAATCAGCATGAATTGGGACTTCAAATGGCATGCTTAATTTCTCTGCAAGCGAGTGCTTTCTCCTGAACTTCCCTTGTGAGGAACAACAACAAGGTCCTGCAAGGTCCTTTTCTGATAGAACTTTCAAGAGCTGCTAGAAACAATTTGTGCAGCTGTACACAGTTCGTGATGACATAGGGAGTTCAAGTGAGAACACATAAATCGTACCAATTTTGTACGCACCGCTCCCTGACAAAACTGAAAGTACACTCATGTCCAAAATTATTGTCGCATATCTATAACTGTCTTCTTGTAAGAATATAATTTGATAATTTTGAGAGTACTTTTAATAGGCCCTACTTATATTATGTGTATAATCAGGAAATTTATATTTGTGATAAATTTCATAGGAAAAGAATTATAAATACGAAAATCATAATAAGTAAAATAAAATGTAACTAAATGGACAAGAAAATTTTATTTTCGTTTTATTGTTCTTATTTACTGCTCTTTTGACATGAAATTTACCACATACTAACATTATAAGAAATACTGGGCGAATTCGTTATCAAATTATATTACAGGAACAACATATTTATAATCATGTGACAATAATTTTGGACATGAGTGTACATACAGAGACTTGTTTACCTTTGTTAGGTGTTGGTCTGGACAACACGATCCTAAAGATCATCTAGTTTCTTTCATGCTTCTTGGCGTCCGGTAATGTTACGACTAGCAACTTTCTCTCAGGCTCGTGGCAGTCAGCACCTTGATATTGGCAATCAGCGCTAGTCGTGGCAATCAGCACCAATAATTGGCTGTGGCAGTCAGCACCCCACCTTTGACAGCACTATCCTGGCCTAGTTAAAAGCCTTGAATCATTACCCGAAAGTTTGTCTACTCTCAAATCTTGTCATTTAGTTTTTTTTTTTTTTTTTTTTTCATTTTTTGTTCTTCCTTCGATATACACGATCCAGCAGTCACAGAAATAGCCCATGACCCAAGAGACCCATTGACCCATGTTGACACAACCGACCCATGGCTCAAGAAACTTATTGATTCAAGGTGGTACAAGCGACCCATGACCCAAGCTGAGACAAAAACTCAAGTTATCTCTTTTTCGAGAGAGGAAAGAAGAAAGGGACCCTTTGTAACCTTGCTTCCCTCAAATAGCCAAACCAATATATTGTTTTGATAACGGGATTATTCCAAAGATCATACACTTTTTAAAATGTCCGAAACCACAACTCTCAGAAGACAAAATAACATCTATAAATTCAGAATGGAATAACAGTGGCTTTGTAATTTTGCATATTTCATTTGCAGTTCTCATGAGCCATTAATAATGGTGGGTTAGTATAAATAGTTGAGTCTAAACTAAGAGGCTTGGCTCTGCGTATGATGTACGGTAGTATTATTTATTTATGTTCAAAGATCTTGCTTTGCACATTCTCTCACTTTTTTCTTTGTTTTCCCAAAGTAGACACCTACACGGGCCAAATATTCCGGCCCGTGCCGGACCCAATCCGATTGTATCTCGGCCCGGCCCGACAAGTATTGGAAAATTTTTGGCCCGAGAACGACCTGATGTTTGTTGAAGGAAGATGTCGACTAACGTAAACAAATAATCCTCCAAAGTGGAAGTAGAGATGTTAAACAACACTAATTGTTAATACCTTTCACTCCACCTGTAAACTTCAACATTTGGATTTAATCCATTTATTGTTAAACGAAAGTCAATAAGAAACTTCTAATTATCGTCCCGGCCCGGAAAGTTTTTAAAAATGACAATTTTTCGCCCGAGCCCGAAAGGAAAGTAGTGTCGTTCCGCCCAAATCTCTTCACCCATGCAGGTCTCTAGCCCAAAAGGGTCTTTTCAGCAGGTTTACCTAGTAGACCACCCACCCTTAACGCCGTCCCTGATTGGAAGCCGTCGAGTTGAAAAATATATGAGTAGTATTAGTAATTTTTAAAACGTTTATGGGGCCGTTTGATCGCGGGGCCCTAGGGCGAAAGCTCCAGTAGCTCCGCCCTTATTACGGGCCTGGCGTTGGGGCCGGTAAAAGGGCTATAAGGCCTGCAAAGCCAGTATTGTTCTATTTATATAGTATTCATAAATTTAAGGTGGCTTTAAACGTGTACGGAAATAAAAATCTCAATAACAATAGGCAATTTACGGTAGTATAAATAATGGTTCAAACCTCCAAACGCAAGACAAACATGGTATCATGATTCATTGCTAATTAAAATATAACGTTTTAATAGCTTCTGTTTTCTGTAATATAAGGATATAGATACTTAAAACTTAACAGATGTATTAAATTAAACTATTAACTATTCCCAAATTTTTCCCAGATCAAGAAACTTCTACAGGAAGACAAGGACCAGAACTGTTCCACGAGATTTATTTTTATTTTTTCCACTTACCTGTCCCCTCTGCAGCTGTTTAGAAGTGCTCTCCAACTGGAGTCAATAATTAACTTACATATAGATATAATTTTTCGTAATAATGACAACGAATAATGTATCATGTGTTTATTATTCTTTATCTAAAACCTGTTTAACTGAAAAACGCAACACGAAAAATACACAAAAGTAATCATGCGATAAAGAACAGTCGCATAATAGTCAGCGTAACACCAACGCCAAGGACAGTAGCAAGAAAAATTAAATCCAGATTTCGGATTTTGACATTTCACTATCCGAAATCCGGATTTCGGATTTTGACATTTCATTATCCAAAATCCGGATTCGATTTTCAGTTAAAATCCGGATTTCGGATATCCGAAAATTTTTGACAGCACTATATTGAGCTCTGAAGGGGCGATATAATCCACCTGAACAAAGCGAGTGAAAATCACGACCACGGTTATAATAAAGGCGTAGTCTATATATATAAATGAGTGATGTATGATACACTTACTCCCCCCTCTCCAAAAGAAATTCTAAACGGCGAATCCAATATGGCGGAGAAACTTCCTTTAAGAATATTCAAATACACCTAGAACTAACTTTCTTTACATTTTTCGGGTTTCTAGAAACAATTATGATGACAAAAGATTAAATTTCAAAATTGCGGATCCAATATGGCGGACTAAATTTCTTTAAATTTTCCAGTTGAGCTGATTTTTTTCTTTATAGTTTTGCGATTATTCAAAACGGTTGTGGAGTCAAAAGCCCTAAACTGAAAATGGGGGATGGATCCAATATGGCGGACAAATTTCTTAAACAAATGGAGGATCTAATATGGCGTACAAAAATCAACAGACAACGCCGGGTGATTCAGCTAGTAGGAAACAAATAAATAAATAAATAAATATTGTCACACAGAATTTCATGATTTGGGATCATGTTATTTTTAGCTGTGAAATAGATGAGTACTTTATGACGTCATAATAAAAGGATCTTATGTATTTCTTCGCTGAACATCTCATATGTAACTTACTATTCTGTGGCATGGTATATTTATTTTCTATGATCTAGTCTCCTACGTTCTCGAAATCATATTGAGTTTTGCCGGATACTTATTTTGAAAAATGTAAAATGACGGGAAATTAAGACAGGCAGACTTCTAACACACAGTTCCTACCTATGCAATACGCGGTTTCCACTAGAGTTAAACACACGAATTTTGCTCAAGTTTAACAAAGTTCCCATAAAAGAGTAACACATGGTTCCTTCTAATGTTTAACACACGGTTACCGCTAAAGTATGTTTTGTGCTCGTATGTGTGTATTTCTTTTTTGACATTTTTGTCGTGTTTGTGTGTATATCGAGGTTCCCTATTGTGAGGGCCTTGTACCGGCAGTTCCCCACTTCGTCGGATTATACCCATTCTTTATTTTTAAAGATAGAGCAAATTGAAATATATATTTTCAATCAACGTGATGAGACTAACACGAAAATAGGCGAATTTTTCTCCTAGGACCATTATTTCTATGGGCACTCACAACGTTGTGTTTTGAACGATGGCCCCACAAACCACAAAATACAAACAGGGTGTGTGTGTGTGTGTGTGACGTAAATAAGAAAAAAAAAGAAATACACATACACTTATCGAATATTGAAAAATTATTGCGCTTTCAATATGTTGACTATCATATGGAGAGGACAGACGTTTCACATAAGCTTACGAAACAAATGAAGTAGTCACTAAACCTGTCTATTGTCTACTTCATTTGTTTTCTGAGCTTATGTAAACCGTCTGTCTTCTCTGAGTGATCAAGTCAACACGTCGAAAGTGCAATACTTTTTCAACATTTGGTTAGTGTATTTGTATATTTGGTATATATACAAGGTGTTTCAAAATAATACACACATCGTTTGGGAGCTGATTCCTGACACCAAGATAAGACGAAAAGTATAGACAACCTGGGTGCACAAATGCTTCCTTTCGGAGTTATAGGCTGCCGAAAACATGAAAAAAAAAATTAACTTTAAAGGTCCATAGCTCCAAAACTATGAGACCTGCCGTAGTCGGGTCACGACTTCACTTAGGAACTAATATGTGCACTATCCAAAAATGTTTTAGAATCCTGAGGTACTCATGAAGCATTTTTTATAGAGGGAGTTTGGCTACGGGTATATAATCTGAAGTACTCGCCAACTACTACTATAAAAGTTGTTGTGAAAGTACCTCAGGATTCTGAAACATGGATATTTGGATAGCGCACATACTAGTTCCTAAGTGAAGTTTGACCCGACTACGGTAGGTCCCATAATTTTATGCTATGGACCTTTAAAGTTCTTTTTTTTTTCTTTCTTTCTTTTTTTTTTTTTTTTTTCATGTTTTCGGCAACCTATAACTCCGAAAGAAAGCATTTGTGTACCCAGATTGGTCCATACTTTTTGTCTTATCTTGGTGTTAGGAATCACCTCCCAAACGTTGTCGGTGTTGTTTTGAAACACCTTGTATAATGAACACTAAATGACAGTGTGGGGCACTCATCATTTCTTAGTTTTCTTTGGATAATTCGATGTTTTTTGTTTAGCAGCCCACATTTTCAATTCTAATGAAGGAAATGTCTTGAGGAAACGGGGAAGGGCTGTTCTAGTCTACACAGAATGTCAACTGCCAACGCTTTTTGACGTCAGGTTTAGTAGGCCAGGAGAAATTCCTCCCGATTCGCGTCATAAAATTGATTGTCCGTACATTGCCCTTAGACTCTTCGACAATCCCTGAAAAGAAAACAATTAGCTGATCATAAGTTTTGGCCAAATAATAACAGAAGCGAGAGTTTTTAGAGTATTTTTAAAAGTTAAAAAATAATTTGAATTTTACGGGGGTACCACTCATCAAAGTATATAACTGCAACTCAGTCTTCAGTTTTTGGTGGATTGTCATCTGTTAAACCAACTTCACAAGAAATTTTTACATCTAAAGAAATTGTTGCTACTGATGGTGGAGAATAGTAGTTAAGTTGCCCGAGATGGAAATGAATGCAGATATCTTCTGCTAGATACGTAAAACACGAAAGAGAACAGAAAGTAATTACTTGTGGTGTTGTGCTACACCATGTTACTTGATGTACTTTTGATGTTCCCACAAAACGTTCCGTGGTGAGAGGAAGCTGCTGTTCGACAGATGAAATTTCTTCCTTTGAAATAGTGTATATCTTGTTTTCTCATTTGTTCAATTAATGTCTACATCATATCCTTGAGCAATAAGGAATTCTGCGGTTCTTTCAAGAGTGGCTCCGACCCCATCGGGAGCACCTTTCCCATGTCCAATTTCGGAATAGTTCCACGTAATATTCTTGCATTTTATAATTGATGTTGACAGGTAAGTAGCAAATTTTTCAGCAACTTGTGCGGATTTTTTCCTTTCGTAATGTTCTCTTGATGATGGTCGCCACCTTTTTATCTTTATTCTTCGCTCTCTTTCGGATAATGACAATGTGCCTTTTATTTTTCCTTCTTCCTTCCTCTTTCTCCACCTTTCTTGTTCTCTCCTCTTGAACACTTCATACTTAATAGGATCATTCCTGATTACCAACCGACGCTTTTTTCGGCTTCCCTCTTTATTTCTAACTTTTTCTTTTCACTTAATCGTTTTCTCGGCATTTTAATCTATGAAAAAAAAAAAAAAAAAGAAAACTTGTAACAAATGTTACTTCCTATAGACTATTACACAAGAAACATTTAGAAATATAAGAAATTCATTGATATTGAAAGATTTTGATGAACAGTTTTTTTTTTTTTTTTTTTTTTTCGTTAAACGCCTACGTACCAAACTGTACGTACCGAATTTATTTTTTCGGAATTTTTAATAAACTTCTATTGAGACTCATATGTGACAAATAATGAGTTGGAAAAAGTTACAAATTAGTTAAGAAGAAATAATCCAATATCAATCAATCAATCAAGAGATTAAATAAACCAATATCAATTAATATACGCACCTGCTTTCCATGCACAAAAATATTTTTCTTATTGCTTCTTTAAAAGCTTTTTGTTGGTGCACATAATACTTATAGATTGAGAAGTCAATAGGTTAAAAACAGACACCGTCCTGACTTGACTGAAGTTTTACCTCCGACTACCTGACAGCACCAAATCTGAACTTCGCGAAACACTCCTTAAATGGGCTAGGACCCTCCAGCCGGCCTTTGAGTGTGAATGACACGTGGTCAGCGTGTCGGCTCATACGGCCGTTGTGATGGTCTGCGCGATCAGGTTTCAGTACATCTCTACTCAAACGAGTTTTTTCAATTGCCTCACTGTGCGAAGTAAACCCTATTAATTTTTGAGCTTCCACCGGGAAACAAACCCAGAACCACGCACGAAAGGCGAGCGTACTAGTCACTAGACCATAAACGAGCTTTATTTCTATCAGTATGTTGAAAGAACAAATATTTGGAAGAGCATGAGCATAACAAACACTATAGGATTATCAACTCCGTGAACTTGTCTCAACACCGTGGATTCCTTAGTTTTCAGATGGACATGGAGTTGACAAAATCGAATATAACTTATCTTTACCGGCCCAGTTTTTAACCAGTACATGTGAGTAATTGTGTACGAATTTTCTACGTTAAGGCGTTGGTTTCTCAAGGGAAAGAAGGTATACACCATACAAATACATTCAGTAATAAATACCATGGTGTTGAGCAGGGTGGATTGATTTAAATCACGATTTAAATCAAGATTTAAATCACTTGATTTTTTAAATAAAAATCACTGATTTAAATCAAATTCCGAAATAATGTAAAGTGAAAATAAGTAAAGCCCCATTTCTGTTCTAATATTTCGATTATGGAAGATGACAATCATAATACAATGAAACTCAAATGTACAGTATGTACAGCATAGTATGAAAACAAGTATCATGCAGAGGATGATTAGGGAAAATCCCGTTTTGAACGGGTAACAGGATAATTCTGTTTTCTTCTCTTCGTAACACAGGGCTTATATTGTAAATTGTTAACTATTCCAACGGGGAAATCACCATCGACATTTAAGACGAAGATTCTTTTGTGTGCGCGTCTATATATTTGTTCCCAGATAATAGGACGTATTTAGAAATGTCCTATCCCCTCTCCGATTTTTTTTTTTTTTTTTTTTTTTTTTTTTTTTTTTTTTTTTTTTTTAGATTTTATAACTTCAGGCAAACTTTATGTATTTCGTGCCGCAAGCTACTTACAATTTCCTTAAAAATATGCCCCTGCCAAATATCAGTAACTTTTATGGAAAAAAAGTGTCACTTTGATAAGCGTTGCTGTACTTTTTCCTTAACGCTTAACCTTTTAAATTATATCACCTATTTTTAGGTGATAGGATAAAATTTTCATTATTCGATTAAAAAAGTACCAATAAAGCTTTTTACTTCGTTTTTTCAGGACTGAAGGCATCGTAGAGCACGTTACAAATGCTTTCACGCCTCTCTGCGTCGAGACATAGGATGTGATGGCGTCATAAATTTAAAAAAAAAAATTGTTGTGCCTATTTTTATTATTTTTTTTGGCGGGCCTACGTTTTGCATTCAGAAGACTGAAATTCTGTACACTTGTCCAGTGCACCTTTAGTATTTTTCAGATGATTTCAGATTTCTGCGTGAAAACAGGGGGATCCAGAGGGGCAAAAATTAAAAAAATGGATATTTTTAACAATAGCTTTCTTCGCGGTTTTCCCGCCTAAGATGGAGACATATGAATGGTACCATCTGATAGGCTGTTCTATTCTGAAGAGAATGATGTAAGAACCATGATCTTAAGATAAATAGGGATGTGTCAGGAAACTGTTACCTGAGATCCTGTTTTATACGGGAATCTGGGATATTTGGGGATAGTATTTTTCGCGGGCTTACTTTTGCATCTAGAAGTTTGAAATTTTGGACACTCATTCACTGCACCCCTTAGTATTTTTCAGGTTTGTTTAAGATCTTTGTCTTTAAACAGAAGCGGTACAGAGGGGTAAAAAGTAAAAAAGGGGATATTTCTTAACAGAAAATCCCTTTTTTCGTGATTTTCCAGGCCCAGATAGCCTACACCAGTGTTTCTCAGTGTGGGTCGCGTTCCGTGCTTTTGTGGGTTGCGAGAAATAAGTATGAAAATTTTATTTTGATGCAGAAACATATGTTATGAAGTAAGTACCATTCAGGAAATGAAAATTCGAAGCGTTTGTTAATGAGGTGAAGAGTAAGTTATTGGTCAGAGCCGTGCCTTGTTGTACACATGGGAAAGAAAGTATTTGACAGTTGACAAATTTTCTTTTGTCAATAACTCGGGAACAAATGTATTAATTTAGATCTTTTTGTTGCTATCCTTAGATTAGTTATAACTTAATAACTTGCCAAAAGCGGTACTGTAATAGGCTATTTTTTGTTTCGTTATTAGGAAAAGAAATTTTGTCAACGGAAAAATTCTTTCTTGATTGTATATACAATCAGTAGAGATGCTGGATTAGGATGTAAAGAGAATGGGTGAGTCAAAATCTGTCACGGGGTAGGGCATTGCGTTGGGAATATTGTTAGCTCTGAGTTACCTTTCTATGTAAAAATTAGAAATATGACTTTCAAAATTTGATTGGTTTGGAATGCATCACGATGTGTATTTGAATAAAAGTAGCTGGGCCACAAAATAGTTTTAATATATAATATGGGTCGCGGTCACAACAAGTTTTAGAACCACTGGCCTACACGATGGAGACATTTAAATGGTACAGTTTGAAACTCTGTTTTATTCTGAAGAGAATAATGTATAAACCATGATTCTAGGATAAATAGGGATGTCTGAGGAAACTTTTATATTACATTCGGGTCATACGGGGTATTGTGGGGATGATGTTAGCTCATTGTTAAATATTTTTCCCGCCCTTACTATTCAAGATAGAAGCTTGAAATTTTGTACACACATTTAGTACACTTTTAGTATTTCCCAGTTGATTTTGAGATCTGTGCGTTAACACAGGGGAGTCCAGAGGGGATCAAAATTTGAAAAAAAAAAAAAATCAGAAAAAATCCCGACTTTTCTCAAAATTTTCCGCTTCAGGGACATGATAGAGAAAATGTGAATGTTACCGTTTTAAAAGTTGTTCTATTCTGAAGAGAATGAGGTATGAACCATAATCCTAGGGTAAATAGGGATGATGCTTGACTGAAAGTCTGTAATTTACCAAAAAAAAAGCCATAATTTAAAATTGTTAAGAAACATTGTTTGGGATTGATATAGGTTAACGATTGAGGATTAATTCAAAATTCAACCCCAATACTTTCACTTAAACGCCATAATTGGCATTTAATACTAATTCGTAATGCTTTTTCTTCAGTTCGCGACTTGTATTATACGAGGAGAAAGATTTGATTTAAATCAAAAAAATCGATTTAAATCAAAAAAATCATCAAAAATGATTTTTTTCCACCCTGGTGTTGAGTATTAATTAATATACGCACCTGCATTCCACACACAAAAATATTTTTCCTATAGCTTTTAACACATACACACAACTTTTTCTGTTCTTCAGTCAAACATGTCTGCCTTGTCTTCTTGTGGGTGTTGCCAATGTGGACGACCATGCTATCTATTCAGAGCAATGGTAATTTTTTCTCATGCCATGGAGTTGAGACGAAATAGAGGTGACAGAAACGAAGCATAGGCAAGCTTTCGAAAATAATCGTTATAAAGATTTACTTTCCATAAAACCGAAACATTGAAGTGTTTTCTTCCATTTAATTACCATTAAATGATGTTTGATTTACGACTTCGGTTGTAATTTATTGATTAAAATCAGTCAACTGTACTCTGTGACAGCCCACGGTGTTGAGAAATCTGGGTAATAATTAATTTTTTATGTATGTTTGCAATTAATTGTTATATTTGCAAACTGTTATACATGGCATACCTACTTTGTGACGGTTACTACCAAACAAAATAAAAATGAGGTGATTCTTTCTAGTAGTAGTTTGAAGAAATGCCCGTGACAGAAAATTTCCCTTTTTCGTGGAATCACCCATATATATATATTTGAAAAAAACAGCTGGTTTAAACCAGACAACCTGCTACAAACTACCAAAAAGTTGATATTTCGTCAGCTTTATAGCTTTGGTTATTTCAAAAGTGTCCCCTCATGAATGAACATTCAACAAAACGAACTGCAGCAAGAGGAGTTACTTACAAAGACCCCAGAGGGTCGTAATTACATACATAAACAAGAAACATTCTTTTGGGAAAGTACTTACTTCAATTAAAGAAATTTAGAGTTCGTAGATGCAGATAAGAGAGAACGAGGAGGAAAGGTAAAGTTATGCAAAAATAATCCATGCTCAAGGCAAACTTGAAAAATTATTCATTCGTGCATTATCGCTAGTAAGCGCGTAGTGACGTTGAGTCTACGTGCAATCTTTCTCTAATGTAAATATAAACTGCACACTGCCCAACGCAAGCTACAGGAGATAATGGTCATATCCAATTATAACAAGCTAAAACTTTCAGAACTGATCCCCAATATCCGGTAAAATAACAAGCTTACAGATTAACAATGAATAATAATAATAATAATATCATCCTCGTTTACGTTTATACTTCTCCATCGCTTACGCGCCTGCTCCCCACGGACTCCGCTGCGCTCCTACCCTGACTCGGTTAGATAGCATCCGTGCTTTCTAGTGATCACCTAGCACAAGTTGGTTCGTGTTTTATGCACTGAAGGTTTTATGCCATACGTCCAAATAGTATTTATACTAAGCCCTTCTAAAGTCGATCTGCAAGTAATAATAAATCTTCTCATTTAGTGCGTGGTCTGCTAAAAGAAAAAAAAAAAGACGCTCTAACCTAACTTGAAAATGTAAGAAATGTGTCAAAGTATAGTAGACCGACTGCCCGAGGAATGTCCTTATTTATACCTTACTTTAGTTACAGGCATGTCACCGAACTAAACCACTTACATACAACTCTCATTAATAATAATTTCCCCCTAAATTTTCCAAATCTTACAACCCAGATTTTTATGGAGGGTTAACAAAGTAACTGTAAACGATACGTACTGCAAATAGCCCTTTGCACTACCCACATACTTGGGGGCGCGGCGGCTCAGTGGTAGAGCATTCACCTTTGGTGCTTGGGGTCCCTGGTTCGATCCCAGCTTGCGCCATGTGGTCTGTGGTGGACAAGCATCTTACTCGTGGGTTTTCTCGGGGTTCTCCCGTTTCCTCCCACTTTCTTCATTCCACCATTTCATTCATATCTCATCATCACCGTCTGCTTTAGTCTAACCGGGATAAACGTGGGACGCAAAACTTAATGATTTCATTTCATTTTTTACCCACATACTTTTTTACTTCTTCATTTCCAACACAATAATATACCGACGTACTATCATTATGTATGGTAAAGGGTAATTGTGATAAGTGACAAGGTACTACTAAAATAAGCTAATATTTGCATTTAAAAAACATTTTAACAACGATTAATACTCTATTCAATCTTTATAACATAAAAAAAAAACAAATAAACATAACATACTCATGCTCAAGTTTTTCTCACTACACTATATCCTGTAGATATATCTATACATATGCAAGTTAATTAGACAAAAGTGCCATTCAGAAACAAAAAATGAAAAGCAACTTTCAATCCTCTCAAACAGGATTACATTCAGGGAACAGAACTTTCACGGTATGTAAACATTACTCTGTTCCATTGTTTATCTTTCCTTTTTTAAGCTGCTTCAAAATTTTTCAATTGCTATTCATCTTCTTCTTCTTCTTCGGTATAATATTGCTTATCTCTTCAATTCTTCTACTTCAGTATATTCTTTCTTTAGCGAAGATTGCTCTCAATCAGTGTTGGGCAAAATCAATTGAAATCAAATGCAATTGAACAATCAATTGAAAGTAATTGCTCTGAAAATTAATTGCAATTGATTTCAATTTGTAATTGACAATTAATTTCAATTGCAATTGAATTCAATCATAAAATTTGCAATTAAATTTTCGTCAATTGTTAATTGTTAATTGGTCACCAGGCAATTGAAATATTTAATTGTTAATTGTCAATCGCAATCAGACATCTTGAGCTCGACTCGAGAACTCGGTTCGAAAAAAATTCCCCCAACTCAACTCGAATTGGGATCGAGTTTCGAGTCGAGTCGAGCCAAAACGAGCCAATTCGAGCTAAATCCTTTGTGTAGTTCCAAGTACTATTCTCTTCAAGTATCCTACATAGACACTATAATTATCAATGATACTACTAGTAGTACTACTATAATTATTATTATAACACCGTGTATAAACTAGGGATGGGCAAAACCGGTTTTTATAAAAACCGAAAACCGGTTTCTACAAAAACCGAAACCTAAAAAACCGACATTTCGGTTTTCTCCAAAACCGGTTCGGTTTTTCGCCGAAACCGGTTTGGTTTTCACCGAAACTGGTTTCGGTGAAATTTTTCGAAAAGACATAAAACTATTTCTGTGGAAATGGATTCGGTTTCCGGAGAACAACGAAACACCATTCTGGTCAGAAATAGAACAAATTTTGGAAAAAAACGGAATCGATTTTGAAGAAAACCGAAACCGGACCAGCTAAAAAACTAAACCAGTTTTGGAGAAATCCGATAACCGGTTTCGGTGAAACCCGAACCGGTTTCGAAGAAAACCGAAAGCTGTTTCGGTGAAAAACCGAAACCGATTTTTTAAATGTTTAAAAACCGGTTTTTGTGCCCACCACTAGTATAAACATGGAATATAGGCGGTTTGTATCTGAATACTAAATATTAGTTGACTGTCGATCTCGTTCGTCAAGAAATCTTCAGGAGGCAAAGGATATCGGTCACGAAGTTCTAGGTTTGAGTTCAGGAGGAGCAAGTATTCGGGCTCGAGCAAAAAATTGTGGAAAGTTATAGGACTCCAGCCAAACGTTC
This sequence comes from Thermobia domestica, assembly GCF_964235325.1. Taxonomy (NCBI): domain Eukaryota; kingdom Metazoa; phylum Arthropoda; class Insecta; order Zygentoma; family Lepismatidae; genus Thermobia; species Thermobia domestica. Next base: position 115,593,166 of record NC_137462.1, on the reverse strand, counting down.
AAAACTGCTCCACCCGGGTTTTCGGGTTGTCAACGACTCAAGCGGCTCGCTCACAGCTCACCCAACCGAGCCATCTCGAGCCGATGGCTCACACGAGCCGAACCGAACCGAGCTGATTGCTTACCCCAACCAAGCCGGTTCGAGCCATCGGCTCAGTTGAGCTGACTCGAACCCAGCCTATGGACTCGTTTCAATGGAGCTGGTTCGTCATTGGCTACAATCGAGCCGAGTTGATGACTCGTCCCTACCGAGCCGGCTCAAGCCATCGGCTTAACTGAGGCCAGTCGATGGATCATCCCATCCAAGTCAGCTCAAGCTGTTCGCTCAGTTGAACCGAGCCGAGCCGGTTGACAACATTATCCCGGTTGGGTTTCTGCTTTGGCCAAAAAATTGACCGTGCAGTTCTCAGCCTTGATGGTAAGAACTACAGTATATACTTATATTGGTGCTCACGGCGTCATTAACTTGTTCCAACAAGAACGAATTTCGAGGTACTTTATTTTGCATATTTTGTGTGTGTTTTGTGTCGCTTTGTGCGCCTATTCCTACATTTTGTGCGTCACTGTGCGGTCTTTGCAAATCGCAGAACAACTTTTGATCCAGATCGAACTTCTCTCTTTCTCTCTCCTCGCTTCGTTTCTCCTTCTTACTTTCTTCCGCTAGTTTCAGTCTTTTTTTTTTCTTCATGAACATCGTTCCATTTCTTTGACGTAAGAGCAAAAGGAATGAGCTCATTTTCTTCTCTTTGCCTTTCGCTTTCGTGTTTCCGCCCACATCAAAATATTTTCTAATGGTTGCACAATTTCATCGAAAGTTTTTACTTCTTCGCACTGTTGCAATACGATTCCTGAGGAGTTGATCGGATTAGCTGAAGGAAAACTTTGTGCTGCAGAAACAGCTATCCTGATAGCAGATGCTTCAAAATCTTCTCTTGTTTTCATAGATGTTTCACTGTGAGAGCTTTCTTTGGGCATTCTGATGCTACTCATAGGTTGCGCACACTCTACTTTGTGATAAGCTTTCCACAAATGATACAGAATTTGAAATTCATGACTATGTTTTGCAGGGGTATCTGAAGCCTCAAAACGCTGTAACCTTTTCTCACCAACAATTTGACAGAATTTTCTATATTCTAAGAGCTGTGGATTCCTACTTTCTGTTCCGATGAGCTCCGGTGCTTGGTTGTCTTGATGACGTTTCATTTTTCCTAAGCATTTAGAAAAATCAATGGCATCAGGATTCCATGGATACAAACCTGTACCTCTGAAACCGTTTTTAGTGTTTTTAAAAGATTAATATTTTCGAAAAGATTGTGAAGAATCGGAGCAAATTCTTCTTTCGTGAGTGCATGATTTGGGTTTGATCTTCGCCACTTCAAAATTGCTTTCTTCCATCCAGCTTTTATAGGCCTAAAAGCTGAAACATCCGCAGGTTGGAGGATTCTGGTCGAATTGGACATAAAGCTAATAAAACAATCTGGAGTTCCTTGCATAGTCTTGAAAGTTGATATGTCAAGTGAGTCTTATGACCATCGATAAACAGTATAACTGGAAAAGGAATTCGTTTCTGAACTAAAAACGGATGAAAAACATTTCTACTAAATTCGAAGAAGACTTCTGTTTTCATCCAGCCGTTGTCACTTCTGCCTATTCTCCATTCTTTAGGAACTTTTCGAGATAGTTCCGAAGAATTCTTTGTAATGGGTAGATGATCATAGGGGGACACACTGTGCCATCTGAAGAAAAGGTGCACATTACAGTAAGACTAGTCTTAGCGTTTGTGGTTTGATCTTGATAAACATTCTTTATACCTCTTGGAGCTAAAACAGTATTCTTTTGGGAATAAAGGATGAAGTTAGTTTCGTTTCCATTGTATATTCGTGTAGGATCATCAAATACTTCATATAATCCCTCTTCTTTAAGTAAATCTTCCAAACTCTTGAACCACCCTCGGATGTCATCTTCTGATACACAAGCATTTGCAGCACTAACGCCTTCAGGCGTTCTGTTTGTCAACTCAGGATGCCGTTTTCTGAATATCTATACCATTTATCACCAGGTAGGTTATCTTAAAATTGTGTTTTCCTTTGATTGAGATTTAAGAACTCCTGGACACTAGCTTGCAGATCTTCTTTTCTTCTTGGGAAACCTTTTCTGGTGCATTCGCAAAAACAGCGGACCAGACTTTCTTATTCTTCAGCAGTCAAAATTGGAAGAGGTCCTCGAGATGATTTAGTGAATTTCTCATTCCGACGAAACTGAATGGTTGAACGCGGAACGCCACACCTTCTGACTGCTGTTTTCACTTCCATTCCACCTTCAACATCTTGCAAAGCCTTCTGAACCTGTTCTTGTGTGTATGGAGGTGCCATATCTAAATTTTCAGTTCCACAATTGAGTCTGCAATAAAAAAGGACCGAACAAAATAACGTAGAATAAGAATCGGATTAATACACTTGATAAAAGAATGCACAATATATGATTATTTTAATATGCGTACTAGCTGCAATAGTACTAGAAGTAGATGTAATAGTACTAATACTAGCAATTGTGGCCTTACGTGGTATAAAAATAGCGGTAATAGTAGTAGGTATAGTAGTACTAGCACTAGTAGTAGTGCTGGAGGCGAAAGTGGAACTATTAAAATTCGATTGTTCGATCGAGAAAGTATTTTTAAATAGAGCCTACATGGATCACAGGAAAATGAAGGAATTGAGCAGGCGTAAGCAGTGGAATAAGCAGCCGACTATACAAAGTGTAGAGAAGCACAGAAGCATTATGTGATCGAGGTTACCACTATTCCTTAAAGAAAAAACAATAGAAAACAGTAATACAACCAGCCAGCCATTTTGTATAATCCAGAAAGTTCAGTGGTAAATGATGAAGAAAAAGAGAGCAGAAATTGCCTGTCACGAAAAGGAAGGCGTTGGACTTCTGGAGTAACGACGAAAGACTGAGGTACAAGAATGTCAATGCTTACAATCTTTGCCTATGTCGATCTAATGCTGCAACTGTCCTTTCCAACCGTGCAACTACAGAAAGTTTTCGTCATTCAGTGTCACTAATTCTCGTAGATTACAGTTTGTGAACATGAGGCACTTAATAAAGATAAATTCTACACTGCCCCTGGAAATACCCTCTTGACAACATCAACATTTTAGCCTATATTCCAATAACCACACGAAAACTTGCCCTACCCTTTTTCCTTCTTACATTATCGAATAATGGTTTTAAAAATATCCAAAATCAAGGGTAGACCTACGCGTAAAAATTCTAACACTGACTTTAAACTTATAGTGGTCTACTAAGTCAACAAAGATCAATAGTTAAAATAGTTATAAGTGCACTAAAAGTTTGTACCAATAATTGGCACTCTGAATGCCGGTATTTGGCACTGGTGTCAACAACTGGTTAAGATAGAGCTATCAAGTTAAGAGGCCTAGCATCGTAATTCATATGCGTTAAATAGAACAATGGTAATGTTAAAACATAACAAATATATTTATACAAAAATTCCAGTTATCGGCCCTGTGCCAAGTAAATGGACATCAAATATATTAGCAATACCAATTATTGGCACCCCGTAAAATATGAAAGATTTGACCATTGTTGGCAATAAGAAGTAGTTCACTTCTTTAAAGGTATAACTAACCGTTAAAAGACAACCATGTATAATATTTTCATTACAACAATAAATAACAACAGAACAATGAAACTGCATTTCTTAAAGTACGTGCTTGGAATTGAGCAGAAATGTTGAAAATCACAAAAGCTTTCCAAGTACACGCAATTATTTCAAAACAAATGTCCAGCGAAATTCACGCCACTAGTAAATAACAACTGAAGACCAGGCTAAAAAGAGAGAACCAAACCAATGTTGTCAGTTTAGTATATATTTTAATTTTTGAGACTATTCCTTGAAATGCCAAATAACTAGACAGTGTCAATTACAGGAAAGCTTACTGTATGTAATACCTCAATATATGTTATCAATATTGGCAAGGTATATGATTTGTGTCAAAAGAGTGGGTGATTGGATTGAGTGTCATTTTGAATTCAGGTCGAAATACATATAGAACACCTACTTTTGCGGAAAAAAAGTCTTTTCAGTGTTGCACTGTATTATAAACATCATGAAATCTGCTACTCATTTTAATAATCGCTTTCTCACTTCAACTAGATGAAAATTAAACGTAGTAGTAGGTTTGGACATTTTATTTAAATAAAAAAACTGAATCATTATTATGAGAGTATGACGAAACCCCTCAGTATCTCTTCAATTTTGTTAACAAAAAAATATATGAGATTCAGAAGCATTCAGCTGGTTTCAGAGTTTTTTATGTTATTGTATATAGGATAACTTTCTTTTCATACAATATTCCACATTGCTTTAGACTTATTACTAAAGCTGTTGATGGTATTATCATTAACCTTAATACCAGGTTCTCTCACTAGTTTGTATAACTTTTCCTTACTAATTTATATAAATTCTTTATTACTCTTGAGCCAGTACTACTATAATAATTATAATAAAATTCATAATTGCTTTGAGTCTATCAATTTCTTTACTCTTAACTCTGTTAGGTTTCGGTTTACTTGGTTTGCCAATAACACATTTCACAGGGAACGCACATTCAATTGAGAACGACATTACTGACATAAATAATTCTAGTTTGTCCTTAGCATCGTGCAAAGAGCTATACATAAAGTTCCAATCAACTAATGATAGTTCCTCTTGAAACCTTGTTATGTTTTCTTCTCTCATTAGGTCGACCCTTCTTAACCTACATTTACTGTTGCTAGTCTTATCTGTAACCTGGAGAAAATACAACTCAGATTTAAGTGATGAGAGACAGCAGTTTTTACGATTGAACTATCAATAGACCTGTCAATAGTAGTAATTATATTATCAACGAAACTACCACCTCCAATTTTAGAGCTGGTAATCTCAGTAGTAACAATAGCTAGATTGAATGAAGAGAGCACATTATTTAACGTAATACTTTCTTTGTTGTTCTCCAACTTAAAATCAACATTAAAGCCCCCACATAAAAAATATTGGAATTAAAGGTACGTAAGTGTTCTAGAAGATTGTTCATTCTGTCAATAAACAACTTGAAATCTTTACATTCAGGATTTGGTCTGTATTCAGCTGCAACGATAGTATTAATCAGATGAGATGAGTATGAACAAATCAGATGAGTATGCTATTGTTAAAAGGAACCGGAGTCGCTTTTGTTCGGTTTTGTTTTACGGCTTGCTTTAGCCTCTGGAATAATGGGCTACCTTCTTTACTGTATAACAAATATATGAGTGCAAATGAAAATGCAAATAAGAAACACAGTAAAATTCATACAGTGGTGATTGCGACACTAAAAAAATTATATACCAATACTATATAAAACAATTTCTAAGAACTGAATTTCCTATTTCCCCTCACCATAGCTTCCACACTGAGAAAAAATTGTAGGTGGCGTACTTAAAAAGATGGGTTACATGCGTAATTCTTGTAATTTTTGGACAACGTACAGCATACGTATAACTGAAAACGCATGTTTTTATAATACTTTCTGTATAAATGTTCCATATGTACGTACTTTCCGTATGAAACAAAGTATGCGGTATAACGACTCACCAAGGGTAGTCGTCAACCTGGTTCGATCGATGATATATGAATCTCGAGTGGTAGTAATAGTTTGCATGTAAAAATATCTTTAATAATTATACATATTATTATTCTCACCTTTTCTATCAAAATTATAAAGTCGATGAACGGTATCAAATGGTTTATTAGTTGATACACTTTTTTGTATTTTTATTCAAATTGTCATGCACACATACAAGATGATTAGGTATCCATAAACAATTACATAGCAACTAACTACATAACACTATCTATATCTCTTACAGATATTAAAAACATTCTTCTTTTGTTAATATTAAATTAACATTCTATTAAGTATAGTGCACATGTATGAGCACTTTCTGCCCAAGGTACAGGTAATTATTAAACTATCCAAAGTATTTCGTTATATAAAATGTCGCCCGACAATTGGACTGAATATAAAAGTCATAAGCGAGCTTGGCTTTTATCTTCAAGAACCACTGGTCCGTTTACAATAATGGTCTTACATTACATATGTCCATCACATTTTGATCGCCCCTCGCATGTATCTTGATTACATATCATAGATATAGATACATTTATAACAAATCTTTCACTTCATTAATACTTATTTTTGACAATAAAGTTTCAACACAAATTAATATAATGAAAACAATTCTTGTGTTTAATCAATCATGAATTAAATTGTAATCCTTCACGTTAATCAGAAAGAATTAAAATCATTGGAAACTTATCGTTGGTTAATGAAAATCAAAGAAAATAAAATTGACTAAAAATCAAAAATTAAACATAACCTACGTTCGAATGACCAAAAGGAAGAAAATCTATTTTTACATAAATACAAGACACCCTTTTGTTATTTTTTTTCAGTCTTCTTCATTCCTATTTATTTGAGCAAGAATGTCAGGCGCAACTAACTCTTTCACTAGATGCATCCATTTTTCCTTTGTATACTGAGTAGGTTTCCAAACCTTTAACTCATCTATATTACGAAGTCCAATTGACGTACCCGTTTTAGCGTTCAACAATTCAAAAACTTTAGGATTTATTTCCTTAAAACATAAATAAGGACCTGAGAAAATGTCACAAAATTTATAAATCTTCTTTAACAACATATTACTTTGTGGATGTTGTTTAACAAAAACTAAGTCATTGACCTTGATCCGATATTTTCCTTCTTGCAAAGACTCTACTTGAGAATTACGTTTCAAAAATTTGTTATGTCTTCGGATTTTTACCATATTCACTAAACTGGAAGAATATATAATTGTTGAATCTTCTAACTTGACATCAAAATGTTGTTCCACAGGGAAAACCAAATCAGAACCATTATGCACATTAGCAGGAGACACGCCTAAAGTATCTGATATAGAATAATTCAAAAGGTACGTGATTTGATTGATATGCTTGACCCATTCGGCATGTTTATCTTTACAAAAGTGTCGAAACAACATACCAAAATTGCGATGTACATTTTCTACAATAGAGCTACTAGGATGGTACGGAGTTACAAAATGAATTTTAATGTTAGCCTTGTTCATGGCTTTGATGAACACATCACTTTTGAACTGTGAACCATTATCACATAATATGTGTTCGATAGGGCCACAATGTGGAATATATACATTCAAGATTTTATTTATGATAGCAGCAGAAGTTGCTCTACGCAGAGGATAGGCTACTACATAACGTGAAAAGATATCCATGGTTGTTAGTAAATAAGTTTCTCCAGTAGCTGCTCTTGGTAAAGGTCCATATAGATCGATTGACAGAAACGAATGTGGTCTTTCAGGCGTTATTGAGAGCATTGGTTTTTGTACGGCCTGGTAATTATGTTTAATTCGCATGCACTCAATACAGTCCTTGATATAATTTTTGATTTGAGTTCTCATTCCCTTCCAATAAAAGGATTTATTAATCAAGGCACATACTTTTAAATAACCAAAATGACCGAAATCGTCATGATAGGCCTTTAATATGCGTGTTGTTAGCATAGGTGGAATACAAATTTTGTTTCTAGATTTGAATTTAAAATCTTTAATAAGTAGAATTTCGTTGGTTAATTTAAATCTGGAATTCCAATGTTTGGGACAATTACATTCCTCACTGCATGAAGATAAATGTTCCATGATTTGTTTATATTCATGATAATTCATTTGATGTTCTCGTAGATCTTCTATTGAAATGGTAGCTATTTCATCCTGTAAGATCTTAAATTCGTTGATGGATAAGATATGTTGTTCTTCTCCAGGAAACAGACGTGATAAGGTGTCTACGGGTCCATTATCTACCCCTTTAATGTGTCGTACTTCGAAATCATAAGCTTGAAGATCTAACGACCATCGAAGTAGTCTGTTATTATATCCCTGTACGCTGTTAAGGTATCGCAATGAATTATGATCGGTAAGTACTATGAAATGACATCCGCTAATATATGGAGCAAATTTTTGTATCGCAAAACGTACAGCCAAAAGTTCGATTTCTGTCGTGGTGTACCCTTTTTCAGCTTTCTTTAAAGTACGGCTAGCGCAATGAATAACAGCCGGTTCCTGAATAGTTGGATTAGGTTGCCAGAGTACTGCAGAGATTCCAAGTTGAGAACCGTCACACTGAACATAGAAAGGAACGTCATATCGGGGGTGATTCAAATGGATGTTTCGTTTTACGCACTCCTTCAACTTATTAAAACTGTGTTCTTGAATCGGACCCCATTGCCATGGTACTCCTTTCTTTATAATCATAAATAAAGGCTGGGCTATCTCGGCAAATCGCGGGATGGCTTTGCGAAACCAATTGAAGAGCCCTAATATTTGCCGTGTCTGTTTCACATTTAATGGGGCAGGCAGATCTTCCATGGCTTGTACTTTAGATTGACTGAATTGTAAACCCGAGGCATCAATTTGGTATCCAAGAAATTCTATGGAATTCTGCAGAAATTTTGATTTCTGTAGATTGATAGTAAGGCCCGAACTTTCCAATCTGTCTAAAACTATATCTAAGTACTTCAAATATTCAGGTGGATTTTTTCCCATTATTAAGATGTCATCAGCGTAAGTTATCACGTTGCTACGTAAGTCTTGACCCAAGACTTTATTCAAGCAGGATGCTAACGCCGCACTACCATTGATAAGCCCAAAAACGACACGGTTGTATTCGTATAAGTGACCTTCAAAACTAAATGCTGTGTACGGTTTCGAATCTTCATGTAGTTCGACCTGATTATATGGCATTACTAGGTCTAAATTTCCGAAGACAGCATTCCCTTGTAAAGAAGCTAGTATTTCTTCCACTGGAGGATACCTCACTTGTTCCAGATCAATGTGACAATTCATGCGTCTCAAATCTAATACCACACGTAGAGAACCATTTTTCTTTGGAACAACATGTAATGGATTAAGATGCACGCTTCGTGAAGGCCTAATGATCCCATCTCTTAACATATCTGCAATTTGCTGACGTACATTTTCTCTGTATCTATATGGAATTATATAAGGCTTGGTTACTATAGGTTTGTCTGTTTTAACTTTAAAAGAATAAACAAAATCCTTGCAACGCCCAGGACGTTCTGAAAATACATTTTTATGTTTATATAGGATATTCTTAAAGTCAGCTTTTACTGTATTATCTGTAAAATCAAGACTGCTTTCAAGTGATTTAACACGTTCAGAAAACAATACATCGTCTTTTAAATTCACCAAATTTTGTGTGTCTTCCATTCGTTGATCATTTAATTTACCACTTTCTGCACTAACAGAAACATTATTCACTACATGAGAAATATTATTATATTGACAAGCACTATTATCTAATTTTGGAAGCAGTTTCTGAACGATTTCCTTAGGTATACCAGGTATAGTCAACGTTTGGTTTTTAAAATCAAGCATGACACGCAATTGAGATAATAAATCTAAACCCATAATTAATTTCTCGTTCAGTTCCTTTATTACCAGAATAGGGATTGATATTTCAAAATCTTGAATAGTTATTGTCACACGAGTAATTCCAGCTACTCTCTTTTTATGTTTACCGGTAAAATCAACTATAATAAGATTCTCAGCCTTTTGTAACTTAGGGTTCGAATAATTACTAGTAATTACTTTCCACAACGAATACGATAATAGAGAGGCATTTGCTCCTGTATCAAGTAAAGCTTCAGTGTTTAACCCATTGACTTTGATAGGTATTTTAGCTGTACTATATGATTTTAAAAATACAAATTTTTTTTCAATATCAAAACCATCATTGACAGTATCATCTTCGAACCAACAACGATTTACTACAGGTATAAATTGGTACTGACATCTATTAATTGCTATTTCCGAATAATTATTTACAGAGACTTCATATGAAAGATCATTTTCATCATTAACATGAACATGTAAATTGGAAGATAAATGTTCATAAGAATTATCGCTTAAATTTGCAAATAAATGTTCATGAGAATCTACAGCTGATATGGGTTTAACCCCTACCACATCAGCCGCAATTAGTTTAAATTCATACTCGTGTATGGTTCCAATAAAGTACATTGTACAGCACAATCATGATTATGTCCCGTATTACTGTTCTGTACAGGAATTACTTCGATACCTGGATCTTGATGCGAAGTGCCATCTCTTGTTCTCCAATTACGTCTATCCACGTAGTTTGTTGTATTCCTGGAATTTCGCCATACATTCCGTCTATTTTTAAACCTGTTTTGATTATATGATCTAACATAAGGATTGCTACGATTAATTAGGTTAGGCGTATTCCCTACGTAACTTTGCCTATTTTGCTCGTTTTGATTGCTAGAATTTACTCGGCTTAGGTTGTGTTCCGTATCATTCACACTTCGGATATTTAGATTCCGAACAGGTACAAAATGATCTGAATTATTTTTACTTTTACCTAGTCCTGCTTGTTGATTCATAGCATGGTATTGAGTTTCATAGCATTGGACAAGCATTAATAAATGGTTGAAACTCATACACTGTGTAGAGAACAAGATCTGTTGTAACTTAAATGGGAGCAAATTTCGAATCGATGCTATTATTCTAGATTCCGATTGCAAGGGATTAACGACTTTTAATTCGTTGTATGTGTTTACAACAAACTCTACAACAGATTTGTGCAAACGAGGATTGAAATGTTGATTTCTAATGGTGGCATCTCGATTTGCAAGCAAAAAGTCATTTTCATAATTCGCGATCAATGCCGCTTTGAATTCCTCATATGTATTGATGTGATCGCGTACTGCTTTAAACCATAAAGAACATGGTGGGAGTAATACATGAGGGATTAATTTCATATATTGTGATCTATCTATACTCATTATATTGCATTCGTCCTGAAATTTTTCCAGGAAAGAAGTAGCGTTTTCATTACATTTACCACTGAATTTACTCATAGCCCGTATTTCACTCATCTTAACACTTAACTTTACCTTTCTTTTATCATTCCGTGTACTTATTGGGTGACAATTCCTATCCATGACGTGATATGTCGTTGCACCATCCCTTTTCCGCCCATCTGTACTCTTCGGATGAATTTCTTCCAAAATAATATCCTCATCAGACACAGGTGAAGGCGAAGTCATCTCTGGTGAGTGGGGAAACTCCAAGCGCTCACTACCCATATTATTGTGGTATGTGTTGTCCTTAACCTGTAGCGTCCTAATTTCTTCCTGTAGAGTAGCTATCAATTGCGTATTTGCACGTATGTTGTTAGAATTATTGATGACCTGAATCTTTTGCTGTTGAACAGAAGATTCTATTACTTCTAAATCCTTTTTTACATCACTGATTTCTTGGATTTGGTGGTTGTGCTTATCTTGACAATCCTCAGATATTTTTTTAAACTTTTCCTCGAACTGCGAGGAGATGTGATTCATCGCCTGGACAATTGACTGTTTCGTTTCATCTGACTTCTGTTCCATTCGTTTACTTAATTCCTCGTATTGCTTGTTGGATTCTTCAGACTTCTGTTCTATCTTCTGTTCTATCGTCTGCTTCAATTCCTCATATTGCTTATTGGATTCTTCAGACTTCTGTTCTATCTTCTGTTCTATCGTCTGCTTCAATTCCTCATATTGCTTATTGGATTCTTCAGACTTCTGTTCTATCTTCTGTTCTATCGTCTGCTTCAATTCGAACAAATTTTGTTTCATGGCTTCAAAATCGTCCTTTCGACATTGTTCTTGCCGCTGTAAGGTTAGCAAGATTCGTTCTTCGAATGTCATTCCTGGTGCTACACTATGTTCACCGTTATCACCCTCATTGGATTCATTTTCTATTGCCTCACCGTTCATTTTTCTTATAATTATTCTACCACTTCTCAGTCTTGTGAAATTTGTATTCATTAACTTTATTACAAAAGTAAATTCACCCTTACTTTGCTTCGGGATATGAATTTACAGCAATTCCCGGGTGAGGTAAACCAAAATTTTTATAACGACTCACCAAGGGTAGTCGTCAACCTGGTTCGATCGATGATATATGAATCTCGAGTGGTAGTAATAGTTTGCATGTAAAAATATCTTTAATAATTATACATATTATTATTCTCACCTTTTCTATCAAAATTATAAAGTCGATGAACGGTATCAAATGGTTTATTAGTTGATACACTTTTTTGTATTTTTATTCAAATTGTCATGCACACATACAAGATGATTAGGTATCCATAAACAATTACATAGCAACTAACTACATAACACTATCTATATCTCTTACAGATATTAAAAACATTCTTCTTTTGTTAATATTAAATTAACATTCTATTAAGTATAGTGCACATGTATGAGCACTTTCTGCCCAAGGTACAGGTAATTATTAAACTATCCAAAGTATTTCGTTATAGCGGTCAGGATCTCACATACAAATGGACGTATATAACATATAGCTGACGAAGGTAACATAAGTATATGCATGTGATATACGGAAAACTGTTAGATGTCAGACATCCTGCAACGGCATGATGTAACATCTAACAAGAGAAGAGAGGGAGATTATATATCGAAGTAGAAGATGGTTTATACACCAATCGAAAGCACTAATGACATCTATTACGAAACAGTAATAAAATTTTTATGAATGCATATACTGTGCGAGTTATATTAATATACAGGGTGTCTAGAAAATCCGTTGCAAGACCCTAGAAATCACCGGTACGACACATGCAAAAACAGGAAAACACGTGTTTGATCATTTTAAAAGTACAACGAATCAAAGCAAAAATTGTTGTCCCGGGGCCATCCGCAGGGTCCCAGGCCGTGTCCAACTCAAAATTTCCAAATGGTGACGAGATCAAGTAGTGTATCATTGGAAAGCTGTTGGGAAATGAACGAAGACGAAACAAATCTCTACTCTCTAAGATTACCATGTGCAAAATGGTAGCCGGTCAAAATGTCAGCAAAAACGTCATTGTAAAGTCTATGGCCACCCTCATAAATCTGAAATGGTGCGACAGATGTCAAAACAGGAAAACACGTTTGTCATCATTTCGAAAATAGTATGATTGAAAGTAAAAATATTTGTCCTAGGGTCTTCCACAGGGTCCCCGACGAGGTCCTACTCAAAATTTTCAAATTTCAAGGTGGGTCAAATAGAATATTGTTTGAAAGCTGTTGTTAAATGAAACAACTACATGTGTATGGAAGTAGTTATTCACTGTGCATGTAAAATGAGCAACGATTTAGCACTTTTGTCAAACACAAATTTCTAGAAAATCAGTTTCAGACTTTATTCAAACCATTTCCGATGCTATCTGATACAATATTCGGTGAAAATGGGAAAACTTACAATTAAACATGCATATGACTCGCACCGTACATGCATTCGGGCCAATAATAATATTACAGTTTCTTAATTAGCATAGTTGGTGCTTTCGATTAGTGTATAAGCCATCTTCCACTTCAATATAATAATCTCCGACCCTTTTCGCTTTTTGTTCTTGTCGTTTCTTTCCTTTTTCTTTCTTTCGTTCTTTCTTTCTTTACACATTAAAGGGCCCCGAAGAGCAGAATCCCATAGTAGGCGCATTTCCTTTCTATACGTTGCGTACATGAATTAAAGTAAAAACAAAGAACACCCGACTACAGAAAAAACTAAAACGCAAGATGTTTGCACAGAGTTATTGTAGAACGTTGTAACCTCCCTCCCCCAATCTAACTCAACTGGTGCCCCATTCCTGAGTAAGGTTAATCTAAACCCGGACCTCAGAAATAGGAATACAACAAGGAATCAGAAACGGGAAGAGAGATTAAAGGCTGGAGCTAGTGTAGATGATTTAGTTAGGATGAGAGTATTGGATTTTTTCTTTTTCAAAAGAAACTAGGACTTCCATTAACAAAAATCTAACAACAAATTTATTATTTCCTTAACTAAATACACTCTTTCTTTAAACCAAAAGTTTATTAAATGGTGATACGTTTCGAGTGGTGAAATTTCTATTAAAAAAGAAATGGGAGGAAGAACGAATGGGCCTTTAATTACGTCTTTACAAAACAAATACTGAAAGGAATTTTCCCGTAGCACGTCTTTAAATGAATAACGAACAACTTTTGAACTCTTCAACAGTCAAAGGGCAAAAAGAGAAGAGAAAAAAATAAAAACTTCTTTCCGCGAGTGTCACACACATGCACACACCCCTCCATTCAATCCAATCTACCAAACCAATTACAAAAACACCACGACATTGGATAGACGTAAAAAAACTAAACAAGAAAAGAAACTGAATCAAATATTAGGAGAAATAAAAGTAACACTTACCAATCTCACACGTTCAGACATTCACTCTACTCGGCAAATCCCTCATTCTCTCGGATTTAATCGAACTCGAAAAAAAAGAAATGCAGCACGATTCGCCAAACTACGTTACTATTACCGGATATATAAATTAAATACTCATAAACTAAACTCTTCCGAAGCAATATCTTACTATTACTCGAAGCGAATATACTTTCGAAACACGTGCAGGCCATTCATCCTCTCCTCCATTCTGTAGGATATGGGAATAAGGCACAAGGTGCTTAAAAATAAGCAACAAGCTGTTACGGTAGCTAAGAGATATAGTATGTGGAAATAGAGTTAGATGATGATGGAACTTAGAATATAATGGAAGTTAGAATATAATTGGAATCAGATAATATTGGAAGTCAGAGTATAATGATATAGATTGATATGTAAGAAGATTAATGTACTTGTGAAGTAAGTTTGATATAGATAGCTGTGTTATATAAAGGCTAAGATTTAAAGTAAATACACAGAAAAAGTTAAGTGTGTATTTTTGTTGATTCTAGTAAACAAACACATTCGATGATATACACCGCTGCCATCATTCAACAGAAATGGCGGAATCGGCCTTCGTCTCAGCCAATACACTGCCAGGGTTGGACACTCGTCTTGGAAAAATATCGTACACAATTTTTAATTATGATACTTCCTGAAATCATGAATTAACACCAAATTTTCTTTCTGTTGTAACCATACGTTAGAATTGAACGCCTGTGTGAATAAAAAAATTGAAACAGCAATTTTTTTGAATTAATTATATCTTAATTTACTTTTGCTAGTCAATATCTAATTCCAATCTGTTAACTGAACAAATAATTTCTCTCTCTCTCTCTCTCTCTCTCTCTCTATATATATATATATATATATATATATATATATATATATATATGTAATTAAATAATTCATTAGTTAATTTACACTAATTCAGATTTTTAAATTTACTATTTAATTAACTACTTTCAAAATTTAAACTGAAACCAATTCTCACTATTTTTTCTCTCAATTTCAAGAAAAAATGCAAAATTTAACAAATTTCAAGCTATTCAATGTTTAGTTTTTAGATATGTATGTATTATAAATTTTCAAAATTTAGACAATCTAAATAATATTTGATTAAATGTCACCATGGTCCAATTTAATTTTCAAATTTGAGTTCTGCTTGGCCAAACTTCAGTCAATACCGAGTTACTTAGAACATTTCTGATAAGATTTATTTCCAACTGGAAATATGAAAATGAAATGAAATTTTGAGTTTTACGTCCCACGGTTATGCCGGGTAGGCTAAAGGAGACGGTGATAATGAGTAATGAATGAAATGGTGGAATGAAGAAAGTGGGAGGAAACGGGAAAACCCACGCACACGGTGTTTGTCCACCACAAAGTTCACTTAGCGGGAGCAGGGTTTGAGCCCGAAACCCTTAGCACCAGAGGTGAACGCTCTACCACTAAGCCACCGCGGCCCCTAAACTGGAAATATGAAAAACAAGTCACTAATAAGAATCCAAATCAAAAATACATATTTTTACTTTAATCTACTCTAGTCTATTCTAGTTTACTCTAGTCATTTAGTCATTCCCCACATTATTCATAGATCCATCTTGATTCTTTCTGACAAAATATTTCTTTATTTCCTATATATGAGCTCTCTTATACTCTTTTTCATTAGTCGTACTGACTGCCAGAATAGTATTTTTCGTAAGAAACCTCTCAATAGTATAGGGACCTATCCATTTATTCACTAGGCTTTTAGTTGTCTTATCGCTAAGGGAACTCTTTACATGCTATTTAATCAATATTAAACCTCCTACATTAACATATACAGGCTTCCTTTGTTTTTCAAATATTTTCTTACGAGATTGCCATGCTCTTTTCATATTTTCTATTGCTAATTTCCAAATCTGTGCTCGATCTTTCTTGTTTACATCCTGATCGGACACGCACCAATGATTTTATAACGGGGTGTTAAACGGTCGTCCATAATATAACTCATTAGGTGCTGCCTTCAAACCCTAATGCTCACAAATATTCAAGCTATATTCTAACTCGTAAATATTCTTTGCCCTATCAGCTTGTCGTTCTGAATAATAACCCCTAAGCGTCGCCTATAGAGTTTTAATGAATCATTCAGATATATTCACCTCAGCGTGATACGGCGAAAGTCTGATAGGTTTAATACCAACACTATACATAAAACTTTTAAACGTTTCTGATGTAAATATACTTGCGTTATCCGTTCACAAACTTTCTAGAAACGCATATCTACAGAATAGTTCATACAATTTATTAACAAATACTTTAGCATTTAACTTTGATAATTTCTCTAAAATAACAAAATGAGATGCGTTATCTACACAAATCATAAGATATTTAAAGCCTTTGGATCGTGGTAAAGGACCAGCAAGATCGCACATCCAATTCTGATCTATACGATTAATGACTTTGGACCCTAATTCACCCATTTTCTTTTATTACAATCTTTTACCTTTTGACACATTTCAGAAGTCTTTACAAACTCATGTACCTCCTCTATTACTATCGACCAAGTATACCTTTCAAGTATTTTAGCTAGTGTTCTCCGAATTCCTGAATGTCCACCTGTTAGTTGTTCATTATGATAGTATTCCATAATACCTCTTTTCAAATTTTCAGGAACCACAATTTTATAAGGGTCTGAAACCGTCTTAGTTTTCCTTACTAACAATTTATCACTAATTAAATAATTATCCACTACTTGGCCTTATTCTATTTTCTTAATGATTTGACTCACTTTTGGATACAATCTTTGTGATTCTGACATTGTTTATGAGCGAATGGATATTTTCAAATATTCACCATGGCTAAATTACTTTCTCTGATTTTATTTCCTAAAGATAATTCTGTTAGGTCAAATTCTACGGGATCATAAAGATGTGATAATAAATCAGCTACCTTATTTTCCCCTGATCTAATATGGTGAATAGTAAATTCGAAACTACACAGTTGTTCAACTAATGGTCCATACTTTAATAGTCTTTTAGGATTTCCTAATATCCAATTTAAAGATTTATTGTCCATATAGACTACAAAAGGATTTACTAAATAATGTTTAAAACCAGTAATGGTTTTCACCAAACTGATGAATTCTATCTCGTATATTGAACGATGTCAATGCGGGTCAGTTAATTTGCTTGAATAATAAGCAACAGGTCTCACATTATTATCTGCATCTAATTGTCCTATCCAACCTCCTATACTTTTTCCACATCCATCTACGTAGACTGAAAAAGCTTACTTAAATCAGGTGTCTTTAAAATAGCATGTGTAGATAATTTTTTTACCTCCTCAAAGGATCTTTGTTGTTCCTTTTCTCATTTGAAGGGCTTCTTAGGTGATTTTAAATCAGTAAGAGGAGCCAATATATCTTTTACATTTGGTAAAAAATTATTACCCCTAAGTATCTCATTAAAGCTTTTCTATTTTTAGGAGGAGGCATATTTTTAATTGCCAGAATTCAGGTTGGATCAATTTCGATTGAATCATCATCGACTAAGAATCCTAGATACATTTTCTTTTTACAAAAATAAGATCTTTTTTGCAACATTGTTAGCCCATATTTTCGTAGACGATCTAATACTTTTTGAACTACCCTTCTATGTTGCTCAAAATTTGAGTGAGCTCACAATATGTCATCAAAGAATATCTTTATTCCTTCATTTCCTAGATCTCCTAAAATTTTCATCATAGCTCAAGCTAATAAATTACTACCAGTCTTTATTCTCATTGGTAGACGGATAAATCTATAGCACCTCTTGGGAGCAACAATTGATGCAATCGACCTAGACTCTTCACTAATGCAAGTTTGGTGGTATGCTTTGGAAAAATCCAGCCTGGAAAAGAAACGGCAACCAGCTAAACTAGTCAAACATTCTTCCATATTATGAGTCGGAAAAACATCTCCTAAGATCATAGAATTCGCTTGAGTATAATTACCAACAAGTCTATTGCTACCATCGCGATTCTTAACTAAGAAATTACTGCTACCATATTCCGAACAATCGTTTCCTCAATAATGCCTTCATCTATTAATTTCTTTATAAGGTCATCAAAAATTTTCATTTTTTTAGGAATCGGAAAGGCATTATGTCAAAATGGCTTGTGATCTTTCAAATATATTTTACATTGATAATCTTTCAAACATCCTATTTTTGATGTAATAACATCACAATAATTAGCTCTTAAGTCGTCAACAAATTGTTGAACTTCAGGGTCCATGTAATCCCAATCACTATCCTTAGGACTTGTGGACGAATTTCCCTCTATTGGTTTTTCACTCTGTGTTAGTTTTCCACCTGCGTGATTATCCTGAGAAGTTCCATCGATCTTGCGCAATAATTCGTTAAATGGATGGGAAAATTGTGAATCGATATCCGAAATGTCTGATTTATTATCCGAAAATTGTTGTTTATCCGAACAATTCAATTAATGCACCTCATTAATTGCTAAATTGGAAGTAAAATTCTTTCTAGAACTCAATATATGAACCTTTAAATTGTTTTGGTCACCCTTTTCAACCGATCTAATAGGTTTATCGATTACAATTCATAGGCCAACCGAGTCATCAGATGTCCTAGGCATATCTAATCCTCGATCATTGTCGTCCAGACCTCCAGATGTTAAAGGACAACTAAGTTTTTCCAAATGGAGTTTTTCCAAATCCCTATTCACAGACTTAAATCCACTTAAATCCCGATCCTTAGAATTAAATGTCTCTTGTAAATTTAATTGTTCATATTGCCTTCTTATCTGATCTCCCATGGTTCCTTGTGTTAACAAATTCTGAGATCCTGTAGAATGGCCAACAAGGTCTAATGATTTATACCCATAAATTTGATTTAATGTTTTATCATGAAAATTATCTCTTAAGGGTTCATTTTTAAATTTATGATACTGGCCATTCAGACGCCCTGATCTCAATCTCACATTGGATTCTGTGAATTGGTCACCTTGATCTCCCGATGTGAACCTTTCGACTTGAGATTGAGAGCCATCATTCTGATCAGTAAAGTTATCTGGCATATGCCGAGTTGGAAATAAGTCAGTCATATCGCTTGATCTAAGTTTCTCATTGTTAATATGAGACTGGCCACCGCTATCTCCTGAAGTAAACCTCTGATTTTGAATTCGGAATTGATTTTCTATCTCTTTAGGTTTAACTTCCTCATTCCGTCTCTGTCTATATATATCACTTCCTTCTAAGTTCAACTTACTAGATTTTACCCGCGAATGGCCCTCTGTATCACCGGATCCTATCCCAGTTCTATTAATCGACGAGTAATCATCCGCCGGATTCACTAGTTCTATTCTAAACTAGTTACTATAATTTCGTAACTGGATATCTCGATTACCCGGAGAGAATTCTCCTACTGATGGTGTAGACTGGCCAACCACATCACCCGATGTAAATCTCTTCTTCGACTACGTTGAAGATGGCATTCTGTCGTATGGCCTATCAATCTTCTCCGATACTTGCGGACTACAAACCTTATTTCTGGTAGTCTTACTTGAATGGGCTATCAACTCTCCTGACCTATCACTACTGATAGGTACTGCAATAATTTTTCCTCAATTTCTTCCAATGACCGATTACACTGAACACTGGTTTCTAATAAATTTTTAAAAACTACATTTCGATAGTACGGTGTTCACACAAGGACGCAAGGACGCAAGCAAACATAAATATACGCGGACAACGGTTCTTCTCCTTTGGTTAAATCACTTCGTCCATTATATGAAAAATGAACTGAAGTCGAAGATGCCTCTGTTAACCATTCTATAGATGTTCGTCGCAATCCATTTTGTAACCAAAGTATGTCATTAACCAAGTCCACTTTTGCTTGTAAAGCTTTCAAATATGGAATGCCTAGCAAAATACTACACGCGAACGGATCCAGCACTCGAAAACACACAGCTTGTTTAACTCCTTGCCAGCTCAATGTTCAATGTAACTTCTTTGTTCGAAACTAATTTGCCCGCAGCAGTAGCTTCTTCAAAATGTTGAACTTCTCTGCAATGTTTCGGATTTATTTTAAGTTTTTCTAACAATTCGACGGATACAATGTTAAAAGAGCTGCCGGCGTCTATGTGTATTTTCACATTCACCCCTTTCACACGACCACTGATCTTTGGTGTCGTTTTATTTTGCGCAACGGATGGTACTAATTTTATAGCATTGGAATCACTAAACCCGGAATTTCGCACATTTGTTCCCGACTATACATTTGTTTCCTTTCGATTCTTATTCCTAAACTTTTTTTCATATATCTTTCTTTGGTTACCAGAGTTCTTCTTTAGTGAGTTACATCAAACTTATTATCAGCGCGAATCTATTTCAAATTATGGGAGATATAACTAATCACATACTTTTATCTTCATTTTCTTTACTAGGTAACTTAATATATTCAACGTTAGAAAATTTATACTGTTGATATTCAAAAACTTTCCTACGCAATTCCTCTAAACTACTAGGAATAGTGTTACTTAAACATTTAAATTTACTGGCAGGATTTAAACCATTCACAATTATGGACATTAATTCCATATCAGACCTCGTAAAATTTAATAATTTCGAGGCATTTACCACAGAATCAATATAATATTCTGCTAAATCGTTGACTCCCATTTTTCTATAAATTCGGTACGCAATTAATGAAGTCCTCACTACAGGCGTAAAAAATTCCGTCATTAAACGATCTTTCAAATTCTCCCAGGGAATATTCGATAACAGCGATTTGCATTTCTTTTAAAAATTCTCCACTGCACTTATCAAAATTTTTTGATAAGTGTCTACTTCGGTTGGAATTTCAGGAGTATTCCTACTTAATAAATTAGCAATTTTATTGTCAGTACCCTTGATATGTTCAAAAGTCAAATCAAATCTGTAATTTCAATAGAATTTTTTTAGCTATGAAGGGAGAACTTGGTTTGAGCAGCAAGAAATCATCGATTTACAACATTCCGATTCTTATTGTACCCAGTTGAAAAATATGTTGTATTCAACACCAAAGTGTGAAACCTTTAAAATACTTCATAATTTGGTATTTATAAAGAATCTAAAACTTCAGACATGGTTATTAGTTATTCCGGTATCTTTAGTAAACAAAGTAATAGAGAAAATACATAACACTGGTCATTTTGAAATAAATAAGTTTGCAGCTTGCACGAAGTTTATTTCATTGAAAGAACCAGAGACATACGTTTGGACAATATATTAAAACTGTGAAGTATGTGCTAAAACAAAATTTTCTAATCGTATTATCACTCGGAAACATCTGCATATTCAAGCGGAAAAACCCCATCAAAATTTATGTGTAGATCTTGTCGGAAATCTCCCGTGCAGTTATGGGTATTACTTCCTCAATGGGTATACTATGAGTATACTATCAATTATATATGTTTATACTAGATTTGTCTGCTATCTACCTTTGAAATCAGCTACAGTCACAGAAATTATCCGGGTATTGAATAAAAATTATTTTTATTGTTTCCTTACCCTAGTTAAATAGTATCGGATAAAGGACCACAATTTGTTTATATTCCCTGGAAAAATTATTGTTTGGAACATAAGATACATCATATTCTTATTACACCTTATAATCCTAAGGCAAATGGAATCGTAGAACGTTCTAACCGGGAATTAAACCGAATTATTCGACTTATGTGTTATGATAACCACACTAAATGGAAGAATGTATTAAAAGATGCTCAGATTTGTTAAATTATTTATATAGTAGCGTGATAAATAGTACTCCAGCTGAACTTTTCATTCATACTCAGCTAGTGATACATTTAAAGAAAGCTTCCCTTGGCCATTGAAATTGGAGTGTGTAGAAGGATCAAGCCGGTATTTACAGGCGTTTCCTCCAATGTTAACTAAACGTAACGTAAATTATGTTCAGTCAGCGCCAGCGGTAATAATACACGTTAATTTAGTGATGGTTGAAACCCACATTCTTTCTGATGCATATGAAAGAACTACACATAAACACATGATTGTATACACTGGTCCATATGTAGTGGTTACAATTCAACATAATTCAGTGTTTTTGAAAGATTTGAAAGGAAGAGATGTGCCGAATCAAAATTTAAGTAATATAGAACTATTTGATTGTTTGGCGGAGAAAAGAGCAGATTTATTAAAGAATTACAAATAAAATATCTTCATCTTTAGCATTCTTCATATTTTTATTAACGGCCGGGGGAAAATGTTAGGTACGTTTTCCACTACTGGTAACTTTAGATAAAATTATGGTATGTTTTCCACTACCGGTAACATTAGATAAAATACTGCACTACTCTTTGTACTTTGCATTGGTATTGTCTTGTCGTCGGTTATTTGATTATGATACACACTACTTCTTATCACGCTATTGTGACTTAGAACCAACAAAAAGTATTAAAATATAAATAAATGCAAGCAACGCAGTAACATGACTATTCAGACGATGTGTCTGCACTCACTTTATGTTTACGTTGCTAGGCCTAACGCATTAAAATACGATAAACTCAAATAAATTATTTATTATCGCGATTATAGTTAATAACCAAATTGTTTAAGTTCCAAAATTATTGTCACTGACTCAGGCAGGAATTTATAGATTACTTTTGCTTGCTTAACTTTAGGCCCAATGTGAACTCAAAGGTAAACAAACAACCTATTGTTTATATTTATAGATATTTAAGTTGTTTCTCATTAAAATTATGATTATTTTTGATAAGCGTGGGAATACAGCAATGTTTTTGTCAGAGCCTACCTGTTTTATAGTTATTTGTAAAGATTTACATACAATAATTCTGGCATTGATTAGCATACATTATCGAGTGAATATTAGTTTATACGGACTTCCGCTATGTTTGTATTCTCAAAGTTGGAATAGGCTAATTAAATTTTTAGTGTTAAAGAAGATATTGGAATATGCGAAAAGTAGCATAAATTAATCTTCTTTTTAGTTAAAATTGATTTGTATTTTGAGTAGGAAAATTAAATAAAATATATATTATAGTTAAATCCAGCCTTGCGAGAGGGGATGAGTAAGGTGTACACAAGAACCTCAAGAAAGAAATGAACGATAAGAGTACCCTTAGAAAAATTAAGAAAATTGTGCAGGAAAATTTAATATTTAGGACAATTAATCATTATAAAAGATTTAGCCTAACTTAGCACATATTTGGATAAAATGTAGCTCTTACCGTAAAATATATGTGGGAGTGACTCAATCCTGTCGAGATGCTGATATGGCCTGCTTCCGGAATAGAGATTGCCTTAAAGTAATAATCGAATCCAGGATGTGTAATCTGGGAACCAATGTAATCTAGGAACCAAGAATATGCAGTCCAGGTAATCTAGGAACCAAGAATATGCAGTCCAGGTAATTTCAGCACTGTGTAAAAAGGTGATTTACCTGAGATATACAGGTTAGTCAGTACAACCTCAATTTTGTAGACACCAAAAATTTCATCAAGGAATCTAGTCATTTGGAATATTTGTGATCTCTTTGGGATATTTGAACTAAAATTTTAAATAATAAATAATCAACAATTTATGGACATGTTTCTTTTAATGATAAATAGTAGTTGAACAAACCGCTACGTCACACAGATTCAAATAGTCTTTTGGGAGAAGAATGAATGATGACGGAATCTAATATTCATTAACCTTGTGTCTTTCATAATTAGCTGATGCTATGACATTTTACGGTGAGAGTTTTGCACATCGTCAGAATATTTATATATTAGTAATAATTATCCATATTTATGATAATGTGGCTGGTGGTACTGAGCACCCATGCTTTTAATGTCAGGATTTTTTATCATTCTACGAGCGTTGCCATAGCGATACTTTTGGGTGAACAAAATCAAAGATAGTGAGGACGAAATTATGCAAAGTAATAAAACCCTCATTTGCACCCTTTGAAAAATTAATAAAAAAATTTTATTCGTATAATTGATGAGGTAGGCTTCATAGCCTGCAGTTAATATGTATATGTGTCTCTCGCTATTATTATTATTATACGAATGTTGTTTTTTGTTTACATACGCTATGAAAGTTACCCGTAATATTAAAATAAAATTTGAGATGTCTTGATTATCCTGTGATTTTCTTATTATTCTTATTAGACTCTAAGTTAACATGGAATGATCACGTGAATGATTTTTTGAGGAAACTAAGCGCGAAAACTACAGAAACATTGAAAACAATTTATTTCGGATTGATCCAGTCAATTCTATCATATGGAATCATTTTCTGGGGTAATACCTGTTATGCGAAGAAAGTATTTACAATGCAGAAGAAAATGTTACGAATAATGTTATCAGTTCTGTTTCATACACCAAGTAGAACACTGTTTCACAAACTTAAAATATTACCATTGCTGTGTATATACATTCTCGAAACACATCTTTCATACATATGAATAAAAGAAACTTCCAACTCAATTCGGACCTACACCAATACAACACAAGAACAACCAATCATATTCATATACAAAATTTCCGTCTAACAAGAACTCAAAATTCGTTACACCACATAAGAATAAAACTTTATAATAAATTACCAGATCGTGTCAAACGAATGCCAAACTTGCAGTTTAAAAGACACCTCAAGTTACTGTTACTTAAACATCTTTTCTATGGTTTAGATGAATATCTTCAGTGTGATCTTTCTTTGTAATGTAAATATTAAAATTTATTTGAATTTTGAAATATATAAAATAAGGTACAATTTATGTTTTCTCTAAAAATACACTTTTAGTTTAAGTTTTACTGTTACGTATATATTTTGTATTATTATTATATATATCGTATTATTATATATTATTTTTTAAATAATTGTATTATTAATTGTAGCGTTTCTCGTGTAATTATTATTATTATTAATTGTAATAGTAACTATATCTCTTGACGAAGTCATGAACGTTAAGTTCTTACGGCGGAAAATGAAATAAATAAATAAATAAATTACAGTATTTGTATGAGGTTAGGCAGGATTAGGTTAGGTTAGTTATAGATTAGGTTAGATTAGTTAGATAGGTATATGTTAATTTATGTCACATTGTTTTGATTCTGATGTCATGTTTGTTTCCCGGATAACTATATAAGGGCCTGGTTCGTATTTTAGGTTAATCTTCTCAGTAACTCAACGCGTTTTATCACTTTCTTAATTGGCTTTTAATATTTGACCATGATAAGTATATATAATTAACTTTTCTGCACATATAATAAAATATATATAGACCTTCATACACACTTCTTTACTCGATAAGATGTGTACGTATATGCACAATTATTTACGACGTTGCTATAGTAACAACAATTTATATTTTTGTTACCGATTACAAAATAATAATCTCGAAATCACTATATTTCTTTCTTTTTCGTTATATATTTTATTGCTCACACAATTCGCCTCTGATCCCTTTCTGTAAAAAGGCACAGATTGCCAATGATACATACAACGTTATCGTTGTAGATGTCGCCTCGAACGGGACTTCCATAATAGTTTTACTATGAAGGAAAGAACCCTGGGTTAGATATCATGCAACATTTACCTTTTGAATAGCCCTCACATATATATAATATCATCTTTAATACACATACATAATTAACTTTTCCATTTATATATAATATACTATAACAAGATATTTTTATATTTTTGTCAATATATCTCGACATTAACAACGATGAATTACAATTATCATAATTTAGGCTATTCAAGAATTAAACCTAACTAGTAGTTTCCTTATAGGGTACAAAATTAACTATTCCTTTATATGCAAACAACAATATTTACAAAGATCTTCATAATATTACATATTGATAGGATCAGAAGTCAACAAAGTTGGAACATATAAACGCATCATCTTCAAAGTTGATGGTCATCTTCATACACACTTATAAATTTGAAAATTTTGAAAATTGCATCTATTTCATATATCTGTCATTACTTTCATAAGTTTACATTAAAATTACGATCTTTTATTTTTAAAGATTCATAATATTCAAAATAAAATCCGAATGAAATAAAAACACGGAAACAATAGTAGCTTCTTACAATAAAGCTCTTAGATAATTTCTTATCAAGAAACACAAATCAACATTTTCTCAGTTAATGCTATGAAAGGAAATTGCAACAAAACTATAAGGAATAAATTCAATAATATTTTCATTTAACTGCCAATAATTAACTTGCTTTTCAACGTACATTTTAATAATAGATTGAATGAAGAACACATTAACCAAAGACGTAAGCAAAGGTTATTTTAATATAAATCCATCGGACGCCTTTGTGACAGTTCAAGTTACCTGACCAATGCATCTTTGCTTCTTATTTTGAGGATTTTCATCATCTCAGGTATTTCTACGTAATCTTCGTTGAACGAGATTAGACCTTGCACTTACATGCTCCCTAGGCAAACGTAATCGTACTTCACTACTAATGTTAGTTTCGGTTATGTTCCTGGTATCACATTTATCGTCATCGATAACACTAGGTTTAGTTCTCCTTCGTTTCGCTGAGGGTGAAATATCATGTCTTCTAATAGATCGGTATTTGTCCTTTGCGTGACATCCATGGTGATCTGTCCTACCACGGTTTCCTTTTCTTCTGTAGGTAGCCTTGGTTACATTATCGGCATACATGGATCTAACATCCTTTTTACATTGGGGTCACACGTTGGTCTCCCACGACCACTCCGAACTTGGTTACGAAGATTAGTTTGATGTAAACAATTACTGCATTGAAACATTGATGTATTTTCTAATCTTTGCAGCATCATATTTACATGATGGAAACCAACACGCTGTATGACATGCTGTGAAAGCATCATCGGATTGTTCACTGACATCATACCGGTCTTTTCGTTAAATGCACAATTCAACGGATTTAATTCATTCGCCCACTCTATACAATCACTGTTGCAAACACACGTCTTCTTTCTACATCTTATTAATATTGGAGTCAACTTGTTTCTTACTAACGGGTAACGCAAACAAGTAATAGCGTTCTCAAGATAAGGATAATCATAACTCTTCACATACTGATACATACCAGAGTACAAACAATATCAGTAAAGCAGTTAAGAACATTCAAACTAAGAGAGAAGTCGGGATGATCCGATCTAACCAATACAGCAGTATGATTATATGAACCTTCGGCTAATCTTATCCCAAGTTCCTGCATTTGATCGTGCTTACCACCATTGCACTGCTGAAGTCGCTCTCGCTTTTTATAACTGCATTGCTGCATTTGATCAATCTTTTGATCCCAGTTTTCCAGTTTCTGGATCAGCTTCGCATGATGTTCATCGATACGTTGGTTAACCTTGGCAAGATGTTCATCGATACGTTGGCTAAACTTTGCAAGATGTTGATCGATACGTTGACTCTGTGTCTTGACTTCTATCAATAAGTCCATTATGTTATCTGAAGTATTCATGTTGCTCGCTTCTACTTTCTTCAAAACGAGACAACTAATCTCCTGGGTATACGGCACCAATTTTTATAAGGGCCTGGTTCGATATTTTAAGTTAATCTTCTAAATAACTCAACGCGTTTATCACTTTCTTAATTGGCTTTTAATATTTGACCATGATAAGTATACATAATTAACTTTTCTGCACATATAATAATATATATATAGACCTTCATACACTTCTTTACTCGATAAGATGTCTACGTATATGCCCAATTATTTACGACGTTGCTATAGTAACAACAACTTATATTTTTGTTACCGATTACAAAATAACAATCTCGAAATCTCTATATGTCTTTCTTTTTCGTTATATATTTTATTGCTCACACAATTCGCCTCTGATCCCTTTCTGTAAATAGGCACAGATTGCCAATGATACATACAACGTTATCGTTGTAACTAACTAAATATTACTGAGTGAAGTGAAATAGAGATGTCAGGCTTCTGTCTCATGTAAAGGGAATGCGTTCAGTACTATAAATTGTTGAAGCAGCCATGCATTGAACATTGTAGCAAATAATAGTAATATTTTGGTGTTGATTATTTATTAAATGGATATATAAGTTCAAGCACGCTTAATGGAATACGGAGTTAGACCTCAAATGTATAATGTAGGTAGGAATAACAGGATGAGGATTTCTTCCTTTTCAATTTCATTTCTAATTTTTTCTTTCGTTCTTTGAGGTGACTCCTTATGAAAGGAAGGAGTGTTATTGTTTAATAAATGTGAAATTGAAATAGAATAAGTCAATACTTCAACATTTCGTTTTTTTTCGGTAAAAAATAGTAGGTTGGAAATACTTGAAGACCCTTTCGTCTGAGCCTCACCAGCTTGCTAGACAGGCTTACGGGCTATGCTGCTCAGGGAGCAAAGCTATTATTGCTGGGAATTCACGCATTTTGGGGAAGATGTGAAGACTCGCCTCTGTGAGTTTTGTTTTAGCGTTGAATGCACCTTTCAATGCTAATATGTTATTAAATATTTTCCTTAACATACAGTAAGAAATTTCTATGTAGGTTATGTATTTCGATTAGTGATAACTTGCTCTCGAGAGTTATTCAGAGTAGCTGTTTCTTTTCTATATGGGACTGGTCCATAATAGCTTGTAAAATTTAAGTCTGATACATTAAACATGTATAAATTTACCAAACACTACCGTACAGGATAAAATAATAATATTTGTGTGTAATTTTAATTATTTTCCATTTCAGAAATCAGTGGAGTATTAACCATTTTTTCCAGGGCCTTTGCTTATTTCGGCAGAGGCTTTGCTAACTTTATTCCTGGAAGTGTGAAAATTCTGCAATATTTATTAAACAATAAAAAGTGGCAATAAAAGTTCTGTGAGTGCTTAATCCGTGAAGCTACCCCCACAAATATGCCACTGCATAGAATTCAATATTAAATATGTTACGTTGATTCAAATGAAGTTCCTTCTGAGCATTAACATTTCTAGTGAAGTCATTATCACGTGATGCATTAATTAAATGACGTATGGTACTTACTGTAAAGTGGGGTATGCAAGTAACAAACGCTTATTTAAGAAATTTGACAGCTAACTGTAAGCATGTATTTTCTTTTTCCTCTCCCTCCATTTTCAAATATACAGGAAATGAAAACAGCAACCGAGAAGGAGATTCTCCTCATGCTCCCTGGAAACCCGAGACAGAGGAAAATACGAACTGCACTTCAAAATATTTGCAGTGGAGCTAAATGGGTATATTAGTTTACCGGGCCTACACTGCTTGTGGGATTACGCTTCGCCATTGAGAGCAGGTTTCCAACCAGTGTATCGCACAATACCATGAAGTATGTTATGAAATTTTAGAATTTAAAAATAAAGAAGCACTTAATAATTAGTTAAAATCAGTTTTGGGATAGACTGGATCAGTCAACCTTTATCGGCAGGAACAATGCTCAATACTACATACAGCTTGATATAAGTTAAACTTATAGTAGTAAACCATAATTTACATTATTATTAATAACAATCAACAAGTGTGTTGCGTCTTTGTGGATGTACTGAAGGTTATCGAATAAAGGAAATACCGCAAGACAGGGTTACTTTGCACATCAGGGGTAACTTAGTACAAAATATAAAAAGAGTTGCACAGTCCTCTGTCTGTAAAACCATGAACTATAAACAGAAAGTTTCAACTGCCACCGTAAGATAGAACATCCAACTGTATTTTGGCTATTATGTTGGCGGTTAAAATCAGTTCTAATTACTCGGAGGGTTTGTTGTTGTAGAGGTATGGAAAGCAGTCACTGTAAAGGTGACAAAATTTGAAAAATATCACCTATAAGAATTTCCGTCCAAGTTAATGCAGTTTCCTAGAATACTACTGTGTATAATGGGACTTCGAAGCAATAGTTGAAATTCAAGTGTGAAACGTTTTAGTCATTAAAAAAGTAAAAATGGGAGAAGGCGGTTTCAGACTTTAATCGGGGTTACTTTGTATTGCACAGTGACCCAAGAACCACGAAAACCTGGCCAAAAATCAGACAAGCCACATGGATTACATGTGTGGTTTAAAATCGTTAGAAGTACCGAAAAGAAGATGATAGGAAGTGTCTGAAAGAATATTATGACCGTAGGGATAGAAGTGACGTATAATATGTATGTAGGAAAAATACAGTACATCCTCAGTCTGAGCCCTCTTTACTGACATCTGACATGGACCATAAATGGCTGTGGTGCGTCCAGCAGGCGTATTTCAATGGAGAATACTTCATATGATAGTGGCTTTCGCATTTGTCTGAGTATCATTTTATGCCGCAAGGTCGAAATGATAAGATCAGAGGTAACGAAAAGGCGTTGCACCACATCTCTCATGGTTAGCTCCGTTGAGCTATTTCTGGCGTGATGCTCTCGAAATTGCTTCAGATCCTTGTTGCGAGCTTCCCGCGCTTCTTCTGACCTCTGTCCAATAGGCAGATGGGCGTAGGAGATTATGGCCGCACCATAAACAAGCTCCTTGTGCGCAGAGGCAGGCATGAAATACAAGGGATATTGTCGTATGTAGAGCTGCGCTGTCTGTAATGCGTATGTTCGAAACTTCTGTATGTTGATGGTGTAACCGCTTGACATGGCTTTCAAGATGCATATCTACATCTCTCGATGAGATCTACACACAGGCTAGTTATGTTTGCAACCTGATCAGGATGGTCAAAGAATCTTCTCGCTGTGTTTTCCGTCATTTGTCCCCGTACCTCCGGGCTATGGCCGACTCACGAAGAGGCCAAGTGATTCCTTTAATTGGCGTCGAACTTGTTTTTTCGAGTATTCCACCATAGAATGAGGATCTCTTCCTGGACGATAGCTAAGCGTTGATTCGTATAATCCAAAAGTTCCTGAAGCGGGACCTGTGCAATTAATTCAGACCTTTGTAGTCCGTGTGGATAGCATTGCTTTTTTGATTCTAAAGTTTGTTATAGGCTGGATAGATATCACACATTCCAAACTTTGCGCCAGACCGAATAAGCTGATATTGATGTTTAATTATGTCACCCTCCAAAAATAGTACAAGTGCTGCATCAGGAGTGTATATTCGAGTTCCTGATTTCGAAACTCATGTTGTCTAGATGCCTAGGCTACTTTCATTTTCTTTGCCCTACTCGGAGAACTCAGACTTTCTTTCAGTAGCTTCGCTTGTTCCACCTTTCCTTCTTTTCTTAACTTCATAGTGGTAACTTCTGTCAGGATACAGCTAGTGTATGACTTTCTTAGGCTTTCTTAGCTAGTGTATGTCTTCCTCTTACGTGATCGTTCACTGCCATCCTCAAGGAAACACTTGGTCTCCTCTTAGGTGATGATGCACGCTCCTCCTCCTCCACAAGAATAACAAAAGAAACGGTCCGTTATGCGATGCACCTTGTCCAATCGCCGAAATGCATAAATAACAAATACAGTAATGCCGTGTTGAATAGTTTGCCTGTCTTTATCCGTCTTTGGCTTCACTTCTTCCAGAACGTGGTTTACAAGTTAGCTCCGTTGCTCTTCCGGTCCTCTACTCATGGACTGCAGCAAGAGGAATAGGTCTCTCCATTTGTGTCAACACTCCATTTTTGACCTGAAATTACGGAATAACAATGTTCGTCATGATACATTTTGTTGCAATGACATTTGTCTTCAAACATTCTACTAATGCGGATTTCAATATTTTTCGCTTTATAGTACACCCATCCATATATAACCTTACTTTTCTACGAAAGGGGCAAAAACGGGGAAGTTCTTTCTTCCCATCTCAAGGGAATATTACTCTAGGTTTGGAATAAGAAATGAGCGTGTAACGAGGTGTAACAAATTTCGCACACCAAGTCACAGTTTGCATTTATAATTAATTTCTAACGGACGCAGTGGTACAATTATCTACCATCTATCACATGGTAGACGCATATATCCAACGAACACCTTTGTTATTCAAAAGATGAATGTCTATACACATATTAGAAATAAAAATATCATGTCCGTATTCAGTGTGTACAGGTACACAAATTGCAAAACAATGCCTCTTTTCTCAATACAAACTGCGACAAATCATGAGCATGCATTGGTAGTTTAGATGGCTCTGGATGTCTACTGGGAGGCTGCAAGATGTCCATGATAAGTATTTTGAGCTCCTCAGATATTTGGATTCTCTAAACTATATAGCACACATTCCATCTGTGTGTTTGAAAAATCATTTTTGGCCATGTTTGTCGGGTTCCTGGACCAGTGTGCAACGGTCCAAATAACCCCTTAGATAGGAAATGACTACTGCTAGTACCTCCGGTCTTCTAATTTTAGGTAAATTTCCTGTTTAGGTAGATGCTGAAATGGATTTCTTATTGGAAAACAAATTACAAAGAGTGGCGGATCCAGAAAAATAGTTTGAGAGGGGCTTCAATCAGAAAAAGCTTAGTTTAAAAAAAAAAAGAAAGAAAGAAAAAAGAAAAGAAAAGAAATCATGCAATTTGGATAGGCTTCAGCCTGAAAGCTCCAAACCCCGTAGATATTACACTGATTACGTTTAGGGTCATGTTCTTGGACATAAGCAACCAAGACAAATCAGTTCACGGGGATTTTTTTTTCTGTTGCTGAGTTGGCATTTTTGTGGGGCATATGCTAAACTATCAGAATGTAGTTCCTGTGCCGGTACCAGAAAATACAAAATTTTCTTTTCAAATATCGATAATTCATACTAAGTATTGATACCGAAACCATCATTCTAATATCACTATTTATAAAGTGTAGGAAGTAAAATGTAAAAATACTGAAGTTAAAACATTGCATAGAAACATTATGTTCGTATGTTGAACGTACCTTTTTGTATGTGGTGTAAAGTAACCTCACCTCTGGGGATAATTTGCACCAAAGTTTATATTTCAAGAACCATGATCATACTGAATGTTTGCTAATGCACTTGCACGAATATTTTCCTCATATATCTAGTTAAAATATGTTTAAATTACAGTGTTCTAAATCATTACGTTTGTAAGTTACATGCGATTATCTTCAAAATTCCTTAAATCTGGTTAAAAGTAACCCCGTCTTACGGTACTTGAAGAAATAATGTAACGTACGTGATTAATTCGGAGTGCCATCACAGTAGTGCTTCTACTTAGCGGGTGTAGTTAGTAGGAAACACGGTAGCGCAATGGTGGAGCACTTATTTCTAATCTTTCTTAATGATTCACCTGTATTAATAATCTATCAATTTGGCCAACAAGCGGTGGTATTGAATATAAAAAGCATTAAGTAAGATTAACAGCGGATATTCCTTTCGTGGTAGAGTGTCTTTTAGCAAAATGTAAGTTGGGAAGCTTTGTGGACCCTGGGAAATCAAGACTTCCCTTATTAGTCCTACATATTGCTTATATAACTTAATCTAATATCCTCCAATAGCTCTTCAATATCATGAAAGAAATTATGCTCGCCAGACGTTGCTAATTCCGAAAATCCTATTATATTGAGTCATAGGAATGTGTCATTGTGTGCACAGAAAAAACTCCGTTCTCCGGACAGCGGTATATTGTACAAATATACGGTATCCTCTTGCTTACTATAGAAATCGGTACGGAGCATACGTTACCCGTATGCTACATAGGCACTGCTCTTACAAGGGAAGGCAGGGAGCTTATATATCGAAGAGGAAGATGGTTTATACACCAATCGAAAGCACTAATGACACCTATTACGAAACTAATAAAATTTTTCTGAATGCATATACTGTGCGAGT
Organism: Thermobia domestica; assembly: GCF_964235325.1. Classification (NCBI taxonomy): domain Eukaryota; kingdom Metazoa; phylum Arthropoda; class Insecta; order Zygentoma; family Lepismatidae; genus Thermobia; species Thermobia domestica. The sequence goes on along the minus strand of NC_137462.1, from coordinate 115,559,038 downwards.
TATATTAATATACAGAGTGTCTAGAAAATCCGTTGCCACCCCTAGAAATCGCAAACGGTACAACACATGAAAAAACAGGAAAACACGTGTTTGATCATTGAGCTGAGCGAAGCGAAGCTCTTATACTCGGGTTAGCCGTTTGGTTGTCCGCGAAATCCTCCTAGACCGTTTGGCCGATCTCAACCAAACTTAGCACGCTGATAGAGTATGTCGTGCTGAGTGACAACATAGGTCGAAATCAAAAATCCGATGTACCATCGAGGAATAATCACCGAAAAACGCTTCCTCCTAGACCGTTTGGCCGATCTCAACCAAACTTAGGACGCTGATAGAGTATGTCGTGCTGAGTGACAACATAGGTCGAAATCAAAAATCCGATGTACCATCGAGGAATAATCACCGAAAAACGCTTCCTCCTAGACCGTTTGGCCGATCTCAACCAAACTTAGGACGCTGATAGAGTATGTCGTGCTGAGTGACAACATAGGTCGAAATAAAAAATCCGATGTACCATCGAGGAATAATCACCGAAAAACGCTTCCTGATTACGTAGTTTAAGCTCGCTCAGCTCATTTCATTGCAATCGGGTATATACATTGCATTCCTAGTTTTAAAAGTACAATGTATCAAAGCAAAAATTGTTGTCCCAGGGCCATCTGCAGGGTCCCAGGTGGGGTCCAACTCAAAATTTGCAAATGGTGACGAGATCAAGTTGCGTATCGTTGGAAAGCTGTTGGGAAATGAACGAAGACGAAACAAGTCTCTACTCTCTAAAATTACCATGTGCAAAATGGTAGCCGGTCAAAATGTAAACAAAAACGTCATTGTAAAGTCTATGCCCACTCTCATAAACCTGAAATGGTGCGACAGATGTTAAAACAGGAAAACAGGAAACAGGAAAAACAGGAAAACACGTTTATAAAACACGTTTTTCATTTTTATTAGTTGAAGTGAGGAAGCGATTATTAAAATGAGTAGCAAGAGATCTGATGATGTTTATAACACATTCCAACACTGAAAAGACTTTTTTTCGCAAAAGTAGGTGTTCTATATGTATTTCGCCCTGAATTCGAAATGACATTCAATCCTATCAGGGAGTAATCTACACCCCCCTAACACCCCCCTAACACCCTCCTAACACCCCACCAAATTTCTTTACACACACCCCTGGATGGAAAAGGAATACTCCCCCAAATCAAATTGTATCAATCAGTATCATATAGGTTATTTATTACATCAAGTTAAAAAAGGTTTAGCGTTTAGGAAAGAAGACAATAGGGCCTATTCTTATTTATTTATTTCACTTCAAAATACGAAGCGACCTCATTCTCATGTACGACTTCGAGAACCACATGACCTCATTGTTTCGGGCGATGTTTCGATCGAAACAACTGACAAAACAGACCGCTGATACCTACCCTCCTGAGCTCCGCGGTCGTTTCCGAGAAAAGAGATTGATGGACAGATGCAGATTACTGAAATTGGCAACGTCTTGAGCGGTCATTCACCTACCTCCTGCTCAATAAGGAAAAATGTGACAATATAGTAATAAGCCTACACCAGATTCAGTTGGTAAGTGATACTCTGAAACAGGCTCGCAATCAGAAGGGGGCTAAGGAGGGCCTGGCCAGTCCAGAGCTCAATACAAAATGCACAATTTAGATATTTATAAGAGATTTTTAATGACTTGACCCCTCCTAACATATTCATGGATCCCAAAGCTCTGTGGCCGGTTTCGAGCCTGCTCTGCAAGTGGTGTATCAACGGACGGACGTTACAAGGGTGTAGTCAAGACGTTTTTAGAAATGAAGAGATCGATCGAAGTAAGAATTATATATTTTTTAGACTGAGTCTAGTGTTATACAGGAACGCATTTGGCGCTAGCTTAATTTTTGTAAAGTATATTTTTATTCACGTAAATTCATTGAGCGGAACAGGGCTCATAGCGAGACACTTTTTTTTAACTAAAATTTACTTTTTTTTTCAAGTCGGTCACTAAAAGTTACTTTTTTTCAAATTTGTCACTAAAAGTTACTTTTTTGAGAGGTAAAGTGACATTTATGTTTTGCATTGGCGGTTTTCTAATATATATATATATATATATATATATATATATATATATATATATATATATATATATATATATATATATATATATAACAAATGGAAAAAGGCAAAAATTTGTTACTCATTACCCTTCTGAAAGCTTCAGAACTTGCTGCCACATGTGAAACAGTCAGCTGTATTCTCACTTCAGCTTTTATTCTTTCTAAAGCACAGTGGACGATTGGTGGATGCTTAAGCTCTAAAGGTGGGGTTGAAAACCCTTCTGTGTCTATTCTTTCTTCTATCATAATAATATTTTAGTTTTCTCTCGTAATAGTTAACACTGCGTTCAACGTTGTGTGAGTGTGTTTCTGTGGTTCATCATGTTCGTCTTGTGTTATGCTTCTCGTATGTTCTTCTTAAGAGTAGGTGATGAATTTGAATATTTAACGTTTTTGAGTACTCTTAATGCGAAGCTAAATATAATGACTGGGATAAATAAATTCGGAAATAGGCCAGAACTGAACTCAGAAGCTTTTTACATCTGCTAAGTCTGCTTACCGTAACTACAAAGCATACTTTGAAAACCTAAGAAATGAGGAAGCTCAAAAAGAAGTAAAGAAGAAACAAAAGAGCAAACAAAGAGAGAGGTGATGGAGAAATTGACAAAGGGAAAAAGGGGCATAATGAGATTTTGGTCACTTTTTGTGTGCTTTTAGTCATTTTTGGTCACTTTTCCACTATTTATAAGAGATCAGACCACTATGTGGCCTGGGATTATTAAAATTAGGATATATTAAAGAAGACAAAACAGAAAGATACAACATATTTGTAAACTGAAAAACTGGATTTCTGGAAAACAACTAAATCAATGAATAATTTTGTTATGACAGATATTCAGAGCCATCAACGTGGCCAGGAAGGAGCAGGAACGGAGATTAACAGATCAAATAATATTACAACAATTAACGTTAACAACAGGGTTAGAATATTAAATGAAATGAAATTGGAACTATGTACAGTATTAATTACTAAACAAATGTGATTTTAGCGTGGGGCGAGGAAATTTTTTCCCAATTAATATATATATATATATATATATATATATATATATATATATATATATATATATATATATATATATATATATAATTAAAAAAATCACCCACTAAAACTTGCTGCGATGAATAAATTGAAATAATAGCAGAATTTTGCGAAATAATTACACTACAATAATTCGTATGTAATCAATTCACATGTAATTACTAGGTAAAATAGTCGAGGTTAATTCCTAATACAATGAAACCTCTCTTAAGGGGCAACTCTCAATAGTGGACATCTTCGTAAGAGGACAAACTTTCTTATTTTTCCATGCCATAAACATGTGTGATATGAGAGAAAATCCTACCTTTTAGGGACACCTCTCATTTACGGACAAATAATCGGTTCAACCGATGTCCATTTTGAGAGATTTCACTGTATTACTTAGTTTAATAATAATAATAAATGCTCAAATGTGTGAACTTACTTTATTGAACCTACCACAGCAAAGAGTTGATATTATTATTATTATCAGTGGCGTATTTACGATTTTGTTTCGGGAGGGGCTTTGCTAACTTTCGGGGGGGGGGGCTTTGCCTGGAAATGGGAAAATTCTGCAAGATATTTCATTTACTTTACTATACTAAGTAAGATTTCGGGGGGGGCTTAAGCCCGGAAGCCTCCCCCCTAAATACGCCACTGATTATTATTATTATTATTATTATTATTATTATTATTATTATTATTATTATTATTATTAGCAGTAGTAGTAGTAGTAGTAGCAGTAGCAGTAGGGCCATTCCATCGTCACGGGCAGGACATTTACACTACATTTTTGATGTTTTAAAGTTGTATATTTCTAAAAATACAACATAAATTCTGCTAATTGTATGATACATGAGCAGTACAGACTTAGGAGTATATGCAGCTGATGTTTTCAGTATTTTTTTCTGTTTAGAGTAGAAAATATTAATTCCTAAACGTCTGTCACGGGCGGGGACAAAAAAAGAGAAGTGACTTTCGACGTACAAGTGAATGTTACAAAACTCTGTGAATTCTTAGCTCAAAATGTTTTTATTTAAACGGAAATGTATAAATGATTATTTTTTTTTTACCAAACTTCACTTAAAAGAAATTTGCCGAATATTTATATTAATAAAAAAATTCAACTTTACTGTGTCACGGGCGGGACACATGGTTGTCACGGGCAGGACACCGTGTGAATCAACACACAAAATCTCAATAAGAATGATTCGAAAACTGAAATAAAACCGAAAATGAGTCAATTTCTGCTGTTCTGTTATATCATTGTACACAAATAATTCTATTTACTTTACTTGGGGCTCACTTTTATCACATAAAATAAAAATATATAGTACACTTATTTCTAACCACCTACACTTCAGGAAATGGTTTTATTTGCCCATTTACACCCACCTTGTAGGGAACTTCGTACAAAACACTGTCTAACAGTAGAATAGGTGCTGGTATCCAGTGCCCGTGCCGTGGAAAATCAGTGCCCGGGGCGAGACTATACGACGGCGCCCCCGTAAATATGAGTGAGGTCGACAGACCAGCCGCAAAGCGTCACATGGTTGGCGCCATGCGTAAGAAAATTTTCAAAAATAAACCCTGCTTTTCCTTGATTTTGAGCACTATTTAATACTTTTTCCTTCCATTTTTATATATCTTTTATTTTTTCCTCCTGAATTTTGCGCCCCCATACTTTGACGCCCGGGGCCGTCGCCCTGCTCGCCCCTTCCCCCCAACGCCACGGCACTGCTGGTATTACAGGTATTATTTGATTGAAATGCATGTAAGACACATCTTCAACAGTCTTGAAAATTTTACCGCGCTTACGGTCTTCATACGAATTTTCTTGACTTCTTCGTGCTCTTCCACTGGACTATGTGCGATAGTTGCATGTCTATGCTTTCTTTTTTCGTCCACTAGAGAAAAATTTCATCAACAAAAATGTTCCTTGTGTTATATCTTCAACAGCTGGCCTAACACAAGCCTTGTTAACATGCAAACCTAAGTCGTCGCTCAGGATAGCTTCATGGCTTTCGAAATCATCATTTTCAGAATCTGATTAAAAGTCTGTTAGGAATTTAAAGATTTTACACGGATGAAGCTCTGATTTAAAAGTTCGACGAACTACTCAATTTTCGTTGCCAAATTGCAGGAAAAAAGAGTGTTTTGATTGGAGACATTCAATTGAAAAGAACATTTTCCCGCCTTTTATTCAAAGCGTCTTTTTTTTTTTTTTTTTTTTTTAATTTCTGCTGATGACAGTATATTTTGAAACGAAGAGCTTAAAGCTGCTACGAAATAAGCAGCACATTCTACAATTACTTTCTTTTGTTTCACAAAGTTCCATACTGGTCTTCTTGTACGTACTCGAATCCCATCCACTTCTCCCTTGAAATGAACAAAAAGTTGACGCTGATGATAATATTTATATGACACTTATTTTACGTTAAAACATCATACTGACAGTAATAGATAATCCTCTATTTAAGTAAATAAAGTTCATGATTAGAAAACGTTATTTTAGTACACATGGAATCATTTTCTATCATGAAAAACCAATGTACACAAACTTTCTCACCAACGACATGCCCACTGTCACGGGCAGGGCAAGTTTTCAAATTGAAATAAATCGAAATATATTATTAGCATTAGTCCAAAATTTGGTAAATGTGAATTACTCATGAAAATTGTTACTTCTACTAAGTACGAACCACATTCTCAAATTTAGTAGTTCAGTCCAATAACTTTTGGTAGTTTTCTGTCACGGGCAGGACATTAAAGTTGACGTTTATATCTTTAATGATATTATAAACAATTTTTACCCTGTAAACACTTTTTCAACTGCAGTTTGTAGCAAAGAGAAGCATCTTGAATAGCTCGAAGTTACTTCAGCGAAACACACACAAATTACCGTAAAATGTTGCAGATAACAAGAATAAAAAATTTCCTTGCAGCTGACAAGTTACAAATTCACAACTTAGATTTAAAATTTTACGTGAATTCTAAGTATAAATAAGTTTCTCTTTGTGGAAAAGTAAATTTCGTTCTATTTACTGTAAAAATGCATTGGTTTTGACAGTTTTCGAAAATTTGGGTTCAGGCTCACTTTCGCGTGGAATGGCCCAGTAATAATAATAATAATAATAATAATAATAATAATAATAATCATAATAATAATAATAATAATAATATTCCAATAGTTGCGTAACAAAATATACTGTTTCCTTGTTTGAGTTTGTTTAAAAATTATATCACTATTCTGAGAGCACCCCCCTTTTATTTTGAACACCCCCCTAAGTAAACATTTCTGGCGTACTTACTGAATCCTATCACTCACTTTTTGGACACAAATCGTATACCTTGTCAATATTGATAACATATATTGAAGTATTTTATATATATATATATATATATATATATATATATATATATATATATATATATATATATATATGAAACACGAATCATGCTGAAGTAGAATATAAGTTTAAAACAACAAAGTATTAAAATATGCACACAGTGAGCAGATGCATACAGAGAATGTGGTACAAAACATGCATGAACTCATTTAATCCGTGCTTTCTTAGTTGTGAATGGCGTGGCCCCTGCTTTTTCTCTAATGCGGCATTTCCGGGTGCTCACAGTGAAGCATCCAGACTAGTCACCCATCATCCGAACATCCCAATTGCCCTTGTATCGTAGTTTCATGTCCTTGATATTCTGATGGAATCTTTCACCCTGTTCCACACTTACAGCACCCAGATTTGGAGGGAAAAAGTCAAGATGCGAATGTAATAAATGTAACTTCAAATTCATTGAGCATACCAGCATTTTGAATTTCCAAGGCTTCTCGCTCCACGACATTCATTGAATGACGGAAACCTTCATCCAGCATTAGTTTGCGAATATCGGGACCAGTAAACATACTTTCTTTCAACTTATCATCTGACAAATGGGAGAACTTGTTACATATATATTTGAAACAGCTGGTACACTTAGGCAATGACTTGACAAACTGCTTCATTATGCCTAATTTGATGTGCAGAGACCGAATTTGATTATTCTAGGATTAACGGTTTCCAAGATATTGAAGGAAATGTCTAAAAATAGTGGCGTAGCATGATTTAAAGACACCCGCAATTTCAGGCGCCCACATCACAGTTTGCCCAACAATGACAGAGTGGCACCCGGCAGATTGTTGCTTAACATACTAAAATCAGTAAGAAACAGCAAAAAAAAAAAAAAAAAAAAAAAAGCTGGGCGTACCGCATTTCCAGGTTCATTAAATTTTACCCCTTGGCTACCGGACTAACAGTATATGTAAGCCTAGATGGCATTTTCTTGGTTATTTTCGAAAACCTGAACTACCTGTGGTCCCAATTAGTTCGGATTTTCGATTTCCTACTGTATATGCTGCAGACGTATTACAGCAAGTAAGATGACTAGCATCAGGCCAAGAAATAGTTTTTAAATTATATTTTCCTGTTTTTGCCAATATTTCCGGACAAATGATTTTTTCCAATGGATTCAAAATTTCCGAAAATTTTGCATAGAACAAGGAAGACATCTCTATAAAATACATGTTTGATTTAACATATTAACTAAAATGATTCTGGCCCTGTTATTTTAACACTTCCCTGCCATCAAGCGGGAACTTCATAAGATTGCTCAAAATAATTTTAATGCGTCAATACTATTTAAGCTAACTAGGATTATATTTTAGTTTCTTTTGTAGCCATAATTCCGTTCTATCACGGTGCTAACTTTGAAGTGTTTGAATGAGTTGTGCACAGAATTTCCCTATTCTAATACAAGAAACATAAGTACTCAATTATCTTAACTCTAAACTAGTAAATACAAAATAGATTTAATTTTGAAAGCATACTATAATAAAATAGTCAAAAACTTCAATTTTACCCAAAATTTCCCTTTTTGTTTTTCAAGTTCGAGAAAATCGTAAAAACTGGCTTCTTACCCAAAATGTCCGGATTTTTCCAGGCCTCACAATACTAGTCTGAACACATAGTGCACCGAACACTCCTAACAATGGGCCTCCGCAGCCGACGACCCATTCTTGTGCGAATGTTAACACCACGATATCGGCAACTACGACTGAAATGAATATCATACATGACCATCGCCACTATACCTTGGTATAGTGGCAGAGCGTTGCATTGTCTGATGAATCCCGATAACTTCTTCATCATGACGATGGGAGGGTGTGAATCCGTCGTATTCCAAGGGAACAACTCCTTGACACCTGTACTGCGGGACGGAGACCAGCTGGCTGCGGCTTAATTATTATCTAGGGAACATTCACGTGAGCATCCATGTGTCTAGTGGAGCTCGAGCAAGGCACCATGACGGCCGAGGCGTATCGCACACTGCTTGCAGACTACGCACACCCCTTCATGACGACCATGTTTCCCAACGGTAATAGCATTTTTCGACAAGATAATGCACCATGTCACAAGGCCAGGAGTGTGATGGGGTGGTTCGAGGAGCGCAGAAGCGAGTTCCAAGTGATGTTCTGGCCCCCAACTCGCTGGACCTGAACCCAATCGAACACATCTGGGATGTGATTGAATGTGACGTCAACGTGCATCGCCCCCCTCCCCGGAATTTACGGGAATTAGGTGACCTGTGTGTGCATATGTGGTGTCAACTCTCTCCAGTGACCTACCAAGGATCATTGCGTGCATGTCAAGACGTGTCGCCGTTGTTATCCGCGCCAAAGGTCGATATACTGACAATTAGGTAGGTAGTCATGATGGTCTGGCTGATATGTGCGTATATTTTAACTCATATATTCTGTCTCGACTCGAATTTCGAGACGTCTCGACTCGAATTCGAGTCGAGTCGAGACAGACACTGTCGAGTCGAGACACGAGTCGGAACAGAAACATATTTTCGAGTCGAGACAACATTTTCTCGAGACGAGTCGAGACAGTCTTAAATCTCGACTCGGCTCGACTCGTGCACATCCCTAATAGTACCAGCCGCCGCTGCATTTACTCGGAACATACATATTTCCCGTACCGGTATGCCCTTATTTATTGAACACTAATTTTGAAACCATGTGGGACGAAGAGTACTAATTAAGCACTAATTCCCCGCAGTCGTTCGGCACACTTAGTATTCCGGGGGGCACTGCTGATACTATTCTATCTATTAATATATTATAGAGGTATTATTTTGGTTTTCTCCGGGTGGACACTCTCAGAACTCCGGGGGGCAGTGCCCCCCCAAAAGAAACATGTCTGGAAGAAACACTGATTCCCTGTACAGTTTAATTTTGATTTTGAAACCACTTTTACAAAGGGTGAAGTTTGGCCCAACCATCTTAGTAATCACTCTATCTCGAAAGCAATTTGAGCACTAATTCTGGGACCCTGTGGGATTGAAAGTACTAATTAGGTATTAATTAATGACATGAAAATTGTTTTTATTTTTTTTTCGAAGTGGCTCGGTCAACTTCACATTCTCCCCAAACATTCATATGCCCTGTATGCTCTTATTTATTGATACTAATTCTGGGACCATGTGGGATGAAGAGCACTAATTCCTTATAGGCTACAGTTTAATTTTGAGTTTGAAACCACTTTTTGTAAGTATGAAGTTAGCCCAACCGTCTTAGTAATCAATGTCTCGAGAACAGTTTGAGCACCAATTCTGGAACCATGTGGTATTGAAAGCACTAATTCGTGACGTGAAAAATTTTGATTTTTTCGAAGTGGTTCGGCCAACGTCATTCATCTCAAACATGCATATGACCCGTATGCCTTTTTTATTGAGCACTAATTGTAGGACCATGTGGGATGAAGAGCACTAATTCCCTGTACAGTTTAATTTTGATTTTGAAACCACTTTTGGGAAGCGTGAAGTTGGCCCAACCATCCTAGTAATCAATATATCTCGAGAACAGTTTGAGCACTAGTTCTACGACTTGAACACTAGTAAGCACTAAGCACTAAATCTTGACATTAAAAAATTTGTATTTCTATAGTGTGGTTGGGCCAACTTCACGTGACTTATCAGGTTTGGAAATGCATCAAAGTGGAGCGTCAGTTGAGGGCGGAGTTTAGTACCCGCCTACAAACGTATTGTTGACAAGATTGAGGACACGGCACGATTTAAGATATTTTTAAAGGAAAGGAACATCTACAGCAACAAGTCTTGCTTCGTTCTGTTAGGTGTTTGGCCTCCAAGGGCCAACATTCTGAACATCTAATGTAAGCATATGCTTACTTGAAGATTTGTAACTCGTTTGAACAATAATTAAATAATAATAAAGAAATATGGCGGACTGTATTTTCCAACTGAATAACGAGGTACACAAAATTCTATACTCAAAATAAATATGGGTTTGCATTAAGGATGGCCAAAATTTGCCGGATTCCGGAAGGTAAAAATTCCGGAATTTGCCATCCCCAGTTAGTATCTGTCTTTTGTTTATATATATATATATATATATATATATATATATATATATATATATATATATATATATATATATATATATATATATATATATATATATATATATATATATATATATATATATATATAGTTCTTTGTATTCCATTTTAAATTTAAGCTAGGCCGACAACACACATGACAAGATTTATAACTTTTAGGAACTTGATAAGGTGGTTAGCTACTAGTATGAATATTGTGACATGCATGATTGCCTACTTCACACTTGCTGGTCACTAATAAAATGCCAGTTCGAAACGCAATAAAGATGGTCAGTTCTACATTTAACATAGAACTCATAAGTGAATGTTGTAAAGGCATTTTGTTAATTGTAGAACTCACTATAGAAAAAAAAAGTGATACCCAGTGTTAGAGCACTGCCTCTGGTGCGTGGAGTCCTTGGTTTGATTTGGACAACATCGTATCTGTGGGTTTTCTCTGAGTACACCCGTTTCCTCCCACTTTATCATTCAACTGGTTCTTTCATTATCATTCACTTGCTTTAATCATCGTCTCCCTTAGCCTAAAGGGCATAACGTGGGCCGTTAAACTGAAAGATTTCATCTCATTTTCATACTTAGATCATTAAAAAATAAAAAAAAAAGCTACGTTCTATTTTTTTTTTTTTTTTTCAAAATCCAGCTTCTGTGGGAAAGAAACCTCTATCCCCAGAAAAGTCAAGTTTTTAGTATCTCTGACCATAACGTACCCACACTTTTCCTAGTAATTTTAATGATTTGTCAAAATTTAAGAAGGGTTAATAGCTAAAGGTAACCATATTGGGTCGTAAAGGACAAAACTTGAATTTTTCACAATCAACCATAAGATGTAATATAGTTCGAATGAATCATAAAGTATCACTTCTATTTTTAGTAATTTCAAGAATGCCTGTCAAAATTTTAATAAAGATAGGCCTACACCAAGAGCCATGGACAAAGACCATAGCGAGTCATTATAGAGAACAAAAACCTTCCATATTAGATTTAGTTGTTCTTTCATATCCTGCGTACACTAATCCTATGATTTATCATAAACATCATCCAAGAAAACAATAAGGATCTAATCACAAACCTATTAATCCAACACGTAACCCTGGTCTTTGACAAGGACCAATATCCTTCTGGACCACCATAAGACTATGAACCCCCACTCAAAAATCCTTAACACCGTGTGCGTGGGTTTTCTCGGGGTTCTCCCGTTTCCTCCCACTTCCTTCATTCTACCATTTCATTCATTACTCATCATCACCGTCTCCTTTAGTCTAACCGGCATAACCGTGGGACGTAAAACTCAAAAATTTCATTTCAAAAATCCTTCCGCAATGACGTCATATCAATGTTTTTTCTGCTTTTTTTTATCATTTCATTTTGACGGTGGAACTTAGGGGAGTAGGAGGGAAAGATATTAAAAAATGATAAAAAGTCACCGATATTAGTAGCGAACCCATAGTTTTTGGAATCACTGAGACGAACAGTGACATTCCGATGCCGTTTAAATCCAAATTCATACCCGCAACTTAGGGGAGGAGGTGGAGAGAGATATTTAAAAATGATCGAAAATAACTGATATTAGTATCGAACCCATAGTTTTCGGCGTAGCTTAGATAAACAGTGACACTTTCGATGCCATTTAAATCCAAATTCAGTCACGCAACTTGAGAAGGGAGGGGGAGATGTATAAAAATGATCGAAAATGACTGATATTAGTGTCGAATCCATCGTTTTCGGGCCCGCTACGACGAACAGTGACACTCCAGATGCCATTTAAATCCAAATTCACCCCTTTATGTCGAAAATGAAATGTATTCTTCCCGTGCGAAGAACGGGTTTTCTGCTAGTTATATATAAATGATAATTTAGTGAATGCTCCATACACATAACATATGGAAGATAAAAAGAAGAAAGAGGAAACTAAATAGGAAAATGTAACATGTACAACATCAATAATTCTTGCATTTGCAGGCAGTAAATATAAGAACTGACTCCTAATTAAGATTGCGTAAAGCAGAAAATAAATACAGTAGAACTCCAATTATCCGAACTCCGACTATCCGAATCGCTCTCAGAATTTAAAAAAAGACACGGAAACGTACTGCGATTCGCAAAATAATGATTCTGTCTACGCGCGCTATTGCTCTTCCCTCCGCAAAGCTAGTGTAGGCACAGTACGAACATTATTGGGATGATGAGTCACCGTCTCATACTGCAGTTTGATTATTGGCTGTCGTCCGTCACTAGGTGGCCGGCCCGGCCCAACTGTCACTGTTCGTTTTGTTTAGTCAGTCAGTGTGTTGTTGGCCTGCTAATTTGACGGTACTCTTTGGCATTGGTGCGTTGTTTTGTTTGTGGGTGCCTTTCGTCGTTCACCATGGCTTTTAAAAGAAAGCGTGTTGTATTATCGTTAGCGGATAAACTAAAAATTACAGAGCAATCAGGTAAAGGAGTTACAGGTAAACAGTTGACTGAGATGTACGGTGTTGAACAATCAAAGATTTCAGACATTAAAAGGAGCAAACCTATACTTTTAAACTTCCTGTCAGCGCTTGAAAACGAAAATGGAAGTTCTTCAAGAAAATCAATGAAGACAGCAACAATGAAAGATTTTGAAGATGCCCTTTTGAAGTGGTTTTTGCTGCAACGTTCTATGGGACATCCAATTTCGGGTCTGATTATTTGTGAAAAAGCTAAGATGTTAGCTCAGAAGCTTGGTTTTCATCCTTTGAAGCAAGTAACGAATGGCTAAGAAATTTTAAGTCCAGGCACGGTGTCCGTGAATTAGATTTAAGTGGTGAGATGTTATCAGCATACTCCAAAGCTGCAGATTTTATTGAAAAATTTAAAGTTGTAGCAGACTCCTACGATCCTGAGTTTTGGTACAACTCTAATGAAACTGGTCTTGTTTGTAAAGCTCTGCCTAAAACCACTTTAGCATCTAAAAGGGAGTGTAATGCTCCAGGACAAAGTTAGTAAAGACCGTGTTACGATGCTTAACTGTGCGAACTCTACGGGAATCCATAAAATACCACTTATGTTGATAGGGAAGTCTAAAGCCCAAGAGCATTTAAAAACGTCAAAAAGCTTTCCCTCTTTTATAAAAGAACCAACCCAAGGCTTGGATGATTGCAGCATTGTTTACCGAATGGTATGACGAAATTTTCAACCCTAAAGTGAAAAAGCACCAAAAAATATCTTGGAAAAGAAGGCAGTAAATTGTTTTTGATTGTTGATGATACACTAACTCATCACACCAAAAAATTGTTGGAAAGAAGGAATAGCCAGTTCAAAAAAAAAATATCTCTACTGTCGAACGTCACAAGCTTCTTGCAACCAATGGACCAGTCTGTTATCGAAACCATGAAACGCCATTACAGAAGGCATCTTTTAAGGAAATTTTTGATAGAGGGTGAAGACGAAGAAGGTGCTTTGGATAACCACAAAAATAAATAAATAAATAAATTTGAAAGATTGCAGTTACATCGTGGCGGAAACTTGGAGCTTGGTTAAGGCAGTCACATTAAGACGTGCGTGGAACAAGTTGAAAGGCATATCAACTGGAGAGAAGGAAAAGGAGAAAAAAGAAAAAGAAGCTTAAGAAACGGAAAGGGAAGAGACAGGAGAAGATGAGGATTACGTGTCACTTGAGGAATTCAGGAACTTTCTTCTGAAAATTTCTGAATATTTAGAAGTTAGCGCTGAAGATATAGGAGAATGGATCACGTGTGATTGTCAGACCCTGGGTTTCAAATTCTAAATGATGATGAACTTATTGAAAGTGTTGAGGAAGAAGATGGCTGTAATGTGGAAGTTGAAGCACACGCAGGACCATCAGCTAGTGAACCATTTGCCGGCCTTGAAACTGCGTTGAAGTGGGTGGGGCGTCAGCCAGAGTGTAACCACATGCAACTTCCCACTGTCAAGTGGATGCGCGACATGACTACCCGAAAACAGATTAAAACAGTCAAACAGCTTTGACTGAGATGTTCAGCAAGCAATGACTTTAATTTACAGTACGGTACGTACATACTGTACTAATGTACAGTGCTTGTAAGTATGCTTAACATGTAAAACTGTTGCCTTTTCATTTAATTAATTAAAAGTTCACTTTCTTTAAAAATATTTTTTCTCCCATTTTCAACACACATACAGTAATTAATTAAAATAGACCATTTTTCGGAAACATCCAATTATTAGAATTTTTGATTATCCGAATGGGGTCCGGTCCCAATTGATTCGGGTAATTGGAGTTCTACTATGAATAAATAAATAAATAAATAGAACATTCATTATAACTAAATATTCCGTTACGTATTCCAGTCAGATTACATAGTTTAAGATAACAACACCAAAATAATAGTGTTCCATTTGTTACCATGATTAAAAAATTTGTTCGTTTAATGCTAAAAATATACATGTAGTACATTTACCGAATAGAAAAAAACATTAATATTAACAAAAAGAACTTCAATTTTACATCGTTATTTTTAAAGTACTCATGAGTCTAATTTTTAAAATCATTATAAACTGAAATTTAATTACATTTCCGTTCAAATCTACAGTAGTAGGCTATTCATCGTGTTACTTTGCTTGTCGTTAAATTTGGAATATGCTACTTATATTGGCAAGAAATTCGAGGAAACTGTCATTACTTATGACAGAATCCAACAAATGCATCAATAAGGCTTTAAGATTTTGTTTGTCTGTCATGCCTGAGACTATCTGTTCAGTTGTTCTTTGTATTACTTCATCTTTGCTGTCTTGGCATGATCGAGGTAGTTGTAGTTGATTTTCATCAACCATGGAACGCAGTATTCCGTTGAGACACATTTTGGTAGCATATTCGATACACTCCGAGAGTCCCAGATAAACGTTTCTTTCATCTGGTTGAAGATGGTTGAGTAAGTCAGAGTTAAACATCAGACCTGCCGGTGTAGAACTAGCCATGGCTTTTAGAGTACGGAGAAGAAGTTTGATATCATTCTTTCCCCTGGAAGGACCATTATTGCCTCCATTATTCCCTGGCGGTGGTGGTGGAAATCCTCCAATATCATGGGAAGAGCTACCAGATCCAAACGCTGAGTCTAAGTCATCAGAACTTCCGACGGATTCAACACTGGAATGTTGGGTTAATTTGTGCCTAGCTTCATCCTCAACCTTTTGGCCAGTCTCATCTTCATCAGTGCGTGAGATATTTTTAACCCCCTCACCTTCATCACGTTGAGCATCTAACTTATGCTCGTATTCATCAGCTTCTTCGTTAGTTGTATGAGAGGCACGTGGATTACAAGCCTTTGAACCGTTCGATTTAGAATGCTTCTGGATCGTAGCCTTTTTGCAAGGGGGCTCAGCTGCCTCTAAAGAACGAGGTGGATTCATACCGCCCTGCTCTTGTTTCTTGCCATCATCACTTATTTGTTCTGGTCTTGCTGGAGAGGTCCTGCAACGCTTTTTCCCTTGTCGGCTACTTTGTCCGTCTGTAACATTATTATCGTCTTGATTATGATGGTCTGTGTGGTGATGAGGTTGATTCTTCTGATTCCGATCCATCTCATTTTTTTTTTCCTGCATAAAATTAACTTAATAAATTTAACTACGGTTCTAAATGTAACTTTTTTATTGAAATTTCCATGTTAACAAATTTGATTAGTAATTTAATTGTCACTACATAACAATAGGTTCATCCTGTTCATTTCACAATTAAATATTCTGTTGGTTCTAAACTCTTTCGCTTATTGTGACGTTGTCCGGAAGATCTGTTATTTTTCCAGATCTTGTATAACTACTTCGCTTTGTCTATAGCAGCGTTTCCCAACCTTTTTCAACTTGCGTCACACTAGGGCGTAACTTGAATTCTCGCGGCTCACTCATAAATATTATTTGTAAATATAAAATACAGTGTTTTTTTTTTCTGTGATTACTGATCTCCTTGTCACAGAGAAGAAAAGTCGATCACTGTTTTTCTTCCGTGGTAAATGATTACGCTTATTTTGCGTTCTAATTTACAAACAGAAAACAATTACAATGAACTATAGGACTCAGGTTTTTAAAAATACACTTTCTTTTTCGAAAACTATATCCAACCTTTCACTAAGAAGGAAGATCGTTAAATAACGAACAAACAAACAAACCTCTTGTACTTTTAAAGCACAAATGTAGGTACTTTGCATGCATGTTTGCTTCGTCGAAAGGATTGAAGGATATTTTAAAATTTCAAGTTACGAAATAGTCTGTAAGAATAAAGAAGCAATAATGATTACACTGATAACAAATATTAAAAAAAAAATATTAAAAATGTACCGTGACTTCGGGATACTTTGATCAAATATCATCTTTAAAAGCCAATATCTCTTTATCTTTCTACATTAGAAAGAAAATTTTAAAAAAACATGACAGATCAGTCTGGCTGTGTCTGCATATTCTGTAATTGTAAAGTCTTTTTTTTTTTTTTTTTTTTTTTTTGTACTTGCCGAGAAAAGAAAGGAAATGTTTATGATCAAAGTTATACTTGGTGTGGTGATGTAACCGTCACCAGGTTATATAAGTAATTTTTGTTGACGGTCTGTATACTTTCGAAAGACAGAAATTATTTTTGCGAAAAAATAATTTCTTTTTCTTCGGTGGGAATTGCTAATATTCAATTTCTTTCCCACAAATCAAGAACAAAAGAGTCTTTCATCGTTCACTCACACATATATGTGAAACGTTGTTTTGCCGTGAGAAGATTTTAGTGAATAGCACAGACAACATTCATTAACTGAACTACATAAATGATAATCGTATTTCTCTTACTTCGATCCTCAGTGTTTCTTCCTTACTCATTAATATGAAAAGACTATGTTCTATAGTTATTTGGAACAAAATTAAGTGCTTTCTTTAATTGTATATGGAAATACTGCGGTAGGCGAGAGCAGCCCATGTGCAACTTAGTCAGACCGTCGACAAGCGATGTCGTTCAGCCAGTTTTATCTAGAAGTTCTCACGATTCGAACTACTCACCCCCTCCAACGTTGTGGCCAGTGAACTGTGAACTAACGCAAATTCTTTTGACATTTAATTTACATATCCATACAAGTGGATTAACCTAATTACATTTTAAAATGAACTGCCAACATTGACTAGTCGGTCAAATCAGCTTACAAGTGGAACACATGAACTCTGAAAGTTTTCTCCAATCGTCGATTTAGCGAATATGTTCGTGAAATTCACCATACAAGTAAGTAAAGGAGCACACGTCTCCTAGCCGATCAAGGACTGGTATCAGGGTTAGCTCGCACTTAGTGAAGTCCCGGGTCCGCTGACCCTGTGCGTATAAGTAGAGACGGGGCTTCCAATGTTATAATTCTACATAGTGCGACTGTCTACTTTTATCCTGCTGGATATGAATTCTTCTCGAGGCAGCTAGGAACTTACGTCGTGGGATTACTTCAATGTTACCCTGCAGTGTTAACCCTCACGTGCATTCGTGAGTAGTGTGAAAAAAAGTGTTTGGTGTGAGCCCCTGAATATAATCTTTCATTCATCTATATACGTCATACAAAGGGCTATCATCTCGCGAAATGGGATGCGTAATTTTGTTCGTGGAAATAGTCAAGTGTCTATACCCATATCAGTGTTTAGTGTTATGATTGTTTTTATTCTATTTTTATAGTGCGTTTAATAAATAAAATAAGCATAGTATCATTTTATTTAATGCGCTTTCTTTGCATGTGTGAATGATGTTTTTGTGTGTCGTGGTCTAAGCGATCATCTGGATATCCGTGAGGATTTCGAGACGAGACATCGGAATCTCACGGTGCTTGAGGCTTATCTCATTGTTGAGACCAGAGGGTGATCCGGGAAAAGTTCTGTAATCCCTTTTTGGAAATGTTCTTTGTTGTCTCAACCATGTAAGTTCAGATCTGAAAGTACTCATTGGTGGGAGAGAAGGGGTGCAGATTCGGAAAGCGGTTACAGAATAAATGGCGCCCTAATACAGCGACTCGAATCGAGACCTTTGGTGCTCGAACAGATATACAATACGCTCGTAAATATTAATGACACAAGAACTAGCGACTCGAATCAAGATTGTGTGCGCTTGAATATTCATAGGATTAATACTTTATGATACCATTTCTTTTGCAGCTTAGAACCAGGAATTTGAAAAAATATTTTCTTTCAAGTGAATTAAGTCATATGTTTTAACGAGAATTTATTTTCTTGTTGAAGATGCCATACACGCAAGCAGAACTAGCTTTATTTGATCGGAAACTAGATTTACTCTTACAAATAATGGATAAAACTAATCAGAATATTGAGAGATGCTTACAAGGCAGGATACCTCGGTGTAACACTCCGATTGTGATGAGATTGCACAGACATAAAGATCAAAAAAGAAGCGACACGTTTATATATATATATATATATATCGGCCAACAAGCGCATTGAAGGGGCCAAATAGAGACAAAAATGGGGTCAAAATGCGATTATGTGGAATATAGCGAAAACGAGAAAAGATATCGGAAAAGTTTAAATGTACGAAATACTACCCATAGTCGAAGCAAGACAGTAAGGCAGAAAACATCATGAGAAGAAACCAGAACATCCGGAAATGGACCAATCATGTGTACAACATTGTCAAAATATGTTACGGAAATTAGGGAAAAGGGTGGTAAGCAGCAGGAAGAAAGAAGAAACGAAAACAGAAAATAAATGTTTTTGCTTTGGGCGCATATGTTGGCCGTATGTGAAAGAGACGCAGATTCATCTCAACGCACGAAGATGAGAAAACACGCAGGAAGGATGCAAACGCCGTTCGTATAGGCAGCCAGCGAGACCGCACTGCGCAGCGGATTACATATATCGTGTAATGGGAACAATGATGAGATGGATATTCGAAATGAAATTGTGTGTAGGCAGGGGCGTCATTTAGGGGGGGCAGGAGGGGGCAATTGCCCCCCCCCCAAGAGTTTGAGGAATACATATACTTTAATAGATTGCCTACTAATATACTAGTACAAAACGTGAAAGTCTTACGTCGGGGGTGCTTTTGCCCCCCCCAAGCGAAGTCTGAAATGACGCCCCTGTGTGTAGGCAGTAGTAACACAAATCAAAAATGTTACTATTAATGTTATGTTGTACACGTATTTCCGTAGTTATGTAATGTTGATATTCATGCGTGTTCTGTTACTGATATTACTGTTGCTGTTTATCTTACATATGTGGAGCAGCTGCTATTACACAGTCTACTGATGAATTTTTGTTCCCATTACGCGATATATGCAACCCAGTGTGCAGTATTATCTCGCTGCCTGCCTATACGAACGGCGTTTGCATCCTTCCTGCGTGTTCTCTCATCTTCATGCATTGAGATGAATCTGCGTCTCTTTTACATACGTGTAACATATGCACCCAGAGCAAAAACAAGTATTTTCTGTTTTCGTTTCTTCTTTCTTTCTGCTGCTTACCACCCTTTTCCCTAATTTTCGTAACATATTTTGACAATGTTGTACACATGATTGGTCCATTTCCGGATGTTCTGGTTTCTTCTCATGGTGTTTTCTGCCTTATTGCCTTGCTTTGACTATGGGTAGTATTTCGTACATTTAAACTTTTCCGATATCTCTTCTCGTTTTCGCTACATTCCACATAATCGCATTTTGACCCCATTTTTATGCCCCTATTTGTCCCTTTCAATGCGCTTGTTGGCCGATATAAAAAATACGTGTCGCTTCTTTTTTGATGTTCTTTATGTCTGTGCAATCTCATCACAATCGGAGTGTTACACCGAGGTACCCTGCCTTGTTAGAAAGTAAAGAGAACCGCGTTTAGTTGGATGAATGTAGGAATGAAAATAAAGAGAATTTTGTTGATCTAGAGAGTGAATCAGATCAGAAGTTAGACGCCGTACAGAAAGACTTTCGTGGAAATAACCAGGAAACAGTAAGTGCTGAAAACAGAACACCGGAATTTGAACCCCAATTAGAGATAGATATCCCTACTGAAAATGAAATACAGGAATTGGAACCTCAATTAGAAACAGATACTTCTAGCGAAAATGAAACACAGCAATCTGAATTCCAATCAAAGATAGGCATTCCTAACCATCCTCGTAATAGGCATGCTAATGATTCTGCTTATTCAGAATCCAATAACACCACTAGTAATAGTAGTAGTGAAAATTCTGAAGTCAAGGCTGTATACGACAGAAGTCGCAAGCGCACTAAAACAGCTACTACCACAAATTATAGAGAGAAAAGGCACAAACGAGGTAATAGTCATAACACACTAATCAAAGATATCAAGATCAGTGTGTAAATAACACGAAGCTTAAGAGGAATCAGAACCAAGACCGCACACGAAAAAGAAAAAAAAAAACAGAAACAGAAACAGAAGGAATCGTAAATCACGATCACGTAATCAGAGCTATAAGAAACGATACTGGAATTGTAACTTGCATGACAACCTTAAGAATAGATCTGTACGGAGTAGAAATCGTTTTAGGAATAGACAAAATAACCGTAACTATCAAAATAGACACACTAACCATAGAAAAAGAGAACTAAGAGTTTCACGTAAACGTAACTATTTGAAATTTATTAGCAAAATTGCTTGCGTCTATGGAGGATTTCTAGAAATCAACATGGCTGAAGATCTCTTAGCAAGAATCTTCGGGTTTCAACCATAGCAAAAGCATGGAGAATTTCCTTCAGAGATTGACATGGCCGAAGATTTTTTGAGCATAAGTCTTCAGGTTTCAGCCCTACCACAAGTGACAAGGACTTTTTTCAAAAGTCGATATGGCCCACTAATTACTTGTCAGGTTTCAGCCGTCTCAAAGAGATATTCATATAGAGTTTTCTTTCAGGAAAGCGACGTACTTTACTTGTTTCCAAAATTAAGTCGAAACAGTAATAAAATAGATAATAAATGAATTTCATTTTACTTTCAGCCGTTGATGACGAAGACCTAAAAAATACGAATTTCTTTTAATCTTTCTTTTTGCTTGCAGATTTTTAACTGTTAGGTGATAAACATGTATTACGTTTTTCTTTCGTTTTGTTTTGACCAGCCAACAACTGGAATTTAAGACCATCTGAGTTTGTGTCTACGACGAACGGACAATACAACTGATTGATCGTTTTTTGTTTCGTTTACATTTAGAATCTCACTCATTCATCTGATTACCACTGTTGCAAACCTTACTAATAATTTACTTTTAACTTAATGTTACATTTTAATTTCAGATGTTAGATTTTAAGATTTTCAGTAAATAATAACACTCATCACATGCGTAAGGAAATCGCCTGGTCTAAAACTGATTTGAAATTCGTAGCGAGATTTCCGCACTCTAGCTAGCGACAAGACATTTTGGTTTTATAATATATCTTCTTATTAAGTGTTTTAAATTTTAAAATTCTTTTTCGAATCCTCTCCCACTTTCTAAATCCTTAAATATGTTATACAATTAATGTTTTCTTTCTGGAACCATTTCCACAGATATGGCGAGACGCTCAGAATAAGACAGATTTTAGTTGTTACATTTGTACATTTGCGATTGAAATTTAACATTTAAACCTAATGCGTAGAATATGAAATTTTATAATACTAATTAACCTCAAAAATTTTTAGTGTTAATTTTAGATTCCGGTTTTCATTTTGACATGTTCATTGTAATTTTGTTAAATCTCATTTGTCGTTACCTGATTTTGATTTAATATTTAACTTTAATTCCCAGGATATGACACGATATATTTTTGTTCGAAGAGAAAAAGCTTGGAAAGGGGTTGGACCTAAGTCTAACGAATGATAACAGGTATTTGCTTGTTAGATGTGTAGGAGTGTCGTGTGAAAAGCATATTCCTCGAACTTAAATAGTAGTCTTCATTTTAGAAGGAACTACATGAACAAGTATGATGCTGAACGGTCTAGTGTAAGCAAATTAGACAAAATCGTGGAAAAAAAATCATAAAGAGATAAAAAATTGGCAGAAATGTGTGGCATAGTGGTTTAATCAACATACTAAAAGTCCTTGGAAATCCGAGTGGAGTTTCTGCGACCATCTTGGAAAATGGCCGCCGCCAGCTTCACACTACAAAGCTGTGAGCCAGCAGCAATGTATGAAAAGGAACAACAATTTTATAACATATAGTTATTTATTGATTTTGTAAATGTTAATACAAAAATTTGAAAATGGGTAGTTATTTCGTCTGTCTAAAAAGATAAATGCACCTGTCTCACTGATATATTTATATTTTGATTTTCGTCTTTTTTCTATCCATGTATGATGAGCAGCGTGGGCTCATTTGTTGACAACTATCGTTATCCATTCACATCTCTCAAGAGCAAAACCAGTTCACGCTGTTGGACCCGAACTCGGACTCAGCGATCACCAAACTTCAAGACGAACTACTCAGAGTCGCCAT
The DNA here is from genome assembly GCF_964235325.1 of Thermobia domestica. Lineage (NCBI taxonomy): Eukaryota > Metazoa > Arthropoda > Insecta > Zygentoma > Lepismatidae > Thermobia > Thermobia domestica. The sequence goes on along the minus strand of NC_137462.1, from coordinate 115,536,045 downwards.
AAAGCTCGCTTGATGACGCTGTACTAGAGATTCATCCAGTTTCTAGATTCAGTACAGAAGGACAAGCAAACGGCCTACTTATGGATTCAGCATTTTCGTCATGTTCAACTCTTGAAGCAATTATACATGCTGAAAGATGTGGAAATTGGGCATTACATCTTCTGTATATTAATGGCATGCTTCCCACGCTGCAGGACTTTTAAATTATGCAAAGTCATCCCCACTAGTACCTTCAGGAAATGTGTGCCCTCCAAAGCAAAAAATCCACAGATGAGTACGGGAAATACTGTGATACTGGGTATTTTACATCAGAAGAACTAATAAATTCTTGAGTGGTTTGTGGACCGACCTGACTATAGAACAATGAGTCTTGCGGTCAGTTAAGAGTATTGGAGCTCTGTCTAACGGTCGCAGAATGTGTTGTGATTAAATGGATTTTGAGTATCCCAGCCACAACTGGACGTAGCAACAGCCTCGAAAACTTTTGTGATGTCAAATACAAATCTGGTGAGCAACATGTAGAACTTAAACATTCAAGGAAAGCTCGTGACGATGTCGATGTTAAGAGGTTGGTCGACTGGCTTCGATGCTACAATCCTTTTCGTGAACACAATGAACTTATAAAGGTAACCAAGAAAGTTATGTCACTTTTTCACCCACCACCTTTGAATATCGGTATGTCACATAAGACGTACCTGGAAGATCAAAAATAGTCCCCATCAGCATAGATGACCTTCTACCAACGTTTTGGAAGGCCATGGATTTCATCGCAGTAGAATTTGGTGGGTAGTCAAGCGAAGAAAGTATCAAGTGCATTTACACCTCTATTAGGAATTTGAACTGGCGTCCTATAAGGTGATTGTTCAAGGAATGGAACAGGTGATAATCGGACAATGCAATGTCCGGGGAGTATGGCGGATGCAATAGTGTTTTCCATCCAACGCGTAGAATGGTGTCCCGGTCATCCTAGTTACCTGGGGCTTAGCGTTGTCCTGTAACAGGAGGACCTCTTTGAGATTCAGAAGTGAGGCTCTAGAGTTTAGAGTTTTTCATGAATACGGCTGAACTGCTGACAGTACACAGTTGCACTGATGCTCTGACCAGCTGGTAGCAGTTTCCCATGCATGATGCCGCGAGCAGTCCACCAAACACACAGGAGGGCCTTCTTCTGGTGCAGTGCTGGTTTCGGCTGTTTTGGAACCGGTTCATGGGATGCTAACCAATGATGGCGGCTCCGTGGAGCTTTGTACAGGACCCACTTTTCATCGCATGTAAACAATCTGTCCAGAAATGGCTCCTTACTCAGGCGAGACAGCAAATAAACACAGGTGTCTGCTCGTGTTGCCTTCTGGCCCGGAGTCAAATCATGTGAGACCCATCTACTCAACCTGTAGTGCTTCCCAAGTTGACAGAGGTACTGCCGAATGGTTTCTCCACTCACACTGAATTGTAGTCCTAGTTCCTCACATGTCTGGTCACTGTTCGTCTCTTCATATCTTAATTTTGTACGTGTGTTAGTCTTCCGGCACGTGTTGCGTCTTCGAGTGTTTCGTCACCGTCCTTAAACTTGTTAAGCCACCGCTGCACTGTTAGCGTAGTCACGAAGCCCTCACCAAAGGCCTGGCATATCTTCGGCTCCATTGCAACGGCGTTTGACCCCAGTTTCAACTCGTACAGCATACATGCCCTTATGACGCTCTGTGGAGGTCCAATGTTCACTCTGACCTTACGCAATTTCACGGTGTAACTCAACTGCCACAACCAGGTAGTATATTGTATATACCCACACCAACAACTGACCTTCGCCTTATCTCCATTCGCATTCAACTCATGGTGTGAGGATTGAGTTGATTTTAATTTAGCGTCCCGTTCAGCAGAGAGGCTGTATGAGACGTGGACCTACTGATTAACATCGGCAGCGGTAATTAAGATACGAATGTCAATATTAATAGGCAATACGATGCGATTTGGAATCCGAACCACATGAGCTCCCGCAGGGAATCGAACCCGGGTGACAAGTGGTGAACGTATACATGATGTGGCTGTACCTGTAACCACTACACTACTATTTCATCGAATGGTTGGAGTCGTTAAATGTGACGAAGATTTGAATGAGTCCTTCTCCTACGAACTGGTACCAAGACCATTGTCTCTTATGATATATTTTTAAGGAAAATGAAGAAGTCGGTATTGTTCGGAGTTTTGGATTTCATCGATGAGGCAAAACCAGGAAGTGGCAATCATCCCGAAAAAGTGTCACTGTCGGAAGCATGGATTTAAGTATAGTGGACTAGGTCTTTATTACTGAACTGGATTAAAATCTACCGTACTCGTGTCGAATAAGGTCGTTTTACGATACTGTCGGCGCCCATTTTCCAAGATAGTGGTCTCAGCTCTACTCGCATTTCCTAGGACTTTAATATGTTGATTGGATCAGTATTTCACGCAAATGTACTGTTGACATTTTGTGTGCGGAATAACGAAAACTGTCGTTTTATGGCATGAGCTTTGACCATTTTTTTAAAATGGTGGCCGAAGCTCTACTCAAATTTCCCAGGACTTTTAATATGTTATTTGGATCACTACTTCACACAACTGTACCGACTTTTATCTCTCTCTGACGATTGGGCGTTTTGCGCGCAGAATAACGAAAAACGTAGTTTTACGGCATCAGCGGCGACCATTTTCCTATATGGCGGCTGAAGCTCCACTCGGATTTCCCGAGACTTTTAGTATGTTATTTGGACCATTATTCCACACATCTCTGCCATTTCTTATCTCTTTATGAATTTTTTCGCCATCTTCATTATTTTTTGTCTAATTTGCCCACACTAGTCATCTTTCTCCCATATTTACATGTATGTGGAAATATGTTTGATTTCTATATTTGCTTGTAATTTCCGATTAACGTTTTTTTCGTCTTCTTCAGACATCTTGGAGACCGTAAGGAAACTTTTTCGAATAGGATATTTTATAGGGATATATATATATATATATATATATATATATATATATATATATATATATATATATATATTACAGGAGGGGAAACATTTCCTGTAATTGCAGTTCTATTGCATAATGGACTTGCCTAATCTATTGAATATTCTGTAATTAACTGTATTTTTTACCATCATTCGTAAAATATAGTTTTTTTCCTTTCTTCCTCCACTGTAATTCGTAACTAAACATGTGCATTCTTGTGTTAAATATTTTCAGTATATTTTGTTGTCCAGTAATATTCTAGTGAATATCTTAGTATTTATGGGTTGTAATTATATTATGTGTGCTTGTATGCTAATACGTTGTAATGTTTTTTCATGAAAGTTATATTTTAGTTATAGTATGTTTCAGAAACTATTTGAATACTGAGATTCCGTAAAAATAAACTTATTCTCTTTCTTTCCAGCAGCATGAAACCATGACATTTTATGAAAATTCCTTTCTGTCAATTATCTCACATGCTCGATGACTTCGAATTTTAATATCTTAATAAGAATATTTTGAATATCTTTTGTAGCGAAGATGCCTAAGGAAATTTACCATAACTGTCTTGTAGACAGTGGCGTAGCAGCTGCCCCCGAAACCCCCGCAGTGCGGGGGGCCCCGAGGTATAGAGGGCCCGAAGTCTTGCGATGAATAAAGATTTAAAGAAGTAGAACTTCAACCTTACTTCTGTCGGCTTTACAACTAGGGCCCCTTCTCTATATTTTGCGGGGGGGGGGCGCAAAAGTGTGCTACGCCACTGCTTGTAGGGAATTTAGTTTTGATGTTTCAGGCAGAACCAGAAAGTTGTAATGTTGTTCCTATACCTATGTCTTCGCATTCCATGTTTTTCTTTTAGTAGGTCTAACGTATTTTGTCTTGTAGAGACATATTTTTATGGTGCTGTGACAGCACTTGTATCTTCTGTGTTTACACATCTTCCTCCTAGGTGGAAGACCGAATGTCGGTATGTTGTTGATGTTCTAGGGAACATATGTGCATATTACTGAATATTAAAATGTTATTATTTCAGTTGTGCATCAAAACATTTTCCTAAGCGCCTATGGTTGCAGGTGTCTTTTTACGTTTCTAGTTTTGCATCACAGGGGTCGATTGCATATTGTGTACCTGTATCGTACTTTTCCCCACCTATTGTTTTGGTCAATACATGACGTAATAACCATTTATTTTCAAGAACGTTTGGACTAAGTGAGTCAACTTCCATTATTTAGACCTTCGAAAAACTTGGGTCTACGCTGTGGTTTTCCACGTTTTATTAATGAATCTTTTACAGATATTCTAGTAACTCAACAATATTCATGTTTTTAGAAAGCGAATAACAAATATTATTCTAGGCTTACGCTAATAACAATAACTGTTTCTGAATAGATTTACGATTGTACCGAGCATTATTGAATCAAGTCTCGACCTTTTATATGGTAAATAGAGATTGCTTTGATCTTATCTAATATCAGGTTTCCTTGGCACATCAACGAGATCACAATTTCTTTTCTTGATATGCAGATTTATCAGTGGCGTATTTACGATTTTGTTTCGGGGGGCTTTGCTATCAGGGGCGTCATTTAGGGGGGCACGGAGGGGCATTTGCCCCCCTGAGTTTGAGATTTATATAGATTTTATTAATAGAGTAGTAGTAAATGAGTGAAAAACGGGAAATTTTACTTATATCGAGGGATTTTGCCCCCTCCAAGCAAAATCTGAAATGACGCTCCTGTTTGCTATCTTTCGGGGGGGGTTGCCTGAAAATGTGAAAATTCTGCAAGATATTTCATATACTTTACTATAGTAAGATTTCGGGGGGCTTAAGCCCGGAAGCCCTCCCCTAAATACGCCACTGAGATTCATGCTTGTTTGTTGGAATCACTGCGGATGTCAACTTTGACACTTAAGTTTATTTTATTTTTTTTGGAAGACCTTTTTCGTTCTTTTTCCCTAAACACAAAGCACTAACTTTATTCGAAAGAGAGAAAAAGGAGACCATATTTTGTTTGTATACTGCTAATCGATAATGTGTTGTAACGCTCCCGGGCTTAATAGTGAGAAACCATCTAATTCATCCAACAATCTCACAAAAAATAAGTCCGGAATAACGAACTACAAATAAGGACGAATCGGCCAATTACAATACACTGGGGTGCTTTGAGTATCACAACCGTGCTCCTGAAACACTACGTCAATCTCAATATGAAAACCTTAAGTCAATAAAAATTTTAGTCAGGAAATAACTGTGTTAAGAGGATTTATACAAGTAACTTATCAGTTCAAAACCAACTAAATTCAATTTAACAATTTATTTTCTTTAACAGTTTCACTTAAAAATTGAAAAAAATTATTACACTAAATATTATTTTTCAATCACCCTGCGTATAATTTCACTCCCATTCAATTCATCGAATAACAACAGTTCCGATAATTAATAACTACTAGTCTCACCAGAAACTATCAAAATTTTTAGTACAAATTAGTATAATTTAATTGCTCACGCTGTCAATCAGAAATCTCTACGACTGAGAAAACTTCAATTTGATATATATATATATAGAGAGAGAGAGATGGTGATCAGAAAAATGGAAACACCTGTAGTTGGCAACACGTCAGATGTATGGGTTGGCAGTGGTGTCGTGGCGCCCGCAGCGCCGGACCGCTGGTGGTGGTGTGTTAGGTCGGTCTCCATACTACGTCAGGCGCAGTGGAACAGCAGTGTTCAGTGGCTACAGCAGACGGAGGTAGTGTAAAATGGGAGACCTCTCAGAGTTTCAAAGAGGACAAATTCTTGGTGCGCGGTTATGTGGAGTGAGTGTGACGACAGTGGCTACTGTGTTAGGTGTGTCGCGTGGGACAGTGTTGAAGGTGATGACAGCCTACACAACACACGGGAAAACCACATCGGGGAGCGGAACAGTGGGCGGAAGAAAATCATCAGTGACAGGTCACGCTGGGTATTAAAGCGCATTGTCACGCAGAACCGTCGTGCCACTGCGGAGCAAGTGACGGAGGAACTCAATCAGCACCTCCCCCACCCTGTTTCGACAATCACAGTCCGCCGCGAATTACATGACATGAACTTACGGGGTCGTGTTGCACGGGCCAAACCGCTCATCAGGGACCATAACGCTTTCGCACGCCGCAAATGGTGCCGCGACCATGCAACTTGGACCGTTGAGGACTGGAAACGTGTGATATGGTTGGATAAGTCATCCTTCACCCTATTCCCAACCACGGGCCGTGTTTATGTGTGAAGAACGCCCAAAGAAGCCTACGATCTGCAGTGTCTCCGCCCAACTGTGAAACATGGCGGCGGCTCGGTGATGCTGTGGGCTGCCATATCATGGTTTTCATTGGGTCCTGTGGTCACACTTAGCGGACGAATCACTGCCAACGATTATGTCGCAATTTTAGGAGACCACTTGCATCCTATGGTCCGGATGTTGTTCCCGGACAATGACGCCATCTTCCAGGATGGTAATGCACCCATTCACACAGCTGGCGTTGTTGCAGCGTGGTTTGAGGAACATCGGGATGAAACTCAACACCTCCCCTGGCCCGCCCAATCCCCAGATCTCAACATAATTGAACATCTGTAGTCCGTCTTGGAAACACGACTCCGGACGATTTCCACCTCCATCCTCTCTCACAGAACTGGCCGATGCCCTGCACGAGGAACGGTGTAAAATTCCACTTGCGAATTACGACCTCTATGCCTTCATCCCACGTTGCATCAAGGCTGTTCTGAAGGCGAAAGGTGGCCCGACACCATATTAATCTGGTAAGTTGCAATTTCGTTCAGGTGTTTCCATTTTTCTGATCACCATATATATATATATATATATATATATATATATATAGGGAATGGACAAAAAGTCTAAAACGCTTGTAAAAGTGTGCAAATCATACCTAAAGTCTGTTTCAGCAACCTGATAGGAAACTACCCTACCTCCCACCACTTTCTACTACAGAAGGGGAAAGCAAGTCGTTGGCCTTCACATGGAGGGAAGCTTTTCTAATAAACATAATTGTGTAAATTTTAAATTCGTACGTCTATTCGCTCGCACCTGATGTTGAGAAAGCACTACTGTTCCTTTTAGTTATCAACTCCGAGTAACAAGCAATTACAGTTTTTAATTTTTGTCTTGAAGAAAAGTATTGCATATTATTTATGTACTAAAGTTTATCCTACTATAAAACATTTTATTGTCTTAAATATCGAAAACATTAAAATCAATAAGAACTCAATCTCCCAATTTTGTATAAATGTGGAAGTTGAAATGAAATGAAATATTTGTTTTACGTCTCGCGTTTATGCCGGCTAGGCTGGAAGAGACGGTGATGATGAGAAATGAATGAAATGGTAAAATGAAGAAAGTGGACAGAAACGGGAGAATCCCAAGGAAACCGACGCACACGAAGTTTTTCCACGAAAAATTCACATGGCGCGAGCTGAGATCGAACCAGGGATCATGAATATGAATGACACTTTAGGTACAGCTATGTCTAAAAAGATTGTCGCATATCTTTAGCTAAAATTTCTACTGTCAGAAATAGATGCATATAACGTGTTATAAATTCGTTAACTTTCATAAATTTGAAGAATTGCCTAACGTATTTATCTGAAATATATTGGCCTGATAAGCAACCAAAAAGGTTATATATGTAAAAAATAATATTTTGGTTCAAAATAAATTGAAAGTACAAAAATCGCACCAAGTCATGAAGTTACCTGCTTTTACCCTGCAAAGAAATATTTTTGTAACCCTATGGGATATTTCTTGAATGACTAAAAAACCAATGTATAGTATGCGTCGATAGTCTTGATCGAAGTTAGTAAACTGAAGTTACTTTCTTTTACGCTAACATGTCGAAGATCAGCCCCCATTTCAAACAGTAACTACATTCACTTACGTTGCATTTTCATTTAACATTGGGCGCATAAAGAATGTACAGCCCAAACGGCTCCATTAAAAAAAAAAAAAAAAATCCTTCACTTTATATTGAAAATATCATATTTAGGGATGATTTTTCCTCTTACATTTTGTTGTAACAGAGTTACCCTATGTCAGGGGACTTTTGAGACACTCTTTATATATATAGGGTGTTTAATAAGTAATGGTCATAAATTAAACCATAGATAGTACACGCCAAAACTAACAAAAAAGTCTTAGTAAACATGTGTCCGCAAACGCTTCGTAACGGAGATAGGGGCTGTCGAAACTGTGAGAAAATGAGGTTTAGAGACGAATATCTCAAAAAGTATGAATTCGACAGAGGGTGGTCCAATGAATAACTATCGAAGTCAGACCTGCGCTATGCAGAAATGCATGGTTGCTAACTCTGCAATGCGCGCGCATGGGATTCCCCAAAGAAACGGAGGGATTCCCGGAAAATTGTCCAAGGAAAGGGAGCTCGAGATGAACATCGAGGGGCGAGTCTATAATTAATAATTCAAAAGTCGTTGTACCAGGTCGAAAGCTCGAAAAGATACAAAATGGCGGACAATGTTTACGTGCCATGTGTGGTTGCATAACAAGCAGGAAATGAGAGAGGCAATCGAAGTGTGGTGATGTACGTTGTAAATGGCTCCAGAAAGAATTCCGACAACTAATGCATACGTACAAGTGTGGCAGCACTTAGGTAAATCAAACGGTATGCAAGGCACTGATGAAGCATTATGTGCTAAGCAGTTAACGTAACGAATATCCGCATACTGGATTGCAATGGGAAAAGCATGACAACATTCGAGTATGTGGGAGGTGAATCTGAAATATTCCGCATGTTGAACGCGTAAGTGTATTACAAGAAGCAAAAAAATGGACATGTCGTGTTTCTCCATATCATCAAACAGAAATCGTCATGTTGGTAATGTGTACAGTATTAATCATAAGGTAAACAGTAAATACCCAGACGTGTAACCACAGAAGAGATGCATAAGAAATTAACTTCTATCGTTAAAGTAAATGTTGGAAGTGTCGTCCATTCATGCGAATGCATGCTCGTACCCATCTTCGCAAAGATCCACGTACTCGTGATAACATGACGGCATCATGTTGAATATGTCCGCAACATTGTTCCATCCTTTCTCGAAGCTCTTCTAATGTTGCAACAAGGGTAGAATAAACGTGCGATTTCACATGGCCCCAGAGAAAGAAATCTAAAGGATTTAAGTCCGGGGAACGCGGTGGCCAAGCAATAGGACCCCCACGTCCTATCCACTTTCGTCCGAATTCGGCATGTAAATGTTCTCTGACACGGTTAAAGAAATGTGCTGGCGCTCCATCATGCATAAACCACAGTCGCTGACGCCTATCGAGAGGTATATTTTCGAGTAGAAGCGGCAAATCGTGTTGGAGAAATCCCAAATATGAGATCCCAGTTAATGCATTAGGAAGAAAGAATGAACCTACGAGCTGATCACCTAAGAGTCCTACCCACACATTTAAGGAAAACCTCCGCTGATGTCCTACCTCCACTATTGCATGTAGATTCGCAGGGGTCCATACATGAGAATTGTGAAAATTTGCAATGCCATCCCTGGTGAATTGTGCTTCATCAGTAAATAGGACTTCATCAGTGAAATGAGGATCGCAAGTAATTTGTCTGCGAAGCCACTGACAAAAATGCATTCTCGCCGGAAAGTATGTGTGGGTCAGAGGTTGGACACGTTGCAGATGGTATGGGTACAAGTGCTGTTCATGGAGAATGTGCCATACGAGCGCATTGGATACGTGTTCGGCAATTCCCACACGTCTTGTGCTCGTTCCTGAGTTTTTGTCCACTGCCTGTAGCACGCGTTCTTCTAACGCGTTCTACCAGTGTTTCTTTTGGCCATTCCATTCATTTTCGCTCATCGTTTGTTTTACCTTGGTATTGGTACAGTAAAGGACTACTCTGTACATGTGCATTCGTCTTAGGAATGTGCTCTGAAGTAGTTCACAACATACATCACCACCTTTATTCGATTGCCTCTCTCATTTCCTGCTGGTTATGTAACCGCTTTTCCTGCAATGCAACCACACACGGCACGTAAACATTGTCCGCCATTTTGTGTCTTTTCGAGCTTCAACTTGGTACCACGACTTATGAATTACTGGTGGATAGACTCGCCCTCGATGTTCATCTCGAGCCCCCTTTTCCTTGGACAATTTTCCGGGAATCCCTCCGTTTCTTTGGGGAATCCCATGCCCGCGCATTGCAGAGTTAGCAACCATGCATTTCTGCATAGCGCAGGTCTGACTTCGATAGTCATTCATTGGACCACCCTCTGTCCGATTCATACTTTTTGAGATGTTCGTCTCCAAATTTCATTTTCCCACACTTTCGACAGCCCCTATCTCCGTTACGAAGCGTTTGCGGACACATGTTTACTAAGACTTTTTTGTTAGTTTTGGCGTGTACTATCCACGGTTTAATTTATGACCATTACTTATTAAACACCCTGTATATCTACCTTTCTAACTGGTAGGCCAGTTAGGTATATATCACTCTTTACCAGTTTATATATATATATATATATATATATATATATATATATATATATATATATATATATATATATAAACACCCATCTTTAATTAGAATTATTTAATGCAAAGGTATTTCATCCTTAAAAAAGCTTGATAAAATTTATTTTTATATTTTTGCCAGAACGCTAAATGCTTTTACTTGTTCTCATTGCGTTACAGGAAAGAAACTAAGATTTGATTTAGGCAGCCCACCATCTGAAAAATATTTAAAGTCCTAATGAGAATGAGATTTCTATGCAGACTTCACTAACACCACACCCGTTCCGTTTAATCACTTGTGTAGTTTCGCTCTTTGTCACTAGTAGACCTATTACAGTTATGTGCAGTGGCGTGTTTACGATTTTGTTTCGGGTGGGGGCTTTGCCTGAAAATGTGAAAATTCTGCAAGATATTTCATATACTTTACTATAGTAAGTACGATTTCGGGGAGGGATTAAGCCCGGAAGCCCCCCTTCCTAAATACGCCACTGACTATGATATTATACGGCTTACAAAAGATTATAATTTCTGCAGGACGATGCATGCACAGATCAGTGTCCTTGGTTCATTCTCACAGTAGCACACGAAAGCGTGGTTTATGCAGCACTCGGATAATGAAGTGTAAACAAGCATATATGAAAAGTGTTGACAAGTCTAAACCTCGTTTACGTCAAAGAGCAGTCTTGGGAAGTAACGTAACGTAAGTGACGCGTTACTTTTTAAGTAACGTTTCCCAATAATGCGTTATATTTTTTTCCAAAGTAACTGTAACGGGAACGCGTTACAAATTTTAAAGTAACGTACCTAGTTTGCGTTATATTTCGGAACAGTAACTACAATATACGTGGTGTGTTCAAAAAGAAACCGAACTTTTGAAATTGCACAACAACCTGCAAAGGGAGCGCTCTGCGGCTTCTAAGTGCACCTAGCAGCAGATTTAGACAACAAATTGCCATTTGCCGCGTTTCGCTATGACCGATAGTTGGTGAGCTATTGCCGCAGAAGTGAGCATGTGCACAAGCTGTTCGTCAGATTAATGATACCGTGACAATTAAAGAGCTTGAAGAATAAAGCGTGTGTGTGAAATTTTGCTACAAACTTGGGAAAACATTTACAGAGACATTTCAATTGCTTTTCAATTCATTTAGGGTCTTGTCCAAAAAAGGGTACGCAAGAGTAGGTCAAAGATCTAGGTGAAGTTGGTTGTGTTTCTTGATTGCAAAGGCATTGTGCATCATGAGTTTGTATCACGTGGTCAGATGGTAACCAAATAGTTCTACCAGGACATTTTAGCACGGTTGAGGGATGTTGTGCGCAGAAAGAGGCCTGAATTGTGGGAAAAACAATTTGGATGGTGCACCGTGCCAATGCACCTACTCACACTTCGCTCATCGTTCGCAAAACACCAAACTCCCGTTGTACCCCATCCACCCTATTCTCCATACCTAGCCCCAAAATACTTTTTCCTGTTTCTCAAACTTAAAATCATTTTGAAAGGACGTCGTTTCAGGACAATGCGAGAAGAGACATGCCCACCACCCCAGAAAATGCGTTCCAGGAGGCCTTCCAAAATTGATAGAAACCTTGGAAACGGTGTATTGACAGTAGAGGAGACTACTTTGAGGAAGACAGTACTTAAAATGTTATGCAATGAGCATCAAAGACTTTACAGCAGAAGTTCGGTTTCTTTTCAAACACACCTCGTACGTATTTTTTTTTCGGGAACAAATGTTCCTTTCCTATAAGTGAATTTCTCAGAATGGAACAATGAAGCATGAGGTATGTCAGTGACCGACAGTCATTCAACGACACACAGAGAAACAGATAAGATCTTAGTACCACTTGTTGTTTTGTTTTTGGTAAATAAATACCGGTACAGCCTCAGGGAAATCAAATGTACTCATTGCAAGCATCTGGAAGAGTTTGTCATCGATTTTGACAGCTCCAAATCAATACATTCAGTGAGTGAACTACGAGTGCAATAGTAGTCTATTACACTTTGATTAGTGTTGTTTTTATAAAGATGGAGAACGAAAATATTTTACCGTTCGAATTTTTGAAAGAATATTTTTTTTTTCTTAAAAGCCGAGGATGATGGACAGAATTTAAAAGTAGGGGAGATCGGGGTATTCATAAACACTTAAGCTGTGATTATAAATAACTCTTTTGTTATTAGAGATACAATTAAGATTTCTTGTGTATAGAAAGCTTGGAGTTTTTTGTTGTTTACTAAAGTGTAGAAGAAAGTCAAAAGTAGTAGTATTTCACAAATCAGTGAGATGTTTTAAATATGTACCTATGTTCGGAATTGCCCGAGTAGTCGGAGTAATCCCGAACATACTGTTTACTTTAAACATTCTTTTACGAAACAAGCGAAATGCATTAACATACATTAAAATTATACCGTAATTTAGTATTTAAATCTTTAATAAGAATTATAATTACAAACATAATTTAATGAGAAACATGACCAGACCTCATCATCTTTGAAACTATTACAAATGAAAGCTAATAGGTAATCGGCTAAACAAAATGTACTTATGAAACAAATTCAGAAATAACGGTGCATTAAGTAAAATGTTCATTAAAAGGAAAACATCATTTAGAATTGCAGAAATCACAGATATACAGTACACATTAATGTTGTGCTTCCAAAGACAATATTCTTAATTATTCCAATGTTCAAACGCGGTTAATAAGCTGAACAAAATTGGCTAACTGCTAATGGACGCTACTAGGCTAAATAAGATTGTAAGACACTCTATGAATCACAACAGAAAAAAATTACAGCCTATGATGAAGGATCGGATATCTAAAATACGGTTACTGATTATAGAATAATGAAGTAGATTACTAATGGCCTAAAATAATAAATATAGCAAACTATTCTAATTAACAAAGCTAATAATCTATTTCTAAAACCAGGACATAATCTATTTCTAAAACCAATTTCATTACCTTATTACTTACTTTTCAATTAAAAAACTATTTAAAAACTTTCGATAATTTATTTCATACTATGGGCCAATCTCGAACACCCCGGGGTAATGGCAAACATTCTGTCTGACATTTCCCCATGAGACGCCATTTTATTGTGAAAGTTGAAACTAATTGTTGACTGCATACAGGCTAGTAAGATTACAAAGAACTAATGCTCAAATATAGGAGAATATATAGCTTTATTTGCAACAATATGGATAACAGCAAAATTACCTTGCCCAGATTGTTGAATCAACGTTAAGTGAATCGACCACCTGGCAATCCACTAAACTGACTATCACCAACTTTATGCTACACCTTTCAAGGTCTCTCCGCTAGCGTGCAGCAGAATCATCTGTTTTCTAACAAGCTTTCTTGGGCGTAAACTTGGGTGTTCGATATTACCCCAGTGTTCAAGAATACTCCGGTTTCCCCTAAAGTGTCAGAAGTGCCCCGGCAGGAAATATTTATTAACAGCTAGGGTGCCATAATTAACGATATACTTTGAGGGTTTAATATGAATAAACTGTGTTCTGATGTGCAGGTCTACTTTATTACTACAAAATAATTTGTTGATAGTATGCTATATTGGAGTTCTTTCAGATCAGTTTGCGTATCCTAGAATCCCACTGTATAGAGTTTGGAACAAGTAGCTTTAAAAACTATGTATCGATTTTAGAATTATTGGCAAGTTTTGATTTACCCTCAGTTCATGTGTTCTCATTTTATTAGTTTCACTGTAATGCTTCTCTAATTCTGTATTTTTAATTTTACAGAACAATATTATTATTATTATTATTATTATTATTATTATTATTATTATTATTATTATTATTATTATTATTATTATTATTATTATTATTATTTAATTAGTTTACCAGAATATTAATAAGCAGCTATTTTTTCTAACGGAGTATGCCATTTAGTCAGTGTTACATTTCATGAAAATGTTCATATAGCTATCAAGTAAGAATTTGTTCTTGCATCTACATAAAGCGATTCAGTACGTGCAGTATTGCGTTTATAAAATCAGCAAAGCACATCAAATTTCCAATAAAGTAACTGTCCGCATGAAAGGATATAGCAGCGCTACTTTTACCAAGCTAGTTCTAAACATTAACGATGATTGGGGAAAATCAAAATGTTCAATAATAATAATAATAATAATAATAATAATAATAATAATAATAATAATAATAATAATAATAATAATAATAATAATAATAATGGTAGTAGTAACGCAAAATTGAAGTAATGAGATATTTTTTACGCACTCAAAGTTTCGAACCTAGAAGTAACGCATTACTTTCGAAGTAGGGCAACAGTTACTTTTTAGGGGCAAGTAAGGCATTACATTTTAAAGGAAAGTACAGTAACTTGTAACGCGTTTCATTTTTACAAGTAACTTACCCAACACTGTCAAAGAGCAATGTAAACAGACGACTCGTTATGAGCTTGCATTGTCTTACTACGCGAAAGCGGCTTTTCCTACGACGAAATTGGCGAGCGCACAGGGCATAAAACCACGACAGGCATGCGAGTACGGACGAATTAGACAGAAGAGAACTGTACGAACAGACTGAGCTGCGCAATGAGACCACATATTTTAGTAATAGACACCTTGCACACATACACATAACGGTCGTCCACAATGTTAGCTTGATGAGAGACGTAGATCTATCTGCGGCATCCTTCAACAGCGTCTTCTGAATGCTGCACGCACGGTCATCCATCCGTTTGCGTTAGTGCCCTTTTGACCCAGAAAGACAAATACCTCTGGCTATAATGGGTGCGTGAACACCGTCACTGGCACGGCAAGTATTCCTTCAATCTATCTTAGTGATAATTATCGTAGGGAACACTAGCGAGTGAATAGAAGGTGCGATTGTGTGAGTCTCCACTGTTAATAACATGCAATCTCGGCAGCTACGCAATGAGGAAAATATCACAAGTGATCGCTAAATCAAGGAAGATCTAAAGATTAAGGTCATATGTGTCTATACGTAACGAGAAAGCCAATTCTTCACGAACACAACTAACACCTATTTGATTCCAAGACGTACGTACAGGTAGAAAAAAACCTAACTGAAAAACCAACGTATGTTACAGGTGTAAATCTTCAAATTTCCGAAAAAGTTGAAAGTCCTACGATTATGCCCCTTAGGCTCAGGAAGAGGGATGATTAAGACAAGTGATGGTGGAAGAGTTGAAGAAATGTGCGTGTAAGAAGAAACGCGAGTACCCCGAAAAAACCCACAGGCATGATGTTATCCGCCACGAGCTTACTTGGCAGGATTTCGAACCAAAGACCCCACGCACCAGAGATAAGCGTGTTACCACTGAACCACCGTACCCCTTCTAATTTCCGGACAGAATATCTGTTCATATGTGACATCCTGTCGCAAACGTATGATTAAAAACTATGCAATATACCGTAAAAAGACAAAATCTTAGGTTGTAAAGAATTTGCTCTAAACATTGGCTGTTGAAAGTAGAGCACACAGCAAGCTTTAATCCACGATCTCCAGATTGAGCACCGTTGAGGGTGTCTCCACCAGGAAGAATTCTACTTTGAAATTTAGGAAAAATAGTATAAATTACGAATGGTAATTAGAATATAAAATCTGGTACCCAATCCGTGAATCGTGTATCAGAAATTGAGTGTCAATATTAAGTTCCTTGAAATCAAAACAAATAGATGCACATACTCGTAGCACTGACATAATATACAGGGTGTCTTAATAAGTCCCTTACCACCCCTATTAAAATCCAAATGGACGTACTTTCAACGAATATGATGTGGTAGGTGAATTTGAGGGTTAGGGGAACACTTTCTGGCGTAGGTTACGCGGACGGCCGCCATCTTGAATTTAACTTTATAATTACAAACGCTACGTGGGTCATGTGATACATTACCATAGGCTAGAATTTCACCAGAAAACCGAATCTGAAGTCAAAATGCATTTATCTTTATGTGGTAAACAGTTATCCACAATTGAAATTGTGAATTTGACTGCGTTTCTTTTGTGTTGCAGGTTGTGAATCATGCTGTTAACGAGGGACGAACGCGTCCAGATCATCAAAATGTGGGGCGGGAGGAGTGCCCGCGCAGTGGCTGCCGATTTCAATGCGCGTCATCCACAACGAGCACTTGTATCGCATGTTGCAGTGGCACGGCTATTGACCAAATTCGAGGAAACGGGAACAGTTGTGGATAGACCCTGTAGTGGATGGCCAAGGACAGCCACGGACGAAGAAACAGCTACTGTCGTGCTAGCCTCCTTCTCGAAGTCGCCGCAGCGAAGCACACGTCGTTTAGCAATGCAGTGTGCCGTGATTCACAGTTCAGTGCACAGGGTGCTCCAAAGGTACAAGTGGCATCCATATAAGATGCAATTGCAGCAACATTTGTCGGAGGACGATCCCGATCGTCGCGTCCAGTTTTGCGAGTGGGCTATTGAGCAATTGAGGGTAAATCCGCAGTTCGTTATGAAGATACTTTTTCGGATGAAGCCCATTTCTACGTGAATGGTGACGTCAATAGGCAAACCATGCGCTATTGGTCCCGTGACAACCACGCTTGGACAGATCCCTCGAAAATGACCGGTGCAGGGAAAACTATGATATGGGCAGGCATATGGGGAACAAAGATCGTCGGTCCGTTTTTCATTCCAGGAACGTTAAACACAGACCGATACTTCGCGTTGTTGCAGGAAAACATAATGCCGGCTCTGATGTTCGAGGATGGTATCTTCCCCAGGTTCTTCCAACAAGATGGTTCACCTCTCCATTATGGCATCCAGGTGAACATCCTGGATGAACAATTTCCTGGGACGTGGATTGGTCGGCGTGGACCAGTGGAATGTCCTGTCCGATCACCAGACTTAACCCCCCTTGACTTCTACCTGTGAGGACATGTGAAGGCTATGGTGTATGCTGTGAAAATTCGTGATGTTCGCCATCTGGAACAACGTATCATGGCTGCCTGTGAACAAATATCCCCAGAAACCTTAATAGTTGTCCATAGCAATTGGGAAAAGCGTCTGAATACGTGCATTGCCCAGCACGGATACCATGTTGAGCACATTATGTAATACGAAAGTCACACCTGCAATTGTGGATAACTGTTTACTACATAAAGATAAATGCATTTTGACTTCAGATTCGGTTTTCTGGTGCAATTCTAGCCTATGGTCATGTGTCACATGGCCCACGTAGCGTTTGTAATAAAAAAAAGTTAAATTCAAGATGGCGGCCGTCCGCGTACCCTACGACAAAAGTGTCCTTCTAACCCTCAAGTTCACCTATCACATCAAATTCGCTGAAAGTAACATCCATTTGGATTTCAATAGGAGTGGTAAGGGACTTTTGAGACACCCTGTATATCAGGCACGTAGCCAGGATTTCGTAATAGGGGGGGTCCGAGACATGAAATACTGTGTTTATCACACCAGAGTTCGATTATTCTAAACTAATTTACTAGTAACATATATTGGTTCGTTTAGTCACGATTTCGTGATGGAGGGGGGGGGGAATATGATATGAAATATTGTGGTTATCACACCAGAGGCCTGATCAATTTAAACATTTTACTAGCAACATATATTGGTATGTTAAGACTTTAAAATTATGACATGTTAGTAAGGGCGCTGATTTCTCTGTAAATTTGGGGGAGGGGGTCCATTCAGATGCAGAAGGCATATATGAGGATTTTAAGACAAATTGCATTCAAATTATGTCAATATATTGTATATTCATAAATACAAGGGGGCCACATGACCTTTGGGGGGACGGGCCCCCTCGGCCCCCCAGGATCGGCACCCATGCATGTTAGTAAGTATTTTAGTAACAAACTATGAAGAAATCTCGAATAAAAGAATATTTAAAAAATTTTACAATATCTACGTTCCTTCTTTTGTTCATCCAAATATAACAATCTTCCTTTCATTATGATCTCAACTATTAAAAAAAGTACTTATCCAATAATGTCTTGTAAAATATTTTATAATATCTGCGTTCCTTTCTCTGTTGAATCAAATGTTAACAGGACTTGCTTTCCACATAACTTTTTTGTTTTATT
The DNA here is from genome assembly GCF_964235325.1 of Thermobia domestica. Lineage (NCBI taxonomy): Eukaryota > Metazoa > Arthropoda > Insecta > Zygentoma > Lepismatidae > Thermobia > Thermobia domestica. The sequence goes on along the minus strand of NC_137462.1, from coordinate 115,517,484 downwards.
ATTCCGTCAATTACTGTCTGTTCCAAATGACAAGTTAAAGGAGCAGTAGAAAACCTTTTCTGAAATAATATGTTTGATACTGCAAGGATGCGATGACGAAAAATTATTTTTATTTTTAGCTTTTTTATCTTTATATTTTATCTTTATATTTTTATCTTTATATTTTATCTTTATATTTTTATCTTTATATTTTATCTTTATTTTTAACGCTGATTCTTCCTTTTTTTGTTTCTTTTTGTTTCGTTCTTACTTAATTTTTTATTTCTGGTCTCGAAGGGGGGGGTCCGGACCCCCCGGACCCACCCCTTGGCTACGTGCGTGTGTATATGGGCTATTCCATCGTCACGGGCAGGACATTTACACTACATTTTTGATGCTTTAAAGTTGTATATTTCTTAAAGTACAACATAAATTCTGCTAATTGTATGATATATGAGCAGTACAGACTTAGGAGTACATGTAGCTGATGTTTTCAATATTTTTTTTTTATTTAGAGTAGAAAATACTAATTCCTAAACGTCTGTCACGGGCGGGGACAAAAAAGAGAAGTGACTTTCGACACACCACGTGAATGTTACAAAACTGTGAATTCTTAGCTCAAAATGTTTTTAATTAAACGGAAATGCATAAATGATGATTTTTTTTAACGAACTCCACATAAGAGAAATTAGCCAAATATTTATATTAATAAATAAAATAAACTTTACTGTGTCACGGGCAGGACACCGTGTGAATCAAAGTACAAAATCTCAATAAGAATGACTTCAAAAATGAAATAAAATCGAAAATAAGTCAATTTCTGCTGTTCTGTTATAGCATTGTACACAAATAATTCTATTTACTTTATTTGAGGCTCGCTTTTATCACATAAAAATAATAATATGTCGTACACTTATTTCTCACCACCTACACTTTAAGAAATGGTTTTATTTACCCATTTACACCCATCTTGTAGGGAAATTCATACAAAACACTGTCTAACAGTATATAAAATAGGTGCTGGTATTCAGTGCCCGTGCCGTGAAAAATCAGCACCCGGGGCGAAAGTATACGACGCGTCGCGACGGCGCCCCCGTAAATATGAGTGAGGTCGACAGACCAGCCGCAAAGCGTCATCATGGTTGGCGCGACGCGTAAGAAAATTTTCAAAAGTAAACCCTTCTTTTCCTTGATTTTGAGTACTTTTAAATACTTTTTTCCTTCCATTTTATATATATCTTTTATTTTTCCTCCTGAAATTTGCGCCCCCTTACTTTGACGCCCGGGGCCATCACCCCGCTCGCCCCTTCCTTCCACGGCACGCCTCTTTCCTGCTGATAATACAGGTATTATTTGATCGAAATGCACGTAAGACACATCTTCAACAATCTTGAAAATTTTACCGCAATAACTTACGGTCTTCATACAAATTTCAGTGACCTCTTCGTCCTCTTCCACTGGGCTTTGTGCGATAGTTGCATGTCTATGTTTCTTTTTTCTGCCCACTAGAGAAAAATTCCATCAACAAAAATGTTCCTTGTGTTATATCTTCAACAGCTGGTCTAACACAAGCCTTGTTAACATGCAAACCTAACTCGTCGCTCAGGATAGTTTCATGGCTTTCGGAATCATTATTTTCAGAATCAGAATAAAAGTCTGTTACAAATTGAAAGACGGATGAAGCTCTGATTTAAAAGTTCGACGAACTACCAAATTTTCGCTGTCAAATTGCAGGAAAAAAACTGTTTTGATTGGAGACATTCAATTGACAATTGAGAATTTTCCTGTCTTTTATTCAAAGCGTCTTATTTATTTATTTATTTATTAATTTCTGCTGATGATAATAGTAAAACAGATAAATTTTGAAACGAAGAGCTTAAAGCTGCTACGAAATCAACAGCACATTCTACAATTACTTTCTTTTGTTTCACAATGTTCCATACTGGCCTTTTTGTACATCCCATCCACTTCCCCCTTGAAACGAACAAAAAGGTGACGCTAATGATAATATTTATATGACACTTACTTTAAGTTAAAACATCATACTGACAGTAACAGATAATCCTCTATTTAAGTAAATAATGTTCATGCTTAGAAAACGTTATTTTAGTATACATGGAATAATTTTCTATCATGAATAACCAATGTACACAAACTTTCCCAGCAGTAGCATGCCCACTGTCACGGGCAGGACAAGTTTTCAAATTGGAATAAATCGAAATATATTATTAGCATTAGTCCAAAATTTGGTAAATGTGAAGTACACGTGCAAACTGTTACTTCTACTAAGTACGAACCACATTCTCAAATTTAGTAATTCAGTACAATAACTTTTGGTAGTTTTCTGTCACGGGCAGGACACTCAAGTTGACGTTTATATCTTTAATTATATTAAAAACAATTTTTATCCTGTAAACACTTTTTCAACTGCAGCTTGTAGCAAAAAGAAGAATCTTGAATAGCTCGAAGTTACGTCAGCCAAACATGCACAATATACCGTAAAATGTTGCCGATAACAAGAATAAAAAATTTCCTCGCAGCTGACATATTACAATTCACAACTTAGACTTAAGATTTTACGTGAATTCTAAGTATAAATAAGTTTTCTTTGTGAAAAAGTAAGTTTCGTTCTATTTACTTCATATATATGCGAAAATGCACCCTCTTGCTTACTGCTGCTGAGGTTGTTGACAGAGTAGGTGCTATGAACAAGTTTTACATAATGAATAATTACACTCATACAGTAAGCTAGGCAAACTCACGACTCAAATAAAAGTATAGAAATTATGTCCACAATGATTTCTGAACTCACAATTAAAGCTTTGCTTTCGCCAAGTGCAGAATATATGTAAACTGCTATCTTATGTTCAACAGCTTGCAAGAATTTACCTTGCCTTAGACAAATTTTCTTCTGGAGAATGTCTTGCGAAGTTGTAGAATTTATGTGTAACAATACGAAGGACTAATTCTGTTTTTATTTACGTAATGTCTGTTTTATGCATAGAAAACATCTTGTAAGATGTGAGCCTACAAAATAACAACAACAACAAAAAAAGACTTTTAACTCTACATGTCCCAATACTTTGCTGATTAAAGAGACAGACACTACATCCAGGTGAAAGATTTAAGAATGGATGAAAGAAAATAAGAAAATGTAGAGAAAACGCGTGAACAAGATGTTCTCTACAATTTTTTTGGGGGGGGGGGTTCTCAGATCGAACCAAGAACCCTTCACACTAGGGAAAAGCTAAACCATTAAGCCACCCAGGGGTGCCCACAAGGGGGGGGCTATGACGCAAACTGCGTCATTGAAATATTTTGGGGGGGTTAAAATCTATATAAATATGTTTGATGAGGGGGGTAAAATTAATCGAAAAGAATATTTTTTTTCATGGAAGAACACCTACAGATAGACAATTGGAGGGGTGCGTCACAGACATAAGGGGGGGGGCACCACTGAAGCCACCTGTTGGCTTATTGAGCTATTTAATGGGAATGTCAGCACTGATGCTATTTGTCAGGAATAGCCCTAGAGTTAAGGGAAGATTTGACGGGATTCAATTCCGGGTCTCGACTCTGACAGGGCTTCCACTATAAATAAACAATAGCTTTAGAAATATGCTCGGGTGATTGATATTTCTCTCTAAATTATTGACGTGATTTGAAGACATACACAAACAAATACTTTTGAGGAAGGTTTATTTTATTAATTTGATCCTTACTTTTCTTTAATGTATGTGACGTTTCACTGTAGTTGCGGCTATCCTGAAAAGTGTTGCAATATTAATTTTTTCTCAGGAGTTGTGCCTCTAGTGCTTAGAAATTAAAGAATTCTGTCATATTTCTTCTCTGTTTCTATCTCAATCTTCACCACCACGACGAAATTCAGGTTTGAGGACACAAATTTTATTATTGACAATCTGGTTCCACTTAACTGTCATCGCTGATGGAATTGAACAGTGAATTGTGAACACAGGTCAGCGCTGGGTATGGGGAGACGGAGTTCTCTTCCTACATGAGCAGCAGCTTTTGCCTCTTCATATGCCTACATGAGCACGTCCTGCCTCTTCATGGCTCGGAACCCTGCAGAATTTTACATCACATATTTTTACTAATAATCTAAGACATGACAGGAGGATTTGCTTCATGAAAAGATGTTTAATTTGCCCATCAAGGATGCTTCTCAGAGCACACTGAGTATCACAACAGATTAAGGTTCTATGTACGAGGTGTGATCAAAAAATACGATGAATAATTTTATTGAAAACAAGATAATAAGTTTACATAGCAATGTCCAACGTTGAATCCATGACTGGAAGCATTTCTAGAAGGCCTCTTTTGGAATGGCGTTCAGCTCCTCTGTCGTGCCCCTCTCAATGCCAGGAATGGTGTCAAAACGTTTTCTTTTAAGCACGGCTGTAATTCTTGCGAAGAGCCAGAAGTGGCACGGTGCTATATCTGGAGAGCACAGCGAATGTGGACAGACAGGAATATTTTTTTTTCGGCCAAAAACCCACGGATCAAAAGCAAGGTGTGGCACGGTGCATTTCCGTGGTGAAGAAGGAAGCCATTTGTCCATTTAATCGGCGGCTAAAATACTCTTCACTAACCCATACAAGATGTTTAATTCTTCGGAAAGCTCTCCAATAGTCATTCGCCTGTTTGAACAAATCATTTGTGCCACTTTTCGCACATTTTCATCTGTTTTTTGACGTCAAAGGACGTCTCGATCGTTGCTCGTTTTCAACGACGACTTGCCGCTTTTGAATCGCTCATACCACTTGTAAACAATCTTCTTCAATGCCACCGCTTCATCGCCATACACTGATTTTGATATTTCGTGAACTTCTTTGGCACTATTTTTGTAGCTTAGAACAAAACTTAATGTTGGCTCGAGACATACACACTCTTAACATGTCCTCACTCTTCTGCCTCTGGAAGCTAACTAACACGTCACAACTCGTTCAAACTCGACACTGACTGTACCAAAGGTTTAGACTACCGGGCTTACTAGTTGAAGTGGATACATCGATAGATGACACTGTGCAAGCACATTCACCGCACGTTCTGATCACATCTTGTATATGATGTACACAGACAACGTAAAATTTGTAAAATTACTCGGCAGCGAAAAAGTTCAGCAACGAACACTCAAAATGCATTTAATTTAAAACCATAAGTACATGTAAATCTAAAAAAGGCACATCCCACAGAATCTGGAATCGCCAGTGAAAGACAGTCAAATCTTGAAAGTGGTATAAGGGGGAACGGAACTCTCGTTGATACTCATGGACTGGTGCTTCGTTTCTTATATTGTGTCAAATGGTGTAGAAGCCGATATCGCACTTCTACCCAATGGCGCCCCAAACTATTACGCTTTATGTAAGGCCGCAATAATACTCAAAAGTTCAAGTTTCACCACGGATCGGCAGGGCTCACCACGATAGCGTCTAACGCGCATGCAGCGATTACCGTAGTACAAGTTTAAATGGAACTCGTATGAAAACATGACTGTCTGTCTGTCACTCCCACGTTTGGTCGTTTGACTCAATGGAAATCGACGCAAATGCATGCGCGCCGCCAAAAAGCGAATAACAAACACCGTCCAAGTGTTGAGACAGACAAGTAAGCTCTCGTTACCATGCTCCAAGTATTTATTAACACTCTCGCCTATTATACGGTCCATCACGGTCATATGGATATCTGTCATCCGTGATGTGTTCATATTACACGGTCCACTGTCCCATCGTAGCTGCGTAAAGGTTTCCTTTTGTTCATTGCTTACACACATACCTTTATTGTGGTACCATCCGCTGTATGCACACCAATTTCGAGGTAAGAGAAGCTGTCTTCGTGTAGGCCGACCATGTGACTTGGTTCGAATGCAGTCATCTGTTGGCTCATATTGCGAAATTTGGATTAACGTAAAAGGATATTACATTTGCCGTTCGTTTATTCACACACCACTGAGCGTTGAGTAAATCGCTTTCTTGTGATACTAATTCTGTACAAATCCTGAGTTTGGACGTATTTCCTTTGTCTTGCAATTTTCACAAATAACAGTGCATTAACACTAGAAACACGCAAAGAAGTCCCAGTATTACTCTAATGTTACTTAGCTCACGCCTGCTAGACCAGTATGTATACAATGAATTGGACCCTAGGTTATTAACCATCTGTAACATCCCACTTCGCCACATAATTACTTCAAAATTCGCTTTTATTAATTTACATTTTTTCAACTGTTTATTATTATTATTATTATTTTATCCTTTTTCTATTATTTTACATAATTACACAGTGCAATTCAAAATGAATGGTACAGAAGGAGAGGTTATTTCTGACTGCTGTAATGGATTTTTTGTGGAAATACCGATAATATGAAAGATAAATTCTCCCTCAGTGTTTACCTTTTTCTTTCAGAATTCACAATTACAAACATTCACTGATGTTCGATGTAAGCTCCTTTTGTGATGCGGCAGACGTTTAAAGGATAATTAAGTTCGTGAGATACCCAGTGGCTTGGATCGCGTCGCGTATCTACGGCTTTATACTGTATTATAAATTTAAAAAGACATTTTAAAGTTTGAATTATTTCTAGACGTTTTTCGTTGTTCAGCGTTCGAAATTATGATGATGCGAGCTTTAACATATGAACAACAGAATTAAAGTAGTTGGGAGTTACATCTGAAGCAGTCAAAAATCACTCTAAACCACGGTCCATCAAAATTTATCAAATTCTGCTATTAGCTATCTAATATGCAACGAGCAATTGATGCGTGAGTTGTAGAACAAATTTAAGATAGTTTGATCGAGTTATCAATATATCGAAATAAAAATACTCCAAATAATGACGAATATCTAAGTAACGAATAATAATATGAGCTTAAAAATGCACAATATAAAAAGCTGTATTTACAATAATAATCCTTCTACTTCTGCAATATTAAAGTTTACAATTATATTTGCTTATTAAATATTATATAATATTTACATATTCTTACTTGAAAACACATTATGATATTTGGAAACGGAAAATGCCATTAAATAAGGATATGTTATTTTACGAAAATAATCAATGGTATATAAGTTTTAGACATTTGTAATAAAAGGACATGTTTATTTGAACATTTCAAATTGTTACATACATATATACATTCATTTTTACATATATTTATTTTCCCTCATGTTCAGTGTAATTGTTATACACCAGGCACATTTGTACCACAATAACATTACAAAGTAATGCGAACTTTAGAAAATTATACATATTCTTCTTCTCGTCGTACTATTACTACTACTGCAGTAAGAAGAAGCGAAGTTAAAATAACCCACATAATAGAACATAAAGTAGAAAAGTCATACTTCTAAACTATTTGAAAACAAAAACGGATTAGATACAATGCTTAGTTTGGTATCGTAGGTGGAAAGTAGTGCGTTCGAGTCCCGAGGTCAATCATTCTGATTTATATTTTTTAAGGTCCTAGCTCAATTTTACAAGGAAAATGATGGTGTAGTACCTGTAATATCCAGATCTTAGCTGACTTCTTTAGGAATTGTGTTCACTATTTCTCATTCTTGCAGCTATTAGATGTTTATGCTTTAACAAGTGTCATCACCGAGACTACACCAGACATGGACCTACGGTTTGATGTGGAATCCAAACCATATGTATTCTCACAGAGTATCAGATCTGTGACTTTCATCCTAAAGCCGATCACACTAATCACTAAACCTCAGGAAGTTCATTTTAAGTTTGAATACTACTCATTCTAGCTCTGGAACTATAGATAACTTAAAACAAAATCTGACCTAAGCAAAATTAATTAGTTTTTGTTTCAGTAAGATATTACTGCCTTCATCAGACATTATCTGATTAATAAGGCTTTGCTTTGATCAAATTTTGGCTTTTTAGGTTCTTGCTTTACATTTAATGATCTTATTCGGTTATGGCTGAAATTTATTAGTAAGTAAACATCAATAACGATGAAAAATCACACAGTTAATCCACATCGAAGTTCTTGTGTTTTCATTTACTTAGTTAATGACAGCCAAACTGGCAATAGTTAATTTTGGTTATCATAATATCATAACATAATATTGCGAGCGGTGATTATAGTCAATGAAAAAAAGCAAAAAGGCTACTCCTCACCGCGCCACAAATTTTGATTTATACCTAGATTTCGATACTTGGAAAATGTAATTGGGAAATGCTTAGTTCCAGATCAGATTTTAAGGTTTCTTTTATCCTTTAAACTTATCGTATTCGCTTGCACGGTAAGTTTAATATTACTACCGGTAAAACGTTTTCTAGTCAACGTTTTTGGGGTAATTAAACATCTAATATTGTTTTGTTCTGAGAAAAAAATAATTCCAAGAATAATTAACTGAAATTGACTTTTAGGAGTTCTTGTTTTACTACTTGTGGGATACTCCTATGTATTTCACCCCCACTATTTTACTGATAATTTACCTTACACTTCCAGTACGAACCAACTGCTATTGTTCATAATTCTTGGTGAAGCAGTCCAGTATACTCGAAGTACCAGACATGGAGTTAAAAAAAAATAATCCAAAAATCGAATCATTAGCATTAGGTTGTTTACTTAAGAACTGGTCTATCGGTTTGCCAGTGCAGTTACTCATAGAAGCTTGCTCGCTCATGAACATTCTGGTGGCGTATACTTTAGATATAACATAGGCGGTACTTAATACAATCGCGTACAAAGCGTAAACCAGTGAAAATATATGTATGGAGTTTTGTAGTATTTAGGTATACGCAGATAAGTGGCCTCTTACTTCATCTACTTTTACTGAAGTACCGTCGATTCCTAAATGCTATTTAAAATTTTGTGACAGAGCGCACAGAGCACATAAACGCAGAAAACCGTTTTACAAAGATTCTTTCCTTCCGTCACATCTCAGCTTTAGAACTACCATCAAGCTACTCTTCTGGATCATTTAGAGGAGGTTAGGTCAAAAGATATTTCACACCGATGATTAGATAAAGAAAACACATCCAAAATTAACATGAACAACTCATGAGGAAACGGGAGTACCCCGAGAAAACCCACCGGCACGATGTTGTTCACTACAAACTTTCTTGACCGGGAATCGAACCAAGGACCCAACGCACCAGAGGTAAGTGCTCTACTACTGAACCACCGTAACCCCATACGCATGAGATCGTCTATAGCTTTTGTTGTATTACTTTTATGGTATGATTTTGACTTACACTTTTTCTATATCAGAGCAATAACGAAATTGTGTCCTTACGTATCTCAATACAGTAATTAGGTGGTCCCAAGCCAAAATGGACTAACTACATTTTTGATGAAATTGAAATAGTGTGACATTTGTGTTGAGAACTGAAAAGCTCATCACTCGCCACAGAATCCACTCACCATGACTTACCCCATCCCCTGGCAAACTAAAGAATTACAAACTCCGTTCATTCTGGCATGATAAAACTCTCAGTTCACAAAATGTCACTTGATCTCAATTTCATTACAAATGTAGTTAGTCTGTTTTGACATGGGACCACCCAATTAGTATGGTTCTATTTGGTCTTTTCTTTAATGAAGTATGATAAATGTCTACGACAATAAATAAAATTCAACGAAAAAATGAAATCAGAATTAATTCTATATGTTCAGTTATTTTGAACTTTCAATAGACATATTCTATATCATTTCCATGTGTAAGAGTAACAAAACATTTTTTTTTAAATATATATATATATATATATATATATATAATATTTAAAAAAATACTTTCTTATCTTAAAGAGTAAAAATATAAGGTTGTCATTGCAATTGGTCCTAATGTTAGAAGACTGTATGACATTAATGCTACTTAAATCTAGAAAGGACTAAAGGCTTCAATTACATGACTAATACAAATATTTTTAACAAGGAAGTAAAATATATTCATAGAGATCACATAGAGGAACATTAACGAATATATACATAATGACACAGCTACATCTTTATATATCTACCATATTACAACTACTTTTACAGTATGTTAACCTCGTGTTGCACCGTAGATCTATAGTCTGCGACAAAATAATGCTTAGTTACATGAATAAAGTGTTACATGAAACATGCTATTTTATGTAGATGATTGTAAAAAAGAAATCTTTTGTTGAACGCCCCGCGATTATACCCGTTAGGCTAAGGGGTAGGATACTATGGCAAATGATGGAAGAATTAATGGAATGGGAAACGGGAGTACCAATAGAAAACCTACAGACACGATGTTATCCACCACAAACTTACCTGGCCGGGAATCGAACCTGGGATCCCACGCACCAGAAATGAGCGCCCCACTACTGAATACAGATGATCGTACAAGTTTACCAAATCTTTCGTTAAATTTTTAGTCATCCGAATTTCTAGATATGTGATCAACGATACGAAATTTAGGTTAAGAAAAGGCAATAAATAAGAAACCTTAAGGATAACGGCAGCCGACTGTAGAAACTGTGTGCCATTTTCCTTCAGTTAAGAATACTTCAGGGTGGCTCTCTTCAATTATTTAATATGCCTTCATTTTGTCATTAAGTAAAAAAACAAAAAGTTTATCTCATTCAATTAACGATTTAGCGATGTTGAATTAATAGTTATATTGTCAAGTATACATACCTACTTCTATATTTATTGCCTTCCCTTTATAAACCAGTGTTTTAACCTAAACTTCACATCTTTGATAAAGAAATAACTAGAATGGAATGAAAATGAAAGGAAAGGAAATGAAATCTTTAATGTAATGTCTCATAATTATGGCCTTTAGTCTTGAGACGGATGATTATTGAAAGTGAATGGTGATCGTGAAAGAATTGGTCGAATGAGAATGTGAGAGGAAGTAGGAGACTCTCGACTAAACTCACGAATATGGTTATCCACGCACATGGCCTGAAATCAAACCAGGAACTCCTCGCATTAAAAGTGAAAGCTCTACTACTGAACCACTCTCCCCCTTCAAAATCAAATGAGGAATATGGAATATAGAATTTTAAGATCTTGATGGATTTTACGGATTCCTGGTGAATCTTGAATGCTTTTTCTTTGGCAATTTAGTCTTCGGGTAAATGAAGAACAAAGGAACGCCGGCAGAGATAAAACATAAAACGAATTGCGAAAAACAAAAACACTCCGGAAAGATTAAATATACATGTTTAATCCATCAAGGAAATCGTTTCGTCTTTAGAACATCCAAGCCAGAAGACAAAAGAAAGTAAAGAAAAAAAAAATGTCCTGCAAAAATTACCAATCTTTATGTTTGAAATACTATTCGAAGCCATGATGAAACAGCGTGGCTAGGTTAAGGTCTGAGTAGTGCGTAAGGAGAAGAAAAATTGAGAGAGACTGAAAGTATAGCCTGCAAAATTAATGAGAAAAAATGGGGGAAATGTTGAAATGGGTAAGTAGCAACGAAGGTTAAAGCAGCTAAATAATAAAGATACGGAATATACACGAATAAATATATCTAAAAAGAGAAAGTACTAAGTAATAATAAAAATAAAATAAAGTGAAATAATAATAATAACAACTGGTTTTGACATCACACTGTACAACCGCAGGTATCTTATACGCATATATGAAATGAATAACAAAATAGAAAGAGCAAGACTAACAACACCAAAAAGCACACTACCAAACGCTTCACCAAGAAGGGAGAATAAGTAGAAAGAAAAAAATTAAAGGATTGACACACAGCTCAAATACGCACAAGTAGGCGCCATATTGATTGTAGGATCATGGAATGTGGTGCCAAATGCATGGTTCTCAGATTTTTTCTCCTTTTTTTTTAAAAAAATTCTTCTACTTCTTTCCTTCTCTATTTGATAAAATGGTTACGAAAAAAGCTCAATTTTTTTTTTTTTGTGTGTGTGTGTGTGTGTGTGTTGTAAGTATCTTTAACTATCTCCTGATATTACTGAATAAATTGATTTTCTATTCCCACTTCGGAATTCCCTGATTTGAACTATATATATATATATATATATAAAACTCTGTGTGTGTAACATTTTCTTTTGTATATGTTGAACAATACTATTTAAACTATTCATAAAACAATTCTGTATTGCACACCAATAATTACTTCTATCTTGAATGAATCACCGAAACGAAAATGCTACTTTTGGAATCTCTTTTCGATCATTGAGTTTTTTGAAAACTTCCAACGCCTTTGGTAAATTCCACTGACTATCTTCCAAACACCTAGAAGAAAAGTGTATATATACGTATTATACAGTACACAGAACAATAACTGACCATATACAACATTACATGTATATAAAACATTACATCACACAATACACATTTGATTTTCATTAAACTATTTAACATTTAATATCAATATGAGATTGTCTGATACTTATCGAAAGAAAAATACGATTGTGTCAACTTTCTAACAGGGGCTGCTTAATATCACACATACAATATACAGGACCGTAGCTAGGATTTTGTAAAGGGGGCGGGGGGTCCGTGACATTAAATACTGTGGTCATCACACCAGGGGCTCGATCATTCTAAACTATTTTACTGGCAACATATGTTGGTTCGTTTAGCCAGGATTTCGTAATGGAAGGGGGATGGGTGACATGAAATACTGTGGTTATCACACCAGGAGCTCGATCAAACTAAACTATGTTACTGGCAACATAATTATATTGGTTTGTTAGGACAATAAAATGAAGATATATTAGTAATTATTTTAATAATAAACTATGAAGAAATCTCGAGTAGAAAAATAAAAATAAGTATTGAAAAAGATTTTATAATATCTACGTTCCTTCCTCTGTTCATTCAAATAAACAATTTTCCTTTAATTATGACCTGAACTATTATAAAAAGTACATATCGAATAATATCTTATAAAATATTTTACAATATCTGCGTTCCTTTCTCTGTTGAATCAAATGTTCACAGAACTTTCTTTCTACATAACTTGTTTGTTTTCATTATTCCGTCAACTACTGTCTGTTCCAAATGGCAGGTTATAAGGAGCAGTAGAAAACTGGTTCTGAAATAATATGTTTGATACTGGAGAGAAGCGATGACGAAAAATTATTTTTCCACACTGTTACAGAACGGCACTATGCTTTCGAAAGCTTGAAATTTCCCTGACCAGTAGCAGAAATTCTGAGAATTTGGTAACTTTTCTAGAAATTTCTAATTCCCTGACTTTTCCAGGATATCCTGCTCATTCGCCACCATGTATTGCAAGTAATGCAAATCTTCTCAAAAGAAAGAGTAACCAAAAGCTTGCTGTAACTTTTTATTTTTAACGCTCAGTTTTCTTTTTCTCGTTTCTTTTTGTTTCATTCTTCTTAACTTTTCTCCTTTCTGGTTTCGAAGGGGGGTCCAGACTCCCCCCCCTCCTTGGCTACGTGCCTGCAATACACCAAAAAAGTATTGGACTCCTAACCGGTAGATCAAACCGGTGACCTCTTAAAAGTGAAAGTGAGTACACTATGGCCATTGTACTTAATTAAAGTAGTCCTACATTCTACTCATAATTTTTAGACTGCTATCTACTTACGTTACAAGCACAATATATTGTATAGGTATGTCAGACTATTTTCCTGATATCACTGAACGATAAAATTTGTTTTCATAGCTGATACTATCACAAAGACACCTGCACATCGGATAAAACATTATACTCGTCAAAACCAGAACTCAATTACTTAATTACTTGTGTGTATGGACATGTAAAATGTGTGTAAGAGAAGAAAGTAAGTATATAGAATCCTGTACACACTAAAACAACAGCTTGTCAGAACTGTAGATATATAATCATAAATTAAAACAGATACTTCTCTAATAACAGATTTTTCTAATTTTCCAGGTCAGTAAAGTCTATACGTAGTTGTTGAAGATCAGATGTACTATCTACATTCGGTTGAGTGTGTAGTCATCTAATTTCGCTCTCAACACTTCTGTAAATAAAACGAGCTTGGAACACTATAGTGTGACGAAAGTAGGCGTAATAGAATTGTTCCACAGATCATTTGGTATCAGCGCATTCTTCGGGTTAATTTCATCTTGCAAATATGCTCCCATTAAGATTATTTTTCTATATGATTGTTTCTCACCTCTGTATTTATTTTACCCTTATTCTTTGAAAAGGATCTCTGTAATGTTTTAGATGATTTAGTGTTATATATTTTAAAAAAGTGTATGAGGTAAGTTTGTTTGAATATTAATTTTCATTCTATTCATTTCATGTTCATTTAAAATCTTTTAGTTCCTTTAGTTCTTTTTTATCAGATATTTTGATAAAGACTGCTAATACATCTATTATAAATTACTGTATTTTACTTATTCAATTCTAAATCTTTAATAAAGTCAAAATTGTAACAGCTTATAAAAGAATAAAAATAATTTATCTTTCTACCATTTGTATATACTTACTGTTCTGAATAATTATTTTTAATTCCTCTTATGCAGTTGTCGAACATCGAGATTCAAATTAGGTTTTTCGTCCTAATAAATCATATTTATTTCGTTAGTCGCTAAATGGCTATCCGTTCTTCCCTTTCTGTCAAATTTTAACATCACTAATGTACCACTGAAAATTCTTTTGTATGTTCATGTTAATCGGGAATCAGGTGCTTACTTTGAATATTTCTTAAATGTTTTTTAATCTTGTCGAAACATTTTTGCTAGTAGGGGCCGTGGTGGCACCGTGGTAGAGCGCTCATCTCTGTTGGATGGGATCCTTGGTTCGATCCCAACTCGCGCCAAATGAGTTTTATGGTGGACAAACACCGTGAGCATGGGTTTCCCCGAGGTTCTCCCGTTTCCTCCCACTTTATTCATTTCACCATTTCATTTCTTTGTCATCATCACCGTCTCCTTTAGAATAGCCGGCATAATCGTGGGACGTCAAACTTAAAGATTTCATTTCATTTCATTTCTGTTAATAATACCTATGCACATTCTATCGAACAAGAACTGACTTCAAATATATCACTGGTTTGTAATTCATTTTTACATATTTTTTTTTTTTTAAATATAGGAAGCTTTATTTCATTGATTCATTACCAAGCAGCGATGCTGCTATAGTAATTCATACATTGATAATACTAAAAGAATTGTTATGATAAAATCATCATTGTCTATCATTTTGCTAATTTCTGAGCGTCGTGACCTCACTGACTTTGCTAGTCATAAGACTAATGTACTGTAGTCATTTTGTATGATCTTCAGCTTTCCTTAACGCACACTGAACGGGCAAGCCAGTTATGTGTTTTATTTTCCTATCCAGCTGCAAGGAATTGTTATAAGTATTACTTGCCACGATAGCTTTACGATAAAGCAAAAAGAGTATTAAGATGCCCAATCTCAGATTTATTTAAACATTTAAAAGTATCTCCACATGGTATATCAATGATGTTAGAATTTTACAAGAAACGGACAAGAACTTTAGAAACAGGCTTCATTAAAGAAAAGAAAAGAAAAAGACTAAATTATCAAATGGAAAATTAAAGCATAAAATCTAGTTTCACTTTTCAATTGGACAATTAAAGCATAAAACTTACTTCAGAACCCATGGTGTCTTTAAGTTGGACAACTGAGCTAATGTTTCAACCATTACATACTTGGTAAAATCATATAACGCATCCTCAGGAATGACACTGGATATGCTGAAACTTTCTGATTCTGTTTCTGCTGTCTGAAACGAATTCTGCAAAAATAAAATGCAATTGATCAAATTTACTGGAATAAATAATGTTCTCCAATAAAATTCACAATGATTGAAAGACTAGTTGAACAACTACTTTAAAATTAGGTATAATTTATCCGCTTACGTATATAACATGGTAAATTGTCAGTATAAAAGTATAAAGCAATTACATCATGAATTTGTCACAAGGAAAGAGAAGTCTCAAAATTGAAAATAAACCTACAGGGCAGTTTTGTATTTATTACTTTCTGGAGGAAATAAAAATACAAAGAAAGAAAGAAAGAAAGGAAATAGTTTAGGTTCCAGAATGAAACCAATATACCTGTGTGATGCTGCTCCATGAACAAGTATGATATATAAAAATTTGAATTATTGCCATATGTATTTAAAATGAGTTATTGGCTTAGGGAAAGTGCTTAAATATGTGCTTAATAAGGATTGAGGGCAAGCTAGAATCTTATAGACAATTAAGCTATTTGGTGGTTCGCGGATAGCACGGTGATCTAAGTATTTTCTCAAGCTTTGTTGAAGGAAGTGGATAAATTAGAAAAAAAGTACTTCTAAGAATTGTAAGAGGCAAGTTCCACTAATGTAGTTTGCCTACCAAAATGTAAACATTAGTTTTTATCTATATTATAAATAATCTAATTTGATGGCAAAAATATGAAAATTTTACATTTTATTAGGATAATTTCTTTATAACCACATTGATAGCGTCTTTTATATTCAAGAAAGTTAATCATACTATAATCTATCTTAATTAAATACGTGAAAAAAAATCTGTTTCTCTGTGAAATTTCAATTTTCGCGACGTTACTTGGTTTCCAGTTCCCGGAGTGCAGCAGTAAAGAGACCAGAGGTCAGTAATATTAGAAACTGACACTGTTGCTAACCTAAATAGAAATCAAACCTCAAAAGATTAGGGAAGAGAAGGTATAGTGGTATAGTTAGGATCACTGACTAGAGACAACTGTTGCCTTGAAACCTACTCTATTGTTGAAGAATATATATACCAACATGTCAACTTTTTCCAGTATAGTAAATGCGAAAATTTTCTTCTGACCAGGATTTTCACACATTGAGGGAATGAGAGTTCCTTGAACGTGTCCTTAGTAAGCGAATCTAACAAAAAACTGTTAGCTTCTTTTGTCAGAGTTAACATATGAATGGGATATACAATTAGTAATTAATAATACTATAAAAATGTTCGTGGAAATCCCGATAATCACTAACGAATATTTTCCACGCGATGCCCTATCGATATTTCTTTTCCAGCACACTTTTTGATGTGTTTAAAAGAGTTCTCTTATAGACCGAAAGGCTGCGATTGGGGTATGTCTGGAGGAGATTAGCAGACACTCCGCTGCCTGAGAGGAGAATTATTTCCAAATCTAGCATCTTGAAGGATGACAACTCCAGGAATTTACAAAATTAAATAATATAATTGTATATCTTGATGCAATTATGTTCGTTATTTATTTCATGTAATTATTTAATAGTAATTTCTTCAAAATTTGGTAGTTTCAACAAAGGTGCAGACGGACTCGCCATTAACCGGTTGACATAGTAATTCGCAAGTTCGCCACCAAAGGACAGAAAAATCAAGAGACATAAAGCATTGCTCGGAGCACTCATAACATTACTGAATAGTGGTAGACAAGATTCGGTGAATACAATGTGTGGCACAGTGTGTTCAAGCCAAATTGCTGAAGGGCCTTCTGGGTCCTCTTTGCCACATGTGACTTGGCATTGTCGTACAGGTCTGGCACATCCTTGCGATTCGCCAGTACCGGCTCCTTCTGCCACACTGCACAATGCACTCTTTACAACTGCTGAACAGAAGTCAGCAGTGATGATCTGACGAGGTGGAAGAAGCGTGTAATGCATCACTTGCCGACAATTCCACCCACAGAGAGCATAACCTTTCTTGGGTGCAGAGGTAGTCTTGAAGTGTGAGGAACAGAGTCACGTGGCGACAACCACTGTCTGGTACTCTTAGGAGTGTCATAGAAGACCCACTTTTCATCAGCAGTGAGCAAGCGGTCAAAGATAGGTGTGTTCAGGTCTCGAGTGAGCAAGGATAAACAGGCTGTCACTCGTTGTTCCTTGTTGGCTGCCGACAATTTATGGGAGCCCACTTGCTTAACTTATATGACTTTGCCATCCCATACAGGTGCAGTTTGACTGTTTCAGCGGAAACATGGAACCTTTCTATAAGTTGACCATACGTTAGACCACTGTCTTCATCGATGGCTGCTTTCAGGACCTCGTCATCCAACACATGTGGTTGTTCACTGAGAGGTGTATCCGAAAGGCTCACATCCCCTGAACGAAATTTCCGGAATCAATGCCTGGCGGTGCATTCGGTCCCAAATGCTTTGTTTATGTGGCGACTTGATGCGGCAGGTGACAGGCTCACTTAAAAGTCATACAACACACACACGTAAACAAACTACTTTGATATCTTTATTTCTCTTCGACACTGCAGAGTTATGACTGCTGTGTGTGCGCAACGTGCCTGTATTACTGAAAGTTGATGGTCAGACTAACTTCCGATCGCTTGGCAGGCACGTGTGTCATTTCTTTTCCTCTCTGTGAGCGTATGATTAATGGGACGTCAAAATCGGCAAGAACTTTTTTTTGTTACCTTGTATTAGCGCCTTTAAAAAAAAAAATCTTCCAAGAAAAGTTGAACAAACTTGGGATAGGTTACTTGCATTTGGCTGCTTGTTCCATGCGCTTATTGTAACTATTTCACTTTGTGTTATCCGTCCAGACCGAATTAACTGGTTTTTACCTGTTTTAAGTAGTCCGCCCTACTCAAACTATTTGATACGGTGTCATAAGTATCGAAGCAAAAATACTGACCTCATGAACTTGCTTTACTCAGGCCAACTTTCGACACGTTGCCTGAGCAAATTCGTTCAGATAATCTTAACGGACGAGCAAGATTTTGGGAGTGTCTGCTTCAGATACAAAAGAAGTTTAAGTAGATAACGGTGAGCAAGAATATAGCATGTAGAAATGTTGCAAACTGTGAGAGTAATTTGAAGAGAGACGTTGCTCCAACCTTGATCCACGATCGGAATTCTTTACAAACTAACTAAAAAGGCTGTTTTGTCACCCTAGATATTTTTGTACTTGGAGTTAGGAAAGTCTTCTACAGATATACCTGAATCGAAAACTGTCAATATATCTAATACGTACCCTAGGCTGCAGCAATGTGTGTCAAGCAGAAACGTTACTTATGTAACACGGTAGTAAATCCATTATTTTGACATTACTTAATGTCAGCATTTGATAACACCTCGCATACTTATTAAGTTTTCTACTATTCTCCAATATCGTTTCCGAATGGCCAAAGCATACATAAGTAAATAAAAAAAAGTTGATATTCGCAAAATTCAGATCCTGATCTGCCATGTGCGAATTCGGCACGCTAGTCAGCAAACCACGATGTGAACTGATAAAGCAGTTCATTTTAATGATTTCCATTTGAATGATTTTTTTTATCACTCTTTTCCTGGTCTGATTCTTTGGTAATTATTTTGTTTAATTCACTGTAATATTGAATGATTTCTTTCCTTGAAATATTTTAACATGAGAAATGTGTTGTATTAGTTTGAAAACTATTATATTCGGAATACTCTTCACTAAATCATTGACAAATAATGTTATATTCTGGACAACACCGTTGAGTTAGTACGAGTATTATATATATATTTGTACTTGAGGCTAGTATAACACTTTTTGGAACTCCTTTCGTCGGAAACCATATTTGCAACCTATACTTCAGAACTGTGGCAATAAATCTCATCAAATAACCCAAAGATTGCTACACCATTACGTATTAGGCATATGTTTTTGTTCATCATTTTGCAGCCCTATTATATACATAATAACATGACATAGTGGCATTTGAAAATAAAAAGTGAATACCGACTTGGGAACACTGCATTACTTGCAGCACTTGATGATAATGCTTTTAGATAGCCTCTATTGTATGAATAATTTTACTAAAATTATTTATAGATAGCTAAACTACATTTGAAGTTCCTTGAATTTATCTTGAACTTTTATTATTGTGTGGGTTCACTTTTCTCAAATCTTACTTTGTTATTATGCTCACTGGCACCTACAACTTTAAAATACGTACACTTTCGGAGGGGCTACTGTTTTCAGATTATGCAAAACCCAAGATTGAACACTGAATTCCCTCGTGGTTATACGGTTAGCGTACGTGTCTTCGGCGCGGGAGACCTTAGTTCGACCCTACGATGGAAGCTCATATGGTTCGGGTCCAACGTGAAGCTGCAGATTTATGTCTAATATAGCCTCGGTGTTGAAAGGGACATAAAACTCCAAATCAACCAACCAACACTGAACATAGTTCGAAAGAGAGACTGAAACGAATTGCTTATCACATACTATAGCTGAGAAATCAAAGTTTGGAAATGATATGTGCAAACGCCTTTCTATATGAAAATATGAGCCTTCAATTATATATAGTAAAGAACTAATTATTTTGTTAATTTAATCCAATATAAAATTATTTTTATTATACTTTTTTAACCTTTTCACTGGCATTACTTCAATTATTTCCACCCTATGCACAGTAATGTTTTCTGTCTCTGCTGAAGTCTGAATTCGCTACTCCCCTGAGCTGACAAGTATATTTTCTCACTGCACTTTGGACTACAAAATGTAGGTTATTACATTTTTTTTTAAAAATGGAAATTTCTCTCGAATTTAGAATTCACCATTGCAAAGTTTTACCTTCTTGCGGGAACTGCACCATCACATTGGCAAGCTTATCTTACAGCTTATAAATTACAAGACCATAACAGTCTAACTCTCTCTCTCTCTCTCTAATGAAGAGTTTCCTTGAGTAGGAGATGCGCTTCTCCACGGAACAGAAGTAGGTCCATAATTGAAAACAAAAGATTTACAAACTCATTTCCTTCAACTGTTCCAGATTTGATATTTTTAGTTAATTTCAATCATTTTCTAACTCATGTAAGATCAGTACTTTTTACTTTCTTCTCAAATGCGGTGCGTAGTGAAGTAATACATTATACACACAACGAATTATAATGTCATTGCTATATGCCACTCATAAGTCAACACGCTCCAAACAACAAAGATTGATCTTAAATTGGGGACATTTCCCGTGCATCAACTACAAAGTAAAAGCCTGTTTCAGTGCTTTACAGGATTACAACTGTTGCCTCCTGGTTAAAATGTTAGGTGTAAATTGCATTACATCTGTTTCTGATACCAGTACAAGTACCAATCCAATCTAATGGGGTTACAGGAGTCAGGACGGGAAGATACTTTTGGTGCTGACTGTAGCTCGCAAGTTTGGAAAGACAATTGTAAGATAGTAAATATATATTATAAAAGTAATAACTGTTAAATGATTGGAGGTATGATGGAAATATTGTCAGATGTGTGTTTGTGATGAAGTGGTAACCCCTACTGTATGTTATATTCCACTTTCCTATTAAAAACTGAACCAGTGTCCATGATGGCGGACTTCAAGATGACCGCCACGATGGTAGTGTACCGTTGTAGATACGGTTCTACCTCCGTCCAATATATAGTGTCAATCTCTTAATCATTTCATGCTTACAAGATACCTTTGCTTCATATTATACATTGTAAATGCATTTAAAACTTGAGGACGCTTGGGACACCATTTGTTGCTAATCAAATGAATTAATTTTTCTCATGTCGTTACTTTGGTATGATATAGAACCATTTTAGTGAGTGAGACTCAAAAAACTCGGAAGTCGAAAAATAAGAACCACACTCATAGGAAAAACAAATACAAATTGTTGCACATAAATTACGAAATTAAGAAAATTATTTTAAAATTAATAAAAGAAAAAAATACACTAAACAGAAGCTCACTGAACAAAAGTATAGACATATCTGTCTGACATGTACTTAATAGTGCTTTACACCTTCATAAAATTGAATAACCAGAACAGTTTGACTAGGTATGCACTCCGAAAGGAGCCCTGCGAACGCGGAAATTATCATCCTGTACAGACACTTCCTGGCCGTCAAGCAACTCGATGTATCTTTGCTCTTTCCAATGTGCTGTCATTGCAATAAAACTTAGCATCACAGAAAGATCACTAGACGAAGTGCTCATTTCCATTCTTTATAACATTGCACAATTCATAATTTGATAGCTTCTTGTCGCTCTTGATGTACGCATGGCCTGGTATCAGTCACATGCAAAGAAAAAATATTATCTAACCAGATAAAACATAACACTTTCTGGTCATGTACAGTTTACAACTGAGGTTTTGTGAGTATCTGTTAGCAAAGATACATTGCTCCACATCTGCATGCAACAATTCTTGGCTGACTGCAAAGTGCTTAAATTCATAATACGTGATTGACGGCAGTGATTCCCATCTGTGATTCTGCCGATGAGTATTAGTCGATTGTGTTACACATTACTGTCATAAGCCAGTATCGATTCCCTAATAAAATCAGAAACTCTCCAGATTTACCTTTTGGTAAGGCTAGACGCGGTAACTTTTTTTTAAATCGCTTTTCTATGACTTATTTTATCCAGAAGATCAAGACATGCATTGTATACATTCCTCGTCAGATCAGGACATGCATTGTATACATCATTCCTGTCAGATCAAGACATGCATTGTATACACCTTTCCTTGTAAATCTACGAACTTCGAAGCAGACACTAATCATAGTATTTTATATTAATCAAACTTTTTGAAATAAAAATAGCTCACTAAGAAAATTAGTATTCTTATTGTTCGTCGATCAATGTTCTGAATACAAACTGCTTTGTTGTGAATTTTATCTATCTTACAATAGATGTCTAATTTATCCGGTGAGCTTAGTGAATATAATACTATCTTACCTCAACTTGATCCTCTGTTGGATACGTCAAATGAAGAACATCATTACCAATAGCATAGCTATTTCCTTTACGAACAAGCACAAAAGTTCTCATAAATGAGATGAGAGGTGAAGAACTCGTTTCTTGTTCTTGCAACATACCACACACAGACACCGTCATGAAGTTCTTCTGTAAAGAAATGCAGTTTATTTCACTACAATTCTCATTCAAATACCTACAAAGTTTAGATCAAAATACACATAAAGGCACGCAATCCTAGACATAACTAGATGTAAATTGAAACTAGTATGTTTCTTAAAATAACAACTACCATCGTCATTATCATCAACATCATCCAGCTTCCGTTTGATGATGCAATATTCTTCGGGAAAATGCAAGAGGTTTAAAAAAAAAAAAAAAAAGGATCAGGAAAATTAAGAAATTAAGACCACTTCTTTCACATAAACAACTTCGAAGTGTTCATTCAGTTAAGACAGTTTTTCCCTCCACTACCAGCTGTGTTCTATGTAACGACCATCACTATAGACGATTGCCCAACAGCGCTCTTTCAACTGGACAATACTTCTTCTCAGGCGTCCAAGCGGCACTTTACTCCTTCCTATTGGGATGCTTTTAACAGTTCGGAAACTGCGTGCACCTTACGAGAAGAAAGGCGATGTGTCAGAAGTCTAACGCTCCTTGGGCTAGCATTAAAACTCTTCACTGGGATGTCAGTAAAGGGAACAGCAGAAATTTTAGTGTAACCGGATGTCTCGTTCTGATACAATTCCCGATTGGTGTCCACTCTATACAGTGTATGGTTTTCGTTATAAATATCCATAAACACATACCCCTAATAACATGCAATATTGATTTTCACATGGTTGGCAACGGGACACAGCTTCATTTTTCCCTGTAAAATATTCAACTACAGCCATGAAACCACGTGGGTGTTTTTCGGTGCACTGACAAACGAAACTGCCTCGTTCGACTTCTAAACGTGATTGCACGAGAATTTTCACAATCGGCCAGATACGTTCACGTCTCGTCTACGCAGACTACAAACTTTCACCGTTCTCCGGTAATTTAGCGCTGAGTTGATATTCCGTTTAACGACATGGTGACTTTCAACGCATGAACATTCGCTTTATGGATCATCTTGAGAAATAACTTTTTCTTTGAATGGCAGGGTGAATGGTTGGTTCGGACACACAGCACCGTGTTGCCATTGCACGCTGCCACTGGATCCTTCGACGCCGTCAATGTTTTAATTCCACGCAACACCGATGATGCACAGTCCTGAGGCGATCGCCCTTCAATCGTCGTACTGACATTCATTGCGGAGCGTTCTAAAGCAAATTCGTGTTCATGGCTCTGTTTAATTGCGCTTCAACAACTAAAGTGCGCATGTAAAACTTTACAATGGACCCTCCCCACAATCGATTTACTTTCGACACCAACAGACTTTGCACAACACGACTACGTTCCTACCTGCTGCCTCAGTTGTGCAACTTTTACATTTCTGCAGTGTACCGTGTCCTTTGCATTTCGTCTATATAAAAGCTGATAAGTCTCTTTATTGATGAGAACTTGATTAATTTTGAAAAGATTAAGAAGTTACTAATGAGAAGAAACTAGCGCCGATATTGAGATGTTCATCGATACCAGATAATAAAATATTATTTTAAGAATGAAACAAAAAAGCTTGTATAGTTCAAAATTACACTTCTTTAGTACATCATTCCGCTTGATATCTATTGAATCTTTATCCAAATTATGTGTTAGTTCAAAATAAAGGAACGAGAAAAATTAAACGTTACGTCATATAAGCTTACGGAGACGGACAACTGGTAGAATGAAGGTAACTCAAGGAACCATCGCACTAGAAATAAGTCTTCTAAAACTGAACTACCTTGCTTCCGAAAACAAAGAAAAATTGAACTATACAAATATTGTAATAAATTTACATAATCATCATTCATGATCTTCGAAACAAGTGATTTTATCTGGTGACGATAAATATACAACTGATTGTTCCATTTTCTTTTGATGGAAACCGATATCAACTTCTTCATACTTAAGTATCAACCTCTTTGTTTTAATATTTACCTTTTACTTTTCATCGTAAATCTTGCATTTAACCCTATTGAATTTTCTTATTAAAGATAGATTAGTTCGAAATTTTAAAAGAAATTTACGATACATGAAAAATTATATATAAACACGATAATTCACGTAATTCAAATAAGTAAAGGCGATTTAATAATTTTTACGTGTTGTCTTGAATTAAGACCAGAAGACATTTAACACATTTTTCTAAAAGGTAAAACAAACACTATTTGGCTCACTGGTGATGGTAACTTATACATAGGAAGTCAATTACAGAAATCTATTAAATTATAGGCAACTTGTCTTTATATAATGTTTAAAGTGACTTATAACACTGTACTATTAATTATCCTGTAATTTATATTATAAAAATGAAAGTGACTATGTTTGTGATTCTCTTGAACTGCCCACCCGATCTCCATCAAATTTCTGACGTAGATGCAGCTCTGGCTTGGCAGTATTTTTAGCTATTCACTTTGACAGCAGTACTTAGGGGATGGGAGGAGTTAAAAAAAAATAAATAAATAAAATAAAACTTAGTAACTCTTGAACCAGACGATAGATATCAATCAAATTTTCAACATTTGACCCGGGGTGCGTTTTATCATTTCACTTTGACGGAGCAACGTAGTGGAGGGGGAGGTATACTAAAATCAATATATATATATATATATATATATATATATATATATATATATATATATATATATATATATATATATATATAAATAAAAGTGACTATGTTCTTGAGTTAATAACTCCTGAACCACCCGATCGATCCCATTCAAATTTTCAACATAGATGAGGTTCGAACCTGGGAAGTGTTTTATCATTTCATTTCGACGGTAGATCTTAGGGAAGGGGGAAGGGAGGAAGGTAAATTTATGAAAATGAATAAAACTTAATAACTCTTGAACCACCGGTCCGATCTCGATCAAACTTTCAACATAGATAAGGTTCAGATCTGGGATGTTTTCGTTATTTCACTTTTTACGGTGCAATTTAGGGGAGGGGAAGGAGAAGATATATATGTAAAAAAAAAAAGTAAAAATAAAAGTGACTGTCTTTGTGACTTCATCGCGCTCAAACCACCCGACCGATCTTAACCAAATTTTCAACATAGATGAGGTTTGGACCTGGGGTTGTTTTTACTATATCGTTTTTACGGTAGAACTTAGGGTAGGGGAGGAGAGGGGAGATATCTATAAAAATAAATAAAACTTAATAACTCTTGAACCACCCGACCGATCTTGATCCAAGTTTCAACATAGATGAGGTAGGGGCCTGGATTTTTTAAATATATATTTTCACTTTGACGGTAGAACCTAGGGGAAGGGGAAGGGAAGGGTGAGATTTATATATAAAAATAATAAAATTCTTGAACCACCCAACCGATCTCGATCAAATTTTTAACATAAACGACGTTCGAGTCTGGGATAATTTTTGTGATTTAACTTTGACGGTGCAACGTAGGGGAGGGGAAGACGGAGATATATCTAAAAAAAATTAAATAAAAATGAAACTGACTGTCTTTGTGACTTCATCACTCTTGAACCAGCAAACCGATCTCGATCAAATTTTCAACATAGATGAGGTTCGGGCTTGACATGTTTTTTATCGTTTCCCTTTGACGGTAGAACTTAGGGAAGGGGGATAGGAGGGGAAGATATATATATATATATATATATATATATATATATATATATATATATATATATATATATATATATATATACAGACTGTTCCATAATTCGTGTTATTTTCTACAGCGCTGGGAGAAGATGAAGTTTATACACTATTAATGTAAAATTTGGCACTCTTATTGAGAAATATCTGAATTTTTCGAATTTCTAAAGAAAATAAGAGAAAATTGCTGTTTAGCCCCCCTTTTACGGTTGTAAACACGAAAGTTCATTTTCCTTATGGGGGATTCAATGTTAAATTTTAGAAGCAGTTTTCTCCAATAATTATTCGTGAAGATTTTGGAGCAAATGAGTTGTATTTGTTACAAAATGCAAAAACACTCGTTCATAAAGCTATTAAAGCCGTCTCAAACATTATTTTGCGAAGGTCCTCCTTTTGGGGGGAAAGGGGTGTAAAAAGGTGGTGGGTGATACTTACCAAAATCCCAAAATTTATTTTCGGAATGCCAGTAAGCGTGAGATTAATCACAAATGTCACAGAATTAATGCTCCAATGTCCTTACATGTAAGAGTGCCTGATAATGGGGCTACAGCCCCCTTTCAAAAATTAAAAAAATCACCATAAATATCCTTAGTAGGGACATACGAGAAGAAGGTATTTTTGTAAATTAATGTGAAATTTGGCGTCATTGTATCAAATGAGTATGCGTTTTTCAAATCTGGAATGTTATTTTGATAACGCACCGCCTTAGGGGGGCACAGGGAGCGAAGCACTCAATGATGGATCTTTATAAAAATTCAAAATTTTGTTCCGGAAATATCAGTGAGCGTCAATTTTTCACCACTGTCACAGAATTAATATTCTAATGCTCCTTGCATGTGCCAGTGACTTATATGGGGCTATAGCCCCCTTTCAAAAATAAAAAAAATCACCATAAATATCCTTAGTAGGGACATACGAGAAGAAGGTATTTCTTTAATTAATGTAAAATTAGGCGTCAGTGTATCAAAAGAGTATGCGTTTTTCAAATCTGGAATGTTATTTTGATAATGCACCGCCTTAGGGGGACACAGGGGGCGAAACATAACATGATGGATGTTTATAAAAATTCCAAATTTTATTCTGGAAGTGTGAATGAGTATTAGATTAATCACAAATGACACAGAATTAATATTCCGATGCTCCTTGCATGTGCCAGTGATTGATGTGGTGCTACAGCCACCTTCCACAAATCACCAAAAATCACGATAAATATCCTTAACAGGGACATACCAGAAGAAGCTTTTTTTCTATTGGTCGATTAATGTGAAATTTGGCGTTATTGTAATAAAAAGTTATGTATTTTCCAAATCTGAAATGTTATTTTGGTAACAGGGGACAAAGGGCGCGATTGGTAATTTTTGGTTTTGGAGGGCACACGGGCCGAAATATAAAAATTCCAAATTTTATTTTGGTAGTGCCAATGAGCATGAAATTAATTGCAAGGCGTACAGAATTAATGCTCCTATGCTATTTCCATGTACAATCCGCAGCAAAGAACCTGTAACATGAGCATGTAAGTTTATTGTGAAACTACACTAACCGCACAGGGAATCAACATAACGTCTAAGTGGCATGAATCACGCCAGGAGAAACCTCGGCGTCCTCCCCTGCACACTTATTTTGGAGCAAAAGACTTCGTCGTTTCACAATAAACATATATGCTCATGTTGCAGGTTTTTTGCTGCGGACTGTACCAGTGACTGATATTAGGCTACAATCCCCTTTCATAAAACAATAGAAATTTATAATGAATGTCCTTATACGCAAGGACCTACTGGCAGAAGGTAAATATTTTTCATTATTAAAGTGAAATTTGGCATTATTGTCGAAAAATGTTTGTTTAGAAAAAGAGCTAAAGCGACAATATGATAATGGTCATGTGTTGATGTCTTTTAGTGGCGTCAACTCAAAATTTGAGTGGCCTAACTGGAGTTTCAATGTAAAATGCGGAAAGCAGTTTGCTCTATATTTATACGAATTTTGCTGTAAATTAACAGTTTTAGGTAGAAAATACGATACCATTCCTCTTCTTCCTCCCCTTTCATCTATGATGGTACATGCGTTTCTAGTTTTATTACGCCAAACCTCCAAATTGGGGAAGATAGGCAGTAAGAAAAATTCAAACTTTTCGTTATTTCCCGTGAGCGTCAAAATATTTGGAAATATACCAAAATTAATGCTTAGAAGCTACCTCCATGTGCCAGCGACACTTTAGTGATTCAATTCCCCCTTCCCGGTCCCAAAATCATTTAAAGAACCACAACACTTTGTTTTATTATCTTCCATGCTTCTCTCTGGCCTATTCAGAATGCATGCTAAGAGATGTGTGTTTAAGAAGCACTGGAACACGTCCGAATCATTTGTTGGCATCCCACTGTAAGCTGATTTTAAGCAATGTCAACAAACTTTTGTTTATAAAACACCCTCTGATTCCTGACTCAACTTCTTGTTCATGTGTGCTGACAACAGTTTCAGACCTTTTCTTATCGCAATACACCAACGATTTACGAGTTAACGTGTTGACAGTTCAATAGGATTTCGTGTCTGTAATCAACACCTGGGTTAGATTGACTTCTTCGGAAATGGACATTACATAGTAGGTGAATCTCGGGGATAGACTGGCTTAATCATTTAATAATTACTTGTCGTTTCCAGTATACTTTAAGAGTGCATTCATACTGTAGTGTCCTTCGATCATGCAGTCTTTAACTCAGGATCAGCGTACTAATGTAATTGAATGGTACATTTTATCAGAAAAATCTGCAAGAGCAACAAGATCCCGTATAGTTAAAGAACTCGGATTAAAAGTACACGATATGCAAATTCACCGTTTGTACAAACAGTTCCGCAGCAATTGTTTTCACACTGCCCATCTTGCATCTAGAAAAAAGTGCAGGAAGATCTCCAAGTGTATCTACAGAAGAAACAAAAAGACAGGTGTTGTTATCTGTTACTAGTTCACCGCGGAAATCCCTTGCTCGTCGAAACTTAGGCTTAAATATTAAGGAAGCTACGCTACAAAGAATTTTAAGATGGTAAAACCATACAAGGTCCGAATGGTTTCTGAATTATGTGCAAGTGATTATGATGATCGTGTTTATTTCTGTAACTGGTTTATCGAGAAGTTAAATGAAAACCCTATGTTCTTATTTCAAATGATGTTTTCCGATGAAGCAAAATTCTTCTTAAATGGTTCTGTGACCTCATCACATGCAAGATATTGGTCATCGATACAGCCGAACGTGAGATCAGAAGTGTCAATGGACAAATGAGGAATAATGGTTTGTTGTGGTATAACTGCGACTGAGGTGATAGGACCTTTCTTTTTTGATGAAAATGTAACAACGCCATCATACCAAAAGCTACTAAGAGAAAAAGTATTTGCTGAACTTGATCGTTTAAATTTAGGTCAAAGTGATGAATTATGGTTTATACAAGATGGAGCGCCAGCGCATCGCTCAAATACGACTATAAATCTTTTGAGAGAGAAATTTGGGGAACGGATTATTTCTATGGGGTCAAGTGTCGAATGGCCACCAAGAAGTCCGGATCTTACACCATGCGATTTTTTCTTGTGGGGATTCCTAAAACAAATTGTCTACCAAAAATCATGTAACAGTGTAGAGGACTTGAAACAGAGGATTGTCCACAGTATAGAGATGATCACTCTAGATATGTTGGAGAAGGTTTTACAGTTTCTTTAGTAAATCGCATTAATTTATTTCTTGCTCGTTCAGGAGGGCATGCCGAGTAAAAGTAAGTTGATTTTATGGGCTTTACACTTAGGTTAATGATCTTTTTAAACAATTAGTGATAGTAGAGCCAAAAAAAAAAAAAAAAGTTGTTTTCAACAAAGAATAATTTCCAGCAATTGATTGTTATTCCTCGGGAAACATTTGTTTCTATTACAACCGTGTGTCCGTGTGTATTACGTCTGCAGTAGATACGAGTAACTTGTTATATGGAAAGTTGGATAATACGGTTATTGTGTAAGTAATGAAAATACATGCTTTTTCTTTTTACGAATAAAGCAAACAATATTGAAACTTTTAATTTTTTTAAATTTCACTTTTAATTTTTCAATTTTTCATGATGGTTCTGATGGTGTAGAAAATACGTAGGTGATTTGTGTGTGAGATTTTCTGCTATAAAAAGAGCCCTAATTGATTTTTAAAAATATAAAATTCTTTGATTATATTCCAGTGACACCATAACAACAAAGCTATATGCATAATCAGTTACACTGACAGAAGTTATTCATTTACAGTAATTTCCAGGTTTATTGTATTTTTTTTTTTTTTTTGTTTTGCAATAATGACAACTTACATATTAATTATGACATATTTATGTGAATTTCTGTGATTTTTGAAAGGGAGCTGTAGCCCATATA
Source organism: Thermobia domestica (assembly GCF_964235325.1). Taxonomy (NCBI): domain Eukaryota; kingdom Metazoa; phylum Arthropoda; class Insecta; order Zygentoma; family Lepismatidae; genus Thermobia; species Thermobia domestica. The sequence goes on along the minus strand of NC_137462.1, from coordinate 115,486,738 downwards.
AGTCACTGGGACATGCAAAGAGCATCGGAATATTAATTCTGTGACATTTGTGACTAATCTCACGCTCATTAGCATTTTCAAAATAAAATTTGGAATATTCATAAAGATCCACAATCTTATGCTTCGCCCCCTTTGCCGCTAAAGGTGGTGCGTTATCAAAATTATACCGAATTAAAAAAAAAAACGAGAGCGCCAAATTTCACATTACTTGATTTTAAAAAATAGTTTCTTCCGGTGTGTCCCTGTTAAGGATATTTGTCGTGATTTGTGGAAGAGGGCTGTAACCCCACATCAATCACTGGCACATGCAAGGAGCATCGGAATCTTAATTCTGTGTCATTTGTGATTAATTTGATACTCATTCACACTTCCAGAATAAAATTTGGATTTTTTTAATAAAGATTCAAATGCTTACGCTGCTCGCTCTGTGCCCTCCTAATCTGGTGTCACCAAATAACATTCTATATTTCAAAAACGCGTACCTTTTTACTAAGATAACAAATTATTTTACATTAATTTGACAAGAAATAATGGTTTCTCGGATGTCCCTGCTAAAATATTTATGGCTAATTTTTTATGTGATTTTTTGGAAGGGGCTATAGCCCCATATCAATCACTGGCACATGCAAAAAACATCGGAATATTAATTCTGCGAAATTTATGATTAATCTGATGCTCTCTGGCATTTCCAGAATAAAATTTGGAACTTTTATAAACACCCATCATCTTATGTTTCGCCCCCTGTGCCCCCTAAGGCGGTGCGGTACCAAAGTAACATCCCATATTAAAAGACACATACCTTTTTAGCACAACAGCACCAAATTTAACTTAATTGATTTTTTAAAAATAGTTTCTTCCGGTATGTTCCTGCTAAGGATATTTACGGTGAATTTTTAATATGATTTTTGGAAGGGAGGCTGTAGCCCCATATCAGTCACTGGCACATGCAAGGAATATTGGAATATTAATTCTGTGACATTTGTGATTAATCTGACCCTCACTGGCATTTCCGGAACAAAATTTGGAATTTTTATAAAGGTCTATCATCGGATGCTTCGTCCCCTGTGTCCCCCTAAGGCAGTGGTTACTAAAATAACATTTCAGATGTGAAAAAGTCATACCTTTGTGCTACAACGACGCGAAATTACACATTAATTGACAAAAAGTACCTTCTTTTCGTATGTCACTACTAAGGATATTTATGGTGATTTTTTTTTTAAATTTTTGAAAGGGGGCTATAGCCCCATATAAGTCACTGGCACATGCAAGAAGCATTAAAATATTAATTCTGTGACAATGGTGAAAAATCTGACGCTCACTAGCATTTCCGTAACAAAATTTTGAATTTTTATAAAGATCCATCATCCAGTGCTTCGCCCCCTGTGCCCCCTAAGGCGGTGCGTTATCAAAATAACATTCCAGATTTGAAAAACGCATACTCATTTGATACAATGACGCCAAATTTCACATTAATTTACAAAAATACCTTCTTCTCGTATGTCCCTACTAAGGATATTTATGGTGATTTTTTTATTTTTGAAAGGCGGCTGTAGCCCCATTATCAGTCACTCTTACATGTAAGGGCATTGGAGCATTAATTCTGTGACATTTGTGATTAATCTCACGCTTACTGGCATTCCGAAAATAAATTTTGGGATTTTGGTAGCATATCACCCACCACCTTTTTACGCCCCTTTCCCCCCAAAAGGAGGACCTTCGCAAAATAATGTTTGAGACGGCTTTAATAGCTTTGTGAATGAGTGTTTTTGCATTTTGTAACAAATACAACTCATTTGCTCCAAAATCTTCACGAATAATTATTGGAGAAAACTGCTTCTAAAATTTAACATTGAATCCCCCTTAAGGAAAATGAACTTTCGTGTTTACAACCCTAAAAGGGGGGCTAAACAGCAATTTTCTCTTATTTTCTTTAGAAATTCGAAAAATTCAGATATTTCTCAATAAGAGTGCCAAATTTTACATTAATAGTGTATAAACTTCATCTTCTCCCAGCGCTGTAGAAAATAACACGAATTATGGAACAGTCTGTATATATATATATATATATATATATATATATATATATATATATATATATATATATATATATATCAGGGTGGATTGATTTAAATCAGTCTGATTTAAATCACGATATAAATCAAGATTTAAATCACTTGATTTTTTTAATAAAAATCGTTGATTTAAATCGAATTCCGAAATAAATTAATTTAAAGTGAAAATAAGTAAAATCTAGTTTTTGTTCCGTGTTTTCGATTATAGAAGTTAATAATCATAATACAATGAGACTCAAATGTACAGTATACTATGAAATCAAGTGTCATGCAGAGGATAATTAGGGGAAATCCCGTTCTGAGCAGGTAACGGAGCAAATCCTGCTTTCTTCTTCTCGTAACATTGGGTTGGGTTTTAAAATCGTTAACTATTCCAACGCGGAAATCACCATCGACATTTGAGACGAAAATTCTTTTTTGTGTGTCTGTTTGTTCCTAGATAATAGGGCGTATTTAGAGCGGTCCTATCCCCTCTCCAACTTTTTTTTTTTTTTAATTTTATAACTTTAGGCGAAATCTATGTATTTCATGCTGCAAGCTAGTTCAGAGTTTTTAAAAATAGGCCCCTGCCAAATATTAGTAACTTTTGTGATAAAATGTGTCATTTTGATAAACGTTGCTGTTCTTTTTCCTTAATGCTTAACCTTTTAAATTAAAACTCTAAATTACTATTTTTAGGTGATAGGGTAGAGTCTTCATTATTCAGTTAGAAAGGTACCAATAAGGCTTTTTACTTAGTTTTCTTCAAGACTGAAGGCTTTTAGAACACGTTACATATGCCTTCACGCCTTTCTGCGTTGAGGCATAGTGTGTGATGACGTCATAAATTTAAAGAGATATTTTTTGTTATGCGTATTATTATTTTTTGACGGGCTACCTTTCGCATTCAGAAGACTGAAATTTTGCACACTCCTTCAGTGCACCCCTTAATAATTTTCAGATGTTTTCAGATCTTTGCGTGGAAACAGCGGGGTCCAGAGGGGGGCAAAAATGTTTTTAAAAAAGGATATTTTTAACCAAAAATAGCTTTTTTCGTGATTTTCCCGTCTCAGATGAAGACATATGAATGGTACCGTTTGAAAGGCTGTTCTATTCTGAAGAAAATGATGTTCGTACTATGCTCCTATTATAAATAGGGATGTCTCAGGAAACTGTTAGCTCAGATCCTATTTTATACGGGAATCTGGAGTATTTGGGGAATATTATTTTTCGCGGGCTTACTTCTGCACCTACAAGATTGAAATTTTGCATATTTACTCAGTGCATCCCTCAGTATTTTTCAGATTTGTTTCAGATCTCTGCCTTAAAACAGGGGGAGGGGTCCACAGAGGTAAAAAAAAAATTTAAAATATATTTTTAAAAGAAAATTCCTTTTTTTCCTGATTTACCCGCCCCAGATACATGGAGACATTTCAAGGGTGCCGTTTGAAAATTTGTTTTATTCAGAAGAGAATAATGTACAAATCATGATCCTAGGATAAATAGGGATGTCTGAGGAAATTTTTATATTACATCCGCGTCCTCTAGGGCATTGTGGAGATGTTCTTAGCTCATTGTTAAATAGTTTCCTGACCCTTACTACTCAAAATAGAAGCTTGAAATATTGTGCACACATTTAGTACACCCTTAGTATTTCCCAGTTGATTTTGAGATCTGTGTTAACACAGGGAAATCCAGACGGGATCTTTTTTTTTTAAAAAAAAAAAAGTTAAAAAAATGCAATTACTCTCAAAATTTCTCGTTTCAGGGACATGATAGGGAAATGTGAATCTTACCGTTTCAAAAGCTGTTCTATTTTAAAGCGAGTGATGTATGTAACATGATCCTAGGGTAAATAGGGATGATGCTGTAGCTGCTTGACTGAAAGTCTATAATTTACCTTTAAAAGGAGCCATAATTTAAAAGGGTTAAGAAACGTTGTTTGGGATTGATATGAGTTAACGATTGGAATAATTCAAAATTCAACCTCAATACTTTCACTTAAATGGCATAATTAACATTTAATACTAATTCCTAATGCTTTTTCTTCAGTTCGCGACTTGTATTATACGAGGAGAAAGATTTGATTTAAATCAAAAAAATCGATTTAAATCAAAAAAATCAACAAAAATGATTTTTTTAAAAAAAATCATGATTTTTTTCCACCCTGATATATATATATATATATATATATATATATATATATATATATATATATATATATAAAACTTAACTCTTGAACCACTGGACCGATCTCAATTAAATTTACAACCTAGATGAACTTTAAACCTGAGATTTTTTCCATATCACAGACGGTGTAACTTAAAGGTGGGGAAGGGGAGACACATTTAAAAATGATCGAAAATGACTGATATTAGTGTCGAACCCACACTTTTCGGGGACTCTGAAATGAACAGTGACACTTCTGATGCCGTTTAAATCCAAATTCAGCCCCGCAACTTGGGGGAAGAGGAGGGGGAGATATATAAAAATGATCGAAATTACCAATATCAGATTCAAATTCATAGTTTTCGAGGTCGCTTAGATGAACAATGACACTTACGATGCCGTACACTGCAACATGGGGAGGGGAGAGGGACATATAAGAATAATCGAAAATAACTTATATCAAAGAGCACTTTAGTAATAGCAAGAAGTGTCTGACTAACGGAACATATTACTATTTTTTCTTAATTTAACCCAGCGAAGCGGGTAATTGATGCTAGTAATATATAACGATAAGATACAGAAAAGATATATGTATTCTAAATGTGAATTAATGTTGGGTGAACGTGAAAAAGATAGTACAACGACTATTATGCACAAGTAAACACAAGCATACATTTTTTATGTTCATCAGCCAAAGATATAAATAAATAGAAGCAGGAAAGGTACCACTTGTGAACACACCACATTCATAAAACTGTTGTTCAACCACTCCAAATCAACTTATTTACTTAGAAACAACATTCCAAATACAGTCTTACTTGAACAATATACTATAGAAAAAATTGGCGAACAGAGATAAGATGGTATTTTTGGAAGGAAACTGATATTCTACATATATGGAGGTACCTTTTCTCGCTGATGGTACTGCAGAGAAACATTGAAAAAAAATGTCTAAGTTATTACTTTAATGGAGCATTTTTAATATATATACATATTGTTTGTGAAAATTGCAATACTAAGAAGGAACTAAAGGAGTCCGTGCAAGCTCTCAAAATTTTTATGACGTACGAACAATTACAATTTTATCGGGATGGCCCATGCTTGGGCCCAGTAACACCCTCGGGTCGGTGCTCAACGTACTATTGCAAGAGAGCATTTATGTAGCACTCAGGTGGTGAAGTTCCTAGAAACACATTGGAAACGTGTGGGGCAACTTCACAATGCCTCATCGACGTCAATGGGCGCAATGTAATTAAATGAATGAGTTCAAACGAGACTGCGTGGTTGGCCTATGGGAAGATAGCTTTGTATACCGCTAAATTGAGGGTTGTCTCCTTGCTAGGAATGCTCTTAGTAAAGTTAACATATTTTACATTGGCAATAGATGGTGTCAAAATTGGTCAGAAAGACCTTTACTTCGTTTAAATGCACGGGATCTTAATGTGAAAACTTCTTAAATGGTTTAAAAAAAAAGTCTCGAATAATTACGGAAGGCAGATAGCGATGGAGGCGGGGCGGTTGAGTGAAAATAAACAGTAAAAAATGAGAGTAGATATACGGAGGAATAAAAAAGAAAGAAAAAATCCTAATAGATACCAATAGCTAGAATCCATCACATGATATACATTGAGACGCCCATTTTTTAGCATTAGTCATAATAAATAGTGAAATAAAACAAAAAGAAATCTGAAACTAAAAGAAAAGAAAAAAAAGTATAATGCCTTTTAGCCTAATACAATTCGTGTCAATAAGAAGTAATATATAGACTTGAACTACAATTTATTCTTTTAAGCTGATTAAGACAAATGCAATATTCCACTTTCTCTCTGATGCTCAAATTGCTCAAGTAACAGGGCATACTGGCAAATAATAACATTAATATATAATTAAGTTAGTTTGCAGATAAATACACAACCTTTTACATTAGTTATTTAGAAAATACAAGGCCGCAGATTTAATATTCCGTTAAATTTCACGGTTTTATATTAATTTCGACTTTAGTCTACATGACATCGAAGCGTAGTACTTTCCGAAGAATTTAATTTTCTTCACTATCAGTCTAATTGAAGGATTTTAACTCAATGAATAGTAAACACACACTTCAACACAGTATGTCGAGGATTTACTTAATGCGAACGCCGGGTGAGTTAAACGTACAAAGTTGAGTAAACATGATGCATATAGTAATATGCAGTTTACTCGGAACATTTACAAGTAAAATGAATATCTATTGCAACAGAAACAACACATGATCGACTGCAGGAAGTGATTCCGACGTAAGTTGAGCTCCAATATTTCCGTCTCTACCCTTTACCAGGTATTCTTAATGCAGATTTATACAATAGAAAGATAACCTCTTAAACCCTTTGTAGAGGATAAATAAATTACTGCGGTTATACAATATACACCATAATAAATTAATTACAGCAAATCAATTACTGTACATTAATCATTAACAACTCGGCTTCAGAAGAAAGCTCAACTGAGATCCCAACAAAATTTGAATTCTGACATTTCCCACAAGTCAACATTTGTATTACTTAGACCAACCAGATATAAACTTGACAAGAATCTATGAAATACACCCTTTAAAAGTCAATAAAGCAGAATCTTGTTAAATATAACGATAAAAGTCAGTTTAAAGTATTTGTAGTATAAATATTAAATATGTAATGTGAATTCTTCAATAAGGTAATATTTCTGTTATGACTTAAATAATACAAAATATTATACATGCTAATAGTTAAAGCTTTTAACCACGACTTATTACGATTTTTGATTGTAAAATATATCGCTCAGATTAGATAAGAAATGTGTAAATTAACATTATATTATTGTATATTAATCATAATAGCAAGATGTCAATGGCTAACTACGTGGATTAGAAATAAATTTTAAAAAAGACGGAAAAACACAACTCGCATCAACGATTATAACTGCTAAGGCTTTATACCTAGGTACATATCAGAATGGAAGATCAGAAACATTTAGTATAAACCACTTACCTACGTAAGGGTATATTTAATGGGGTACACATATAAAACATGCTTGTATGGACATACTTAAACATAGCCATCGAACTAGCCTGACCGGTGGATCGTGAAGTTTAACTTAGTAGACTCATAGTTAAGTTTGTACCGGCAACGAACACGCTAACTGAAAATATATTACTTTACCGTACCAAGATATAACTGAAATTCTTTCAACTTTAATCTATTTCAGGTCTCTGTTATAACCTTACTCACGACTCATAATGAAAGAAAATTGAATCACAGTAAGAACACTGACGTTGCAATGCAATCTTGAAATAAAGACAAAGTCTGTTCCATTCACTGTTATAACCTCAGTGGTATTCTAAAGAATGCAAGGTAAACACGGCTCCACAAAAATTCCAGTCTCAAACCTGAATAATTCACAATAAAATATGAAACTACGTTGAACAATTCAAATACCATAAAATTTAGTTTAGAAGGAATTTCCAAACTGTAAAGCAGGTTAGTAACTCCATACATGACTTGCAAGTTGCATTGTCTTCCAGTTTTCGGTAGAATCTGAGGCCATCCAAACTAGTACTAATTTCTGGATATTACCTGGGTAATGGAGAAAAAATTCCCAACAGTCGTAAAATAGTCAACTGATTTCCGTAGATGCTATGATTAACAATCACGAAAGTCTGCATTTAATATATAGATTTCATTCTTTGCGAATGAATCATGGCAAATAGTTTATCTCCAATCATCTCTCCTTTTCCTGGAACTTACTATATTAATTACATGTTGAGTATATAGCACAAAGTCCTATTTTTCATAACTGAGGATTTCAGAACGAAAACTATACATCCTCCTCTATGATATTCACGCAATCAGTACAAATATGTCATACTCAGAGTGAACTGACTTAATTACCTTTGCGATTCTAATTGGTTCCTTCAATTTGAACCCTGTCAATAACCCTAATTTATTAAACAAATAAAAACATACTAGCTCTATATTATACCATAAAACAAAGGTATTAAGAATGTTACTGTTATTGATAATAAGTAAATACCACGAATAAACAAAATACTGTTCAAAGAACTTTCCTTCTCTCTCTCTCTCTCTCAAACACCATCCAGGGGAAAAAAAGAAGCAGAGGAACTAAAACGCACAACGGCACCACAGACTATAACGAAACAGATTGTCACCAACACCTGAGGATTGAAGACATATTTGACCCTCTGCCATTACACATCAATGAGAAGTTATATAAATTACACGTATTTTGAGATGGAACATGTGAAAGGTTTTGTCACAACTGGTAAGCATACAGAACATGTGTAGAAACAAAGGGGAGAAGAGAACCTTACGCAGTGAAGATCGGGCAGTGGACCGTGCAATGCGACCACATTACGGAATAACCTACATCCATATGGCCGTGACGAACTGTACAGAGTTATCTACAGTATTAGATCGACACTACAACACCCTAGCGGGTTCACAGTTATTTGTAGAGACAGCACGAGAGCGTGGTTTCGCTGGACTGGCGACACGTATGCTTTTGCATCAGCTTTAATTGATCCAGAACCTACACCCTCACGTTACAACAGACGTGTGAACATCGTCGCTGGCGTGCCTATGTCAGATGATTATGTTTCCAGACGAATCTAGCTTCAATCTGTTCTACAGTGATGGTAACATACGCGTTACACATTATCGTGATGCGTACATTTGCTATCGTATATTGGGAGCACAACAGCGGTTGTAGGGAAAGTGTGATGGTGTGAGTTGCTATTGAGAAACCAGTAACCTCGACTTCTAAGCATTGAGGACACTTTTCAGTGACGACTACATCAGAGAAGTCGAGGTTATACCCTTTCTTCAGACACCTTTGGACGCCATATTTCAGCAGGACAACGTTGAGCATGCCTTCTTCGAGCAGCGATGGGGACCACTGTTTTCCTGGTTTGCACAGTCACCTAACATGTGGACCATTGGACAAGAGTATGACACACTTACAGACTGCAAATAACGATCTCGTTCAAATGCTCACATGGAACACCGTATTTTAATGTTATACACGTAATCTAACTCCATTTCTTTTTACCTAGCTAAACCCTGTAAGCCCATTCGTTGATCTCAATATCATACGTTCATTAGAAGCGTGAAATATGTTTATACATATATATGAAGAGTACGGGGGAATAACGATGAAAGTCCATTTTTAACGATTTTTATTTTATGGACGCCAAAGATAGAGGTCAGCATGAGCTTTCTGGACATATATTCATTTTCCACAGAAACGCTTTTAGTCCCATGTAAAACGAGTTTTTAAAAACCTTGAAAGAGGGAAGAAAGATGAATGTCACAGCATACGCTGAATAAACGATGGAAGTCCAATTTCCTGCTGAACAAGTCTTTGTATTGTTACACTTTCGATCGAATGATAAGATTGTTTCGCGACGCTTTTAGCTGTCAGTAGAAATACGCCTTTACATAGAGCAGTCGTGTTGCTGAGAAATGCGTTAATAATAACACGGTTTTGGAGTTAACATGGATGTTAACTCGTGCCCAGGTGCAAATTAACGTGGGTAGAAAAGAAGAGGACATGGACGTGTGTCGGACGCTTCCAAAAAAATACGCCAACAAACGCATGAAACAGGTGCAGACTGTAAGTGTAGAAGAGTCAAGTGTTTTGAAAGTGTACACGGAAGTGGCAGGGATAATATCATCAGTCATTTCAATTCTTTGCCTGATCGAGGTGCTCAACGGCTCCATTTAAGCGGTTTAATTGAAGTTAATCTAGTGAATAGGAGGCGCCCGCGAAAAAATCAAAATGAGGCTCACCTTCGTGATAATGCGTACAAGTCCAAAGTAAGGGTTCAAAGAAATGATGTGATGGACGAAATACCGGTTTGCTACAAAGCATTTTTGGCCCTTCATGGCATATCAGCGAGAACTTTACAGACTATTTAAGAGCAGTTGAAAGAATGTGGTACGGTAGTCCCCGATAGAGGAAAGCACAAAAATCGACCACATTCTTTACGCTAGGAAACCTTACAAAAATTTATAAACACATTCAATCTCTTCGAGGTCGGAAAGCACATTACTCATTGAAGAAATCATCCAAGATTTATCTGCCGGCAGAACTCAATGGTAAGAAACTGCATCACATGTTTTTAGCAATGTATCCTAACAACCATTGAGTTGAGTTGATTTTAGTTTAGCGTCCCTTTCAGCAGCGAGGCTATATGAGACGTAGACCTACTGATTAACGTGGAATGCGAACCACATGAGCTCCCGCCGGGAATCGAACCCTGGTCTCCCACGCCAAAGGCGCGTACGCCAACCGCTTAGCCACGAGGAAGCTCCCTAACAACCATGTTTCATACGATAGTTACATGCGTGTTTTCAATACTGAGTACAACATTTCGTTTGGATATCCCCGTTCAGATACATATTGTGCATGTGATGCAATGAAGGCGCAAGAGAAACTATTGCAAGAAGAATTGGCATCCAAAGCGAACTCAGATGACGATGGCAGGAAGAAGGAAAAGGACCTGCATAATTTGCGTATTAAGAAAGAACTACATTTTCGGCAAGCAGAAACATTTTATTCCAGGAAACGTCAGTGTCGACAACACAAATCACAAAAGAAGCCGTTGCTATGGATTTTCAGGCGAATTTGCAACTCTCGAATATAGCTAGTAATATTGTGTATTATAAACGACAACTAACAGTGCATTTATTCAATATTCATCTGCTGCCATCGGGAGAATCAGTCTTTTATGGGGACGACGAGACAGTAGCTAAGAAAGGGGCAGATGAAGTCGTCTCAATGCTCCACCATTTCATATTTGAAATTCTATCAAATGATGTGAGGCATCTGCATATTTTCTGTGATTCTTGTGCAGGTCAAAACAAAAGTTTCACAGTATTTAGATATATATATTATGTTGTTGCATTTTGTAAGCGTTTGGACAGGATAACTATGACGTTTCCAGAACGTGGCCACTCATACCTGGAGTGTGACAAAAATATGGGACTCATTTCACGCTCTTCTCGAACTGAAGTTCCCGCAGATTGGTATGAGGTCATACGATCTAGCAGAGTCAAACCTAGCCCATTCCAAGTAGTCGAGTGCCAACAGAAGATGTTCAAGGCTTGGACACATTTCTTTGCCTCTAATGAATTGTACAAGAGGAAGTTACCTGTTCCCTCCAGACCCCTGAAGGAAGTCAAAGTAGAGATTGAACAGCCACGCATTATGTCTATGCGCTCCGCAAGTTATAAAGCTGCATGGGAAACAGTGGTACTTACAGAGGCAATTAATAAGAAGCAGACATCATTTGGGTTGAAGGAGGGTGAGTTCCTCTTACCAGGCGAAGTGTATTCCCATGAGTTATCAATATCTGTTTTGAAGTGAAAAGACCTGCAGGAAATCTCTAAACTTCTTACCACAAAGCAGTCAGTGATCTTTTATTCAAATTTACCGCATCAGGAATGAACATACAGAGATGTTTTCCCCAATTAGTAGTTATGTGCGTGAAGCATACTTCTGATTTGTTTTCATTTTAAATCTTTTTGTGGTTTATCCGTTCCAGTGATGTAGAATTTTCATTTAAAGTTAGAGGACAGAAATGTGACTTTCATCGTTTTTCACTCAATTTTCTGGACATTCATCTTTTTTTCCGCTTTTCTTTTTACGTTACAATGCTATTGTTGAATTATCTCCATTGTTACCAAATATAACCTCTTGGAACATTTCTGGTTCATTGTCAGATTGTTGACCTTATGCTTAATTCCATTTATTCTTGCTCATTGTATCAAATGCATAAAATAAACCGTTTCAAAGTTTAAAAAGCTAATATCTCCGAAGTGTGAAAATGTGACTCATCGTTATTCCCCCGTACTCTTCATATATATATATATATATATATGTATATATATATATATATATATATATATATATATATATATATATATATATATATATATATATATATATATAGAGAGAGAGAGAGAGAGAGAGAGAGAAAGAGAATACATATGCAATGTATAATTATTTATCATAATTTCCTTTAGCTTACACAGCACAATCTTTCCTAGCTTGCGCGTCTTGCTGGCCATTCATGTACCCTTTTATGGCATGGAGTATTTATCTCCATAGCAACCGTACCAATTATTCTCATTTCCATCCTTAGCTTTCACATCCTTCCGCAAACGGTCTGGGCCATTCATTTATAGGCACCACACCCCATCCAGTAGTGAATGTTGCTGTCTGCTTTCAAAGTTTAAAGATTATGATGAGATTTAATGTGGGCCTTCTCCTTTAAAACGATAACCCAAAAGGTTAAGATTGGGACGGCCAGCGTTGTATCGTTTTTGTCCTATGTGCACGTGCGGAATCTTGTTGGAATATCCACTGCTGTCCAGCAAACAGCAGCAGAACACCATGTTGACGGGCTTTACAACTCTTCAACAATCACTTTCACAGTTGATTGCACATGTTTTAACCTCCGCTTCACAGAAATGCAATTGTGGGATACTACAAATGAAAGCCCCCACCAAAACCATTACTAAAGCTAGGTGATGCTCCTTTTTCACCATAGGAATTTTGACTGTAGCCTCTTCAGAAGAAGCACTCTCTTTTCCCTTATTTTTCTTATGTTGCACAAACGTGCTGTAAGTCTATGACAGGTACTTCGTCGGTAGGCTCTACTCCTAAGATTTTCTTTAATGCTTGACATGATACAAGGTGGGACTTTCATCTCTCTTGCCAAGATTTTCTGCTTCGTGAGCGGATTCCTGTGAATTCTTTGGGCAACGTGTTAATGGCTGCTAGTCTCCTTCTATCACGTGGTCCAAACGCTCTTACTCTATCAGTGACAGAGGACGTCTCATTGTGCCGGTTAGTGACCGATGATTTGTAGCGGTTTTAAGAGCTCCTAAATCTTCACTGTTATCTTGTTACATTTGTATAGTACAACACAACAATTCGGTTCTGTTTTGACTACTCGCTTCGTCTTCGTATGTAACTAACAATCCTCAACTGGTGTGCTGTGTTTATATATGTCCTTCGGTTACGTATATGAACTCCACAGTGGCATCTGGAACTTATTGCAGAGGCCTTTGTCAGTAAGGACAGGACATATTACAGCACTCGGCTTTTGAACTGTAAATACGTCGATGTTCTAGCCCTTCCATTGATCTAGTGGCTGGTGCTCGCGCTCCTTTAGTACGCATCCCGATGAGAAGATTGAACGCATTGCGATGGTTCGGATTCCACCTTAAACTGTAGGTCCACATCTCACATAGCTTCAGTGTTGGAAAAGGATGCTACAATTCATCAAACATAAATGTTTAAGTTCTAGTGTGTATGTGTTGACCCACTCCCTTCAGTTGTAATCAATTTAATGTTGCGAATATTGTAGGTGTTAAAAAAATGTACAAACTTAGGAGATTATACAACAAGACAAGAAAATTACTATAAAAAGAGGAAGAACTGTTAGCTTTACTTGAAAATGAATGAAAAGCAACGGTTACTAACTACTTCAAGTGCAATTCATTAAAATAAAATATTAATGAAAAAATAATATCTATGAAATAATATTTATATTCAGTAAGTACATACTTCGTTCCTGATAATACTCATATCCAACTTCGTAATTCTATTTGAGCTATATTTACAATTAATTGCACAACAACAATCAAAAATGAATTCCCTTTAATGAATATTTTATTAATAATAATAATCCATTCAGCAACTGCAATATTTTTGGTAGTCTTTTCTGTTGAAATCTGATCATCATGCCTATTTCCAAATGATATATTTTCACGATCGTTATGCCGTTATTTGCAGTTGACTGTCAAACTACAAACAACTACATGTAGAATTCATAGTGCACTCACAAACTACTTAGCAATTATGTCACAATTTGCTGAATAAAATCTCTACTTACCGTGCAATACAAAAGATCAACGGAAAAATTTATTCTGTCATGTTTCGTTTGAGGTAATTGGCGTAAAATATTAACAATCTTTAAGTTTCCTTTACGAAGTAAATTGGATGTACTTGCTCTCTTCAGTAAGTTTCTATTCAGTACCTTGTATACAGGAAGTCTAGAACAACAAATATTCCTTTACTAATAAAGTTAGAGATTTAGAGTTACAACATTTAGCATTTACTTCTTATTTACTACATCGTATTTTTGGAATCACTATATACAAGGTTATATAAAATTGATTGAGTTCTTTAAACTACATGTTAAAAAGGAAACTAAATTATTTAAATCTAATTATTCAAGTCTGTCTGAATAAAAATGAGCTGACCTACAATGTTTTATGGTGAAATCCAACAGCGGATTGATTAAAGTAACATGTTTTGAACAGATTTCAGTATAAAAGGAAAGAAATGGAAGATACAGTCTTGGACTAAATTATAACTTACCCAGGAGAGCAATCCGATGTTAACGAAAACATAGCATCCTTCATGTACAAATCCAACAGCATTTTCCTGTACTTGGAATCATATATTGTAAAGTAATGGTCTACAAAAGTTTTTACAAATGTCTTCACTTTGATATTGTCAGTACCGAAGAAGTTCTTTCGTGACATAGGAACAAAAACAGTTTCGCTTACTCTTTCCCCGCCAGACTTTTCTGCTATTCTTTGGTTGTTTGTACTACTATCAGTTATTCCAGGTTTCGAAAAACACATTTCTACACATTCTTCGGCCTCAATGTCCATTGTTAGGATGGTAGTTTCTTCAGTCTCGTTTGTTGCATTTTGTGACAGTTCCTCACTTTCACTATCAGAACGAAGCATAATAAATTCACTAGAGGGTGAATGAAGTGATTCTAGTTTCTCTGTAGAGTTGACTATCATTTCATTACATTTTTCTGTCCTTTGTAACGCAGTCAATTCGACAGAGAAGCTAGAACGTTCCTCTGTAGGATTAATTGGAGTAATAGTGGGTTGTGTAATGGGTAAAACAAGGCTTTCTATTACATTAACTGTGTTTTTGGTAATACCCGATTTTTCTCTGGCATCTATGGTTCTTGCTTCTTGTGAAGTTGAACTCAGTTTTAAAGTATTCTCGACATCCATGTCCTCTACTACTGCACTGGTAACTTCGCCACTTTCACGTGATTCTTTGTCTCTAGAATCAGAACCAATTAGAACAATTTCTTCAGATTTCAACTGATTTTCAGATTTCTTTGTCGAACCGATAACCACTACACCCATTTCTCTTTCCGTACTACACTTTCCCTCTACATGTAATGAAGATATTTCACGTGTGAGATCAACCAAAGGTACATTGGGCTTGGGTTTTTGGTTGAATTGATTGTAATGTTCCAATATCACTAATTCTTCTTTTTCATTAGTATTTTCCGAATTTTCAGTTTCAATTTGGCTTGATATTCTTGTGCTTAAATCAGTGGGAGTGCCATCTAAGTAGCATTGGTGGTCCAGAAGAATTTTCAACAGCCGTTTCCTCTTCCTCTGATTGACTATCATCTTTTTCTCGTTTTCAGTACCAGCCTCTGTTTTTATGCGTCCTGTCTTCATAGTTACATCAGTGGAATCCTTTCGGGGAAAAGTGAATAAAAGTATTGGTAATACATGCGAAAATATTTTAAAAGTAAACCGACACAAAAGACAACAAAGCAAACACAAACTGACATATGATTGAAACATTCGCTTTAAACAGTATTCAATTAAACTTAATCTTATGTTATATAAATATACAATCACTTCACAAAAGTAAACAAGAGAAAAAACTTAGTGCTTCTCGTTTGATTTATCTGTGCGTGCGACAAAATTGGGAACTAATTTCGCTGTTTACAAGTGACGTCACTCGCATGGGAGGATTGCTAGAAGTATGATTTTAGTTGAGATACGTTTCTTGTGCACTTTTTGAAGAAAATCAAAGTAGTATCCTGAACTAAGTCAAATTTAATGGAATTAGTCGTGTACATACTTTAAGTCGTTGCGCGCTCAATACGTAAAACAATTTAACATGGAATGAAACACTAAAGCATGTAGATGGCTGCAAACCTAATTTTCCCATATCAAAATAAAACTTAAAGAATATCAAATAGTATATAATATCAAATATATAAAAAAATATATTAATTTAATTTGTGCACAGCAGTGGCGGAGCCAGAAAAACATCAAGGGGCTAATAAACTGCCATGCCAAGGACGCACAGGAAAGCATACTACATATACAAGGTGCATCATTTATAATGTCCAACCGCGATAACGGAGACACCAAATGAGAGAGAAAGCGAAACTTTACACGAAGCAACTTTAAGTAGGGGAACATCTTTGCATGTATTAAAAAAGAGACACAAAACAAACAATGTTCCCAACCCAATATAAAGTTATGTTTCTCCAAATACCACTAAGTCATATTATTACATATTTCAAGTCAACATGTCAAACGAAAACTCAATATACCATATTTATTATTTAGTGTGCAAATTAGAATGTTATAGTATCACAAACATCCAAATTTGCAAACCTCTATCACACATACAGCACAAACGAGATGGACGAGATAATGCACATCGAAAGTGCCTTAGTATTGGATATAATGGTCAGGGTATGACTTGTTTTGAATGAATAGGAACGAAGTTACAAGGGCTTGAAAATTTGAATTTTTTTGAAAGGCTTTATTTCGAAAAAATGCTAAGGTAAGTATGATATCTAATCACCACATGAAACATTCGTTGTATGTCTGAACAGACTTATGTACTCTTGCGATACCACATCAAGTATTTTATTTCTGAAACAGAGGTGAGCCAAATTGCAGGGGAGACAGATAAAAAAAACTTTTTTTTTTCTTACAGTCATGTAAGTTAGAAATATTATGAAATTAGTTAACAGATAGAAAGAAGTAGTCAACTCACTGCCGCTACAATCCATGAAGAGTTACAGCTAGCCAGATGTAGTACGTTCAGTGTGTACATGTGAGATCAGTGCATCAGCTCTCACGTGTCGTTATTTCTGACTTTCTGGACCTGAGTTCGCTACTTAATCAAATACATACAGCTGATTCCCAACTGTTTCATGGTACAAAAAAATGAAATGAAAGTTTTCAGTTTCATGACCCACGATTATGCTTTGGGAGGTTAAGGGAGGTAATGATAATGAACGAAACAGTGGAATGAAGAAAGTGGAAGCAAACGGGATAACACGAGAAAAAGCACGCAATAGTGGTTGTCCGCCATAAGGTCCACTTTGTATGAGCTGGGATCAAACTACAAACTCCACGCATCAGAGCGGAGCGCTCTACCACTGAGCTACTGTGGCCTTTCAGAATGATAAATAGGCATCAGAAAATGTCCAATCGAGAGTACAACCAAGAATCACGCACTACGAAGCCGCGTACGCTAATAATTCAGCAAACAGGTTAATAACTTGAGCAACAGGTTTCTCTTTTGATGTTCTTACTCGCACCCTCAGACGGTACCATTTTGATGTTTACGCTGATGAGAAAGAGTGCCTCCCCCCAAAAGAAGAGAATTAAGTATATAACGAATTGGTTGAACTCTTGTGTAGGTTTAAAGCGGAGTTTCTGGGAACTAAGTTATATTTTTAACATGACTGTACAATACTTGTGATAAATTATAAGAAAAAGGCATTATCGGGGATGAAATAGAATATACTACATACTAGCAGAATCAATTTTTGGTATTTAGGTATCACTATACTAAGAGGTGATAGGTTTAAGTACATCAGTCCTTCTCTGTGCCATTGGTCTACAGTGTGGATTTATGCATATATTTTGAATAGTATGGTTGAAATAAAATATACTAATTTTAATATCAGTTCTCGCACTTCTGTTTACTGCACACGCAGCTGTTTGATGCTGTTTTATTAAAGGCAACATGAGTCTACTTTTAACTTTTTCTGAGAAAAGTTAAAAGTTACGTAGTAAAAACATGTGGAAAAGTGAAAGGATAAAAGTTAATTAGAAGCAACTACAAAAAACTTCACTTCACAAACACTATGACAAATTGAATCACCGTACATCACTGTAAAGCTAGTTACTGTTCACTGTTCTTATTTTTACTGAGTATTTCTTTGCAATTGGCGGTAGTATGTGGTAAAAGCATCGCTTCATACTGAGTTAATTTCATCTTTGCCCAGATTAAGTGGAAGTTTTCTCAAAAACATAACGAATTTGTTCATACTTCATCAATCAATATTCTGAAAACAAATCCACATTGCGATGTATGTCATTTGTCTGGGAAAAATCAAGAAGGGACAGTTTATTCTTGGGGTGAGTCTTCTTTCGGACGATTTACTTAAACAACGACACAGGCGATTTTCTTCATATTTCATAAATAAATATTTCATCAATAACTTGAAAATATAGTTTTCCATTTGTCCTGAAAAATGTACAAGGAGTTTTCTGGGGTGAGTTTTTCCCAGATGATTTTCTGAAAAACGACCCAGCGATTTCTTCATATGTCATATGTAAATATTTTATAAGCAACCTGACAATACAGTATAATTCATTTGTACTGAAAAAAATCTGCGATGGGGTGGTTTATTCTTGGTGTTTTTTGAACGATTTTCTCAATAACAAGTCACGTTCACATGTCATAAATAAATACGTATTTCATTAATAACTCTATTATTCTGGAATATTGTGTAAATTGTGAACAGATCTTCTCGGCCTAGCAGCCAGGTGAATACTGTTATATCTTGCGACGTTTCGAGGGCTGACATTGTCCTCATCTTCAGGCAAATATGAATTATTCGCCTGAAGATGAGGACGATGTCAGCCCTCGAAACGTCGTAAGATATAACAGTATTCACCTGGCTGCTAGCCCGAGAAGACCTATTCACAATACGTTGCCAGGAAAGCTTCAATAGATACTTTATTGTATAAATTATAACTAAAATCACAAGTGGTAGTTTTCTCTTGGGGATGAGTTTTTTCTTTTTCTTTTTGACAAATTTGTAAAATACCATCAACGTTTCTTTCAGGCATCTTTTGGGGAAGAGTGTTCCCCTGGAGGAAATTTTGTGTGTTCTAAAGCTTGTGCTGAAGATCTTTGTTTCGTTTTATTATTATTATTATTATTATTATTATTATTATTATTATTATTATTATTATTATTTAGAGATTAGGTGGTACCTTGTGCCTGTAAGCGCCAAACTTGAACAGATAAGTGTCAACTGAACATCTTGTTGCTAGTACTTCAGAAAAATGTAAAACAAATAGCTGTAGGCTTCATTAATACGTAGTTTTAGAATGCCTCTACCCCTCACGCGCACACGTTTTCTGAAAGAAACACTGAATACCACTTATGCGATTCTGTCATTATTTTATAAACAAATATTTCATTAATAACCCTAACATATGACCTACGTTATTTCTTATGGAAAACTTACAAGGAGTAATTTACTTTCGGTGAATTTTTTCGAAAACATCTTAGAATTTTGTTCCTATTTCACAAGAAAATATTTCATTAATAACTGCAGCACAACCTGATTTAGCTTAAGGTACTGGAGGGAGAAAGTTTAGTGTGGTGGCCCATGCCTTTCATTTACTTTTGCAGGGAAGTGCGGAACCAAAGAAAGGGTAATCCATTTCTCCGTAATCATATTTGTTGGTTGTTGATCTTGTTTGTACCATTAGATTAATAAAGACTCTTGAAAATCGTTCTCTCGTCCTGTTTATATGAGACACTGAATTTCCTGACTGAGATCCTCAGTAAAGTCTCAGAGTAAAACTGTTCTCCGAAAACAGTTTTTTTTTTTAATTTTTTTTTTTTTTCCAGATATTCATCTTCTGAAGCTATAAAAGTGTAATTAATATATTTGCTAGCGGCCGAAGGTTTGCGATATTCTGAAATAACAGTTTTATTATAGTGATATCCAAGAAATTAAGCGTACCATTATTTTTATGTTCCACGATGAACTTAATTCTAGAATGTATCTAGCTGAAATCATCAAGAACGTCTTTTTAAATCCAGGTTGCTCGTGTACAAAATTACGTTACTATCTGCATAGTGAAAGTGAGTATTTATGTAAGGAAATTTCAAAATATTAGTTTCAGGTTATCATCTTGGTAGTGAAAGTGAGTACCTGAGTTAAGGAAATTTAGACAGAATACTGGTTACAAACATAAGTAGCATAATGTTGGAGTGTAATGGTTAAAGAGTGTTCTCCATAGTTAATATAATGTCCTGCCGGAAAACCAACTCTTCAAACATAGAAAAATATTGTTTCCCGGGCAAAAGACAGTTAGTTGTGACATTAGATGAATTTCATATGGATTTAGTTTCAATTTGTGCAGAGAACATTCCAAAGCGCGTAGATTTAGGTCTACAGATATTCAGGAAGCCAAAGAAAGCCAAACGAATTGAATCTGCAGCTACAAAGGATTCAAAATCGCTTTTAGTTCGAGGCTGTTTTCGATGGTATATTTAAACTGTTAGTCAATTATTAAAGCTTATGGTAGAACCAATTGGATAGCAGCTAAACGGGACTCAAATCTGGCTATTATAGGCCTCAATGGTGCACCAGATTGGATGTATGTTAGGAAGACCATATACGCTGAGTTGTAGATTCTGAGTTTGAATTTACTCGTCTAGTATTATTAGGGAAAATTTAACCAGTTGGTTAGTTTCCGATTTACGATATTTCTATGGACTGACCTTATACGGGGTGAAATTAGACTTGTGTGCACACTCATGAATTTTATCATTACTGTTGTTTAGATATTATTGCTGTTGCCTTTCTCTCTTTTAATATATTAACGCCGCCGTTATCAGTTCATACTCCATTTACAAACATTGCCGTAATAATCGTTCAAGCTATATATTGCAAAAACTGAATTGAAATTTCGCTTTCATTTATGGGATAGATGGACCGTTATACCTTGAAATGTTAATGAACTGATTCCACTAACAAACTCGGTCGAGATAATCGCTATCTATTGCAGTAACACGAATTCAAAATTCTCTTC
Organism: Thermobia domestica; assembly: GCF_964235325.1. Taxonomy (NCBI): domain Eukaryota; kingdom Metazoa; phylum Arthropoda; class Insecta; order Zygentoma; family Lepismatidae; genus Thermobia; species Thermobia domestica. The sequence continues at coordinate 115,465,551 of NC_137462.1, read as the reverse complement.
ATGTATGGAATATGGACGATACAAAGTCAACATTACCCGTTACGATGTTAATGGACTGACTTCATTAACGAATTGGCTGTAATTGCGAGGTAATTGCGGCTGCAAAAAACAATGTAAAAAATTGCTTACATATATTTAGGATATAGGGTATAGATGGAATACGGGATATGGGGAACGGTGGCTATAGATAATCACTGTTAGTCGCCGGTATCTGTTAATACGTTAACGGATTGACTCCATTTACGAACGTACCTAAGATAGTCGTTCTAGTTATCTATTGCGAAAAATAACTTGAAAATTCGATTACACGTATGGGATATGGGCAAAAAAAAAACCGTTAACGACACCGTTATCCGTTAATATATTAACGAATTGACTCCGTTAACAAACTTGACCGAGATAATCTGTCTAGCTAGCTACTACTACTACTACTACTAAAAAAAAAAAACAATTCAAACATTAGCTTACATGAGATAAAAAATATACGGAATAGTTATCAGTTATGTTAACGGACTGACTCTACTGATAAACTCAGCCGAGCTAATCGCTCTAACTATTTATATAACCAACGTTATAGCCGCCATTATTCATTAAGTTGTTATCGGATTGACTCCGTTAGCAAACTCGGCCGAGATAATCACAGTAGCTATCTATTGCTTAAAAAAAAAAAAATAAATAAATAAAAATCAGCATCTGTTCAAGAGTAATCGTGCGGAGTAACAGATGATCGGATTAACAACACAATCTTATCTTACTGCGTGGTCTTAAAGAACATAATAGTGATAATGTGTATTTAATGGAAAAAACAAAAACTACGATTGAAGGCAAAATTAGAGTACTTCTACATTCACAAATTAAAGCCTGTACTTAATTTGGACAAAGGAGAAATTAACACGACATAGAACGATCTTATTTCCAAATACTGCCACTAGTTGGAAAGAAAGAAAACCAACAGCGACAGTGCTTAGCTTTACAGCGATCAACAATGGTTCATTTGCTATAGTGTTCTGACGTGAAAAGTGTGTAATTGTTTCGAATTACGTTTTATCCCTTCACCTTTGCACATACTTTTAATGTTTAATTTTTAACCTTTTCCAGACTTACCGAAGTCACGATGAGGACCATGATCCTCAAAAACTTTCTTTAGTTTTTATATTTTAAATACTGTGATGAGTACTAAGCTTTATCTTTTGTTTACTATTGTGATTATTATTTCCGCTTACAATCTGTTCTTTCATATATGTATAATTTCACTTGACTGATTGTTTGAGGATTTATGGTAGATGACCAAAGCAATTTGTTTCCTCATGACGGAGAGATGTGACCTGAACGTTTAGACAAATCCGACTGCCAAGGAAAAAAGATTTCAACAACAGAAATGAAGCCACAAATTAAACTTTCAATGAATAAAAGAAAATACTGAAAAGTTGCTTTAAAAATAAAACGGAAGTTAAAATCGTTAACTTAGGGGGAATAGCAAAAACTAAATTCATTTAAAACTAAATAATGATTAAAACAATAAAGAAACACTACTAGATAAAAAAAAAAAAAAAAAAAACTTTTAGAAGAAATAAAAACTACAGAGAATGTTTTGTGTGTATAACATGAATAAAATCAAGTACTTCTAAACTAAATGGAGTATTATCTTCTGAAGTTCACAAAGAATGTGCTTTCAACTGTAAAAATAAGTTTTAAAAAGTCTGAAAGCAGACCTTCTGAAGGTGCAAAATGTGCCGAACTTGAAGCAGCTAATGGCCATATCGGGTTAATTTACGACGCAATGAAGATTTGAGGAATAAAGTTGAAGATAAATTGAAATACCTTCAAATGTAAGTAAAGAATCGATAAGAAACTTTAGTAACGTTCTACTTTGTGCAAAGCTATCTACGAGTATTATATTCTATGTCATAGGTAATGCAGTGCTGTCAACTTATTGTGAACTCCATTAGTTTGAAATTGCACCACGTCAAGTTATTACATCATATACATTATAACTGGATAACATTGAGGTAGGAAAGAGTAAGATTCCAACCCTAGATTTCGATATAATAGTATGCTAACCACTTGACCACAACGATTAGTGCTGAAGGAAACTGGTATAAGTGTTCCCGTCACTTCCTCTTTCTGACTTGATTTTGTGATGACTATTTTGTTTAATTCACTGTGATATTCTTTGTTTGCTTAAAATGTTTTGCTATGAGAACAATGTTGGTTGGTCGGCGTTCAGTGCCCATTTCCAACACCAAGGCTATATCAGACATGGATATGCAGTTTAAGGTGGAATTTGAACCGCTGTAAGGCTTTCAAATTTCAGGCTCTCCCGCCATGCAAAGAAAAGGGTTGTATTAGTTTGTAAGTTACTCCGTTCAGAATATTCTTTACAGAATTACAGAACATATAGCCCAGGAAATCTAGAGCAATTTTACCCTCCACTTGGGCAAAATTGCAACACAAGCTTTTTAAACAGTTTTCGATTCAGGAATTACTACTGAATAACATATTCAAAATCCGACAAAATCGGATCACGGGAACACCCCCAAAAACGGTTTCAAAATGGCGGACCATAGTTTTCCGAAAAAATCGTAGACCTTTACTTTGGAGGCTCTAATAGCCCTCTTAATTGACACAGAGACGTGAATGATACCTCATTGGAACGCTCATAGACCACAAATTGCAACGAAGTGATTTTTGTACCCATCATGTCCCACCCGTAGAAGAAGAAGAAGAAGAAAGTCGATTTCTGTTTTTTTAATTAATATATCTTGAACCCTGGCAACACTGTACGTCCTCATACTCCGGCAGAAAAATTCCTACGCGTAGACCAGACATTGGTAACAATAATACTAAAAAATGAAGGACGTAGGTTCAACAGTAAGGGAGATAAAAATTCGGAACTGCGGACAAAGGAGGGTCACTCTGTATATTTTTTACTGTGGTCTAACTTCTGTTTCTTAGATCTAGTATCCTCCCTAATTGTCACAGAGACATGAAGCATACCGCGTTGGAAAGCTTATGGAACCCCCTTGCCAACGGCGTATCGTCTGTGCCCCCTGTGCCCAACCTGTAGAAAAAGAAGAAGAAACCTTGAACAAATTGGGAAAATCTGTACTTTTACCTTTCTTGGGCTCTGGAAACCCTGATAATCGTTGGGTATAGGGAGCACAAACGATACGTCGTTAGAAATGGGGTTCCATAAGCTTTTCTACATATCATAGTCTTGCATGAACCTAGGCACTGAAGAACCATGGCTGATTCCCTTACACGTTTGTGTATCATCTGCAGAAGCCTAGATCCTGACGATAACCTCATCACACTTCAAGAAAAGGGAGCTGAAGGAGTGAACAATGCCAGTAAGGCTCGCGGTAGTAACATTCTCGCCGCTACAAGTATGGTGGTTCATGACTCTTGTCGCAAACGTTACATTGATAAAAAAAAAAAAAAAAAATATTGCGATTACCCTAGAAAGAAAAAACGTCATCGCCGATTCAAAAACGAGTTACTCGCTCGTCGGATGGGTCCTTCAACAGCAACAGCGACTGCCTGTTTTGCGGAACGCCTGTCTTATTTGATGACCGTCACGTGTTGAAATCAGAAAATGTGCGAGTGAAAACACAAGCATTGCCACACAGCATTTTAAAGTGTTGCAATGAACAAAACGATACCGGGTCACAAACTGTCCGAGGTCGAATTGAGTACTTCTCATCTGATTTTCATGCAGGAGATTGTGTCTATCACAGATCATGTAGTATCAACTTTCGAACAGGTAAAGCAATTCCTCAACAATACTGCACCGACAATCAGTAAGCGTCAAAAAATTCCGGGCTGGCCGACCTACAAATGATGAGAGAATCCGAGCATTTCAGCGCATCTGTAGTTATTTGGAAGAGCACGATGGTGAGCAACTAACTGTGGGAGAACTTGTTACAAAAATGGGCACATTTCTTGTAGGGACTGATCACATTGCATATGACAGACGGCACATGAAGCGTCAACTAATGGAGTACTTCGGTGAAAAAAATTATAATTTCTAGTGACAGTGGCAAAAACGACTTCATTACACTTTGAGAAACTGCCAATCACATTCTACGGGCATATCGTGATTTACCACGAGAGTATGATGAAGAAAAGGAAAAAATAGAATAATAGAAACCGTAGCTCGACTGATCGAAAGCGACATAAAATCCAAACTACAAACTCGAAGTGATACATATCCTTCACCCAGCGACTTGACCATTCAGGAATTCCTTCAGTACATTCCACCTAGCCTTAAACTATTCTATGCCATACTTTTTGCCGGAAAGGACAATGAAACCAAAATAGCATCGATTGGCCAGTGTTTGATGCAAGCAGCCAGAGCAAGAGATACGTTAGCTCCTCTGCAGTTAGGTGTTTCTGTACAGCTGCACCACCACTGTCGATCGAAAAACCTGATTGACACGCTGCATCACCTGGGATTTTGCTCTTCATACACGGAAGTGCAGCGGCTTGAACGCTGTGTTGCAAGTACATTTGATAATCATGTGATCGAAATGCCAGCATACCAGACTCTCCTCTTTTCAACGGATAATGTAGACCATAATCTCCAAACGCTGAGTGGTTTAGGCACATTCCATAGTATGGAAATGTTGGCGGCCATTACTCCATCCACTACTACCAGTCTAACCATTCTTCGGAAGCCCGTCTCTGATGCTGATGTGAAGTCCCTTGCCAGTGTTCCCATTCACGCATACACTGAAGCCAGGACTATTCTTGAAATGGTCAACTGTGACCATCACCAGCACCATCACCGAACAAAAGCTCCCTGGATATTTTGTGGAAACTTTCCTGGCACTTTCCGTCACGCACACCAAACTGGTCAGGAATGATGCAGGCCATTCACGCAGATCCATCTCTTCATCATTCAGGGAAATCCACTGTTCTCTGCTTACCGATTATTGACCTCCATCCATCTGATATGTCATGCATCTATTCCACTTCAGTGTACCTGAATAATCTTGCTAGAAAATATTAAGTCACACCAATCACCACCTTAGACCAACCACTGTTTTGGAAAGCTTCATGTATCCTGCGTGACAGAGCACATAACACCAGTATTAAGGGCAAGGTTCTCCTGTTGGGCTCATTTCATACTCTGATGAACCTTCTAGGAGCAATTGGTTCCCTGATGGATGGTTCAGGCTTACGTGAAATCTTGCATGAGCTTTATGGAGAAATTTCGGTTGTACATATGTTAAGTGGCAAGTCCGTAGCAAGAGCCTTCCGTGCGCACATGATGGGTGACCTCGCATTAAGTGCATTCCTTGTGGAAAATGTTTTTCTGCAGACCGATAACGGAACACACAGAACTATTAACGATGCTTACTCTCTCTACCACAGTCTGATGTCGGGTGAGATTACTGTAACTGGAGCTAGTTCTTCACCTCTTCTTCAAGAAGCCCGAGAAAAAATAGAAGCACGAAAGTCAGAACTTATTAACACATCAAAAACAAGTCAGTTGTGGCTTGCATACCAGTGCATGTTGACTACAGCAAGGAAACTTGTGGCAGCAGACCGAACAGGAAGCTGGGAGGATCACCTTGATGCTATAGCAGAGTGCATTCCCATATTCGCTGCAGCAGGACACTTCAATTATTTGAAGTCGACGTGCTTGTACCTGCAAACAATGTTAACGCTGCCATCGGTTAATTCAACAGTTCACGAAAGCTTTCAAAATGGGTTCGTTGTTATTAGAAGAAGTAACCGTTATTGGGCTGGGTTGTCCTCTGATCTAGTCATAGAGCAGGTTCTGATGAGATCGCTAAAATCCACTGGAGGTCTAACCCATGGGAGTGGAATGTCGGAGATGCTACGATCTTTGTGGGTGCTCTCAATGCCAGCATGCTCCGAGTACAATCTGGCGATGCAAACTCTTACTCACACAGCATATGTTACTAGCGAACAACATAAAGGAGCCGAAACGTCAAGAATGTCACGTGATATTAGTGACACACGTCGCATTCTTGCAGGACTGCAGCCCATTTCACCATTTGACGGAGACAAATCGTTAAGAAACATTGCCACTGGCGTCACAGCGGATTCCTCGTTCAACGTCCATAATTTATTTTCAGTTGGAGAAGAGCTTGCGAAGAAACTATTTGGCAAAGACCTGTTCACTGTGAAGTGGAAACGTGCAGATAAAGTCAAAACTCTAGCATCCCCGAGTAGTGTTAAAATCTGCACCGATATCTCCTTCGATTCGAATCTTTTGTTTCAAAGACTGTTAGTTGTCGCTAATGCTGGCAGCACATCTTTAGAGGAGACCTTAGCGCATGAATTGTGTGCCTACCCATCAGCTTTATTTGAGTCACCCAGCATGATGCGTAAGGCAGACAAAGCCCCACTGGCCCATGCGATACTAGAGTTCAGCAAGCAGCAGACCGCACAGTTTGAGGAAACGGAGCCAGACAATATTCTGTATGTCTTAGACGGAAGATCTCTGTTACATAGACTTCCATGGTGTAAAGGCAGTTCGTACGACAACATCGCTGCATCATTTGCTGAGTATACGGTTCGTAAATATGGCACATCACCCATCGTGTTTGATGGGTATGGAATTTGCTCACCATTGTTCATTGCAACTGTGCTATCGGGTGTGCAAGAACGTATTATACTTGCAGAAAGCATGCCCTTCCATGTACTATTGCTTGTGGTGTGTGCCAAGAAACTGAATGTTTTAACTCTTTAAATGAATATGGTGAGGACAGTGTTAGCGTAGGCGATGACGATGAAGATGTGTAATTTTCCTCCCAAAATATTTCGTCTTCCCATTCTTTTGCTTTAGAATATTTTTGCTTTATATATAGATGTTATGTTTCTATAAAACGAATTGTCTTGTACACTGTATTATGGTATGACCTTCTATTTGCTATTGCTTGTTGTGTATGCCTATAAACTGAATGTTTTAACTGTTTAAATGAATATGATGAGGACAGTGTTAGCGTAGGCAATGACGATGTAGGTGTGTAATTTGCCTCCCAAAGTCTTTCGTTATTCCCATTCTTTTGCTTAAGAATATTTTTGTTTTATGCATAGTACTTATATTAAAGCAACCTTTGATTTAAAGAAAGAAACAAGATTTTTTCATGCATAGAACGATTATCAGGGTTGCCAGAGCCCAAAAAGGTAAAAGTGTAGATTTTCCCCATTTTTTCAAGGTTTCTTCTTCTTCTTTTCCTACAGGTTGGGCACAGGGGGCACAAACCTTTCCAACGCGGTATGCTTCATGTCTCTGTGACAATTAGGGAGGATGCTAGATCTAAGAAACAGACAGAGTGACCCTCCTTTGTCCGCGGTTCCGAATTTTTATCTCCCTTACTGTTGAACCTACGTCCTTCATTTTTTAGTATTATTGTTACCAATGTCTGGTCTACGCGTAGGAATTTTTCTGCCGGAGTATGAGGACGTACAGTGTTGCCAGGGTCCAAGAAATATTAATTTAAAAAACAAAAATCGACTTTCTTCTTTTTCTTCTTCTACGGGTTGGATATGATGGGTACAAAAGTCACTTTGTTGCAATTTGTGGTCGATGAGCGTTCCAACGAGGTATCACTCATGTCTCTATGTCAATTAAGAGGGCTACTAGAGCCTCCAACGTAAAGGTCTACGATTTTTTCGAAAAACTATGGTCCGCCATTTTGAAACAGTTTTTGGGGGTGTTCCCGTGGTCCGATTTTGTCGGATTTTCGATATTTTTATCAGGTGAGGTAACTAAACAAAATACAGGTGTAAAACTAAAGGTTGCAATTTTGCCCAGGTCAAACCGTATTTTGACTCGACTAATAACTTTATATTCTAACAGCGCCTAATCAGCCTATATATTTTTGTACTTGAGGTTACAATAAGTCCTCTTTGGAACTTTATTTTTTTTTATTTTTATTTTTATTTTTTTTTTTTTTAGCAGAAACCACCAATTTTTATTTGAAGATAATAAAGTTCACACTGAGTTGGCAGTACTGAATTACTTATGACATCGATTACAAGGTGTATGGATAGCCTTGTATTATGCAGAACGTTATCAAAGTTTCGCTTACTTAAATTTAATGATATTCGGAATTATCAACATTTTACGTTCATCAAATTTTCATTGTGACTACGGAAGAATTGATAAAATGAGAATGTGGGAGGAAAAGGCAGAATCTCGAGAAATCCCACAGACACGGTGTTGTAAATCAAAAACTCAAATGATCCTACTCATTAGGCTATGTGAGAACATTTCAATCATTGTTATTACCTTAAATTCTATTTACGGAGGGAACACAAAATACTCACACCAACAAAGAAAGCAGAACAAAATCACTAAATAATGTAGACAAATAAATAGTAGTGTAAATTCTATTACACATATATAAATTATATTCATTAAAATATTAAAGGATTCGTATTACTATTCGCTTTATTCTGTACTTATTTACAATAAATACATATAATAATCATTATATATATACAAAATTGAAAATGTATTGCTTACAATATTGCATTGTCATTTTCTTATATATTTTTTTATATATATTTTAAAATATATATATTGTCTGATTTTTAACAATATTTTGGAGAACATAGACTGAGATCTACACTCCTACGTAAAAGGTACAAAAGGCAAGATAGAGACAAATTTTTTATGACACCCCGAAGTAATTATGGAAGAATAGTAACAATGAAAATGATAAGAGAAATAGAACACCTGACAATTTCCATTTGATACAATATAACGCAAAATTCTGGTATATAAGCTTGAGGAGTGTAGCTATTTAGGTACCATAAAATATATGAAAATGGTTGATTCTTCGTCTAGTAGCAATTGCGAGAGTTTGGTGAGAGGAGAAATTACAAAAGGAAGATGCGTCCAAAGCTTTTCCCGAGGGGAGAGTTCTTAGCATCGCCGCTACGTCCCCTCTATGCACAGCCATACTTATTCTTTGTATATTTTAAAATAAGGTAGGTCGGGAGGTAGGTAGGTTCAACATGATGGAACGATTGTTTTTCAATGGACGGCTCTTAAAGTCCTCCCTATTTTTGTAACTGAGTTCTTAGCAGCGGCATTTGCTGTAATATTAGCATATCCTAAAGTTGTGAATATTTTCTGTGATAATCAAGCAGTAGTGTACTGCTTTAAGAGGCGCATCTGCCGTGTATGGTTCCTATTACCTGTAGCACAAATTGTTTTCAATGTACACAATTATGTAATTACGTATGTGGAGACTGATGAAAATAAAGCAGATGAAGCCTCACGCGCTGGGAGCTCGATCCTCCTACTGCCCTAGACCACTCGGAACACGCCACCTGGCGACCGGGATAACAAAACCCGGAACCCAAGGGAGGGGGTGAACAACCAGTTCACGAGAATCGAGGGTAAGAGGAGGGACCTGCTCTGCGCGCGTGGGGACTTCGATTGGATGGATGGATGGGATATATATATATATATATATATATATATATATATATATATATATATATATATATATATATATATATATATATATTGTCAATTATCATATGTCCAGCAGTCTCGTAAGCTCTTAATTCCTACTGACAGTTGAACCTGGGACCATGAGCATTAAATGCGAACTATAAACCACTAAACTGAGCATTAAATGCGAACTATAAACCACTAAACTGATTATAAGCCCCTTTAGAAGACGGGGAAAAGTTAAGGAATGTAAGAAGTTTCAGAATGCAAGAGGTTAAGGAAGACAGATAATAAACAATTATTATCTTATTATTTGAACCCTAAATATGTTATTTTCTGATTTTGATGGAACGAGTATTTCTTGCAGATCTTACAAAGTAGTTCAATGTCAAGAATTATTATTTAAAATTTCAGTTGTACCTGTGCTTGTAAATGCTTTCTTGTAATAATATTAATAAAAACAATAATAATAACGTACCAATTTCTTCAGATTCGGTAAGTAAGTCTTCACCATCCTGAAAAATAAAAGAATTCTTACATAGGATACATAAAAGAAAAATATGTAATACATGTATTTTTATAAGGAATCATCGAATGAGGAAACTCATTGATACGGTTAACAGCCTCACGATTGAGTTCAAAGTTAGATATTCTCATTCTTTTCCTATATCATCAAATCAACGTTAAACTGACATATCGTCAAAGATTATTCGTACTATTCTCTTTCTCTACGAATAAAATGTAGTATCATCCAACCGTGATAATGGAGAAACCAAAAGAGGGAGAGAAACGAAACTTCGCACATGTTTTGAAATGGCACTACGCCAAGTTATTACATGTTACACATCTACATATTAAACGAAAATTTAAAATACATTTATTACACAGTGTTGCAAACTAAGGACGCTATAGTATCACAAACATCCAAAGTTAGGAAGTCTCTACCACACTTACAGCACAACGGAGATGAATGGGGCAATGCACATCCAAAATACCTCAGCTTTGGATACCATGGGCGTAATATGACGTGTTTTGGATAAATACGAACAAAACTACAAGGGGTGGAAAATTATTTTTCTTTTCGGAAGGTTTAATTTCGAAAACACGGTTAGATAATTATCATATCTACGTATCCGAAACAGTTTGAGATATCGAAATGCTGTAAACGAGAAAATGATTTGTTCATCAATTGCAAACCACACAAGTATTTAGATATTAGTATTTTTTTCGAAATAAAGTCTTTCAAAAAAATTCAAATTTTTAACTCGTTGTAACTTCGTTGCTATTCATTCGAAACACGTCAAATCATTACCATGACATCCAACGTTAAGGTACTTTGGATATGAATTGTCCCGTCCATCTCCGTGCTGTACTGTGATAGAAGCTTCCAAAGTTTGAATGTCTGTGATACTATAGCGTCCTCAGTTTGCAACACTGAATAACAAATGTCATATTTTAAGTTTTCATTTAACATTTAGATTTGAAATATGTAATAATCTGACGTAGTGTCATTTGCAAAAACATAACTTTACATTGGGTTGGTGTCACTGTTCAGTGGGTGTTGCTGCTTCATACGTGAGAATGTGTCCCCCTCCTCATGGTTGTTTCAAGAAAAGTTTCGCTTTTCTTTCTCTTTCGGTTTCTTTGTCATCATGGTTGGATATTATAAGTGTTTCACCTTGTATAAAGATATTCTTATCAAACTAATGGAAACATCTGAAGAAGCACACCTTGCCTGATTAATATGGTGTGGAATCATCGTTAGCCTGCAGAAAAGCTCTGATTTGTCATGAAATTGAGGAATATACTAAACCATAAATGGTTTCCGTAAGAATACTGTACCACTCCTCTGGCCGTGAAAAACTTAGTTTCATCAGCGAGGATGGCAAGGACATCTACTCTGGGTTCTGAGTTTCAATAAAGTAAAGTTTTAGGGATTAGGAGGGCTAGGAAAAATGATGTAGTTCAATCCGATGAAGGGTGTTTACCGTATTACAAAATCAAGAATCCTGACTTTTTCTTGACCTTTATTTTTTTAAGAATTTCAACTTAGGAAAGATGGAAATTATTAATTAAGAAAAAAATAACATTTTTTAATGGAAAACCTCTAACAAGAGGCTGGATAAGATGAAAACGGAAGAATTCTTTAACAAGGATGGCAGATTTGCCTTCTCTATTAATACAAACATCAAATATACGTAAATCTCAAGCACAATTCAATAAAAATGCTTCACATTTTTTTCCTCAGTGCCATAATATCTGAATTATACTTCAAATGACTTCATTTTTCCAAACATTAATGCCCTTTTCCTTCATTTTAAGATATTTAGGACATACCTATTTTATTTTGTTTATTCTGCTTCTCGACTTGTAGTTCTTTGTTTTTTCAGTAATTCTTTCCGTTTTGATGGTGAATTCCTTGCTGCCTGAATCACTGCTTTTGATGCGTTTACAGGGTGTTTACTAAAATTCCAAAATGAAATTTCATGACTTTTTCGTGACTTTTCTTTACCAAATCATAAAATTTCGTAACATTCTCAAAAGCGAATTTCTCAAAAGTGAATTTTGACGTTTTATAGAACAAAACTTTTTCAAACTATACTTACATTTGTAAAGTTTAAAAAATCGTGACCCAAAAGCTAAATTTCTTACTTTTTCTTGACTTTCATGACCGTTTTCTGATTTCATGACTTTTTCGTGACATTCGTGACTTGCGTGACCGATAGAAACTCTGGTTTAGTTTCGGAAAATTACAAGCTGGTTCAACAGCCGCATATACTAATCTTTGATTAATTAAAGGATAATCTATCGTAAAAGAGCAATCCAGCTATTCATCACTGTGACAGAAAACTTATGGGCCGCAGATCTAATTTATTGACTTTTTCTTGACTTTCTTAATCTACTTGATTTCTTGACTTTTTCTGGACTTTCCTTACTTTTTTGATCCCTGCAATGTTCACAGAATAACCCTAACAGCTCCAGTACTGTGAATTGGCGCACTGTCATTTTGGAAAATTGCATCATTGACAGGAAACAACGTCCTGGCAGTAACGCATTCTGTAAGTGTAATCACAATACCCACGAAATACCAAGAAATTGCGGCCCACAGCATCACAGACCACTATGTTTCACGGTACGGAGGAAATACTTCGAAGCATTTTTTTTTTTGTGTGTGTGTGTGTGGGGGGGGATATCCAGCTTACACAATTTGTATTCGACTATGATTGTTCCAGTTACTTTTGTCGGATTCGCTCTACGGTACTTGGTGACAGTCCTCTTCAATGGTTACCGATCTCTTTACTGAGACTTTTTTTTTTTTTGGTACAATAATAGTGTTCAACGATACTGTTTTGGCATGATTTCTGTAAGTCGTCATCACCTTGGACACTGTTCCTTACGCTACATCTAACACACTGGCCACCTTCGCTACATTTTCACAAATAACCACGAACCTATAATTTGGCCTCTTTGAAATTCAAAACAGTACTCCCGGAGGAATTTTGTATTACCACCTCCCGCTCACTTCAATACACATCTCCGTTCTATCTCAACTGACATGTTGTTTTCGATCACCTACACACCACTAACAACAACTGGACGCTACACACGCATCCTTAATGTTCCCATTTTATACATCTTACGTATTGCAAACTACAGGCGTTTCCATTATTTTGATAATCATCTGCAGATTAGGCATTTAATTCAAACAAGGCTTTCAAACAAACACACGAGATATTAGACCACACGTAAAGTATACGATAGTGGTATTGCTCAATACAGTGTTCTAAGAAAAATATCTCGTATAGGGGAAAGAGCACTTTAGAAATCTGAAACAAAATGGAACTGATCTTGATTTCTTTTTTAAAAAATTAAAATATACAATATAAAATTTATACAAGAATAGCATCTGCCGAACCCAGCGCTGAGTAAGTTGAAGAGGCATTTACATTTGGACTAGTTTCCGAGTCAGAAATATAACCTCTAGTGAGTGATTTTCATCTGATTTCTTTATGAGGTTTGCTGATTTCCATCTTTGCATACCCATTCTGTTGGAATCTATGAAGTTTTCAACTCTTGGAACAGTCCCAATTATTCTTTTTACTTCAATTAGCACGAAATAATTCAAAAGATTTGAACCTGCCTCATTCTTCTTACTTTATGATCTAGGGTTTTTTATATCGCTGGTAATTATCACACATCGTGAAAACTGGCCAAGTGAATAACGGGTATTATCTTGTCTGAGTGTTCTGATTAAAGACAAGTTTGATCTCACTTATTTTACCGTAAATAGGTTGGGTTATTACGGCTGCAGGGCAGAGTTTGGGTCGCAAAATTCTTTCTTCTGTGATTTAAAAGAATATAGAAATATGACGACTCAAACCTGATGTGGAGGAATATTGTTTAAAATTTAAATTTGTTTTAAATAAATCAAAGTTAAGACAATTTTCTATTTGAAATTTTGAAGTTGACTCCCTGTACATACTTTTTCCCAAAATGTCTATATCTTATTTCCGATCTCCAACTGGGGTATTTTATTTTACATTTCGATGCTTTACTTACTGCTGCTTTCGAATTTTGATAATCAATCAATCATTAGCACCGTTTTACTCCGTGCTATAGATAGTGTGAAAAAAAATTTCCCTTTAGAAAGTCTTAAAAAATTTAGTATTTATTATAAAGAAAATAAAATAAACCCATCTTTTATTTGAAATTTTGAAACTGACTACCAGTAGCAATGTTTTCCATAAGCCACTGTCTTTAGTCTCAATTCCGCATACACGGTTTGATAGTCCTTTTAATGTTTAAAAGTGCTGTATAAAATACAAGCCAAGTTTACGACTGAATACAAATCAAATTCCTTACCCTGTATATTCATAAGTGAATAGGTGAACTAATAAAAATACAAATAATGTGAAGAAATAAAATTAAAATAGTATATTTTAATTATGGATAAAAGTGGAATAAACTAAAATCAGAATGAAAGAGAAAGTTGCAAGAACAATACAGAATGGGATAGTGCAAAGACGTTGTGCAAATTATATAGAAATAAATAATAATTACAAACAAAAATTAAGCTGTAAATGGGAACAAAAACTACTTCTAAACAAGAAACGTGTTACTGAAAACAGATAATTGGAGGTAAAAGGATAGATGGACAAAGATAAATTGTTGATGAGCACATGGAACAAAGGAATCCCGAAGCGGGCATGAAAAAAAGAAAAACTTTCGCAACTCGCTTCGTTAAAGGGAAAGGAGAAGCAGGAAAAACATTGGACAAAAGATCAGCAATAGTTAGAAAACATCAACTGTCGCTCCGTGTACCTGGCAGTTGATGTTTTCTATATATAGAAAGAGGCTGATCCGTTTCCACCCGAATAACTTGCAGACAGCGACATCTGTCAAACATGATTTCACAGAGTAACAATATTGCATGCACGTATGTATCAGTATCTCAGCTGTTGTGTACCAGATTGAAGATATTGTGGGCAGAATGCCACCAAAAACAAATCGCTTTTGGGAGGAGTATGTCATGGCTCTTTTCTATGCTAACTTTAAAATTTGCAAAGCAGAAGTGTTTGAACAATGGCTTTGCGGCACGACGAGCTACTGTTACTGTCATAATTAATGCTCGGATTTCCATGCAGGGTTGGACCCACCTGAAAAAACCCGCCTTAAAACCCACCTGGGTTTTTGAGCTTTTTGTTAGTATATTATTGGTACAACTAAGGTGATAACATTGAAAGTTATTTTTATCAGATTTTGAACTTTCTTTGGGCGAATTAGATGCTCTCATTTTAAGGTAGACAACAACATTCAACATAAGACCTTTATAAAGTTCTGAATAAACTGAATGGATGAATAAAAAAAAAAAAAAAAAAAAAAAAAAAAACTCCCCTTAGCTTGAGATAATTGTAGAACAAATTAATGTGTGGATTATGCTTATAGCCTATTTGAAGTAAAATAAGAAATTCTATATTTTAGAAAAATACTTTCCGTGAATAGTGTGCTTGCTGACTCGGCGCCGCCGAGAGACGTTATCCCTCATACGTTGACGGGTTTAAGGTCATAGGTGCCGGTACTAACAGTAAATATGTAAATACATTAGTAAAACTATTAGTATTATTCCTTATCTTTGGTGGCAACAGAAGTATTCAGTAAAATTTGGTTTTCCAACAACAAGAATTTGGTTTTCCAACAATAACAATTTGGTTTTCCAACAACAGTCATTTGTTGCTACCCTTCAAATAAGCATTCTGTAGAATCAACACCAGCAATAGCATAGATTTCTTGTCAAAATTAAGAAACTTAATGCTCGGAGCTCCCAAGACTATGTAACTCTTACTATTTCAAGTGCTGAATTCAAACTTCAGTATTAATTGAAGTTTCGATGTACAGTAAAGCAAGCTTCATTTTAAGGGAAAACCTGTCGTGAAGGAAGTGTTCGGGAAATTCCCGCAATGGAATGCGCAAAGCATCGGAAGTGAATACTCCAACAATAAAGCTATTTATTTTACGCTGGAAGATATTTAATTTCGTTTATTACATTTTAAAACATTTACTTTATAAATTATGAATTATAGGCCTATCTTTGTTAATTGTTTTAAATTAATTTTCGGAAAAGAATAGGGTTGGTTTTTCACCGACCTGGCCGGAAATATTGCTGTTATTTTGATTAAAGCCGGTGACCGGTGCAAACTTCGTACCAGCCCATTTATGACCGGTTTTTTCAAACGTGTATCTAGTTCAAAGTATAGATTTAAAAAGTAACTTTCATTCTGCAAATCCAAAACTCACCTTTCACCGTCTATCAACGATTAATATATTTTGTTCATCTGCTTACATAATTTTGAAGAGATGACAGGGACTGTATCACGGAAAATTTGAAATTTATTTGTAAGGAACTTTATACATTTATTGAGGGTAAAAAAAAGGACTTCTTAAAGCAATTTCCTGTAGTTGATGTGTAAGTTTAAAGAATAAATTTCATTTTCCAAATCCAAAATTGTCACGTAAAGATTAATTTATTCATTTGTTTCGATAATTTTAAAGAAGTGGTGATAAATACAAAAAAATGATCAATGCCGATTTCAGTTTCTCATTTATAGTAAGGATGGCCAATTCTGGAATTCGGAAAAATTTTTGGATTCTGGAATTTTCCGAAATCCGGAAAGTGAAATTTCCGGAATCCGGAAAATTTTGGCCATTCCTAATTTATAGCATTAAGCTTATTATTGAATGTACTAAGGATATGCAGAATACAGGTGCTAATGCACTTTTGTTTACAATAGTATTTTCCTTCCCATGGGGGAAGGGGTCCGAACAGAGATACGTTACACCTATACCTATATCATAGGGGATTTTCCGGGAGTGCGGTTTTTCTACTTTCCATAGTTAGCAAACACTAGAAAAGAACCGTCTTGCAACAAATGCTCGGGAAATTCCCGTAATTGAACGCACAAAGCATCGAAAGTGAACTTCAACAATAAAACCATTTATTTTACGTTGAAAAATATTTATTTCATATAAGACATTTTGATGAATTATGTCTTTGTTTCAAAATAATATAGCTATTTGGTATTCATATTTGCCGAACGTCACTCAGGCTCCTGGGACGATCTACATTTGTTCGTTTGTCTGCCTGTACTACACAGTGTTCAACTTTCTGTTTTTTAAATTTTCAGGATACAAACTGGACACACTCTAAATTTTCTGCATAGATTTTGGCGGCATACGAACGTAAAATTACAAAATGTCTCTTTAAAAAAATATAGCGGATATCCACGCTACAAAGGGCAGTTTTCGGTCTTTCAAGTTGAAATTTTCAGAGTAAAAGAACGAGAGACTAAATTAGCTGTATATATTTTGTCGGCATAAAATTTCAAAATGGCGGCCATTATTCAAAATAGCGTGTATCCATGCTACAGGGTACAATTTTCGGACTTTTTAAGTTCAAATTTTTAGGGTAGAAGCACGAGACATTCTAAATTTGCTGTATAGATTTTTTCGGCTATCCAATAAAAAAATTCAAAATGGCGGCCATTTTTTCAAAACAGCAGAGAATAGAAAAATGTTGCAAGTTGTGACAATGACAATCTTGAAATGTAAATCATATTTTAACATTTTTACCCCAAAGACATTGAAATATTTCGAAAAAACCCAATTAAACCCGAAAATACCCGAAAAAACCCACATGGGCTGACTTTTGCAAACACAAAAATAGGTTGTTATTGGTCATATAAATGCACATTTCAATCATATTTTAGGTTTAGGTCACATTTGGAGTCGAAGTAATACAAAGCATATTTTTAAAAATATTTTACACGAATTTCCCTTATTGATAGAAATATATTTGCCAGTATTGGTAACGAGGAGAGGCCATTCAGGCTTATGGGCTCAGCAATGTGCTATGATCTAAGCTTCACAAATTAAAATACTTATTTATTTATTTATTTATTTATTTATTTATTTTGCGTTCAAGAGACCACAGTATTGTACATTTGTACATGCGGTATAGAACATGTCAAATTCTATTATTGTCTATATAATAAACTACTACTATACTACCTTATACATCACTTAGTCTTACAACATGATACATATATGTACATAGAAATACCATACCTTATCTATTCATCTACCTGATTTTATTCATAGTGCGAGAATCTATAGTTTTTTTCTTTACATTATGCTATCTTCATTTAGTATTTAGGAAACACGTATTCAAGATATTTGATTATAATAATATATAAATAAATATGACTATTCATGTAATAATAAAATAAAATACCTTACTATTGATTCATACAACTACAAGTTTCTAGCTTGAGCATGTTTATAAAATTCCGAGACAGTATAAAAGCAGTGCTCTTGTAGGTACTTTGTTAGTCTTTGTTTAAAGAGGTGATCAGATTCTGAGTTTTTTATGTTGATGGGTAAGCTATTATAAATTTGTATTCCTGTATATTTTGGACCTTTTTGGTAAAGTGCTGTATTATGAATGGGAATTGCAAAATCGCTTTTGTTTCTGGTATTGTATGTGTGAATGTCACTGTTGCATTTAAGAGACGGTTTCAGGTATTTTCTTATAAAGATTGCCGTTCGTAATATATAAAGGCAAGGCAGTGGGAGAATTTTAAGCTCACGGAATATTCTTTTGCATGATACTCTTGATTTTGTACCTTTCATTGTTCTCAGTACTCTTTTTTGAATCTTAAAAATTGTCTTACTTTCTGCTGCGTTTCCCCAGTGTACTATTCCATACGTAAGTAGACTCTCAAACTGACTATTGTAAATTACTTTTAAGGCTGATATGTTGAATGATGTCTTCACACTTTTTAAGGCATAGTGCACTTTACAAAGTTTCTTTTGGAGTACAGATACGTGCCTATCCCACGTTAGTGTATCACTTACCCAGAGTCCTAGAAATTTCGTTGCTTTAACGTTATCTATAAATTTATTTTTAATAGATATGATAGGATTATTTACATGTGTATTTCGAGAGTGATGAAAGTTTATTACTGTAGTTTTATCGGTATTTAATTTTAATTTATTATTTTCAAGCCATGAGTTTAATTCTTCTATTGTTTGTTCGATACTAACTTTCATTTTACTGTCAGTGTATTCAGTAATGGCTAGACTTGTATCGTCAGCAAACATGGTTGGTTTGGCTGTTTTTATGTAAGCTGGAAAATCATTGATGAAAATTATAAAGAGAGTAGGACCTAAAATAGAGCCTTGTGGCACCCCGCATTTTATTGGTTTGATGTCAGAGGTATATTTGAAACTTGTACCCCGCTGATCCGTGTAATCAATTTCTACGGCTTGATTTCTATCTTCTAAATAGCTTTGGAACCATTTATTTACAACTCCTCTTACACCGATATTGTTTAGTTTTTCGAGGAGTATTTGATGCGAAACAAGGTCGAATGCCTTAGTTAAGTCAAGAAAAATGCCAGTACATTTATTCCTGTTGTCTAATGCATCCCGAATATAATCGAGATAATTAAATATCGCCGTCTCAGTTGACTTTTTGCGTTGGAAACCATTTTGAGCAATATCTATTATATTATATTTTTCCAAGAAGCTTACTATACGTTTTTGCATAGTTGATTCAATGATTTTTGAGAAGGGCGAAAGTAAGGCAATGGGTCTATAGTTTTCTACCTTATACCTATCATCTTTTTTATGAATTGGTTTAATTCGTGCTAATTTTAATTTTTGAGGAAACTGTCCTGATGAAAAGGAAAGGTTTATAAGATATGTCAAAGGTTCCTCTATATAAGCGGAACTTTTCTTCACTATTGTCATTGGAATGTTATCAAAACCTACTGACCATTTGTCTTTTTGCTTTGAAATTATTTGAGCAACTTCGTTAGGTATCACTGGCTGAAGGAACATCGTTTTTTGTAGCCTCTCTTCCGTAGATTTTTTTTCGAATTTAGTACCCGTTACACTTTTATTTCCGATTTCAGTAAAATAGTTGTTCATAATATTAGCAACTAATACTGGGTCAGTTATTTTAGTATCTACATGATTCAATTCAATGTTTCCTATCTCCCTAGAAGATGCTTTACTGTTTGTTTCACTCTTTACTATTTTCCAAAGTGTTTTTGATTTATTTTTTGAATGCTCAATTTGTTTGTCATATTCCATTCTTTTAGCCATTTTTATTACACGTCTATATATGCGCTTGTAATTCGCGTAATATCTATTAAGTTCCGGGTTCGATAACTCTTGTTTGACTCTTTGTGTCAACTCTCTAATTGTTTTGCTGGATTTCTTTATTCCTGAAGTTATCCACGACTTTGTCTTATGTGTGTAAATTTTACGAGTGGTAGTCGGGAATGCTGCATTAAAATAGTTACTATATATGTTAAGGAAATATTCCCAGGCTTTATCTACTGTAGTTTGCTTGTAGATCTCCTCCCATGTTTCACCGCTTAAGAGATAGTTGAAGTAGACCACATTGTCTGCGCTAAAATTTCTTTTAGTGATAGTTTTCGATATTCTATTAATATTGCTACTGGTTACATTTAGAATAGTAAAAATTTGAGCTTCATGGTCGGAAAATCCGGTATTGAAAACTTTCACGGAATATTCTAAGACATCTTTGTTTAGGAGCATTTGGTCTATTGCGCTTTTTGTTGTCGGTGTTATTCTGGTGGGTTCCCTAACTACTGGCGTTAAGTTGTATGAATCAATAAGAACCTGTACGTTTTTATCGATTTCGCTTGACAAAAAATTAACATTCAGGTCACCTATTACTACTACTTTATTACCTGGGGTAGT
The DNA here is from genome assembly GCF_964235325.1 of Thermobia domestica. NCBI lineage: Eukaryota > Metazoa > Arthropoda > Insecta > Zygentoma > Lepismatidae > Thermobia > Thermobia domestica. The sequence goes on along the minus strand of NC_137462.1, from coordinate 115,444,817 downwards.
TAATTTTTTCAGTATCTCATCTAAATTGTGTGCTAATACTTTAATATTACTATTTGGGGTTCTGTAAATACAAATGATAAATAGTTTTTGTTTTGGTAACTCCATTATACAGGACTCAAAGTCTTTTTCGGTGTTGAGGTAATTAAAATTTTTACATATATTTGTCTCTAATCCTGTTTTAATATATATCGCAACTCCCCCTCTTTGGGTACCCGTTCTACAGTACCACTCTACTAATGTATAGTTATGGATTTTATAATATTCTATTTCATCTAATTTTAACCAATGTTCCGTTATACAGATTACATGTATATTATCTAATTCAGTGGAAAGTAGTACCTCCAGCATGTTAATTTTTACCTTATTGAGACCTTGAACATTTTGATGAAAAATATTAATACTACCTATCGATACATGTGTAGTATTTTGTTTCTTTAAGTTTCTTCTGTCATGCGTAAATTTTGTTTTTGAATTTGTTAGCGTTTCACGAGTGTTTGAACATTTAGTAGTATCGGTATCCCCTACCATAAAAAATCACTGGATAATATTTTTCGCGTTCTCTTCCGTCGTTCTAGCTTTTGGCCGTTTTCTGTAGTTACATCGTTCACTCGATTGTTTTCTGTGCGTGGATACAATAACTTGTTTTCATAATTAAGATTACTAACACTACTAACTTTACTAATGTTACTGCTAATTTGGCCTGACCCTATAACGCCATCATAATCTGCTATCACCTTGCTACTATCTTCTGCTTTCTGGTTTAAATCATTTGACCTCTGTACTAAACTAATTCTATCCACATAATCTAAACTTACACCAATAGAGCGTGCATTTTCGTTGAATTGAACAAGGCTCTTGTTTTTGGTATTTCTACTGTCAAGTACTACAGGAGCTACACCTTTCGTATTTTCTACTGAGACTTGCCATGCTAATGGTATAGGATCCCTCTTAGGCTGCTGTTTGACTAGATTACATAGTTTTTCTGCCAAAATTGTTTTACCTATCCCGTTGAAATGCAACCCATGTCTGGTATGATACTCCCGTGGACTGTTGCTAATATCTAACACTTTAACATTTTTGAAATGTTTACACACTTTTATTATTTCTTTATTAGTCTTCTGCACTTCTTTATTCACAATTGATGCTCCAATAAGGTCTGCACTTCTTTATTCACAATTGATGCTCCTTCCAATACTTATTCAAAATTAAATAATTTTGTGAACTTCTTAATAAACTGCTATTCTTATTGAAATTTGTTAAAAATATACATAACGTCTGGTCATTCTGTCATGTTTTGCCATTTTCTAGGGCATACATGCATAAATATTTTCGAAGTGTTTAGGTCATAGAATTTAAGCCCTAGTTATAATTAAATGTTATTTATAGTAGCTTTCTCTACAACTATCTGCAAGGCCAGTTATTGATGCATGCGTTGGTTTATTGGTGCATATATTAATACCACGGCATATCGCGGAGTGCAAAAGCAAGGATAAAAGGTTGAATGAGCGCCACCTAACTGATTTATTGTGACAATGAACAAAGCATGGACTGTGAAAAAGTTTGGGGCATTACTTATAGAGATTTGATTTAAAAAATTGTTGTAACTTTACGCATCGATGCAAAGAAAGTGTTTCAAAAGGATTTAAGGTTATTACTTTTGCACCAGGGGAAGCTCAATTATCAACATGTCCTAATCCCAGTTTATACAAACATTGAGTGGCAACGAGCCCATCGTGTGGAACAGCACCAGGAACTAAGCTTAAGTCATCACTAGTTTCCTACCCACGCATGACAGCTGTAACTGCACCCAAGCTTTTGGGATCAAAAAATTCAATATTTTAATCAAAAATTTTCTTGTACACCTTATTTCTGGAGAACTACATACAGTGTAGTCTAACCCAAACTATCACTTAACTCAGTATGTGCTTATTCCGTAGAAAGTACGAAAACTCGTTTTAGAGGCCGTTCAAAAATTTTGTGGCCCCTGATCCAGAAACTAATTTTTGGCCAAGATCACATTCCGCACTAAAGGCGCGTAGCTAATCCAAGCTATTTCGTTCGATGATATTTCCACTAACAGTTGATGACAGTCTCATGGATTATTGTGGTTTAGACTTCTCAAATCGCGCCTATCATCATTGCGGGTTTGCACGCTAAATGACCTCTGGAGAGCCTGAAAGCAGGAGTTGCAATGTACCATTAGAAGCTGCAACAAATCAGCTGCAACGCGCATTGTGGTATTCAATGGCCCATAAAAGTGGCCACCACATTGAGCATGATCGATGGTGGAAGGGTGGAATATTTTAGGTAAGCAACAACCATAATTCGTTCGGACGGAAACGAATCAGCCTCGGTAGTATATAAAAAATGCTATAGATATCCATTAGTTTTGGAACTCCTTCTTAAATTTGATAAAATACCTTGCATATTCGTCGAAATCAAGCCAAAACAATCGATTAGACTGCAGTTCCAAGCTTCTTAGTGGAAAAATATCAAGATGACTTAACTCAGCATAGTCCGAAATCTGCAAAAGATTGTATGAATGAATGATTATGGTTTAATGGTGTGGTGGTGGGTAGTCAGCAGCAAGGCTATTTGTCCCAGTCACTATAAGACCAATGGTAGACATGTACTGTGCGTACTGTGCTGTTTAGAAATGCAAAATAAGTTTTCTAAAAAAAAAAAAAAAAAAAAAAAAAAAAAAAGAGCATAGTTCAAATTCAAATAAAAGTACTACTAAAGTACTACAAAAAGACATGTTAAAACAAACCAACCCATAAAAATTAAATCACAGGTTGAACAAGACTAAAAGAGCAAAACTCAAGTTATATTACACGAATCACAAAAAAAGTAATAAAAGTAGAACATAATACGAAAAACTAACAAGAAAAACAGAGTATGTTAGTTATTCGAATTTTACGAACAAAAGTCAGAACGCACGTCATTAAAGATTACAATATCTTTTAAAATCTAAGATTTTCAGACATTCCTAAAAGTTCTCTGAGGTCTGAGTATTGTGGTTCCGGGTAGTGTAGTTGCTAATGCTCTCACCATTGGTGCGAGCGATCTCGGGTTCTATTCTCGGTGGGGACACTCGGTCAAAAAGGCTTTTTCAGACCAACCATTCTGAGTGATGTTTTTCCTACATTTTCCTCATTCACGCCAGGCAAATGCCCAGAAATATCTATAAATAAATAGAATAAGATCTGAGTTTTCTGGACATTATACAAGAATGTGCTAAATACTCAATGAAATAATACTATCTTCACAATATGAACGGTTAGCGCCATACATTAAACAGAAATGAGTGTGTCCGATACGCAAGTGTGTCAAGATCACTTCATCTCGGCGATTAGTACGCGGCGACGTCTGCCAATTGACCAAAAAAAAAAAAAAAAAAAAAAAAAAAAAAAATCGGAGCTGATTTTTATTGTAGTCTCTATGTGTTTAAAAATATGTATCATGAAATGGTGACATTTAACATTCTACATTTAAACCCTGTAAGTTAAAGAAAGCTAAATTGCCTTTTTTTCGGAAAGGAAATAAGACCAAATATATGATTTATTATTATTATTTATCCTGAGAAAATGAGATATGGTATCGGTCCACCAGAAAAACCACATCGCTTGGGTTTGAACCTGCTACAAACCGACGACTGTACACAAATCATGAACAAGGATCGGATTAGTTTGATTACATATTCCTTTACTTATGAATTTAATTTCTACTAATATTTTATTTAATTTGGTTAGTTTTTTTTTTTTTTTTTTCAAATGTACATTACTTTAATTCACATGCTATTATTTCTCAAATTTTTCTCTTTGTGACTCATTTTCTCCCTTCGTTTTCCTGTACGTATCCCCTCCTTGATATTGGCTATACATGAAAAGTTTTTATGATGATTATACTGCATATACGCGCGAAAGGTAAGTTAACTGGTTTCAGGTACAAAATTAAATTCCATCAAACCTGCCTACAGAACAACTTCTATCCAAATTGCTAGTTAAATTAATAATGAATACAAGTAACCTACCCTCTCTTTACCTGTTTAAAATATCAAAGGCAATATCAATTCTATTTATGATTTTGGTTATATCTTTCTATTTTGACGTAAATTTTACTATTTTGAAATTAACTTAACTTACATCGGAACAACTAGAGACATACAGCACTTAATTCCAAGTTCTGATCTGAACATGCGGAAACAAATACTACTCCAGACAAGGAGAGAGAACTCCGTAAAATTATAGTAGTCAATGTAAACACGATACTTCTATTTTTAAACAATGTCAGACTGCTTCAATCAGGAAGTGACACTAAACCATAAACTTCACAATGCATTGTTAACATCAATTATCAAATAAAATATTAAAAATAACTGTCCTTATCTAGGATAACTATCTGTAGGTTTCCTACAGTTGTATGATAGCGAGGGATGGAGACTTTTATTCATCAATTTCATCTTTACCATCATTAAGTGCTTAGCTGTATACGAAAGCCTTGCCGTCTTCAACATCAAAGTTACCCTGGAGCTCATCGTAGCTTGGAATAACATCGATTCCATAACGTTATATCAAGAATAAACAAGCAGTTTTCTTTTTATTTCTGTTAATGCAATAATTCTATTCTTATTGAAATTAAGAAGAATTCCAGTAATTGTAAATTATAGTATATTACTATAATCGCAGCTATCTCCAGGATACAACAGATACCTTTTTTCCCCTTATTTGCAAATACTTTATTCCTTCACTTATCATGTCACTTTAATTCAGCGTTATTCTGCGCATTTTCGGTCATTGATTTGAAAATTGTGCTCTCTAACAGTCTGTTCCTTGCTTGTGTATTTCACATGTCATACTACGTATGCGTTTTGACAAAAGGATATATTAAAATCAAGCTTTCTACAATTCTACAGGATGCATTAAAATCAAGCTTTCCAGAACGGTTAAGCTTTAAATTTTTATCCAGATTTAAAATGTGGCTTATGCGGATGTCATGTCCATATTTTTGTTGAGACATGAGGACCGAGTGACTGTAGGACATTGAGGGCAAAACTGACTTCGTATTTGGTAAAGCTTCAATGTGACATTTTCGCTACACGTGAAGATCATCCGACGTTTCAAGACTTAAATAATTACCTTAAATTACCTAATTTTAACTGCTACCTTTTTTAAAAAAAAAAAAAAAAATTCTGTTTATTTAAAGTCTGAATTATTCTAGAATATCGAATTAGGTATTTATTTCTATATAATTTGTTTGCATTCTAGTGTTTTTCAGACTTGTGGTAGATCGCCCCATATATTTAGCATACGAAAATGAAATGAAATCTTTTAAATTTTACGTCCCACGATTATGCCGGTTGGGCTAAAGGAGACGGTGATGATGAAAGATGAGAAAAATGGTGGAATGAAGAAAGTGGAAGGAAATGGGAGAACCCCGAGAAAACCCACGAGCACGGGGTTTGTCTACCACAAAGTCTACACGGCGCGAGCTGGGATCGAACCAGGGACCCCAAGCACCGGAGGTGAACGCTCTACCACTGAGCCACCGTGCCCCCTATTTATCATACGAGTTTCCTCGTGCCTAAAAGGATGCCATAATGTCAGCCTTTGAATTGTAATCAGCCTGGCGTTTTGTAATGTAACACTTTAGAATTCTTCGAACATTTTACGACTGAAAAATTATACTTAAAATGTAGTGAAACTACATTACAAGAATAAATATGGATACCGCTGAAAAATATCAACTGAGATTTTCTTATAGATTTTCCTAAAGATCAAAGATACATACCTCATTCATGGAAAGATTCAACTCCTCAATACTACAAAGCGGAGAATTTGTTGCTTTCATCAAAAATTGAAGACTCTTAATTTTATTCATGCTTAACGACAATGATGTAACATTCAAAATATTCTCACGAATAATTTGAACGATAATTTCAAAGGTCACCGATTCGCCAATTGTAAACAAACACATATTAATTAGCTCTGAAAGAAAGAAAGTATACACAGATATAGTAAAACATTATATACAGATATACTAGAAAGGAGTTTCATCAATGGGTAATTTAATATCTCAAAAATTATCTACATCATACACTAAAATTCTACATTTGTTTAAGGGACTAATTCATTCGCTGAGAGCGCATTCTTTTTTTTTTTTTTCCTGGGAAATTATGTTCCCTTTTATCATTTTACTATTGTTTTGTCTTCCGCAACATTTCATCTTCTTAACTTACTGAGCATAAATATGCGATCTTAAACTAATGATTTTATTTACCTCATTTGTCAGTAAGTCTATTAGGTATTTAATTATATAGACAAAAAATAAATATTGTATAACCAAAATAAAATCCCTATAGAAGACAAAGTCTGTTTACCTGAGTAGTACATCCTGACGTTTGAATAAGGTACAATATCCCGCTGTATTTTTTCTGTCAACACTGACGAGCATGTTGCTACTCTCGGACTATGTTTTGAAATGTTTATATTGAATATTTAATTTTTTTCTGGTAGGTAAAGAATACCTTAATTGCTTAAAGTCAAAAATTAATAGAGTAATAAATAACATGCTCGACAATGTTGACAGAAATAAAATCAACGGAATATCATACTTTTTTTTCAATCGTAACGACGTACCACTCAGGTAATTAAAAAAAAGGAAGAAAAAAAAACTTTTTTAGAAAATTTTAAGTTGAAAAGCATACCTTAACATATTATAAAATTCCTAAATAAAATTATCTTCCTATTTTAATTATTACGTATTAATGATTATAATTAACATTGTACTAACACGTACCAGCTTAAAAATTCTTTTTGAAGTTTCATACAGTTACTTAGAAATATTAAACGAAAGTTTAGTTATAGTTGTGTTAATTTTACAACTTTTAGAGAAAAAAGTTTCGTATTAAGGTACGAAATGTTTTAATGGACATAACACTTACACTAACAAACAGTTATCTTGACAAAAAGGAGAAAAATACCTTTATCCATATATAAGAACTGCAAGTTGAGCGTCTTGGTAAAAGGACTCCACCTCTTTATAACAACAGTTCTTAGCCTTTCCAATAATGATTCTGTTATGATAGGCACAATGGAAAATATTGGTTCAATACAAATTACCTACAAAGGGAGAAGAAAATCATAGTGCATCTCAGACCCGTTAACCTCACTGTAATTCATTTTATTACTGCTATTGCTAAACATCTTTAAATACAGTTTAGATTTTTTTTTTTTTTTTTTTTTTTTTTTTTTTTTTTTTTTTTTTAGGTTTGTGTTTAACTTCTGTTAGTTATGCTCAGTTGGACAAACAGAAAATGGATTCAAACTGGAACTAAATACTGCTAACTACTTTCTAATTTTAAGGCATGTCATTTACGAATTGAATTGTATTATTTTGTTATCAATTTTTATCATTAGACGCAAGAACTTGCACTGAAATACTATCCTGAATTGAAATACTACTATTCTTCTAAAAGCAATATATATATATATATATATGTCCCTAGGCATATACATTTTTGCCCTAAATTTTACACTGCCTTCGTACACTGATATGTGGCTAAAAATCTTTAAAATACTACATTCCAATACGGCGCTCAATTCGACGAATCACTGATTAAATGTTAGGTGAGATTTATAGTTACTTTCTGTAGTGATGTCTGTTGATGTTTTCAGTATTTTTGCATCATAATCCTTCTGTTCCAACCATGGTCGCTTACATACATATCCAGGGTGAACCACTTAAACTGATCCCTTTTTGTAATTCTAAATTAATTAATAGTTATAAAAGGCTGAAATTTTATACGAAGCAAATATCAAGAGGAAGAAGCCGTTTGACATACTCTGGAATACCACCAGATAGCCCAGGAAATAAAGGGTTTTTGTCGGGAAAAATTCGAGACAAGCTGAATTTCTACCAATTGTTAGGGCTCAACTAGAAGTGTATTTTCCCAAAAGTCCCCACCCCTTGTGCTTTCCCCTCCACCCTCCCTTTAACATCCGATTTGCAAGGTTTTCGATTTTTCGCTCATATCTCCGTTATTATTAATTCGATCTTTAAACTGTTTTTACACTTTTCTTCCTTGAATCACGATCTAGAAAAAAAATTTTCTTAATAATTTTTGCTAGGGTTAATACTTTAAGAAATATTCGTAGAAATATGTAAACTTTTACATTTTTATGTGTACTTTTTTCCGTTTTTTATATTTTAACTTTTGTGTATTCGATAATTTGTAGAAAAGCTTCAAATAAAAGTTGTAGAGTGCTTCTTTGGCTTTAAAACAATGTAAATATTACTATACTTAGAGATATGGGAAGTGTAAAAGGGCACCTAAAGAGAGCGAAGTGTGCGCTTACCATTATTGCGAACTTCGCAGAGTTGCCGCGCCCTCACTCGCCTCTTTTACATCAAATACCGAGTGAACCCCTAGGCAATATCCAAAAAATGGGTTCCTTTCTTTCTTTTGCTGGCTTCGTTGGTAACCTGAGCTTTGATACTCACGGTCCCTGCCTCGAGCCACACTCACTATCGTTCTTGATGAATGATGATCATAAATAAATATTTTCCGATTTTGTGGAATATATTTCTCGTATTTTTTCTCTTTTTTTTTTTTTTTTTTTTTTTTTGTCAGTTTTGGTTCCGGAGCTTCTGCCCCTAACCCATATGATATAGGGTTGTTCCATTATTCACCACGTATGGACCCGCCGTGTCCCAGACTGACAGCCGGCAGCTGTGAATTCATTGACAATATTATCTATTAAAAATAATCATTGCCATTCACAGAATCACGGACCTCTCACACACCGCTAGCTAATGTTACAATTTTGTGTTTCTTATACATGCTATGTTCATTATTCATTTCTTGACTTTTGTTTAAACATCATCCTATCAATAATTCATATATACAATTCCTGTCTATATTGAAGGCATTTAGCACTATTTACAATATAAACATGCTATTATTCATAATCAATTGTGTCTTGATCTTCGACCTTGGTTGCTGCGTTGTGACATGAGAGACCATTACAATGTTCGCACATAGCTGAACAATTTATATCTGACAACACTTACAATAATCTCCACAATCATTTTGTAAGAACACGACACTAAACACAATAAATCATCTGGTGCAAAAGGCTTTGAAGAGGTAACTGGTTTAAGTACTTTTCTCACCCCTCCATTTCCTCTTACGGACTCTAGCTTTCATCCCCATTCAATAGCTGACAAATTGGCTCTGGTACGCGTGCGAGCTCAGCACGAAATATCGTTATGTACAGACCTTTGGTTCTCGGTTCTTGAGGGATATAAGTTAGAAATAATAATTCACAAATGTAAACAGTGTAAAATTTATATTTTACAGAATATTAAAATATAATTATTTACTAATAGTGATTATTAATGCGTTATCGACAATATATTTTATAATGTAAAAAAGACTAACAAATTACGAAATAGAGGGATTCTGTATAAACTGATCGTGATAGTATGAGGTAACTCTGTAATAAATTTACTTTTAACAATTGGCTTTAACAAAATATGAAACACGAAGTGATTATATGTACTGATACTGATTCTAAAGACTCCTCATTAAAATCCCCCATTCATTTCTCTTATTTTCTATAACTAACTAAGTCATCATCAAAAACAATTTGATTGCTTTCAAAAATAAGCAATTAAATACTAACAAAATACTGTTGAATGGTTTATTTGTTCTAAAGATGTTTTATATACGGTAGGACAAAGAACTACGATCTGACTATAATAATCTCATCAAACGAGAATTCAAATTTTAAACAGGTGTGTTTTCGTTCTCGTATTAGTTTTTACTGCTACTAACTTCAGAAGAACAAATTTTTTATTTGATTGTTTGTTGAATTTCAGCGTCCCTTTTCAGTATCGAGCGAGACTATACAAGACGTGGAGCTACATTTTAAAGTGGAGTCCGAACCACCGTAACACGTTCAATGCTTTCCCACTCGGGACCCTGTGCATTAAAGAAATACGCCCTAGCCACTAGACCAATGGGTAGGGCTTGAAATTTTTTCTTGGGATTATGAAATTATATATTTAAAAGAAAAGTTTGCAGCTTCCCAGTATCTCTCTCATTCTATGAGAATTAATATTGTAACCGGGGATTTAGTAAGTATTTATCACTTTCCGTTGCATTAAACTTAGAGATGGAAACTACCATTGTGCCACAGAATCCATATAAAAACTGCTACCGGCTATCGTTTTTCTTTACTATGAAACTGGAAATGGTATTTTCTCACCATTTCCGGTTTACATAGAGGGATAGCGATCGAGATGACAATCTTCCAATTCTGGATTCATAATATATATATATATATATATATATATATATATATATATATATGGTGATCAGAACAATGGAAACATCTGAACCAAATTGCAACTTACCAGATTAATATGGTGTCAGGCCACCTTTCGCCTTCAGAACAGCCTTGATGCGACGTGGGATGGAGGCATAGAGGTCGTGAATGGTAGCAAGTGGAATTTTACACCATTCCTCGTGCAAGGCATCGGCCAGTTCTGTGAGAGAGGATGGAGGTGGAAATCGTCGCCGGAGTCGTGTTTCCAAGACGGACCACAGATGTTCAATTATGTTGAGATCTGGGGATTGGGCGGGCCAGGGGACGTCTTGAACTTCATCCCGATGTTCCTCAAACCACGCTGCAACAACGCCAGCTGTGTGAATGGGTGCATTATCATCCTGGAAGATGGCGTCATTATCCGGGAACAACATCCGGACCATGGGATGCAAGTGGTCTCCTAAAATTGCGACATAATCGTTGGCAGTGATTCGTCCGCTAAGTGTGACCACAGGACCCAATGAAAACCATGATATGGCGGGCCATAGCATCACCGAGCCGCCGCCATGTTTCACAGTTGGGCGGAGACACTGCAGATCATAAGCTTCTTTGGGCGTTCTCCACACATAAACACGGTCCGTGGTTGGGAATAGGGTGAAGGATGACTCATCCGACCATATCACACGTTTCCAGTCCTCAACGGTCCAAGCTGCACGGTCGCGGCACCATTTGCGGCGTGCGAAAGCGTTATGGTCCCTGATGAGCGGTTTGGCCCGTGCAACACGACCCCGTAAGTTCATGTCATGTAATTCGCGGCGGACTGTGATTGTCGAAACAGGGTGGGGGAGGTGCTGCTCGAGTTCCTCCGTCACTTGCTCCGCAGTGGCACGACGGTTCTGCGTGACAATGCGCTTTAATACCCGGCGTGACCTGTCATTCATGATTTTCTTCCGCCCACTGTTCCGCTTCCCCGACGTGGTTTACCCGCGTGTTGTGTAGGCCGTCATCACCTTCGACACTGTCCCACGCGACACACCTAACACAGTAGCCACTGCCGTCACACTCACTCCACATAACCGCGCACCAACAATTTTCCCTCTTTGAAAATCTGAGAGGTCTCCCATTTTACACTACCTCCGTCTGCTGCAGCCACTGGACACTGCTGTTCCACTGCGCCTGACGTAGTATGGAGACCGATCTAACACACCACCACCAGCGGTCCGGCGCTGCGAGCGCCACGACACCACTGCTAACCCATACTTCTGACGTGTTGCCAACTACAGGTGTTTCCATTTTTTTGATCACCATCTATATATATATATATCGTTATCTCTCATCATTTTTGCTCTATGATGATCACTATTGAAATTAGAAGTGGCAATAAATTTCTACCACAGGATAAAACTTGGGAGATAGTCTATTATCAAGGTACTGAATTCATGCTTCTCGCTGTGATCGCCCCCCCCCCCCTGAATCCGTCCCTGGTTGTGATACATTTCTCTTAATTACTTCTTGTTTTTGTAGTGAAACAAGTGAGTTTCGTTTCACAGTATAAAACTACGGTAGACTTCTAATCTATGCGAATTGAATACTCAAACTTTAGTACAACAAGTAGCACAACTAAAACTCCTGGTTGGAATAGATTAATAAGATCAAGGATAGAATCTGTTCCTCGGATGCTGAATCCGTATCAAAAAAGCTATTATTAGCTGTCACTTATCGTTTTTGTTCTACGGCGATAAAGGCTGAAAGCAGGAATGGTTAATTTGAACCACTTCCGGCTTGAATATTAGGTTAAAGGACGCTGAATCGATTTCAGAAAAACCTCTTCTCGACATCTTTTATAGTTTTTGCTCTATGAATATAAGTATTGGAATCGAAAGTAGTAGTAAATTTCAAGCATTTCCGGTTACAAAAGAGTGATGCAGGTTATGACGATATGTTTTCTTAAAACCGTGAATTGATTCCAGAAAATTGCTTGTCGCTATCTATTACAATTTTTGTTTTATCGCGACAAGTGTTAAAACCGGAAATGGTTAATTTGAACACTTTCGGTTCAAATAAAGTGTTAACGAAGAAGGTGGAATCTATTCTTGGGACGCTGAGAAATTTTATGCTTACCAATAGATTAAAAAAAATGTTTACAGTAATTTGATATCTCAAACCATTCCAGATATACGCAAAACATGGTTAGAGATGGTTGTACTGCTTAAAATGACGTATTTGTTGGAAACGTTTACAATGATTGTCGATTTCCTCCGCTTATAACATTGAAGTTTTTGGTAGTTGTAATTACAAGTTCTCGCAATTTATGTAGATTTGAAATATTTACAATTCATAATTTTAACTAGAGATGCAAGGGCTCGGAAAAAAACCGGCTTTTTTGGAAAAAAACTCGGTTTTTTCTGCTTTGCTTTTTTGCTTGGGAAATTTTGGGCTTTTTTCAAAATTCTGCTTTAAATCGATAAAGCAGACTTTGTTTCGCTTCTCTATAACACAGAAAGTCATTTAATTAGTGGTTGATGCCGATAAGAATATAAAACCTCGAAAGTAAACCATGAATTTCGAAAAGATATTTTAAACAATTTTACTTCAACATTTTTACATTATGAATTCCAAAGGATTAACCAATGTATATAATAAACACATTTTAACCTCCTATATACAAAAGTAAGCAGAGTTGGCAAGAACCATCGTTGTTTCTGAAAATGCCAAAAACCCGTTTTGGGGGGGCAGTTTAAACCAGGCTTTTTTGGGGTTTAAACCAGGTTTTTTGATTTAGATATTTTGCTTTATGTATTTGTATTACATATTCACAGAAATAAGTTTGTTTCGCCTTGGTTTTATTATTCAACAACGGGGTTATGCTGGAAGAGATCCCATAAGCTTAAAGAAGTCCGGTCAGTAAATTTCTTAAATTGAGAAACTCCCGCCCTAGCCATCGGGAAAATCCCGTCATTCTTTTAAATGTAAAACAATAACGGGAAAATCCTGTAAAATTTAATTTGCATGTAAAATTTAAAGGTCAACGTATTATAATCAGTACGCTAAAACTGAGTGACACACAATCATAGTCAACGTCTTGCGAATAAAATCAGAAAAATAAACACACTGCTGAACAAGACTGCACTTATTTAATATAAAAACACATTTACACGTGACGTTTCGATCTTCTATCCAAGATCCTCATCAGACGTGAGTGTACGTCTGATGAGGATCTTGGATAGAAGATCGAAACGTCACGTGTAAATGTGTTTTTATATTAAATAAGTGCAGTCTTGTTCAGCAGTGTGTTTATTTTTCTAAAACTGAGGTATTAAATTACAAATTTAGTATGTAGGTATCATTGAAAGTCCAATCCAAGCTAATGTTGGAAGCTAAGTAGGCAATCGATAAATTTTACCAATTTTAATCAATATATTTAAGCAACCATCGCTTCTTTATAAAACAACAGGCATGCAGAAATATATAATTTGATTTCGTTTTGTATGTTTAGGCTTAACATCCTTACGTAATACCGAGGTTATCAAGGAGAAGACTTTCGCTTAAAGTGACATCCGAAAGAGTACTTGGTTTACACATGAAAGAAGGGTTGTGGTTCGACCGACAATTGAACATGGGACACCTTGATTAAAAGGTGAAAAGGAAATAAGACTAATGCAGATGGTTTGACATGTGAAACGTCACTATGAAGTTCACACGATTCGCATTTTTGTTCTTTTAATTTTTTTAGTTTAAACCAGTTATTAAAAAAAAACAGCTGGTGTAAACGAGCCAACCCTAAGAGTAAAAACTTCTTTCAAAAAATACACAAATAACTAGCAAAATTGTATGTAGTATTTTTACTTCAAAATATTCCATACCCTCTTTTTGAAACAAAATAAAATTAAAATAAAACATAAGAGAAATACTTAGATTTGTATGATACAATTAAAGGCTGCACACGGTTCTGTATATTCTTGAAATTCTACAGTCAAGTTTTTTATAACCACCATCAAGGGCGCCCATCAGGGGGGTTAAGGGGGCGCTTGCCCCCCCCTAGAGGAAAATGTACCTCAGAATATTGAAAATCCAATAGGATTTTTACATTAGTTACAGCAAAATTTGAAACTATTTTTGAAACGTCGCTTATACTTCCCCTCCTTGGAAACCACAACATGGGCGCCCTTGACCACCATCACGGTTTACCCAGTCCTCAAGTTTTCTGAATTTTTAACAAGAGGGATTCAACATATCATTACGGAAAAAAAAAAAGACTACGGAATATATTTAAGTTAAGCTAAATACAACTGCACAACAAACGTGACTGAGTGGTTGGCTTTTGCGCTTCTATCGGGAAGTCCGGGATTCAACCCAGCATTCGACCATTCTGACAAAGCCTTCCTTCATTCCATCTGAGAATGTAGAAATAATGCGTGTACTGGCCGACTAGGAGTGTAGGAGTTGGCCGACTTCCTTTCTTATTGTTTTTAAATCGTTATTATTACTAATTACCAGCAGTGACGGTTTTGCGAAGGTTAGAGGATCGGTCTTTCGGACTGAAGCCTGTTCTCCAAAGTTGTGGAATGTCTAAAACGAACGAAATATCTATTAGTTATGCCTTTACTCATAAACTTTAAGCTTCCGCCAAATAAAAATTACGAATGTTTAGAAAAACTAAACATTAGTAGTAAGAAAACCCCTCCCAAAACACTTTTTTAAATTCGCCACTGATTCTCAGTATAAAATGATCTTCAAGGTTGTATCCGGAAGATTATTGCTAAACATATAAACGAAACGAAATATTAGTTATGCCTGTACTCATAAACTTCAAGCACCTCCCAAATAAAATTAGGACTTTTTAGAAAACGAAACAACCAGAGAAACCCGTCCCAAAGTACTTTTCTAAATCCGCTATTGATTATTTGTATAAATTGGTATTTAAGGTTGTATCTGGAAAATTATTGCTAAATCATTGCACAACTACAGTATAACAGAAATGTGCAAATACGGTTTGACGGACATATTGAAAAACGTATGCTTTGACGGATATATAGAAAAACGTAAGTTTAACTTTCGTGCTAGAAGCTGGAGTACTAAGCTCTTAGAAATGAAACACGGATGACAAACTAAAATGATCTAGAGAAGGAAAAAAATGTCGATAACTCAAAAGTTAAAATAAAGTTAAATAACCTGTAAAATTGCCCTCAAATACTACATTCTTCATGTTAGCTTTAATTCGTAAAATATGTGCTCCATCCATCTTGATGGTGAATTACAGAGCTAAATATGGCATTCAGGTCGTGGAAATCTTATCTAACTATAGAATATACTATAAGAAAGCTATTTGGATAGAAAAATCATGAAAATGAAAAAAGCCAAAATTTCCAAAATTCTCGGTTTTTTTCCAAAAAAGCCGGCTTTTTATGTGAAAAAAACCATCGATTCAAAAAAGCCGGCTTTTTTGCATCTCTAATTTTAACTAATGCTTATATTTCAGAAACGGTCTGAGATATCATATTAGTGTATAAGACATTATATTTTTTTCGTCTATTGGAAACCATTAAATTCCTTAGATACGATACTAGGGTAGCTACAAAAATTGCGAAAAAATCGATGAGTTTTCCTAGTTTTTTCCTTAATACATAATTAGCCACAGTCTTTCCCCATTTTGGCGGAAAAACGAGCCCGAAAAAACGAGGCACGTAAAAATTTTTTTCTGGTCAGCTAGAATAATGAATAATATAAAACAAATAAAATGTACTCTGTTATGAAAATACAGAACACTTACTTAATAAAAAATTCTGCACAATGCAAGAAAATAAACATCTTTCCTGATACTTTAACCTGTAACTTTAGTCATATGATGAAAGTTTGTCACATATGAAAGGAAAAAGTCACAGTGAGACACTCATCGAAAAAGGGGTGGATGTTATGTTCACAAAACTGACTGTGGTAGTTTAACGACATATCTTTAGGGAAATAAAATGCAATGTACAGTGTATACACCGTGAAGGAGTCTGGTGTAACTAACAGATTAAGCAACATTTCGTAATTTAAGACAGTTGGTTCGATATTCGTGTGTTGGCTGTGGGTTCCTATCACCACGGCATGGCATGTCCTAAGGTTGCGAATTGAGGAAAAGGCCTCTACATATAGAGGTTGGGTGCGAATATATTGAATCAGCAATCGCGGACAGACGATAAGGGGTGGTCCTCCAGCTTTCGCGTTTGGCGTGCGGCTAACAGCTTCATCCTATAAAAAATGGCACTTGTTCAGAAACATTTGCAGAAGCCTCCAACAGGATTGATAACTTGGTAGGACCTCAGCAAAATAAAATGGACATGAGATTTGGAACATGTAATATATAAGAAGTCTTTATAGGACAGACGCGTTAAAATCCGTAACGAGTGAGTCAGAGAATATTATATACAACGATATTGTATATTCGTAAGTTACTTCCATTCTTCTTTTAACTATTTTGGGCAAAAGGTACTGTTTAAAAGTGCACAGGCTGTGATTACGAAGAAGAGGAATATATATAGAATATGCTGCTGAGGTTGTATGATTTTTAACCGATGTTATTGTTACAACAAATTTGCCGTTTTGGATTGCTATGACAACTTGTTCTTATTGACTAGATGACTGAGAGAAGATAGTTATTAAAAAGTCCACTGCTTTGCTTAAAATTGATGTGTATTATTTCAGTATATTGCAATTGATATTTCTTGCGGAATATATAGCTATAAAACTATAAATGTTTGATAGTGTTGTGTGACTTCATTTTAACCAAATATCATAGGCATTTTATATCCAACTGGGTAATGTAATGAAAATAAGAAAATATCGTTACATATCAGATGGTGTTATTCCGACAGGACCTTGAGACTAGTTAGAAGCTCAAAGTAAACGGTTTCATATATATTTTGATCATCACGGATTATATTTTATTACGGAATAAGAGAAAAATATACTGAAATTCAAAAATGAATATTCACACCGATGAAGACACCAGTAATGGAGTAAAAGACATCCATACGTCAAAGATATATGTACGTCAAAGAGTGTGACTGATCTTATAAGACAGTTAGGGCAACAGTCGAATGCCAAAATGGAACAAATAACGCAACAGTTGGATGCTAAAATGGAACAAGTAACGCAACAGTTGAATACCAACAAAAAACAGATAGATGCCAAGATGGAACAATTAATACAATGGCCAGATACCAGGATCGAACAAATATCACATCATATTAATACCAAATTGGAAATAACCGACAATAGGATCGAGCAAATTATCCATAGCTTTGCAGTGATGAGAGGTACCGTTGATGTAGTAGAAACGCAAGTCAACGAACATACAAATTAAGTTCAGAGATTGCAAAAAGAGGTACAGACCATTAAAGAGAAAATCAGTACTGTAAAGTGTAATCCTGATCATGTACTCAACGCGGTGTATGAGGAACCTAGGGGAACTGGATCAAGACCCTGTGGAGAAAACAGCAATTCATCGGAAGGTTATTCTGAAAGGGAGGACACCATCTCTGAAGATTAGAAAATAAGACCACGTCGAAGGAAACATACGCACGTAAAGCCAAGACGTCCAAGGTATTTTAGTACTAAAGGTAGTCTTGTGAAATTTAGTGAAATAAGATCATTAACTAAATTCAGCGGTAGAAATGAGGACATCCCAGCGAGTACTTTTTTTTAGAAAAATTTGTAGAAGAATGTGTTCTAACAGGTATAGGTAAGATTAATTTCCTTAAAAAATTGCCACATATATTGTTACCACCTTGTTCAGCATGGTATAAAGCGATAAGAGGTAGTTTGCGTAGTTATTCAGATTTAAAAATGCGCTGTTGGCAAATTTCGAAAACGATTTTATGTTAGCAGACCGGGATGCTCAAATTAGAAATAGACGTTTTGATCCTAAGGCAGACAAAAGTATTACAGATTTTGTAATTTCAACATATAATGACTTGAAGCAAATCAATCCATATCAGCAGGAATCATGTATTATCGCATCAATAAGAATATTATTACCGTTTAGATTACAGCAAATATTGATTTCTCTGCAGTGTATTAATTTCAATAATTTAATAATGATAGTTCAAAATTATGAGTCAGTCTAGATTGCAAGGTAATACTAACAGAAACCAAGCTAATCATATTTCTGTACGAAATATCAATGTTAGACTGTAATCATAATATGATATTTCTGTCTTGCCTGTTAGAGAAGACTGTAATCATAATATGAGAGGTAATGTTAGATTTTCTCGTAATGGCAATACGACCGAACCTAATTTTAGAAGAAACAGAAATAATAATCGTACCGTTTTTAGGAACAATGTAAACAATCAATCTAATTTTCCACGTACTCCCAGATTTCGTAGTAATTACATAGGTGGAAGAAATTTTCAAAATAGAAACTAAAGAACTGGTGAAGTAAATAACATATCGGACTGTATTCAAGATTGTGCCATTCAATGTAACCTAATCGAATCTTTTGGTAATGTAACTTAAGCTAAAAGTTATGGCGTCCGACAAAACATATTCAACTGATTCTTGTTTTGTTTCACTTTGAATATTGTTACGATTTCTTTGTAATTCGCTCTTCTTCTATACTATAAGCAATCACATATTTACTTACAACGATGATGTGTATTTATCAAAGTTTCGCTATCTAGGCCCAAATGAAAGAGATAGGTTATGTTATATTTTTGACTTACACTAATTTATTTAGTCAACGAGCATAAATGATGTTGAATTAAAGAAACTATTTTGGACAAGAATAGACAGCAAACTTGCCATATTTTGAATATGTCTTTCATTTAGTAATTTTATAAAATTGGAATTAAAATTGATTAATATCAGAATATAAGAATAATATTGAGATACGATAAGAATAATGTATTGTTCCATGGATTGCAATTTTCATATGTAAGGACTATTCGAAAAGTAAGGTAACCTTGTATTTGCAACAATGTCTAACGGTCCAAGGATTCTTTCTTTAATTGTGAACAATTTAAGAAGTTCCATTTGTTCGGAAGCCATATATACAACGATATTGTATATTTGTAAGTTACTTCCATTCTTCTTTTAACTATTTTGGGCAAAAGGTGCTATTTAAAAGTGCACAGGCTGTGATTACGAAGAAGAGGAATATATATAGAATATGCTGCTGAGGTTGTATGATTTTTAACCGATGTTACTCTAACAACAAATTTACCGTTTTGGGTTGCTATGACAACCTGTTTTTATTGATTAGGTGACTGAGAGAAGATAGTTATTAAAATGTCGACATTGCTTAAAATTGATGTGTATTGTTTCAGTATATTGCAATTGATATTTCTTGCGGAATATATAGATATAAAACTACAAATGTTTGATAGTGTTGTGTGACTTCATTTTAACCAAATATCATAGGCATTTTATATCGAACTGGATAATGTAACAAAAATAAGAAAACATCGTTACAATTATTGGTCTAGTACCTGATCACTACCTGGTAGCAGCGATAATGAGAAAGAGACTTATCGTTGAATAAAAAAAATATTCTATATCTGAAAGCGGAGAGGTTTAATTTGAAGAAATTAGAGGAGAACCAGGCGAGAGGGGAATGCTAGATTGAAGTCTCTAACAGATTCTCGGTTTTAGAAGGTTTTGAAGCACACTAGTATTAGGAATACTTGGGTTGAAATTAGGGATAGCATTATAATTTCAACAAAATTGGGGCACGCAGAAATATATAGGAACAAATCATGCTTCGACCAGGAATCACTAAATTAGCAGAGAAGAGAAAACAGGCAAAACTGCGATGGTTACAAAATCTGAACGATACAACTACACAAAATTTCGTTCACATCAGGAGGGAAACTTCCAAAACTTTTAGAATAAAGAAACGCGATTTTTTTAAAACCTAATATTAATTAACTTTAAGATAATAGTAAAAGCAAAGACATTCGGGACATGTATAAGGATGTCAATGAATTTAAGAAAGGTCATCAACCTCGCACTTACATATTAAAGAAATCCGACGAAAAAATTCTTACTTGAATAGATGGAAAGCATCTTGAATAAATGGAAAGATTGCTTTGATGGTTTACTTAAAACACAGCAAAAAATTAATGTACGTGGAGACAGTGAAATGCACACAGCAGAACCGTATATTCCAGAGCCTAAGAGAACAGAAGTAGAGATCGCTATAAAGAAATTAAAGAAACAGAAATCTCCGGATGTAGACAAAATTCTGGCTGAGTTAATTTTAACTGAAGGGAAAAACTTTTGAACAAGATACACAAACTCATTCTCCTTATCTCGAAGACAGTGGAATTGCCACAAGAGTGGAAAGAATTAATCACTGTTCCAATTCACTAAACTGGTTGTAATAGTTATCGAAGCATTCTCTTCTGTCAACTTCCTATAAAATTCTCTCGAACATTCTATTAGCAGATTGACCCCATATGCAAATGAAATTATTGGAGATTATCAGTGCGGATTTAGGCAAAGTTGATCAACTATCGACCAGATATTATACCATTCGACAAAGACTGAAAAAGAAATGGGAATATAATACCCAGGTACATCAATTATTTACTGATTTTAGAAAGGCCTATTAGGAGGGAAACATTGTACAATATTTTTGCAGAATTTGAATACGGAAAAAGCTAGTTAGATTAAGATGTGTTTAAATGAATTCCAAATAACGTTCAAGTAGGAAAATTCTTGTTCAAGAGCTTTCACATCAAGAATGACCTGAAACAAGGAGATGCGTTGTCGCCATTATTATTCAACTTTGTTCTGGAGTATGCTATAAGGACAATCAAAGACAGCAACTAGAGCCTAGAGCTGAATAATATTAACCAGGTTATGGTGTCTGCTGATGATGAAAATACAATAGGCGATGATAGAAGAGCAATATAAACACTTGCAAGCACATGGGTTTAGAAGTAAATGCAGAGAAAAGTAAATACATGGAACTTCGCCAGGATTGTAATACTGAAAATTATGGATGTCAAAATATCAAATAGTACTTTCGACAAAGTGGATATTTTCAAATATCTAGGACCAATGTTGACAGACCAAAACCATATCCACGAAGAAATTTAGTGTCGACTGAAAGCAGAAATTCGTGTTATTATTCAGTTCAAAATCTTTTGTCGTCGCGAATTCTGTCGAGGAATTTGAAGCTTATGAAATCCACGGATACAATTAAGTTTATGTTGGATTGGTAACACAACTAATCTGCTGGTATTGTGGAGAATGTCAAACGACTTCCACCACTTGACATTTTTTTCATACAAAATTTCAGCGTTTTATTTCTCAATTATTCTAGAAGTTACAAGAAGACAAGATAAATGGCCAACCCTGTATGTATACGTACATCGAGGAAAGCTAATGGTTAGCTATAGAATTGTAATTTCAAAACAGTACTTCATAGGCATGGTATCATCATGGCGGACATCTTCAACCCCACCATCTTATATTCATATTTAAAAGATTAGGATTAGGAATTAGATTTCTGGGCTTTCGGCATCTAGAATCGCCGATCATAATACCCGGAAGGAAGGAAGCGGCCTGGGATTATTATGTTAGAAATCATTCCGACATTTGCCTGGTATGAATGAGGAAATCTCATTCAGGATAGCTGCTCTGAAAAATCTGTAATACTTTTTCGACTAAGTGCCCCGGATTTAAATTTGAAGTTTTAAATCGGAAGGGGTCGTATATCTACGGCTGTAATCAAATCAAACAATGGTCTTCCCAGTGGTAGAACCAAAGTATCTCTAAGACTAAAGAAAGGGAGCCAGATCAGGAACGTAACAGAAGCATGTTCGTCGTTTCCTTCGATCTTTGGGGCGTGTTAATTCCTGCGCTCCTCTAAGATGGTACGTGATTGTTCACTACTGCTCTATATGTTACTTAGGGTTAAGAAGGACTATAAACTTCCATCCCTTAGTTATGCACATAACTTCCATCTCTAATGTAAGATATTAACTACCTTCAATAGCTGGGGGTCGCGGTGGCTCAGTGATAGAGCGTTCACCTCTGGTGCTTGGGGTCCCGGGTTCGATCCCAGCCCCCGCCAAGTGAACTTTGTGGTGGACAAACACCGTGTGCGTGGGTTTTCTCGGGGTTCTCCCGTTTCCTCCCACTTTCTTCATTCCACCATTTTCATTCATTACTCATCATCACCGTCTCCTTTAGCCTAACCGGCATAACCGTGGGACGTAAAACTCAAAGATTTCATTTTTTTACCTTCAATAGCTGTCATGACAATTGAACTAGATTAATTATAGGCTTAAAATACAAAGCTAATTAAGGTATATGCATATTTTCCTAATAACATAATTTCATTCAATCGTCCGATAAAAGTTTTATTTATTTATTTATTTATTTATTCATTTCAAGAGTAAAAGCAATATTTTAGGACACCCATCTAACAAGGAGACTTCCGGAAGTGTCACTCACCAATCTGAATGAAACTTTGCACAGATGTAGAACATCGAAAAATAATCGACACGTATTTTATTGTTTCGGCAGTGGTGAAGATTTAAGGGTAGAAACCATCCTTTGAAGGTTAGGAGTGGTGTCCAAGAATAGACAGAAAACAATCATTGAATATAGAAGGAAACATGCTGCCAGGGGGGTTTAGGAAAGCTGATTCAGAATCTGATGTCAAAATTGGAAAATTCAAAATGGCGGATCCAATATAGTGATTATAATTACAAAATGTCTTTTGGATTGAAATTCTCTGCAGTTAGCCAAGAAGATTTATAGTTGGCAGAGGTTGCTACGAGAAGATTGCATAGCGATTTGAAACCATTTCTATTTATTTGAAACCCCTTTATTTTAACGGAATGTTTAATTAAAGTGAGTCTGTACCTCTCCCTATTCGGGGTGCTTATGTATAGGAATCCCCTTGCCTCTCACTATGTCAGAACTTCATACATCCTCAATTGTTATAATTATGAATTTATTGAGAAAATGCTTCACAGTAATGATATGTCGTAAAAAAGTATGTGATGCATAAACATTGTTTACACCAAGCTCACCTTATTACAGTAATAACTGTGACAAATCGCAAAATGCAGCACAATCATCTTCCAAATAACTGTGTTTGTATCACGCATATCTAATAAGATTTGCATATCTTGAGAGAAGAAAACTGATTATGAATCAGCGATTTGGATCTAAATTATATTATTACGGAGATGTAAATTTATGTTATAGTTGTAGAGGACAATATCAGCAAAATATCTCAAGTAGTTTTTCCACGGCCTAAAGACGAACACATCAAGAGGATGAATCATAGCAGTTGTTAGTGCAGAACGGTTTCTATCTTCAAGTACTCTTTTGTTCGTAAAATAGGTTGAAAAATTGATGAATTGTGACCACTCCACGAATCTAATAACAAAATGGACTTTATATTAGACATTGGGAGAAAAATCTCTTGAAACCATGATCTCAGAATACCTGGTGTTGATTTTCCAGAATTTGATGCTTTCACAAGGACATTTTTAGATTAAAAGAGATTGTTTTGGACTATAGGGTCAAATGTTCCATTCTTTTCCTGCAAAATAATTAACAACGGCGATAACAACACCATTTTCAGAAATTAAAGGCTGTATGGTGTAGTTATGAGCAGGGCTCGGATCTTGTTGACAAGTCAACTTTTTTCTGTTACGCATAGGACAAGGCAAGTTCAAATAAAAACGTTATCCATCAACTCTAGGTTCTAAAAATATAGTTTTTTAGGGTCAACTTTTGGTCACTTTTTGCTGTTTTGAAATTTCAGGTCATTTTTTAATATTTTAAGGTAACTTTTAGGTCACTTATGGTCTTTTTATTCTTTTTTTCTACATAAGGAAATCTTTAAGTGAACACGGTTTACGGATGTGGAAAGGACGAAGTTGAATAATCTCTTTTTTTACCCCCTGACTATTTGAGTGGAAAAACTGCATTCTTAACAAGCTAATGAAAACTAAACTGTAGCTGGTTAACGAAAGGTGGGGGCTGGTATAGGTGGCCAAACAGATAGTTTTGGGTTATTGACCACAAAGAATGTGATCACGTGAATAACTAAAAATGGATTAGAAGGTTTTTATCTATTATTTTCATGTAGTCTAAACTTGCTAAGTTTTATTGTTTAAGAGTGCTTCCTAGTTTCAACTCGGGAGTGAATTGACGCTTTCAATACTTAGAATACCGTACAATGGACTGATCAATAGAAATGATCAATGGACTGCAACTAAGTAAACCAATACTTTTTGAATATGAGAGAAATGTTCATTAAAAATCCAATGGATATTAAAAAATGTCAATGTTTAATGAAATAAAAGTTTGAGAAAACGTAAGTTTTAAGGTCAATTTTTGTGATTTTTAGGGTCATTTTACAGGAATTTTAGTGTCATTTTATAGGTCACTTTTTAAAATTTTTTAGGTCAACAAGATCCGGGCCCTGGTTATGAGTCATAGATTTATTGACTATGCCACACTTTCTACTGTTTGTGTCCCTTTAAACGCTATAATGAGAAATGCAGAGACTCACTTTAATCAAACATTCCATTAAAATAAGCATAGAAAAGGGTTTCAAATTGGTTTGCAACCTCCTCGCAGTAATCCCTGCCAAGTATAATTTGTCTTGGCTAACTGCAGAGCATTTTAAACCAGAAGAAATTTTGTAACTGTAATCACTATATTGGATCCGCCATTTTGAATTTCCTTAAAAAAAAAAAAAAAACTGACAGTATGTTTTCTTCTAAATTAAATGATTGTTTTCTGTTTATGTTTAGAGACCACCCGTAACGCTTAAAGCGTGGTTTTCCCCCTTAAATCTTCACCATTGCCGAAACAAAGAAATACGTGTCGATCACTTTTTGATGTTCTATAAGTGTGCAAAGTTTCATGCAAAGTTTCATTCAAATCATCAAAGTGATACTTGCGTAAGTCACCTTGAAAGTATTTCACTGGATTAAGTTAATTTATTTTATAGGCGTCTCCAGATTTTAGTTTTCGTCACAGGATCAACGATATTATGGAACTCAGAAAAGAAGGCAAACTTTAAGTGCATTTTTTGAATTAAATAATGTCACTTAAAAATATTAATTTATGGTTGACTAAAGCTTAAAATACAAACAGAAAATGTATATACGTAATATTTCTATTCACTTATATACAAGTTTTGTATGAAACTATTAAGTTTATGTGCTAATAACTAAATAGGTAAATAATAATAATTTGAATCAACTGACCTGTGCGTCGGTGTTGGCCATCCTTGTTTTCTGACAATGACATTGATATGCTCTGAGGGCGTCGTCGAGAAAGAATACGCTGTAATGGCTATTGGATACATACTAAAATATAAAATGCAAGAGTATTATAAAATAATATAACATCTTTAAATTAGAGTTTGAAAACAAATTCTTAAGATTATTATAGTTATTATTATTATAGACAATAATTATAATATTCACATTCAAAATACCTTCAGACTTCTTTAACATTAATTTATACGAAAAAAGTAATAATTTATTTTTAAAAGGTTCACATTTGCTATATGCAACAGAACTCTCAAGTTTCCAAATAAAGAACGATGACACATTGATACTTTTGAAATAAGATATTGGTGATTGATGCTAGTCGTTGCAGAAAGAGAGAAAGTCTGCGTATGTGTGCGAGTAGGCGAAAATCTGTGCCAGAATCGTGTCCTCAAAACAGATTATATATATTCAATTATTTCCATATCCAGGAATTAACTGTGAATGGGAAAGTGTTCAATTTCATCCTGATGTTCTTCAAATCGTGTCGCAACAGCTCCACCTATATGAATCATCTTGGAATAAGGCGTCATTGCCTGGAAACAATAAATAAGCCATAGGATGCAAATGGTTCTTAAAATGACAACACTGTCACGGGCAGTGGTGCGACTGGCGCACGTCAGCACTGGGCCGACTGAAAATCATGATACTGCGACCCAAAGATTCAGCCATTTTTCACGGCTGGGCATGGACACTACGAATGATACACTTCTTTGGACGTCCGCCACACTTAAACACGGACCGAGGTTAGAAATAAGGTAAACGATGACTCACCAGTCCATATCATACGTTTTCAGACATCAGCGGTCCATGTTGCATTTCGCGGCACTATTGGCATCGTACTGAAGCTTGGTGGTCCCTTCTCAACCATTTCGCCCGTACAATTCGACCCTGTGAGGCCATGTCATGTAGCTCGCGGAGCTCTGCGGTTGTGAGGATGTGTTGCTTGAGTTCTTTCCCTTACTTGCGTCGTAGTAGCTAGACGCAGAGTGGTATGAATCGCTAAACTCGTGGACAAATGTCATATTAGATCTCGAATTCATTGTAGAAATCATCTTCTACAGTCAATCCATTAGAATGAAACTATTTTCTTCATAATTATATAATGGTTATTGTAATTACATACCATTACATAAAGTGGCCCACCTTCTTGCAATAAATTCACTATTCGGTAACTTAATTTAGAATATTCTTTCCCATGTAAATAGTATGCACAGAAGTGACGGTTTGCCCAAGTGGGCCCAGGCCGAAAAAAAACACCGGGTTTTTCGGGTTGGACCCACCTAAAAAAAAAAACACTTTAAAACCCACATGGGTTTTTGAGCTTTTTGGTAGTATATTATCGGTACAATTAAGGTGATCACATTGAAAGTGACTTTTATCAGATTTTGGACTTCCTTTGGGCGAATTAGTTGCTTTCATTTTATAGAGTATACAACAACATTCAATGCTAGACCTATATACAGTTCTGAATACACTGAATGAATAAAGAAGTTTACCTTTGCTTGAGATAATTATAGAACAAATTAATATATGGATTGTGTTTATAGTCTATTTGAAGTAAAATATTATTTTAGAAAATACTTTCCGTGAATAGTGTGCTCGGTGACGCCGTGGGACGTTATCCGTCATACATTTGACGAGTTTAACGCCATAGGTGCCTGTTCTACCAGTAAATATGTAAATACACTAGTAAAGCTAATAGTATTATTTCATATATTAGATGGTAATACAAGTAATCTTCAGTAAAATCTGGTTTTCCAACAACAACAGTTTAGTTCAGTCATTAGTTGCTACTCTTTAAATAAGCATTCTGGAGAATCAACACCAGCAACTATTCACTATGCCGTGATAGTCTGCGTAAAAATTCTTGTGGGATTTAAGAAGCTTAAGGCTCGGAGTTCCGAAGACTACGTAACCCTACTATTTCAGGTGCTGAATTTAAACTTCCGTACTAGTGAAAGTTTCGATGTACGTAAAGAAAGTTGCATTTTTCGGGGAAAACCCGTCATGAAAAAAGTGCTCGGGAAATTCCCGCAATTAAACGCACAAAGCATTGGAAGTGATACTTCAAAATAAAACTATTTATTTTAAGCTGGAAGATATTTAACTTCATTTAAGACATTTACCTTATAAAATAGGAATTATTTCTTTGTTAATTGTTTTAAATTCATTTTCGAGAAAGAACCGTCTTGTTAGTGCTAGAGAAATTCCCGTAATTGAACGCGCAAAGTATCGGAAGTGAACTTCAACAATAAAACCATTTACTTTACGATGGAAAATATCTGCCATATAAGATATTTTGAAACATTTATTATATAATACGTGAATTATATCTTTGTTTTAAATCAATATATTTGGTATTCATACTGTATTTGGCGAACGTTACTGAGGCTTCTGAAATGATTCGATCTACATTTGTTCGTTTGTTTGCCACTACCACACACACATTACAGGGTACAACTTTCGGTCTTAAGTTTAAATTTTCAGCGCATAAGCACGAGATACACTAAATTTCCTGCATAGATTTTGGCGGCATACTAACGGAAAATTTAATAATGGCGGTATTTTTTTTTTTTTTTTTTTTTTCAAAATAGCGGGTATGCACGCTACAAAGCGCGATTTTCGGTCTTTTAAAAACACATTTTCAGGGAAAAGCACGAGACACTAAATTAGCTGTATATGTATTTTGGCGGCGATCCAACGTAAAATTTTAAAATGGCGGCCATTTTTCAACTAGCGTGTATCCTCGCTACAGGGTGCAATTTTCGGACTTTTAAGTTGAAATTTTGAGGGTAGAAGCAAGAGACATTCTAAATTTGCTGTATAGATTTTCTCAGCGATTCAATTTAAAATTTCAAAATAGCGGTCATTTTTTCAAAACAGTAGTGAACAGAGAATTGTTGCAAGTTGCGACAATGACAATCTTAAAATATAAATCACATTTTAATACTTTTACCCCAAAGACATTGAAATATTTCGAAAAAACAATTAAACCCGAAAAAACCCAACAAAACCCGAAAAAACACATATGGGCCCAGGTGGGCTGGGTTTTTTCCAAACTACACGGGTTTTTTCAAACCCTGACAGAAGTGCATATATTACCGTATTTCTTATGTTTAGATTACAGTAAGCTGTACACAACGAAATTATATTTAGCTGTCTTTATTGCGTTTAAACCTCTGAGAATAAATATAATGTATGGCGCTTGTTTCAAAAAGAATACAAGCTATTTGGAACAACAAAAAATGGATACAAAAGGATATTACAGAAAATGGATACAAAAGGATATCTATTGTAAACAGTAGATCTTTAGAAAAAAAAAACACATAAGGTTTCATCGTCAGGTTCTGTCAATTTTACGAAATATGACCTGGAAAACATTCTTGTACGCCTGCATCAACAAATATGGCCGAAAAACTTTTCGAACGATGACGTTTACTGGCTCTGGAACAAAGAGATTACTTACCTGTGACATGTAAGCAACTTATCCTAGAGTACTTTAATTTGTGAAGAACTGTCGTTTGTACAATTTGGTTTTGTCTATTGTATATTATGATTAATAAAAATTAATTTGGTTGTCTTGCCGATAACTTTCCAACACAAAAGAAAGACTTGTGTGTAACAAGAAGGACGTAGTAATAAGTAACAACAAATTTCGATTAAACACAGATAGCCATAGTTTAAAATCTCTATATAATGTACTGAGAATGCGTTTTCTTTTTCTTCCACACTATCAGCGCTGGAACAGGTGTCACAGCAAAAAAATGCGCGCTTGTTCGTAAATATGCAGACTACTTACAGGAAGATAATGACTTACCAATTACAGATATATTCTGTTCACCTCCTCATCTGAGGCACTCATGTCTGCCAAAAGAATTTCATGAATTCGATGATAAATGTCATCATCATCATAGGTATTCTGCCTTTATTGGCAGGTCACTTGCCGCAGCTGAGAAGCTTCCATGCTCCACGGTCCTCCGCTAACCTTTTCGTCTTCGCGTATGATCTTTCTGTTTTAATATCATCCATTAATTGTAGTCTCTTTCGCCCCCTCCCTCTCTTTCCCACCACCATACCCTCTAGGACGTCCCTCATAATACAATCTCTTCTTAGGCAATGTCCCAACCAGTTTCTCTTCCTCTTCCTAATAATATCTAAAAGTGTTCTTTTCTCACCCACCATTTCTAACACTCTCGCATTCATTTTCCGCTCGACCCAACTAATTCTTTCCATTCTTCTCCACATCCACATTTCGAAGGCTTCCAGTCGATTTTCGTCACCTTTACGTAATGTCCACGTTTCCGCCCCATACAGTACAACACTCCACACGAAGCATTTTATGAGTCTTTTTATCAACTCTTTGTTCAAGGTCCCACAAAACAGACTTTTCTTTCTTTTAAAGGCTTCTTTCGCCATTCCTATCCTTGCTTTTATTTCACGTTCGCATTTCATGTCATTACTAAGAACACTAC
Organism: Thermobia domestica; assembly: GCF_964235325.1. Classification (NCBI taxonomy): domain Eukaryota; kingdom Metazoa; phylum Arthropoda; class Insecta; order Zygentoma; family Lepismatidae; genus Thermobia; species Thermobia domestica. The sequence continues at coordinate 115,414,712 of NC_137462.1, read as the reverse complement.
CCAAGTATCGAAAACTATTCACTTGTTCTATTTTCTCCCCTCCTACTTTTATATTTGACACAGACCCCTTCGTTCCAATCACCATGGCTTTTGTCTTTCTAACATTTATTTTCATCCCATATTCTTCAAAGCCCTTTCTCATTTTTTCTAACATTTTATTGATTTTCTTTTCAGATTTTGCAACAAGCGCCATATCGTCTGCAAATCTTATGCATCTAATCATTCTACCTCCTACCGAAATGCCATCATCATCATGTAGGCTCTTTTTCACTATCTCTTCTAGATAGACATTAAATAGTGTTGGCGAGAGGCAGCATCCTTGCCGAACTCCCCTTCCAATTGCACTCTCTTATGATAAATGTAAGAGAAGGAAAATTAAAATTCGCAGGGCGAATATTAGGTGCAGCTGAGCTTTCTTATCGCACCACGTTGAACTTGAGGGCTGCAGATGACAAAGCTGCAGGAAAACTGTAAGAGGTAATGAAAGTTACACCTACAAGAGATAAGAATATTCGCGATACATGGTTACAGGAGAGAAAGAAAGTCACGAAACTACCGAAACATTATCATCAATTATTGTGTCTGCAAATTTAACGAAACATTAGTAGGCTTAGATTAGAAAACTTTTAAAGCACAAAACGTAACATATGCCTAGATAATTATTATTTTCGGACATATATTCCCACAGTTATGGAAGTATAAAAGAACAACTTACCATAAAACAAACACAAACGCGTTAGTGATTGAAAAGAAGAAGAAGAAAAAGAAGAAGAATAAGGATAATGATGATGATGATGATGATAATAATAATAATAATAATAATAATAATAATAATAATAATAATAATAATAATAATAATAATAATAATATTATTATTATTATTATTATTATTATTATTATTATTATTGTAGTAGTAGTAGAAGAAGAAGAAGAAGACCATATAGCGAACAGAATTTTATAGAACTTCTGCCAATCAACGAGCGACCAACTTGCAACGTAATATTTTATATTGCAAATGGTATTTTGACAGTACATGTGATCCTTCCAGATATAAATAGATATACATCGATAAAAAGAACTTGCAGAATTCTAATTTGGGACATTGAGAAACAGCCCAATATCAATACTTCGTAATACGTAAATAGGCCAGCAGCCACTACCTCATCTTCAAATGTTAGCATATATTCCAATATCGTGGATAAATATATAAATTAATTTGTCTGTCACTAAGTTAAGCATAAAAGGGAGGAAAGAAAATAATTTAAAATTATATATTTTTCTTGTTTCCTTCTTTCAGATTAGGATGCACGGCATAGAGTTATACGTTAATTCGACTACTGTAGTTGGAATGGGAGGCATACAAACGGAATCTTTTGAAGACTCTGGAGGCTCTGTCGAATAGTTGTCATGAACTCACACTTCGCGAAGCGTAGAACGAAAAATTATTTCTGTTGTGCAGTCACCATACTAACACTGAATTGACTGGTGAAGGAAGTGCGCTATTGCAAGCTACCGGAAACCACGTGAAACTTGTGAATTCATTCTAACCGACGGTTCATTGTTAGTTGTAAACGGATAAATAATTCTTTTTGAAACAACCCATAGTTTTGCACAAATAGTCTTAATGGTCATTAATTTGCTTCCATTACCTTCAATGTTTTCAACATTGTTGAGTGGACAAACTGGTGCAGGTATACAATATATGGGAGGAAAACTGGGGCATAAAAATTTATAAATTTCTATATTCTGTAATAAAAATTGTACATTATTACTAATAAAGCTAATCAAAAAATCTCAATCTTTGTCCAAATTGTCTTTGTGTTTAGCTCTGGATTTTGTTCTAAGATTCTAAAGCATTTATCTCAATTTGCGAAGATGTTTTATGTAAAATTTGGAATTCTTTTATTTGATGATTATTTCGTAAATGTTTTAAGAAACCTAACATGGTTGCATGGAGTCTGTAATATGTTCTCGAACTCTAATACTTATGTTACATTTGGCATTTAATTTCGCCGGATTCGCATTTAATTTCACATACTCCGGAGTAAGAGCTGTTATCAACAAAATAACAAAGGATGGATTGTTATAGTGTTGTAACAATTTATCACTACGGGTTCATTTGCCACTTGTCGGGAAGTGAAGAAGTAGTTTCGATGTTGACAGATTGCTTTCATGGCAATTTTTCCACGAACTTTTCAAGATAATCCCCCCCCCTCCCGCAAAAAAAAAGAAGAAAAGAAATGAAACAAAACTTTTTTAATGACTTACATTGCCGGTTCAAAATCTAATAAACATTAATAGCGTGAAACAGTAAAATCTTCCTCGTTTCTTGACCCCTAATAATGAACACTGCGTAAGGGTTCTGTGGTGTGCTATAAGTTATACGATGTAAAACAGAAACAATTGATCACATACTTCTAAAATTTCATCCTTCAAAACTTAAAATACTGCAAACCAATATTAATATTACACAGACTGGCAGGTAGGTAATTTACGGTTACTAATCATACAACACAACACATTAGATGACACAGCAAAATATGAACATTTGGAAGCTGTAAACACTGGCCAACACGTCCCGTAACATACATATAGACCGTTATGTAATACTGAATGCAGTCTCTTTTCCTGGTTTACGACACTCAAACGACCTGTTCGCAGTACGAGACTTCTATATAAATCATCCAAGTGCTTCTTCCTATGCTTTCTCTTGTATTTTCTCCATTGGACAATCACTTGATATTTAATTGGGAAGTGCTAATAATTCTTATAAATACTGTAGGTCGTTCGTGAAAGATATGTGGGATCGATTTATATGAATTTTGTGAAAACCAAATACTTTGAAGTAACAGTACATTTATTTTGTTCTGCATCTAACAGTAATAAAGAAAAAATGCATAAGGCTACTTACACCAATTGGGCTTATTGCTCCTACGCTCTTCTTTATAACTTCACATAAAGCCTTCTCTTCAAGACATTTAGGATTCAAAACCTATTAAAAAGGATCAATGAATATCACATCTCTGATTACTACAACGATTTGGTTTCTATAGTTGAGAAGGGAAGTTCAGAACTATTTTAATAAATACAGGGTGCGACAAGAGAATCTGAAGATGCTTCGTTGCAAATACTGACAACAATGAGTTAAAGTTAAGAGGAGTAACGATAGTTAGGTTGTAATAGTTTTTATTTTACGCTATTTTGAACATTAGTTTCATTTTGGTGAAGTGAAACTATTGGGACAGTTTGCTGAGCAAATAGAAGTTTCTCTCATTTCTTTATTCATATACTCTACTAGTACATACTTCATGATTATCTTTCAACCCATGGGAAGAGTTTGATAGCGAATTTCCCACAAAGTACGCTGAGAACACTAGAACAGTAATAGCTAATAAAAGCTCTCTTGCAGACGACGCGAATGAAAATTATAACATTTGAGGACTGAGAGAGTACAATTTTTATGAACATCCACCCTGGGTTCGAAACTAAACGCTGCACACTGGATGGCGCGAAAGAACTAGACATCACTATGCAACCTACAGCCAATGATGTTACATCATATATTAAGAGCATCCATCCGTTATTGCACAGAGGCCGTTTTATAAAATCTTGTGCCGTGTACTTTGCTTATTCTAGTGCTTCCATAATTTGCTCTATATAATTCCTATCAACCTGTGAGATAATTACATTAAATAGATTTGTGTTAAGTGTATGTTATCGTGAATTTGATTTACACGCATGACTTCCCATGTTAAAAGTGTATGTGTAAATTAAATTTCAAGGTTCTTCTCATTTATAAATGGTGCTCGAAAACGGGATTCTTCCCTGTAAAACTCGTTCATATAAAAATTTCTATAAGATGTTCCGCTACCCAACACACTTCAGTCAACATGAAACAATGTTCGGGACAACTCCGTGCGTTTGTCATAGAGCAATTAAAGAACACGAATTGATACACAGCGTGATTTTCCGCAATTCTTTCAGATCCACCGGAATCGGCGTGTGCCCACACGAAATATTATTTTGCTGTGGGTCGTAAGTTTCGTACGACAGAACTCGCCCTTAGAAGATTACGACAGCAGGACAGTGCTCCCAAGAACATTGAGCAAGTTCGAGAGTCTGTTATCTGGAGTCCTCAACATCTGCGAAGAAGTATGCTGTAGCAGCCCTGCAGTTGATAAATAGCACGAGACGTCGAATATTGCATCAGAACTTGCATTTCCTCCTTATGAATTTGTTGTGCAAACGTGAAGTGCTAGTGATAAAATGCGAAGAAGAATCCTTCGTACATGTTAACAGTTGTCACAGATGGCTTAAGTCATCTTCTTGTGACAGACGAAATAAATAGTTTTCTGCATGGTGACGTCAATACACAAAACTGCCGGAGCTGGACAGAAGAAAATCCTAGTCAGCTCATGACAGACTACATAGTCCAAAAGTTATTGTGCAGTGTAATAATTCTGTGTTTGGTGTTATTTGTTCTTAGGTTTTTGAAGACGATCAGAGTAACCCCCTTATAGTAAATTTAGAGCGATACACTAACACGTTAACTACATTTGAGGAACCTACATTGCGTCGACGTGGTTGTGATCCTCAGACAATCTGGTATCTTTAAAACGGGGCTACGTCCATATGTCTATTCAATCCATGACCCTTCTTCGAAACATATTTGAGGCCACATTGAATAGTCTTTAAAATCCCCCGATTGAAAGGCGTATGATTTTTTTTTTTCTCTGGAGTTACACGAAAAGTTAGGTTTCCAAAATCCGTCCGACAGATATCCACACGTTAAAGGAAGCCATCCGGAACACAACATTAAGAATTACTCACGCAACTTTACGTACAATTATGCTCAACTTTCGAAATCATTTTCAAGAATGTGTTCTCAGCAACAAAGACCAACTCGCAGACATGACTTCAAAAAAAGAACACTTGTATTCAATGACACTTCCTAGGTTAGAAGTGACTGTAAAGGCCTACACCGCTATTTTTCTCAAATGCTTTGAGCTGTAGCACAACATAAGTTATATTAAATTTATCTTCTTGAAACAAGTAGTTATTTTCAAATTCTTTTTATTTAGATAAGTAATAGGCAGATTCCCCTGCCGCACCCTATACTACGTTAGGTCCACAATACTACTAGGTCGGTGTGATTGTGATTGAAATGTTAACTGATCTGTATCACTTTCAAAGCCTTTAAAAACTACACTACATAGTTGGTCAAGTAATGTTCGGCTGCAGCCACACATTTCTGTCATAATTCAGCCAAAATTGAGCTCCTCGACGAAATAAGTCTAAAATTTGCGATGGGAAGAAGTCCTTAACCGCATGTTGCTTCCCTCGAACATCAGGGAAGTTTTTTCATGTTAAGAATCCGGAACGATGATTTCACCACAATGAAGACAGACAACCATACCAATCTCCTAGGGGTGAAGAGATGGTTTTCGAAACCATCAACCACTGTTCTAATTGCTTACGATTGTCATAGCACTTCTATTTTTTGCTAGAATGATAATCCGATGCAGAAACCCTTTCTGGTTATTCCATACACTCAGTGAACTACACAAACATAAAAACGGCCGTCCGTGCTCCCCGCTGTCAACTCATATGCATTTAAGAGTCCAACTTTTTTTTTTTTTTTTTTTTTTTTTAATCTTACTGGTTGCGCGAAACCACGACCAATAGTTGTATGGTCTACGCCTGATTCGTCTGCAATTCCCCTAATACTTTTCCGAGTCCGCTTCCACGATGATCCTGAGGAGCTTACTTTTTTAGTGTTGGTCACTTACAAGAAATATCACAAACCAAAATTGTATGATGCATTTATATTCGCCACTCCTACTCAAATGTTATGTTGATGATGTGCACGGCTAGGTGTCCAGAATATTCAAGTTTGAATTCGTAAGAAAAGTCACTAGCAGTTGTGTGTTGTCCATGGGCATTTTCAAACAACATCGTTCAATAATAAAGTGCATTCTGGCTAACTGGACTGTTTCGCATCTTTCTCTGTCGAGGCGAAACGATCATTGCGGATTGTTAGTGTTGAGCTCCATGCAAGCATACAGCGAATATTTTAATCACAATGTTGAGTTGCAAAATGAAACCGTTCCTCACTAGTCGTATTCTTGTGACGTACCGACTACCAGTTCTTGCAGCATCTCCATCAAATCAGACTGACATTTCAATCGCATAACCCCCCCCCCCCCCAAAAAAAAAATCGTAAATCATAACTGAGCATTTAAAACCTTACTATCTAGTCCATAGTTCTACCCTCTCTAGTGCAGTTTTATACTAAATGACTATGAAGGGAGATTTTCTGATAAATGTAATGATTACACTGGTACATAAGAAAGGTTAGAATGAAGATATACACCACTGCAGACCTATAAGTTCTCTTCTACCACATTTATAAAGTACATGAAATTACTAATCAGAAATCAGTTGGGTCTCGTCTAGTCAAGAGAGCAGATTGACTATTATGCATTTGTTCATATTCAAGTAATAAAGTACTGAGAAAACGGTCAATTACTCAATTAGTGAGGAGTGTAATTTTCAAATTGTGCTATTCCTTGATTATAAAAGGTGTTAAGGTTCAGTGAAGATTTCGGCAGTTGTCAGTGCTCTTACATCACAAGGCATAAAAGATGCTTATAAAAAAGCCAATGTGAATATCCAATTGTGTGATTACATATATATAAACTAGCAAGAATCAAAAAGTGACTCCATATATTACTGTATCACAGGTTATATAACTTCTATCGAAGTTTTTATACATATTAGCCACGGTGGCACATTCGTTTATACGTCTATCTACCAACTGGACGGCCCAAGTTCGATCTCTGGTGTTTATTCTCTCATTCTATTTTCGTTCAATGAAGCTAAACGGTTTACTCAGAATCTATCAGATACCTGGAGTAAAGGTGATGGGAGTATAGTGTTGAGTGCATCACTAACACTAGGATCTGAGGCTGTACCTTTAAATCGCCCATGGAGCTAAACTGGGTCTGTTCCGAAGTGAAAACGTACCTTAAACTATTTTAAACATACTTGAATATGAAAACTAAAAGACCAAAGGGATAAATATACACGAGAAACATCTGATCCATCTTTGGGTCACATATATCATAAAAGCACAAGATCTGGTACATGAGCTTAGTTTGAAGAACAGTAATGTTGGTTTACAAATGAATATGGAAGAAACAGCTTTGCACAAAAGACGAGGATGCACTAGAAATGAATACTTACGTTTGCTTGAGTCAGAAGGTTCCTACAGACGTCAGCATTAAAGAAGAAATGACCACATGCATGAAGATAGGCTGAATAATTCGCAAGAAAAGTTTCATACTGAAAAGTAAAATGCCAAATATGTGTGAAGTGGAAAACTTTTAATGACTGTGTTTTACCTGTTGAAGTATATGAATCGGAAATGCCGACTCTAAAAAAATCACTCACTGCATGCACACTAGACAACAAAGCATGGAGCCCTCCTTGCTAATGTAGTGGCTAGCACGCACGCTGTTAATGCACAACGTCTCGGGTTCGATTCCCAGTGGGAAAGCATTAAGAACTGAACGCATTACGGTAGTTCGGACTCCATCTTAAACTGTTAGTCCGCGTCTCGTATAGCCTTGGTGCTGAATAGTGCTCCAATTCAACTAACCAACCAACGATGCATTGAGAAATGCTTGCAAAGATAAGGAAATAACTACATAGATAATAAAGATGACTGGAGTGACAAATATAATCGTGTAAATAAAGCTGTCGAAGTAGCAACTGGACATATCAAGAGGAAATGATGATTAATATAAAATAATCGCTGATTGTATAAATAAAACGTCCTCATAAGATGTATCGAAATCAGGAATCACTGGACGGTACACACGGAAACGTTACCATTCCTGATCAAAATTAAATCCACAGAATCAGTGCGTATTACGTTTTGCAGAATCTAACTCAACTGTACAGTTTTCGCCGTCAATGGAAGAAATATCGGCACAAAAGTCGAACACATTGTTCGAAAACAAACGGTCTCAACATAAAAAATTAAAATGTTATCGTTTCTCCTTTGACTTTAATTTTCTTTTCCTATATTTACTGTATTTCTGGTTCAGTTTTATATGATACTTTTGTTCTCAACACTACACAAGATCACAGAAGAATTCGAAAGATTATAATGATATACGAGTCAATGGAAATTATAGTGGAATTAAGTGCGTTCAATAGTCACAAGAATTACCTGAAAAATGTTAACTGAAACAGGGTCGCGGAGGAGAGTTGGATTGGTTGAAGACGATTGGCAATACACAACCATGATTCTTTATTAGAAACGAAGATCAAAGAGAGCTAGAGGGCCTATGAGGGGAAGCTGCCAGTTTCAATACAACACTGGTTTACATCACTGTTTAGGCATTTTCACTTAATGACATTTCTCACTGTTAGCTTTTATGAAGGAACTAAATGAATGAAAGGTAAGAAATTCAATATAATTTTACATTAGAATGTGAGTGCAAGACTGCAAAGATTCCTTAAACAGACTATGCTGATACAATATCTACAATTTAATCTTAATTATAAGCTACATAAACAATGCAAGATTAGCAAACTTTTTGTTTTAATGTAATGAACTAAAAATAACATGAAAACATATTATATCTGAAGCTAACCCATTTTCAGCATTTAACTCGAAATTCAATGTACACCGTACTATATTATAATACTATAATAATACGTTGTATATAAAACTTACCACAATTTTATAAAACGGAGGTACTTCAATCAAAAGTGGTTCTGTGATAGGACATGTTCCTTTGGACATGATCTGAACCCTTCCATCAGTAACTTTAAAGAAGGGAAAACTAAAAAAATAATAATAATAATAAAATAATTTAATAAACAAGACTTGTATCAAAGTAAAATAAATAAACGTTAAAGGAATATATTGTAATAATGTACACGACAAACTAACTAGTCTTTATCTTCAGTTTTTCACTAATTTGAAAATCTTGGAATTCATTACTAGCCGACAAAATAGCTCTCGTGGCTGGTGCACGCACTTTCGATCGGGGGCTCAGGTTTGATTCCCGGTGGGAGCTTATGTGGTTTGGATCCTACGGTTGAGCTGTAGATCCACGTCTCATATAGCCTAGTGCTGAAAGGGACGCTGAACTCAAATCCAACCTATCTGGAATTTGAATGCAATTTGAAAAATATTACTAAAGCAATATTTTACACTTCTATACGGGACCGCGGTGGCTCAGTGGTAGAGCGTTCACCTCTGGTGCCAGGGGTCTCAGGTTTAAATCCTGCTCCCGCCAAGTGAACTTTGTGGTGGACAAACACCGTGTGCGTGGGTTTTCTCGGGGTTCTCCCGTTTCCTCCTACTTTCTTCATTCCATCATTTCATTCATTACTCATCATCACCGTCTCCTTTAGTCTAACCGGCATAACCGTGGGGCGTAAAACTCAAAAATTTCATTTCATTTTTACACTTCTATACGTTTGGTATTAGCGTGGAAGATACGTTTTTTTTTTTTTTTTTTTTTTTTTTCGGGAAAGTACAATGTCAAGAAAAGCGATTTATTTTTAAAATGCAATTATATCTGTACCCATTCTAACTAAAGATGTTAGTAGTAAACAATGCAAATGTACTTGCGTGATTTTATATGCTTCATTAAGTTTGGGCTGGGACATAGATTAAAACAACTGTAAAGGTTTCTGGTGTTTGTTGAACTTATGTTGATTTTACATCCGTTTCGCAAGTTTCAAAAATTCATAAACGTTTTGTGGCTTAAGAGGAAATAGTAAAATTTGTTTTAACGGCTCCTATCACGAAAACGTACCCTTTTTCCACAAACGACAACGGAATAAATGTAATATCAAAGAAAGCATAGATGAAATATAAAAAATCATGTTAATTCATGTTATTTTGCAACCCAATTCATTCAATTACTCGTAATCCAACGTTATCCTGAATGATTTGTTGGACTTCTGTGGTACTTTACGATTTAAATCCTTACTATTATTATCTCAACGAACTTCTTAAATATAGGAATAAAGTACTTGTAACTGAAGAACTAGCAAATACAATGACATTTTAAGTAAACATATCTGGCAGAGAAATATTACTAAAGTAATGATCTTTTTGCTCCAAGTTCGCGAAGGATACAGAAGATACAAAGAAGGATTTCATAAATACAGAAGATATACAAGTTTCGAAATCTTCTGCACTTTTTGTAATATTAGGAAATTTCCCTAACATTTCAGATTTTATTAGAATCATACTTCCCTATATTCTGCTTAGTATAAAAAAAGGAAAATATCTTTGGGATATTCACACCTAACTAGATTGCTGTACGTTCTAAGTTCTTATATGAATGACTACTCTTTCGTCTCCTTCGCATTTAAATTTTCGTTAATCAAACTGCAACCGTCACCTGCAGTAAAACGTTACAAAGAATTTTTTTTTTTTTTTTTTTTATTATTATTATTATTAAAGAATGAAATTTTTAAGTTTAACGTTCCATAGTTATGCCCTTTAGGTTAAAGGAGACGGATGACTAATGAAAGCGAATGACTGTGAAATTTAAATTGTTTGTACTCTCTCAACGGAAATCTAATTTGGGATCACGTGCACCAAAGGCACACGCACTAGCAACTAGACTAGCTCAGAAAGCTAAATAAGAAAAGGAAAGCAGGTTCGAAAAAAGAATAATTTCAAAGTGAACACTGTGTATAAACACTTTATATATTTACATACATATATATATATATATCAAACCTTCTCTAGCTTTCATTCTAATTTGCAGTTTGCTTTATAACTTCTAATTCTCGATGACACTATCAGTTTGGTTCATGAGAACTTGAAGATAAAAGAGCCGTACAAAGTTGACAACGTTAATACAAGATTGATGCACGTAAAATGTATAATAATTTAACTGATTCAGTGCATTTTCGAATCACAGCATTTCACAATATCAATGCAGCTTAAACCATACACATACATAAGATGATTCAGATTGGTCCAAAATGGAACAGGTAATAAAAGGATCTAACACAAGTAATCTGAGATAATAAATCAATGGTTGAAGATTCTTCTTAAAAGTAACACAGAGTGGTACAAAAGTTATCGAACCGTCTGTTAATTCTAAATACTTGAGAAATTCAAGTCATTATACGCAATTTAATGATATTTCCATAATTAGAAAGCTTGTTAATACAACACATACAAGAAGTAAATACATATTGAAGTACGCTACATTGGGTTTGGAGCTATGTTGTAAAGGAGAACGAGGAAAACTGTATGCTTGTATCAAACCAGATGTTCCATTTTGTTACAGATGACATTATCAGCAGGCTGAATCAAACTACGCACATTTCACAACTATTTAGAAGAGACAGTTTGACATTTATGAATCATGTGTTCATTACCTCAAATTTCTTTCGAGGATTCTTGTCAGAAACGTTCCAGAAGTATTGTTACAGAGTATACACATATATATTGAACTAAAAGTACTTGGTTCTCTCAAGATAGGTTTTTCCTCTATTGATATACAGCTGCCAACGTTTCTGGAGATCTCGGATGCAAGCAGAGAGAACTTTTTATAGGATGTTTCTCAGCACGCCTGTTAACCCTTTCGATTGCTGAAATATCTTTTGTCGCTTCTCTTTTAACGACATCTTCACGAGGAAATATTAAAAAATCGCACGGTAATAGCTCGGACGAATATGGAATGAAAGAGTGAAGATATGGTATTTGGACAGTTACCCCACTATCGATGCAGCAATATCGGTTCTTGCATTACAACGGAAGAGAAAAGACTGTTGAGATCACCATAAATCAGGTCAGTACCAATTTTTTATAAGTTGTTACACAGGTTATGAGTGCAGATAGACGAATATTGAAGTTAAAAGAGGAGAAACGGCGAAACAAGGATGACGCATGCATTATGATACTTTAGCAAATTAATAAATTACGTATTGTAACAAATGCGAATTATCAAATAATTTTATGAACACCATTGTCTTAATAGCTGGATTACAATCTTGAATAAACTTTTAGTCGATTGGTTGGTTTGGAATTCTGAGACTTTTTTCAGCACAGACGCTATATGACACGTGAACCCATAGCTTAACATGGGATCCAAACCACATAATCCCCTACCAGGAATAGAACCCAGATCTCCTCCACTGAAAGCGTGTACACAAAGTAAATAGTTATGAGGGAGCTCGCACTACAAGAACTTTTGTCAGTTCTCACCATTTATTAAGGGTTTCAACTGCACATACCATAATAACATGTAATATTAGATTTTGGAAATCTATATGTATACCAGTACGTATTGAGGTTCTAACATGCTAAAATAACATGTGAATAACATTACAAAATTTGCAATAATTTTACTTACAACTTAATACATTTCAGCGAATCATTATAATACTTTTTCCAAAACTGCTGGGATTCTATAACGAAACAGAAATTACAATATTAATATTCTGACTTTTCTCTTTTTTGTAAACGGTTGATAAGTCGAAAAATATATGGACATATCTTTGAAGAACTGTAATAGTAAAATTTGCAAACAAGAATGTTACAATTAATTATAATCAATACTGAACATACTATGCACTTTCAATATTTCTAGTGCAATGATTTACAGAAAATAGGGTAATATTAAATTGTAAATGACGCTATTTTTGGTGGATTCTACACTGACTTTATAAGAAAGAGCATCTTGAACCAGATTAAGTAACGGTGCACATTGAACACAAATCCAATATAAAGTTTATGACAATCCACGATTTTTTTGCTTTCTAATAGAACTTAAAATTCGGTATTTTTACTGCTAAATTCTAAAAATAAGTTGTTTATCATCATATATTAGCTGCAACTATACTTACTCTAACCGTATTGAACGTTTCAGCAATCAATGTAGCCTCTGTAGCCCCGAGTAACTCATATGAAAATCTTATCACTTCTCAGAATGTTATCTTGCACTTTTTTATATGCCCAGTTGATAAATGATTAAATTAAAACACTTGCTAATATAAATCCACTGTCGATTTTGCTTGCTACTTCAAGCACTTTGCACCATAATTTATTTGTGGAAACAAATCTAATGTAGAACTAATTTTGTAAAATTGTGCTGACACTGGAAAGCACTTTGTAAGGTTACAGATATAATTATTAACTTCTAAGATTACACAACCTTTTACAGGCTGAATTATGTTCCCATCGTTATTTTTAGCTAATTCTTGCATATGTTGCTGTTTTGGTTGTATTATTGATCATCCATTAAGAAAAATAGCGACCGACGATTGGAAGATAGTTTTTGCGTGTTCCAAAATTGGAACATTGGCCTGTTACAGTATATTTCCTTGTACTTTGAAAGCTTCTAGTTTATTGATTTGGAATATATTTTTATGTAGCAATTGATAATAAATTTTACAAATATTGTTATAATTAATGTGAATCCTCAAACTTAAGTAGCTAATTCTATCAGTTATTACAGCATTTATATTCTAATGATATAATTTATTTTTATAACACATATGGTTACAATATAATAACATATAAATTTCATTATACAGGAATACAATATAGGATTCATGTCAAATATACATCCAAAATAGACGTAAAATATTTGTCAAATACATGGGGTATAATAGCGTAGAACACAAATATTTCTCTTGTTGTGACCGATAAATGACCTCTCCAAACTTTACTCCATTTCCCCATGGTATAGAGGAAAGCATCCTCTTTAGTCTCTTAGCACACTCTTTGCTAAATTTAGTGGTGTTTTTCTTGCTGAAACCACAATGCTTTTAGTCCCGTCATCAAATAATAGTTATCAGAAATCTTTAGTTCTTTCAAAAGATGCTGTCTTGGCCCTGGCCGTGAGTGAACTTTCCTTTTCTGGTGAAGGAGATATAATGTCATCTCTTTTTCAAAACCCAGGTGTGTCATACTACTGGTATCGTCGTTATGAACCTCTTCATAAAGCAAGCAGCAAGCAGCTTACAACAAAGCGATAGGTAAAGAATTTGAAAACAAATTGTACCACCACTTTTTACTTCTCAAACGCAGTCTGTATGCAGCAAGAAGTGTATCTAACAAACATACAACTCAAATTCTCTCGTTGTAAGAGCATAGGCCATCTTTTCTATTTTTGCCTTTGGAATTCCTCAAAATAGTACTAACTGGAGTGAATATTGGCAGCTGTGCCATGAGTACTTGCAGATAACCAAAATAAAAATGGTCTTCCAATAATAGAGAGCAAAAAGACTATAGAACCTTCGATACGGCATATACGTATAACGAGAAAACGTAATACGGATAAATACTTTATTTTGAAAAATAGAAGATCGGACATATTTGTACCCTACAGATTTACCTGCCATCCCAGTGGGCACTTGAACAACTAGAATGTTCGTACCAAGCGTACATAACAGAATATGAACGCCAAGTAATAACAATAATATAAATAATGTTAGAGGTCCCATCCTAAGTAAGACATACGTTACAGGCCAATGTTCCAAAATTGGAACATTGTAAAATAGCATGTAATTACGAACTACTATGTAAACTATATAGCGAACACACATTATCAGCCTTTTAAAAGGACTTAAAAGTACCGTTTGCTACAAATTATAGATTTTTGTACTAATAGGCTTTGATAAAAAAAAAGTATATAATACAAGGTAGATACGAAAATTTAAAATTTTACCAAAATTTCAAGGGCATAAGTAATTTACTAATGAAGAATTGCATTATATTTCTATTGATATTGTTTATTTAGTATCTCTTCTTCCCTACAAATCAATTTTTTATACTCTCTAGTTGATATTGAATACGTTTTACAAAATTAAAAAAACATGTTCCAAAATTGGAACATTGGCCTTTAGAAGGTTAATTTCACGTTACGCAATAGCAATAAACTGTTTTGAATGTAATGCAGAATCTGTTTTGTAGACTTGTGCTGCATACGAAGAGCACTTTGTAACGACTTCTGTAATCCTGAACCAATTGTGTGAATTAAACTCGTAACATTCCTAGTTTCTTCAAGAAATCACGAACCATTGAATATTTTAAATTCTTGTAAAGTAATTGTATAAAATCGCTGTAAAATCTTGAATGCAACTATCATCTGCCGAATTGGCAATAATCGCATTTCTTTTGTTTCTGTTACCAAGTCTCTTTGTTGTATTGAACTTTTGGGAAGTAATCAAAACTTGACAAATTTCCCTATTTGCTCCGGAAAACTCTTGTTTGGTTCTTTGGAGAGTATTGTTTTCATTTGACGAATATAATTAATTTTACGTGAGTTTGTATCTAGTGTATGTTACTCTGATGAAAAAAATGTTCTGAGACTCAATAATTGCTTTTCAATGTAAACCGTCAAAATGTGTAAACCTTTTTTTTATCCTTGATTTTTTGTCTTGATTAATTAAGACGCTTTGAAAGACCAGATACAACAGTGTCCTCATTTTTTAAATCTCTTATATGTTCCTTAATTGTAATTTCAGTGTTTTATTTTCATCGTGCTTATAATATTCATAACATTCACAATTTTCTTCTTTTAATCCTGAATTAATTCATTAATCAACAAAATATTTTTTTTAAACCAGATAATTTTTCTTGAAAATTCACGAAAGGTTTTACAAAAAGGTTGAGTCATTTTCTTTGGAATCTGATGTTAGATTAATCCACAAAGGTAAAGTTATTATTATTATTATTATTATTATTATTATTATTATTATTATTATTATTTTATTAATTTTCAAACGTCTTTTAAAACTTTTCTGTTATTATGAATGCGTCCTTTTTCAAACTTCAACTCCCTTTAAAAAAAATAATAATTAGACAGTAACTATTATCTAATCCTAAATTTATGATATTTCTTAATTATTCTTGTAGTTTCTCTTGTGGCATTATCAACCTGTAAACAACACAGGAAAAATATGGCTGCAACTCAACAAAATGCTTTTCGTGGTCTGCACAATTCTACAAAACTAGTTTTACATTACATTATTCTTCACTAATAAGTTTGACTTTTACCGTAAAGTATTTCCAATAGCAAGAAAAAAAATGTTCAAAAGAAGTTGTACGAGAGTCCAAGTACAAGGGATTTATATCAGCAAGTTCGAGTTTTTGTGTTCTACGTCCTTATACATAAAGTAGAATTAAAACAATCCCTGAGCAAACCATAATGTTTTACTACAATTATTCTGAAATGTGCTTTGCTTTTAATTTTACTTCACGTTGCTAAAGCATAGCAATCATGGAGCGGATAGTCCTTATGCAATACGAGGTTATGAAGGACGGGACATATTATTAACTGGGCTCCGAACTCCGACCGGGGCTTAAATACGGTGCAGTTGCGGATTCACAGATCATCATGTAAGATCAATTCTCACAGTATATGTAGTTCTTCACCTACACTACTTCATCTCCGAAAGACCTTGTATTACACACCATGCTACCACCTTGTTATTTTCCGACTGGGTACACGCAAAATATGCAAAACGACAATTTGAGAAGTGGCAGAATTTCACTCGAACACCCATGGCTACCGACGAAGATGACAATGATGGCTGAAAAAGCTTCGTGCATTTACAGCACATTCTAGATGCAGTAAAGGATGAGTGAACAACTTTTAACAAATTAATATATATATGAATTAAATTACATCTTCAGATAAATATAATTAATACTAGTAAGAATTATGTGGAAAATAAAAAAAATAAAATATCATTTTCTTGTCTAACACTGTAATGCATGTCATAAAAATATGTTAGTACCTGTCAGAAATTCTTCCATTTTTTGGTACAATGAAACAGACGGATCCACGGCCTTTTCCTTCTCAATGCTGCTGCAATTAACGTTTTCACCTTAAAGAAAGAAAGAAAAATGTATACGTTGTATGAAATATTTATGACAGTTACAATAACAACAACAATAATAATAATAATAATAATAATAATAATAATAATAATAATAATAATAATAATAATAATAATAATAATAATAATAATAATAATAATAATAATAAATTCAGATTTTTCAGCCATATTAAAAGATTTGCTTTAATTGAATGTTCTTAGAATCCATAAATTATAAATTTGATAACTAAAAATTAAAAATAAATATATCTGATTTTTGATTCTTGCAAAGTCTGTGCCGCAATATGTACGATACATCGCAAAACAAATATATTATTTCCATTGAAAGAATTTTAGGGTAATACTACTGGAAATGTCCGTTCTTCGTGCGGGAAGAATACGGTTTACAGAACATAAAACAGTAAATTTGAATATTATAGAAATTTCATCCTTTTCCCCCTTTAGGGGTTATTTTCGAAAACGGTGCAACACATGTTTGCTCATTTTCAGTGAAGATTCTATATATCGAATTTCACACCTCAACTTAAGCAAACCCTTACATTGGGGGATATTCTGAATAAAGAATTGAAAATTTTAATATTACAGAAATTATACCTATTTCTCCTTTGGAGTGAAATTAATTATGGAGAACGCTGAAAGATATTCTGTAACTTCCGGAATTCGTGAGATAATTTATGATTTAAAAAAAAAAAAAAAAAAAAAAGATACGCATATACAAGAGATCTTTTATTCCTTGCTTTCGTGGCGAAAGGACTTTTCTGTTTTCAAAATTTCGCATTTCTAGTTATAGTAGTATAGCCTGCACACTGATGAATAAGTCACTTTTATTTATATATATATATGCAGACATCATGCAATTATTCATGCGATACATAATAATTTAAAATCACGAAGCCATCACCCAATTCCTTCAACCTGACATTAAAAGTAATTACAGCTAGCTTTTATTATTATTTTATGAAGAACACGTAATTCGATACGAATAAGTAGACAACTGTCTGATTTTTTCAGATTTTACAACGGTCTGAAGGAGGAAAACTTCCTACTTCATTTTGCGGAATGAAATTTGGAAAAACTGAAATTAACATGTCTCACCCAGTTGCTTGCATATATTGTCAATATGAACTTGACGTGAGATGGTGTATAATCATTACAAATAAATGTAAATATGTAATTAAGCATACTTAAGCATGTACAAACTTTGTTTGCAAGATACGAGACAATTAAATGCTCATTTCAGTTACGACAAGAACCGGAAGGAAAACTTATTCAATCATGTATTTAAAGGCAAGTTATTCTGACAAAAAGATATGCGAAGGCTTAATCTGAACATTTTCCCGCTGAGATTTTATTGCAGACGGTAAAAATTACCTCGTATTTTCCTATCCAGCTTGACAGTGTCAGTAACTGAGCAGCTGAAAATACCGTCATGAAAAATGTCAGCAGAAGTTTCAGCAAGCTCTACACTACAGTATAAGAGTAGTTCGTAAGAAAATCTGTCTATTTCATCTGTATTAACGGGCAGCGGTACTTCAATGAGTATGTAAAAGAGAGTAATTATATTCATCAGTGCCAATTATTCTACTGAACTACTGTAAACAGGCTAGTATATGATAAAAATTAGAAGGCAGATCATCGTTTGGAAAAGCTACAAAGAGGTTAAGTACGCCATAGACAATGCCAAACATACACCTACCGGCAAGGCTTCACAAAACAGAAAGGTAACTTCTAACAAGAGTATATAAGACTTTAATTAAGTTTCGCCCATCACAAGGTTCCAGAATTTTGCAAAGTTCGACTTATTTGGGGGAGAATGAGATTTGAATGCTTCGCCTCCTTTACTACATCTCTGACATTAGGTTTAGGAATTTGGAATATCGTGCAAGTTTTGTTTCAATTCTAGTCCACAATATTGGCAAGAAAAGTTTTGAGGAATTTTACCTCCAAGCGGTAGTGATAAAAGGTTACAATGTATTTACTAATGCTATAAATTTCTGTTAAAACAATGGTCATACAAACGACAAATGTGATAAATGGATGGTTTTCTATAAACAGAGAGTTGAAATTTGATCTCAAAGAGAAAATTATACCATTATTATAGCATGTTTTTCTGAAGTGTTGTACATAAAAATATGGACTTGGGTATAAAGAGATTTTCCTAATAAAGAGACACATACATTTTGGATGATGGTACAAAGGTTAGCAGTATGTGAAGCTATTATTATTATTAAGATCTAGAAATAACTCTTGAACAGTCGGACATAACGACACGAAATGTGGTATTTCAAGGGTTTTATTTATGAATCTGTAATCTAATTCCACAAAGGATGCAGCAGTTTTTCAAAGCTTCCGTTAAATTTCTAAAATGTGTGATATTTCGATTGTTCACACCTTTTTGAACGTAAATCATAATGAGCGGAACAATCGGAAAGCTCTTATTGAGGCTTTAAGTAGTGTTTCCGACCAACCAATCTTTATAACTTCAATATAGTCGTTTCTAATTAAACGTCACTTTGATTTTAAAATTCATCAAAAATTGAACTTGTTTAAGGTGGTTAATTAACAAAATAGTTGAATAATTAAAATGTTAGATGACTTGGTTATTTAAAGATGGAATTTTAATACACTTCTAGGCACTAGTTATGGGACATCATGGGGAAATGACATGAATGAAGACAGACATACGGAAAATGAGCGATAACAATCTGTGGCATTGAAGGTGTGGGAGAGATATCTAAGGACCAAGCTGAAAGTCATATGACACAGAAATACATCAAATAGTGACTGTATGGGTCCTGTCCATTTTACATTGGTTCCGTTTGACATCACCAGAAATGTTCAGTATTGAGTTTGATTATCTGAACGTCTATACAGGTTGCACACCGTCTGGCCACCAGGTTTCCAAGTTCTTAATCCGATTGAATATGTCTGGGACGCTCTTGGACGTCCGACTGCAAACCAAAATCCACCACCCGAGACTCTGAATAACGTCGCACAGTGGGGCGAAAACGCAAAAAGCTGGCCAAAATATGATAACTATATTCAAATTGAATGAAATTTAGTATTAAGGGGTTATTGAGGTTGCTGATTACGATTCTGCAACTAAAGTTGAAAAAAAAAAATGGCGGATCCAAAATGACGGAATAAAATTTGCAAAAGTCGAAAAAGTCGTAGAAATGTTCTCAAAAGTGGCGATAAAGGGGTTATTGAGGTTGCTGATTACGATTCTGCAACTAAAGTTAAAAAACAAAATGGCGGAATAAAAAGAATGTCAACATACTTCGTAATTTTCACAGTGTATCTTTAACAACATTCACTTTTTTCACATATTTTGATGAACAATTACTTGTTACTTACGTTCTTATTTATTAGAAATGTATTATTACTTAAATGACACAAATTATTGGTATTTGATTCCGTTATGATAACTGCAACGCCTTGTCTCTCTAACATTAAATGAACAATAATTGACATCAACATGCTTCGTAATTGGCACGTTTTGGCAGCTACGTTTTTGTCGACTAATATTCAGACTATCATTCTACAAAATATGAACGTGGTGCACGAGGGTGCACATAATGTTTTCAACGCTTTAAGTTAATAAAATATATAAACAATGTGAAAATTTTGCCTAACTTGCGATTCAAATTATAAATTATTACATCATTATTATTAATTTTTCACTTCATACACTTACTACACTTACCAGTACGATATAGGAAAACTTTACAGATTTAAAAACTATGAACGCGTTCGAAAGTTACAACCGTTTCAACAGACGCGTCACAATTCTTCTATTGTTCTCTACGCATTTGACCTGCTGAAGGGTCTACTGAAGAGTGGCTCAGGTAGTCGGAATGAAGTAAAAACCCTATTCTATTTATGGATTTGGGCCCTTCTAACACCACTCTACCCAACTACATAAAAAAAATTCCTATATTACTAACTTTCGTTTTTTTACTTTTGGTCAGCTTTTTGCGTTTTCGCCCAACTGTGCGTCGGATGGGTGTTTATCCAAGAGTGGGATATATATTATCATAGGAGGTGTTGGTTGGCCTCATACGTTGTGCAACCTGTATTCACGCTCGATCGAACCAAATACTGAATGTTTCTGGCGATGTGAAACTGTCAGTACGAACCCTAGGTGCCATACAGTTACCATTTGATGTGTTTCGATGTCACGTGATTTTCAGCATGGTCCCTGGGTATGTCTTCAGGACATTCGATTCCGCAGACCAGTTTTCTGTCGTCTTTTGTGTGTCACCTTCTTATCGTGTCTTAACGTCTGCACACGAGTGTACTAAAATTTATCTTTGGATCACCTAGTCATTTAAAAATTTAATTATCCAACTATTTTATTAATTTACCATATTAAACAACTTCATTTTTTGCTAATTTTGTAAAAGAAAAGTGACATTTAATTAGAAACAACCATATTGAAGTTATAAAGATTGGTTGGTAGGAAAACCTATTTAAAGCCTCAATAAGAGCTTTTCGGTTGTTGTGCATATTGTAAGGATCCTCACATCACGACAAAAACACATGTTAATACAACACGTGTTATTGATTACAAATAATTATTGATTACAAACAATGAAGCAGACGAGAAGTCAATACGGAAGACACCGGAGGAAGCAGAAAGGAGACGGACTTCACGAAAGGGCCCGAAGAGGACAAATAAAAGAGGGACCACCGAGGGACCTGGCATCAGTCGACCAACTGATCGCAACCTATCCTAAACCCTGGAAGCTGCTATGAAGCTAAGGGGATCATCTTAAACAGCACCATACCTCGCAAAGGCTGCTATGAGCTGAGGTTTCCTAGAACCGAATCCTTGAGACCCTGGAGGCTGGTATGAAGCTAAGGGGTTACCCGTACAAAACATTATAACCTGCAAATTTTGGTCATTATAGAGAAACTTTGTTATTACAATTTTCGTAGACACAAAAGACTTAATTTTATAATAAAATTGGTGAAGGAATAAATCTCGGTCCATCATTGACTCTACCCGTAAACATTACAATATTATGACTTATGTTCAGAGATGAAGGATCGAAATCTACACATTTAAGAAATTTAACGGACACAGTTTTTCCATAACGCAACTTCGGTATCCTTTAATATCGTTAACCCAAAAAGCCACAACGGGACAAGTGCGTTTGTTTAGACACATTGAATATAAGCCTAAAAACCGCTTAACCTACTGCTAAGTAAGTTTATTACCTGGGTTCTTTCTGTTTTACAGAATACGAATCTGCACCGTCTGTTCAAAAAAGTTTTAAGATTGATTTTCTTCTCGGTATGAAGCAATGTCAGTCGCTCAGTCAGTTGTGAGCAGTTGTGTCAGTTATCAGTTTTGTAGTATTAAGTAGTAGACGTGCGACTGTCGTGGGCCAACGTTGCTGGGTCACGAAAATATAAGAGCAACAGGCAGTGATCGATTTCACGTTTTACTCCGGAAAACGGCTACAGAGAAATTCGAGTCTATAAAAAAGGCTTATGGCAATAACTGTTTAAGTCGAACAGTGGTTTAAAGGCTTTAAAAGAAAGGCGGGTGTCGCTCGAGAACGATGTTGATAGATCAAGGCTTTCCGCAAGTTCGGCCGATGGGAACATTGAGAAAATTCGTGATCTTCTGAAAACTGACAATCATCTCTCATGTAGTGATCAAGACACTGTCTGGAATGTTTTGATGAAGATAAAAGTTTGCAGTGCAGTTTCTAGCGAGAAACACGTGCCGGTTCTTAACTACCCTCCGTATTCACCTGATTTGGCGGATAGTGACTTTTTTATTTGCCAAAATCAAACTTCACATGAAGAGCCAACGCTACGGCGTTAACCAACATTCAAGCCACAGTGATACGCAAGCTGAAACATCTCAAAAAATGACTTTTGTTCTGTGCGTTGAACACAAGTGGGAGCAGACTACGAAAACAGTTCAAGCACTAAAACCCTCATTTCAAAGTTTATCTAGTTTTCATTAATCCAGTCGCAGAACATTTTAGAGAGACAGGGCGTAGTAGTCTTTCTCAGGAATTCAACGTGAGCGAGAAAGGAACAAAGGCTGAAAATGGTATATTAGATCACAGTGAAGTGTGAACGCGTCAGTTGATTTGGCTGACAACTTTGATGATGATAGTGAATCTATCTCTATAGCAGTGAAAGGCACTAAAGCGAGTAATGATTTGTCCTAATGTTTTCGGATGCAAGAAAGAGATTTAGCTACATCTCGACAAAGCTTGGTAAAATCATTTGGGAGACTTTGGAAAAATTCATTCGAGGGGAGGGTAACTAAGAATTTTGAGTATCAATTTCCAAGAAGTAGGAAGAATATTCCGTCTTCTGGTGCGAGAAAATAATTTCAATTTGTCTTAATCTTAGGAGAGGTCATTTGGGCGCCTTAGGGGAAAAAAATCAATTTAAGAGGAACTGAAGATTCTGTCTATTGATTTTTACTGAATGAAATATATCTACCGTTCTGAGGTACGGCCAGATATTTAGATCGGTCTTGACTCTGGGAGAGTAGTTTAAGAGTGAATTATTAAAAATTAATTTCCGAGAGAGATTAACGATTTTTACGGGATGAAGTACATTATGTTTAGCTACAAGAAATCGATTTTCAAATCTGAATGTGGGCAAAACCCTTTCGTACCGATTTTGTGAACGCACTTTTTTTTATATATATATATATATTACAAATCCAAGCAACAGGAGTAATCATTAAACTTGCAAAGAAAAGCACGCTATGTTTAACAAAAAATGATATTTTTAAGAGAAAATTACATTGTTTTTAGAAGCGTAAGTTACTGTTTCTGAAAGTCAAAGGTAAATTTATTCCTTATTTTTTTACTGAATAACCTCAAGCAATACGCTGAAATTAGCAGTCTAGAATGATACCGCTAAAATGACTGCGCACAATGAATATAAAATTCTTTCGTTTTATGGAATCCACATCTTATTTGTTTTGTTTATAATTTGTTTTAAAGGTTCATATCATTAACCAATAAACTGAAGGCCGTCAGATTGCGGTAAATATTCTCAGCCTCGTTTTTTTCTATTATTATTATTATTATTATTATTATTATTATTATTATTATTATTATTATTATTATTATTATTATTATTATTATTATTATTATTATTATTATTGAATTTATACACACTATCAGCAATTTACTTAGAATAACATTAATATCCAATATATATACAGAGAGAGAGAGAGAGTAGTAACGAGATTTACATCAACATAACAGCTATTTTGCGAAGTAGATTGCAGGTCGATCCATTTGCAGTAAGTTTTTTTCCATTGGATGTATACGTATGTGAAAGGAACACAACGAGCTCATGTTGTGAGCTTAGAACGAGTTTGTAACAATTCGTAATTCTATTAAAAACTATGAACCAAAAATGTGCACAAACTCCGCGAGGTGATTTGTGACATCAAAAGAAGACAAAAGGTAACCTTGCATACTGTCGAATTCTGCGTCATGTGAGAGTGACAGGGGTGTCAACTTGGAATCGACAATCAAATCCTGGCAATTGGAATGGAACAGAAAAATGTGTACAAACTCAGGGGAGGTGATTCGTGACATCAAAACTAGTTAAATATGGCTATGAATATCAGCAAAATAGTACATTAGGCAATTGCGCAGACAGAAATAGTTTATTATTATTATTATTATTATTATTATTATTATTATTATTATTATTATTATTATTATTATTATTATTATTATTATTATTAAACAAGGAAGATTATTAACTTTCTTGCATTTACAAGACAGCAAACGAAGAAATAATTTGTGAAAAAATCATTCAGATATTGATCGGTAGTTCGATACTATCTGTACTTCGGCAAAAGTAATACTTGTATTTCGCTATTCAGATATACTGATACCGATTTCGGTATTTTTTACAGTCCTTGACTAACATCGAAGATTAAATTCATGTTCTTACATATATTACCTTGCATTTGTAACAAAATTAATTTTTTATAAAGTTCTTCCTACAGTACAACAGCGCATATATCTATAAAATCGCTTTCAAGTACAAGTAAGTTAATCAACATTACATGCATTACAACGAAACTCATTTTTTATCAGCTTTTTACCTGGAGTAGGAGGAGTTGCTGCAGCAATTACTTGAGATAATAATTTATTGATTCTCTCATCTTCCTTTCTCTTCCTTCCTTCTTCTGACGCAACACTAGTTTCTAGACTCACTTTGGAAACTGCTACATCCATTGCGTCCTGCAACATATATATATGTAACGACGAAACAATCGAAACAACATTTTAATGACTATTATTGATAAATGTAACATGCATATTTTTATTTATCTATTTCACCACAAAGATAGTCAGATGAAGACAAATTATTGTTCATGATTCTCTAAACCTCCACTATTAATTACACTAAAATAATATAAATTCTGGTAGAAGAAAGATTTAATGCAGTATAGTTCTGCGTAAGGAATATTGGCTAAACTGGCTCCGAAAAGCAGCGGCATTCTAGCAAGTCGAGTGATAAAGGTAAAAGGTTCAATGTGTGACTAGTGAACGCTGTTTTTGTGCCTCCGACAAATTACCGTGTAATGTGAAAATATAATCATCTAAGTGAGTTTTGGTGAATGTATTAAACACAGTAAGTACTGTAGATAATTGTTCTATATGAATTAATGCGATAAATCATATATAAAATGCCTTATTCGTCAATTTTCCTTGCTGTGTGTTAGGCTGTAATGTAAACAAACAGTGTTGCCAACCCACATTAATCTGCAAGTTGGGCACAGACTATTGCGTTCTGTTGGTTTCGATACATCGAATCACGATGAGTTCCTGCATCGAATGTAATAAAACTATTGTGAGACAAGAAACAGCTTCTAAGTTACAGTGCTCGGACTGTTTGAAGTTATGTCATCTCAAATGTGCTAAATTAGAAGAGACGGATTTAGAATTCATGAAATCAGTAAAACAACCCTGGCGTTGCAAGTCGTGTGATAAGACAAGAAGACGTAGCTTGCATTTAGAATCAGCTTCTTTACCAGAGACAGAATTGCCAACTCTTTCTGATGTGTTTAAGTTGTTACAAGAGCTAAAACAGGAAGTGTCAGATCTAAAGAGATCGAACATTGAAACTGAACGGGAACTTGGAAACTCGTTAGAACTGGCACACAAAAAGTTAGATGAAAACGTCGATTTAATCAGGAAACAGGCGGAAACAATACGAACTTGTTTAGCGACTGTAGAACAATTAAAACAGGAAAATGTGACATTAAAGAAAAAAATCACGGACATTGAACTGCGAATTGACGAGGTAGATCAATATAACAGACGAAATACATTAGAAATTTATGGTATTAACAAACAAATTAATGAAAATGTATTAGATATTGTAAAGTCTGTGGGGCGAGCATTAGATATGACTGTTACAGATGAAATGATCGATGCTTGCCACAGATTACCTGATTCATCCTCTGGCACTGGTGGTGGTATTATTGTGAAATTTGTAAGGCGTACAGATAAAGAAATGTTCATCAAACAAAGGAAAGTAAAAAGAAATTTAAACACAGTACATTTGGGTTATACCTACAATCAGATGATTTATGTTAATCACTCTCTCACGTCATACAGAAGACGTATCTTTGGTCAAGCCAGAAAGAAGCAACGCGAAAATAACTATGCTTACTTATGGGTTGATTATTCAGGGAATATAAAACTGAGAAAGAAAAAGGAAGATACGTTCGTGTATGTTTTAAGAACACTCGAGGATGTTAACAACCTAGTTACAATCTAATGGATACTGTAAGAATTGGTAATTTAACCATTTACTATCAAAATGTTAGAGGTTTAAATACAAAGTGTCAGGAATTTTATTTAAATACATTAAGCAATAATTTTGATGTAATTGTTATTACCGAAAGTTGGTTGCATAGTAACTTTTATAATAATGAATTATTTGATGATAATTTTAAGGTATATCGATGCGATAGAAATGGAAATAAACGTGGTGGTGGGGTGTTGATTGCAATAAGGGATAAGTACGATTCCAAACTGATTGACTTAAAAAGCGAAACAGAATCTTTAGTTGTAAAAGTAGTTGTACATAGTCTATCATTGTATATTGTGACTGTATACTTTACACCTGCTTCTTCTATTGACAAGTATATGTCTTTTTATAACATGTTTGAGTCGCATCTGGATTTTCAATATCATAATATACTAGTTATTGGTGATTTTAATTTACCTTTAATTAGTGATTCCAAATATGACTTACAAACCGGAGGTAGCGCCTACAAAAATTTGTTAAATTTTATGAACCTATATGAACCTATACAATCTATTCACCTTGAATGACATTAAGAATAGCAATAACAAAACGCTTGATTTAGTTTTAACAAATATTTTAAATACTGTAGTAACTAGAGAATTAATGCCGATGGTATCTGAAGACAAGCAACATCCTGCTCTAAAAATATTAATAAGTACAAAAAGTAATGTTAGTAGGGTCAAGAACGAAACTATTTATTATAACAATTTTCGAAGAGCAGACTTTCTTCAATTGTATAAAATGTTGCGTGATACGAATTGGTCTGCCTTGTACAATGCAGATTGTGTAGAACTAGCTATTAGCATATTTTATAATAAAATTAATGAGGTTTTCTCTAGTACGGTTCCGAAAATACGAAAAAGAACAAGTAGAAGATATCCATGTTGGTTTACTAAAGAAATCATTAAGATGCTAAAATTAAAAGATTACTATCGGAAACATATTGCGATAGCGGAAGAATATAAGGAATTATTTAGGCAAACAAGGAAAAAAGTAAAAACTATGATTAGTAAAGCATACTCAAATTATTTACGAGAAATAGAAAATAATATAAAATCTGATCCAAAATCTTTCTGGAACTTCTTAAATAATAAAAAAGTAAATCGTAATGTAATGAACTATTCAATGAAGTTTCAAGATATTCCTCTTGAAACTACAAGTGATATAGCGGAAGGATTTGCTAGATATTTTCAATCTGTATACACAGATAGCTCTGTACAACATACACATCACGAAAATATTCTACCTTGGTCACCGAACTCGTTATCATTAGGCGTAATTACTGATGTTGAGTATAAAAGTGCTATAAGAAAACTGAAACCAAAACGCTCATGTGGTCCAGATGGAATACCTCCATACTTACTAAAAGCATGTTCAAATATCTTAATGCGACCGCTATGTGCAATCTTTAATCTTATAATAGGGACTCAAGTATTTCCTGAAGACTGGAAAATGACACGAATTTGTCCAATATTTAAGTCGGGTGATACGTGCAATATTGAAAATTACAGGCCAGTTGCTGTAATTTGCGCTCCGGCGAAGGTTTTGGAACATATCCTATATAGCAGAATTTTTAATCATGTAAAATGCTTTATAGATGTCAACCAACATGGATTTTACCCTGGTCGATCAACAACTACAAATTTAATTAATTTTGTTCAAGATATACACAGTTCATTCTCAAATAAAACCAGTACACACACGATTTACTTGGATTTTAGTAAAGCCTTTGACAAAATAAATCATAGCATACTTGTAAATAAATTATCATCATATGGATTAACTCAACCTTTTTTGAATTTAATTAAATCATACTTATCTGGCAGGAAATATTTTGTTCAATACAAACAATCGAAATCATTAGAATACGTAGCTACCTCGGGAGTACCTCAAGGATCAAATCTGGGTCCATTATTTTTTCTATTGTATATTAATGACTTACAGTTTTCAATAAAACATTCCAAATACCTTATGTATGCAGACGATGTAAAATTATATAAAGAAGTAAGGTGTATTACAGATACAATAGAGCTGCAAGAAGATCTTGATTTAATATATAAATGGAGTGTAGAAAATAAGCTTAACCTTAATATTAAAAAATGTGCATTTATGATAATGTCAAGAGCGAAAGAGCGTATTAATTGTTATTCATATACTCTTAATGGTGAAAACATGGAAGAAATTACCACATGTAAAGATTTAGGGGTAAAAATTACGTGTAATTTATCATTTGATAACCATATCACTGAAGTGGTTCTTTATGCCTATAGACAGCTTGGTTTCATTATACGGAACACCAGAAATTTAAATGATGTTGTAGCTATTTCTATGGTATATAATAGCTTGGTTCGGACCAAAATAGAATATACATGCGTTGTTTGGGCTCCATATTATAAATCTCTTCAGAAGAAAATAGAAAGTATTCAAAAGAAATTCCTAAGGTATCTTTATTTTAAAACAACGGGAGCTTCCGCTATAAGAAACAAAATATCGTATTAAACCCTTCTAGATAAATTTAACTATGTTAGTTTGAGTAACAGACGTGAGTATTTCCAACAATTATTTCTCTATAAAATTATGAATTCTTATGTTGACAATAGTAATTTCTTACAAAAAATTGGACTCAATGCTAGACCAGGCTATCTACGTAAGCGACATCTGTTAACTGTAGATGTTCCGAGAACTGAAATGTATAAAGGCTCACCATTATATAGAATGTGCAGTAGGTTTAATAGCATATCAGTATTAAACAAAGATCTAGATTTAGCATTACCTCTGTCTCTGTATACAAAGAAGTTGAAAAATATATTGTATTAGAATGCGAATACATGTATCTGCATATATATGTGTAAACCAATTATTTGACTTTTAATGGTTTCTTGTAATACTCTTCACGTTTAACGGTTTATACTCTTACGATAGTTATTATTGTCTTTGTCAGATATCTACAGGAATTTTGTCAGTATCATTATATTCACTATTATGTATAATATTATATTATATGAACTATCTATATTATGTACCTTCTGTAATTGGAGATTCTATTCTCTGTTGAAGGACAATAAATAAATAAATCTCGAAACTTTCACAAAAAAATATTTATTTTTAAAATTAACTGAAAAGTATTTTGATATAATTAAAAACTTGCCTGCAAGCAGAATGAAAATTAGAGAAAAATACAAATGGTGTCATCGAACCACTTGGGTTCCTCCGTGTGACAGGAAAATCTTTTTTAAACGAAAACTATGAGAAATCGTTTAAGAAAGAAATGACTGTTGTGATTTATTCAGATAGTCATTGCGTTATTTTTCTTTGAACTGTTAATTCTGGTGTTTCCATTAATAATTCTGAAGACTTCGATTTATTATTACGTTTTAAGAAGTTTAAGTCGACTACAAGATATTCAAAATACAAGAAGAATTCAAACATAATAAAACAAAATACAAACGGGAAAAAGTGGCATATATTATAGTCACGGAGAGTCAAGAAGGAAATAGTCACGGGGAATATAGGGAGGATGCTCCACACTTTCCACTTGAACTGTTGAATCAGTGCTTGAGTTTGGCGAGCAGTATGGGACCTGGCATTGTCGTGCAGGAGGTTGACACCTTTATTCAACATGCCAGGGTGTTTTCGTCGGATAGCTTCACGTGACATGGTCAACGTTGCACAAAACGATTTGCAGTTAAGGAGTGGCTGTTCTCCAGATACTCGATCAGGATTACATTGCATGAACCCCAAAGTGTGGTTTCCATATCTTATCAGCAGGGGGTGTAATCTTAAACTTCTTTCTCGTTGGTGATCCAGCGTGTTTCGACTCCATACTAGTCCTTTTGCTTGTTGGGACTAAATGATGAAGCTAGGTTTCGTCTGCAGTAACGATGTGATGAAGGAGATTCTGGCCGTCAGCGTGGTAGCGCTCTAGAAATGTGAGACTGTATGTCATTCGTGTGTCTTTCTGCTCCTGGAGTAACGCACATGGAATCCAGCGGGCACACACTTGGAATAACGCAACACCTCAGACACTATACGCGGCATGATACCATAGCTCAACCCCAGCTCTGACGCAATTGCACGAACAATTACCCTTCGATTATTTTGAATCATTTCTTCCCCTCGTGTCGTGTTGATGTCCGTTTTTGCAAAACTTGGATGACTGCTCTCTGCCTTATTGTCTTATCGTAATTGCCTCCTCTTTGCTAGGTTGAAAAACACATAATTTCGCCACCTGTTGTCTGTTCATTGCTTCTTCACCATACACTTCAACTATCTAATTACGAATGTCCGATGGGGGCACAATTCTTTGGCCACAAGAAGCGAATCAAGTCTCGCAACTTCAAGCGAGACCAGTTTTCTAAACGTGTTGCCATTTCACTCTTTGCGCCTGCGAACTCACAATATCTACACGCACAACCATTGATTGACAACTATCTTTATCTGTCTCCACTCTCGGGAAACAATATTCCCTCCACAATGCTTTCTTTTCCAATGCTGCTTGAAACCATTTTTTAAAAATCCATTCTCATGTATGAGGTAACGAATTGCAATGTCTAGCAACAAAAGTTGAAAACTGTGGTGAATTGGACGTTCTATTTTACTTGGCGTATTTGTTAAGTATTTTCAATCTCAAAGGAGCAAGGCTATCAGAAAATCAGTCACCATACATTAGAAGTCCAAAGTGACATGAATAATAAATGGGGGACAAATTTTCACTTCTCTCTTGTTTCCTTAATTGGAGTACTATCCAAAGCTAGAAAAAGCTGTTTTCTAATGTTCTAGCTAAGTTTTCCGCGAACCACTCTAATTTCTATGAAAGTGTAGGAAACGTTAATTATGACCAGTTCTTCTCTGCCTGTCTTTTCCTTCTTCCCAGTTGTTGTAGTTGTTGTTGGTGGTGGTGGTGGGGTATATATATATATATATATATATATATATATATAGCAGTAATATGAGCATTGCCGCCACACTTGTATTAATTACGCACAAATATTGATAATTAACTACCCATGGAAGTCATTTGTAAATCAAATAGATAAAAAAAGTTCACCTGGTGAGCGCCTATGCTTGGGGTAAAATAAGAAACGAACTGACATTTGAATGAGCAAAATGTTACCTGATTTCACTTCATAAATATTCCGCTAATGCGATGAGAGGGCGTGTTTGTATGAGTGAAAAAGAAAAGGAATAAAGCAGACAATTTGTTTATATATATAATATGATTGGTGCGATTGAAATTTTCAAGGTGTTTACTCTAATGGGAAATCGCCATCAGTAACCTAACCAATGGATGGACCGGGGTAACGCGTACTACGTCAAACTCTGTACATGCTTATAAAAATAGGTTAGAGTGTGCAGTCAGGAGGTAGGTATTGTTGAATAAGATAGTATAAAAGTATAGCATGAAGAAAAAGTGATTTGTCTTTACGAGTTCAAACTGGATAACATTCTGCACATATAACCGCGAAAAACATCGACAATGCATTTGGGCCAGGAGTGGTAAATGAATGAAGAATATGCCTTGGTTTATGAAATTTCCTCCGAGTGTCATAAGATTAATAAATGAACCCCGTGGCTACAGAAACTGCATATTCTCATGAACTCTTTAGGAGCACAATGGAACACTGGTAAAGTGTTCATGCAATTGCAGACAAATTGGACATGCATCATATCGCTTTCTTTCGGTAGCTCTGGGCAATCGGTAAAGTGAAAACGTTGGACTTATGGATGCCACTTGAGTTCATGAGGGCCAAGATCGCCACCTGGACGTGCAATTTGCTAAGTGTATGGAAGAACAACAAAGTTTGCTGTATTTAATCGCTATTTTTGATGGGATTGAGCTATGGTATCGTGCAGCGTATAGTGTCTGAGGTGTTGCGTTATTCCAAAGTGTGTGCACGCTGGGTTCCATGTGCGTTACTCCAGGAGCAGAAAGACACACAATGACATACAGTCTCACATTTCTGGAGCGCTACCACATTGACGGCCAGAATCTCCTTCATCACATCGTTACTGCAGACGAAACCTAGCTTCATCATTTAGTCCCAACAAGCAAAAGGACTAGTATGGAGCCGAAACACGCTGGATCACCAACGAGAAAGAAGTTTTAAGATTACACCCCCTGCTGGTAAGATATGGAAACCACACTTTGGGATTCATGCAATGTAATCCTGATCGAGTATCTGGAGAACAGCCACTCCTTAACTGCAAATCGTTACTGTGCAAACACCCTGGTATGTTGAGTGAAGGTGTCAACCTCCTGCATGACATGCCAGGTACCATACTTTCTGCCAAACTAAGGCACTGCTTCAACAGTTCAAGTGGAAAATGTGGAGTCACTCTCCTTGATACTTTTTTTTTTTTTTTTTGCCACAACATGAATTCTGGCTGTTGTAGCCATTTTAAAACGTATTAAATTTCGATTCTACGTAAATAATCGAATTTCATATTTAGGTGCACCTCCATGGAAAGAATCCTGAATTGGATTAAATCTAATTCTGAAACAGACTAAATTATATATATATAAAAAAAATCCTTGACTGTAATCTCCATTTTGTACTGTTCTTAAATAAAGTAAAAAAAAAAATCAACTGCTTTAACTAAAGATCCTAAGATGAAGACACCAGTTTGATCTGAGCTTAATTCTTTACACACACACACACACACACACACACACTATATATATATATATATATATATATATATATATATATATATAATATTGAAGGGGTTAAGCCATTTTGAAATGTATTGATTTTGTTCGCTACAAAATAACTCGTGGCTGCTGTCACCCTTTTATACTAAACTAGTATTTCAATAAATAATTCATTTTGAATTTTGTACGGTTATCAAACTACGAAGGAGCTAAAGCAGTACGGTAGATAAAATAAAATAAAATAATAAAAAAAAAACGGCTATTCCTTATATCAGGTCTCTATCCATCATAGACAATACCACTACTCTTTTTTAATAGCTGAACTTTAATAACTGTTCTGAATTTCGAAGTATTAATTTGGCATAGCCTTAAATTTTACCAATCATGAATTTGCATCCAGAACTATCCAAGTTCTTACTAAAGCAATATCACAATATGAATATCTATGCAATATAATCACTGTTTAATATTACATAAATTTAAAATATATATTAACTATTTGATGGACTATACTTCAATGACAATACCAGTTACGAATGCATCCATTTTATTGATTTCAGAAATTCAACAGAAGACCACAATTTCTGGATCACAATGATTTTCTGAACATAAGCAACAGTGAAAGAAAGAAAAAAATCTTCAAATTGTTACATATTTGATATCTCTGTATACTTTAATTTGCTTTTAATAAAATCTGTCAACAGTTTCAAACTTTGTTTCTTTCTATAAACAAATAATTAACGCAAAGAAACTATTAAACAATAAAATTAATATTGAACAATAAATTTTATATTATTTTATATTAAACAATAAAATTTTTGAACTGAAAGTCCACAACTAAAATACAGATTAGTGCTGACAAGCTAATTCAACAGTTTAAGTGTTGCTGTAATATTTGCACAGTCTTCTGACGCCATATTGGAATTTGAGGACATCAAGTTTTTACGAATGATTAAAGAGGTAAAAATATTATCTTACGGTTGATAAGGATTAAATTCTGAATCCAGATTCCTATCTCCACTAAATCCCGTTTGAAACCCCTTTCTGGATTACATACCACATTCACCGCAGATAAGTTTTTGAATTTTATTTGTCCTTTTCCATCATCATGTCGGAAAGGGACTTCTAAGCACAGCAAGCTAAACCGGAAAAGATTTATTATAAATTTTGATGGTACTCCGGAATATAACTCAAAACCACTAGCTTGATTCAAATCATGAAACTTGTGATTAGGTTTCTTCCAAACACTGCGCTATTTTCGCTAATATAAATTTCAAGTTCCAGAGTTTTGTTGCCTGCCTCTGAAGAGTCTGGTTTTTCTACTTTTTTCTATACTTGTCACATTTCCTGTTTGCACAATCAAAATACATATTTACGTACACTATAAGCAAATTTAGATTCTAAGTAATATTCAACGAATATAAATGTTATTATGTTAGAAAATTTCCTCTTTAAAATACATATATTGTAAGGTTCCGCATGTCTTCATATCATGCGATAACCGTGTGTGTACTACACGTGTTGACAGTAAACAAATTCAACGCAAATGACAGTACCGAAGAGGAGTCACCCACAATCGCCAGCAGTCGGCAGACGGAGATCATCGAAAGTAGCCGACATTTTAGGATAAAAGACAGGAGCACGCCTCAACAAGCATCAATCTATCCAGGTTAATCAAACCACCCAAAGCCCTAAGGCGCCCGGTCATTGGGTTCCCTTTCTCTCTCACGATGCCCGGTCAAAGAGAGGAACCTCACCTACAAAAGCCCTACAGCGCCTGGTCATCGGGTTCCTTCCACTTTCTAACCTAAAATTATTAGAGGAACTATTTATTCTAATATATTTCTGTAGTTAAGATCTTTTATAACAAAAGGTGATAGGAAAGTCCAAGTTTCCGTGTACGATAATTGCTCTACCTTACATAAACTGAGAGAATTTTACATAGTAGATGCGTCGGCGTCTATTTACAGACATTTCTTAAGGAGTTTCCTACGGAAAAACGGACTTAGAACTTTTAAAATACCGTATATTAGTATTGGTGTTAATAAGACAAGATTATATAAAAATAATATCCGTGTTGTTATAGCACGCTCATCACTCTTAGCGGTAAATTGATTCGTTATTGGGTGGCAGGTATTTATGCCGACAACTAGATCTGGAAAAAATACGTATAGAAAAAGCAATAGTAATATGGCTTAATCAGGCTCCCGAATACCTGTTAATATTCCCCATCTAACATACTCAGGTCACAGTACAGGCGACCCAGATCAATTTTTCATGCTATTCGATCATTTGGCTTTACTCCAGGCATGGACCCCGAAAAGAAGAAAGACATTCTCCGGATGTATTTACAGGATGTAGCTCTCGATTTTGTTTTACAATTACAAAATCAGAATCAATTTAACACCTTAGATTACGATCAACTTAAAACTAAATTAATTTCATTGTCTCGTCCAAATTTACCAGCATATAAGGCAGAATTAAAAACTTTTCAAATACAGCAGAACGAAAATGAGTCGGTCGATTCATATTTCTTAAGGAAATTAAAGGCCATTAGACAGCTAATGCCAGCGGCTTCGCAGGAACAGAAGATCCATTTTCTTTCATTGGGATTACAAAGAAATTTACTACAGAAGATAGCGTTGGAATCCTTTCAAACAGTCCAGCAGTTGCAGGATCGACTCCATGAATTAGAAAAGGCTCAGGACCTCATGCAGAAGGGGAACTATGTGGAATTGGCACAGGCAATTCATATTTTAATCGGCCAATCTAACTGCCCCTCAACACTTCCTTTAAATGACTTTCATAACCAAACGAATCCTAGTTCGTTAATGCCAACCTATGCACAACAACCAACTTCTACTGTACAACGCACTCAACCTGCTCCTTGTTATTCGCAATCATTACCTTCTGGACCTCCATTGCAGAATACTTCCCCTCCACAGTCAACTTCCATTCAGCCTGAAGTTTTAAATCCACACCCCCACCAAAGTCAAAACCCGCCCTCACAAGCTCCTCACACGGACCTCACTAAACTAGAAAATCAAATGGCCGAATTATCATTAATGGTAGCACAGAATGCAATGGAGACTAATTTCAGGCGTAGTAACGGCGTGTCCCACACAGAAGCCACCACAATTAAAAACATCACATTCAACAAGATCGCACAAAAGCGGAAACTTTTAATGATACGGAGGACAATTTTTTCACTCAGGCGACCTACAACGATCGCCGAGAACATGTTAAGCTGGGATCAGAAAATAATAAATTACTTAATCGAAAGGTAAATTCAAGCAGTTTGCCAGTAATAATAGACACAGGATCCAGTCTTAGTTTATGGCCCAGACGAGACGTACCTCCAAATTGTACATTAATATCATTTCAGGCTCGTATCAAGGGCATTGAAATAAAGTTCTGACTTTGAAGGAAATAGCTCTAATTAAATTTAAAATTGGCACCACTACCTTTTCACATTATTTCCGCATTATAGATGCTGACTTTAATCCGATTTTTGGGAATGACATTCTCACCAGGCTTTTTCCTCAAATAGACCTAGAACATAATTCTATATCATTATATAGAAATCCTAGGAAGCCTATAACTCCTAAGAAAAAAAGAGAAACAGAAGAAATGTCGCAAGCAACTACTCGTTCATTGTACTTGCAGAGAAACGCAAGCTTTTATTCCAAAAATTACGGAAGCATGATTTTAGAGCCAATCCCAAGAAGACACACTTGCTATATAGAGAACTCCCAGTATTAGGATTCCTTTTATCCGGAGAAAAGATCAGCATCTCACCGAAAATAGCAAACAAAATCAAGAATTTTAAGAAACCAACTACTAAATGAATACTGAAGAGCTTTATAAGTCTTTGCTCTTATCTTCGAAGTCATATTAAGGACTTCACGACCAAGGTAGAACCGTTTCAACAGTCCTTACTAAAAATGCTAAATTCAAATGGACCGAAAAACACGATGAATCATTTGAGAAGCTCAAAGAAGACACTTTGAATGCCCCATCTCTCTACCATTTTGACGAAGAGCTAGAGATAAGGCTCTATACTGACGCGAGCTCACATCAACTGGGACGGGGTATTAGCTTGTTATAACCTCCAAACAGACGAAGAATTGTTTTCTATTGCAGCCGTCGTCTTACAACTACTGAGTCTAAAAGTTCAGTCTGGCAAAAAGAACTATACGCTATTATACAGATGGTGATCAGAAAAATGGAAACACCTGTAGTTGGCAACACGTCAGATGTATGGGTTGGCAGTGGTGTCGTGGCGCCCGCAGCGCCGGACCGCTGGTGGTGGTGTGTTAGGTCGGTCTCCATACTACGTCAGGCGCAGTGGAGCAGCAGTGTCCAGTGGCTGCAGCGGACGGAGGTAGTGTAAAATGGGAGACCTCTCAGATTTTCAAAGAGGGCAAATTGTTGGTGCGCGGTTATGTGGAGTGAGTGTGACGGCAGTGGCTACTGTGTTAGGTGTGTCATGTGGGATAGTGTCGAAGGTGATGACGGCCCACACAATACACGGGAAAACCACATCGGGGAAGCGGAACAGTGGGCGGAAGAAAATCATGAATGACAGGTCTCGCCGGGTATTAAAGCGCATTGTCACGCAGAACCGTCGTGCCACTGCGGAGCAAGTGACGGAGGAACTCAATCAGTACCTCCCCTACCCTGTTTCGACAATCACAGTCCGCCGCGAATTACATGACATGAACTTACGGGGTCGTGTTGCACGGGCCAAACCGCTCATGAGGGACCATAACGCTTTCGCACGCCGCAAATGGTGCCGCGACCATGCAACTTGGACCGTTGAGGACTGGAAACGTGTGATATGGTCGGATAAGTCATCCTTCACCCTATTCCCAACCACGGGCCGTGTTAATGTATGGAGAACGCCCAAAGAAGCTTATGATCTGCAGTGTCTCCGCCCAACTGTGAAACATGGCGGCGGCTCGGTGATGCTGTGGGCCACCATATCATGGTTTTCATTGGGTCCTGTGGTCACACTTAGCGGACGAATCACTGCCAACGATTATGTCGCAATTTCAAGAGACTACTTGCATCCTATGGTCCGGATGTTGTTCCCAGACAATGACGCCATCTTCCAGGATGATAATGCACCCATTCACACAGCTGGCGTTGTTGCAGCGTGGTTTGAGGAACATCGGGATGAAGTTCAACACCTCCCCTGGCCCGCCCAATCCCCAGATATCAACATAATTGAACATCTGTGGTCCGTCTTGGAAACACGACTCCGGCGGCGATTTCCACCTCCATCCTCTCTCTTAGAACTGGCTGATGCCCTGCACGAGGAATGGTGTAAAATTCCACTTGCTACCATTCACGACCTCTATGCCTCCATCCCATGTCGCCTGAAGGCTGTTCTGAAGGCGAAAGGTGGCCCGACACCATATTAATCTGGTAAGTTATAATTTCGTTCAGGTGTTTCCATTTTTCTAATCACCATCTGTATATGCTTGACGCAAACTCAGATATTTCCTACTTAATCGTAAGTTTAAATTGTTTATAGACGCTAAATATCTTACATCTCTACACACGCATCCGGACAAAGTAGGAAAATACACACGTTATAAACTTTTCTTAGTCGACTATAATTTTGACATCTGCCATATTGAAGGAAAGAAGCACCCGGCCGTTATCATCAGCCGCTTAGAACAAAACAGCACTGATACTCCAGAACCCACGGACCTACATCAGGCAACCGAGGATACGCATGCATACCGTTTCAATTCTTTAGAAGAACCCATTCCTCAAATACAACAACCAGGATCTTTGAAGAACTTACGGGAAGAATAGCGCAAAGATGACTCGTACGCTGATATAATAGCAGTTCTGGAAGGGAAAGACCCAACAAAAAGTTCTACTATGAGAGCAGCTAAGCATTTTCGCTTAAGGGACGACCTACTTTACCGTGCATGAAAACATCCAGAACTTCGATTAGTTTATCTTTTGTGCATCCCGAAAAGTTTGGCAGGACAATGGTTCGAGTCTATTCACAAAGATCCGTCAGCACTCCAGTTTGGGTTTTCGAAGACATATAAGACCGTCCTCAATTAATACTACATGCCAAACATGAAGTCATACTTAGCATTTAGAATTAAGAACTGCAGAGAATGTCAACTCTTAGAGAAACTCTCGAAAAAGCCACAAGGAGAACTCCTTCATCACCCGCCAGGCTTTATAGGAGAACGATGGATGTTTGACGGTTTAGAACCTTATCCACACGAAGAAGGAAACCAAAATACGTTTTAGTCGCCATCGAAACAAGCACTCGTTATATAGTGACGAAAGCTGTTAATAGCATCACGGCAGATACAATTGAACAATTCTTATTGGAAGAAATTATTTTAAAATTTGGTGTCTTTCGTTTTCTTCATCTGGACAAACACCCAGTACACAGAGCGAAGCAACTTCAAAAACTAGCAGAAATATACAATTTTCAATTTAAGTTCTGCCCTGCTTTTAATCACCAAGATATAGGATTAGTCGAGGTCATGAATAAAACTCTACAGAATTCCTTAAAATTTTTCGTCCAACAAAATCATGAAACATGGCCAAAACTATTACCTCACATCACTTTTGGTTTAAACAGCTTCGTCCAATTAGGAACAAAGAAATCAAGTTACTTTTTAATGTACGGGTACCAACTAAGGACAATCGGCGATTGCCAATTACAGACTGCTCCCCGGCTACAGCTCCAAAGAGACCAACTTGTAAAATTAAAAGAAAAAGTACGTCAAAATTTACTAAAGGCTCATGAACAACAAAAGAAATATTTTGACAAGAAACATAAGCAAGAAACTTTCCACAATGGAGATAAAGTATTAATTTATTTTCCTTTTCGAAGGGTCGGTGAATCATCACAATAGACCGACAGGTACTGCGGACCGGCCAAAATACTTTCAAAAGTAAATAATAATCTCTACCGAGTTCGCATGCCCCACACTTTCAGGGAGAGAGAACAGAGTATCTCTATATATAGAATAAAACCATATTATGATGGCGAAGAACACATGTAATACGAGGATAATGAAGAACGCAGCAGACAGGAAAAAAAAGCAAGGAAAACAAGATTATGGTGAAAAAAATGTGGTATAGATGTCGATTTTTTTTCGGTTTGTATTTTTCTCTCTCGTTATCTATCTATCTATCTTTTCATCTATCTTGTTAATACGAGGGTTGATCAAAAAAGTAAGGTTAGAAAACCTGCAGTGAAATATGTAAATATTATTTGATACTACCAATAGAGCCCACAGACAGTACATACATTACGTTATTTCTCGACAGTCTCCATTTCGGTTGAGGCACTTATCGCATCGTGGGATGATTTTGAAGATTCTCTCCTGGTAAAAATCCTGTCCTTGCGTATTCAGCCACTTTGTTACAAAGTGTTTCACTTCCTCGTCTGAAGCGAAGCGACAGCTTCCAAGGTGCTCCTTCAAGTGTGAAAACAGGTGAAAGTCGCTTGGAGTGATGTCTGAGCTGTAGAGACGAGGGCTGTGTGTCCTCCATGTGAGCTGTGTTCAAATCTGTTGAGGCCCTGATGTGTCGGTCACTGCGCACCTCGTCGATGACGTTCTCTTTATCATCTGCAAACTTTCGACACAATTCCGCGACATGCTGACGATACATTATAGTCTCTTTGTAAACCTCTACCAGCTGCCGG
This sequence comes from Thermobia domestica, assembly GCF_964235325.1. NCBI lineage: Eukaryota > Metazoa > Arthropoda > Insecta > Zygentoma > Lepismatidae > Thermobia > Thermobia domestica. The sequence goes on along the minus strand of NC_137462.1, from coordinate 115,373,637 downwards.
TGGATTTCAGCCGCAGTTACATTTTTCGCCCACAGAAATTGAATAACTGAGCGGACTTCTTAGCGAGTCTAGTTTTCCAAGCGAGTCGCCATTTGTATTTACCTACAACTAGCGCGTAGGTGGCGGGTGTTTGAAACTCTACACAGTTGCTAACTCCATGTATTAAAATAACCACACACTCCTCTTTTCTCTATGGCAGATGAAATTCCAGAAATGTCCTTGTAACCTTAGTTTCTGATCCTCCCTCGTATGTATTTTTTCTCAGCTTTGTAACCCTTTTTTGATCGATCCTCGTACATATATATCAAGTATACCAAAATTAATGCGGAAAAGTATAAACACAGGAATACCCATACAAAAAAGTTCGTGGAATTACCCAGACTTAGACGTACTACGAAACCCCTCGGACATGCATACTATACCTTATTTCTTCTACGTTAAGCATACAAAAATTGGTTTGTAGGAATTTTTATTTTTTTTATTTACATGTAAATCACTCAAGGTGCAATAATTGATTAAGCTGAGGTATGTAATCAAGTTCTTATATCTCCAGGGGAAATCAGCAAAAAAAAAAAAAAAAAAAAAAAAAAAAAAAAAAAAAAAAAAAACAGGAGATAAAAACAGTATATGGGAATTAAAACCTAACCTGTCAGATGGTATCCAAATGGAAATGGCAGTTTCGAGTTAGACATATGACCATTTCGGATGCCACTAGATCTGGGAGACCATCTTTTACAGATGATACCGTCATGACAGAGAAAGTGAATAAAATTATACTGGAAGACAGGAGTGTAACCACTGAAAGTGTTGTGTGGCTTAAATAGGTGCTACTTATTGATCCGTCTGAAATATAATTCATATCTAGCTGCATCTGCAGAAAATGTCAGCATGATAGATGTCACGATTTTCCAGAAGAGAATCGCAGTCTGGGTATCAGGGGCAATGTTAGATCGCTGTAAGTGTAACGAAGAAGATTCTTTCGACCGACTAGTCATAATGGATGGAAGTTGGGTTTATCTTTATGACTCAGAAACAAATGACTTCAGCAAGCAGTGAAAACACCCCTTCGTCTCTTTCTAGAAAGGCAAAGATGCAGAAGTCTATCGCCAAAGTGATAGTGTCCATGTTCTGGGACTGTTAGGGGGATCTACATGGCGGACTACTTTCTCGAGTGTTAAACTATCACTAGGAATGTTATTCTCATCTAGTTCGGGTACGGGAGGAATACAACACCACACGTCGAGGAATACTCGGCACAGGAGTGCTGCTGTTAGCAGACAATGCACCAACTCATTTACTTAAAACATCAATAGGGAAAGCAGTGCAATTAGAATATGAAAACTTGTCCCACCCTCTACATTCATCGGACCTAGCATCAAATGATTTTTTTCCTAAAATGAAGCGTCTACTTAATAGAGATGATGTCATTTCTAAAGTAGAAATATAGTTTCAAGCACAAAGTGCTGACTTCTACAAAAACGGCTTACGCAAGGTGAAAAATCGCTGGCTCAAAGCTTGATGACTACGCAGAAAAGGGCTAATGTCATCTTGGTCTCAAATGTATGAACAATTGTTTTCTTTCAGGTGATTGCACGATCTTTTTGATACTCTCTCCTAAGTACTATATCGTTTATAATAATTTGCTTATGCTTACTTTAACAAACTACACAAGACTGTTCCTAAAACTGAAAAGGAAACTTGTTTAATGTCCTGCACTTATGCCATTTGGGAAGTAATTACGATTAAACATGTAACGGAATAAAAATAGAAATCGAAAAAGAAAAAAAACTCTGAGAAAACAAACAAACACGATGTTATTTCACGTTGAGATTGTCTGGGCCCAAGCAAGGGATCAAAAATTGACACCAGAAGAAAATGCTCTAGAACAGAGCTACTGTATTGCCTAAGATTACTTTTCAAAAAATACATTCTATGACGGGACAAACAATAATACTAGTTTACAGTTTCGTACTTACTAGTCTATATAAGCCTGGTAAGTAAAACTTCACGTGGCTGAAAAAAAAAGAACAAACCAACTTAATGCCCACTATACTTTTTACAAAACGACATGTTACATTATTGATAAGAAAAAAATAAAATAAAATATGGAATCAAGTATTAAAAGTTGTGGAATTTTAAAGGTAATACATTTACTGCAAATTCTGAACTGTTGTAATTAAGACTAAAATTTAAGCCAAAATAAGTGCTTAAAGATGACAATGGTACACTAAACATTGCAGATAAAATGAAAATATAAAAACAAAAAAAAACATTTAAAATGCTGGCATTAAAAGACGCACTTTCTTTAAATCGAAACAAGTAATAACATTGTTAAATGAATACACATTGCATGAAGTGCCATATCTGTCACTACAGTTATAGTTTACACTTAATTTACAGCTACAGATAGTGCTTACATGCCGTAACAGAATAATTTTTCATTATATACTACAAACTGCAGAAAAAGAAGAAACTGTTCTTTGGAAAACCCAAGATACTGTCTCACAAATATTTGCCATCTGCTTTAAGGAAAAACTTTCTTTTACATTTTCACACTGTTTGCCTAGTTCCAACTGTGTGCTACAAACACTACAAATTAGTACCAGCTCACACTACTACTGTGACTCTCAATTAAAGATGTTTCGTAGTCATTTATTTGGGTTTGTTGTTCAACACTGATTTATTTCTGAAATAAAACATCCTCATCACATACGAACTGCTAGACTCATACCACTGATCATCCTACAATTAAGAGTTCTGCATTTTCTTAGAAACTCCAGATGATAACTGGAAATTAATATCTTCTATGCACAACGTAAGAGCTAAATTATAAATAATAACTAAAAATACTACACTACTATTTTTTTTTTTTTTTTTTTTTTTGACACTAGTTTGAAAATAGGTCAAATCATAAATTCTATTTTAGTTATAATAAATAAACAGGAAAATATAAAAAATTTCCAGAATACTCAGAAACATAAGTGACCGCAAGATTTCCTCGATTAGTCGAATAGAAAGTATGATACACTTGGAAGTATATTTTTCCTATTTAACTTCTAACTTGGAGCTTAACATTTTAAAAGTTCGTAAGAGGAGGATTTTTAGATTAAACCAATTAAGACGTAATATCTCAAAGCTCGAATAAGAAAAAAAATATATACAACTGAACTTTTACAATCATTTCACATATTTGTAACTGAATTTTCCTCATAGAATGACAACGTTACAGTTGACTTTGCGAGAGTAAAGAATATGTTTCATATCAGCATGAAAATTGCCAAACAACATACAAATTTTCTGCAGAGAGAAACTAGGCGGAACGTTTCAATTATAATTTTATATTATTTCCTACTCGGACAAACTGAAAATACCAGATGTGGCTAGATTGACAAAAGTTATCAAAAATTGAGGAAGACGATTAAATAAAAATAAAGGAAAAGACAGTACTGTACACTACAAAGCCAATTTTGTTCGAATTCGTGACTGTGATTAGAGTTATTAGTTTTTTTTTTTTTTTTTTTTTTTTTTTTTTTTTTTTTTTTTTTTAATGAAACTGTGAGCCATAAAAACTAGGTAATACAAATATATTTAGAAATCGATCACCAAACAAAACAAAACAATCTTATATATAAAATTGACTGTTTGTATGTATGTATGTTTGTCCAATATATATAAATCCACACTGTTGGCTTAGCACACAACTAAATAATTGTATTAGAGAGGCCAAGGTCTAGAAGAAATCGTACGCTATTTAGAATTATTTGTTAGGTATCGTAAGTGGGGAGGAAGGAGCTTCAAAGAGGAAAAGGTGGTTTCAAATTTATGTAAAAATTTAAGAGTATCTCACGAATTCCTTATGTTAGAAAGATGGAACTAGGTATGTAACCTCATTTTGACATAGATATATGACTTACAACCTGGAAAGAAATACTGCAAGGGTAAGAGAAAGGAGTAACATAAAAAAATAATTGAAAATGGCCGATATGAGTGTCAAATTTATAGCTTTTCGAGTGGCGGAGAAGAACGGTGAATCTTCCAATGTCATCTAAATCCAAGTTCAGCTCCAATCGGAGTAGGAAGGGGATGAGAATGGGTGAACAATAAATGTACAATATGATCTAAATTAGTGTCGAATCAATAGTTTTCGGGGGGTCGATAAGCTGATTGGTGATATTCTCAATGGCATTTATACCCAAGTTTAGTCAAGAACTTGCATGTTAACTGGTCCGGGAATTGACAAAGGCAACACCGAAGACGTTACTCGTGGTTATTTATTTTACTCAATTCTACTCTTTTCGGCGTTGCCTGTCGTTGTTTATTCTACTTGGTTTCCTATTTTCTGACAGTCAATGCTGAAGGCGTTGCTTGTCATTATTTATTCTACTCAGTTCTTTTATTTTCAAATATTGTACATAAACATTATTCTTCCCGTGTACTGCCGGATATTTCAGCTACCATGCATATATATACCTATATATATACCTTGTATACTCCACGTAACTTTTCCAATCCAGATAATTCAGTGATAAATGTATTTTCTTAACACTATATTCTTTAAGATAGTTCAGCTCAGAATAATATCGAATCTGAAAAACAAAGAAAGAAAAGAAATATATATATATCCATGAAAGGAACTCCACCAAAAAAACTTAAATATGTAAATTACAAAGCCCCGATAATACAACTATATTGTTCAAGTTGACAAATGTGCCAATATTTACTCTGCAAAATAACATCATATGTTACTATTTGGATAAACTGAGATTTTCAAAAGCGTTAGATACTAATAGATGTTCATTTTCACACTAATTGCACTCTAATGCTGACAAAGAAAGAAAGTTCGAACGAAAATATTACTATAATTTATTCTAAAATTTCAGAAAGGGTTTGCAACATTTCCCAGTTCAAAAATCATCACAAAGATTTATAAAATTCATTTTGGAAACAAACAAATGATGAAGTAATAAATGTCAAACTGAATTAGTTCTGTAAACTAATAATATGATCGATAAACCGATTTGCGTACGCGAATGCGCGTTTTTATCGTTTGACTTTTAATGCACTTGTGTGTCTATCTATACCATGATAATTTTCGTAAAATTTGTTTCATTTTAATGAATTTTTGTATTTATATATGTTTTCTCTCGTGTTGAAGAAGAAATAAGTCTCTTGTTTGAGATGAAAAATCGTCAAGAATAAAGGGATAAAATCACCCTAAATTGGAAGTTTCCGCTGCAATTTTTGTGAAAAATTATTTGATTTTGACGCAATATGTTGTATACTTTCTTTATAGGTTCCCGAGCATTATCACTGCTTGTGTTGAAATTGGTTAAGGATATTTATTTAATTATGTAGTATCTGATACAATACGTTGGCCATCTTACACCCAGACATATAAAAGTAACAGGTAACAAATGAAATAGTATAAAAAACAGAATATCAACAACAAAATGTATTAACAAAATTTATGTAGGACTGCGCGATGTAACGTATTTTTTTTATTTTATTTATTTTTTAACGGTACCAAGATTGTAACGATGCTATTTTATTCCACAATAATTTCATTTGGTAGACATAGATAAATGATCTAGTGAATAATGTGCCTTGCAGTAAAACCATTTTACGAAAATAACGATTGCTTAAAAGCTGCAAGACGAGACTTCCGACGTCACTTTCAACTTCGGCGTCATGATAAGGTTTCGTCAGTTTACGCAATAAAGATCTGGATTGAGAATTTTGAAACAATAGGTTTGGCATTAAGAAAGAAGCAACCAGGATATTCTTCTCGAATGGTTATATCCACTAACATTCGCAGGCCGTTGGTTGGTGGTTCCAATTTGGTACCACATTCAATTACCTTACACATCCCGTATAGAAGATAAAAGACACACTCCCAAACTAAAATCTTTTCTAGGAAAACACTCGACATGGTAACTGAATTTTCTATTAGAGATACGAAAGATATTCTCTGGTTGTTCTATAAATTATTGCATTACATTAAGCGTCAGACAACTCAATCTGTGAATCATTCACACCACTGCGTTTTTCAAAATAAATATGAACTGACTAAACGATTACATAAAACATGTTCAAGAATGACCTGAAAAAAGTTACGGACAGATTAACAGGAAAAAAGTGCGCAAAAACAGGCCATCGAAACGAGTTGCCAAAGCTGCTTCCTTAAATGAACAAATAATTGAATAATAAGTAGTTTTGAAAAGGTCATAGGTCAGGAAAGTAAAGTTACGAAAACGTCGAAAAAAAAAAGTTTAATTTTTTTGAAAATCCTGACAGACATAAAATGATCGACCCCGGAAAAAGTAGTGTGTTTTTTGGTATTGTATGAAAGGAACAACTTGTGTGTTCCAAGATAGCTATATAAAAAGCTGGATTAAAGCAAACTCGCCATTTTTCTGACTCATGATATTTTCAAAACTACTGATGACTCAATTATATTTTTTCTTCTCTCTATAGCTATCACTAAACTAACGATATAATATTCACTTAATTTAGCAGATTCTGTAAAGATTTTCGCTAGGTTAAGGTATCAAATAATCACTTACTTGAAATAATCTAAGGAAAGCTCCTATACTTATGAGATTGAATATTAAATACAACTCGTTTTTGGCACAAAACAATTCACCACAAACCCACTGCAAATATTTACTGATTGAATTTAACTAAATTTACTATCACAATTTCTTTTAAATTCTTTAGTATTTGTTAATAAGAATCACAAATTCTATGTGTGGAATTGTAAAATCTCAATTTAATCCAATAATTTGTATTGCTTGCATTATTGTTTTAGTGCAATTTTTTACTGTCCAGGAAACTGTTATTGGACCTATGTCTGTTATTTCCTGATGAATGAATATTAATTAATACGAATAACAGAAATATCAAATTCTGACCTCGCGACAATTTTACGTTAAAGAAAGCTACATCAACAAATTTTCACTAGAATACGTACTCTCGTTCTTCTAAATAACGACGAAAATTTTGTTAATACAAACTTTTTCTCTTCACAATAGTATTTCCTGTTCAACTTACTTTGAAGAACTTTTTCCCCCAGCATAACTGAATTTAAATTTCATAAACTGTGGTAATCCGAATAGGAGTTGGTGGAAAATAAAACTTAAGTGTCTAATTACAACATACTACAATTCAACTATAAAACAAGATCATTACAAGAATATTACGTCTATGTTTCGAAACTGGTTGCCTCTCGATAACTGAAAGGCATGAAGTTGCTAAGCCTCACCCCACACTTCCCCCGCCCTCTGGTACCACTGCAGTTGCATCATGAGGACGGGTCTGCTGATGAGTGCTAGCACCCAACTTCGGTCCGTACAATTGTTTACAGTGCGATACTTCGTTCTATTCCAGAAAAATACAAATACTAGTCAACTAACAAGGCAAATTTATAATATTAAACAATAAACTTTTTTCCATTTTCAAAAATATCCTTACTATCCCTGTTGTTTTTTCCCCTTAATTTCAATTTTTCTTAAGCAATTTGAAATTTATTACTTAACTCTTTGCAAAGACTTACAGATTTAATCACTAACGTAATTTATAATGCATATTAAATATACGAAGATTTGACTTTAATCGTGACGCTAATACTATATTTTTTTATGTTTATAATAATATTAGTCTCATAGACGTAATAGTAAGTTTAGACAAATACACAAATAAAGTACATTCAGGTGCGGACTAAATTCACATGATACTTAGAAGTTTAATCTGAGGAATCTAATATGAACTCAAGCCATTTGCACTCACTGAAAATACTTACTCTATTCATGGAAAGATTTAACTCTTCAATTTTTCGGAGTGGAGAATTCAAAGCAGTCTTTTTAAGAAAAGCTAAGCTTTCGATACGATTTCCCTTCAACGACAGCACTTTAACATAATGAATTTCTTTGCAGACTATTTTATCAACAAGTTCGAACACAGGTTCTTCTGATATTAGGTACAGTTGAGAAGCAGACTGAAAAGCTGAAAGAAAGAAGAAAAAAAGAAATGTTATAATGTAAACGTAGAAAATAAAGAACATTTCACATAAGAAAAAACAAAATACCAACGCTGTATAGTTGACTGATCAACCCTAGATCTCTCCCGAAATAAGTGATGGATTGGAAGTACCGTAAGGTCCTAAAAATCAAACGTGTTTTTAATTTCCATTTTGATTGTGACCTTAAATGTTCTTCTAAATAGAACTTATTGTAAACTTTGAACTTAAAACTACATAGTTGTTAAGATATTTGCATTATTTTTCATAAATGCAACTGAATAGGAATATGAACATAAGGCCGGCCACATCTTGAAGAGGTAAGACAGACGATCCAAGGCACAGGAAGACAGAAGAGGATGCAGGGAGAAAGACATGAGTGCATTGACCAAGTGTCTCAGTTATAACATTGGAGAGGCCTACCATATGAATGAGTGAATATGCGATACGAGATTCTGTTGCATTGCTCATAGTACTGTACCTCGGCTCGGCTGTCCTGTCCTGTGGTCAAGGTACAGCCGGTCTTCTACTCTGTAACGAAGACTTTCGTGTTTCTTGGATTTCGTGTTGTGTTTGTGGTAAGGAGTCACCTCTCGGAAATAAAAGTAGCCCACATTTTCACCCAAAGTTTCTCAGAAATGACCCATTTTATCCTGAAACTAATAAGGAAAATACGGTATTCATAAAGTTATTAGTTTTATAGGTTGGTAACACTGGTTAAAGTTTACCATAGGGAGCACCAGTGTCTTGCAAGACATATTGCTTCCAGTGTTACGGGTGCATTAAAAGAATTGTTTGAACTGCGTAAACAGCATTCCTTTGGACTGCAAAAGTACTCTAAAAACAATTATATTCTCTATATGGTCGTGCAACGTTATTCCTATATGCTATCAGAAGAATAGTGTTATAGTGTTGACGTGGTATGTTGAAACTATTTTATCATGTTAAGTAAGTAGAAACAGTGTACCTGTGCAGTGCAAAACTCATGCAGAAACAGTGACATTCCTTAAAATCAGTTGCTGTTATGCAACATTTTAATGACATGTAAACTCTGTGACATGTGATCTGTAACTCTCATTGTTAGTCCCAGGGTGTGTCAACTTTATTTCGGGTGTGAGACTGGCGATCAAAACTACCCATGGGCACCGCACATATTCGCTTGACTTGCTGTCTCACTTAAAGCATGACCATAAAGCAGAAGAAAAGCAATGCCAAAAGCTATAGTACAAAAGCCAAATATAAGTGAAATTGAAGAAAAAGATGACAATGAATTCGAAAGAATGCAAACTGTTTCAAATAGTGTACGATATATCGACTATAATCCCTCCTGCTCGGAAGAATCGCATTTAATAAGTCTGAGTGAATTAGATCACCTAATACATACTTGGAGGTATTAAAAAGAAAAACAAATTCTGGCTTCGAGATTGAAGAATGGCGCCTATTGGGGAAAAAAATGTAAAGATCTACACATATCAGAAACAGTAAAAAGAAATTACACCCCTTTTCTCAAATGCTGATAACTTTTAGTTCTGTAATGATATTGCTGGTCTGATGGCAGTATTTGGACATAAATATATATCAGATGACTGGTGTCTTTGCATCGACTGAAAGCAGTTCTTTACATACAAAATATACTGCCTTCAATCCCTTTCGTTACGACTGACACGAAAGAGACCATTCAATAATGAAATTCTTCTTCAATATATTAACTACAAGAAACACAACTGGAAAATATGTGCTGACTTCAAGGTCTTCTCATTGGCTTGCAAACTGAGTAGACAAATTTCTGCTGGTTCCTGTGTGAGTGGAATAACTGCGACAGAAACAGTCCCTATATTGTAAAGGATTGGCCTTGGTGAAAACAAAACCATCTCATAGAAAAAAAAATGTAGCTGAAGAACTTAAAACTGAAGCACAAAATAAATTCTACCACTACTTTATATAAAACTTGGACCTACGAAGAGCTTTGTGAAGGCACTGGACAAGAAGAAAGACATATTCAAACGCCTGAAACAAACAGTTTTAAAAATCAGTGTTACAAAATTAAACGAAAAAAGTTTTCATCGGTCCTCAAGTAGGAAGTCTTATGAAGATTACAGCAAATTTGAGTCTTTCCAGTAAGAGGAGGAGTTAGTTTAGCACTATTTTAAGCTAGTCGCAAGGAACTTCTGGGAAACAATAAAGTCCTCAATCACAAATAATAACTTCAGAGTTTGATACAAGGTTACAGACAGATAGGGTGCAAGATGTCTTTAAAAATTCAGTTTCTTCGCAGTCCCGTTGAATTTTTTAACATATACTCTGTATGAATCAGCGATGAACATTGTGATCGCTTTCATCAATAAATATCTACATTGGAAAAAAGATACCGCGGTAAAAGGACATCAACATCAAAAGCTTTCAATTAGGTACAAATTTTGTTAGTTAGTTTCATTGTATCGCATTTTACAAAATGGACACAAGTAAACGTTGATGACGAGACATGTATAAAGGTTTCCTGATTTTCCGTAGCATTTCACAGCAACAATTACTTGATTTCTCTGTATATGATGTAAATACTTAATGAAAATCTTACGTAATCTTAAATTTGTAAATGTTTGGTCGTTTTCTGTTTTGATTTTATGCAAACCATATAAAAGAAGTAGAATTTAACTAAGCTATAAAGAATTTGCATAAATCACGTTGCCAGCCACATTTCAGGATTTGTGTTTCAGTAAAACTGAGAGTGACGGAACAAATTTGACTTCAGATTCGAACTCAGAAAGTTGAAATTTATACGAAAAACAAACTTCGGAGGCCAGAAGAAAGGGAAGAAATGGTACATTTGTTACATAATGAATCGAAAACTTCAGACTCTCTTGGTGGTATTCAATCTTATTTAACGAGTAGAAAAGAAAAGTGAAATTTTCTTACACTTTCTCGTTTGCAAGGCATTAACCATGGTTTGAAAATCCCTCTCATAACATCATTTCACCAAGGCATTTAGATTATCGTGCTCTTTAGATGTAATTGCTTTACGATACACCATTTGGTTTAGGATTATACAAGAATACAGTTCATGAAAAAATTTGAACAGCTATTTGATGTGCTAGCTTGATGTTGACTTCTATGATCGTTATTTCTGGCTTTCTGCACCACAAATTTTAATATAAGTAATCTTCCAATGGTCTCTGGACGCTGAATTATTACAAATTGTGAGCCATTCTGTAACAAACAAAATTTGCTGAAATTTCCTCTGACAAATTTAATAAATTAGATATATAGTGAGGCAACGAAACGGCAGGATTTTAAACACCTAAAAATATTTGATACAATACTTGTTTCTTGATTTATTGGTAAGAAAGGAAAACTAAAAGTCATTTTGTTTTATGTCCACTGAACAACTTACTTTTTAAAAATACTGTCCTTGAGATGGGCTTCATTTGAACGCAGACATTCTTCAAGTAGGGATCTGAAACTAATCACTACACCTCGAAACATCTGCAAACAAATTGCAGCAGCTCCGTCTTGAATTTGCTCTGAGTACTGGAATAGTCCTTGGTGGATTAGTCTCAAATACTTTTGTCTTCAGGTAAGTGGAGAGGGTAAGTTAGGGGCAGCAAAAAGGATATCCCCATTCTTAGAAATGACACCGTTTGGAAGCAAAACATTCACAACATTTATGAAGATTCTGGCTGTATGTCTTGTAGAAAGGCAGACTCAAGATTAGGAAAACGGGCTAGTTGTAAAATGAAGTAGTTTTGCATTAAATAAGAATTACTAAACATTTCGAGCTCCTTTCTTATTCTCAAATACTACATACTTACAGTTACTTTTACACATAGCACGTAAATATTTGTCATACTGTGAGATAAGTTTGTGTACACTTTTTACATAGAAGGCAACCACCTGAGAGAACCATTCCTGGACGCTGTTTCCACTTCTTCGTGCTGAAATGTTTGCCGGCGAGGAATGTCTTGAGATGAAGGAAGATCGGTAGTCTGTTGGCGTCACGCCTATGCTGTATCAAGTGACCTAATCGCTGCCACCAAGAAATATGATGACAGCTTGCATCTGAGCACCAGTATGAATCTTCGCGTTGTCGCAAAGAAACAGTACTCCTACCAACTGCACGTCACGGTGTTCATTCTGGAATATGTGGTGGAGTTTCTGCAAAGGTTTTACAATAGGAAGCAGCATCCAATATTAATCCTTGCGGAACGAAGTCAACAGTAAAACCGTGCATATGCTTTAATCTTTTAAGTTAAAATGTGTTTGAACTCCTTCCTTTCCGTCGAATAAAGTGTGCCGCCATTTCAGCTATTGCTGCTTGGAATCAAAGATCATGCGCGACAATGCAGCTCAGCAGTTCATCCTTCTCATGGTATCTGGTTCTTTTTCTTCATTTTGAGTTTCTCGGTAAGTTCATTGGGAACCAAGAAAGAAAGAAAAAAAAAAAGAAAGAAAGAAAACGAATTCCTAATTCAACTGTGTAAAGACTGATAGTTACACTTATGGAAATGCATTCCTATTGTGGAAATTGTGAACCATCTATTTTCCCACACATCATGGCCGTCGTCGATTACAGAGTCAGCCTGAACATGGTTTATCGAGCACATTCTCCCGGCCTTCCATGAACAATCTCACCAACTTACAAACTTCTCCATCACTCATGGCATGAGACAATATGCTGTACAAATCTGGCGATAAGTCTCTGCCGTTTTCATATTTCTTGTGAAAAAAACAGATAACTAACCTCATTTCTCATTGGCAGGAAGTTTAATCTGTTTAAAACTTTCCATCTGTCAACACGGAACACACTCATTGCTAATGTGGGTACAAATACCGTCTGTTTGTGTATACAAATATTGGTAGTCACTGCTTATGTGAAAAATAACGCTTCTGTTGTATAAAGATACTGCAGAACAGTCCATACTTTAAAAATACCCTTCATATTGTCAACGTACCATACTAGGCTTACAACATATGACAAATGGCAGATTATTTCTTTAATTTTGAAACAGAACTTACGATACGATTCTCTAGCAAAGTATTTGAAGTCCTTAGAAAGATATTTCCCGAACTAAGAACGTCTTGTACGCGTAATTGTATGCCCAAACAAAAATGTAGCTTTACTATTTTTTTTTATTTTTTTAATTTTTTTTTATTTTTTATTTTATTATTTTTTTTAATGCAAAATTTACAACTTTCTGGAACTGAAACCGAAACAAGTGAGAAGTTGGTTTACATAACTTACACTTTAAGGCAAACAATACAATGTCAGTTGGAGAGCCAAAGATAACCCTGGATCGAACATAAAACTCACAAGTGTTGTATGTTATAAAGGAACTTCCTTAGTTATTGAATATATTACAGAAAAACAAACGGTAATTGATTTTCTAAAAAATCATAAGTAGAAAAATCTACATTTTCGACAAGTTTTCCCAATAAAACGGAAGCTATTTATGAAAAAAGGAGAGTTTTTGCATGTTTTAACTTACAACAATTCTGTACCACTTGACTCAAAACAGACTATTCTATGTCTCTGTAGAAGACAAATACGGTGAAATTTACTCTTCCCTCTATTTGTTAGGCCATTGGAGCATCACCAATCACTTGATGCATCCTTTTTTTTTTTATTTTAACGATTCGTGTGTTTATTTACATGTTGATATATAAACTTTGCTCAAGACAGTAAAGAGGATCACGCGAAAATTTATCAATGAATGGGATATGGAAAGTCACTGTTAAATCACCGTTACCGTGAAGATGTCAACGGACAGAGTCCACTAACGAACCCGGTAGAGATGATTGAACTAGGTATGGTGGAAAACAAAATTCAAAAATTCGCTTTCATCAAGAGTTATCGTGTGAAATAACGTACACACATACTAATCTTACCATTTTACGAAGTCCACTAGCGTAATCTTAATAAATGGAGCTAATGTTATTGATTTCATGATCACCTTAAAAAAGACAAATTGGAGGAAGATTTGTAGTATCACATACTTATATTTGACGTACCTTTATCCAGATGAAATGAGTCTAAATTGAGTATACCAACGCTATATCTTCTCATGATGACTTGTTTCAAACCATTCACAAAATTAGAATATATTCTGGGCACTGCAGAAAACACAGGTTCAATATACATTACCTGTAATAAACGATAATAAAACATTATTGAAATAATGTTAAATATACAACATTTATATTTGCAGAAATAAATAAAACAAACTGGAAAAGAAGTGAATAATGATGTAAAAGATATAGTGGAATGAATATAACGGAAAGAAATAGGACAATTCAGAAACATATATCGAAATATCAAATTGTTATCAAAATAATGGAAATACCTATAGTTTGCAATATATAACCTGTGTGGAGATAGCCACACTGAGTATATGCAGCACTCGCCTATTATTAGTGGTGTGTTCAGTGACTGTCTATAGTACCTCAGGCAGGGCAGAACACATCAACGTGTTGTAGCGACCAGAGGTTGTGATGCAAAATAATAGTCCCCCACTCTAAGTCTCAAAGAGGTCAAATTGTGGTTTGCGCAAGTGTATCTAAAGTGGTCAGTGTGTGATGTAAAACCACCAACAACAAACCCAACGAAATGACGACGAAAAGAAAAAAAAAAGAAGAGAAAATAAAAAAATAAGCAGAACCAGAAAACAAACAAAAAATGAAAAGAATCATTAATACGCAATCTCTCAAACAAAATTCAAACCCGCAACCAACTGAAAGTACTGGGAAAAGACTTTCGATGCAATTAGTTGAAAAGTTAGTTCCTACAGAAGCTTTAACTAACACGGGATGTACTTGAACCTGAACTCACAAAGTGGGGGTGATGTATATATTTCCTGAAAGCTTGGGTCAAGGTAAGATCAAAACCGGTTACCAAAATTGGGGAGGTCTCAAGCATTCTCCAAAATAGTCATGAGGAACTTTTCCACATTCATTGAATTTCATGATTAAAGCAGTTTAAAGGTGATCGTACGATAAGCAATAAGGAAGCGGTAGCTGCTTAAGTGAAAGTATAAAATTTACCCCAAAAAGTGGAAATCCTAAAAGGGTTAAACCGAAATCTTGTATCAACACGGAAGAATAAATATCAAATAGTCATATACGAATATATGAGTAAGCGAATAGCAAAACCCGTTAAATCCACATTTTAAAATTTGTGACAAATCGAGAAAAGCTGTTTAAACACGTCATAATTGTAAAATAACATTACAAACTAGAGAACATTAAAAAATTAAGAATAATGCGTGTCATGAGAAACATGTTTAAGGTGGTCACGTCCTCCAGAACTCACGACGAAACAACATCGGCGAAGAGTACTGGTAAATAGAAGAAAAGCCTCGTGACAAGTATCGTCGAGAATTGAAAAAGATTATCACAAAACAGTGAATACAGCAAAAATGACTTCGAAACTCAATCAGAACCTAGAACAACTTATTTGAGACAATCAGTCTACCGCGAGTTGCATAATCTGAACATTCCCAATGGGTTGGAAGTTCTTAACCGCGAAGAAAATGTCGAGAATAAGTAAAGAAGACTTATGTACAGCGAACGCCCAAATAAATTTATGTTTCTAACTGTCCCCCCTATAACACAAACACGGTGGCAGCTCTGTGATACTGTGGATCACAATTTCCTGGTATTTCGTGAGTTCTATAATTATGCTCACAGAATGCATTACTGCCAGTTATCTGAACATTTTTAGTCGACCGTGTGCATCGTATTGTCCAGATGTTCTCGGACAATGACGCTATTTTTCAGGATGACAATGCGCCCACTTCAAATTGCTGGATCCATTGAAAGCATTCACATGGTTTCATGATCATTGGGGTGAACTAAAATAGTTCCCACCGAATCTTTAAACTTCAACAGTATGAACATCTGACTTAATGATATATTCTACCATTTTCTCTGATGGAACTGACTTGTGTACTGCATTAGAAATTGTGCAATATTCATCTGGAAAACAGTAATGACTTATCTGCGTCCATTCCACGACGAATCACACGTATACTGGAGCTTAAGTGTCCATAAGTGTATTCTGGAGGTATATATAAACCATATTGTCTATTTCATGGCCTACAAAGGCTCTACCCCTAAACGATCTGTCCACAATTTCACATTATTGTTTAAAGTGCTAAAAGTAGCTTAAGACAAGTATTGTACTGTACCACATATGTACTTCAAAATAGTAGATACAAAACAGGAAAAAATAAACAATTTTTTTTTAAAAATTGAAGTATCTTTATCCTTGTCTATAAATATAACATTATAGTTTCAGTGCACATAATTAACTTATAGATCTTAAGCTTAACATGAGAGGAGGCCACACAGGAGAAGAAATGAAAATATATATGTAGACACTAATAAAATTACTCTTATGACATACATTTGTGTGACATTTGGCGAATGTATGTGATTAGTCTTCTTATTATTGAAGGTGAATGAATTATGTTAGCAGCTCGAATTCAGTTCAATTAGGATTAGGATTTAGATTTCTGGGCTTTCGGCATCTATGGCCATGTTAGCCTGTCACGTATGAGGGATGACGTCCCTCGGCGATCACAAAACAAGGGGAATTGGGGAGCAAGAAAGGAATGGGGAAGAAAAAAAGCGGCCTGGAACCAAGCCGTTAGGTATAATCCCGGCATTGGCCTGGTGTGAATGGGGGTAACCCAGATAAATCCCCCAGATAATCTTCTTCAGGATGGTTGGCCTAAAAAAGCTTTTACACGTTTACGATCGAGTGTCCTCACCGGAATTCGAACCCAGGACTGCTCGCATCAAAGGCAAGAGCGTTAGCGACATTGCTACGCAGGGTCACTGAATTCAGCTGGAGTATAGCTGGCAGGAGAAAACATTCATTACAAAGTATTTGCAAGAATAAGACAGCAAAAGAAATAAACGATAAATCACGCCAAAATACGAATGAACCATGTTCTTCATACGTACAATCACGGAGTAGACTGCTAAAGAGGCAGCATATCAAGAGAATGAGGTACGCGCTGGACGGCTGTGAATTGCAATGACCGGCGGAAATATGGATGCCATGAATAATTTGATACTGAAAGTTTAACAACTGATCTAAAGAGAATTCCAGAGATCATTTCCATATTAGCTGAACTAGTTTCACACTGTTCATCAGGATAGGGAATGAGAAACCTGTTTCACCAAACAGTTAATAAGCATTTGAGAAACGGAATGGACTGGATACAACAACGAACATTTTCTTTTGAATTCTGCTTGCGTCGTGGGGTGACCAGATAAAACCTGGATTCCCTACTATTCCAGAGACACAAAAGTAGTCGATACAATGTCGCCGTTCCGATGACGAAAAGTTCTTACAACAAGGTGATAGTGTTGGTCTTCTGGGATTCAGATGATATCCTCCTTACTGATCATACGAACACTCTACAACGTCAAATATTACTGTGTTTTCGTAATATATTGATTGTACTTATTCTCACACCCACTGATACCTGCGGTATTGCTTTAATGTAGGTATATTCAAGATTCGAAGATTTTTTCGTTGCAAGGGGTCTGGGGTGAGCATAACCTCCAGCACCCAACAGTAGTTTCATTACATTACTTCATTTATCACTAATTCTTAAGCAAACATGTGATCACAAACTTGACTAATTATATGTGATTTTATCCTAAAACGTGTACGGACCACGGAAATGGTAGCAGGTACGTATTAATGGTGACGAAAACAATGTTCGTTGTAAATACTGTGCAAAGGTGAAAGTCCAAATACATACAATATTCATGACTCATTGTTTCGTGTTTACGGAGACAGAGGTATAAATTGATGAATATCAAGTTTCACTTTGGCCCAAAATGGAGGTGGGGCACCATAGGCCACCAAATGAGGCCTCAATGAGTATGGCGCCTTTCGGGTGGATTTTTATTTTATTCAAGTTGCAAATATGAAAAATATCGAATCCGTTACATCAATAGCCGTTATTTTTTAATTGTTCCCATATACGTGAGATCTAGTTGGTTCTGGCCCATTTTGACCATGGTACACTCAAGGTAAACTTTTGGAAAAATTTTACGTTATCCTTGCGTTGAAGTAATAACTACATTTTTTTCCCACAATTTTGCTTGAAGACCCTAATAAGTACGGGGAGGCTCAAAATATTGACTAGGCGTTTTTGAGAGGGGTAATGGTGGGAAAGCTTTTAATTTTATCAGAAAAAACCTTCGTATACACCTATACATACATCCAAGATTGAAACACATCGGTTGAGCGAATTTTGAAAAAAAATTGAAAAGCACTTTTCAGAACCAATTAGAAAATGAAATGAAATTTTCCGTTTAATGTCCAACAATTATGCACTTTAGGCTAAGGGAGACGGATGATTGAGGCAAGTGAATGATGATATAAGAATTGGTGGAATGATAATGTGGGGAAAAAACGGGAGTATCCGAGAAAACCCACGGACACAATGTTGTTATCTACAAACCTATTTGGTTGGGGATCGAACCATGGACCCCACACAGTAGAGGTAAGCACTCTACTACTAAGACACCGTGGCCCCCTAGGAACAAATCAAGAGTTGAGATCTGAAAATTGAAGGGATCCTTCAGTGCTGTTAGTTTATATGATCTTCCAAGATTTTTGTATGAAAAGGTATTATTGAAGACTTCAGTCGTATTGTCATTTTTCTCTTCCCGTTTCTGCTGTGTTTATTTTTGTTTTATTTATGCGTTTTTTTATTTTTATTTTATTTTATTTATTTATTGTTTTATTTATTTTATTTTTTATTTTTATAATGTTTGTGAATTGTTTCATTTTTCTCAATTTGTGGATTGGAGTCCAAACAGCAGACATTCGTCACAATGGATGAAATAAACATTTATTTTACTGCTGGTGGTCACATTCAGGCATCAACATATCGTAACAGCGATGCCAAGGATGGCAGTAACTTTACTCGTTACTGTTGGGAAAGTTTCCTACGTGGGGTTATAATTATTACGGGATTCAATTACGAAGGGAAGTTGTTGACATGCACGGTTTTCAGAAAAGTAAAAGTGAACGCAAGATATGTCCAGGAATCCATTATGACACCTATTCGAATCGATATTCCACAATTCTACGGTGCGAACGACAACCACATGAGGATGCATACTAGCAAGGTTTCAAGTCATACTGCCAGAATATCGCAACATTTTTATAAGGAAATGGAACAGGAATTTGAAATTCGTGTCATTCCATTTCAAGACATACGTGTGAAAAACAGTGACGCCAGTTCAATGGATTTATGAAGTTTTGGCCAGTAGAAAAGACGTCTTCAATATCAATGTACATGCACTCTCGCTGATCTCTGGACAGCTTGCAGAGAGTGATTCGACCGATCTCCCTTGCCCATGCTTCGCCGGAGTGGTTGATTTGGACTTTAGCGTGCCTTTCAGCATTGCGACTATATGAGAGGTGGACCTACAGAAACGTAGGATCCGAACCACAAGAGCTCCTATCAGAAATCGAAACTGAGTGTCCTGCGCAAAAGGTCCGTACGTTAGCCATATAGCCACGAAAGAAACTACCTTTACACAATGCCCTGATCTATAATGTTATATCGTACAAGCTTCTAGGTATTATTTATTTATCAGTTTCAATTAAGATTGCAGTTGTTTGTATCTGTACGCTTAATGTCATTTAATATATAAACACCTACAGCATCGAAAAGAGAAGAATTTACCTGCACATCATCACCACCTAACGTTTCCTTCTGTGAATGTAATTTGTACACGTCTTCGCCATCCTGAAGGAAGAACGCAGCGCATTTATCGTTTTGTATGTACTATTTAAGAAAAAAAAATAAAAGGAAAAAAATATTAATATTCAATACAATATATGTTTAAATAAATTTATTTGATTAAATTCAATAGATAATATACATTTTTTTTCATACACGCATTCCCAATGAATGTGACTGACAATTTCAGTTCTCGCAGTGAAATATCGCACTCTCCCGTTTTCACTCATGTGTATGCTGCATTCTAATAAAGTTGTGAATACTTGTTGTAACAGTTATGTTCTGTTAAATCACTCCTTTGGCTGTGCAGATAGTAAAAATATTTAATAACACATAAATAGGTCACGAAATATAAAATTCTAAAAAATTTACTTTAGCTTCAGGCCGTTCAAATACAATTACTAGAATATAATGTTCATCCAGTAAGGAAAAAACAGTGCTCGCTATTTGCCTGATGCAAATCTTCGCCACGTGGAACTCTTCTTCTGGTATGTAATCTCTTAACTGTCATGTTGATGGTGGTCATCATGAGTCACAGACTTTCATATCTTCGTACACTATATTACTAGTTAACGTGTATGGTTATGAAGTCATACTAATTACGTAACATGTGCACATGCGGTTGTATAATATGTAACAAAACATGCTAGCTATCTTAGCTAGCTGTTTCCAATATAATATATAAAAAAGAAAAAGAAAATTCCTTACATTTCTTTCAGTGTTGGTATTTGTTTAAGTAAATGATGTTCAACTAGAAAGAAACACTATCTGCGTGTGTGAAGAGGTAAGCATTGATTTAAATATTATTAGGCGTTATTTTGTGTTTTTAATTGGTATGCGTTACCTTCACGGTCAGAAGATATGGTGTTTCTAAAATCCGAAAAGAGAAGCTTTGTAATTGTATTGTTACTTAGATGACTGATTAAATTCTGTGCTCTATCTTTAACATTTTTATGATCGAAAAAGTGCATTTTGGATGTCCGTCCGTCTCTTCATCCCAACAACGTACCCATCAAATGTGTTTCGTTTCGAAAAGATCTAGGTGTTATCTTTGATGAAAAACTCTCCTTTCCAAACCACATCAAATCGACCTCATCCAGAGCTTGAAACTATTTGATCTACTTCTTAGATTTCCTGAAATACAAGGTCTCCCTGCCCTTATGATGTTTTAGAAGGCTTTCATCTCCCCGATCACTGAATATTGTTTACCTGTATGGAATATGGCAGTAACTACTAATCTATCTCGCATTGACTCTATTCTAAACTACCTTCTTGTCATAATTAGAATTAGAACTCTTGAGTTACGTAATCACTTGAGACAGGAATTAATGTCTTTAATGAAACTATGTACCTCTGACAAACGACGCTGCGCTGCTGATTTGCTTTAACTATATAAAATTATTAATGTTAAAATTGATTATGAGTTCTTACTACCACAGATTAACTTTCGGGTTCCTCCGCGGCGAACTCGCTCTCTTCATTTGCTAGCTTACGAGACACCTAGGCTCTCGATTGTCAAGCGCTCCTTGTTTTACAGACTAGCGAAAGATTACAATATTGTTTCAACAGATCCTAAGCTTTTACTTTTGAACGAAACTTCAGAACTCAAGTGAAGAGAATATTGTATATTGAGAGGTGAACCTTCTATTTTTGCATTTATTTGGTTAGTTATTTTTTATTATTTTTGGTTTATTTTTCTTTCTATGATTTTTACCTTTTTTATGTTGATCAGTTTCAGCCAATTGGCCTTGTGCCGCATGAAACGTAGTGAATAATAGAGAATAAATAAATAAATAAATAAATAAATAAATAAATATACACGCCTACAGGCAACGTGCCCAAAATAAATTTTAAACTTAACATTTTCATAAGATTTTGGTTTTAACAAGAATTCTACAGCCAATATCTTCCCACCTTCTTCAAGAATTAGATTTGTTCCAGATTAGCCCCTTTCCTACTTGAAAAACTCGATTTAATTCTCAGAAATGGCGTTTACTCATAATTTAGCATTCAACTCTTTAACTCTACTGTCTCTTCCAATCATAACTCTCTCGATTTCTAGTACCACTTAACGGATAATTTTCATCAACTTACGATTCAAACTGAACTTTATAGCTGGAATGGATAATACTGAATTTTCTGGAATCATTCAGAAATCCCATTAACTATTAATGAAAAAGCATTTCTCTTTTGCGATCTTCTTGAAGCTTATATCGAAAAATGTTGTTGCTCTAAATCGAAACGAACTAAAGTGTATCCAGAATAGTATGACTACAAAACATTCAGCCTTTTAAAAAGCAATACACGAGCCAATCGAAAATAGAAACAAATACCTTCATTAGATTATTTGGAACCCTTAAAACAACAACTTTATCCAATTTAAAGACAGAAATACAGAGAATATATAGCAACTACTGATCTTTCATTATCCCAAGACTACAAACTATTCTGGAACTTTGTAATACGCAAATTGAAGAATGTGGAAGAAAAATAGTTGTTTGTCTTTATTTTTATATGTTGAAAATGACTGCAGATTACAAACCTTTTCAACCATTAGCTGTAACTAGATGTTGTACAAGTAAAGCATCATAACCTTAAGATTTTAATAATTCATCTTTTATAATACTTTACGATATTACTCTAGTTATCTATCAAAACCTTCAAACTTAGATAGAAAGTGTAAATAGGATAACTTTTCGAATTTAGTAAAATACTGTCATAACGTTTTACCTTAGTTCTGATTTAACCATAATTCTGTTTTTAATTTTCCTTTTACTCATATCGGGTGAAGTTCGGGAATTGATTGGTTGATTTGTATTTATATCCTTGTTCAGCAGAGGCTACATACGTTCAGATGCTCTCCCACGAGGAATCGAACCTAAAACCTCCGCAAGAAAAGTACGCGCCAGCCATTAGAGCAGTGAGGTAAGTGAATTTCGGGGATGCCAACGAGAGACGGTATAAATATTTTACATTAGCATACAGCTTCTGGCGAAGATTTTTAATATTTCTTACTGTGCAACATTATGAAGCGAATATCAGCTTTCCAGATGTCTGCGGACTGCCTTAATGAAATAAAATGAAAACTTTTGTTTAATGACCTGTTATACCATGTACGCTAAAGAAGACGGGTAATAAATGGAAATTAACAAGATAACAGAATTAGCGGAATGAGGAGAGTAGAAAGAAACAGAGTACCCCGAGAAAGATATGAACTTCATTTATTTATTTATTTATTTATTTAACTATAAGCTTGCATGACCTGAGATCAACACGAAATATTCAGAACAACTTCTCACTGAACTGTACAATGTTCATAAGTACACATGCGATAAGATAGAATATGAAAGAACACAAGTAATAAAAGAAGTATTCGAAATCGCAACACGAATCTAATAATTTTCTTCTGTATGTTTTAATTGAGTGTTATTTGCGTTACTAGTTAAATGCTACATTTTATGTCTCTCTTATACCTGTAAACTATCCGCTAAATTCACAACTTACCCCAAGCATAAGCATTTGGCAATTAACATGCTTCTTCAATTTTTCCTGCAACTCTTCCTTTGCAATTTGTTGGCTGCTTTGAACCTAAAAAATATGAAAAGCCAACTAAAAAAACTAGAAATAAATTTCATCGATAATATAATGATAATACTGTAATACCTTGCAATCCTAACTTAATCCGTTTCAGAACCTCGTCAGAATTCTAAGAAAATTTTTTCTCTTTAAAATAATGGGAATTTGATTAATTCGTCTCTGAGTCTCACAAACTACAATTTTCCAAAGATTTTAACAATAAATACATTGTATTTTCGGGTAAAATGCTAACAAATAATGATACTAATACTATTATTATTATTATTATTATTATTATTATTATTATTATTACTACTACTACTACTACTACTACTACTACTACTACTACTACTACTACTACTACTACTAATAATAATAATAATAATAATAATAATAATAATAATAATAATTGAATAAAAATAAACATTTTAGAACCCATGAGTAATACGCTAATTTATTATTACATAAAAACAAAATACCACAATACACGCACAAGAGAATAATTGGCAGCGAAAATCACATACCATGATATTACAACTGTTGCCGACAACGAACTGAACTGCACAGCGCATGGGTGGCTCGAGCGCTGAGGAAACGTACACACACGCACGAATGGGTTCAGATTTCAAATAATAATAATAATAATCCTACATTAATACTTTCAGCATTTTTTTAACATAGTTTTTTTACTGCTTTTCTGAATTATGTTTCTGTGATTATTGCATGCTTATACATCATACATTGTAAATATACTACATGGTTCCGGATAATCACAATAACATTTTAAAACACATTTTTCTGACCAGAACAAAATGAATTATTTAATAATTCATTTTGTTCTGGTCAGAAAAATGTGTTTTAAAATCATACATTGTGTTTGACTATTTAATTGTGTTTATTCTACTTGTACTTGTACTGTTTATTTTACTTGTACTATATTCATCTTAGCAAACTGTGGCCACTTGTTTTTGTGGCCAATAAACCTTTTTAAACATTATTATTATTATTATTATTATTATTCGTATACACTCAAATTCATTTATATGCATTCCAACATTTTTATAATGCAGTTTAACCCTTTGGAGTACGGGGTTTTCGAGTAATTTTTGAGATCTTCTTTTAAATAGCTACTGCTTTAACAGCATTCATTCGATGATGATTGATAAGTCAGTATCCATTCGTATTGATGACTGATATGTCATTTTTTTCAGGATAAAGAAGGCTTTCAAATACAACATGACGTACGAAGAAAGAAAAATTTTGCAAAATTCATAGAATTTCTCTGAAAAAAAATCCCTTTTTGCAAGTTTGGCGTCCCTAGAATGGATTAGGATGTGACTATGCAACCTTAATGTATCCTGAAAAATATGTTCGGGTATTGTAATGTTTGTCCCAAATTCCATGCTAATATTCCAAATACTGACGTGGGAAAACTATTTCCCAATCCTATTTGAATATACAAAATATCGTATATACATCGGGGAAAAAATATGATATAAAACAAAAAATTCTGAATAAGATGCTATCCATCCAAATTTCATGATTAGTACGTATTCTCCTCACAATAAAAGTTATTTTTCAATGCGTCATACCTATGTCGCCATAACGTACAAGGAAAGGAAAATTTTGTGAAATTCAGGAAATTTCTCTGAAAAATACATGCAAATGAAGAAAGGGAGGAGAGGGGGGAAAGGGGAAGAGGAAGCAATGTACATTTTTATGTGTTTCGAAATGCAATATAATCTCCGACAAATACGCATCCTACTTATGATATCTGACCGATGGTAACAACGTCACAAAACAATCATTTGAGTCACATGAAAACAATATGCTCGTTTGCCCTTTACTGTGACGTCACAGTCCCCAGTCTGTATACCCGGGCTACGTAAAGGCTTGTGATATATTTCAGTACATTTTCCAGAAAACATGAAGTAAAAAACATGGTGAATGAGTTTCTATTGTTAATCAATACAAGAGGAAGGGAAGACTAAGGAAAGGATTGGGAGTAGCCACGTATTCATTTTCATATCGGACAATTCATCATGCAATCTTACAAACACGCACGAAGGTACCTACGTTTCACTATAAAGGTTATGACGTCACAAAACAACAATGAAGTAAGAAGAGTGAAGTACCAGAAATCCCCTCCTTCCTTCTGTTGTCCGCCCTTCCAGTGCTTGTTGTTGTTGTTGAGTTGAGTTTAACATCTCGTTCAGCAACGAGGCTATATAAGACGTAGACCTATTGATTAACGTGGAATCCAAACCACATGAGCTCGCCGGGAATCGAACGCGCCTTCCAGTATTTGTACCACGGCGAAACCCATTACATTATATTCAGTGGTTCTTCCAAGAACAGGTGGAACCAAAAAATACAGGTTTTGGTGCATGTATCATAAGCCTTCGTGTAGGGAACTACCACCATCGTATCACGCTGATGCAAAGGTACTCCAAAGGGTTAAAATCTTTGTCGCCTGACATTTAAAATAATTTCATCCTAATGGTATTCCAAGTTCACAACTTTTAACAATAGTACTGTACTAAAGAAATTGCATATCTCACATTTTACATATTTGGAAACGAATACTGACTTTTAGTAAAATTATTTCGTGATTTCTTATTTGGTAGTTTCTTAATAAAGTTTGTCGAAATTAAGTTTCAGTTCCTTTTACAAAATGTAATACGATTTCCAGATATTTTACACTATTTGATTATTATAGTCAACTATAATTCTCAAGCCCTTCTAATAAAAACCTTTAATAACTCTGAAATTCTATTTGCATTATTCCCGGCATTTCTAACATGTTCTATTGTTCTCGAGTGTGGTGCTCAAGTTGATCTCAATGTCTAAATAAGTTTGTTAACGCAAGAAAAATAATACACTGGGAGTAAATAAACATACACCCTCCATTCCAAAAGAAACCGAACTTTTGAAAACAAATAGTACCACTAGTGCCATCTGTTGTAATATTTTACCGGTAGATGGCGTAGTCCCTCATTGACAACTTGTATAAATGTCATGACATTTGGATGCACGGCAACAAAGTTATTGCGTTTCAACTGTCAATGTGTTGTGTACATCGGTCGGAAAATGAGTTTCAAACAACGAGCTGCAATTGAGTTTTGTGTTAAACTGGGTAAAACTTTTAGTGAAACGCACCAAATGCTACAAAATGCATATGGTGATGAGTGTCTATCCCGTACGCAAGTTTACGAGTGGTTCAGGCGATTCAAATCGGGTAGAGAGACGCTGGATGATGACGAAAGATCAGGCCGTCCCAGAACCGGATTATCGGAAGAAAACATCGAAAAAGTGCGTGAATTCATCAAACATAACAAAAAATCGTCGGTGAAAGTTATTGAAATGGAATTAGGCATTCCTCAAACAACCGCATACCGCATTTTGACCGAAGTTTTGGGCCTTAAGAAGGTTAATTGCGGCAGGTACCACACAAACTCACCGAAGACCAAAAAGTTGATCGAATTGCGCATTGCAAAGACATCGTTAAAAGTGCTCGGCAGGATCGAAACTTCTTGAAATCGATTGTAACTGGTGACGAGACGTGGTGTTTTGAATATGAGCCCGAAACAAAGCGGCAAAGTGCTGAATGGAGAGCGCCGGATAAAGGAACACCCAAAAAAAGTCGCTTGGTGAAGTCAAAAGTTAAGGTGATGCTGATTTGTTTTTACGATTCAAAAGGAATTATCCACAAAGAATTTGTTCAGCCCGGCCAGACAGTCACTGGAGAGTTTTACTTGGGCGTCATGAAGCGTTTGCTGGCAAGAATTCGTCGTATTCGGCCCGAATATCGCGAAATCGGCAGTTGGACTCTTTTGGGCGATAATGCACCATCACATTATTCGGTTGCATCATCCGCCCTATTCACCAGATCTCGCTCCGTGCGATTTCTATCTGTTCCCGAAACTGCATTTGGCGATGAAAGGAAAGTGGCACGCATCGATTGATGCCATTGAGAAGGCGACAACCGCCGTCCTAAAGACCATTCCAATAAAGGACATGGAGAAGTCGTTTGACAACTTGTTGGAGCGTGCAAATATGTGTATCGATGCGAAGGGGAATACATTGATTAATAAAAATGATGTGTTCCAAAATGTACATTGCTTTTTTGTTTTTTTTTTAACGTTCGGTTTCTTTTGGAATGGAGGGTGTATTATGAGTTTTAGGAATAATAATAATTAGAACTTGGATTTTTATGACCTAAAACTTTGAAAATATGCATGCATTTATACTCTGAGAAACAGCGAAATATGACCTGAAAACAAATGTGTCTTTGGGGTTTCAGAAGTGAAGGAAATGCGTGGCTGAATTATCAATGTATACTACAATAATATAATCTGAATTCATACTGAAAAATATACTAATGAAAAGCATGAAAGTATTTATATCGGAGAGTCTTTTCCTTCTAGGCAAATCGGTTGTTTTCTCCTTTCATTAACATATAGGAAAGTTTTATCCTTTTTCTTTACGCGTTATAAATTTTAACAGTACCAAACACCGTCTCTACACGAATATCTTGTTGATCGAAACAGCAGTTTTTGAAAATATTTGAGGCACAAACTTCGACTGAGATTATCGAAACTATCAAAGTAAACATAATCATGTATTGCTACTTCCGTATGTTACAAATGGTAATTGTTGGATTTAGAAAATTTTTACCGCTTCCAAGAAATATTAATGTTGTGATGCATAAACAATAAACAAAAATATATTAAGTAATGTATTTAGGCAACACTGTGTAGATCTATCGCAAGCAATAAAGGATGTAGCAAGTGTACACGTACATCTAACATTATTGTTCGATTTGTTATAAATTGACCACTCAATTCCCCAAATATGAATTACACTGAACATGTGAAATGTGCTGAATATGGCTGTTAATAACCGTCCGCAATCAATCACAACTAACTTAATAAGTTTTATTCATATTACTTAAATGAACTGGACTATTCTTTAGATCAGTATCAATATACACAGCTATACAATTGCTACGGAACGAACACGTATTAACCAATACTTTAAGTTTACACGGCTGTGTCTGTGAACTCTTATAAATATACCAATAGAGGGCACTAATAAGTTCTTGCGCACATCAGTAGTGGCAAGCGTGCTCTGTCAGTATCATCAGGAAAAGAATGGGACACTAAGTAAGAAGGTGGTATCCATGAGATATTGTTAAATATGGTAAAAGCTGTTGTCATATAATACTGTCGTACAAAATGAATTGTCTGTTGAAAGATGGTGGGCAAAAGTGATTATGATCGTGGCAGAGTTGTTGATCGACATGAGGTCAGTGTCACAGAAGTTGGACGCGTGGTGAGGGTATATTCAAGAGTGTCATTTCCGGACTTCAGACAGCCGCTATTATATGAGGAATATCTGTGCGTGTGCATGAAGGTTAGTAAAGTTGTACAACAGTACATAAGCCAGTTAGCAAAAAGGATTTGATATGCCACACCAGTCCAAATTCCACGCGCATCTGCCGGTGCTTCTGGTGTTCAAGTGGTCCCGTAACCATTTCACGACGACTGAATATTGTTAGGTTGTATCCCTAGAAATCAATGATATATGTTATATAATCCCCCGACCAGTGTCCTGCCAGATTACAGTGGTGTAAGTAATATCACGACTGAGACCAAGGAAGTTGGTCAAATGTAATTTTAAGATGAATCATGTATCTGTGCAATAAGTGATTATAGACATCACATGGTGTAAAAGGAACGAAAGCATATTATACACAGCATATCCATGAATGTGACAATATATAGGGTCTTGGAATATTTGGGCGGGCATAATGAAATATGAAAGAACTCCACTGCACATTTTTGACACAGGATCCGTCACTGGGTAATAGTATGCTACCGAGATCCTGAAACATGTTTCCTCTTTTGTGTGGTGCAGTGGGTCCTGACTTTGTTTACATGGATGGAATTGTCCCTATGCAGAATTGTCCAAGTTACAGAGACAATGGATATAGGGAACATTAATAGTATGGATTGGTCATCATATTAATATCATCGAACATGCCTCTGAAGCTTTAGACAGACGAGTTACAGGGTAATTCACAAACCCCGGATTCTCCAGGCTCTCAAAACTGCCTTAAGAAAGAAAGGAATAACATACTCCATGTTTCCATGAACACTTCCATCGACAGCATGCCAAACAATGTGCTGGATAGTCTGTTACCCGAGGTGACAATATGCTTTACTGATGTGACCAGATCTTCCTGTTTTCATGGCAATTTGCATTTTATATTCCCCTTCTCATATTGCTTTTCATCTTCTTTTTAGCTTTATTACGCCCATTTCTTTGCATGACGGTGATTCTAGCAATTTTTTGATAATAAACTGAACTAATATCTGTACTCATATATTAGTCACTTAAGGTATCCAGATTATGTTCTCAAAAAATTATGGGTCACTATATGTTTGTTCGCTAGCAATTGATAAGCAGTGTAGGAGCATTAAAAGAAAAGACCCTGAAAACATTACAATGCTACTGAAGTTAAAAAGATACAAAGTAAAAGTGATCAACTGTCTCCATTCACAGTTGCAGCGTTAGATTCATTGTTGCGCGTACTATGTGATATTGCATGACCAATAGAGTGAGTGAAAAGTGACACTTTCAAACTTTATATCGAAATAGAAAACAAGCAACCGCGGAAAAGTTGTGTATAGATGTATATACTAAACGTACAAAATTTGGATCAAATCGGACAACATCTTGAGGTGCCACTGAGACCCATGCAAAACAAGGCATTTTTTTACGCTTTTTAAATGCACTTCTTCCATATTTTCGTTAAAGGAAGACTTTTAACCATAAACAATACCTAAACTTTTCCTTTTTTGGTTTTAAATATTCGATTAAATAACGTTTTAAAAATACTGCCATTTTAATTTTCTATTTTAGTCAAAACTGTTTAAAGGGAAAATACTGACTTTAAGAAGTTGACTCTATATTTACGAGTAATAAATCTCTGTATGACCCCTCGATTATACAACTGTTCGCTTGTCTCTAGATACAACCTAGATCTCACCATGAGATGGTGGTTTGTAAATTGACTTCCACCATGCTCAGCCCAACCACCCATGCGTTTGGCATATCTTTAATTTTCGCAGTCCGCAGTCGCAATGAAATCCTTCTTTGATACAAACTTCCTCAATTTCTTCCTCCCACCAATTCTGTCTGGACCAGAGTTTAGCTTAAATTCCACTTTGAGTAGCGTCGACATATTTAATAATTGTGGTTGATCCGTGCCGAAGTTTATTTCGTTACTATTGTTAACTACTACTTCTCGGCAGCTTCTCGCATGATTTGAGTTAACTGTCGATAAGCTTCATAATGAGTAAGGTTTTACTAAATGTTCATTTAAATAATTCAGCAGCTGATGGAGAGGAAGCTCATCTTCTATCAACTGAACAGCATCTCACTTTGATCTTGTGTTCACCACAGTTCCATAAACTAAATTTTCATTAAATTTGCAGTTTTCATATTAATATCTTTCATAGTCAATAATACTTCATTTAATATCAATGGATGCATTACAAAGTATGTAACATGAATGATGTATTACGACTGTGGCTCCGCATGCAAAATATGTTCGTAAATTACAATTTGTATGTGAAACGTACTTCCAATACTTTCTTGATTAACAGTTCTATTCCTCTTCCAACCAAATAGATAGCTTTTATTCTGATAATATAATCAAATTACTTTTTAGCAAGTTGACAACATTTTCTCTGGATCTTTCTTGGCATTTTACTTCTGTCTTTAGTCAAGGGACCCAATCCTTTAACAGGGACTTTGCGGTTTCAGATGCATCCCTAAACGGCACTCCTATTGAGCCGCATGCATTTAATGAGCATTTAAGATGTAGCATTGGTACCACTAATTTAAATATTTTCTTCTGAGTTTCTGGTGGTGTCTGTTCATTAAATTTAGGAACAAAGCCGAAGTTTTCCAATTATATTTGAGACTGAGAAGACGAAGCCACAGAGTAGATGAAGCCAGAGGCTGACTCTGACTCTGCATCTGGTAAAACTTCCAGCTGAGTCACTTTATTTTTAACTTTCTTTCCTTCATTTCTTGCGGTACATTTTCTTTCTCTATTTATGTAGTACGAATGATTCATTTTGACGATTCTTTGACGAGATATTATTGGTAACGCGTTTCTCGATTTCTCGCTTTTTGTAGCTGCCTCACTAGCAATTTTTGTAAAACTAGCTGGCTCTTTTGCTTCTGAAACACTACATCTAAGAAACTCTAGTTAACGTATCTTGACTTCATATGTTTGTAAATTTAGTTAGACAATTCATGTTCTTTCGGTGCTACAAAATTGAGTACTCTGCTTTCATTCTTCTTTCTGCACTTCCTTCTTCAGAAGAAGTGTTCATTCTGAAGTAAACTCACAAACTAAAGAAAGAAAAAAAAAGTCTATAGAAAAATCTACGCATAAACATTGAAAGTTTTACGGTTCTCATAAAATATGTATGATCAATTCTATTCACGTCCTTTCTAATTGTCCAAGATTGTACGAAAGTGCACAATCCGATTAAATGATTGAAAACGAATGCAGAATTATTTCCTCTCATCAATATGGGAACAGAAATCTAGGTGAGATTCAGTACAAGCGAGAACTTCCTCGTAGCTATATGCTTAACGAACGCGCCTTTTGTGCAAAAAACTTGAGTTCGATTCCTGGTAGAGCTCATGTGGTTCGGATCCCAAGTTAAGCTGTAGACCCACGCTTCATATGACCTCAGTGCTGAACAGGACGCCAAACTTTAAATGAACTAATCAAATCAACCACCAATAAGCACACAGAAATTTTCCTAAAATGTCAACATGAAATGTTGCCCTAACACCGGCGCAGTAATAGAAGAGTACGTACTTGACGAATAATGTTTATATTCTTCCTAAATGCTGCAATAATAATAATAATAATAATTAATAATAATAATAATAATAATAATAATAATAATAATAATAATAATAATAATAATAATAATACTGTATTATTATTATTATTATTATTATTATTATTATTATTATTATTATTATCGTAAAAAGAAAGAAATAAAACTGCTAATCCAAAGTAGATTTTGTATTAGAACTAGTTGTAAAATAAGCCGCTGCTTAAAAGCAGGTTTGCTTTAATAAATCACTTTTGACGGAAATTGGGGGTGAAAGTGGGAATATCTTTGGAAGTATTATTTAATCAAATGCTTAGAACCAGAAAAGGAAATCTTTAGTGTATCATTTACAGTTATATCTCTTTGTTCAGAAGGGTTGGCTGGTTTAAACTAAGGTGGTTTAAACCAAGGTGGTTTAAACCAAGGTTTAAACCAGCTGTTTTTTTCAAAAAAAAAAAAAAAAAAAAAAACTGGTTTAAACCAAAAAACAAAAAGAATGTTCGTAAAAGTGTAAGTGTTTGTAAAATCTTGATGAACACACATTTGTGGGTTATCACGTTTCACTCCCGTATATTATTCGTATTATATTCAGACCTAAATTCCCCATTCATTACTCAAAAAGATTACACTACAAAAGCAACTTTTTTTTACAAGTTTATAAATGTTTATTTTGTGATTTTTTGTAGTTGTTATTATTGTTATGTAATTGCAATCGAAGAAAAATTTTAAATATTGTTTCGTTTCAATGTTTACTATTGATAAAATACATCGAAAATGCCGTACTTTTTGTGTGTGGGGGGGGAGGGGTCATACAGACCCCACGAGAGGCATTTAGTGAAATAAGTATCTTTTGTATCTATCTATGTATAAATGAGTTTGAGCCAAAGTGGACTCAAATAATTCGTATCTTTATTCACTTTTCTTATTGATATGCAGATTAAGTCGGTGTATTTCTTTAATTTGAACCAATAAAAGTCGTTGTTAACTAACTTGAACTAAATTAGTTCTTCTGTACTCCGTAATACTCTGAAATTGTTCATATGTAATTCTGTGTAATGGTTTCACTTGTGCAACTGTTTATCTTTTTGTCCTTCTGAAATGACTCTTGTCAGTTATATTAAGAAGCATGTAAAGATCAGTACAACGTATTTTTTTTATCAGTCGACAGACGTATCGCATTTGTGGCCAATTAGTCCTGGTTCTGAGTTCAAATGGAGGACAACTTCTCTCGGATGTAACTCGAGAAGCGGTTTTTATTCCGCTTTAAGCTTATATGACCCCTTCCAGCATAACCCGGTTGTTGCATAATAACATCAAGGCGAAACAAACTTATTTCTGTCCATATATGATATGAATATATAGAGCAAATCATTTAAACCATAAAAACCTGGTTTAAACCCAAAAAAACCTGGTTTAAACCAAAAAACCTGGTTTAAACAACCAAAAAACCGATTTTTTTGTTTTTTTTAAATAAAAACCATGGTTTTTGCCAACCCTGTTGTTCAGCGAGAATATGGAAGAAATTCCCTTGCAAAGTATAAAAATGGCTGCTTTAGTATGGGTACGGGAAGTTGGCGTCAGTGGCACCTCAGGATGTCCGACTTGATATAAATTTTGCATGTTTACTATATACAAGTACACACAACCATTCCATACTAAGCTGTTTCCAATTTCGGATAAAAATAAAGTTCGAAAGTACCATTTTTGACCCACCCTAACAACCAATTTATTTGTGTCATTATATTTATATTTAACTGAATATAATAAACTCACTACATTTAATTAATTTTAGCATACTTTTATATTATTTCAAACTTCTATATAAAATAAACAATACTGTCATTTGCGTTAAATTGATTTGTCTGGATTACAATTTCAAGAGGGACTGCAGCCAAATACCTCAGGACACATATTTTGCATTATTATGCTTGAATTGTGTTTATTTTTTTACTAATAAATGAACTACTTCTTTCTTAAGAACTTAAGGTTAACTAACATTCTTACCACAATTTTAAAAAATGGAGGTAACATTACCAACAAGGGCTCCTCTAGAGGTTCATTTTTCTCTGACATTATGCTTACTTTTCCTTTGCAAATTTTAAAATTTGGAACGCTGAAAAATAAATAACAGTATTATTTAACATAATAATGATATAGAATAAAATAATTACATCAGGCTAGCTAACTAAATGAAAAGTTAATTTTGTGTAAGTATACACCGACCGATCACTCAATAATGGCTACGCTTTCAAGGAGTGAATTTGACCTTGTTACCACGTGAATTTCATGACGATGCAGCATCCTAAACCAGGTAGTGCATAGATACGAATCTAGGTAGTCACCAGTCAGTAAACGAAGTTTACACGTAATGAGCAAAATAAGATCGTGAGGTTTGGAACGGCTGATAGCTCCATCGCACTAACGGCTGCACCAGTAGAATATTCCAAAGCAACCGTATTGAAAGTGTATCAAGACTGAAAGAGAACAAATGACGAACCGCCGTAGAATTGCAGACGACGAAACAAGGCTGATTGTGAAGGTAAGCTTCGCGTTCGTAAGTGCAGCGGCGGAGCAGCTGACCATCGAATACAACCGCGACCAACTCGGAAACGTTTTCCATGATGCACCGTATACTCGCAAGTGAGGGCCATTCAATAAGATATTTAAAGTGTCACTCACTCCTCATTCGCATCCAGTGACGCCAACGACTCGCCTGGAGCAATGAACAGATCAATCCAAAGTTTGAAAAAAACGGGTATTTTTTTTTCAAAACCAACCCACCTGGGCCCAAATGGGATTTTTCGGGTTTAATTGGGATTTTTCGAAATATTTCAATGTCTTTGGAGTAAAAGTGTTAAAATGTGATTTATATTTCAAGATTGTCATTGTCGCAACTTATAACAATTTTCTATTCACTACTCTTTTGAAAAAATCGCCGCCATTTTGAAATTTAACATTGGATCGCCGAGAAAGTCTATACAGCAAATGTAGAATGTATCTTGCTTCTACTCTCAAAATTTCAACTTAAAAGTCGGAAAATTGTACCCTGTAGCGCGGGTACCCGCTAGTTGAAAAATGGGCGCCATTTTGAAATATTACGTTGGATCGCCGCCAAAATATATATACAGCTAATTTAGAGTGTCTCGTGCTTCTACTCTGAAAAATTCTATTTAAAAGACCGAAAATTGCTCTTTGTAGTGTGGGTACCGCTATTTTGAAATTAAAAAAAAAAAAAAAAAACGCCATTTTGAAATTTTACGTTGGTATGCCGCCAAAATCTATACAGGAAATTTAGTGTGTCTCGTTCGTGCTTGTACCGTAAAAATTTAAACTCAAAAGACCGAAAGTTGTATTCTGTAATGTGCGTGTGTGGTACAAGCAAACAAACAAACAAATGTAGATCGAGTCATCCCAGGAGCCTCAGTAACGTTCGCCAAATGTGAATACCAAATATATTAATTTAAAACAAAGATGTAATTCATGCATTATAAAATGTTTCAAAACGTCTTATATGGCAAATATTTTCCAGCATAAAATAAATAGTTTTATTGTTGAAGTATTCACTTCCGATGCTTTGTGCGTTCAATTGCGGGAATTTCCCGAGCACTTCTTTCACGACGGGTTTTCCCCGAAAATGCAGCTTTCTTTACTGTACATTCATGTCCAAAATTATTGTTGTATGTCTATAAATATGTTGTTGAAGGAATATAATTTGATGACGAATTCGCCCGGGTTTTCTTATAATGTTAGTATGTGTATAATCGGCAAAGACATCTTTGTGGCAAATTTCATGTCAAAAGAGCAGTAAATAAGAGCAATAAAACGAAAATAAAACTTCCTTGTTTATTTAGTAACATTTT
Organism: Thermobia domestica; assembly: GCF_964235325.1. Taxonomy (NCBI): domain Eukaryota; kingdom Metazoa; phylum Arthropoda; class Insecta; order Zygentoma; family Lepismatidae; genus Thermobia; species Thermobia domestica. Next base: position 115,337,489 of record NC_137462.1, on the reverse strand, counting down.
GTTTTACTCATTCTAATTTTCGTATTTATAATTCTTTTCCTATGAAATTTAACACAAATATACATTTCTCGATTATACACATAGTATCAGTATTAAAAGTACCCTGCAAAATCATTATCAAATTATATTCTTACAAGAAGATAGTTATAGATATGCGAAAATCATTTTGGACATGAGTGTACATCGACACTTCCACTAGTACGGAAGTTTAAATTCAGCACTTGAAACAGTAGCGTTACACAGTCTTCGGAACTCCGAGCGTTAAGCTTCTTAAATCCGACAAGAATTTTTACGCAGACTATCACACGGCATCGTGAATAGTTGCTGGTGTTGATTCTACAGAATGGTTATTTGAAGAGTAGCAACTAAAGGCTGAACTAAACTACTGTTGTTGGAAAAGCAAATTTTACTGAAGAATACTTGTGTCACCATTAAATGTATGAAATGATACTAATAGTTTTATTAACGTATTTACATATTTACTGGTGGTACAGGCACCTAAGACCTTAAACTCGTCAAACGTATGACGGATAACGTCCTCGCCGTCGCCGACTCGGCAAGCACACTATTCACAGAGAGTATTTTCTAAAATATAAAATTACATATTTTACTTCCACAATCCATACATTAATTTGTTCTATAATTATCTCAAGCTAAAGTAACCTTTTTTATTCATTCAAAGCATTCAGAACTTTATATAGGTCTAACATTGAATGTTGTATACTTTAACATGAAAGCATCTAATTCGCCCAAGTAAAGTCCAAAATCTGATAATTATCACTTTCAATGTGATCACCTTAGCTGTACCAATAATATACTAACAAAAAGCTCAAAAACCCAGGTGGGTTTTAAAGTGGGTTTTTCAGGTGGGTCCAACCCGAAAAAACCCGCCCCACTTAGGCAAACTCTGGATCAATCGGACGACAGAATACTGGAAAGTGGTCTCCTAAGCTGAGTCATGTCACTTCGATGATTGCCTAAGCAGCGATTGGCGGAAATTTCATGAAGTGCCTCGTGCATAGTGTTTACAGAACAGGCAAATGACGGCGGGTGTACGGTATGTCACATGTTTACACAAGAAATAGTTTCCCTGACACCTGTACTCAAATGCATGACTGGTGTCCGGTATCGTGATCTCCTGACAGACGGTGCATCTACCATTTTACAGTGTTTCCCTCATGCTAACGATACCTTTCAAAACTAGCGATGTAAAATAACTGGAGCTAGTATGTAAGTATGGTAGTAATCCTATAAAATTATTAGTGCGCATGAAGTCTTAGATATAATTTTGGTTCAAAGTATCCCAGAAAACACCAAATTATTTCTGGAGTATATGATTTAGCAACTCTGAAACCAGTACCTAAAACACGGTACCGTGATAGTTTCAATAAGTCAAACCTCTATTTAAAAAACAAACAAAAAAAAGGTGGGCTCTCACAACTAGTCTAGTGGCTAGCATGTGCGCATTTAGCACTAAAAATTTAATTTCACAATTATCCACATTCATTAACCCATTTTTTTTAACCTAAACGGCATAACTGAGTCATCAAACTAAGAATTTCATTTTTACTTTCATTTTTTATCTTATATTATTATTATTATTATTATTTCAATTTCGAACTTTTTATCTTACACATACAATCCTACCAACACTTCGTATTCTAAAGAGCTTATTCATGGCCAAGCGATTAGCGTAGACGCCTTCGGCGTGGGAGACCCAGGTTCAATTCCCAGCGGGAGCTCATGTGGTTCAGATCCTACGTTACGCTGTAGGTTCAAGTAGCATATAGCCTTGCTGCTGAAAGGGACGCTAAACTTAAAAATCAAATCAAACAATATTCTACAGAACTTTCTCATAGGGTAGGATCTAGAAGTTTATAATGACAAAGAACATGTTAAAATGTTTAAGGAAGACTAACATCTACGAACACAAAGAATCATTGATGTGAAAAATGCGTCATGTGCCGCTCAAACACCAATTAAAATATTACTAAAAGTGAAAGACATCAGGTGAGCCTTTTCATAGTAATTACAATATGCGTCAATTACGAACTCTTAAACTTACTGATCAGTCGGTGTATTTAACAATTCGACGAGTTGCGATTCATATAATTGCTAATTTGAATGTCTATATATATTTCAAAAACTGAAATACGAATATGATATATTTTCATATCCTGTTTAACACAATTACGTCCCCTTTATATACTCTAATATGGAATTATGTACATAGTACATTCCTGATCACGGAAACCTAGAAGACCTACAAGTTAAAAAGGTAAGCCTATTTTTAAAGATCTACTTACAAAGAAAAGCTTTTTATGTTACAGTTAACATACACAGTATACAAGAAAATAAACCATCTGTATGTTACCACTAAACAAATATACAGAGTGTCTCAAAAGTCCCCTGACAAAGGGTGACTCTGTTATTATTAGGGTTAGAACAAAATGTAAGATGGAAAACCGTCTCCAAATATGATGTTTTTAATCTAAAGTAAAGAAATTTTTCAAATCGGACAAGCTGTTTGGGCTGTACACTCTTTATGCGCCCAATGTTAAATGAAAATGCAACTTTGCCATTTGTCTGGACCCACAACATAAAGTGAATGGGGTCATCTTTGAAATGGAGGCTGGCCACTAACACGTTAGCGTAAGAGACAGTAACTTCATTCACTTACGTTGTGGCTCCAGGCAAATGGCAACATTGCATTTTCATTTAACATTGGGCGCATAAAGAGTACACAGCCCGAATGGTTCGTCCGAAAAAAAAAAAAAAAAAAATCCTTCACTTTAAATTGAAAACATCTATCTGGAGACGGTTTCCCCTCTTATTTAATTGTTTCTAACTCTGATAATAACAGAGTTGCCCTATGTCAGGAGACTTTTGAAACACCCTGTATCATTGGTTTTAAAGTACAGTTTCAAAGAATGATTAAGAAAACAAAAAAGATAAATGTCAAAAATTTTCATACTGCGAGCTAGATGAGACAGGGAAACCAAAGAATAGAAGAGAGAAAGCACCCGTAACCTCTAGAAGCCCGGAAGAATTACAATTCAACTAGAATCAGTTGGATTTATTACTACTTTCCCCTCAGAGCATTTCTTTACTAAAGCCTTCCCGCTAGTTCAGCGGATAAACGTATGCCTCTGGTGCACCTGTTCCTGGGTTTGATTCCTGGTGAGAGAGCACAAAAATTTAATTCCATTATCATTCACTTTTACTAATCCCCGTCACCTTTAGCCTAAAGGGCATAACAGTTGGACAAACTACATATATAATTTTATAAAATTTATTTATCTATTTTTATTATTTATTTATTTTTGTACGTACTAAATTAAATTTATAATACTTTCTGCTCGCTCAATTTCAAGAAGCGGTTATAATTTAGTTTACGCAATATATATAGTATGTTATAATGTACTATATAACTGTAACATATTTTATACTTATCTTACATTTGTACTCACATGATCTTTGTCAAGAATGTGTATTTTCTGTACAGAAAAAAATAATAATAGATAGTGGATTGGAGACTATGCTGAAAAAGAATGTTTGTTTATCAAGTACGATACATTCCCTATTACGATACGAAGCTATTCACGATGTTACCGTCTAGAGATTTGGATCATCTAACACGCAATGTGACAGTTTCTAACTTTTTTTTTTTTTTTTTTTTTTTTGTGACTTCTCTACAATGCCAAATACATATTGTTGGTTTAGTGGTAATATACAGAACGTATCCTCTAATACTGTGCATGTTATCCTCTACAACAATGCCACGGAAAATGAGTTTCCTTGGAATCAGACTTGTAAAAATTGGGGCTGAAAGCTCGTCCAACATTTTTGTAATCGATAATTCACAATTTCACATTGATTCACCGAAAACTGAAATGCACAGATGGAATACGTGATTTTCTAATACAACTATGTAATAACCAGTAACGTACTTTTAAAATCTACGTAGGGTATTGTACATACGCCCTACATTTGCCCTGCATTTATTAAGATGCATATCTATGTTAAGATGCTCATTAGCTTCGCCTCGATTTCTCCTTGTTTCAAGATATTACAAAAGTCAAAGATTATTATTTAAATTTCTCTATGTAATTTGCCAGTAAATTCAAAGTACTACTTTATAAACTTGTCAACGTTTTTCAGGTATCTTATTCTTGTTCAGTTGTTATCTAAGCCTAAAATGTCCTAACTGATTTGAAACGGTGTTCTCTAGAAATGTAGAACCTGTGAAAAATACAAACTATCTCATTAAGTAATATTTTCTAAGCACTAAGTAATTACACAGAGGAACTTCATTTTTATTCTTTTATTTCCGCAATATTTTGAAAAACCTAAAAAAGTTGGATTCGAGCCCTCAAATCAGTTTTTTTTATTTTATTTTATTTTATTTTTTTTTTTTAAGCCCAGTTTTGAAAATGACCGTTACAAACGAATAAGACAATACATTACTTACAATTTGATATTCTTCAATGATCCATCATAATATTTTCTCCAAAACTGTTGGATTTCTGAAATCGAATACATCATTTTAAATAGGAAGTAATGTTTACAATGATGTAAAAGGTTTAATAATAAGAGTCTTATTACATAACCAATAAAATCCAACAAGAAACACTCAATTCTGTTTCCAGTATTAAGGAATATAAATAAAACGCAGGAAGAAAAGGAAAAGAAATTGTAAGAACACAAGTTATTTCATAACAAGCTACAATGAAGAATTATAGTATTTTCCTATATGCCAAAGTACCACATATAAAGCTGAAATTACATACAAATTTTGAAAACATGCAACGAGAAAAGTCCAAGAATCTTATTTTCGTAGAGATTACACCTTTCTTATTTAATGAACTAGCATTGTAAGTAACTTAATAACAAATCAAGCTTTTGTCTGACTTCTTACTTAAAAAAAAGAAAAAATAAAACTCGTTTAATCTACTTAATAAATACATCAATTACAAACAACACGTAGTGTGGGTTACTACTCTATAACCTACACATAGGTTTTATTATAGCACAAAATTTCAGTATTAACAAAGATAAGTTCAAATCTATCTATAAGGTTCAGAAAAAAGTTTCATTCGAAATTCTTAGTTATTTTCATTACATCAATTTGTATCAATATTGAACAGCTTCATCGTCTTTGACTTATGCATATACTAACACATAAAACAAAAGAGTATAGTTTTTACATTAAATCCACCAAATATTTAGAAAATGGCATTCATGCGTCAAGAAAAAAACATGTTCATAGTATTTGCTCAGAGAACCTTAACGCAAGGTTGATCGGTTCGCGAAGTGGAAAAAACATTTTACTTCATCAAACAAGAACTAAAGGCCAATTATATCACACAGAATTATTCAATTTTCCGAATTAGTCAAAATTATCACTGTTAAACATAAACATAAATATCAGTTACGTATCTTATCACACAAAAAGAAAATTTTACGATTAAATGATCATGACCTTGAACTCAGAATGCAACTAACCACTATCTGCTTCAGTTCTAAGGCATTTTATCTTATGTAATATTAACTGATTTACCTTTACTTTTCATTACAGAATACGTATCCTTAAGGATTTATGACTGTCTAAGAATATGTGTTTTCTAATGAAAAGTAAAATGATAAATCAATTAGTGTTATATAACGAAGTGGCACAGAATTGAAGTAGTAACCTATAAAAGCGGCACTGTTAGAAATACTAAAAATAATTCTTTAAAGCAGCGAAGTGTATCAGTGTATATGAGTTTGAAGAAAAGTTTTAAAAAATAAGAAAATAACTACAACAAAACTACGTAATTTTTCATAATGAATTCTTAGGCTATGTGATATTAAGACTTTCTTGGTAACTTCTCATGAAGAGTTTAAGTTCAAGCAAGTGACTTAAAGAATTAATACCTACAAGTGTTGAACTGAATTGGTAAAAAATGTGCTTTTGGAATAGTTGGGCTGTTTTCTTATACAGGACATGCACCGCAAATGTGGAAATATCGTCAAAATGGAATCGTACGTAAGAACACGTTGGCGGTACAAGGTAAGATTTATTTCTTGAATAATGTATCCTAGAGCATATGTCAGTAAATTATAGAGTAAAAACTTTATTTACAAAGTACAGTAACGAAACACGCGCTATGTCTCCTTAAAAAAAAAAAAAAAAAAAGAAAAAAAAAGAAACATGACGCATGTTTTGTTTAAGGTTTAAGAATTACTCTTGTTGATTGTTGAGGTGGGATAGGTTGATTTTTTCACAATCAGTGTTGGCAGACAACATGGAAGAACTTTTCTTATTATTTCTAATGTAGATATGGTCCTACTTTCCTGATATCATTCAATCACTTCGTTCTAGATCATTCATATCAAATTCGTCCTTGAACTTTTCCTTTCAGTAGCATATTAGTCAAATCTGTGTGAGACAGATTTAATTGCAATACATATTTTATTTCTGTTTCTCTAGCCAAAACTTTCTGAAAACGATCATGATACCGATGGCTAAGAAATCGAACCCAAAGAGAGGTGAGGATTATAGAACTATTAGTCTCATATCTCATGCAGCTAAAATTCTGCTCCGAATACTGAACAGAAGGTAATATGGAAGAACAAATAAAGATGTTGAGGAGGAGCAGTTCGGGTTCAGAAGAGGCAAGGGCACAAGAGATGCTATTGGATTATTAAGGGTGATCGGCGAAAGATTTATAGAAAAAGAGAAAGAGGTGTATGTTGTATTTATTGATCTAGAAAAGGCTTTTGACCGCGTGAATTGGGAACTGTTGTTGGGAGTTCTAACAAAGATAGGGTTGGAATGGAAAGATAGAAGACTCATAAGAAACTTATACATGAACCAACAAGTAAGTGTTAGGATAGGGGAAGAACTGACGGAAGAGAGTGCAATTGGAAGGGGAGTTCGACAAGGATGCTGCATCTCGCCAACACTATTTAATGTCTATCTAGAAGAGATAGTGAAAAAGAGCCTACATGATGATGATGGCATTTCGGTAGGAGGTAGAATGATTAGATGCATAAGATTTGCAGACGATATGGCGCTTGTTGCAAAATCTGAAAAGAAAATCAATAAAATGTTAGAAAAAATGAGAAAGGGCTTTGAAGAATATGGGATGAAAATAAATGTTAGAAAGACAAAAGCCATGGTGACTGGAACGAAGGGGTCTGTGTCAAATATAAAAGTAGGAGGGGAGAAAATAGAACAAGTGAATAGTCCTGGGTAGTATTCTTAGTAATGACATGAAATGCGAACGTGAAATAATAGCAAGGATAGGAATGGCGAAAGAAGCCTTTAAAAGAAAAAAAAAAGTCTGTTTTGTGGGACCTTGAACAAAGAGTTGAGAAAAAGACTCATAAAATGCTTCGTGTGGAGTGTTGTACTGTATGGGGCGGAAACGTGGACATTACGTAAAGGTGACGAAAATCGACTGGAAGCCTTCGAAATGTGGGTGTGGAAAAGAATGGAAAGAATTAGTTGGGTCGAGCGGAAAACGAATGAGAGAGTGTTAGAAATGGTGGGTGAAAAAAGAACACTTTTAGATATTATTAGGAAGAGGAAGAGAAACTGGTTGGGACATTGCCTAAGAAGAGATTGTATCATGAGGGGCGTCCTAGAGGGTATGGTGACGGGAAAGAGAGGGAGGGGGCGAAGGAGACTACAATTAATGGATGATATTAAAACAGAAAGATCATACGCGAAGACGAAAAGGTTAGCGGAGGACCGTGGAGCATGGAAGCTTCTCAGCTGCGGCAAGTGACCTGCCAATAAAGGCAGAATACCTATGATGATGATGATGACTCTACCCAAAGTTCATTGATTTCCATTTGTTTCTTTTGCACTGTCTGCTACTTCTCCTTTCGGACCATAATAGGTCAGCATTCTTCTCTACCACCAGTAGGGGACACAGTGGCTCAGTGAAGGAGCTGTCGACTCTGGTGCGAGAAGTCAGTGGTTGGATTCGTTGTGGGCAACATATTCATGAGTTTTCTCGAGATTCCGTGTTTGTCCCACATTTTCATTCTATTAATTTATTCATAATCATCCATTTTAATCAACCATTCTTCTCCTTTAGCTTACTGGACATACTCGTGGAAAGTTTTTGAAGATTTAATTTCCTCCACGATCGCATCTCGAACGGTTTTGTTTTCGACTTTCCGTTTTACAAATGTCACGTTCCAGAAACATGAATAACACTAGCCGACAAAAAAATCTTTAGCACATGGGAAGAAATATATAAGATTCTAATAGAATATTTCACGCAGAATTCAAATATGTAATAAGTTTTTCTCCATCACCCACTATTTTCCCGTGAGACCTACGTTACCTTGAAAAATGTGGTGTTTTCAGAAATTTACTATCAACGTGCAGATAATCTCATGTAACTTCCACGGTAATTACAATATAAACACGGTTTTTACCTCATTGGTTCACAATGAAATACAGTTTACAATGATGTAAACACCGTGTCGCCATTTTTTTATATGAGGGAAATTCTAGAATGATTTTGCAGGAAATTCCCTCCAAAAAGTAGTTTATAAGAATTTTATTGTCTCATCTCACTATTCATATATATGGTGGCGTCTCTGTATTTAACGCAGTGGGGCGTAATTTCCTCCATTCGTGAGTCCTGTGATTATGCTTTCAGTATCATTATTACTAGTGATTATTTAGATCTTATGTGACCACATGTAGTCTATTCTATGATTGTTGTTTTCGGCTAGTCAGTTTCTCCAAGATGACAATGCGCAATCCACATTTGTAGAGCTATAAAGGTGTAGCACGAACACTGCGATGAACTGCAACATCTCCCGTGCCTCTCCAACCCTCAGAATTCCATTCATCTTAACACTATTTAACATATGTGGTCAGTTTTGGAATTAACACTCGACAGCAGCTATTCTCCTTCATCCTCGCTAACAGAAGTGGAATTAGAGCTACTCTATAGGCAAGTGCGGTCCCACGCCGTATTAAACACGTAACTAATATTTTCTTCAGATATCTAAAAAATATTAAATAATCACGACCTGTGTGTATTTTGCAATTATTTGTTCGTTTCTTATCATTAGTATAATTTACTTACAAAAACTATACTTCTTTTCATTTCCCTTTCAAGTTAGTTCATTTTGGAACTGCCGTTTCGTAACTGGGTTCAGATTGTCAACCTAGTTGAAAATTTAACATGTTTTCGTTATATATGAACCCTTTGCAACACCGAAATCACAAAATATCCACAAAATTATTAAAAAAAAAAAAAAAAAAAAAATCACACATTTAATGTCATAGTGAACACACATAGCTCCCAAGAAATATCAACTTACCTGAGCTTTCCTCTTGCGAAATATAATGAGGTTTCGTAGGATCAATATTCGTACTTTTTGTCAGATGCAAGTCTGTCATTACAGAATTGTTTGAATGACTACTCTGTGCTTTATTAACGATGGCTTTATCAGCATTACATTGGCTTTCTTCATTTCTTCGTACTACATGACGAAGAGCACTTTCTTCCATAACACATTTTTTTTTCACTGTACGCTGAGTTGTAAGAGTTTGTCCACTTTGTTCTTCAAAATTTACTCGTATTGTCAAGTCATTTAATTGGTCTGTAGCAAAAGTTATATTTTCACTTGTTGCCTTTACGCTTTGGTCCGTGTCACGACCCCCTTCTACAGATTTCCATATTGTAACACTTAATGAGGGAGATTTTGTTGATCGTTCACAATCTAAAACTGGTACTGTTCTGACAAGAGACGAGGCTGAAACCTGCTCGTTAAGCTCTGTCGAAGCTGTTGCGGAAATAGTACTTTAACTCTGAACTACTTGAGTCATTTTTACGTTTGAGTTTGGTACTCACTACCTTCGAAGTTCGTAAAACTGTTCCTCATTCATAATGTACTTTGCAATGGAATGTTTATGCAGTTGCTGTCGACTAAAGGAATGCCTTCACCATGTCATGCAGTAATTTCTGAAAAATAAATAAATAAAATAAGTAAATATATAAAATAAAATAAATATATGTTTACAAAGTCATGAACACTGCCAACTATAAAAGACATTGCAAGATGTATTTAAATGTTTTCAAATTGTTACACAATGTACATAATTTCAGTACTTTAAGACAATTTAGTTTATATGACGAGATTAAACAATCTGTAGATATAATCACCAGTAATAATTATTTTGAAAAATCTTTCTCAATTTCAGGTTTATAATATTTGTCCCGCAGCAAAATAAGTAAGCAGCTATGTACAGTTTTGTTAAAAAGAAAGCCACCTACTCCTTTTCTAACAGCTCTGCACTCTTACTTACTGTTGAAATTAGATAAAAATATGTGGTTTTCTTTGGCCAAGTTGAGATCTAAGCCAACGCATTAGAATTTCTTACGTACGATTGCCAGAATATGACTTTCTAAAGCAAGGCAGATGGTCAAGATTTTCTGAACAAGACTGTACATTGGATAAAGGAAATCTGTAACGTATGGCAACCTCACCCATGAACTGTGCATGGTCAGCATCAAACTCCGACCGCCTTTCGCCACATTTTGCCTCGTTTTTCGTGAGTTCTTTGATGAACTACATAACATGTCATCACTACACTTAAATTAAGTGTAGGGTACTTACTACTCACGTTTTATGTTAAAATTCTGATTTTCTGAAGAAGTTTCGGAGAATTTAGAATCCAACGTAATGGTTTAACCGCCTAAACTTCACATATGTTTAACGAATTGAATATTGTTTGGGCGAATGAAAAAGTAAAGCCTAGAGAGATGAATTATACCTAAATTAGATGAGTTATACCTAGCAAAGCTCAGATTAACCTATTTTTGCTTCTTAATTGGGTCATTCTAGGTTCGAATGTGGTGTCCAGCCACCCTAAATTTTTTCCATGATTCCTAAGATAAACCAGGAGAATGATTGAATAGTACCTTTAAATATAAGCCACAACCGTTTATCTTTCATCTCCCATTACTGTTGTTGCTGTTTGTTAATGATTCCAGTGTAAATTGGCTCCATAGTCTTAAAGTAGCGGTGTGCTAATTTCTCTAAGCTTATCCTAGTCACAAGGTTGAATGTTATGCAACTTATGAAGAAATTCCTACTGTGATCTAAAAAGAAACTGTGAAACAAGTAGCAGCGAAATTTGATTCGACAATAGGTATTTTCTCTTGCGGAAATACTAAATTTGGACAGTGCGCTTATGCTAATTTCAGTCAGTAATTACGAATTTATGAAATTTAAGTTGACCATTGATCATAGGCGGAACTAGAAGGGGGCCAGGGGGGCCAGAAGCAGCCCCCCCTAGAATTTTTCTACTGGACGAAAATAAAGTTAATTTATCTCAATTTACGCACAACAAATTTAGTGATGCTTGCATTCGACATATTTAATAGAGTCTATACTCGTCCGCCCATCGATTTTTTAAAATATGACCTGGTGCCTGCATGTAGTAAAATTCCTGGACCAATGTGACAGTGGATAGTATAGCGACCTCTCAACTTTCGTCTATGCGATTTTTTTTTTTTTTTTATCAATTTGACAGTTTCATTAATGTAAATTATTTTTGCATTGTTTCAAATAATTAACATTATTGACGTAGTAAGTTTTGTACTGTTATTATTTTATCTATAGTAGCTACTTATAAATACTGTCACAAACTTTGGAGGGGCACTGTAGGCATCCGGAGTGGCACAGTGCTGCCATCTGTGTATAAAGTGGAAGATGCATGTAGTGTGTGTTTGACTGTTCATGACATACGTTGATATTGTACTGAGTTTGATGGAGTGGGGCGATTACGAAAATCGTGTAGCAGTAATTGCACTACACGAGGTCGGGAAGACAGCAGGTGAGATTTTCAACCTTCTGAAACCCCTACAAATCGGCAAGAGATTCGTGTATCGCGTCATACAGCGATACATCCAGACTGGAACGGCAGCTGACCGCGCAAGGAGTGGCAGACCACGAACGGTACGAACCCCGCAGGTCTAGAAAGCAGTTGCAGCAAGAATTCGAAGAAGTCCTGTTCGAACACAAAGTGTGACGGCTGCTGAGATGAACATCAGCAGAAATTCCATGTCTCGTGTGCTCAGGAGTGACCAACATCTACGGGCGTATAAGAGGCGGACTGGTCACTTTCTGACCCAAACATTAATGTCGCAGAGGGTCCTTAAATCAAAGAGACTGTTGTGGCGTTACGCCAACAATCTGCACAAAGATTCTGTTCACTGACGAAAAGTTGTTCACAACTGAGCAGGCGTACAACGCCCAAAATGACGGTGTGTATGCTACGTCATCTACTGCAGCTGCTGAGGCAGCTCCAAAGGCTCAGAGGGCACATCATCCTGCCTCAGTGATGGTTTGGTGGGGAGTGAGCTACTTAGGCACAACCCAGCTGCATTTTTGCGAACAAGATGTTAAAACATCTGCCAAAGTGTCCCAGGACACAAGTGCTAACACCTATAGTGAAACCACTGTCTGCTACCATGTTCCCTGGAGAAAGGTGGACCTTCCAACAGGATTCTGCACCAGGCCACAAAGCGAAAACAACCCAGGACTGTCTGGGACGGAATGTCCCCGACTTCATTTCTACCGCTGATTGGCCTTCTAGCAGCCCGGGCCTTAACCCGTTGGACTACAAACTTTGGGCAGCCTTTCAGGCAAAGGTCTGCCATAAACGGCATCCATCTGTCAACAGTTTGAAACAATCCTTGACCCCAGCAGTGAACAATTTTCCCATGGACGTGGTGCGTAATGTTACTGACCAGTGGCCGGACAGACCTTGTGCCTGCATCAAGGCCAAGGGGGGACATTTCGAAAAATGATTCGTGCGTCAATTGTACAACATATCAAAGTAAAACATGACCAAAATAAATTGCCTTGGTGTTAATATTCTTTATGTTATTTACATTCAAACTTGTGACAGTATTTATGATATAACTAGGTATATTAATGTTTGAATAGTTAAGATTTTCAGAGCAAATTATTATGGTACACTAGAAAACAATAGAAAGGAAAGAAAAAAAAGAGGCTAAATTCTTGAGCTGCTAAACTCAACTTCTACATACATGCATATAATACCTCATCAAGTCACTATTCAATATAGTTTATTACTTTTCCTTCTTCTTCTTCTTCTTATTATTATTATTAATGAACTGAAGTTTGTGATTAGATTCTTAACCCAGATGTGCCTACCGTCTTTTTAGGGGCGCCCTCGTCTATGCTCTATCAATCCAATGTGCTTTCTACTGGCATCCGGATCCGGATAAAGTAGACCCATCCGGTGTGTCCCCTGGCTGTAACCATATTTGATACTAACGATTCAACTACAACAGTACGCTAAGAAACTCATATGAAATTCAGGAATATACAAGAGTTGTCTTATATTTGCTGCAAAACATTAAATATATTGGTTATAAAATCATAAAAAAAGCGAAAGCTAACTGCAATTTAAGCAATTAGGTTATTAAAAATATTATTGCATGCCATCAACTTATTTGTGCATTATTTTTGGTGTACCCCGCTCAGACAATTTAATCCTTTTTACAGGTTGACAGGTTAAATAAGATATTTATAGTTTAACAGATCGAGTGTCCCGCCTTGAATTAGTAAATGAGCGCCATGATATTAAAAGTGGTATGTCGCAAAGAAATACTGGCTCCGTGCGCAGTGTGAAGCGTGAGAGGAAATCAAATAGTGAGTCTCAAACGGCTTCCGATACTGAAGTGAAAGTGATACCATACGGGAGACGATGTCAAGAATCAAACCTGAAAAGGAAAGTCTGTATACTAAGCGCGCAAGAAACAGTGAAGATAGTGCCAGACGTTGTTCGTTGCGATTAGCGAACATTAAACAACTCTCGACATTTTCCGGTGATATGATGAAGGAAAGTGCAAGTGCATTTTTAGAGAGTTTCGGCAGAGAAATGTCCTTTGCTGGAGTGCCGCAAAGTGAATATTTAACAATTATGCCGCTCATTCTAAAAGATAGTGCGCTGAAGTGGTACGATCTACATGGTAAGAAGTACCAAACTTTCCAAGAATTTGTGATAGAGTTTCAAAATGCATTTGAAAGTCCGATGGTGAAAGCTACTCGCCTGCGAAATTTACGTTCCATTCCGTTCGATCCAAAGCGTTACAGTAGTGTTGTTGACTTTGTGACAGAGCGCTTTAGCCAAATTGAAGCTTTGAAAGAATACGTTGTCATACATCATCACTCTCTTGCCCAAGCGGTACCAATTAGCCACGATGGGTTCCATGCCGGATAACATTAATCAGTTTCTTGCGAGTGTGCAGTCTATTGAAGGATTGTCAGGTATAACGAATATGTACGGCAATCAGCGTAATAAGTAGAAACAGCAAGGTAGAATAGAATAGAATAGAATAGAATGTTTTATTGTCATTGAGCTTTACAAGCAATAGACAACGTCCGAATGAAATATACATAGCTATAGATACAGATATTGGTCAGTTATTGGTTAATATTATTATGAACAATCTAATAATATTTGAAATAAAGTGATACTGCAAACTAGGACACAATGTCTTGACATTCAATAAACTCTTGAATCGAGTAAAATGGATTCGTTATTAACCAGTCATATAACTTTTTCTTAAAAACCTTAAATGGCAGCTGTTGTATGGAGGATGTTAGTTTATTAAATAGCTTTGGTCCTATAACTAAATAACTATTTTTGATCTTCGATAATCTAGTGAAGGGTATATCAATTTTCTTACAGTGGTGCCAGTGTTAACGTAAATACTGTGAAAACAGAACAAAGGAGTGAAGTGAGTAGTGATCAAAATTCACGCCCGAATTTCAAACAAGGCTGGAAAAAGAAATTTTATAAAAGTGGATGACGTGGTAACTTTAATAGAAATAATAATACGAACAGGGGTAATCATTCACAAGGCAATACGCAAGAGAACGTAAGCGCAAATGAAAATAGAAGTGAACCACAGGGTGCAAGAACACAAGAAAGTCAAGCTAGTACACAAAATCCTCCGAGCACTTCGAATCAGAACGGTAATTGATTCCCTACGTTCAACAAAGGGCCTAATGTGAACAACACTAAGAGTCAACAACGCCAGAACACGTACCAACAAAGTGGATTTTATCCGCAGAGCGCTATGCCTTTAAACTAGTAGTGCCCTCCCACTTGGTTGCAAAGGGGAGGGAATTCAGTAGTATAAACAGGATTACTTTTCCACACATGTGCAACGAAGAAGATATGCAAGTGGACGATGACATAGATAATATTAATGAAGAGGAAGTAACTACGTGTGAATTAGGTCGTAATACTATGAGAGTGAAAATTTTGTTAAACGAACAACCTAAAATTTGTTTATTAGTTAGTGGATCAGAGTTATGCTTGTTACGATATAACATATTTCGAGAAGTGACTAAATGCATAACGAATGTGCATTTACAAAAAGGAGAGCATGTTGTTTTGTGTGATTTTCTTGGAAGAAAAAAGAAAAATGTGAAAGGGGAGTTTATCTTACCGGTACGAATTGAAAATGTTGAGGTGCCAGTTGAATTTCTCGTACTTCCAGAGCTGCACGAAGACGTCATACTTGGTGCGAATTTCCTTGAGAAATTAAACAGTGTTATAGATTTTAAGCTAAGTAACTTGCGTGTTGAATTTCAAGGAATTAGTGGTGAAGTGCCGTTGATACAGAGAAATAGTGAAAGTATCATTGTAGCTAATGTTAGCGAGTTTAAGTATGAGGTAGCCCCTACTGTTGTGTTGTCCGAAATAAAGGATCTTAATGAGTTTTACGCGAAATGTGTTTCGCAGTGGGTGCACCGAAACTGCAAAGGAAAATAAAGCTAGTGACCAAATGGAGGACTTCCCACCAGATTTATACTTTACTGCAGATGAAATAAGGAATGCAGTTACACGCGCTACACTGTTTAATGAGAACGAGAAAGAATTATTTCAGTTGCTATTGAAACACAGAAGGGTGTTCGATCGTTTTCCTGGCTTGTGTAATAAATTTCAGTACCGATTAGAAGTAGATGCAAGTGACGATATTCCGCACAAATACAAGGAAGGAGAGCGTGAAGAGATACGAAAATTGTTGAAGTGGGGTGTGATTAGACCTAGTTCATCGTGTCATCTGTTACCGTTGCACGTAGTGTTGAAGAAGAGTGGAGTACTGAGAATAGTAACAGACTGTAGAACTTTGAATGTGCACATTAAGAATCCAGCTCTCCGTGTAGAAAAGTTATCCGACCTCTTTGCGAAATTTAGTGGTAAACATGTGCTAGGAACTCTTAATTTTACCAGTTCGTATCAACAGTGTGGTATTACAGCCCTATAGCAGAACATGCCGCGATCTGCGATGTGATCGCAGAAAATTTGCTGCATCTGTGTAGAAAAATTGCGAGGAAAAAATAGCCAGCAGAAAGACTTTCCGCCTTCTTCAAACTTCTTTGGGTTTGTGACTATATTCTGATTTCAGTTTTTGATAGATATAGATCAGCATAGATTATTCTTTGAATACAAGCTTTTCATTAAATCTATGCAGGACTTAGTAACCAGCTCAAAGTATTTTATTATTATTATTAATTATTTAAAATGAAGACAAGTTGCAGTAACAGATTTCCGACACAAATACTCTGTTGCAGTAAAGATAATTGTTTTGTTTGAGTATACCATTGTCTGAGGTCATACGTGAAAGCTGGGGTTCAATGGTTACTAACGTGATGCAGAAAAGGCCAGCAGCAAAGGATGGACTTAGTAATGATATTGGAACAACATACTAGGTTACATACATTATCCTAAATATACTCCCATCAGGGTATATATAAAACCCAAGAAAATTTCTTAAAGCTGCTCTCATTACAGAATACGATGTATCGTATCAAATATTTTAAATCTGCTTCTTACAAAAAATGTGACTTCACAGGTTGTAAATCGAACTAGGAATACCACTGAACACTGTTTACCATGCTTCATGTAACACTATAATAAAAACATGATAATGTCATCTTGATTTTTTATTCTGGGATTCCTGCAGAAAATTTTTGATTTACAAAAGCTCATCGCAGAAAAACAAAGAGAGTTCTGCTATCGCGTATTACGGAATATTCCATGCAATATTTAGCTTTCTTGTTTGAAGGGACATTATATGAATACACAAGTATGGTTTTTGGAGTGAAAAATGGATAATCTGTATTATAATTGTGCCTGAATAAAGTGTTTCCATTGCATTACAAGAAAAATTAAAAAGATACATGGATGACGTAGCGCTTGCTTGTAAAACAGTCCCTGAGTTCTTACAGCAGTTAGATGAAGTGCTCAGTTTGTTCAGTGATGCGAATATGACGCTAAAGTTATCGAAGTGTATCTTTGGTGTAAACGAAATTAACTATTTAGGCTACTATGTGTCCTCGGAAGGCATACGAAAGGATCCGAAATCAGCTGAAGCAATCGAGAAGTTACCAGTGTCAAAGATGTTATGTTCATTTCTAGATGCAGTTCAGTGGCATTCAAGAACGATCAAAGGTCGTGCCGTTATCGCTCAACCTCCTTATGAACTTTTAAAGAAAGAAAAGAAATGGAAGTGGAAAGAACATCAAGAGGCATTTGAGTTATTTAAGACGGAATTAGTGAAAGATGTGAAATTACACCATCCTCAGTTCGATAAGCCCTTCTATCTCGAAAGTGATGCAAGCAAACTTGGGTTGGCTTGTGTGTTACCAAATAATAGATGGAGAAAAATGTGTGTTAGAATATGCGAGCCGTACCCTTAACAAACACGAACAAAACTATGCCATTATTGAACTTGAGTGTCCTGCGTTCGTGTGGTGTACTCGTAAGTGTCATGTTTGGTTGAAAGGATCAAAAATATACATACGAACTGATCATAAAGATTTGGTACAGCTAAGGCGTATGCGTAATTGGAATGCTAGACTTATGAGGTGGTCCCTTGAACTCCAGTTTTATGATTACGAAATCGAATTCATCAATGGCAAATCTAACACGTTAAGGGACCGTTTATCTCGTATGTTACCAACACAGGAAGATCTAATGGTGAATGTGAATTCCATGCAGGCCGTTTAATCAGAAGTGTTCGATTTAGATCCGTCTACAATCGCGAAAATACAGTGGGAATGTGACGAATACCGTCCTATTATTAGTTACCTACAAGGGAATGTAAGTGAAAGTGAAAGTAGTGCAAATAAAAGTTCTTTCCGTAGTAGTGCGAGAAATTGGAAACAAAACTACACTTTGAAAAACGGTATTTTGATTGTGAGAGATTTTCATTTCCTAGACATATTGAAATTGTGCGTACCTCCTTGTTTAGTGAAAAATATTCTAATTGGCTACCATGACCATTACAGTCACTTTGGTTTCATGAAAGTGTTCAATATTATTTCACGTATATTCTATTGGAAAACCATGCGTGGTGATATCAAGTCGTACATTCTCGATTGCGAAGTCTGCATGAGAACAAAGGCCCAATCATCACCCTGTGAAGTGCTTAATGCAATCTGTGCCAGCGAGAAATGTTCGTTATCTAGTTTCAGCAGATTTAGTGGGCTCTCTTCCTCGAGGTAAACACGGTGAAACTTATCTGTTAACAGTGTGTAACATGTGCTCTCGTTACTTCATATCCGCTTCGTCGTGCAACAAGTGCAAGTGTAGCGAAATGTTTCACTGAATCATATACGTTTCATCTCGGTATTTTCATGAACATGTTGGTTGATAATAGACCACAATTTATTGGCAAAGAATTTGTGCAAGCCATGGAAGCGTACGATATCAAGATACATTATGCCACACCTTACCACGCACAAGGAAATGTTATCGAAAGATTCCATGCTGACTTAGGAAGAATTTTGCGTGTGTTTTGTCGCGATTCTCATTCGTCATGTCTAGAATATATTGTGCAAGCTTGTTTGTTGTTGAATTATACTATTAGTGCCAGTTTGGAAATAGAGCCAGCAGAGTAACATCTTAATATCAAACCAGAAGAGTTTACATTATCAGATTTTGGTATTGTGCAGAAAAACGAAGTGACTGACGAAAAAGAAGGCATAGATTGGAATGGAAAATTAATCATGGCTGACTTACGGCGGAAGAAAATTATTCAGTAACGAAATGAAAAATTAAATGTTTCTCAGAGTGCGAGAAGAACTTTGTGCGAAGGTGTTTTAGTTTTCTTACGTCAGTATAACAACAGTAGTTTAATGGACAAAGGCATAGCTAAACTGTTTGAAGTGTACCGTGGTCCGTACTTACTGTGGGAGAAAATTGGTGAAAATGTATTTGAGTTGGTAGATCCGTAAAGTGGTAAATACCTTGTATTTCAGAATATTCCAAGAATGAAGTTGTGGAGACCAACAACAGGCACTAGGAAGAAATGGCTTGAACTTCTGAAGAAGCATGTGAACGAAGAACAGTTCAGTGATATTTTGGAGAGCTGAAAAAGAAGCAAACGGAGACTGCATAGATCACGAAGAAGAAAGCAAAGAAGAACAATTGTGCAGTGTGAACATTGAAAATCAAGAAGTAAAGGTGCATTCTAGCTTCATCAACGAAAGTGATCTGTGGTATGTGCGACACGGTTATTTAGATGAGCGGAAATTGTTCAGTCTATTAGAGAAATACTACCAGTGTGCTTTGAAGGGGGACGCGGCAGAAGTCCTAAAAGGCACAAGACCTAAACGGCATTAGACCTAAAATGCACAAGTCCTAAAAATTATTTCGCGGCACAAGTCCTAAATGGCAAAAGTCCTAAACTGTAGAAGTCCTAAAAGGCAGAAGTCCTAAAAATCTCTTGTGGTGCTACCATCGCGTCCGTAAGAAGAATACTGTCAATCTGTTAGTCAAAGTTTTAGATATACTGTTTCAAATTACAGAACCTTAGTTCTTACAAGTTATTTGTATAAATACATATTCTATCGTTCTGAAATAATAAATAAATAAATAAATGAAGCCTATTGTCCTTTCTTGCTCTTTCTATGATATATTTCTATGTTGACAAAATTTTAACTTCCTACCAAATGTAATTCCCAGATCTTTCATAATGTCTGTTTTTCTCTATTTCCACACCATTGACCTCATATTAGTAACATAATATTGTGTTTTAGTTATGTACGTCATAAATTTTGCTTTCCTTGTGTTGTTTTGAAGTAAATTATTTTTACATATATATTTCTTGTACAGAAGTCTTTCTGTAGCAAATAATTGTCACACTCGTAATTAACTACTCCTTACTCGTTATCACTATTAATAATAATTTTAGTGTTACTAATATAGTTGTTACCGTTGGAATTAAATACGTTCATATTGGTAGTGTGCAACTACTTACTACTGAAATGTTTTATCGAATATTTAAGTCTGTAGTTTGTAGCAGGGTGGCCATAGAAGTTAATGGCTTATAGCCCATAGTACGTCACTGAAATTTTAGAGGATCTTTGAAACGCAACTTAATTGAAATTAATGAGAAAGATATATTTAAAATAAATTTATTTAATACAAGAACATTACGTTTAATCAATTCCGCAACCATTGTTGAGGAAGGGATGTATTAAAGAACGAACCATTGAAATAGTGCAGAAGCAATAGCTGAGTTTTTTTATAAATATATATATATATATATATAAATGAAAGTATACTAGAATGTAACTAACTAGACTAGAAATGAAAGAATGTAACTATATCTATATCTATATCTATATATATATATATATATATATATATATATATATATATATATATATATATATATATATATATATATATAAATGAAAGTAACTATATTTGTAACTTAACAATATTTAAACCACCAGACTGATCTCGACAAAAACTTTCAACATAGATGAGGTTCGGGCCTGAAATGGTTTTATCATTTCAGTTTGAAGGTGCAATTTGGAGGAAAGAAGTGCGGATATATATTAAAAATTATCGATCTTAGTGTCGAACCCATAGTTTTCGGGGTTGCTGAGATGAACACTGACATTTCCGATGTAGCTTAAATTCTAATTCAGCACTGCAACTTGGGGGAAGGAGAGGAAGATGTATAAAATGATCGAAAATGACCGCTATAAGTGTCGAATCCATAGTTTTTGCGGTCGCTGAGGTGAACAGTTACACTTTCGATGCCGTTTAAATTCAAATTTACTCCCGCAAATTGAGGGAGGTATATAAAAATGATGAAAAATAATCGATATTAGTGTGGATCCATAGTTTTCGAGGTCGCTAAGGTGAACAGTGACACTTTCGATACCGTTTAAAAAATTTAAATTTATCCCCGCAAATTGAGGGAGGGGGAGGTATATTAAAATGATTCAAAATAATCGATATCAGTGCGAATCCATAGTTTTTAAAATTTTTTTCTTATTTCCAAAATACTTATTTCTAAAAATTCTTTCTTATGTCCTGCTTTCATAAGAAAATTATATTTTATAATTAAAATTTAACGACTCTACTTGTAGTAGTATGCCCAAAAAATCACTCATCTTTACTCTTTTATATAAGAGTACAGAAGATAAATACAGTCAAACAAATGGACTTCCATGAACAGTTTCCGATTTCTTATAACTAACTTATTCATACATTTCCCACAAGCTGTGGTTTTAAATTTACACTCTGTCAAGGTCCAGGTTTCAAAAAGGAACTAACTGGAAATATTATAATATTATGTATTTATGTACATGTGTAATATGTATAAATTTATTGTCTTATTGAAGCTTTCGTAATCTGGAAATAAACTTTTGATTTGCTTTTAATATATAAAAAGTCTGCTCCCCTAGAAAAATTTGCAGGCCACACCCCTAAATGACTATGTAGTAATTTCTGCAAAAATGACACAGGACCTAAAATTTATGTCTAGTGCCTATATTTTTAGAACTTGTGCCGTTTAGGACTTATGAATGTCACCCACTGTGTGATTGCATAAAAAATGTTTTTTGTTTAATTTTAAATTTACTGCGCTCTTTATGTATACAGTTGGTATTTAATATTCACTCGTGAAATGTCTAGTGAGATTTTGTCCTAATTAAGTAAACTTTGGTGGATTTTTGTCCTACTCTTAATAAAATACGCTCCGCATAGTATATATTGCAATTCTATATGTTTGCTTGGTTTCAGAAGTCTGGTAAAATATGCTTTTTAAACATTTTTTTAAAATTTTTTATTTATTTATTTTTGTTTTAGGAATTTGTTTTGAGATTCTCGTATCTCCATTCGAAAAAAGCTAATTTCTTAATTAATTATGTAATTAATTCTTAGAATGAAATAGGTTGTATTATGTAACTCGTGTATAAGTGCAGAACAGATAGTGATAATAATAATCTTAGAAGTACAAATATAGCTGTTACTGTTGGAATTAGCTACGTTCGTAACATTATTGCCAACTAGTTGCTGCATCGTCTCAATTTCGTGTGGTGGTGGCGAATTTCAGAACTAAAGCAAGTGAATGAAAAAGGCACAAGTCCTAAAAATCATATCGCGGCAGAAGTCCTAAAATTTAGGTCTAGTGCCTATATTTTTAGGACTTCTGGATGTTATCCCTTTGAAGCAGTAAGATCGAATTTATAGAGATATATTAGAAGTTATTAGAGTATGTACACATCTTATTAGAGTATTTCTTTTGTTGTTAGAGGAACAATATTGAAGTTTTACCTTGAAAAGTTACGACCACGTTTCACCATGAATTTCGTGTGCAATCTTTTTTTTTCTGTAAAACTCTACGGGGATTCCTTAGCATAACTTCGTTTTGTTAATCACATGTTTTGTGTCTTCGTGGTCGTACCTATAGTGGTAGTTTTTTTGGGGGGGAGGGGGGGGGCTCTTCTTCATATAATCGTCAGACTATCCCTAAGATGGATACAAGTTGGCAGCTGTAGCCATCTGACATTGCCTAAATATAAGACTCCATCGTTCGAGTTTATATTGGTTTATTTTCATTTTCATATTAATACCCATATAATAGTCATCATTAAGATTATATGTGTAGGCTTATTATGTTATCTACATATTTCTACTCAGCATTATATTCTATATATATGTATATTTCAGTATCAAGCATCAATATATTGTATACCATGTATTTATTTGGCGGAGTTGCATGTAGGCGATGAGAGTTAGGACACGTCTATCGTGTTTGATACGTATAAAGGAAGTGTAGCAAATGAAGAAATATTTACATCTCCTTTGTTAACCCATCCCAAGTCAACTTCCCTTTAACCATGGGTACGCTAATTTACCCTTATCATAATAATTACATGTAACACGTAGAGAACATACACGAAGAATACAACACAAGGAAGAACACATGTTATTCACATTCCAATTAACATGAATGCAGGAGCAACAGCAGCAGATTAAAAAAAAAAAAAAAAAAAAGTGAGAGAGATGCAATTCATCTGTTGAATAAGTTTATGCGTAATAAAGTACAATACAGTAAAGATATCTCAATAATGGCGCCCTATATTTAAAAAAAAAGTCCTAAGCTAATATAGGACTATAAGGAATGCAGAGAACGTTAAGAACTTCCACCGAGGCGCCCTATATTAAAAAAAAAAAAAGTCCTAAGCCAATATAGGACTATAAGGAATGCAGAGAACGTTAAGAACTTCCACCGATGGATCTAGCCCTATCCAATCGGAAGAGGATAGGAGCAGAAGATTCAGTCGTCGAGTGTTCATCCAATGGGAAGAGCATGAACGAACAGGATAATCCATTGGGCCAGACAGTGTGGACAGTGAACAGAAGACAATTTGGACAGTCTTGCGTGTCCAGACAGTAAACAGCATAAACAGTGTGTTCTGAGCGAACAGTGAAGTGTTATTTTCCAAACTGAGAAATATTTGTATATTCATTTTAATATCTATCTTTTATTTTTCAATAAACTGCAACAAGGTGATAAGTGTTTTATAAGTTGAAGTTAATTCATTATTTGAAGTGTTTTCTCATTTTATTCATATTATGTTGCAATATTTTAGTGTATGTCTTACATATCCATTAGTGATGTCTTACACCAATCTTAAGAGATGTTGCATTTGATAAACGTGATGTTTTCACTACAAATTTAATTTGATTGCTATTGCTGTCTCTCAAGTCCGTCTACAAGTCTCCTCCCGCATTGTTGATCTGCTCCTCTACATTTTTTTAATATTTAAGTTATACGGGAAGTTAGCCAACTATATTTCTCCGATACGGTAGTTTTACATATCGTTATTTGTTCTTTTTTTTAGTTAAAAATGTTTTGTGTATAATTAAGCTGCAACACTAGTAAACGACAACGATTTATTGTAAAACTTAAAATGAAAAGATTTTACATTTTAAATAGAGAAATGAATAAATATTAGCCCATGACTGATTTTTAAAAGTTATAATTTTAAATTATGTCATTGCTTGTATAGATGTTTCTATTAGATGTAAGAGTAAAATGAGAACAGGAGGTCATGATAGTTAAATTTAACAAAAGAAACACTGAACAAAGCTTAAAACCCACTGTATTTTAAATTATAATAAGTAACGGTTTCGGATATCTAAGATATCCTTCTTCAGACACTATCGAACATAAATGAAAATACAGACCTATATATAGTCATTGTTAAAAAAAAATATATTCTATTTGCTGAGGCCTTCAGCCAATCCTGGAAGTCTCCGTGTTCACTTTCTAACTAATTACGTTCCGCCATTTTTGGTTCTTATAAGGGCCTTGTCGTCTTGTCTACGCTATCCGAACTTCCTTGCCATAATTCATTAATAGGTAAGCCCCCTGTCCAGTTCATCAGTTTATCTCTTCCTACCTTCTTTATTCAATCTGCTTCTTTCCGCTTCCTTATTATCATTCTTTTCAATACTTTTCATACATTTCAATACTTCCGTCTTATCCCAATTAATTCCGTGATTAGGCTCCTTAAATGTTTGTATATGGCATTGGTATCTTTCTTCCTCCTCACATCATCTTTATGTTGTTTTATCCTTTCTCTCATTCTCT
The DNA here is from genome assembly GCF_964235325.1 of Thermobia domestica. Taxonomy (NCBI): domain Eukaryota; kingdom Metazoa; phylum Arthropoda; class Insecta; order Zygentoma; family Lepismatidae; genus Thermobia; species Thermobia domestica. The sequence goes on along the minus strand of NC_137462.1, from coordinate 115,312,515 downwards.
TCCCTGTCTCTCCTATATATGACATATCGCAGTCCCCACACCACACCCTGCAGATGACTTCTTCTTCCTTTTCATTAATCTTTTTGGTGCCTTTTCTATTCTTCTTCTTTATTGATTTTAATCAACTTTCTCCACTCTTTCTATAAGTTCTGCCCTCTCCTTTCTTCAATAAATTCTCCAGTTTCTCCGTTTCTTCTTCCATACTTTCTACACCATGCCATTCTCCACTCTCATCTTCTTCATTCTTTTTTCTCCCTCTCTTTGTCTTTCTGCGTTCTACCTCCTTCTCTAACTCCTTTTTGTTGTAACCGTTCTTTTCTAACTGTCTGTAGAATTTCTCTACGTTCTCCCTCCTTCCTTCATATTCGTCCTCCAGCATTTCTATTCCTCTTATCATATTTGTTATGAAATTTCTGTTCGTACTCCACGTCGCTGTTATGAAATTCCACGTCGCTCCTCTTATGGCAGTACACCCCGCTGAGCACTCTTTCTGATACCACTTCGTAACCTGGCCCGATTCTTTGATGATCAAAAATTTCTCATGAAAAAAAGCCGTGGCCAAAATACAACTTTCTTCTTTCCTTCCCTTCCATCGAAAAAGTTGCTTATTCCTCTTGTCCTTTTCATGTTACATCGCATTTCGACACGTGATTTTTTCTGGAGGGGGACTTTCTTTTTGTTTTAAAATACCCTAAAGTAGATCGATGATTAATAGTGCAGGGACAGGGAAGGAAGGAAGGAAGCAACACAGATTCCTCAAATTATAATTTTATTTTGTTTCCTACAATTTCTAAAAATATATTCCTTAATCTTGTTCCCCTTGTACAAAGAGATCTTGTTTAAAAGAGGGGAGGGAAGCTTCCCTAAAACAACGAGAAGTTACCACTAAATCCGTCTTTTTTCCTTTAAGTCTTAGCACAGGAATGACGAGGAGGAAAAGAACAGCTATACCTTTCTCTCCTCAGCAGATGTTTTAGATTCATTTACTTGTTTGTTCACATTCTACGAGGGGGAGTCAAATGAAAACCATAATTATTTTTTTAAATATTATTTATTGGTCACACAGGGTACAGAAGTAAATCACTTTTCAACATAGTCCCCTCCTCGTTCAATGCAAGTCCGCCAGCGCTTCGGAAGAGCCTGAATACCTGCAGAAAAAAGGTCTTTTGGGCGACGGCGCAACCACTCGTGCACCGCGTTGCGTACTTCTGTGGCTGTGTCCGAAACTTTTTGGGTTTCGGTAATGAGGAGTGGCGCTACTCCTTGCTCGCTCGCTTTGTTTCAGGCTGATGGTAATGCACCCATGTTTCGTCACCAGTGACGATTCGTGACAGGAAGGCATTACCGTCACGTTTAGCACGCCACAAAAGATCTTCGCACGCATCAACACGTCGCTGTTTCAGTTCAGGCGTCAGTTGTCGGGGCACCCATCTTGCAGACACCTTATGAAACTGGAGAACATCATTCACAATATGATGTGCCGATCCATGACTCAAGTGTACACATGCTGCAATTTCGTCTATTGTCACACGGCGGTTTTCCAAAACGATGGCTTCAACGGCTGCAATGGTCTCTGGAGTCACTACGCGCCGAACCTGGCCGGGGCGTGGAGCCACATCGGCCACAGACGTAACACCATTTGCAAATTTCCGGCACCATTCATAGATTTGTGGCTGTGACAAACACGCATCTCCATACTGAACCTTCATTCGCCTAAAAATGTCAATCGGTCAACCTTCACTCCGCAAAAACCGAATCACAGAACGCTGCTCCTCGCTGGTGCCTAGTAGAGCTGCCATTTTGGAACTGTTGTTGCGCCGGTGTTTGTGCATCTGCCGGCTGCTGCCACCTAGGAGACATCCGGCATACTATCGTAAACAGGCATGCCAACTTACAGCTCACTGGCGCCATATGCGGATTTTTATTTCTACTTTTATGGTTTTCAGTTGACTTACCCTCGTAATTGACAAAATGCACGATACATCTTTTGAGAAGAGATATGAATCAAAACCATCTACTCCCAAGGCTTTTTCGTTTCCTATTCTTTCGTATCTTAACAAAAAACAGTGATGATTTTAAGGTGACCTAGGGACTCGGAAGAAAGGAACCATATTAATCTACAAAGCCAAATTGTTTTTATAAGAAAAGAAAGAGTGCATGTCCTGGTCATGGGATAGTTCAACACCGTGTTAATGTATCTCTTTTCTTCCAATCCTCAAAAAATACACGAAAATTACTCCAATTGTTACATGAACATACATTCTACTCTCAATATAACCCAATGGGTAATTATCTCGTTGCAAAATTTTATACGAGTTTCTTAGTGTTTTCGTATGTAGTTCACCAGTGCTAAGCAACGACCATAAGGAAAGTCTAAAAAGGATCTATTTCAGAAAATCAGTGTTTGTAAGTATACGTCTCCAAGATGTGAATAATTTCATCACTTGCAAGATCCTATCATTTCTATGTTAATTCTTTTTTCAAATAATATACCTAAGTTGTAAAAATCAATACAAACTTCATTAAAAAATCACAAAACACGTGATACAAAGAGTTGGTTTGTTAAGTATCTACATACACAATTGCACACACAACTTAGTGCACCTAAGGAAATATATACAACAGTAAAAGTATTAGTTACACTTTCATTTTCTTCAGTGCTTGAATATTATTATTTGCCATCTTCCAATAAGCAGGAAAAGATGAAACACACAACAGTTTCCATTCAACCACCCTACTGTGGAGACAAAAGGCCCTCTAACTACAAACACTTTATTTCCTTATGTTATTTCCACAAATAGCACTGCCACAAAAATATAGGGGGTTTCGTTAAAATGTGAGAAATATAGGAGTTTACAGGAAGAGACACAAATATATAGGAAAAATACGAGCATTGGAAAGCCTGGAATTGTAATAACTGTTTGTTTTGAATGCACAATGACCTCAGAATCAAAGGAAGTTCCAGCTCCCAATGATTTCTCTTTTTCTTCACCTGAAAAGTCTCAACCCTCCTCTTGATCTTTGATTCTAGAGTGATTCCATTTCAAATCGTCCAGGGTGGTCCACACGACTGTCTCAGATTTAGTTCATTTTTTAAAATAAGAAACTACATACAAAATTATTAGACCCATATTTTTTCTTTTTGCTGAAAAAAATTTTTTCTTCGATATACAGCCTTCCAAAATGGCCGCCCTCCTCTCGGATTGTTCGAAAAACTGAAAAACATGTCAAATTAAAACTTTTATTGTAGAGAAACGAGTGTACTTAGTAACGTAGTCGCAATAGCAGGAAGAGTATAAAGTTGTATGTTTCGTTGGAGGGCCAAAATTTGTCTATTGGCCCAATAGGAATCGCGCAATTCACTCGCAATGTTGCCAACTTTGATGAAATTTTTGCTAACTTCAAACATTTTTTTTCTGTCCTCACAAGCAATATCAACCATCTGCTTCTAGCATCAAAATCTACTCCATAAGGTCTCTTGAAAATGTAAAGGACTTACGTTTCTGATTATTACATCTTACGTTATAGCATGATGAAAAGCTGAAAATTTCATTAAGACGCCATGTTTGGACGCCATTTTCTCAAAAACCCCACCTTTTAAAAATCTGAATTTTTTACATGTATTGGAAAAGTACCTAGGTATTTAATATCCGTTAACCGTTCATGCGGCTGCAGCCCCTAACATTCGCAATTAATTATTGAAATTTCGATTTTTGTACTTGCAAGGTAAATATTTCCAATGGGCATTTAGGTCCTATACACAAGGCGATTTGAAAGGGAGTATGAAAATTTTGAGAGATGAATCCTGACATCAAATCCAGTAGAAAAGTTCCTATAAACATGAGTCGAATTCCACTTCGTTTTCGAGTTACAGGGTTTCCAACTCGGGACCCGAAATCGGTTCGGGACAATAGAAAATAATATATATATTTCGCGTTAAATCAGAAACTGTGTGTTAAGGCTTTGATAAAGTTTAGAAAGTTGATTTGTATCAATATGATGATTTTTACGTGCGTTGCAATTCAGTTGGCAGTGTTGCCAACTTGCTAGAATTTTTATTTTATTTTTCTTTTCAAATGACACTACGTGGATTTTATTTGATATTTGGTATTCATTAATAATTGCAAACATCACACGAAGCACAATTTTCCCTCACATCACCACAGTTTTCGAAAACTTACATGTATTTCATTAAAAGGTTTTATCTCGTGCGTTATTGATAGTTTATGTGATTCGGTGTCGTGAACATCGTGTTAAGTGTTCTCTGGAACCATGAAAATTGTTTTCACTGGTAACATGACATTGTAGTGCACTAGTTACAGTGTTTGTGCGAATAACAATGGGGAAGTCCTACACAGAGAAAAATCCGATCTCCGTGCAGCGGTATATTGTACAAATATACGGTATCCTCTTGCTTACTATAGAAATAATTTTTTCTCAGTGTATTACAGTAAGGACCGTATTAAATGTGTTGATAATTCTAAAAGGAATAAAATAATTGTGTACAGAAAGAATTCTTGACAAACATTTTGTCTTGCGGTAAAATATATGTATTGCGTGCAGCGCGTCTGCCAAAACGTAGTATTAGGAGAGGATGATTATTCGTGTAAAGGGTGCTTTGAATATTTACCGTGAACAACGTGAATGTGTGTGATATATTGGTGATCACGAAAGAAGATTTAAATATGAAATTATGCACCAGCAAGATAAAGAATTTGTTCCTCTGAATGTAGATTTGAAAACCATTAACCAGACAGTTAACATGCTAACCATGAATGTGCCCCCATTAAAACGGCTGTTATCGGTAACACCTAGACTACGGTGAAGGATTCACATCTCAAAATTTTTCATACTGCCTTTCAAATCGCCTTGTGTACAAGACACAAATAATCATCCTCCCCTAATAGTACGTTTGGGCTGACACGCAGTACGCAATCCATATATTTTACCGCAAGATAATTTTTTTGCTTAGAATTCTTTCTGTGCACAATCATCTTATGGCTTTTAGCATAATCAACACATTTAATACGGTCCTTACTGTAATAGGACTTCCCCATTGTTATTCACACAAACACTTAACTAGTGCACTACAATGTCATGTTACCAGTGTAAATAATTTTCATGGTTCCAGGGAACACTAACACGATGTTCACGACACCGAATCACATAAACTATCAATAACGCACGAGATAAAACCTTTTAATGAAATGCATGTGTTTTCGAAAACTGTGGTGATCTGAGGGAAAATTGTGCTTCGTGTGATGTTTGCAATTATTAATGAATACCAAATATCAAATAAAATCCACGTAGTGTCATTTGAAAAGAAAAAATAAAAATTCTAGCAAGTTGGTAACACTGCCAACTGAATTGCAACGCACGTAAAAATCATCATATTGATACAAATCAACTTTCTAAACTTTATCAAAGCCTTAACACACAGTTTCTGATTTAACGCGAAATATATATATTATTTTCTATTGTCCCGAACCGATTTTGGGTCCCGAGTTGGAAATCCTGTAACTCGAAAACGAAGTGGAATTCGACTCATGTTTATAGGAACTTTTCTACTGGATTTGATGTGAGGATTCATCTCTCAAAATTTTCATACTCCCTTTCAATTCGCCTTGTGTATAGGATCTAAATGCCCATAGAAAATATTTACCTTGCAAGTACAAAAATCGAAATTTCAATAATTAATTGCGAATGTTTGGGGCTGCAGCCGCATGAACGGTTAACGGATATTAAATGCTTAGGTACTTCTCCAATATATGTAAAAAATTCAGATTTTTAAAATGTGGGGTTTTTGAGAAAATGGCGTCCAAACATGGCGTCTTAATGAAATTTTCAGCTTTTCATCATGCTATAACGTGGGATGTAATAATCAGAAACGTAAGTCCTTTACATTTTCAAGAGACCTTATGGAGTAGATTTCGATGCTAGAAGCAGATGGTTGATATTGCTTGTGAGGACAGAAAAAAAAATGTTTGAAGTTAGCAAAAATTTCATCAAAGTTGGCAACATTGCGAGTGAATTGCGCGATTCCTATTGGGCCAATAGACAAATTTTGGCCCTCCAACGAAACATACAACTTTATACTCTTCCTGCTATTGCGATTACGTTACTAAGTACACTCGTTTCTCTACAATAAAAGTTTTAATTTGACATGTTTTTCAGTTTTTCGAGCAATCCGAGAGGAGGGCGGCCATTTTGGAAGGCTGTATATCGAAGAAAAAATTTTTTTCAGCAAAAAGAAAAAATATGTGTCTAATAATTTTGTATGTAGTTTCTTATTTTAAAAAATGAAGTAAATCTGAGACTATGATGGGGACCAATTGTGGTTTGCCTGGACGATTTGAAATGGAATTGGTCTCTAGTCAATTTGAGAAAGTGATATTGGAACCGTAGAAGAACTACAGGAGATTCAATGTCCTAACCAGTTTCTCTTCCATTTTTCAAGTATCCATATATTCTCCTATTAATCTGTTAAAATTTTCTTCGCTAGAAATAAAATAAAATCGCGCCTGGTTCTTCTAATTGCTTTTCTATTCTATCTCCACTCTAATCTCTCTACTAAAACCACAAGTGGCAAGGGAAAGAAAGAAATTTACATAAATCTGTAGAATACTTCCAATAGTATCTACTTAAAAAAACAGAGAGAGAAAACAACACTTAGTCTTCTATTTCTTCGTTAAATTTCTTTGAATAGACAGAATTTTTTTCTTCTTCCAGTAAAATACATGATTAAGTGGGAATAGGGTAAAAAGAAGACGAAATCAAAATTCAGCTTTCAGTTCTCCAGTCAAAATACAGAGAAGGTGGTTCCCTTTAATTTTATGTCCCCGGGTCCTTCTCGTCCAAAAAGTTAAAAAAAAAAAAATTCAATACTAATCACGAAAAGGAAGGAGATTAAAGCAGCACAATGTATAAAAGTAAATTACTATTTTCTCTTAGAATATATATTAAAACTACTTTATACCCCAGGTGCACTTTACAATATTCTATAATAAACCAATAAAATTAAATGAATGGTGATTTTACAGTTAAAATCCGTGACTGTGTATGAAAGAAGACTACATAAGATACTAATTTCCGGTGGAAATACACTGTATTCCTGTACAACGTACGGAATCTGTATTTTTACGTGCGAGATTAACATTACAAGTATCAAGACTTTACAAGTATTGTACGAAGTAACATAACTCTTGATATTTGCGAATACTACCATAAATTTACATAAACTGTCTGTCTGCTAAGTAGAAATGAGCGTAATTCATTGTATACTTGTTAGATACGCATTAGAAGGAAAACTAAGTGCAGAAATTTATGAGGAAATATATGACGAAAGAGAGATCGACTTCCATCCGTTCATTACGGCGAATGACATCTTTGGTGCAGTTTTACAGAACAGATAAAGCGAAATGTAGTACTAAAATGTAACCTTGAAGAAAAAAAAAATCGATCCAATCAGCAACGTTTAAATTATGCAAGCAAGTACTATTTGTAAACAAGATGGGAAGTATTTACGCTAGTTCTAAAATACCAGATAAACTAAAAAATAAAATTGGCATTCAAAGTATCGGGAAACAAGAACATTTTAATCGTGAAACCATACCCAGCAATCAGTTCTTCCTGCTTCTGGGTGCACATAGTAAGTGACTATATCACCCTGAGGTTTCTTGATACTGTTCGAAGTATGATCGGTCATTCTCACAAAGAATTTATACCGATAAAATGGTTGCTTGTAGTGACCATATAATACGGGACAATGGTGTTTTTCGCATGAATAACGCCTATTGCGCATACAACCAGCTTCGCCCTAGCTTAAAGCGGGGAAGATATAATCTTTGATTGTAGTGGCCACGTAGTACAGGTTGGTGTGCGTTTTTGCGTCAATAGTCATTTTAATGGTACGCATATTATAAAATTATGTGGTGAAGATTTATTGTATGGATCCATATACAAATTCAATGCATACAGATACTTGTCTTTCAGTAAATCTAAATTCTGTAACTTAAACAATCATTTTTGGTGTGTGGACTAGCGTTTCTCGGTTCAGACTCATTTCGTGAGGCTTCAGTGGACATGCTACAAAACCTATGATGAGGAAAGTGCTAACCAACTTGTGCTAAGCTGCCATTAAAAAGCACGAATATTATCTACCCGAGTCAGAACAGGAGCATAGCACGAGTTCCTGTGTAGAACACGAGTATGCGTCTGTAGGTGTCAGGCGCATCAGCGACTGTGAGTATACACATAAATGAGAATAACGCTAAACATTGTAGGGAAATACTCACCTTACCCGTTGGATTATATATATGTACATTACCATGGACATTAAAAGTATCCCAATATGTTTATATTCCTTACACATAGATGTTCTAAAATAACGTGACACAACACTTAAGTAAATTTCAAAAATATACGATTCTCGTAACTCTCTGACACTTCAAATCTTGCGCATTATGAAATAGCACGGATACTTAACTTCACCTAATTTGTGTACTTGGTCAATATCTACCTTATGGAGGATTCCGTGCGTAACACATTACAAATTAGTTAATATAACGTGTGGTCAAAAAAAAAAAAAAAAAAAAAACAGAGACAAAGGTTAATGGGTGGCAACACTGCTATATGGAACAGGGTGGTGGGCGTAGCCACGCCTACGTGTACAGTGATATCTTGACAGGTAAACAGGGAAGACTCAGAAGGAAACAGACACGTGCAGAGCCATGGCTGCGTCGGAACAAGAGGAAAGGCGAAAAAAAGTTGAATTGTTCCTTGAACTGCACCCTGATGTTCCAGTTGCGAAAGTGATGAAGAAGTTCGTAGGGCTTGGATATGCCAGGTCGTGGGTTTATAAAACCATAGGAAAACCATGGAACCAAGAGTGGACAAGGGTCAAAAAGGAATGCGGGAAGTGGACGCCCAAGGATTACTTTGGATAAAAACCAAAGGCGGTCTCTTGCACGCAGAATGTCATCAAGGCCGGGTGTATCGTACAGGTGGATGGGACGGAAGTATGGTCATCACCATGCAACGATGAAAAAAGTAGTGCAGAGCATGGGGTACATACAAAGGAAGCAGCGAAATGCCCCCAAAGTCAACGAGGGCCAAGCAAAGAGACAACGACAAAGGCTCGCCACTCTTTTCAAAGGAACCAGAGAACGTCCATTTGCACCTGATGTCATCATCGATGATGAAAGTTACTATCCGTTCAAATGCAACAGTCCGTTGAAGTACTTCAAGAAGGGAAAGGATACAAATCCGGACATAAAATATAACAGGAAGGCAAAATTTGGCCCAAAACTGATGGCATGGCTCGCTGCTGGACCCAAAGGGGCTTCGGAGCCATTTTTCATGACCTCTGGGGGTGCCATCAACGCGAATACATACATAACGGAGTGTATCGAGCCTCGACTGGTACCATACATACAGGAACATTATCCAAATAATGAGGGATTCGTGTTTTGGCCTGATTTGGCATCAGCTCATTATGCGAGGGCAACTGTCGCAAAACTTGACGAGTTGGGAATTCGGTACGTTCGCAAAGAAGACAACACCCCAAATGTCCCGCAACTGCGTCCTATTGAGGATTTCTGGGCAACTCACAAGGCTTTGGTCAACGCCAAAGGATGGGAAGCCAATTCCAAGGAAACCCTGATCAAGAGGTGGAAGAAAACCTTCTCCAAACTTCCTTCCTAGTATTGGCAAAACTCTTTCTCAGGCATACATAGGAAGGTGCGCTCAGCTGCTAAGCATGGACCGGATAGTGCAATCCATTGATGTCTATGTCTGCAGTACATAACCAGCATTTACATGCTTTCACTCACACATTATTGTAAGTGTATAATAAGGAGTTACTTGCTGAAACCTTCGTCTCTGGTTTTTTTTTTTTTTTTTTTTTTTTTTTTTTTTTTTTTTTTTTTTTTTACCACACGTTATTTCTCTGTAGATACACATGTATCGGATAAAACAGTTAACATATTGCTATCATTTATATAAAGGTCTATTAAAATATCACCATATTACAAATGTGTTCCGTAAATTTTACAACTAATTTACTTGCATCCATACAGTAAAGCGGCAGTCTGTATTATTTGAACATGTATGGCATATCAATAAAGAACGTATATTGTCTTAGTTGTTTTCCTTACTTTAACGTCCTATGTGATGCTCCGAGGATTAGATGGATGATAATGGTGGAATGACAGAGGTGGGAACAAACGACAAACTCCGAAAACAAAACATGCGCACGGTTTATTTGCTACAAAGAACACTAGACGGGAGCTGATATTGATGGGACCCCACAACACAGAGGTGACCGCTCTACTCTCTTAGGGAATCGTTTAAGTTGCTTGTCAAGTTTAGGAACACTATGTTTTCTACAATCTACACGCAAAATTCAATACTCTTTATAGAAAGACATGAGTAACAAATTTCTGCAGGAAGCAAAATTAACTACGAAACATTACACATGTATTATAGTTTAAAAGTTTAGGATTACTAGTGTAAAATCATCACAAGCGCTTTACGACGATTAAAAGAAGTGAGTGGATATGAAAAATTATGCCATTCGGACGCACCTTCGCGCGAGTCAACATGTTTCGCCTTGCTCTGACTCGGTTAGAGCATTCGTGTTCTTTACTATCCATCTAGCACAGGTTGGTTGTTTCACAAGCTTATACATCATACACCCAGAATCTGTATTTAGAGAAAAATCGTACAAGAACTACAGATTTGTAACAATTACCATGGTTGCCTCCTTGAATTTCACCTATGCTATGTGCGGTTATGAAGCGTCGCCCAACGCAACACTTTACTAGGACAATAAGATTAATAATGATAGAAATCATAATCTTTCAACCATTATCTCCAGCTCTGTTCATAAACTTGACCTGAAAGTCGTTGGCACGTATGTATGGCATGTAAATTTACACGCATATTATCAATCTGCACGCAGTTATTAAGTCACGCATCAGAAAAATAAGGTACCTAAATATTATATACCGGTAAATGTTTATGGATATGTAACGTAAATCTCTACCTTGTTTTATGATTATTATTTGACCCATTAATATTACGTGGCTATTAATTGTTAATTCCTACGTCAAGACCATAACCTTCACCTTCACCTTCACCTTCACCTATCGAGAGGTGTTGCATTATCAGAGTGCAGACATAGTCTGTTTCACCCATATCCTTGTAATTGTAAGCGGAGTAACATTGTGTTTGTTGCTTAGTAGGTGTGCTTTGACCTTTTCCGGTGGAAATTGAAAAATGAGAACTGGAATAGTCATTCCCTCTTGTTGGAATATATTAGTGATGTTAATTCCGTTGCCTATGTGGGAAATACAGAGCTAGTGATTTTTTTTTTTTTTTTTTAAACCACCGGAAAATGAAATGTTTAAGAAGACATGATATTATTAACCAGGTAATGATTAAAGTAAATTAAAGGACAAGTCCATTATCTTGAAAAAAAATGATTAAATGTTTCAAGATATCCAAATCATTGTGCGTCAAAATTTGTTTGATGGTGAAGGGTCCATAACCATAGCGTTTATTTAGCTCTTCCATAACTTTAGTTCTATTTTTAGATAACAAAGGACATTGAAATATGAGATGATTCAGAGTTCCAACCTTTTCGTTGCACCAACAGAGAGGTGAATCTCTCCGATGAATTTTGTACAGAAGATATGGAGTAATTGCAGTGTTGAAACGAAGTCTATAATATAATATGATTTTTGACCGTGACCAAGAGCGAAGTGCATTCCAGCTGGATGATTGCAAATGGTTAGTTTGCCAATAGTATGTTCCTGGTCCACTTCTGATTTTATGTTTCCAAAGGACTGTTTGCTCCGAGATTATCTGGCCAATGTAAACTAAAAAATTGAGAGGTGATAATTTTATATTGGCTGAAATACCAGAATTGCGATATTTTTTGGATAAATCGTCGACAAATTCATTCGGTTTTATGTCAACATGACTTAGGACGTGGATGAAATCTATGATATGACCCATTTCAATTAATTTTCGATATATGGATTTTATGTTTAGTACTGTCCAAGTAGATTTAATTGTCCAATGAACAACAGAAAGTGCTTGTAATACACTGTAGGAATCCGTGCAGATACATGCACGCCGAATATTGTTACGTTGAATGAGTAGTAAGGCTTGTCGTATTCCAAACGCTTCACCCTCAAATACTGTAGTGGCAACTGGAAGTTTCAGTTGTTGGATAATATCAAGTTGGGGGACAAAGATAGCTACTCCAACTGGGCTATGTGCAACCTTAGAGGCATCAGTGTAAAGGATGACCATAACCATAAGAGTAAAAAATGATCGAAATCCACAGGTAAAACATCAACATATATTAATTCTTCTTCTTCTTTCTCACAAATTTCTATCACAAACAAAGGAGTACCTTTGAGCAGTTCACACAGGTATAAAAAGTAATAAATTAATGAGAACCTACCACATAGCAAAGTTGATTTATCCCACACTGTGGCACGAAACGCAAAGCTTCTTTGTTACGAAGACATATGCCAAAATTGGAATATTTACGAACTACTTTTGTAATATTTACAAAATTATATTAAAAAAAAAAAAAAAATTCTGCGATACGGATGGATTCTCTGAAGCAAGTAGACCATTTTCTTTAAATTGTATCGAGTAAGATCTTAATAGAGAATGATTACGAAAGGTCAAGGAAATTATAAAAATAGAATATTTTATAACATTCTTGAAGATAATAGTAACTAATCAAATATTCGAAGTGGAACTAAAAAAGAAAAAAAATATGGATGGCACGAACTAACTGAATACCTATTTCCGGACATTACGTCACGTAAATACTGATGTGGGGCGGCACAAAGATGACTTATTATTAAAAACACCAAACAAAAAAAGGGATTGCACCACTAAAAGAATTGTCAAAATGCAGAAGAAGATACTGCACACAACAAAATTGATGTTAAAAAAGAATAAATTTCAATAAAAAACAGAATAGATTCCAAGCAGAATATCTTCACAAATGCAACCATGTTGAGCTCTTTTACGAACTTACCAATTCATCTTTAATTCGTTTGTTCAAAGCGCAGCGTTGACTTACTATACATTAAAACCATACGTGATATAAGTATAAACTGTAAAATAAAATTTGTTCAGAGGACCCTACAATAAAATTTCTTGTAAAACTGCTCTATTTTTTACACGTCCACCAACTTTTCCCCTCTGCTTGCTATATTCTTTACTGTGCATTTGTTATTCCTTGTTGCAAATTAATGATGGTACAGTATCATAGACATGCAAGTTTTGATTTTATCTGTAGGAGTTATAACCCAAGTGAGACGAGCGGTCGTGTCTAATACTATGATCATGATATCAAAGATTTCGAAAGAATAGAAATAAAGACATATAGGAGACTATAGATATTACTCTTTCCAAAGGACCTTCTTCGTAAAACTATTCCACTAAAATACACTATCCAATGGGAATTTCCACTAAAATACATATTTAATGTTGAATTCAAAAATAAATGTAAAACATATAAAGGTACCGTTGTTCGAATCCATACTTCGTTAGTAGGTGTAGCTCCGGAACACACAGTTTTAAATTTAGAACGTGACTAACTGGATGATTCTATCAGTAATAGAAAGCGTCTCATAGTAAATATTTCAGTTTCGTCTAAAATGCCCCAGTCATATAGATACTCAGCCTTGGAAAGCTCTGGGTTCGTTGCTTGACAATGTCTTCTAAACCAAATCACAAATTTATAAATTCATTAAAAGCATAGGAACTCGAAGTCTGGTGGCCAAAGTTCATGTTTTTAATAGCTCAGAAAATATCACATACCCGAATAGCACATTGAACTGGACACATATCAATCACTTTTTACCTTGCCTGCCCATAGCTTCTCTAATAAGATTTTACACTTATTATTATTATTATTATTATTATTATTATTATTATTATTATTATTATTATTATTATTATTATTATTATTATTATTATTATTATTAAATCTAGAACAAACATTAAGAATTTTCTATCAAATGAAAAATGTGCAAATAATGATATTACTAATTTCACATATTATTTATGAATATACAGATAATAATGAACCTTCATACATTTGCTAGCTCCTTTCATTATTGATGTGCCCCTATATTGAACTTTCGATCGCATTGCATATACGACAAATTTAAAGACACCGACAAAACACATTAAGATGTTTTCAAGCAAGTAACATCACATATTGTAGATAAACTTAAACCTGTATTCTTATGAAAGACTATGCAGGATTTTTTGTGATGCACCATTGATTACTATCATCACAATCAATTCCATCACTGGGACTATAAAATTTGTATTCATGATATCTCCTTGTTCTGTTCGTCTTATAACGTTGACTGCTCTTTCTCCATGCGAGACGTGTTACCAAGTTCATGTGTGTGACTTGCGTAAGCATCTTAGCGGAGTGAGAAAGAAAAACACTTCTAGTTTACACAGAAAAACAGAAAATAGCACTATTATTTTTGCATGTATGGGATTATATCCTCATATTTATATCTCACTAGTTACTGGATAATTTCATACTTCTTTTATTTTCCATTAACGCACTCGTTTTGCATGAGAAAGCCATACCTTTAGTCTAGAAAATTATTTGAACTATCGGGACAATCCCGACGATTTTATCGAGTTTAAACATGGAGACAGTGTAATATTTCAAAATAAAGTTATTGCTAAAACAACTTTGAAGAATCGCAAAAGGCTTGTTAGGAATACAATCTTGTCTTCGCAGCTCGCTGAACTGTTTGAAGTGATGTCTAACGCGAAGAAGGGAACACTAGCGTAGCGTTTATCACCATTTTTGGCACACTTTAAATATTTTAAACAAAAGAAGAAAGACAGTTTCTGTAGTGTGAAATTCGAAATTACTAAACAAACCTCGTATGAAAGGAAAATTCTCGGAACTCTCTCTCTCTCTCTCTAAAGCATATATGTACCTGCATGATCGTCTATGTGTGCGTGAACGCGAGTTTCCCAGAGCTCCTTATATGGCTAAAAAGAAACGAAATCGTCCCGCATCGCATTCTTGAAGACAGTGTCATTGTCAAGCTTAACTATTGTTTCGGTCCCGATGAGGTAGTGAAATCGGGAAACTTTCCTTCTAGAGCCCAGCACAAAAAGAAACTGGCGGAAAGGTTAAGTCAGTCGAACACGAGAATTTAAGCGAGTAAGAGTGCGCAACGCACCCCGCTACGACATACTATCAAAGTAGTACTCTGCAGGATTGCTACTCTAAGAAGAGTCGATAAACTAGTTTCAAGATACAGTTAGTGATTCTTTTAGTTCATAAAGTGCCTTTGCAACTTTAATAAAGTTGAGTAAATTGTCGTACTATCAGAAGTCAATATTAGGCAACATTGGTTCTGGCAGCGTCTTTGTGGCAGTAGTGCTTCCATTAGCGAACAAGGATGTTGTTCTATGAGCGTAACAGGACTTGCTTCACACCCAGTAACATCACACCAGAAGCCGATAAAAATACAAGTGGATCGACCCACTAACGCCTATACCCCATTATCCGTTGCACCACGTAGTGAGTTTCATCAGCAAAGTAATAGACTTTGTTTCTACTGGAATTGACAGTGAGTACTAGACGCATGATACTAAAAGTATCCACCACAAATTGCGTAATTCAAAGTAATATTTTGATTTTCATGCATGAGTAAAATATTAAATAATAAATGCACATACAAGGTTGATTATTAAATCATATGTTGTATCTATTAGTGTGTTTATCTTGTGTTTTGATGATAAAATAGTGTTGATTACTTAGAATGAAATTTCTTTAAAAATATTTTTTCATTAGTTCGTTACGTTGATAGAATAATTCTGTTTACTACGTAGTCCGCTTATAAAGTTGATAGCATAATTCTGTATACTACAATTAAACGGTGGATAATTCTTTTGCATTGAGCTCATTCGGCCCTCGATGCATGAGAATCTGTCCATGGAAAGTGAGACTAGGATTGTGTCCGGCCGAATTTAATTCTAAAAGAAAGACAAACAAAAACATTATAAAATTAGTATAATCCTTGGTAGTTTTAACTTTAGTCGTACTCATAGGAAACAAATCCTTCCGCTCACACGTTCAATTAATCAGAAAATCAAATATAACTGTTCTTACCATTATAAATATTGATATAAAACCTCTTTAAATATTTTTCAATATTCGGAGATGTAAAAGAAGGAAATATCATCTGAATCTTCATAAGTTTAATTCATAGGTGCACCGGTAGATAATATGTCTTTGCCCCGCATACGTAGATAGTATGCAATGCACAGGTAGTACTTATTCATTCAGAAGGGCCTCATACAATTTATGAAACAAATGAAAGTGAAACTGCCAAGTTTACAAAATGCTAATGAACCGCCGTTAGAGAGAGAAGAAACATGGCGGATTTAATACAACTTATGAATGTCGTGGACATCAAATATTGAGGCAGATTCTTTAATTATTGCTTTTAACAGTGCAAAACATTACTAGAAGTGAACAAAATAACACAATCAATATTAATAACTTTAATTATTCCTCAGTGATAACCACAGAAACTATTTCACCAAGTTTTAAACCAACTCAGTTTAGTGAACAGTGTGGTTGTCCAGAAGCTTCGGTGATGATCAATCAACTGTATTTACTTGCATTTTCCTTGGGTTATCATTTATTCATACATATTTACCTCATTTAATAATAATGATGTATGCAAATATAGGAAATGTTATCAAGACTTCATAATATCTAGAATCGGATATAACGGAAAAAAGGAAATAACTTTCATGGATCCTCCATGCTCGTCAGAATTAAACATAATGGAGGTTGAACAACCGAATGAAGGAAATTCACTATTCAATAACAGGGAAAGTATGGTTATTAAAACAACTTTGGAAAGTGGCATACTGGCCACAGAGAAAGTATAGATCATTCATTTCAATCGAGATACTAACACAACACAGATGTCATAGAGTAGATATCAACCTCATCATATAGCACCATAATATATATTCTTAAAATCCTTTACAGAGGATATAGAAAAAACACGTAATGTCAATTAGCCACATGATTTTCTATGCGGAAATTTCTGGCATAGAAAACATCGACGAATTAGGTCGTAATCTTATAAAAATCAAATTTAGATCAGGAGATGATGAGGCAAATAATTTCTTAGCTCATCCTATATTAACACATAATCAGTGGGAAGCATTTATCCCACACCATCTCATTTATTCTACTGAAGTGGTACATGGTATCGATACAGATGTGACAATGGACGATTTTCTTAGAGATGTACAAGTCACCTCTGCACGACGAATTTTTCGAACAAATTAACGTAACGAACTCCAACCCACGTCTACAGTAGTACTAACTTTCGATGGACAAAAATTAGCATCAGATATCAAACTATACATGAAAAGAAATGTTCAAATATATACACCTGCAGTCAGGCAATGTACACTCGAATGCTATAAATTTGGGCATAGGAAACGAAATTGTCGTCTAAATAAAACTCTGCGTTAATTGTGGTCAATCACATCAGCCATATTCTTGGAACAATCCAGTACACTGTATAAATTGTGGGGGTAACCATCGTGCTGATTTTCCGCAATGTACAGAGCGATTACGTCAAACACAAATAATGGAATTGATGGCTAGAGAAAAACTTATTTAACGAAGCGAATTCAATCATTAAACAAGCTCCTGAACTGGAAAATTCAGTTTATCGATATGGTTCTCAAAAAAATTTAACCGATTACACATCCACTGCCACTTCACTTCCTTAAGCTAAATATATGACTTTTTCGGCAGCTCTATTACATAAAGATACATCTTCGCAGGAAAATTCATGCAGACACTTATTGGAAAGTCCTCCAGAGAAAAAGCGGAGGAATATATTAGAAAACAAACTTATAAGATTCACGACCGACAAATATTCTAGGAAAGACAACACATCAAACTTTGACTCTGAAAGAATTTTGAAATGGTCCCAACCTACCACGTCCAAAAATTACTCTCAAAATCCTAATAGTTCAAAGAAAGATAGAAATAAAATTCTTTAAGACATAAAAGTAGACTCCTAACAATCTAAGAGAAAACTCTCCACGCACCCCGCTCAATCCATAAACTATGACATTGATCATAACCAACTGAAGGAACGTTCAAACAAACAACTAACACCAAAAGCTGCATCATCTATATCAAAACCATCAAATTCTATTGAATCAAATCAAGACGCTTATCAGTCTAGAAACCAGATGGATGATCAAAAAATAACCCCCACAAAACAAAAGAAGCGATCAAACAATGCTTAACACCATTTTTCATAACTATTCTTAGAAACAATTATCAACCACACCTGGACGCAATTTTACAAAATATATATTCAGTTTATGGCTCACTATGAATAAGTTTTTCAAAAAAATCATAAATATTGAAAAGGAAAATGCCAAATACTAAGATCAAACCAAGGTATATTCAATCTTTCAAAAAATAATATGATTTTCCCATATATAGAAAATTTCAGAGATATCAATACAAGGAAGTAATACTTTTAAAATAAAATCAAGAATGTAACCAATTATAATGATTTAACATACTAAAGACCACACAGAAAGATATAACAGAATACTGGACACAGAGAATCAAATTTTAAATCTGATTATCAAATATTACTTCCAAAAGAAAGAAAAAAAATGATAAAATATACGCATAACAACTAATTTATATCTTTTCAGCACTTGTAGCACATATCCAATTAGGGGTGCAAGGAATTTGAAAACACCAGTAAAGGTGAAGAAGACAAGACAACCACCGTTAGGTTATGTGACCTGTGAATGAACTACTGACACTGAGGCCTGCACCAGAATAAAAGTTTTTTTCTTTTCAAGAAAAGAATGAAAAATTACCATGACAAATAAATTTCCTATAGGAAAACAACAATAAATACCCTGATTTTTTCCAAATAAGTTTGAAAAATTTAAGGATTAATTTGTAGCTAAAATGTCAGTTTTATAGTTGTATAAAGAAGAGATGAACTTACACAGAACTTCTATGCAAGGTAAGTAATATTGGTATTTATCCCGAAGTTGGGCGTCCTCCTGGTTTTCGACAAAAAGGGTAATAACAGGTATGAAAATTTAAAAATCATCGGGTTAGCTTAGGATCAGCGATGTTTGAACCAATTTTGTTAAAATTAATAGCGTGTTATTTATCATCTCTGCGTAAGGGTACCAAATGGAGCGTCTCTGTACATCTGCAACCATGTTCGCAATACAAATGTTTGTTATTTTCCAATCTTGCACAAAGTAGATTCCTCCAGTTGCCAAATAGTTCCTTTTTATAACCGTATATATATATATATATATAGGGGCCGACAAAAATAAAAAACGTTTGCAAAAGTGTGAAAACCATACCTAGTATGGTGTGGGGCCTCCTTTTGCGTCCAAAACAGCTTGGATCTGACATGGAATGGACATATATAGCTCCTGAATCGTGGTGTGAGGAACTGGAACATGTTTAGGAGGAACAATGGTACAATCCGCGGCATAAAATTTGTTACAAAAATTCTAAGTCCAAATGAATAACAAACTCTTGCCCAGTTTTCTTATGCATTCCCGCAATACATGTATCAATCGATTAGTTGCTTCTAGTATTTATTCCAACTCCTCCCCGTCCTCCACCTCTCCTTGTCTAAAGCAGTGTGTGTGACATAGTACACTCTTTCCATTCAGCTGAAAAAAAAAAACAGGAATCAAGTTTACAACGTTATAGCTTTAAAACAGTCTTTTCCATTCGTTTGTTCTGAAATATTTTTAAGAGCCTAAATTAAAGGAAAGTCACACAATCTTCCCAGAGCTTCATAAATATCTTTAGTTTCATTCTTTTCTTTCTTTAAAGAGTGCAAGCTAGTAAGATGCTCCCCAAGAAATCTATGGAAATTGCCAAGAGCTCTAAAATATCTACGGACAGAAACGAGTTTTATTCAATGATTCATTGAATTTCTTTTCAGTAAGTGCAAGCAAATGTTTCAGGGGCGTCATTTGGGCAGGAGAGGAGGGTGTAATTCCCTCTCTCTTCAGCTTCATAAATACGTATTTTTTGATCAAATGTATAGTAATACACTAATAAAAAGTGAAAATCTTATGTCGCCGGAGAATCTCTTCCTTCCCCCCCCCCCCCCGAATAAAGTGTAAAAGACACTGGTTTTAACAACAAACCTATAGAGTTACGTAGCACATTGCTAAAGAGCTTACATTTGATTTCAAGAGTCGAAGTTTGATCTCAAGCCATATGACTTCCTGGGTGACATTGAGAGAGAGAGAGAGAGAGAGAGAGAGAGAGAGAGAGAGAGGGATTCAAGTATGGAGACAGAGAGGGATGATTTGTATACACAGATTTAGAATTGGGGAAGGAATGATCGGACAGCATTCGTATTATGACGAAAATTCTGATTTTGTGAAAGATAAGAAGGGAAGTTTTCGAACTGCGAGGATCACATTAGGCAGTTGTCGAATTAATGTGGAGAACTCTTTTTAGAGCATCAGATGATTACGAAAGGAGAGAAAGATCTTCAGAACTGAGGAATTAAGATTTAAAAAAAAATCTGATTTCGGCGACGGGTTTCGAACCACGAACATTGTGATTATCGAACCATGACTTTATCCATTATGCTACGGAGAATTCTATTACTGGTTCACATACGTTTCCCTTAGCTGCGTTGAAAGCTACCTTAAGGGGATATTCCAAAAGTTGACTCGGTGGATGCGCCGTTCAGTTAGGACGTAAACCTCTTGTAACTTAGTTACAATGTGCAAAATGAACTTCCTCTTCTTCAAGACACTTTAAAATTTGTTACTATTGTTTTAATTAAGTTACATTTGATAGAACCATCTGATAAAGTAGTGCCAAGCCCTGTGCGTCATTGTCTGTTAGGTGAATGGTTAATGTAAGTTACTCCTACGTGCATGGTCCGAGCTTCGAATCAAGACCATTCTTATTGATTATGTTATTTGAGCTACGCTCATACTGTATATTCCACAAGTTCAATTTTGAAGTAATGTAGTCACAGCTAGTTTAATTCGAAATAATTTTCCAATGTTATATTTGTTACTAAATCTACATGGCATTCCTCACTGTTTGTAGCCCTGCATAAATGCAAAATTGTTTTAAAAGCATATTTTACTTTCAAGTTTTATTTTTTTTAATTGTCCTTCAACTTTATTTTATAATTATTTTCTATTTCTTAATTATAACATATTTTCTATTTATATTGTATTCTATGTTACACGTTTATTATTTATATTTTATGTCTTACCTTTGAAGAGGAGCTTTTGACAATTCAGAGCAGCAGGGACATACAGAGGATGCACGCCTTTGCAATCAAGAGCTTTTGCCCCCACGAAATCACTACTTTTTTGTGTGTAAATTATATCTAATTTTAGAGATGATGATAGCAGGGGCGGATTCAGGGGAGTGCGTTCGGGCGATCACATCCCCCAGAATAGGGAACTTTTTATACTTCTTATTTTAAAAATAAAACATATCCAAAGTATTTTTCATCTTTGTATTATAAACTTAAATTAAAACCTAAAGTAGATAGGCCTTACTTTCTTAAGAAAGTTAATTCTGCAGAAGAGCTACTTCTCCTTTTCTAAATTTGTTTTTTTCTTTTCTTTCTTTCTTTCTTTTCTTTTCTTTTCTTTTCTTTTTCTTTTTTTTTTGCAATCCGCTCTTACCTTGATTTGACTTCGAACGACCGCCCCTCCCAAACAATCATCCTGGATCCGCCCCCGGATGATAGACATTTTAGTAAAATATGCCCTCAATCGCTCAAATAAATTCCTGTCAAGCTTTCGATCGCTGAAATAAATTTCTGTCTACGGCCCTGCAAAACAGTGACGATTTTAGGGAGTGATCAGTTAGTAATGCCTCCCTGGAGCAACGACACTTCCCCAGAAGTCATATCTCCGATAATTCAGAATGTGATTTGTGCATTATCACTTTTCACTCTCAGTGTCTTGAAACGCACCAAAAAGGAACTGTTCTGAAGTATTTACTGGTTCTCCCTATGACCCCATTTCAATATGACCAACCTTGGACATATACACATCTGAAATATCACCTTTTATGTCAGTGATCCCGAAAACTATCCATTCGACACAAATATAGCATATTTTCGATTCTTTATTCCTGTCACCCTCCCATTGTCAACTCGAAGCCAACCAAGGCTTATTTTGGACTTACGCAACATCCACAGTGTCACTTTTCATCTTTGCATATGAATTCGACACTAATTTCGTTCGTATTTGACTACTTTTACATGTCACCTTCACATCTTGGTAGGGATTTTTTCAGTATCTACTATGGAGAAATTTCAACCAACTAAGTATAATTATAAATTATCATCTGAAACACAACAGTACGGGTGATCTTTTTCGCAGAGGAATTCGTTAACTACTGTTTCAATATCAATGTATTGGCTTTTTTTTGCTCTGCATGCTGGAGATTGCCAAAGAGCTAAATTTCATTCTGTACTATTGTGCTATGAATATAGTGGTTTAATTCACTGAATACTCGCTTAGATGATGCTCTCGTCACAGGAAAAGTGAGATACAGTTATAAAAGAAAAACGAAACGAAATATTTAAGTTTTACGTCCCACGTTATGCCGACTACGCTAATGGAGGCAGTGATGGTGAGAAACGAATGAAATCGTTTAATGAAGAAAGTGGGAGGAAACTGAAGAAACCCGAGAAAACTCATGCACACGGTGTTTGTCCATAATAAAGTTCATTCAGCGCGAGATGGGATCTAACCAACAACTCCATGCACCATAGGTAAAGTTATAAAAGAATAGGCGTCTAAACAAATACGGAACACTACTATCAGTGAGTGTTGTATAAGATTAGATTTTTATTTATTTCATTCTAAGTTGAAATTTCAATCAATCTTGATCTTCATTACTGTTCGAAATCCGGACCAACCAGTATTCCCTACTAGGGTAAAGATTAATTGATCGCCAACAGAAATCCAAAATCCTCTGTATAACCCCACGTTCCATTATTCCATATACACAATTAAGAGTCCAGCGTAACCTACCAGTTAATAAGCATTCTTCTTATTATTATTAACACCTCAAAAATATAGGCTCATAATTGAACCACTGATTGGAAAAGGGGAATAAGTACATAAAAATATTTTTTCCACTTTTAAGCTTTTCTCACCAATTGCAGTGCTACAATACAAGATTCTTCTTCTTGTCTTAGAGTTTGTCAGTTCTTTTGCTACAATTAATCAGTTATACACGTGTTGAAACAAATACAAATACGCCTCGGAAAGGTTTTTTAGCGTTTCTGAAAACTTAGGTCTGATGTACTTATTCCCTTCTGCTGGAAATAGTTGCTGCAAGGACGTGATAAATCTTTTCGGTATACTTCACAGTCTATAGCTCCTTCACAACTTCCTTTTCATCTAAGGCTAAGTAGTTACATTTTAGACATTGAGGAAAAAGTGTGAAATTAATTAAAACCCTTCAAAGTGGAGTTACGTATCTTCAATGGACCCCATTTTGCTGTTGGCCTCGCTCAACGCACTCCCGTCACTGTTCAGGGTGCACAATGGAGTTTCTTCCTTTTAGGAATACTTTCTAAGACAGTACTAGTTTGTTTTTTTTTTACAGCTGTTTCAATTGCGTTGTATTTGCTAGAACTGTCGGTTAAAGGAAACGAAAGATCCTATACTCAAACACAAATCATCTCTCTACAAGCTCTAATGGAAAACGAAACGAATCATCGTAAACGTGTTACGTTCTTGAAGAGGAAAACAGCAAAACATTGATTGCACAAACGTATAATTGTATCATTTGCTTGCAAATTTAAAACCTAGAAGTTGATGGCTTGTTAGGTGAGGGGTTAGTGAACAGGATTTTTGTACTGGTGGTCTAGGGTTCGAATCTCGTCCGTTCTTCTTACGTTTTGTTTCTTTAAGCTACACTGAGTTTATTCATTCCAATTCTTTAAGCTTGAATTAAATCTAATACCAGTTAGTGAATTAAAAGTAGCTAACATTATTTTCAAATACGAGACGTTATTATATGCTTGTCACTAGCTCACAATACTCAACTTTGATATAAACTCTTGCAGCCTTCATTTAACTCATTTCTTGACGTGTTTTGTTACAAAACTCATGAATCGTGGCGAACAAAATTGCTTTACCAGATAATGGTGAGTGCTTTGAAACCAAATGACAAGTATGAGAATTAAACGTATCATATCTGTAGTTTGGTGTGGAGAAGAAACCAAATAGCGAACGAAAGGTTTAAGAACAACCACGTTATTAATATAAACAATGTCAAAGATTATTGACATATAATTAAAAAAATCGAAAGAAATTTTGAAAGAACGAAAAATACTAACTTAGAATTTTGTAACTGGAGGCAAGGAAATCTAATTTAAACATACTAAAACATACCATTTGGCGCATATAGAGCGTGGATCTGTGCTCAAGGCGCTAGCTAATAATCTGGAGGTTCTCAAGTCGGAACCATGGGTGAATATTTTGTTTAAATTTAGAATTTTTGGTGATCATTAGTCGGCGATGACACACGTTTAATTGTCTTAAGGTATTTGAATATTTTGATCTTTCAATATTTCAATGATCAAATCTTCAATAATAATAATAATAATAATAATAATAATAATAATAATAATAATAATAATAATAATAATAATAATAATAGTTATTATTATTATTAGCAAAGAAATTCAATAACACGTTAATATCTTTAATTATTTCTCGATAACTACTCGAACTTAAGACGTCCTCGAATCTAAGTCGCACCCCGTTTTCGCTGAGCTAAATTAAAGAAAAATAGTAATATGTTATGGTTTTACTATTGTGACACGCTGGGTTCAATTCTCGTTTGTCCCTGTTCGGGAAGACATTATTTGTGACACGATGGGTTCGATTCCCGTTGGTCCCTGTTCGGGAAAAGCCATTATTTGTAACACGATGGGTTCGTGTTGGGTTCGGTTCCAGTTCGGGGCAGCCATTATTATTATTATAGTACTGGGTTCGATCCTCATGTGTGAGTTGCCAGAATAAAGACTTTAATTGCAATACATAGATCCTACAGATCCCTAGGTGGGGTCGGACATCTACCATGGTCCGGGATTCGATCCTTTGCTACTAATATGTCTCCTTGAATATGTCATAACAATTGCATCATTCATTTCAGCTTACCATATAGCCACTGGACACACAACTTAAGAATTCGAACCAGAACGTTTTAGAAAACCGACATAAAATAAATTCTAATTGTACATTTAGCGCAGATGCAATTTATTAATGTATGTATTACTAAGTTGCATAGGCGCTATTCACTCGTGCTGTAAAAAAAAAAAGAAGAAAATGAATTAAGTTATTCCTTAAAATTAACACATGTAAATTTAAATCATTGTTATTATTTTCAAAGGATACTCAATTATTGGATTTTGCTTTTAATTCACAACACTAAAACTTTACGAACATATAATACATAAATAGTGGCACTTCACTTTTAATAACCAATAATATAAGCCCATTTAATACGAAAGACGCGGATGTCGCGGTAGACACGAATTATTCGTTATATTTCGTCACAAGGTTGATTTTGTTATTCACTAGCACTGTTTACTCACTGTGACAATTGAAAAGGAATTGTCATTGGCGGCTCCTGAGGATATGTCCAGAAGGTTGCGGGTTGGTTTCTTTACATCTTTTTTTTGATGAACAAGTGGTTTGGCTGCCGGCTTACTCCATCTCGCTGTAATCACTTTGTATTTATTTGTAAACGAATACTTTAAAATTTGTGATCATCTTCGTTCTCACTACATTGTTTCCAAAGTTATGTTTTACACTAACAAAAAATTTGACGTTATTTCAAATTGTTTCTTCATTTTAGTTGAGCGCACCATACTCAACGTGGTTGCTTCTTCGTAAGTGTAAGTCAGACTACTGCACCTTTTCTTTCCGTCTCGTCGTGTTGCTAGGCAAAAGAATCGGTTTGCTACGCAGTTTGGTGATGTCAAGAGCTAAAAATAGCCATGACAGCCCATAGACAGGAATGTTTTGAGACGACGTTTGTCCATTGTGCTGAATTTTAGGTCCTTATAAGGGAAGGAGAGAGGAACTCTGTGATTTCCGTTGGAGTCGAGACGTACATACATATATGCACATTCGTTTGTTGGCTGAGAGAAAAATTCTTGGAAACACTTTTATGCGAGGTTCATTTAAAAAGTTAAAAATTTCTTCTTAAAAATTGACTGAGCTGAACTGTATGGTTACACTATTACTAAAGCACTTTTTGATATTGGTCATTTTCGATGATTTTATGTATCCCTCTCCCCTCTCCATGTTGGGGGCACGCTATGACAAAAATTATCCCAGGCTCGAATGTCATGTACGTAGAAAATTTGATCGAAATCTGTTGGATGGTTCAAGAGTTGTTCTATTTATTTTTATATATTAATCTCCCCTTCTCTTATCCTCTCCTATGTTCTACCGTCAAAGTGAAAATATTAAAACAAAAGTTTCTAGGCCCGAACGTCGTCTATGTTGAAAATTAGATCGAGATCGGTCAGGTGGTTCATGAGTTAAGTTTTATCCATTTTTATAGATATCTCCTCTCCCCTCCTCCTACCCTACGTTCTACCATCAAAGGGATATGATAAAAACCACCCCAGGTCCGAACCTCATCTATGTTGATAATTTGATTAAGATCAGTTCGGTGGTTTAAGCGTGATGAAGTCACCAATACAGCATTTTTATTTTTATTTTTTTTACATAGTCCCCCCTTCCCCTCCCCTACATTGTGCTGTCAAGGCAAAAAATGAAAACATCCCAGGTCCGAACCTTATCTATATTGAATGTTTGATTGATTGGGATCAGTCGGATTGTTCAAGAGTTATTAAGTTTTATTCATTTTTATATATTTTCCCTCCCCTCCTCTTCCGCAAGTTCTAATATCATAATGAAATAACAAAAAGCTTCCCAGGTTCGAATTTCATATATGTTCAAAATGTGATTGAGAACGATCGGGTAGTTCAAGAGTTATTCACCACTGAACATTGCCACTTTTTTATATATTTATAGCTGTTATGTATCTTCCCCCTCCTCTCCATCCTCTACGTTATTCCGTCAAAGTGAAATGGTAAAATCCATCCCTCGCGTTAATCGAGACGGGGACATATAGCCCCATTGCTGACGTCCCCATTAATCTTCCTACGCATACCCTTTAGTGTGTTTAAGTTAGTTTTTGTCTTCATTTCTAAGTTATTTTTCTTTGTTTCAAAATTCTCGCATTTCTTGTATGATAATACAAGTTAATAATCTTTGACTTGTTTTATATTAATAATCTGAGTTGTTCTTAAACCTTTGGTTTCCAATTTTGTTTTGTCTCTACACCAAACTACAGATATGACAAATTTAATTCTCATACTTTACATTTGATTTCAAAGCGGTTGCCATGAACTGCTTAAAAGCACTTTTTCCGTCACGAAACACCCAGCAGAGGGCGTACGATATCGTCTACAGCAATGAGAGGAAACTCCGCCTTGTTACGTGACGTCACATGAAGCACGTTCCGTTCAAACACCTAAGCAAAGCTATCATTTTGCTTCTGGTGTGAAAATGGCTCACTACGAAGCTTCTGTTAAAAGCAGCGTGATTGCTTTAATTGAGCATGCGGGCATGAACTATAGCGAGGCAGGCGCGAGATATGGCGTTAACCGTGCTACAGCACGGAGGTGGTGGAGGAGATATGAGGAAACAGGAGATGTAAGACGTAAAAGAGGAAGTGGGCGACAAAGAGTTTCCTCTGCCGAAGAAGACCAGAGTGTAATTGCCCAATGCCGTGAGCACCCTTTCATGTCTGCCCGACAGTTACGAGAGGAAACCAATTTCCCAGGCGATGTTACGACTGTCCGTCGTAGACTCAAATCCTTTGGTTTGAGATCATACAGGGAGCTGTTAAGGAGCGACTAACAGAAGACCACATGGTTGACCGTCTGGCGTTTGCACAGTTAAATATTGCACGTGTGTGGGACGAGGTCGTTTTCACAGACGAAAAAATATTTTCCAGTGCAAACTTCGGGCCGAAGCGTGTTTACCGCCCCCCTGGAAAAAGGTATGCCTCTGAATACGTTTCCCGTTCTGGTCGAATGGGAAATGTAACTGTCCACTGTTGGGCATGGATATGCAAGGCTGCAAATTTCGGAGGAATTTACAGGATTCCTGGTCGCCTAAACGCCCACAAGTATGTGGAACATCTGGATGAAACGCTTCCGGAAATAAAAGCTCATGTAGGTGACGGCATATTATATTTGCAACAGGACAATAGCTCGATACATAATTCAAATGTGGTTCAGACATGGTTGCAGAGGCAACCTGATGTCGAAATAGTTGACTGGGTTCCTCATGGAGCAGATCTGAACCCTATTGAAAATATGTGGGCCTCTGTTGCAAAAACATTGCGGGGAACCTGGTCGAACAATCCTCCACGAACATCTAATGATCTTTGGGAGCGTGTTGAAGATGCGTGGTCGATCTGTTGCACCCAACGCTATATCTCTCGCCTGGTGGATTCAATGCCACGGCGTATGGCAGCTGTAATCGAGTCCCAAGGGGACTATACACACTATTAATAAATGCTCGCCCACAACACCATCAGCCCTCTCGAGGGCTACCTAATTCGATCCACTTATTAACAAAATTTTATGAAATACATTACGCGACACCAGTGAATGTGAGTGTCTCAGTATGTTCTGCATTAATAAAGAGGCTAACGTGGCCGAGACTTGGTGGCCGAGTGGTATTATGCTTGCTATATAAACCAAAACCGCATGTAACAGTGGTTCGAATCTAGTGAAGAAGACCCCTACTTTTTATCACCAGGGATGTTTGCAATACGCCTTCTGCTATGTCCGCCTTCGTACGGTCTATTATATGACACATAATGTGGACCGCCGTAAGTTTTTACTTAGTAAACAATTTATAAATATATGAACAAATATCTAGGTATATTAGAGTAATAATGGAATATAGTACTTTCGTCTGACTGACGTCCCTCTGCAAATGTTCATTGTATTACACCGGAAGATGAATTACATAAAGACTGGAAAATTTGATATAAAAATTGATACGTAATAAGTTAAAGACAAAATATGTAATTATAATCTCATATTTGAAACTAATTTCGACTACAATTAATTCTCTACCTGCTTTCATAAATAATCCAAACCAAACTTCGAGGTTTGGAATGCACAAACTAAGTGTAGCTAAGAGAAAAAGTAACAAGAAGAGCAGAGATTCGAACCCACGACCACCAGCGTAAGAATTCCTTTTACTAACCCTTCATCTATCAAACCATGACGTGAACATGACTTTTGTAAGTTATAAATTTGTATCCAAGAAACACCATTAAGCGTATGTGCAACTACTGCTTTGCTCTTTTTCTCTTCAAAAGCGTAACATGTTTAGGACGATTCGTTTCGTTTTCCATTAGAGTTTCGAAAGAGATTATTAATGTTTGAGTGTAGGATCTTTAGTTTCCTTTAACCGACACTTCTAGCAAATACAACTTAATTCACACAGCAGTTTAAAAAAAAACTCGTACTGCCTTAGAAAGTATTCCTAAAAGCAGAAGCTGCATAATGCATCCTGAACAGTGACGTAACTAACGGCAGTGCGTTGAGGAAGCTCAGAGTAAAACGGGGCCCATTGAAAATTCGTAATTCCACTATTTTTCCTCGATGTCTAAAATGAGACTACTTTAGCCTTACATGAAAAAGAAGCTGTGGAGGGGACTGCGACGTCTACTGAAAAGATTTATCACGTCCTTGCAGCAACAACTTTAAGTTTTCGAACAGTAATGAAGAACAAGATTGATTGAAATTTTAACTTAGAATGAAATAACTAAAAATCTAATCTTATATAACTCTCATTGATAGTAGTGTTCCGTATTTGTTTAGACGCCTATTCTTTTATAACTTTACCTATGGTGCATGGGGTCCTTGGTTCGATCCTAGCTGACGCCGAATGAACTTTATTATGGACAAACACCGTGTGCATGAGTGTCCTCGGGTTTCTCCCGTTTCCTCCCACTTTTTTCATTAAACAATTTCATTTATTTCTCACCATTACTCTCTCCATTAGCATAGTCGGCATAATCGTGGGACGTAAAAATTAGATATTTCATTTCATTTTTCTTTTATAACTGTATATCACTTTTTCTGTGACGAGAGCAACATCTAAGCGAGTATTCAGTAAATTAAACCACTAAAACCTATATTCATTGCACAATAGTGCAGATGAAGTTTAGCCCTTTGGCAATCTCCAGCATGCAGAGCAAAAAAAAGCCAATACATTGATATTGAAACAGTAGTTAACGAATTCCTCTGCGAAAAAGATCACCCGTACTGTTGTGTTTCAGATGATAATTTATAATTATACTTAGTTGGTTGAAATTTCTCCATAGTAGATACTGAAAAAATCCCTACCAAGGTGTGAAGGTGACATGTAAAAGTAGTCAAATACGAACGAAATTAGTGTCGAATTCATATGCAAAGATGAAAAGTGACACTGTGGATGTTGCGTAAGTCCAAAATAAGCCTTGGTTGGCTTCGAGTTGACAATGGGAGGGTGACAGGAATAAAGAATCGAAAATATGCTATATTTGTGTCGAATGGATAGTTTTCGGGATCACTGACATAAAAGGTGATATTTCAGATGTGTATATGTCCAAGGTTGGTCATATTGAAATGGAGTCATAGGGAGAACCAGTAAATACTTCAGAACAGTTCCTTTTTGGTGCGTTTCAAGACACTGAGAGTGAAAAGTGATAATGCACAAATCACATTCTGAATTATCGGAGATATGACTTCTGGGGAAGTGTCGTTGCTCCAGGGAGGCATTACTAACTGATCACTCCCTAAAATCGTCACTGTTTTGCAGGGCCGTAGACAGAAATTTATTTCAGCGATCGAAAGCTTGACAGGAATTTATTTGAGCGATTGAGGGCATATTTTACTAAAATGTCTATCATCCGGGGGCGGATCCAGGATGATTGTTTGGGAGGGGCGGTCGTTCGAAGTCAAATCAAGGTAAGAGCGGATTGCAAAAAAAAAAAGAAAAAGAAAAGAAAAGAAAAGAAAAGAAAGAAAGAAAGAAAGAAAAGAAAAAAACAAATTTAGAAAAGGAGAAGTAGCTCTTCTGCAGAATTAACTTCCTTAAGAAAGTAAGGCCTATCTACTTTAGGTTTTAATTTAAGTTTATAATACAAAGATGAAAAATACTTTGGATATGTTTTATTTTTAAAATAAAAAGTATAAAAAGTTCCCTATTCTGGGGGATGTGATTGCCCGAACGCACTCCCCTGAATCCGCCCCTGCTATCATCATCTCTAAAATTAGATATAATTTACACACAAAAAAGTAGTGATTTCGTGGGGGCAAAAGCTCTTGATTGGAAAGGCCTGCATCCTCTGTATGTCCCTGCTGCTCTGAATTGTCAAAAGCTCCTCTTCAAAGGTAAGACATAAAATATAAATAATAAACGTGTAACATAGAATACAATATAAATAGAAAATATGTTATAATTAAGAAATAGAAAATAATTATAAAATAAAGTTGAAGGACAATTAAAAAAAATAAAACTTGAAAGTAAAATATACTTTTAAAACAATTTTGCATTTATGCAGGGCTACAAACAGTGAGGAGTGCCATGTAAATTTAGTAACAAATATAATATTGGAAAATTATTTCGAATTAAACTAGCTGTGACTACATTACTTCAAAATTGAACTTGTGGAATATACAGTATGAGCGTAGCTCAAATAACATAATCAATAAGAATGGTCTTGATTCGAAGCTCGGACCATGCACGTAGGAGTAACTTACATTAACCATTCATCTAACAGACAATGACGCACAGGGCTTGGCACTACTTTATCAGATGGTTCTATCAAATGTAACTTAATTAAAACAATAGTAACAAATTTTAAAGTGTCTTGAAGAAGAGGAAGTTCATTTTGCACATTGTAACTAAGTTACAAGAGGTTTACGTCCTAACTGAACGGCGCATCCACCGAGTCAACTTTTGGAATATCCCCTTAAGGTAGCTTTCAACGCAGCTAAGGGAAACGTATGTGAACCAGTAATAGAATTCTCCGTAGCATAATGGATAAAGTCATGGTTCGATAATCACAATGTTCGTGGTTCGAAACCCGTCGCCGAAATCAGATTTTTTAAAAATCTTAATTCCTCAGTTCTGAAGATCTTTCTCTCCTTTCGTAATCATCTGATGCTCTCCACATTAATTCGACAACTGCCTAATGTGATCCTCGCAGTTCGAAAACTACCCTTCTTATCTTTCACAAAATCAGAATTTTCGTCATAATAGTCAGGGATGTAATGGAGGGTATACGCGGGTATACGGTGTATACCCACCTCTAATTTTTGGAAACTATCGTATAGCCACCTAAAATTTAGGAAGTACGAGGGTGTACGCTATATTCGATCCATAATATACTCATTTCATTGGAACAAACAACAACTGCTTTTCATGTACTTTATTTCAAAACAAAAATCTTACTAAACAACTCGTCGTTAGGCTGTTGTCCCGAACGATGCCTAAATTCTTTGAAAATGTTTGCATTTTCAGGGTATGAGAATCGTGTTTTCCGAAAATCCCTTCTGTAATTGATACAGCACTCTGAATTTGCAGTGGTTTTTCTTTAAGATGTCAGATGCGCTGTCCCGACCTTCTGAAAGCCGATCTCTGGTATTATTATATGAAGTCATGTTGTTTCCAATTGTTTATTTTGAAAACTCTTAGAAACTCTTGTTTCTAAAGATCAGTGGGAAATAGAGTTGAGTATGAGAAGGGTGAGGAGTGGGGTCTATATTCATGTGGTGACATTGAAGTTATTCTGTTTTGACATAGCAATGACAGTTTTCACGCCCTCTTTGATCCAAATTCAAAGTCCGCCGATTGGATACAATTTGAGCGAGGCAATATGGGATGGAACCCTGCTTCTTGCTAATCGCGGAAGGTTCCGAAAAAATGTGGTCTTTACTTTAGTTCAAGGGTTAAGAGGAAATTAAATGAACATATTTGCGCCAAAAAATCGTTGACCTCCACAAAAATAACAAAACATGACACCTATCGTCGGTCCAGTTTGAAGCATTCAAGGTTGTTCCCAATACCATTTACTACAACAGCGAACCTTGTATTAGCACCAGGGCCGGCGAGAGGGGAGGGCAGGAGGGGCCAGAGCCCTGGGGCCCAGGGCCCCAAAGGGGGCTCGGCGGCCGACGATAAAGAATTACTAAATGTTGTATATTCTTACTCAGGTCGCTTCCAATCAGTGCGCTCTTTGTGTAACAATTTTTGTGTACTGTGGTCTTGCAAAGAAATGACAGATGACCAGATCCAAAAACAAGCAGCAGCACTAGTTCAGCGATACCCAAAAGATTTAGGAGATGATCTTTCTGATGAACTGCATAGCCTGAAATTGATATATTCGGCCAATTTTGGTGAGAAAACGCTTTCACCATGAGATCTCCTAGAACTTTGAATCTAGAAACTTTATTTCCAAATCTGACAGTGGCCCTTCGTATATTCGCCACAATCCCTGCTATCGTTGCTAGTGCAGAGCTCTCTTTCTCTGTGTTAAATAGAGTAAAAAATGTTTTACTCTCTACAATGTGTCAAGACAGATTATCAAGCTTAGGCTTGTTGGCAGTGGAGACAGAACTTGTCAAGTGTACCAACCTGGATGCTATGATTGATGAATTCGCCCTGAAAACGGCCAGAAAGGTAATTTTGTTGTAACTATACGTACAAAGGGAAACATTGTAACTGTAACAGTTGTCTAGTAGTAATACATATAATAAATTTCTCCTACAGACTACTATTACTATTAATATCATATTATTAATCACACTATAGTTAATTGAACAATATTTCATTGAAATAACTAAATGAGGCCTAATTCATCATATCTCTAGTTAAGGAAGACTAACTGCATAGCTTACTTCTATATAATTATTTATAGCAACAATTTGTGCAAAGATATACATAGTACAGGGTAGGTTGGATGGTTGAGAACCTTTACTTTCTCAACTTTTATTAACTATTTAATACGTTCTTTTTGTATTTCCTTCACAAATTAGTTTGTTTTGAGCATTGGGGGAGAACTTTTGCTATTACAAAGAAATAAGTTACTTTTTTCTGTATTTTGATACCATTGTATTAAATATATTATTTTTTTATTCATTTTAGTTTTGAAGCCTTCAAAAATCTTAGAACCAACAAGTATGGGGTCTAAACAGAATCATAAATAGTGAATTAATGAGTTTTTTTTTTCAGTGAACAGTGAACATAGGCTAGGTTCAGAGTTCTTATTATTCATTATTTGGAGATATATCAATACTGTTTAACATGTGAATTAAACGCATTAATGGTCTAATAAAGAGTTCAAAATAAGTCTTAATGTTCATTTTAGTTTACTTCCGTCCAAAGTGGTAAGTAAGTAGTCATAAGGAAATATGTAAGGGGCCCGGGATTGCTCAGCCCCGGGGCCCGCGACCGCTCTCGCCGGCCCTGATTAGCACTTCTCATTTGTATCCGCAATTGACATCAAAGAAAGCGGCAATTGATTTCGATAAATACTGAGCAGCTAGTACTATTGGGCAAACACGGGAGGGGATACAAATAAACATTTTCTTTGTTTCGGTTTCATTCAGAAAAGTTTTTGAAGAAAATTTGTTAACAGGAGGGGGTAGAAAACAAAAGTCAGGAAAGACTTATAACGTATGAAAATGTCAGTTATCTTTGATCATTACAGTAGGCTACAACCGGCACTTCGAAAACATTTGCTTAATAGTGTTTAAACTTTTTCTGTGAGTTGACAAATTAAGAGTTGCTTCGCAATTTGCAAAATATCTAAGAAGGTATTAGAAAATTTGTTGAAAAAGAAAAGAGACAATATCTTTGTAAATTTCGCTGACGAAAATGTAAAAGCAAAAACATCGAGAAGTAGCGAAGAAAAATCCAAAGAACATGTTGCTTTGCCAGCTACTACTTCAGAGAAAGATGTAAATATATTAAGTGAACAAGAAAGTTTACAAGGGGATTCAACCACATTCGTTCGACGCTATAAGCAAATGGTTACTGACTTACAGATATCAACATTGCCATAAAAAGAGCTGTTACTTTCCAACACAAAATTATCACAAAGTTAAGAGTGAGATTACCTCTCTACTACCGTATTGCCTTTTATCGGCCGCACCTCTAGCAAATTCAGCAGAATACTTGCCTTCCCAGACATAGTATAAGAGCTACTCAAACTTATCAACATCAGATCATTACTCAAACCAGTGAAAGGCGACCCTCACCTGCGCCCTCCTGATGTATGTCGTATACAATGTAAATGTGGCAGATCATACATAGAACAAACTGGACGTATATACAATAGAAGAACGGTGCAAAGAACACAACAGCTACATAAGACTTTAGCAACCCGAAATGTAAGGTCTGTGTCAGCTTGGACACGGAGTTGATTTTACAAATACCACCATAGTAGCCAAGTGCCGCAATTTTTGGGACACAATAATAAAGAAAGCCATAGTTATCTCACGTGAAAGGAATAGTCTCTCAATAGACGCAATGAAATTTAACTCAGCCCTATCAGGTCGGCTCTTTTCAGGAACAAAAAACAGACATTCAACAAAGACATTTCTCGTAGCCACAACAATAACTAATCAGGAGTCAGTATCCCTCAGTCAGCCAAAAGCCAGCATTTCCCTTAGCCAATCACAAGCCCCCATTCATAGTTCCGCCTCTAAATAGTCACCATGTATACATGCTCATATCTCCGGTCTCCATCACAATCTCTGAAGATGAATGCAATGATTGTATACGGAACGTCGGATATCAATACTGTTAGCTGGCTGATAGCCTGAGAAGACTTACTAAAATTATAAAGGTTGTTATGGCATCTCCGACTTGACCGACATTATTTGATTTGACTTGAGTTGACTCCTGTCTCTTCATCACAATCCCTGAAGGCAGGGGGTGGGCCCTAAGAGTCCGGACCCCCCCGAAATTTCGACTTTTGTGTAAATTTAGCCTAAATTTTAGAAATTTTAATATAAAATACCCTCATATTGAGTTTGGACCCCTCCCGAAATAAATTCCTGCGTGCGCTACTGCCTGAAGGTGAAGACAATGATTGCACTCGAAACGTCGGATGTCAATACTGTCACTTGGCTGATAGCTCGAGAAGATTTACTAAAATTATGAAGGTAGCTATGGCATCTCCGGCTTGATGACGAAGATGTCAGAGGAATAAGGCCCTTCGTTAAAGGCATTGCGAAGGAAACCACTTGCGGTCTATAAGTTAGGTAAAATTCCGACACTTGCCTGGTGCGAATGAACAAAAATCTCTATTAGGATAGCTGATCTGCAAAGGCGTTTTCATATTTTCTTGACCGATTTATTATTATTATTATTATTATTATTATTATTATTGGAATTTACATCAGTGTGAACCGCTCCAGTAGATATAGAATTTCACAAATTAAGTTAAGGTCTCACAGGTACCTGTGGATAGAATGGGGCAAGGTTTAATGTAATCTTGCGTAATTTCCCGAGTATCTTGAATGTAACATTTTTTGAAAATACAAGTATGAAATTCACCATACTGCCTCTAACATTACTAGTCTTAGTGCTATTAAATCTCGAAGTGCAATTACCAGCACTTTCCCGCGCTCATAACTCAGAAACACTATATATATATATATATATATATATATATATATATATATATATATATATATATATAATATGGTTATGTGTGTTTGTGTATAACAAGGAATGGAGCGTATACCCACCTAAAAAATTAGCATTACATCACTGCATAATACGAATGCTGTCCGATCATTTTTCCCCAATTCTAAATCTGTGTATACAAATCATCCCTCTCTGTCTCCATACTTGAATCCCTCTCTCTCTCTCTCTCTCTCTCTCAATATCACCCAGGAAGTCATATGGCTTGGGATCAAACTTCGACTCTTGAAACCAAATGTAAGCTCTTTAGCAATGTGCTATCGTAACTCTATAGGTTTGTTGTTAAAACCAGTGTCTTTTAGACTTTATTCGGGGGGGGGGGGAGGAAGGAAGAGATTCTCCGGCGACATAAGATTTTCACTTTTTATTAGTGTATTACTATACATTTGATCAAAAAATACGTATTTATGAAGCTGAAGAGAGAGGGAATTACACCCTCCTCTCCTGCCCAAATGACGCCCCTGAAACATTTGCTTGCACTTACTGAAAAGAAATTCAATGAATCATTGAATAAAACTCGTTTCTGTCCGTAGATATTTTAGAGCTCTTGGCAATTTCCATAGATTTCTTGGGGAGCATCTTACTAGCTTGCACTCTTTAAAGAAAGAAAAGAATGAAACTAAAGATATTTATGAAGCTCTGGGAAGATTGTGTGACTTTCCTTTAATTTAGGCTCTTAAAAATATTTCAGAACAAACGAATGGAAAAGACTGTTTTAAAGCTATAACGTTGTAAACTTGATTCCTGTTTTTTTTTTTTTTTTTTTCAGCTGAATGGAAAGAGTGTACTATGTCACACACACTGCTTTAGACAAGGAGAGGTGGAGGACGGGGAGGAGTTGGAATAAGTACTAGAAGCAACTAATCGATTGATACATGTATTGCGGGAATGCATAAGAAAACTGGGCAAGAGTTTGTTATTCATTTGGACTTAGAATTTTTGTAACAAATTTTATGCCGCGGACTGTACCATTGTTCCTCAATGAGCTGATGGAGGGTAATGAGACCGAACACGTCTTTCTAACTCACCGTCAGACCACAATGGCTCAATGATGTTCAGATCTGGTGATTGTGGGACCCAGGGGAGGTGTGATAGCTCCTGGTCATGCTCCTCAAACCATGATTTCACAGTTTTCGCAGCGTGACAGGGTGCCAAATTATCTTGGTAGATCCCATCACCATCAGGGAATAATATTTGGGCCATGGGTAGAATCTGGTTCACCAAAATGGCCTCATACGTCTAAGCATTCATCATTCCATGTAGGGCTACGATGGAACCTGCAAAAAAACAAAAAAAAAACACGATATCACTGCCCATACTGTAACAGAACCACTCCCATGCTTTGCAGTTGGAAGCAGACAGTCTGTATCATAGGCCTGCGATGGTGTTCTCCATACGTAAACACGACCGGTGTTGGAAACAAGGTGAAGGTCGATTCATCGGACCACATTGTGTGTTTCCACTGCTCATGAGTCCAGGCCTTGTGGTCCTTGCACCACTGGATACGCCTCTTCGCATTTACTGCTGTGACCAGGGGTTTGGTGATAGCGGCCCTGCCATGAATTTTCATTATATGAAGTTCCCGTCGTACTGTTTTCGATGAAACTGGGTTCTGTAGGCCTGAATTGAGTTCAGACGTAATTTTCATTGCAGTGGTCTTCTTTTTAGCTGCTACAATCCGTTTTAATGCCCTCTGGTCCTTATATGACAGGATTGTCTTTCGACCACTGTTGTGCTTTGCAGACGTCGTTTGCCCATGAATTGTATATGCCATCGTGACATTGGACACAGTGCCTTTCGACACTCCCACAATGTTCGCCACTGTTGCCACTGAAGCTCCAACCAGACGGGCACAAACGATCATGCCTCTTTGGAAGTCTGTCAGGTCGCTCATTTTACCGCACCACTTTCCACCAAGACAATCACAAGTGAACTGGTTACTGCTGACAGAAGAGGAAGGTCCACATGACACATTGAAAACAAAAAAACGATCGGAAACCGCCACACGTGTTGTACAGTAGAGGGCCAAACTTACGTGTCCTGTATGAAGTGTTTTTTAGATTTATTTGTCTACCCCCTGTTCCCTAAATTTTCAAAATTTTACTTCAAACGGACAACCAACTTAGGTACTTAACACCTAATGTAAATGAATTGTACTTGTTTTAGCTAATTAATTTATTTTATAATCTATGAAGGCAATTCATATTTACCGTGCAGTTGAATAACGGAATGAAAGGGGATAACAAGAAAAATCACGAACACGATTATGTCCAACACAATCTTGCGTAGTGGCGGATCCAGGGGCGATCGAGGCAATCGACCCCCCAGAAGAAGAAACTTTCTTTTTATTATTATTTGTATTTATTTATTTTTATTTATTTAAGGAAGAAAATTAATATATTGGGTGTATCCAATATATTAAAGAATATACATAAAAATACATAAACATATTAACCCTTTCACAGAGGAAGTCGACTTTTGTCGACAGAAACAAAATTTCCTTAATATGCGAATGTCGACTATAGTCGACGTGTTAAAATTTGTTTGTCCGTATCTTGGCTTTGTCGAGAGTAGTCGCCAAAGTTGTACCGTTCATTTTTTTTTTTGTTCTATTGTTTTCGATAAACAATAGAAATCACACAGAAAACCTTTGGCGACTACAATCGACAAAACCAAGATACAGACAAATTTTAACACGTCGACTATAATCGACATTCGCAGGTTAGGGAATTTTTTTTTTTCCGTCGCCTTCCACAGTGAAAGGGTTAAATTATAAAATAACAATATATAAAATATTAATGAAAATAAAATTAAAAAATAAGAAAAAATAACTGCTACAGAAATTAACAAGTAAATTTTCTACTTATACGTGCTATTACTTTTCTCAAGGAAATCGGTATTCCTAGATTCCCTTTATTAGTAGAGTTTAACGTACCCTGTATTCAGAGATGACAGGACGTCGAACTTCCAGAAGTCATGTCTATCTCCCAGTGCCGGGTAACTTAATTCAATGCACTTATTTCTTTATTGCGAATTTTTTTGTATTTTTTATGCAAAGAATAAAAAAGGTAGAAAATGGCTCACATAAGCAAATGCTTGTGTGTGAGCCTGATTCTCGTGTTTTATTTTTCTTATCGTAACATATGAGGTTTATTCTCACTTTTAGCTAACAATAGTTTTTTTAAAACCCTTTTTAATTCGTTCAACCGCTGTAAAATTAACCTTTTATATGTTTTGAAATTACTTTCATCTTTGATTCGGAGTGGGAGTTCGTTATAAATCTTCGGAGCTCTGTAATATGTTTGGTATTGAGTTAGAGATTTACTCGTTGCTCTAATTTCTAAATTTTTGTTTGTCACATTTCTAGTTATATACGTATGTTTTATTACTTCCAATTTGTTTCTGTTCTTTTTAACATATATTAATACCTCTGCAAATATAATTTTGAATGTGGTAATACTGACAATTGGTCATAGAGTCTATCTAGTCTACTTTCAAGTCCCTTTTTTAAACATATTCTTACAATATTATTTTGCTGAACAATCAGAGGTTTTAAATGAGTAGGGTAAGCAGCACCCCAAGTTAATATACCATATGTAAGTATACTATTTACCAGAGCATAATATACAGTTCGTAATATTTTTATGCTTACAATGTTTCTAATTGAACAAATTTATATAATAATTTTCTTAGTATTGTGGCGATATGTGTAATGTGAGAAGACCGTTTTAGATGCTTATCAATAAATATACCTAAGTATTTTACTTTATTTTCACTAATAAGAGGACTACAGTTACATTTTTCTGTATTTTGACAATAATGCAATTTTAGTGACATGTTCTCTGGCTGTCCTATTATAGTTGGTGAAAACGTTATATACCTGGTTTTTTCAGCATTTAATACTAACTGATGATTTTCAAGCCATTGTTTTACTTTCTTCATTTCTGCTTCAGTTTTTTTGAACACATCTGTCCATGTTTTACCAGTAAATATAAGTGAGGTGTCATCAGCAAATGATTGTATATGCCCGTCCATTTTTAAATTACACAAATCATTTATATAAATTAAAAATATTGGGCCTAATACAGTTCCTTGAGGGACTCCTTGTTTTACATATACATAATTGCTTTGAAAAATAACTATTTGGACGGCCTGCTTTCTGTTTTTCAAGTAACTGTTAAACCAAGATAGCGATAAACCCCTATCGTTAGATAAGATAGTGATAATTCATTTATGAAGCGTTCAATTTCCCGTTCAGTGATTGGAGTAAAGAATATAGAGTTTACTACTTTAGTTTGAGAATTCAAATTTATTTTATCATCAATCTCTTTGTTAACTATTTTTTTGCCAACACTGGAAAAATGCTTATGGATCACGTTTCAGTAGTCATGTCTAACTTCCGGTGTCGGGCAGATTAATTCAATGCACTTATTTCTATATTGCGAAATTTTTGTATTTCTTATGCAAAGAAGAAAGAAAACATAGAAAATGGCTCACATAAGCAAATTATTCTGTGTGAACCTGATTCTAATGTTTTATTTATTTATTTTCTTATCGTAACATATGAGGTTTACAATTCTTAATTTTAGCTAACAATAGTTTTTTTTAAAATACTTTTGATTAATTTAACCACAGTAAAATTAAAAGTTTATACGGCTTTGAAATTACTTTCCTCTGATTCGGAGTGAGAGTACTTTATAGATCTTCGGAGCTCTGTAATATGTTTGGTATTAAGTTATAGATTTACTCGTTGCTTTAATTTCAAAATTTTTATCACATTTCTGGTTATATACATGTGTTTTATTACGTCCCATTTTGTTACTATCCTTTTCAACATATATTAATATCTTCTGCAAATATAATTTTGAAAGTGTTAACACTGAAAATTGGTCATAGAGTCTATCTATTCTACTTTCAAGTCCTTTTTTAGATCAAAAGTTCCAATATATTTCAGGCAAAACTTTTCTTTTAGGCCTTAGATCTCGAGAACTATATACAGTGTAGCAAAACCAAAACCATCATTTGACTCAGTATGATGTGCTTATTCCGCAAAAAATACGAAAACTAGATTTAGGTGCCGTTCAAAAATTTTGTGGCCCCTAATGCCAACAATTAAAAATATTTCATTCAATCAAATATTTTCTTGTACGCCCCGTATTTTGAGAACTACATATAGTGTAACCAAGCCAAAACTAACAATTTACTCATTATGATGTGCTTATTCCGTAGAAAGATAAAAACTCGATTTAGTAGCCGTTCAAAAATTTTGTGGCAGGATAAAAAAATTCAATATATTTCATTAAATCAAACATTTCCTTGTACGCTCCATATTTTGAGAACTACATATAGTGTAGCCAAATCAAAACTAACAATTTACTCAATATGATGAGCTTATTCCTTTAAAAATATGAAAACTTGATTTAGGGGCCATTCAAAAACTTTGTGGCCCCTGATACAAAAAATTCAATATATTTCATTGAATCAAACATTTCCTTGTACGCCTTATATGTGGAGAACTACATGTTGTGACACCAAACCAAAACTAACAATTTACTCAATATGATGTGCTTATTCCGTAAAAAATATGAAAACTGACTTAGGAGCCGTTCCAAACTTTTGTGGCACCTAACTCTTTGCCAAGATCGCAATCCTTCATGCATTTTTTGATCATACGTAAAATTCTTGGCCAAGATCCCAATATTTTTTATCCATTTTTCCGATCATTCCTAAAATTCTTGTTTAAACATAATCTTACAATATTATTTTGCTGAACAATCAAAGGTTTTAAATGAGAGAGGTAAGCAGCACCCTAAATTAATATACGATATGTAAGTACACTATTTACTAGAGCATAATATACAGTACGTAATATTTTTATGCTTACAATGTTTCTAATTGAACAAATTTACATAATTTTCTTAATATAGTGGCATTATGCGTAATGTGAGATGACAATTTTAGATTCTTATCAATAAATATATCTAAGTGTTTTACTTTAGTTCCACTAATAAGAGGACTACAGTTACATTTTTCTGTATTTTGACAATAATGCAATTTTAGTGACATGTTTTCCGGTCGTCCTGTTAAAGTTGGCGAAAACCAGTCATATACCTTTTTTTTTTTTTTGTTTTTTTTAGCATTTACCTAGCTAACTGATGATTATCAAGCCATTGTTTCACTTTCTTCATTTCTGCTTCAGTTTTCTTGAATACATCTGTCCAGGTTTTATCAGTAAATATAAGAGAGGTGTCATCAGCAAATGACTGTATATGCCCGTCCAATTTTAAATTACACAAATCATTTATATAAATTAAAAATAATATTGGGCCTACTACAGTTCCTTGAGGGACTCCTCGTTTTACATATAAATAATTGCTTTGAAAATTACCTATTTGGACGGCCTGTTTTCTGTCTTTCAAATAACTGTTAAACGAAGATAGCGATATACCTCTTATTCCACATCTTTCTAATTTATTTAAGAAAATTTTGTGTGATATTGTGTCGAATGCTTTAGCTAGGGCCAGGCCCATGACAGTCAAAGGGAATCCGGAAGTACACTGTTTTAGTTCATAACTTTCACTGCGAGAGCGAGAGCGATGTCGATAGTGTCGCTCCGTCTCGCATGCTAATACTCACTTGTTTAAGAATGTGTCCATCTTTTTCTGATAAGAACCGATTCGAAGATACGACTTTTGGTCAGAGGTAATATTTGTACATCTTGAGCCGTCTTGCTTCAACGTGTTTACAATTTCTTTCTAATCATAATTAAATATCCGCTTATTTTATAATATGTTGCCGTTGTTGTAATATGTCTATGACAGTCTTTAAAGCAGTAAGGATGACTTCATTGCGGCTGTGTCATTACCCATTGGAATGAAGTGCTGCTACATGTTTCAGTATTTTCCAGAAAATAGGTTTGTTACATTATATTATAACATTATAGCGTAAATAGTTAAAAGTTTCAGTGTTCGAATATCAATATTCACAAATAATAGTTTTACAAACTTTTATCTAATATTCAAATTTTGTTGGATGTAGGTTCTGTGTGTTTAACAAGGTAACTGACTAGCAAAGATACACGTATATGTGGCTGACTGAACTTTTTTCGGGTAATAGTATACAACGGGACCTCATCATCTTCTGTGCGCGTGGATACTTCCTACTGTTGCACTACCTATAAAAATGATTTTATTATATTTACAAGTGGTAATAGAACACGCAAGAAACCCAGATCATGCTGTATTCACACTCCAACATGAAGTGTGAATACACCGTGATCTGCGTTTCTTATGTGTTCAATTACCACTTTTACATCAAATAAAATCATTTTTATACGTAGTGCAACAGTAAGAAGCATCCACGTGCACGTGACATGCGATATGTGTTTCAAATGCCCCACATATACTCATACACAACGTACAAGGGCACATTATTATTCTTCGTATACCATATTTAAAAAAAAATTCTAGAAAAACATCTAAGTACAAGGGCCATTTTAAGAATGCAATAAAAATAAGGGAGGGAGTACCAAGCGAAAACGCGCAAAGAATAAGTACAAGGGGCATACTATTGTTAATCACGAGATATAAATCACTGTAAAAGTTAATGCCTACAATGACCTAGTCAGCAACATACAAGTG
Source organism: Thermobia domestica (assembly GCF_964235325.1). Taxonomy (NCBI): domain Eukaryota; kingdom Metazoa; phylum Arthropoda; class Insecta; order Zygentoma; family Lepismatidae; genus Thermobia; species Thermobia domestica. The sequence continues at coordinate 115,267,933 of NC_137462.1, read as the reverse complement.
ATTACCGCCCTCGTGATTAAATTTTAATGAAATATATATCCTCAGAAAAGAATGACTTATTAAGTAGAATAAAACATAATATTAGCAACATTTGAAAGCAGGAATATAAATACAGATAAAAATTGTACGTCTTACTTACATGTGTTCCTACTGCCATGTTATATCTTTCCTCTCAGCGTGCTCCACCTACATTCAGAAAACAAAGCACAAGCGACGTCAATGCTCGCAGAACCATAACAAAAAATGGCAACTCCACGTAGGCGGAACCTCTAGCTAGAACTGCAGGACGTTATACGGCCCACAAGAAAATTCCCGAAAATGCAAATTAGCACTAAGTGAAAGTAAACAAGAAAAAAAGAAACTTCGCGTTGCGTTCAGCTCACAAAAACCTCTACGAAATGACTGCAAACCTTTACGAAACAATCCTTCAAAACCGGTAATCAATCACGGTAGACCTGCTACTACTGCATACAACTCTCAAACAGTTGAAGAGAGTTAGCCGTCGATCATTACAAACATGGAGTACGATCACAAAGGTGAAATACGCAACTTGTTTTTTCCATTCGTACCACCACGAAAGTGAACGACACTCGCTTTTTTACCCCATTTTTAAGTTCCTACATGTTCAGTGAATAATCTGTAAAAGACTGCACTTCGTACGTCCTCGGGAAGTAACGAGGCACTGTCGTATACTATATCCTTTTTTCGTTATATATACATAAATTTAGCAATACTTAATATGTTTGGGATTGAGTATAGCCCGCTACCCCCAGTGATTTTTAACGAATCATAGTGATTGTAACGATTCATGTAAGTTCATAATGAATTGGAATCGCATGTTACAAAGATTTAAGATGTAAATCTTGTGGTAAGGTTTTAGTATAAGTAGTAGTAGTAGTAGTAGTAGTAGTAGTAGTTAGTAGTAATAGTAGTAATAGTAGTAGGAACGGGTTAGAAGCCCCGCAGGGGTTGGTTGGTTTCTGTTCTCGATATAAGTAGTAGTAATGCCTCTTCCAGTTCCGGTGACAAAGAACTGGGGGGAGCGGGCTATATACACAAGCCTATGTTTGTATAAGAGCAGAGTGAAAGATAAGTGTAAATTTAACCAAAGAAAGCTGTGGAACTACAAAATGAGTCCTGTTACACCTTCATGTACAGATTAAGAATAGGTGAACCAATCTAAAATCTTCGTTTAGTTGAATTATACTTTAGTGTCCCTTTCAGTACTGGGATTGAGTATAGCCCGCTCCCCCCAGTGATTTTTAACGAATCATAGTTATTCTAACGGTTCATATTAGTTCATAATGAATCGGAATCACATGTTATAAAGATTTAAGATGTAAATCTTGTGGTAAGCAGGCTTTAGTATAAGTAGTAGTAGCGGTAGTAGTAGTAGTAGTATTAGTAGTAGTAGTAGTAGCAGTAGTGGTAGTAGTAGTAGTAGTAGTAGAAGAAGTAGTGGTGGTAGTTAGTAGCAATCCCACACAGCAATGAAATATTTTCAAAACGTTTTTAAAACGTGTCATCATTTTCCTTCAGAAAATGTATCCTACTTCCCTTAAGGAAATATATTCCATACGTTGTTGAAAACATTTTCCAATTAATACTGAAAATATTCTCGTAACACACTCAAAAACGTTTTAGAAATATTTTATACGCCGTTAAAAAAGTTTTCCAAAAAATGTTTTCCGTACGATTTCCAAACATTACTGAAAATGTATTTGAAACATTTTATACAATGTTAACGGAATGATTTTTAAAATGTTTCGCATGGAATATTTTAAAATTATTTACTAATAACACAGAAAATAATTTGTCAAGAATGAAGAAAATTGTTTTCTAAATATTTTTTAAATGTATTGCGTACATTAGTTGAAATATTTTCTGTAGATTTCTAATTCATTTTTAACAAAGATTAATGATCTGTAAAATAATAATTTTAAAATGTTTTCCATACATAACAAAAAAATATTTCCTGTATATGACAGAAAATATTTAGTGAATATTTCCTGTATATCACAGAAAATATTTAGAGAATATTTTCTGTATACGAGAAAATATTTAGAGAATATTTTCTGTACATGATAGAAAATATTCAGAGAATATAGGGTAGACATATCAAAAACATTTTCAAATTAATTTCCTTGGTGTTCTGTAACAGTAGAAAATGTTTAGAAAATACTAAACTAGTTTCAGATATGAATTTGTGATAAAGAAAATATTTACGAATCATTTTTCAAATAGCAATTGATATGTTTTTGATTTGTTGCTGTATGTAGTTTCAGAACTTACTTAAAATATTTTCCTAACATTTTCTAGTTTTCAGAGAAAAATATTTTAAATTCTTTCTGAATATTTTTCGTCATTACCACAATAACACCTACAGTTTGAAATACATTTTTTTTTTTCAAAACTGAAGGAAATGCATATGAACAGTTTTCCAACTCTTGTGAGTTAAAATATCTGGATTTCATTTATACAAATTCATGGGGTGGTAGAAGTTTGTGTATGCTATAACCGGTTTAGAATACACGGAAACTTCTAGCATCACATAAATTTGTGGAAATAAATTCTAGTATTTTAACTTACAGGTTGAAGAAAGAAATGTATTTCAAAATGTACGTGTTATCGTGGTAATGACGAAAAATATTCAGAATTTAAAATATTCCTCTGCGAAAACAAGGAAATGTTAGAAAAAATATTTTAAGTACGTTCTGAAACTATAATACATACAATATTAAATCAAAAACATATAAATTGCTATTTGAAAAATGAATCGTAAATATTTTCTTTCTTAGCACAAATTCATATCTGAAACTAGTTTAGTATTTTCTAAACATTTTCTACTGTTACAGAACACCAAGGAAATTAATTTGAAAATGTTTTTGATGTGTCTACTTTATATTATCCGAATATTCTGTCATGTACCCGGGATCCCTTAATATTACAAGGCGACAAGACAGGGAACACTGTACAGTATAAGTGGAGAAAAACTAAATCATCTTGGACACAACACATTCTATATCTATGACAATATTCATTGAACAATATGGAGGAACAATAACAATCGGAACAAATCACATGCATTTTGAGAAAAGTATTTATAATGGAACTCCTAAAACATACATTAGTACAATTTGTTACAGAAGTATTAAAATATACGAAACTTACAAACACGTGTATATAATGAGTTTTTCTTTTAAGGAGTCATTATAAAACGTGATCATACCACCACGAAACCATTTTATTGCACCGTGTCTCTCAACATAAGGACGACGTGGACCACTCAGATGTTCACAGGTGGGATGTCTTCATTGTTCTCTTCGTTGTGTTTTACACAACACTAAAATAGCTATTGTAGTGCGTAAAATAAATGACTGAGCACAAGAAAGACACCCCGGGTGTCAACATGTGAGTGGTTCATGTCGTTCTTGTGGTGGGTTCACCGGTGGTTAGATATATATATGATAAATGGAGAAAGTAACTGATTTTATATCATGTAAATATTTAATGTGATATACAATCGATTATTCCCTTGAGTTATCGTATATAATAAGAGAAATTAAACCGTTTATCCTTAAAATTATCTAAATTTCAACATCCTACATTACTTAGATTGCGTAACAAATCGAAAGCCAAATAAAGGAACGAAGGTTTAAAAGACAATACATAAAATAGCATCCTGTACATTTATTGAGAATAATTTCTTAATTTTACATCAAGTATGAATTTGTTGTACACAATACTGAAAACTACATACTTAATGTGAATACATAAACAAAAAGTATATAATAATTTGTCTAGTAATTGAATACCGTATATTAAAATAGTTTGAAATGTATATACACCTCATCAGTGTAATATTAACTAGTGTTATATAACATTTTTAAAAAGCACTTACTTTGTAAGAACAGTCCGAATAGAGTTGCAGCTTATATCCATTTTGTCTTGTCCCCACATCCTAGCATTGTAGTTCAGAAGATGGCAGTACCAATCACCGAAAACCAAGCACCAGAATCATGCGTTTACTTACGTTTCCCTCTCCTTCAACACCCACCCACAATATAAGTTAAACTATTTCTTGGAAAGTTCTCTGCTACCTTCTTCTAAGAATATATTTAACGATACCAAGTAGGTATATTAACATTACTTTAGCATTTGAAGTGTGATTTAACTGCCATACATTAAAACTGAGGACAATATTCATGCAAATTAGCTTAAATGGGTACCATATACATTACACTAAACGAACTATGCCAATAAAAAAAATCACAGTCAATAAGAATTAGATCTTCAGTCTAGATTTTTAAATTGCTGCTATGTTGATGCTATGAATTTTGGGCTCCCCACACCAAATGTCTCTATGCCAAACGTTTTTGGTCGAAGCTGTGAGCAAACCGCAGGCTAATGATCGGATGATGATGACAGCATGCAGGCTGATGATAGTTCAACACTTATAGGAAGAGAGTTCGAAGTACTAGGTGGGACAGAACACTCTTCTTTTTCCTGGGATTCATCCACACTTACGGTCAAATTTAGTACCGTCTATGTAGTATCTATGTGCGGTATACCTTGAAATCATCTCGGTTGATAGCCTCCACAGTGCACTCCTAAAATAAAGCAATTGTTTTAGAATTATAATTTGCAGCATGTGTGGCAAAATTTAAAAACGAAATACATCTCAGAATCAAGGCTAAGTCAAACGAAGCGATATATGGGTATTTTTTTATCTTAATACAGGCTATCAAAAACACTAAAACATTGTTTTCTATACTTTTGGAAGTTGTATACTAAATATCTTAGTAGCTGTCAATCAAATTTGGAACGCTGAATAAGTTGTAGTGTAGATATACAATTGAAGCTATGATCCAAACATAAAATAATGATATTACAAATAAATAAAATTATCTTAGGATGAAAATGGAATCTGTAGACGCATGAGTATCACTGAGTGAAGGAAGGAAAGTACCAGCGTTATGACACCTTCAGCTGGGTTACGAGTTTGACACAGTTCATACACAGAAATCGTTCGGTGGTTTATATTTACTGGTTCGACTTAAAAGATAAAGAAAATTTGCTCGCTTTAAAAGAGTTAAAAGGTAAAAACTTTAAAAAGGTTTAATTTATTGTATTTTTGTTAATGTAAATAAATAATGTAGAAAACTGACACAGAGCTTGCCCGCTGGACTTTGGCGCCCTAATCCAACTGCCATTTATATGCCTGCCATAAAGTAATAAAGATATAAACTTTTTTAAAAAAGTGCAGATTAAAGGTAGTTTAATATTTACATTTTTTAACGATACCTATAAATTAATAAGGTAGAAGTATATGTGGTCCTTCTCACTATGCTTGCTTATATGCCTTATATATATCTTAAAGCCTAGTGATTAATAATACCAGCCCTCTGCTCCTATACCACCCTGTGATACCGGAGCAGGGCGTTTGGACGCAAAGCCATATACCTAAATAGGTTAATCTACTTAAATAGGTTATAATGTATTTCATAACCAGAGATGATTACGTACTAAAAGCCTTAAAAATAGGCACTAATATCACAAAAACTCTTAAAAAATAGCTGCACAAGCTAAAATCAAGAAGTTCAGAAAGGTGAAATTTGATCCAAACTTTCTTTAAAATGCCAACTTCAATCCTCTAAGTTTTCGTTATGTTATAATATGTCCTATGGTAAACAGTCACTGAAAGTCTCAGTTGCAACAAATGCTTAATTTAGTTCTGAAAAATTTTTGTGATGCAGAAAGAAAACATATGGGTCTAATTATTTTTTTTTTTTTTTAGAATGATATATCCTAATTTCAGGAAAATCGGAGACAATGACCTGCAGAATTTCTTTTTCAGCATGAATCTATCATGAGCTAAAATAAAACTTGCTGTAGGCATTCTATAACACCCCAAAGTAAATTTCTGCGAAGTTACCTTTATAATATCTCTAACATAAAGGATATTCATAACTTCATAGCAACTCATAACATTGCATTACTGCTTATTACTATGTATTTGCAACAGAGATACTTCGAAAGGAAACAGTGAAACCAGAAGTAAACAGTGACATCTAATATACGTATTGAATAAGTTATTTTGTCTTATGTTACAATTACCATGACATTATCATTCCATGACGGAATTATGGGCCAAGTCGGTCCTCGTGGCCGAGTGGGCAAGCGCTATATGCTAGTAATGAGAATCTCTTTTCTCATATGGCCTCGCTGCTGAAAGGGACGCTAACTAAAAATTTAAAAAAAATCAATTATGGGCCAAATCCAGCATTATTCTACAATTTCAAAAGTTTCAAAATTCTGTACGGCGAATTCTTTCATCTGCCTGAATATATTTCCTTCTTTTGAGTTGATTTTGAGATTAACGTCCCGTTCAGCAGCGAGGCTATATGAGACATGGACCTACTGATTAACGTAGAATCCGAACCAGACGAGCTCTCGCCGGGAATTTTCTTCTTTTCTTGGGCGGATCTTTTCTCGAAGCATTGCCTCGTACACTAAGTCCTGCTTTTTTTTGTGTCCGAAATGCATCAATAAAGCGCCAAATCGACCAATATCGTTCCTTTACGTTAGATATACTATAAAGTACAGGAGTTATTTTATTTTGGGGTATCACAGGCTGCCTAAAGTAAATTTTATTTGGCCCATTCTTCGTATTTAAATGTATAGTTAGTGCCTATTTTTATCAAAATTTATTATTATAATGTCTCAACTTTCTATTAATACAATAGTCTCCACTATCCGGTCTAATGGGCATATCGAATAACAAAAAAGTGCCTTCCATTTCAATTCAGGTAGAGCATGTACCATCACCATCTCAGATATTGATGAAACGTTTTTTATAGCAACTAGACATGTTTTTAAGAGACCCATATTTTTTGTTTTGTTGAAAAAAATTTTCCCGCCAAGTAATGGGCCATCAAAGACGGGGAGTACAATGTATGAATTGTAAAAGACATGGAAAATGGTCAACTTCGGAGCCCCACCATTCCGCTATGGAGACAGGTAGAGTTATAATTCTTGTTGTGGTATGTGCATAGGGATATAAATAAACTATATTTTATTGTACTTCGGTTTGCGCATGCGTACCTTTTAGTACATAAATTAACAAATGAACGTCAATTTATCTGAAAAGTCGAAGTTTGCGAATTTTTTTCGAGCACTTCCCGTTCGAATTTTAAAATTCTGTTTTCACAGCTGGTAAGAACTAGTTGCCCGCTTTCCGAAAAAAGAAATTGTATCGCTTCTGTATGCAACCGTTTTGACGCAAGAAATTCGAGAAATTGTAAAATTCTCAAGAATCGCCATTTTCTCGAAAACACCATCTTTTAAAATTCTGAAATTTTGTCAGATGGTTTAGCTTTACATGAATTATAAACACACCAAATACCATTCTCGACCAATGCTTCATGAATTAACTACAGCCTTTTGAAGTTAACGAAGTTTCTTTAACTTTGATATCACAGTTAGCAACACTGGAAACAATAAAAATGCAATGATTTGATGATGATTGTAGTTCACATTAATTAAATGAAGAATAAAAGGTTTTCCTGACTGGCTTTTTATTATTTTGATCAAAAAAGCGCTCTGAAATAGTAAAATTATTCCTCCCCCCTTCTCCGTTTTTTTAAAAACGAAGTAATCTGAGATGGGAATTACGATTACGAAACACACAAATTTTAAGTTCACTTACTTAAAATGGTCTTCGGAAGCAAAAGTTCACTAATTTTTTTTTCACATTGACCAATCATTTAATTGCTTGGTGTCCTCTTCGCTAATAGCAGTAGTACACTCACAACTCGTCCAGAGGTGGATCCGAGGAGTCGATCGCTCTCCCAGAAGTAACTTTCTTATTTTATATATAAATAAAACCCATTCCAGAGTTTGGAGCTCTTAAAAGTAGCTCTAAGTAGCAGTATTACATCCCCCCCCCCAGAAGTTCGTCCTGGATCCGCTCCTGCGTAGCACATTGTCGATAATCACAAAACACTTATTTTCACTTCTCTTATGCTTTCTGGAAACCTGTACCCTACTGAAAGTCCATGTGAAAGCATAAACAGCACTTCAACTGTACGTAATTCATGATTTATTCATAATTCTGCTACGCATCACTGGTTATCATAAGTATATGCAAGGGCGCCGATCCTGGGGGGGGGAACGGAGCCCCCAAAGCTGATGTGGGCCCCCTATTGTATTTATGAATATACAATATTTGACCTAATTTGAATGCAATTTGTCTTAAAATCCTCATATATATATACCTTCTGCATCTCAATCCCCCCCCTCAATCTACAGAGAAATCGGCGCCTTTGAGCATATGTATGTAACAAAAGTTCCTTTTTGCAGACTTCTTAAATCTACACTTTGAATTGCAGAAGCTCGATTTTGGGGGTAGCACGAAGTTAGTTTATGGTGACCCGTTACTGCCATAAAAACTTCGCCATTTTCCAAAAGCCAAAGGTGACTTCGTTGAATACCAGTTACCGGTCACATACTTTCCCATTCTTGATTTTTATTCTTTTTCTTCCGGAAGTTGTCGAATTCAGTTCCAGGCAACAAAACGGGAGTAATACCCGGAGTTTATACTTGCACTATACTCACGAATTCTTCTGCGGTTTTAATACTGTGTACCTGTTTTTGCCAAAGGTTATGCCGCGTTGCCACATTCTTTACAACCCCCTCCCCAATACTGTCGCAGAGATCCTAGCATGGCCGGTTTCACTGCAAAACCACTGCTTTATCGGACCTGTCTGCATCTCGAACATCTAAAAGCGATTTTTTAAAGTGGGATGCAGCACCATCATAAATCACTGACACGGTTTGGGAAATTGTAGACACTTATTTCCACGTATTCGAACCTTTTTCTATAACCTATATTTTAGCTTTTCTTCGAGTATTTTTAGAATCTTGTCTATGGCTATGAGTACATGAGCCGAATCGTGTGATTTGTCATTGCTTATTACAACAAAACTGTCAGTTGTTCAATATTCCGGTGATATAACTGAATTTCACTTTGCAGAATAACAGTCCAGTTTTCAACGAAGTCCACATGAAGTAAAATAGAATTTGTATCTTGAAATTTTAGGGCCGCGGTGGCTCAGTGGTAGAGCGTTCACCTCTGCTGCTTGGGGTATCGGGTTCGATCCCAGCCCCCGCCAAGTGAACTTTGTTGTGGACAAACACCGTGTGCGTCGGTTTTCTCGGGGTTCTCCCGTTTTCTCCCACTTTCTTCATTCCACCATTTCATTCATTACTCATCATCACCGTCTCCTTTAGCCTCACCGGCATAATCGTGGGACGTAAAACTCAAAGATTTTTTTTTTTTTGAAATTTTATACGATGCTTTCGGTAGCAATTAATTCTCTTTGGATTTTCTTGATGTAGTCATGAATTACAAGTCTTACACTTAAACCAGCAATGTACGATACGAAAACGGAAAGTGGCACATTTTTTTTTTTTTTTAACGAGATCATTGTTTTCCTATATGGCGTACGTAACACTTTCATTTTCAGCAGGATCAAAGACTCCACACTTATTCCTTTCATTCCAGGACATTCACTACATTCTTGAAGAAGACAGCTGTCTTTTTCAGCGGATCAAACCACTAAAGGAAATAGATCACTCATGACAGCTTCAATACAGGTTGCACCTTTGATTTGTTGCAATGCAGTAGCAGATAACTTAAAAAAAATGAAATGGAATCTTTAAGTTTTACGTCCCACGGTTATGCCGGTTAGGCTAAAGGAGACGGTGATGATGAGAGATGAGTGAAATGGTGGAATGAAGAAAGTGGGAGGAAACGGGAGAACCCCGAGAAAACCCACGAGCACGATGTTTGTCCACCACAAAGTTCACTTGGCGGGGGCTGGGATCGAACCCGGGACCCCAAGCACCAGAGGTGAACGCTCTACCACTGAGCCACCCCGCCCCCCACAGATAACTTAAAATTTGCACAATACACACACACACTTCCCTAGCAGGTTGCGGACTGACCCACTTTAGTCGAATACTATAAAATTCCGAGTGACCCATTCTTATGCTGAGATTGTTCTGTTTAAAAGAAAGTCCGTAAATTTCTTTGATGGAACGCGTAAGAAATTGTTTGGATTTTTTTAAAAACTTTTTATCCTTTTTCGATCACTGTAATGACATCGCACTTAATTGAGACTTTGTCTGGATCATTCCAAGTCATCTCTGAGGTAATAGTTCAGGCTTTTTATAGATCATCAGAATTTATTGGATGGCCATTTTAAGTAAACTTAAAATTTGTGTGTTTCGTAATCGTAATTTCCATTTCAGATTACTTCGATTTAAGAAAACGGACGAGTAAGGGGGGGCTCATTTTACTATTCCAGAGAGCTTTTTTGATCAAAATAATAAAAAACCAGTCAGGAAAACCTTTTATTCTTCATTTAATTAATGTGAACCACAAACATCATCAAATCATTGCACTTTTATTGTTTCCAGTGTTGCTGACTGTGACATCAAAGTTAACGAAACTTCGCTAACTTCAAAAGGCTGTAGTTAATTCATGAAGCATTGGTCGAGAATGGTATTTGGTGTGTTTATAATTCATGTAAAGCTAAACCATCTGACAAAATTTCAGAATTTTAAAAGATGGTGTTTTCGAGAAAATGGCGCTCAAAAATGGCGATTCTTGAGAATTTTACAATTTCTCGAATTTTTTGCGACAAAACGGTTGTACACAGTAGCAATACAATTTTATTTTTCGGAAAGCTGGTAACTAGTTCTTACCAACCGTGAAAACAGAATTTTGAAATTCGAACGGGAAGTGCTCGAAAAAAATTCGCAAATTCGACTTTTCAGATAAATTAACGTTCATTTGTTAATTTATGTACAAAAAGGTACGCTTGCGCAAACCGAAGTACAATAAAATATAGTTTATTTATATCCCTATGCACATACCACAACAATAATTATAACTCTACCTGTCTCCATAGCGGAATGGTGGGGCTTCGAAGTTGACCATTTTCCATGTCTTTTACAATTCATAAATTGTACTCCCCGTCTTTGATGGCCCATTACTTGGCGGGAAATTTTTTTTCGACAAAACAAAAAAATATGGGTCTCTTAAAAACATGTCTAGTTGCTATAAAAAAAAGTTTCAACAATATCTGAGATGGTGATGGTACATGCTCTGCCTGAATTGAGATGGAAGGCACCACATATAAGCTCTAAGACAGCCTTTCCCAACCCGGAGTCCGCAAGCCAATCTGAGAAAGGCACACACATACACAGTGATGAGAAATACACCATTTTAAGTTAATCATCGAATTAATAATGACAAGTCAAACTCTAAAAGGGTGCTACGAAACTTAATGCCGTTTGTCACGACATACCGTTGTAAATCAACGTTTTCTGCTCTTTCTCATCTGAAGAATAAGAACAGGATCAGACTTGATGAAAAATGAAATGAAATGAAATCTTTAAGTTTTACAACCCACGGTTATGCCGGTTAGGCTAAAGGAGACGGTGATGATGGTAAATGAGTGAAATGGTGGAATGAACAAAGTGGGAGGACCCCGAGAAAACCCACGTGCAAGATGTTTGCCCAATACGAAGTCCACACGGTGCGAGCTGGGTTCGAACCAGGGACCCCAAGCGCCGGAGGTGAACGCTCTACCACTGAGCCACCGCGACCCCCGGATTAGACTTGATGTTGATGCGGATCGTGACTTAAAAGTTTCTTTTTTTGATCCTGACATTTCCAAGTTAGTGGCTGAAAGATAACAACACTCATCACATTAATGAAGTTGTGTATCTCGGTGAGTCATACAGGTTAATTTGTGTCAGGTTAATTTGTTGAAGTTAATACATTTTATATTCTTCCAGAAAAAAATACGTTTTTCTATACTGGACGGGTAGGCTATTGTGGTTTTGCGTTGTTTACGTACTGGATTTATATGTAACATCTTAGTCAAGATATCCGGCCTGAGATTTGAAACCAAGGACCACCTGATTACGCGGTTGGCATCATACAACTCTAACATGATTATACCACTGTAAAGAAAAACAAACACACCCATATATGCACTAACATGGGAAAAAATATAAACACTAACCGTATATTATTGCAAGGAGTTCTTCACATGCATTGTAGACTCTGCTCTAGGATATCAAGGGTTGCGGTGGCTCAGTGATACAGCGTTCACTTCTGGTGCATAGGGTCCTAGGTTCGATCCCAGCTAACGGTATATAAACTCTGTGGTGAACAAACACTGTCTGCGTGGATTTTCTCGGGGTTTTCCTGTTTCCTCCCACTGTCTTCATTTCACGCTTTCGGTCATTTCTCGTCATCGTCTCCTCTAGCCTAGCCGGAATAATCATGGGACGAAAAATTTTCACGATATCAAATAAAGAATATATCAATTAAATAAATTTCCGGTATATCACATTACAATTGTTAGCATATATAGGGAGCAAATTTTTACTTTGATTCGGACAGTGACTGCAACCAATTCTACTGACCCGGCTCCCGGAGCAGTTTAGGAATCACAGTGAAGTTGCTTCACCAGGTCGTGATGTAAGGTCATGTGGTATCATCATGAGGTAAAAGTGGAATAAAACGAGCCCTGCGGGACTTCTAACCCAATTTGCTCGCTGACGCTCGCTCAGCTACGTTTCGTTGCGTAAGTAAATCACTTTTTTATTAAATTTGTGTTTGCAAACTGGAGCACCAAAGGCATGAACAATTCCAACAAGTGACTGGGGCACAAAACATTTCCAGGAAGTGACTGAACCTATAAGAACCGATTGAAGTTACTGTCTGACTCAAAGTAAAATCTTGCCTAATGAGTATACTCGAGCAGACGGCTCTAATAAATTTTGAGATTTCTTGTAGCCTATTTTCGGGTTAGGTAAGAGTTCACTAAATGAGGAGCTCCATTAGTACTAGCAGATTGACTTACGGAGGGCTCATTATAAATACAGTGTGAACGTATGTCATAAAAAGTACAGTTCATAAAACACGAACCAACTTGTGCTATATGGACACTAAAAACCATAAATGCTATCTAACCGAGTCAGGGCAGGAGTGAAGCAGGGGGCAAGCGTTAGCGAGGGGGTGAGTCCGTAGAGAGCAGAAGATACTGGAAGAGCACACTTACACATACAATACTTTCACTATCACTCAAAATTCATTTCAATATACTGTGCATTGACGATAATTACTTATATACACACTCGCATCACTTCACGTGAAATGTTTCACATACTAGTTTACCTTTAAATTTTTGGTTTGCTAGAACCGTCTGCACGAGTGAACTTTATGTCGGCTCTTTGTGGCCCAACATTTTTGGTAAAAATTGGCTAATTTTGGTTAGGTCACGTTAGTTTAGCTTAATTTAAGCCAGGTCTAGTTTGGTATTACGTAAGTTTGTACAAATAGAAAATTTATAGGTAAAATACGATGTGAAACTTTTTTTTTGTGAAGTAATGACCGTGTAAATATAACCAATTACTGTCAGTGCACAGCATATTGCAATGAATGTTGAGTAACAGTGGAAGCATTGTATGTGTTAGTTAGTGTGCTCTTACACTATCTTCGTTTATGCGCATAACCCCCATCGCTGACGCGCCTGCTCCCTACGGACGCCCCTCTTGTCGCTCGGGTTTCTGTGCTGCACTCCTGCCCTCACTCAGTTAGGTAGCATTCGTGCTTTTCAGTGGCCACACAAAAAAACTGGTTCGTGTTTTATGCACCGTAGTTTTTATGCCCTACGTCCACACTGTACTGGTACTGACCTCTCCTGATGTCAATCTGCAAGTAGTAATGGAGCTCCTCATTTAGTGCATGCTGTTAATAGAATACAAAGCTCTACGATAACCTGAAAATGGAAGAAATGTGTTAAAATTTCGTACAACCGATTCCTCGAGTAATGCCATTAATCTTCCCAAAAGACCAACTCTTCACTTTGTCCAACGTCACCCACTTTCAATTGTTTGCGTGTGGATGACAGTTTAATAGTAGTAGTAGAATGTTTATTGTCAGTAAACAACGTTTTTATTATTATTATTTCGGAACACCTCAGCATTGCGTTTCTATTGTATGCAGCACTTCACAAATTTTTCACACATCAATTACCCATCCTAAGCACGAACTCATTTCTCCTGTAAACAATGTTTTTTTAACCTACTTTTGGTTCCAAAAACCCGATATTACCCGTCAATAAAAACAGTGGATCTTACCTTCGATGTCTTCTTTATTTTCATAGGTTGGTCAGTTCTCTCCAGTCACAAACAGTTCAAAAATAGCCGAATTTACCACACAAACCTATACTTTAAAGTTCATCCCACCACTACGACATTCATTTGTTTTCAAAACTCGCTCTGAATTCAGTGATGCCAGTTTTGTAACAGCGAAATTCCCGTCCGAAACCATAAATTTCCCGATTACATACAATATTTACCGTCAAGTTCAGTAGATATACCACAATATCTATAGCAGGCCAAAATTAAAATAAATAAATAAATAAATAAAATAGAATGTACACCATTTTTACGAACAATATGGTTTTTTTGTTTTGGAAGGGATGTTATGTTCAGCAAAGCAACACTTAATTAAATTGTATTAGCCTTAACACGATTCTGGTGTTGCTTGCACACCGCTTGTTCCTTGACACAAAAATAAATAAATAATTATTTAAAATGTTTAAAAATGCAGCGATAAGTAGGGTATTTTCCAATAGTTTACATTAGCTTGATGTTTCAAGTCTTTTTTTTGTTTGTAATGTTCACTTTTACCCAGGGATAAAGTAGATCTCAGAAGGTAGGGGGACACATTACGTAAAGCCGTCTCCTGTACCTATCTTTTCCCATTGTAATTTTTAGAAGCGTGCGATGCCACAGATATTTTCTGGAAGTGAGGAGACGACATCCACCTGCGTTCCCCCTCACTTTTAGCTCTGCTTTTACCCAGGGGTAAAAGTGGATCTGAAAAGGTAGGGGGACGGTAGCGGCATGACGTCACGCCGTTTCCCCTGCCTATCTTTGCCCATTGTAATTTTTTTTAGGAATTGAGGGGACGCCGTATATATTTTTTCGAGGTGGGGGGACGGCGTCAACCCCCATTCCCGCACTTTTATCCCTGTTTTTACCAAGAAAGCTCAATATTGCAGGCTAGGTTGTTGTACGCCTAGAAAAGTTGAGAATGCAAGAATTTCCCGTTTTCAGCCTATTTAAAAAAATCTCCGCAAAGAATTTCCCGTTTTCAGCCTATTTAAAAAAAATCTCCGCATTTCCGTCAGTGCTCAGAATTTTACGTTTTACGGGAATTTTCCCGCCAACTGGTATCACTGACTGAAGTTGAAATACTTGCTCCCTGGAGCTGCAAACTACATGTAATAGAATTAAGTGTAAAAAACATCCACATGTATCTTAACATCGTCATTTTTGTTATCATTATTTAACATAACAAATGACGTTATATTTCTTTGCCTGATGTAATTTCTTGACCAACATTTGACGTTGTTATGACGTAAGTGTGCTACTAAGGCCGAGTTCGATTCCTAGCGGGAGACAATTTAGTTAGGATTCCACGTTAATCAGTAGGTTTCTTTAAGAAAATTTCCCTCGAGTGACAAAATTTTTCCTTTTCTTATGAATTTTCCCTGGTTTTTGAGTGTCCAATACCTATGACAGAAATTATGTAGTAAGATTAATTTAGCTATATTAAAGGAACTACGAACCGCATTTGTTTTATTCATTTGCTTTTTGCTTCTATTTTTTCGTGTATTTTTCACGCATTTTTAAAAAAAATATACACCGAAATACACCAAGCCAACAAAATGAAATGAAATCTTTCGGTTTAACGTCCCACGCATATGCCTTTAGGCTGAGAGAGACGAGGATTAAAGCAAGTGAACGTTAATAGAAGAATTGGTGGAATGAGAAAGTAGAACAAAACGAGGGTACCCCGAGAGAACCCACGGGTACGATGTTGTTTACAACAAGCTTACTTGGCTGAAGATGTAAAAAGGGACCCCACGAACCAGAGATAAGCGCTCTACCACTGTGAAACCGTGACCCCCCCTCCATTCAGCCAACAATGGTTGCAAATTATGCTACTTTCAGCACACAAAATCTATATCTATTGTATTGGTTTACTTCTGAAGAACAAAGAAAAATTTAAACATTGATATTTGAGAATTTCCCTGGATTGTTCACGTTTTATCGAACATTTAAATTTTTGTTAAATTTACCTATGAAATTTCCCTAGATTAGGAAAATTTCACTCAAACTACGAACACTGGTCAGTAGGTCCATGTCCCGCTCCCAAAAGGAACGTTAAACTCAATATTAACTCAACAATATATATATATATATATATATATATATATATATATATATATATATATATATATATATGTGTGTGTGTGTGTGTGTGGGAGTGTGTGGTTATGTGAATTTCCTCGCGTCTGTATGGTTAGCACATACGCCTTGAGCGCGGGAGACCATGGTTCGATTTCCGCTGGGAGCTCATTTAGTTGTTATCCCACATTAAACTCTAGATCCATGTCTCAAATCAGCACACATATATATTATATATATCTTTGGTACACTTATCTTCTGATTCGTCGAAAATTTCGGAACACAGTGTCCCGCAGACCAAAAAGTGAGTAGCAAGGGTACAGAGAAAACTAGTCATGGAAATTTAAGCTTTTCAGGCTATGTTAATCCTTACAAATAATGAAACTAGCTTGACCAAGTTACAATGGAAGAAATGCAATCACCTGCAATACCTTGATAGCAGAAAATATTCTCCAGGTATTATTATCCCCCTCTCCTGCAGAATGAAAGCACTGACGAAAACGCAATATTATTTACATATAACTACAACCTTAAACATTAACTAACTCTATAGCCTATGGAACCCGGAGGTTCAATGGCGCGTTCACAAAAGCTCTACACTGACTTCTATCCTTAGTCAATTGGATCCAGTTTCTACTTTGTATTCCTATCTCTGCGAGATCCATCTTAATATTGTCCTCCCATCTGTGGCTAGGTCTTCCTAATGGTCGTTTTCCGAGTGGTCCTCAAGTCAAGACTTTGAAAACGTTTCAACTTTCTTCCATTCTAGCTACACGACCTGCTTACCTAAGCCTTCTAGACTTGACGACCCTAACAATGTTGGGTAAACCGTGTAAATTACGTAGTTCCTCGTTATGAAGTTTCCGCCATTCCCCATTCCCGTTCCTCTTGGGTCCAAATATTCGTCTCAGGATCTTGTTCTCAAATACTTTTAGTCTATGTTCTTCCCTCAGGGTAAGCGACCATGTTTCGCAACTATACAGAACAAAGGCAAGATTATCGTTTTATATATTTTAAGCTTCAAATTCCTCGACAGAATTCGCGACGACAAGAGATTTTGAACCGAATAGTAACACGAATTTCCTGCTTTTAGTCGACATTTAATTTCTTCGTGAATATGATTTTCGTCTGTTAATATTGATCCTAAATATTTGAAAGTATCCACTTTATCAAAAGTATTATTTAATATTTTAACGCCTCCACAATTTGCCGTATTACGGTCCCGACGCACTTCCATGTATTTAGTTTTCTCTGTATTTACTTCTAAACCCATGTCCCTGCAAGCATTTAATAAGATCTCTGCATTTATTTTTACTGTTCTCCTATCACCCCATATTAAAGTTACATCATCAGCATATGCCATAACCTGGTGAATACCGTTCAACTCTAGGCCCTGGTTGCTATCTTTGATTTTCCTTATGGCGTATTCCAGCATAAAGTTAAATAATAATGGCGACAACGCATCTCCTTGTTTCAGGCCATTTTCGACGTGAAAGCTCGTGTACAAAAATTTTCCTACCCGGACTTTACTTTGGGATTCACTTAAACATATCTTAATTAATCTAATTAGCTTTCTCGGTATTCCAAGTTCTGTAAGAACGTTGTATAATGTTTCTCTCCTAACCGAGTCGTAAGCCTTTCTAAAATCAATAAATAGTTGATGTACCGGGCTATTGTATTCCCACTTTCTTTCGAGTATTTGGCGAATGGTAAATATTTGGTCGATAGTTGATCGATTTCATCTAAATCCGCACTGATAATCTCCAATAATTTCATCTGCGTATGGGGTCTATCTTGGTAATAGAATATTTGAAAAGATTTTATAGGATGTTGACAGAAGAGAAATGCCTCGATAATTATTACAGTCAGTTTTGTCGCCTTTCTTGTTAATTGGAACAATGTAACTACAACTTTACTTTGTGTAATATACCAAACAGTGGCGGTTAGAATCCAGTCTTTCTTTCTTTCAGAGATCCTTCCGAGGGTTCGCTTCCATCTCCCCCTCCCCCAAGAACTAAAATAAATAACAATTGCGATTACTTTTTATTTTTGCACAGGGGACGCAGTTAAAGTCCCAGTTCAGCACCTTCACACTTAGATTTTGCCCCTGGAAGAAATTTTCTGGAAGAAAACCTATTACCATTGTTTCTTGGTTTCTCATGTGATCTCACATGCATAAACAAAGTATAAGAGTGTAGAACTTCATATGCCAGAGTTAATGGAAATTTTCTCCTGAAATCAGGAATTCTTACACGGATAAAATTAAAGGATGGGACATGTTTAGAGGGCTTGCTCGTGACATCTAACTATAGTTCTCAACAAATGTGTTACAAATGAAGATGTCTGACTTGCCTCTATTTTCTGGTACTTACGTTTTATTTATTTTATGTCCCTCAAATTCATTGGGAAGCAAGTAAAGACTGTGCCTGTGTGCGTGACAAAACATAGATGACACCGGATAATTATTTCTTCACTTCCTTGAAAAAACTACAAATTTACTCCATCTCATATCTGCTAACAAAAGGAGGTAGCAGACCAAAGATAGCCGCTGTTTATTAAAGGTCGTTACCTAGCAGAGCATTCATTCAGTCAAAGGGGAAAGAAGAATAATTGGAAGTTTCTATATTCGTTCGAACTGCAATATACAATTATTTTAAGAACCATTTCCTTGCTATTTGTCTGCATCAGGAAGGAAACGCCATAAAAATCATTAGAATCTGCAGATTTACCCGAAGTACATACTAGATCACTAGTTCAATAGCAAATCACTAAATCTATGACGAAATTACTAAATGTGGCATATATATTAGAGACATGCAAGAGCGAAGTTTTCGCCCCAAGCCTAATCTGGCTCGAATGTAGCTAGGCCCGGCCCAGCCCAACCCAGGCTCGGGAAAATTTTGGAAATTTTTGGCCCAAGCCAGACCCGGAACAAATTAATAGTGGAGCCAACCCGCCCAAGTCCGGTCACTAGGGAGAACAGTTAATTCTCTATATAGCAAAAGTGGAGGCGCTGAGCAATACCAACTGTAAAAGTTGCATTGTTTTTAATACCTTTCAGTCTTCATTTTTTTTTTTTTTTTTTTTTGCAATTATCACTTAACTAAAGTCAATAATTATTAAAGAACTGCAAATAATCGTCCGAGCCCGGCCCTACCTGAAACGCAGGCCCGCCCAAGCCCGGCCTGGGCTAAGGAAACAGCATAGCTGGACTTCCCAAGCCCGACTCCAGAAACATTTCCCGTAAAATTCATTTTAGGCACAACAAGGTATATTACTTCTATGTAACTGAAGCATATATTGTGAGAATAATGTGAAAGTATTTCTTTGATATATCAGAAAATATTATTAGCTAAAAGCACAAACTATATTTCAAAAACGCGATGGTAAACAGTTTCTATTCATTAGACCCTATTAATATGTTTTAAATGTTTAAATTAAACATTAGATAAAATATTCTGAAAATAATTCTAAAATAATGTATGAAAATATTTCATTTAAGTTACAGGAGAAGGTAATAAATACATTTGCATACAAAAATAATAGGCGTTTTAAAAACATTTCTGGAAAATATTTCTAATATTACGAACGAATTTATTTTTAAAATACTCGAAACATTTTAAAAATTGTATTTCATACGTTTTCTCGTAACAATAAAAAAGATTGCAAATACTGCGTTGGGAAATATTTATAAAATATATGGAATACATTTCCTATTCTGTTTTCTATATCATGTATGTAAAACATTTTTAGTATTACTTCGAAAACATTTTCTCTCTCAACATTGAAAACATTACATTACATTCAACACAATATTTCTAGTACAATTTGTGGAAATTTCCTTACATTATTTTTTCCATAAGTAGAAGCTTTGCTTTGTTATAATTAAGTATAAACTAATTATTTGCTGAGCAAAACTATATATTTTCATTAAAATTCAACATGTGTTACAGTTTCGCCAACTAACTCTTTCGCTTCATCAGACACTATGTTATACAATATAACTGTACAATCGTATATACAGTTTTGCTCAGCAAATGATTAGTTTATACATTATTTTGCTTCTAATTTTCTAAAAAATATACTTCCTTTACTTCATAAAATGTTTTCTAAACATTTCTTTAAAAAATATTTCCGGTAAATATTTGGGATATTTCTCAGATATAACGAGGAATATATTTTCTCCAGTAACGGAAGAGTATATTCTGAAAACAATGTAAAAATGTTTCTATAATATATCAGAAAATCTTGGTAACTAAAAACACAAAATATTTTCCAAAACATAACGGAAAACATTTTCTATTCATTTTTAATGTGTTTAATTTTCCCTGTTTTGAAGTTTCATATTCAAAATTTGATAGAATATTCTGGAAATAATATTAAAATATTGTACGAAAATATTTTATTTAAGTTATAAGAGAAGATTACCAAAATATTTTTGTAAAAATCAGGTAAACCTTTTTAAAACATTTCTGAAAAATATTTCTTATACCACGAAAGAATTTATTTTTAAAATATTCTAAACCTTTTTAAAAATATATATTTAATATGTTTTCTCGTAAAAATAGAAAATATTGCAAATAACGTATTAGAAAACATTTTTTAAATATATGGAATATATTTCGTTTAATTGTTTTCCGTATCATATATGGAAAACATTTTTAGTATCATTTCGAAAACATTTCCCTTCTCAACAGTGAAAACATATTACATTGCATCCAAAACAACATTTCTAATATATTTTGTGAATATTTTCCTGGATTTACTTTCCGGCTAGCATTCTCAAAATGTACTCTCGGTAATTTCTAAAATGTTTTACAAACATTTTTGGGAAAATATTTTCGGGAAATATTCTGAATACATTGGGGAAACCAGCATGGAAATCTCCAGAGAATGAAAACCTTTTGGAAACCAAGGAAAATATTTTCTTTTGATTGAGGAAATATTCCTTGCTGTGTGGGATACTACTACTACTAGTAGTAGTAGTAGGAACGGGTTAGAAGCCCCGCAGGGGTTGGTTGGGTTCTGTTCTCGATATAAGTAGTAGTAGTAGTAGAAGTAGTAGTAATAGTAGTAGTAGTAGTAGTAGTAGTATTAGTAATAGCAGTAGTAGTAGTAGTAGTGACTCTTCCAGTTCCGGTGACAAAGAACTGGGGGGAGCGGGCTATACAGAAGCCATCTTGTGATAAGGAAGCTTTAGTATAAGTAGTAGTAGTAGCGGTAGTAGTAATAGTAGTAGTAGTAGTAGTGGTAGTAGTAGTAGTAGTATTTAATAGCAATAGTAGTAGTAGTACTAGTAGTAGGAACGGGTTAGAAGTTCCGCAGGGGTTGGTTAGGTTCTGTTCTCTATATAAGTACAATAGAAGTAGTAGAAGTAGTACTACTATTACCGGTAATAGTAGTAGTAGTAGTAATAGTAGTAGTAGTGATATTAATAATAATAGTAGTAGTAGTAGTGTAGTAGTAGTAGTGACTCTACCAGTTCCGGTGACAAAGAACTGGGGGGAGCGGGCTATACACAAACCCATTACTGAAACTATATGAGATTCAGACCTTCAATTTAAGGTGGAATTTGAACCAACGTGCGTTTATATTTCAATGTACTTCCTGGAAGATTAGGATTCGATTTCAGGCGGGAGCTCATGTGGTTTGGATTCCACGTTAATCAATATGTCAACGTTTCATGTAGCCTCGCTGCTGCACGGGAGTTAAGCAGAAAATCAACTCAACTCATTGAATGTATTTTACTTCTATCGCAAGTCGAACCGAGGAACATGTGCACTAAAGGTGTGCATGTGAGCCATTTGACCAGAGAAGAAGGCATATAAAAAGTAATTACATATATACCCTGCGTTTGATTAAACTGTATTGTTAGTACCTTGAGAAGTTGCATTTTATAACGGCAAGTTTGAATTGGGAGCACAATTATTATTGCTGCAAATGCATTTTCTGGGCAAAATGACTCATATTGTCTAGAATAGGGATGGCCACAAAGTTCCGGTTCCGCGAGGAACCGGTTCTCGGAGATCCGGTTTTCAGAACCGGTTCTCGGAGATCCGGTTTTCAGAACCGGTTCCGGACATGGATCCGAAAGCCTGGTTCTAGAACCGGATCTTAGGAACCGGTTCCAGACCTGGATCCGAAAACCCGGTTCCAGAACTGGATCTTAGGAACCGGTTCCAGACCTGGATCCAAAAACCCGGTTCCAGAACCGGATCTTGGGAACGGGCTTCAGATCTGGATCTGAAAACCCGGTTCCAGACCTTGATTCGAAAGCCCCCAAAGACCCGTAAAACCCCCAAAGGAGGCACAGAGTTCACCTTCAAAACACTGCAAAGAGGACCATGCGCTTGTGCCCTCCCCGCCCAGACCCGCTTGTGCCCCCACAAAAAAATTTTGGTCGACCAGTGGGTGTTTAGCCAAATGAGTTGGCCAGTTTGCCTATTTAGCCAATGAGTTTGCCAGTTACCCAGTTTATTTAGCCAAATATAACAAGCGGCCGCCTGCCTGTCAAAAAATGAAATGAAATCTTTGAGTTTTACGTCCCACGGTTATGCTAGTTAGGCTAAAGGAGACGGTGATGATGAGTAATGAATGTAATGGTGGAATGAAGAAAGTGGGAGGAAACGGGAGAACCCCAAGGAAACCACGCACACGGTGTTTGTCCATCACAAAGGCGCCTGCCTGTCGATTCCATCATTTCATCTAGCACACTGTTCACAGCCTGCCAGCAGCTCGGGTTTAGCGTAGGGATGGTCACAAATTTTCGGTTCCACGGAACCGGTTCTTGAAGATCTGATTTTCAGAACCGGTTCCGACCTGGATTTAAAGAACCGGTTCCGGACCTGGATCCGAAGAACCGGTTCCAGACTTGGAACCGAAAAACCGGTTCCGGAACCGGATCTGTTCAGACCCGAAAACCGGTTCCGCCAGGAACCGGTTCTGGCCATCCGTAGTCTAGAAGCAATCGTACTGCTGGAGTGTTGCAAATTAGCATATGGAAATTAGAGGTAATATACTATTTAGGCCTATATGCCCCGGGCGCCGGATTGGAAAGTCGCAAAATTGGGCAAATATTTGGGACAGTGGTTTGGTTTGATTGGTCAGGGAGGATCTAAGGCGAGTTCTTGCCCCGGGAGTCAACTAGCGTATTTCAGTCGCTGCGTGGCTTGTACACGTGATTCTAGCCGCGGGTTGTGAACTTCCGCTCTCTTGTCGAAACACCTATTTGTTACACACACAATAATATTATCATTCTATCACCGGTGTGAACATTACAGCCTTCAGCTCATTTCTTTTTCAACACTCGTTATATATAATTTACGCATATGTCATACCTGCAAGGTAAGGGGAACCGAAGAATTTCAGCAATCAAAAGTCATTCCCTAAGACAGAAGACGTTCTGTTTCTCTCTGAGCGTTATTTATCTTCAAATATGACCTAGTACTGAAAGAGTACATGGAACATAATACCGGTACCTATAATGGTTATATGACAGTACTGTCAAGAAGTGAGAGAATTGTTGCTTTAGCTTGGTACTAATGGAGGTTACGTGAAATGCAAAAAGTTGATTTAAAAAAAGTGTGCAAAAACAAGTACAGATAGAACTAATGCTTACAAATTAGGTTAGATAAACTTATGTATTTTAAACAAAATTTAGTGTAAATAACGCATGTTCTCTGACAGGAGTCCTAAGTCTTCGTGTTATTTGTTAGGGATCGGGCTTTGCATGTTTCCAGCTAGTTCACGGAAACAATTCACTCGTTCAAGCAACTTAATGAAGAAATATAACTACTACTTAATTAATTAGAAACGAATTTTGTTTTAAAAAAACATAGTATTCATCAGGCTTTGAAAAACAAAATCCACATGAGTCCTTGTGGGTATTTTTGGTTTAAATTGATTTTGTGAAAGTTTCTTTGCGACAGTAATGTTAAAATGTGAATCTGTAATATCATATACAATAACTTGTTTCGGGGAATGAGTGGTTCAGTAGTAGATCTCTCACCTGTAGCGCATGGAGTATTTGGCTCGATCCAGCCCAGCCAAATGGACTTTGCAGTGGACAAACATCATGCTTATGGCTTTTCTCGGTAATCTCCCGTTTTGTCATTCCACTATCATCCACCGTCTCTTTTAGCCTTGATGGATAATTATGCAACATTAAATTGAAAAAGATCTTCAGCTCACGAGCTGGAGTAGTAGGTAGCGAACGCACTTTTGTTGCACCGCTAGGAGTTCTTGGTCAGATTCCTGGTTGTTTGGATTCAAGAACTATCAGTTCACGTCTGATATAATTTTAGTGCTAGAAAAAGAACTGAAACTTCAACAAATAAATGCAAGACTGTTTTCTGTTTACTGATAGAAGAGGCTTCAAGATGCTGGTGATGTGTTAGGGGAAACTTTTATGAAGAGCAATAGAATAGCAGTGTGCAGCGTTCTGAACAGACAGTGATAGTGTAAAATAGTTAGCCTCTTATTTCCAATGAGGCCAAATTGTTGGTGTAACGAAAGTGCTATATGTGTTGAATGTATTGTGAGGATCAGTGCCTAAGATTATTACTGCCAACAAAACTCACGGCAAAAACACGTTAGCGAAAAAGAACAGAGGTTGGAATGAAGCCCCCTGTTTCAGTGAATTGTTTCAGTGTTACAGGCACTGCCGAACATTAAAGCTGATTGTCACTTAGAACTGTCGTTCGACTGTGATGAAAGTGACCCAAGGCTGTGAGCACAAGTTCTCACAGCCTATGTCGAAATCATTCCGCCCCGAATTGCATGATAGGGACATAATGTGTTTGTTGCACAACTGAAACTGTTGATAAGGGACCATAAAGCTTTAGCACACGCCTATGTTGACGCGAATATGCAGCATTGACTGCTGATGTCTGGAAACGTGTGATATGGTTGGATGAGTCTTTGTTCATTATATTTCAAATCACGATCGTGTTTATGTGGTCAGACAACAGAGAAGCGTATAATATGCAGTGTCTCCACCCAACCATGAAACATGGTGGACACTTTGTGACCATGTGAGAGGCAATATCTTGGCTTTTATGGGGTTCTATGTTGACGCTTACCGGTCTCACCCTTGCTGTGATTATGATCCGATTTTGGGGGACCGTTTGTATCCTATGCGCGGGATGGTGTTTCCGGTCAATTATGCCATATTCCAGGATGATAATGCGCCCATTCATATAGCTGAAGCTGTTGTGTCGTGATTTGAGGAACATGTAGATGAAATTGAACAATGCCCCTGGCCCGCCGAATAATGGATTAATACCGTCCGACGTAGAGAGAACTACACGCAGAATGATGCAGTATTCCACTCTTGCTAATCACCTCATCTATGACTCCATTAAGTCACATCAGAGCTGTTCTAAGGGCGAAAAGTAGTGCAGCCCTTGTAGTATATAAAAAAATAATATAAACTTTTTATATAAATATATACGCCACTACTAAGTAGTATCTTTAATACTACTTTGGCACAAAAATCTTTTAATTTCTTTTTATTTTCCAGTCTTCCTCAAACTGAGCTGTTAAATCAATATACTACACAAATGAAAAAACAGAATAAAGGATTAAGTTTAATTATTCCTTCTTCACTGGCTCCTTTCAAAAAACTTAATTGTCTAGGGTATGATTAATATTATTTTTATTACATCCGGGCACAGGGAAATTTTTTTTTAAAGAACGAAACATTACTTAGGCTTTTATAATATTTTATTCGTAGACTAGATATGCGCAAAAAGTGAAAATTTTTCTATGAGAAGAAGAAAAAGAGTTCTCTTTCAGGACTCTAAAAACTTTACTTGTGAGGGATCGAACTCGGAACCCATTACTCCCTACTTAGATATGAATACATGCTAGTTTATGCTTTAATTTATAAGGGTCCTGTGGCATAAGTTTTTCTGCCCTCTCTAACGGAACAGCTCCATTCTGCCTTTAAAAGCAATTCCTTGAATCAAAGAAAATGCTTGGCCTATCTACACAGGTCTCCAGAACTTTAGAGAACCTGCGAAAAGGAAATCCTGTTTGAATAATAATACAAGGTGAAAGGTTAAGTTAAGGTAAGAAATAAGTTTCTCTCATGAGACTATAAACTGGCCCGTGCAGTGGACCTTGCCCTAACCAAGTCTCTCTCTTTGAGACAATAAACTGGCCACCAAAACTAGGCCTTGCCCTAAATAAGGTCTCGCTCTAAAAGACCAGAAACTTATCTCTTTTTCAAGAGATAATCACTAACACAGGATTAGGATTAGGGAATCAAAAAGAAAAACAATAAACTTTAACTTAAGAAACAACGTTCTCATTCCAGAGGGGACTCGAACCCAAAACCATTTGAGCTCGAAATTAGAATTTTTAAAAAGACCTATCCAAGAGATTAAAACGTATCTCAAAATATAAAAACCTATTTAATAGATATCCCCACGTCCTCGGTGTGATTAAAATTTAACCTATTAAACAAAAAAAAGAATTCTCCCCAGAAAACTATTCTTAAGTTATTTGCAAAAGAAAAACCTATTCCCTACCCTTGGTCATTCTTTGAGACCATCCTAACCTGCCAGCCTTAAACAGCATAGCTAAAAAAAATTGGTTGATCCAACAGACATTAGGACCGTTGGTCGAACGTAACCATGTGGTCCAGAGTGTCAGAAGAACGCCTACCAAGCGAAGCAGCTCGGTATATATACGATTCGGCTCACACGTGGCAGCATCCAAAAACGAAAAGATCTCTAGCTAAAATAAAGAAAGTTCGTTGAAAATTTGAAAAAACCGACGCTACCAACCTCACCCCATGAAGTTCTAACAGTTAACAAGCACGTATCCGATCCTAAGACTATGGAAGCAAATGCAACAGTGTATCTATCTAAGCAGAAAAATCTTTAAAGGCAATCTCTCTAATGCTATATAAAAAATATGATAAATATGATACAAATTATATACAGGTAAGTTATACAAATTATATAAACATTATAAACTATATAAATATATAAGCACCTAAATAATTATCCAGGCCTGGAATTTAATGAACTTAAAAACTATTAGATTATATATATCTATATTTAAACCAGATATTTTTACAGTTAATTTATTACAAGTAAGTGGATCGAAAATATCCACTTACACCCTATAGTAATCTAGTAAGTTACATTTTTTCAGGTGTTCCATTGAATTGATACGTATCTGTATATCAGTATTCCTTTGTCATCAAGCGCGTACACAACTTCAAGACGGGAGACCCGGGTTCCACTCCCGGTGAGCTCATGTGGTTCTAATTCCATGTTAAGCAGAGGTCTCATATTGAATAGATGTTGAAAGGGACATTATGCCCTGATCCAACCAACGAAATAACATAGTAAATATTATTCATCAAATATAAAAACATGTACTAACCCAGGGTGCAAAATTTCAAAATCAGATGCACTCGACAATCAAAAAATGATGGTCGCCAGTATCTCTCATTTACAAATTATGTATTACCCTCCACGGCCTTTGGTTTGAAAAAGAGACAATTAGATTCAGTATAATCAATTTTGAATTGGACAATTCATATACATGTTAAAAAGTATCTTAAGACTGCACGTTTGTGTAACGTTCTCTTTGTACTGAAGTACCAGTTGTCGATTGCAGTGATAACGGTATCTCATGCAAATATCAATTTTTTAAAAATGTTTTACTTTACACCGCTTGACTCATCAAAAGGGCCCGGGTCAAAATTGTTCCGCGACAAATGGATCCTAGTCAAAAGGGAATTGCGTCAAACGGGCCCCGGTCAAGAGGAGCCCAACTAAAAAAGGCCCGAGTCAAACGGCCCCGCGTCAAAAGTGCCCTTATCAAAAGGTCTCCGCAACAAAAGGGCCAAATCAAAACGCTCCTCATCAAAAGGACCCGGGTCCAAAGAGTTCCATGACAAAAGGGTCCGCTTCAAAAGGGCCCGTGTCAAAAGGGCACGAGTCAAACCAGCCCCGCGTCGAAAGGGCGCAGGTAAAATGACTCCGCGAAGAAAGGGCCCGAGTCAAAGGGGAACTGCATCAAACGGACCTGGGTCAAAAGGGGCCCCGCTACCAAAGGGCACGAATAAGAACGACCATGAGTAAACGGCCCTCGTTGAAAGGGCCCCGCATCAAAAAGGCACAAGTCAGAAATGGCCCGGGTCAAAAGGGCCCGGTAAATAGGTTCCACGGGTAAAAAGCTTGAGATCAAAGCAAGAGTGGAGATGAGGCATGCACAAGAGGATAGTGTCCCCTTAGTAAGTTGAAGTGTTTGTGAAAAGAAGGAAAAATATCTGTGGTTATTAGTAACAAATAGGAAAATTGAATGGTGATATTAGTTTTGTTTGCTTGTTGATTGTTCTGCAACAATCGCTATCGCTTAAGTCGTTCTCCATGAAAGTTTGCTTGCACTCTCGTATTTCGAAGTTGGTTTTCTCGTGACATAGCCCAATCCAACTTTATCTATTGTTGACTTTCCACTTAGTTCTAAAATTCCATTTTTACCCCTGGATCAAAGTATAGTATAAAAATATTCTGTGAAAAAGATTAGATTAATTTTACTGTGAGAAGACATGTGGATCTATATACGGGGTTAGTGAAAAGTATTGGGACAGAACAATATAAAGGACATGCGTGGACGGAGGAAAAATAAATGTTACATACAATTGGTATTATTGGAAAAACTGCATTGATTTGGATTGTGGTCACCATGGAAAGTATCTTGAATTCGTGTATTCAAGCCAAAGCATATCACACAATATTGTTTTAAATGTAAAAGGTTATGATTTTACACTTCAGCTTAGGCTTGAATATTCCCACAAATGAGAATGTGAATCATTTTTGACACATCATCTGTTTGACAGAGTGTGCTATGTTTAACATATGTATGTAATAGAAAAATGTATCATGATAGGGCAGTAACAAAGAGACGCACAGATGGAGGAAAAGGAAATGTTACAATTTGGCATTGGTGTAGAAACTGCGTTAAATGATTTAGTGTACATCATGGCAGCCATCTTGAATGCCGCATATTGTATACCAAACAATATTTTTAAATAGAAAGAGGTATGTTTGTCACATAAATTGATGCTAGAATCTTCCTACAAACTACATTTATCGTCCGTTTCAAAAGCATCGGAGTCTACGTTTATTATTTCCGAAAATACGCCACTATCATAAGAACCACGGCTTGCCGAGGTGGTATTCATAACCAAAAGCTCAACTAAAAAGAAGAAGTGAATCCTAAGCAAACTACAAGGATGTTGAAACAGTCATACAAACTTCCACTGGCTAATAGAAAAAGGAAAAGAAATATAGTTGCATGTTTTTGCCTTTTGAATACTCATTTCTTTTTAGGGCATATATACTTGACACAGCATGTCAATTAAATTACGCAATACGTGACCTGTGCGCATGAAGGTGAAAAATATTCGTGAAAAGTAAACAGGAGGTACTAGTTGCATGCTGCACTTGGTTTCTAACAGTCAACTGCGTGTTCTACTGCCGGAACTGACCTTGATAGATGCGCCTTTACTGGACGCGTTGTAACAAGAGGGCAACTATAATTACCCATGGGTCTCTTGCAGCTATACAGCGAGCTGTGTGCGTTCTGTGCAGGGGCGAATCCAGGGGGGGCGATCTGCCCCCTAGAAGAGGAAAATTTCTTATTTTATATATATAAATAAAACCCATCCCAAAGTTTGGAACCCTTAAAAGTAGGAATATGACAACCCCCCAGAAGTCGGTCCTGGATCCGCCCCTGTTCATAGTCAACGTAAGGTATATATGAATGTTCAGTATCTTACGTCAGAATACATAGTTTGTTGAACGTTACTCCGCAATTTACTTAATGAACATTGTAGGTTTTATTTGTTTTTTTTTAGCATGAAAGAAACACATGGGTTTATCTCACATTTTGCTTAGATAGCCGCTTGAAAGTGGTACGTACTAGTCATATACTATTTATGGAGACATTCATTGATTTAGTTCAACAAGTGATCTCTCTCCTGCTAGTTTCAATTTCAAAAATTCTTCAAATAATGTATGCCTGTGTAGAGGACTGTATCTTTAGTGTTCATGGTTCTGGAGTTCAAGTCCTAGAGGGAGCGTCGAATTTTCGATGTAGATTCAGCATTGAGAGGCAATTGGGGAACTATGATTAAAAGAGGTAGTGATATCTGTGGCCTATTTCTCAAAATTACTAGTCTAATACTTTACAAGCTATAAAAGATACGACTGGATTTCACAAGTTCTTGCAATTTCTGTTTCTCAAAGCTTTAGGACTTGTGAACAGGCAGGGGCGGATCCAGGGGGACGATTGGGGCAAAGATGAAACTTTATTTTATATATAAATAAAAGCCATCCCAGAGTTTGGAGCTCTTAAAAGTAGATCTAAGTAGCAGTATTACAACCCACCGCTCCCCCAGAAGTCCGTTCTCGATCCGCCCCTGGTTCTGTGTCACTTCCTCTCTGCTCCTGGCTGTGTTTGCGAAAATATTGTTTGCTTTCCATGCTTTGGGGTAAGGGGTAATACACCTTTGCACACCTTGGGAGAGTGGGAGGGAGTAACATAAAATGATCGATAGACGACCGATGTTAATGTAGAGTTCATAGTTTCAAGCAGTGGCATATACTGGTTTGAAGGCATGGGCTACCACTGATCTTGTATATTGTTATTATTATTAATGATAATAATAATAAAAGTAATATAATAATAAGTATAATCATCATAATATGCATATCAATGAACAAAAATTGGTTTGATGTGTTTTGTTTGAATTTTTGTTTCGAGACCATTAATGTTTTTCGCTGTAAATGAAATTCCATCATACCTTTGCGCAGTTAACTACTCGTGGATTGCATTCGTAAAATGTTAATTTTACCAATGTCACTTCCCTCAAGAGTCGCCTCTGTTACTGACGTTGGGTGTCATTCCGTACCAATCTTGGCAAAAATTCTGAGTATAGTAACGTAACGCAAAAATGCAGACAGTCATAATTGTTTATTATCACCACCTAAATCGCAAATTTTTGCGTTGTGTTAACAAGCGATTCTCGGACCGTTTTGTTGCGGAGAACTTTTGACCCGGGCCCTTGTGATGAGAGGCGTTTTGATTCGGGCCTTTTGACTCGGGCCCTTTTGTTGTGGAGACCTTTTGACGCAGGCCCGTTTGACTCGGGCACTTTTGTTGCGGGACTCTTTTCGACTCGGGCTCGTTTGACGCAGGGCCTTTTGACTCGGGTTCTTTTGTCGTGGGGTCCTTTTCACCCGGGCCCTTTTTATGAGGCGTTTTGATTCGGGCCATTTTGTTTCGGATACCTTTTGACTCGGGCCTTTTTGTAACGGGGCCCCATTTGACCCGGGCTCGTTTGAGGCAGGTCCCTTCTGACTCGGGCAATTTTGTCGCAGGACTCTTTAACCCGGCACTTTTGATGAGTCAAAAAAAGGCATCATGCGCAATGCGACGGCACGGTTGCTCAACATTTCAAAAACTGCGTTCCAGAAGTGATTCCAACAATGGCGAGAGCACTGGGAGAAGTGGGTTCATTACCAAGAGGTTATTTCGATTCGGGCCCTTTTGACTCCTGCCCTTTTGTTGCGGAGACCATTTTGTCCTGGGGCCGTTTTCACTCGGGCCGTTTTGTAGCGAGGCACCTTTTGAATCGGTCACTTTTTACGAGAGGCGTTTTGTTTCGGGTCTTTTTGTTGTGGAGACCTTTTGACCCGGGCCATTTTAACGTGGGGCCGATTTGACTCGGGCCCTTTTGTAGCGGGGCCCCTTTCGACCAGTGCCCGTTTGACGTGGGGCCCTTTTGACCGGGGCAGTTTCGACTCGGGCCTTTCTGTCTTTGTCCTTTTGTTTGGCTCTTCTGACATGGAACCGTATATATAACGCAGCAGCTGAAATGCTTGGGGCAGGGGCGGGTATGAGTAAGTCGATGATCGATCGATCCAGGGCGCAGTAAAATTAGTTACTCCACTGTTCATATCTCTTTCTTTCCCTTCTCTCGACGTCATGTCTGGAGATGAATGTTCTGACTAATAGGCTACAGCGAGGAAAGGCGATATAGGCTATCAATGATAAATGTTATGACTTTTAACTTAATATATATAGAGAATAAAACGAAAAACTCTATAACGGTCTTTTGCCCCCCCCCCTCCCAGTTGGAAAAAGTCCTGCGGGCATTAGTGATTATGATGTAGCTTAGTTACCGTATTATATTGTTCTATACACGGAATAAATATTTATATTTTTTTATAATAATAAGAACCTTTTTTACATTTATTACGGCCAAACGTTTAATGACAACAAAACATATTCACGTTCAGCGTAATCAGTTTCCATTCTCAAATAATTATAGTGAGGACAATTAAATAATTCACGCACAGATTTAGGACTTAGAAAAGTGTCCTCCGCACTTGTCGTTGTAAATTCCTAAAGAGTTAAAAGCGCTAGTAGCAGTAATTAGCTCAGTCGGTCCCTATAGTCTATTAGTGAATTACATACATCTTACAGATGTATCTCTTTCTTTCCCTTCTATTTACATCATGTCTAGAGATTAATGAAGGGACAAATAAGCTGCAGAGGCAATTTTAAAAAGTAAGATGATCTACGCAATCAGTGACAGATGTGGTGTTTAACTTAACATACAAATTGAAAAACTGAGAACAGAAATCTTTTCAGAGATGACAGTGCACTGATGCTTCAAATCTGTGTCTTTACTCCCTATACTTACGTTATTTCCTTAGTCAAAAACTCTTCAAAATTAACCACAAATTCTTATGCAAGCCAGGGGCGAATCCAGGAAGGGACCGTTCCCCCCTCAGAACAGGAAACTTTCTTATTTTATATATATAAATAAAACCCATCCCAAAGTTTGAAGCCCTTAAAAGTAGCAGCATGACAACCCACCGCCCCCCCCAGAAATCGGTCCTGGATCCGCCCCTGATGCAAGTATCCCTTCCTTAGAGTACTGCGCGGTCACATACCCGTCACGGCGATGTAAAGGCACTTTTGACGATGAGGTTACAAACATATTATGCTTTTTAATCTCGTTCTTAAAATCAGTTTTAAGTGAAATACATTGAAGTCTTTGGTTCATTATCCACCGGGATGTACTGTGATTTATCAGAAAGGAGGGGGCAATAGAATTTCGAAGTAGGGGAACGGAGTTGAGACTCGGACTATGGTCTGCAATCAGTGTTACGGTGAAAGTGATATTTAAAAGTTTGTGTGTTTATGATCCAGGACTAGTTGAGTAGTGAATTAGTTATCGCACCGGCACGATAAGATGGATACTATTTTCAATTCCTATCCTAGTCCCATATGTTTCTTTTGTTTTATTTTGTTGGCACATAATTATCCACCAAAACTAAATATTGAAAGCTGGATTATTTGCAATGGGAAGTTACCAATTACCCTTTTTATTGCGTCTGGAATTAAATTTTAGTATTTAAAACGATTTCGAAAAACGCTGTTATCTTCGTCGCTAGATTTCGTTCACTTCCTCGCAATTCATTTCTTTCAACAAGTATTGAAATCTAGAGTTGAAAATTGGCTTGCCTGTTGGTCTACTCGATAACGTGATGAGTACTGTGTTCTATTCCCATGGAAAAGATTTGAAACTTGAACATATTATGTTGGTTCGGTTTTCACCTTCCAATGTAGGTCTACGCCTCATATAGCTTCGGTGCTGAAAAGGATAAATAATTCCAACATATACCAAACTACACACTACTGGTTGTAAGTACAGAATATAATTACCATACACCCATATATCACTATTTCAGTTCTGATGTGACTGATTGAATTTTGATAACTGTAGAGTATGGACTGAAGTTTAATGTTCTATTTTCTATTTAGTCTTCTGCTACGGCAGCAGATATTTCCACCTGACTATAAGCTTCTGTATTCTGGAAGCACATGATTTTTCTTTACCAGTCCCTGAAATTTCGTTATAATTCTAGATCTTCAAGTTAAACTCTTCCGAAGAATTGTAATGAAATACGCTTATTATCGAGATGAGCCGAGACTTTTACCCGTTATTCCTGTTGGTTGAGGGCTCTTCTGTCCAATAAGATTTCCTTCATTGGATCAAATATGTAGAAGTTAGGCGAAGACAAGTTAAGTCTGTATGACTGGTGTGACCATCTCCTATGGAATTGCTTTAGAGTGCGTTTGTTTCATCTTGGGACGCTTCCCGCCTATAGGGTGGATCTGTTTGCAAACGCATTGTTCCCACGCCACGGTTAAGTTGACAGTTACAATACGCTAGGAAACACAGCAAAACGCGACACCACTTACAAATCACGGTAACACACCTATTCGCCTGTGGCAACTGAGCACTTCAAATACCCGCCAAACAGCAATGACCTCATTTGATGAGCTGACTGACAACTAACGTCACGTACACGACACAAGCAATAAGACGTCTATTGGATTAAAACGTTCACTTGAGTGCTAGAAGAAAATACTTTAAAGGAAAACCAAGTGCACTGGTGGGAAGTGTGAAAAGATAAAACAAACGTACTGTAATATTTCACAACGTTTTGGCTACTATATGTCGACAGTTGGTTAATCGTTCCGATAATTTGAATGACATAATGAGAGAATTGCTGATACTTGAACCTTCCAACACCAGATGTATGTTCACTTTGAACTAGTTATTAAAGTCTATAACAGATGTGTTTGGGCTATATGGATAATTAAGAGACGCGCCTCATAGCATACATAAGTAGATATGAATGTCCTTAATTACTTTCTGTCAATACTAAGTTCAATAGAATGAGTCAAAAGTGGTTAAACACCCTCATAATCTTGAATAGAGTTACTTTGTGTGATGTGTTAAAATAAAAAAATAGCGAATATTGGCTAATCTTATATTTTAAGATTATAATGATTTCAGAAATAAGACAGGTTACCATAATCGAATTCCACGAAGTAATTTAAATACATATATATCTCATTCTCTTTTTTATCTCTTTGTTATCTCATTTATTTTTATTAGCTCTTTATTTTGACAGGTATCAGAAGTGAACAGAAGCATTAAGCTTACACAGAAACCTGAACATTAATTGGGTGGAATAAACGTCATAGCTCTTATTTCTGCATTTGAGAGAATGCGATGAGTCACAAATACCTTATTTTTTGGTTCTCGCTCACGTGAAGGAAACAAGAACCATAACTGTTCTGTTGTTACTCCTAGAAGCTTTTAAGTCTTCACGTCCTTGTATCACATAGTGACAACAATGTGAATGTCAGTATTAATGCTCGCAGTCACTACACTCTTCAGGATTTGAACCAGTGTTTCCGATTCAACTACGCTATGTGTGAAATAGAAGGAAATCGATTGTCTCCACCTACTTCACAGTCCCTTAATCATGAATAGAAGACGCGAGTATCTGTACAGTCTGTACGACAGAAGCAGTCATTATTGACAAAAAATAATATTCTTTATTTTATGTATGAAATCTGTAACCAGTATTAATCATTTATCGTTAGATTGCAAGCCTATTTCTACCATTATACAAGTTTGTAGATACAGTAGGTGCATGTATTCTCTTTGTTACTGCTTACAAAACTAAGCGTAATGGGCTTTACCCCATATGAATGATATTCTTATTTATCTATCGACGTGGAAACCAGGAACTAGCAAGAAGGTAGCTCCAGATAATTAACTCGAAGAGCTATAGGTCTACTTTGAATGTTAATCTGACTGTGTACCAGAATATTGCTAGACTTATGACTCATCAAAAAATTGAGAACAAAAAGTAATTATTGGTTTATACATTTTTGTTACCGTTGCCTCTAATGGAAATTGATGGTTTGCTTTCTTTCGTGTTTATTTCCATGATTTTCTATCCTTTACTGAGTTAAAAAGTGTGTAATATTTTGTACGCTATACATCTTATAAATATTTGAGTATATTCTACACATTTGTTTGTGAAATGTACAGATTTGTATCCTATTTAATGGGATCTGTATTTGTATTGCAATCTTATTTCCACTTTGAAATTATCAGTGCTTAAATGGATGTTGTGGAAAACGTGGACAATTTTATAAAGTTGTTGTATCTGTAAATTGAAGAATGAAAAATAAAAGAAAGAATAAGGCGGAGATAGTAAAATTAAGACTGCTCTTTTAAGTTGCATTGTTATTGTGTAATAAGTGCATAGTACTAATGTTAAATAAAAGGAACTGCAGTAATTATGATTCTTATTTACAATCGTCAATTTCTCCTAAGCATGATTTACTTCCGTTATACAAATACTAGAGCTCCATCACTACGGGCTCAGGAGCTTCATTCCATGATAATGTTCACAGAATTTGAGGATTCCAAAGCAACGCAAAAGTAATTATTACATCTATGTAGATTTTCCCAAGTTGAATGTTATCTTAATTTATTCTGGCAAAAATGTCAACCTTTTAGTTATGGAACAGCAAGGAAGGAGTGACTGTTTTAGGTGAGACTGAAATTCAGGTAAGTTTTTTTTTAAATGCTCGCCAAGGCATGCAATCATGATGAGATGGGTGATAATGGCGAGGAAACGAGAGAACCCTGAGAACATTCATGCACGCGGTGTTTGTCCACTACAAAGTTAACTCGGCGCGAACTGGAATCGAACCAGAGACCCATGCACTAGACGTGAACGCTTTACCATCGCGCTTCCCGGTAAAGTTTTCAACACAACATGTTTAAGCAAGCTTTGTTAGGAAATTTATTGATTTCTTACTTAGGGAGAGAGGATAAAAAAAAATCTACAATGATTACTTTTTAAGAAAACAGAGAAATTTAAAGTAAATAAACAGTCCTGCGAGCTGGGAATGTAAAGACCACTGGCGCAAATCCCGGGGAAATGAGGGGGACATGTCCCCTCCAACCTTAAAGCTGAGGGGAACTGTTCCCCAATAATCTGATTTGAAATGTGTTTTTCGGTGAGAAATGTGATGATTTGTGTCCAATTGCCACAAAGGAAAGTGCAATGAAATTGATGTCCCCCCAGAATAAGCCTCAAATCTGCCCGCCTCCCAATGTTGAAGACAACTCTGCTCCCCTGATCCTCCACAGCATTGTTTTTCAACTTCATAAATATTTTGAACATCGCTTAGAAAAAAATATGGGAACGGTCTTTCCCGCCCCACCCACCCAATATTGAAGACAGATTTGCGCCGCTGGTAAAAACACCTGTATTATCTGCAAGAAGGGCAATACAATGCACTCAAACAAGATATAAGAGAATTTTAAATGAAATTTTAATAAATGTATATAGTTAGAACTATAGTATTAATAGTTACCTAACATTAATTAAAGTTAAATAGCTATATTTACCTTCTAGCAGCCTTAATTTGGAAATTTTTAGCTTTACTATATGATTCCGATCGAAAGCGTGTTAGTATTATATTTTAACTGTGTTATTGTGCATATATGTAACTTTATTTATTAAGAAATTGGGGGAAAAGGTTTGATTTTTCTTTCACTGTATCTCTTGTAGGTACGAAATCAATAAAATAAGAACAATGAAAATGTGAGAGTACAAGAGGTCGTATTCCGGTCTATAGCTTACTGTATCGGTATACTGTCCAGACTAACGCTAATGCAATGTTCAGGACAGCGAAGAGCCAATGGGGGAGGAACTGGAATTGTATGATAGCTCACCGGCATTATAAGAGTAGAGGAAAGATTCGATTGCCAGACAAGTCTAGCATTTTTTTCTCTTTGAATTTTATTGAATTCGTACTTAAAGCATACAGTGAAAAAAGAGTGTCTTCAATTTCTAAATTACACGAATATGGTACACAATAACCACATTTCAACTCTTATTAATATGACCTTCGATTAAAATAGTCGGATGAATAAAGATAGGAAATTAGGACTACTAGAAGGACATCATATTTGCATTTTGAATTTAATGGCAAATATTATTTATAAACTACGTCAAGGTGCTGTATGGATACACTGTTAATGTTGGTAACTAGTCTATGCCTATGGATCTACTGCTAATATTGGTGAATTCTTTAGATGGATAGTTACACTGCTGGTGAGTAGTTACATTATCCTGCCAGCGAGAGTTAGATGTCACTGCAAGCGCGACGAACTTGATACGCTTGTTTTTCCACGTAGTTACCAATCTTGCCGTTAGGCTATGTGATCTGTGGCTAGGGTTAGGAAAACTGCAATTACTTTTTCAGCTTTATCAAAATTTTTACAAACAATCTCTGTTAAATTGTACACCGCATCTGATGTACTTTTACCTTTTTGAAATCCATATTGATTTGAAGAAAAGAATTTATTTCGTTCAAGAAAATTAACTAATCTTCTCTTTATACATTTTCTAACATTTTAGCACCGTTACTGAGGATTGATATAAGTCTATAGTTATTAGGATCAGCCTTGAGCCTTTTTTATATATAGGTTTTATTACAGCTGTCTTAAAATCATCATGAAATACATCTGTTTCTAAACTTAGGTTAAAGATATACTGCAAAGGTTTTAATATATTTGATTTCGTACACTTGCTGATAATCCATCTATACGAGATGTTTTAGGTAACAATTCATTTATGAAGCGTTCAATTTCCTGTTCAGTGATTGGGGTGAAAAATATAGGGTTTACTACTTTAGTTTGGGAATTAAAATTAAAATTTATTTTATAATCAATCTCTTTGTTAACTATTTTTGCTAACACTGGAAAAATACTCATTAAAACTTTCAAGTATTAACATTGGATCACGTTCAAACGTTACTAAACCACTTTTACTGTTTAGTTAATTTATTTCTACATATTTTTATTTTTATATATAATATCTGTTATTACCTTCAATAATTTCCTATCATTGTTATTATATAATATAATTTGTTTTCTATAGTAGACATTTTAACGTTTTTATTAATTGTGTAAATTTATTTCTATACCTTCTGTAATATTCCTTAAATTCTAAATCATTTTGGTTTTTATTTTATTACTTAACGACTTAATCTATCTCTTTCTTTTATAGAGTTGACTAATCATTTTGTTATCCATGGTTTTCTTTTGAGGTATTTACTACTTTTCTATATTTATTGTTAATACGAGAATAACTTATACAATTTTTCATTTGGATGAAATTCCAAGTTCCACTATTAACACAATTACTCTGTATTACCTGATTCTAGTTACATGTTTTCAATTCTTCATTTAATAAGGCATAATCTATAATTGTTGTTTCATATGATATCCCCCCCCTCTTTTGCATTGTAATGAGAACATTTATACTAGTGAGAAAGTGGTCAGTTATATCTGTTTGGAGCACAGCTGATGTGACATTCAGTGGACTTTAGTGCTTTAAAAAAATATGATCTATACAAGTCTTACTCTGTCTTACAAGTTAACTTCCACAGACTGTTTACAATTTTTATAGACATCGTTAGGAAAGATGAGTCAGGAACAATTACAGCAAAGTCAGCTTAAGTTTGACAACCCAAATGTCATTACTGTGTTTCTGGTTGCATAATTGACAAACACTCTTCCTAGTTAAATAGATATAAGGACAAAAACAGCGCAAGGACAAAAATAGCACATGCAAATACAACGTGGACAAAAATCATAGATGAACATTTTGCACTAGGCTCGCTTTCGCTCGAGCACACTTCTTTCAACTGGGCTCAAGCTCACTGGGGCTCGCGATCACTTACCTCAATTGGGCTCGCACTCACTCGGGCTTGCACACACTTCCCTCAACCGGGCTCGAGCTCGCGATCACTTCTCTCAACTGGCCTCACGATCACTTCTCAAAATTGGACTCACTTTCATACGGGCTCGCGCTCAATTCTCTCGAGTGGGCTCGCGTTCACTCGGACTCGCGCTCACTTCTCTCAACTGAGCTCGCCGCTCTCACTTGGCTCGCGCTCACTTCCCTCAACCGGGCTCGAGTTCGGAATCACTTCTCTCAACTAGACGCGATCATTTCTCCAAACTGGGCATGCGATCACACGGGCTCCCACTCAATTCCCTCGAATGGGCTTGCGCTCACTATTTCTAAGTAGGATCGCGTTCACTCGAACTCGCTTTCACTTCTCTCGACTGAGCTCGCGCTAGTGATCACTTCTCTCAACTGGACTCGCGATCACTCGGGCTCGCAATCACTTCCCCAAACCGCACTCGCACTTACTTCTCTTGACTGGCCTCACTCTCACTCGGAGTCGCGCTCACTTATATAATTGAGGATCGGCCTCGCGCTCAATTATTGAGCCAAACCTCGTTGAGCACGAGTGGGATTGCGAGCCCGAGAGTTTGGACACCTATGACAAAGTCAGCTCACGTATGGCCCTCAATACACATCCTTTCCCAAACAAACGTTATACAATTCTTGATATCTCAATAAATAGTATTACGTTTATACTTTTTATATTGTGTTCTTTTTATAGGTAAAGTCATCTGTTCGGTTTTGTATATACAGTACATAGCGCATTGGTATACAACCTTTCTCTTCATAACTATTCCGTCTATCAAAACGAAACTTGGTACACTCATTTTTAACCTCTGTAGTATTTTTCAAGATACATTTGGATTGTGTGCTTTTATCTGGGGCCACTCCAGAAGGGGCCAAATTTGATGGGAGGTATTTTTCGAGCTCTAGAGCTCTAGAGCCAATACATAGCACCTCTAGAGAATTGTTTCATGCTGAAGAGAATGAACTATAAAGCATAACTTTACAATGAACAGTGTTGATGCAATATCTTTTTCACTGCGAGTCTACATTCTTTTAATGCTAACAGTATTAATGGGCTCCAGGGACTTATTCCATTGTCCATGGCACCTAACTTTTAGTGCAGGAGCATATTTTTGTTATGTTTATCGAATGGACTAGAGTTTGATTCGGATGTCCGGACGACACGTTCATGTATGTTTCTTGTGAGATTCGCATGTTATTTGAATACGGCAATGCGAATACTGGATTGTGCTTCCGTTCCGACACATTTTTTCATTAAAGATATTTATCAATTTACCATTTACAC
This sequence comes from Thermobia domestica, assembly GCF_964235325.1. Lineage (NCBI taxonomy): Eukaryota > Metazoa > Arthropoda > Insecta > Zygentoma > Lepismatidae > Thermobia > Thermobia domestica. Next base: position 115,226,599 of record NC_137462.1, on the reverse strand, counting down.
AAAACACACTTTCCGACACCGCCCCCCCCACACACACACTCTCTCTCTCTCTCTCTCTCTTGATATATCCAGAGTTCGTCCCGAGTCCGGTATTACCCGGGGATATACCGAGTGCAAGCATACAGTTTCTTTCTGGGGCACGCGGAATGCCGACTTTCCTGGAGAAGTCCTCCGGTCCAGAAAGATTCACAGCCAATCTTCCATTCATTCAGCTACACTATCATAAACATCATTCCTACTTCGGTGTTTCTCTGGTTTGCCTACGATTTTAATCATTTGTCCTAGTATATTGTCCTCTTATTACTTCTGATTAGTTATTTGTTATTTTGCTTAATATCCTATAGTCCTCCTCATTACCTATAATTTCGTTTATTTCTTTCCTTTTTATTTGATCTCTTCCCTCTATCCGTTCTTCCAGTAATGGACACCATAATACGTGATGTTCTGCTGTGCCTATTTCTTCGCATTGACATCTTGGATGCTCTATTTGTCCCATTTTGCGTAACACGTGACTAACAAGTAACACTTCCCAGGCGTAACTCCGATTTTGATAAAATTTGGCAGGTAGATACTACACATGAAATAAATGAAACGGTTTTACGGAGCAAAAGCCCCACCAAATCTTTTGGAAGTTGACGCCCGAAAGGCGAAAATAAGTGGACTGAAGTGAATGAAATTGTGCACAGATATTGTTTACGTAAATTGAGGAAATACGTGTTTCGTATTTTCCTGGGAGAAACGGTTGAGTGGGGCATGGACCCCTCTAAACCTTTTATCACAAAATATCAAAAATACTAATAACAGTATGTCAGAAATGCCTAAAGAACATGAAGAATGGGAACAAAGCCTTGTGTAGGGACAATAAGCAAAAGACAAACGAATACGAGTTTTTTATTTTCTGCAGAAAAACGGGTGTAGGGGCAAAAGCCGCACCTAAAATTTTGAAATTTGACGCCCGAAAGGCAAAAAGAAGTGGACCGAAGAGAACGAAATTGTGCGCAGATGTTGTAGACGTAAATTGAGGGAATACGTGTTTCGTATTTTCCTGGAAGAAACGGTTGAGTGAGGCATGGACCCCTCCAAACCTTTGATCACGAAATATCAAAAATGCTAATAACAATATGTCAGAAATACCTAAAGAACATGAAAAATTGGAACAATGCTTTGTGTAGGGACAATAAGCAAAAGACAAACGAATACGAGTTTTTTATTTTCTGCAGAAAAACGGGTTTAGGGGCAAAAGCCGCACCCAAAATTTTGAAATTTAACATACGAAAGGTTATAAGAAGTGGACTGAAGTGAATGAAATTGTGCACAGATATTGTACAAGTAAGATGAGGGAATGCGTGTTTCGTATTTTCTGAAAAGAAAAAAACTGTTCGGTGAACCGAGGAGTTGGTGGCAGAAGGATTGCACCAAACCGAACGAAATTGAGTGTAAAAATTGTATATGTAAAATAAGGCCTTTCATGTTTACAAGTCTCTCCATCCGATTTCTTCAAATTTGGCAGATCCACAGTAAGCACAAACAGTATAGCGTACTTTATAGTATTTTAAGAGGCGCCTTTAACCCATACAATGTTTTCCCGCATAAACAAAAACATGTGTCGATTTATTTCCTCCTTGCTGTTGATGTGTCACATTTGAATAAATCGGATAGGGACATTTGAGAAAGACGAAAGGCATTCCTTTACATATATAATATCAACAGAATAAATCGGATAGGGACATTTGAGAAAGACGAAAGGCATTCCTTTACATATATAATATCAACAGACAATTTCATTTGCTTCGGTTCACTCTTGCCTGCAATATTACGGTAATAATTACCTTTTTCGGAGGGGGCCTTGGCTCCAACACTGTTTTTCCGCACAAATTAAGACACGTTGCGTTTGTTTTGTAAATTGTCCCTACACGAAGTTTCGTTGCAATTCTCCATATCCTTTAGAAACTTCTGACGTATACTTATTTGCACTTTTCATATTTTGTAATCAACGGTTTAGGTCTGTGGCCCACCCAACCTTTTTTTGTTTTGAGGAAAATACGAAACATATAGTCCCTCATTTTACGTCTACAATACCTGTATGACCGACTCCATTTCAAATTGTCCAGGCAAACCACAATTGCTCCACATCATAGTCTCAGATTTTATGTATTTTTTATATGGGATCTACATGCAATATTATTAGACCCATATTTTTTCTTTTTGCTGAAAAATTTATTCCTTCCATATACAGCCTTCCAAAGTGGCTGCCCTCCTCTCTGATTGCTCGAAAAACTGAAAAACATGTCAAATTAAAACTTTTGTTGTGGACAAACGAGTGTACTTAGTAACATAATCGCAATGGCAGGAACTGTATAAAGTTGTATGTTTCGGTGGAGGGCCAAAATTCGTCTATTGGTCCAATAGGAATCGCGCAATTCACTCGCAATGTTGCCAACTTTGGTGAAATTTTTGCTAACTTTAAACATTTTTTCCTGTCCTCACTAGCAATATCAACCATCTGCTTCTAGCATCGAAATCTACTCCATACGGTCTCTTGAAAATGTAAAGGACTTACGTTTCTGATTACTACATCCCACGTTATAGCATCATGAAAAGCTGTGAGCGCAAGATCAGTTGAGAGAAGTCAGCGCGAGTCCGAGTGAACGCGACCCCACATAGGATTAGTGAGAGCGAGCCCATTCGAGAGAATTGTGTGCGAGCCCAGTTTCTGGAAGTAATCGGGAGCCCGAGTGAGCGCGAGCTAGGCTGAGAGAAATGATCCCGAGTGCGAGCTCAGTTGATGGAAGTTAAAGTGAGCTTGAGTGAGTGCGAGCTCAGTTGAGAGAAGTGAGAGAGAGTCCGAGTGAACGCGACCACACTCGAGAGAATTGAGTGTAAGCTCGTGTGAGCGCAAGCCCAGTTTGAGGAAGTCATCGTGAGCTTCAGTCATATTGATGGAAATGAGCGCGAGCCCGTGTGAGTACGAGCCGAGTTGAGAGAGGTAAGCGCGATCTCCATTTAGGTAAATGATCGCGAGCCCGAGTTAGCACGAGCCCAGTTGAAAGAAGTGAGCTCGAGCGCGAGCGAGCCTAATGCAAAATATTCATCTATGGTTTTGTGCATGGGTTGTTTTCGCTCACGCCGTATTTGCAAGTGCTCTTTTTTGTCCATGCGAGGTTTTTGTCCACACGGTATTTGCATGCGCTGTTTTTGTTCTTGCGCGATTTTTGTTAATGCGCTGTTTTTGTCCACGCGGTATTTGCATGCGCTGTTTTTGCCCTTGCGCGGTTTTTGTTAATGCGCTGTTTTTGTCCTTGCACGGTTTTTGTCTATTCGCTGTTTATGTCCACGCTGTATTTATACACGCGGTTTTCGTCTATCGCTGTTATTGTTTCCGCAGTTTTGACCTAGAACCGATGGTAGCACGTTGCCATTATGCAGGACACAATTGAGACTTATTTTGGAGTCGTCGTTCAACAACCTCCACTCATCACTTTTATAGTCAATGCCCATAGCTGTCATTAGTCCCTCTACATCACTACAAAATACCAAGTTCTTTTCACTTTCGAAAAATGGAAGGAATGACATTTGGCGGTTACGGAATGCAGTCACATTTACCGTCTTATCAAGGCAATTCCACTGTTGTAGTCTTGACGCCAACAGCTCAGCTTTATCTTTCGGCAATTCCTGATCTCTCACTAGGTCATTAAGTTCACACTGTGTTATTTTGTGATTCTCTGTACACTCATCTTACACATAAAACCAGGATCTTTCGAAGAACTAAGTTTTGAAGGTGATGGAGCAGCACTAGTTTCACTACCGCCCTGGTCACTTCACAATCAGGTGGAACAGGCAGTCCATCTCCGTGAGGCACTGGTCGCATGGCCGACGGTATGTTAGGATATATCATGGAAGACATTTTCTTCTTGAAAATACCATGTGTTAGCGGAGTTGTCATACAAAAGTAACAATAATCCACATGGTTTGATGGTTCTCGCCAGATCATGGGTATAGCAAAGCCCATGGAAGATCTTTTACCGTTTAACCACGAATGAAGACTCGAGACACAAGATGTGCAACATACATGAGGAGCCCAGGGCTTGTCCTGGTCCCCGATTTCACATCTAAAGTACAGTCTGTACGCCTTCCTAATATATGGCGTTATAGGCCTCCTTTGCGATTTCAATGCAGCCTGTCCGCAAATGTAACAAAAATAGCCAGCACTGTTTACGCATTTGCGAGGCATATTGAATTACATGAATTACAATGACCACACGCACAAATTACACTTCAATAACACGTTCTTCCAGCACAAGAACACAACACAGCTTGTAACAGACAGAAACTACGCTTAAATGAAACATGCTTCACTTCTCCTTTCCCTTCTTTCTCTCCCGGTTGTTGCTACGAGCCCGGACTAAAAATAGCGACAAATTACACACAGCTATTGTTGCCTGCAAGAACCTTAATCATTTTGTCTACAATCAGTGGCGGCGGTTGGACGTTAAATGCGGGAGGTCAAGACATGATCTTAACAATTGTATATCAATGTTAATTTCCTGGTTGTTTCTAACAATGGTTGATGAAAGGTTGCATAACTAACAGGATACTATCTTTTTTCACTTAAAATGCCGTATATCGTGTTTCTGTTTTATTAAGTAAATTCGTAAGAGCAATACAGGTACAATACCTAGCCCTTTATACTCTTAAACAACGAAAGTACAAGAAGAGATTTGATTCCTTGCTCATGAATATCTTACAATTCTGTCTTGAAAATTGTGTGATCAGATTATTTAATAACAAATTTGCAAAACAAATAAATAGAAAGGATAATATTAATCATAGTAATGAATAATGATGCTTGTTTTGCAGAAGTTATATTAAAACTGGGAATTAATGAACAACTTATACTTTTAATTCCACACATTAAATGAATGTTTTTACTCTTAGAAAATGAAATACAGTAAGTACTGCAAACATATGCTATGACATTTAAGGAAATATGCAATTGCAATATTAACTGCTTTGAATTGCAATTAAAACGCAATTCCTGTAGCTTTCTTAACTCCACAGGAAGACAAATATCCAATACGTACTCACGCAACGGCAAATATGATATGGCACCATTTTTTTTTGGGGGGGGGGGTATGAACCAGTAACACATACAAAACCTTTACCAGGGTGTCCACATTCTTGTAAATAAGCGAAAGTCAGTGAAAGGTCAGGGATGTAAAATGTGTCAGGTGAAGTCAGGGAAATGGCAGATTGGTCAGGGAAAGTCAGGGAAAAATCGATTTAGGTTCGATGTTCAATTACTGAATTTATGAAATAGGGTTGACTTCTTTACTGTTACTGGATGCAAAATGTAGTGTTCTCTGATATAGTTGTTGAAACTAATTTTCTTCGAAAAACACATATCTAACTGCATCCTGGCATATTTGCTCAAAAGAATAGATGCTGTTCTAGAAGAATTGCATGATGCCAAGAGGATATCTGAACAAGTGGCTGAGAACGCGAAGAAATATTATCTCCAGCTCACAGTAAAAGCTCAGAATGAAGAATTTAAAGAACACTCGAATGAATTCATAGCCAATGATAGAGATTGTATTTGACTTGATGAGTTTTTTACTTAGTCTTAGGAAATGGGAAGAATTTCGTTGACTTATGGTCAGTTATGAAATTGTGTTTTATCTTCTTTCACGGAAACGCATTTTTTGAAAGTGGTTTCACAATAAATAAAATTCTCGTTGTTGACAACTTACAAGAAGAATCTCTGCTGGCTTAACGGATCATATATGATTCTGTGATGAGAATAGGTGGATCATCAGAATTAATAATTACAAGAGGTATGATAAATTCAGTGAGAAATTCAATGAGACAATACCATGTGTATCTGGAAAAGAAAAGAGAAATAAATGCTGGAGACGAGAAGAGGAGAGAGAAACGGAAGATTCAGAAACAACTAAAGGAGCTGGAGGAAGAAGAAAAGAAAATTAAACTGCGGAGACAAGAAGGATAGTCATATCAATGAGAAGAAAACTATGCGAGAAAGGCTGAAAACAAATTTCTAAATGTGTTGCATTTAACAACTGTCCCAGCAAAAGTGTGTGTGTCTGTGTGTACTTTTTTAATAATCAGTAAAATCATGTATGAACTGTTTATTACTATAGGCAATATTATAATGCTGTGTAATTGCTATTATAATGTGTAAGCATATAATGTGTATTTTTTCATATCTTAATTACTCTGTACACTGCACACTTCCGTTTGTAACTTTACATTTTGTGTAATATGTAGGCCTAATCAATATCGGCCTAATGCATATGTTTGTAAATTTACATTCCTTTGGAAAGAAATTGAAAAAAAAAAGAAAGAAACAAGCGGAAGAGAGCAAGGCCAACTATGGGGAGTGTGGAGGCTTGGGTTTCTTTCTTTTTTTTCTATATTTTTAAGTTATTCAGGGGTCAGGGAAATCTGGAACTTTCGTCATGGAAAGTCAGGGAAAAGTCAGAGATCCTTTCTCCAAATTGTGTGGACACCCTGTTTACATTTCCAAATGAAATTATATAAATTAGGGCGTCTCTTCAAAAAATGGGGACAACTGCCCCCTCTTGCCCCCCCTAATCACCGCCCATGTCTACAATCACCGGGATTTGAAGCCTATATGGGAAGGGATTGACAATGAATGATAATAAAATATAATAAATATAATTAAGTGCACCCCCCTTGGAAACGAGAGGTAATTCCAGTTTTTCATTGTCGTTTTCGTTATCACCGTGGTCGATATAGTTAACAAACATCTATTTCATTCCAGTTACATTTTCACTGTTGGTTAATGTAATGTATAAAGACATTTGAGTTTAAATTTTTACGTTGCTAATGTAGCTTACTTGTGACAATTACACTATTAGTAATGCAGCTATTTGCACTTAAATTATAAACTTCAATGGTATATGAATTAAAATTTTAAGCTTTAGGATAGAATAATGACTACCTAGATTACACTGGTCCTCATGGGTATTGTTTTGAAAATTTCAGACGGATTACATGTTTTTGAGGTCGCTTATTCAGAATCTGGCATTAGTTTTTCTATTCCCCTAGAATTACCAGCAATTCACTAATTACGCTCTAACCTAACAGTATATGCTTGCTCTGGAGTTCATCAAGCACTCCCTAGATAGTAGCAGTGCGTCTGTAAGCAATTATGCAGCTACTGTAGGTATTCGGGAAGAAAGTTAGTTATAAATTTAGTCCATATAATTGACACTTATTTTTATCTACAAATTAAATTGTATAAGGTGCATAACAATGTCCCAGACAATCCCTTGTATAAATTATTTTGTAGGCCATAGATTGATTTTTTTCAGTTTAAATATGGACAAATTAACTTGCGTAACATTAGGATTTTAGTTGGATTTGCTGTTTCTGTGATCCTGTGCTCTAGACAAAGAAGCAATGGCACATTGTGGTTGTAAATAGTCCGAATGTGTTTTGTTGTATTTGCGGTGAATTTGTTCCTAAGAGACAACGGCAATGCTCTTCGGAATTTGTTTAAAAAGCATATTACTCATATTTTCATATAAAACTTGATCAATCAAAACCACAGGCTCCACATAAAGTGCGCTGTTCTTTTTTGAATCTTTGAGAAATCGGAATAAGGGAAAACAGGTGCCGTTTGGAATTCCTATGGTTCGTAGGGACCGAAGAATCATACTGACGATTGTTACTTCTGCTGTTCTGAAACTGCTGGCCTCAATGCTAGTAATGAGAAGGTAGTTTACCCAAATATTTAATCAGCTATAGTTCTTGTGGGTCATGATCCAGACCAGTGTTAGACAAAATCAATTGAAATCAATTGCAATTGATCAATCAATTGAAAGTAATTGCTCTGAAAATTAATTGCAATTGATTTCAATTTGTAATTGACAATTAATTTCAATTGTAATTGAATTCAATCATAAAATTTGCAATTAAATTTTCGTCAATTGTTAATTGGTCACCAGGCAATTGACGCTTTTAATTGTTAATTGTCAATCGCAAAGAGTGAAATTGAAACATTTAGTTGTTAATTGCAATTGACAATTGAAACTTGTAATTGTTAATTGCAATTGAAATCAGCAATTAAACTGAAGATAAGAAGATATGTGTATATTATGTTGTCCACTTGTTACTGTTTTACATGTTTCAAATAAGGTACTTATAAGAAATGCTGGATAACTACCATCCCTTCGCCCCCTGGGAAGAAAGCCGTGAAACTAAGCATTTTTAAAAATATATTATGTTTATGGTTCTATGCCCCTCGAAAGAACTCTATATGGCCGTCATGCATACAATAGGGATGGGCACGAGCGAGTTCGAGCGAGTTCTCATTAAAACTCGACTCGACTCGTCTCGAAGCAGACATCTTTGAGCTCGACTTGAGAACTTGTCTCGAAAAATTTTCCCCAACTCGACTCAATTCGGATCGAATTTCCAGTCGAGTCGAGCCAAAACGAGCTAAATCCTTTGTGTGGTTCCAAGTACTACTCTCTTCAAGTATCCTACATAGACAATATAATTATCCATGATACTAATACTACTACTATAACTAACTATTATTATTATAACACCGTGTATAAACATGGAATATAGGCGGTTTGTAACTGAATACTAAAAATTAGTTGAATGTCGATCTCGGTCGTCAAGAAATCTTCAGGAGGCAAGGACATCGGTCACGAGGTTCTAGGTTTGAGTTCGGGAGGAGCAAGTATTCGGGCTCGAGCCAAAAATTGTTAAAAGTTATAGGACTTCCAGCCAAACATGTTCAAAACTGCTCAGCCTGGGTTTAGGGTTGTTAACGACTCAAGCGGCTCTCTCACAGCTCATTAACTTATCAAACCGAACAGAGAAGTGAGCCGAGCCAACAGCTTATCCAACCGAGCCAGCTCGAGCCGGTGGCTCACACGAGCCGAACCGAACCGAGCTGATTGCTTACCCCAACCGAGCCGGTTCAAGCCATTGGCTCAGTTGAGCTGACTCGAACCCAGCCTATGGACTCGTTTCAACGGAGCTGGTTCGAGCCATTGACTCCAATCGAGCCGAGTCGATGACTCGTCCCTTCCAAGCCGGTTCAAGCCATCGGCTCAATTGAGCCCAGTCGATGGGTCATCCCAACCAAGCCAGCTCAAGCTGTTTGCTGTTGAACCGAGCTGAGCCGGTTGATATCATTATCCCGGTTGGGCTTCTACTTTGGCTAAAAATAATTAGAACGTGCAGTTCTAGTATATACTTATATTGGTGCTCACGGCGTCATTACCTTGTTCCGCCACCAACGAATTTCGAGGTACTTTGTTTTGCATCTTTTGTGTGTCTTTTGTGTCACTTTATGAGCCTATTCCCGCATTTTGTGCATCACCGGAAGTGGGTCAAAATGGGCCTACCAATATGGAGGAACGAGTTATTGCTGTTCCGCCACCAATGAATTTCGAGGTCGTTTCCTTCACATCGTTTTGTGCGTCATGGGAAGTGGGTTAAAATGAGTCCCCAAGATGGGACGAAAATGAATCACTGTTCCGTCACCAACGAATTTCGAGGTCGCTTCTTTCGCATCGTTTAGTGTCAGTTTATTGCCGTTTTGAGCGCGTATTTTCATGTTTTGTGCGTCACCGGAAGTGGGTCAAAATGGGCTTCCAAGATGGGACGAAAATGACCAAGAGTTCCGCCACTATCGAATTTCGAGGTCGTTAATTTCACATCGCGTACCCTTTTGTGCGCCTATTTCGACGTTTTGTGCGTCACTGGAAGAGGGTCAAAATGGGCCTCAAGGTGGGACGAAAATGACCCACTGCTCCGCCACTACCAAATTTCGACGTCCTTCCTTTCGCATCGACTAGTGAATTTTCGTGCCGTTTCGTGCCCTTATTTCCACTTTTTGTGCGTCACCAGAAGTGGGTCAAAATGGGCTTCCAGGATGGGACGAAAATAATCAAGAGTTCCGCCACTATCGAATTTCGATGTCGTTAATTTCACATCGCTGGATTTGGATTTTGATTTAACGTCCCGTTCAGCAGGAAGGCTATATGAGACGTGGTCCTACTGATTAACGTGGAATCCGAACTACATGAGCTCCCGCCGGGAATCGAACCCGGGCCTCCCACGCCAAAGGCATGTACGCTAACCGCTTAGCCATGGAAGAGCTCTAATTTCACATCGCGTACCCTTTGTGCGCCTACTTCGACGTTTTGTGCGTCACTGGAAGAGGGTCAAAATAGGCCTCGAAGGTGGGACGAAAATGACCCACTGCTCCGCCACTACCGAATTTCGAGGTCCTTCCTTTCGCATCGACTAGTGAATTTTCGTGCCGTTTCGTGCCCCTATTTCCACGTTTTGTGCGTCACCATAAGTGGGTCAAAATGGGCTTCCAAGAAGGGACGAAAATAACCAAGAGTTCCGCCACTATCGAATTTCGATGTCGTTAATTTCACATCGCGTACCCTTTTGTGCGCCTATTTCGACGATTTGTGCGTCACTGGAAGAGGGTCAAAATCGGCCTGGAAGGTGGGACGAAAATGACCCACTGCTCCGCCACTACCGAATTTCGAGGTCCTTCCTTTCGCATTGACTAGTGAATTTTCGTGCCCCTATTTCCACGTTTTGTGCGTCACCAGAAGTGTGTCAAAATGGGCCTCCAAAGTATGAGGAAAATGACCCACTGTTCCGCCACTATCGAATTTCCAGGTCGCTTCTTTCGCATCGTTTAGTGACTATTTTTTTTTTTTTTTTTTTTTAAGTTTTCTGTGAATACTTTCTCGTCTTCTGCGTCACCGGAAGTGAGTTAAACGGGCCTTCAAAGTGGGAGTTAGACTCACTGCTCCACCAATATCGAATTTCGAGGTCCTTCTTTCGCATTGACTAGTGCCTGTTTTGTGCCCCTATTTCCACGTTTTGTGCGTCACCAGAAGTGTGTCAAGATGAGCCTCCAAGGTGTGACGAAAATGATCTACTGTTCCGGCACTATCGAATTTCTAGATCGTTTCTTTCGCATCGCTTAGTGCCTGTTTTGTACTTTTTGTGCGTCACCGGAAGTGGATCAAAATGGACCTATGAATATAACGAAACAAGTTTTTAAAAAAGTTTTTTGCATCTATTTCTCGTCTTCTGCATCTCCCGAGGTGAGTTAAACGGGCCTTTAAAGTGGGAGTTAAATGTCTCACTGTTCCGCCACTATCGTCGTTTCTTCGAGGTCGTTTCTTTCGCATCGTTTAGTGCCTGTTTTGTACTTTTTGGACCTATGAATATAACAAAACAAGTTAATGCTGTTCCTCCATTAACGAATTTGGAGGACGATTCCTTCACATAGTTTAGTGTGTATTTTGTACCGTTCTGTTCGCCTACTTCCACGTTTTGAGCATCACCAAAAATGCGTCAAAATGGTCCATCACGGTGTGAGGAAAAAGAGCCATTGTTCCGCCACTATCGAATTTGGAGGTCGTTCCTTTCGCATCGTATAGTGCCTGTTTTGTACCGTTTTGTGCTCCTATTTCCACTTTAGTGCGACAACAAAAATGGGTCAAAATGGCCTACAACTATAATGGAATAACTTAATGCTGTTCCGTCACCATCGAATGTCGAGGTCGTTTCCTTCACATTTTTTTATGTATGATTCGTGTCGCTTTGTGCATTAGTGGAAGTGGGTCAAAATGGTCCTTGAATGTGGGATGAATGTCTTTTTCTGCCATATTTGCAGGTCCTCTTTGACCCACTTTCGGTGGCGCACAAAACGTAAAAATATACGCAGAAACGGTACAAAACATGCACTAAACAATGCGAAAAAGCGACCTCGAAATTCGATACTGGTGGGAGAGTGGGTCATTTTTCTTCCCACATTGAATGCCCATTTTGACCCACTACCATTGATTCACAAAACGCGGAAATAGGCTTACAAAACGGTAGAAAACAGGACAAGACGATGTGAAGGAAACGACCTCGAAATCGTTCCTGACGGAACAGCATTAACCTGTTCCGCCATATTTGTAGGATAACATTGACCCATTTCCGGTGACGCACAAAACGTGGAAATAAGCGCACAAGACGACACAAAAATGGAAATTTAGCTTAATTACATGGAAATTTTAAGTTTGTACGGTACGCTTAATTATATAGAAAATGTTATACATTTTCCCTTTACGTTGATTTCGGGCTTTCAAATTTTATTATTTTTTCAACTGAAAAGTATCTATAATTCAACAAGGAAATAATTATCAATGATAATTATAATAATTATCTATATAATTGAATTCATTGTAATTTGGTCCATGACAAACACTTTACCATTTCGTACTAGCTGTTATGCCCGTTCTTCGCACGGATTAGATAAAATTTCAATGTAAACAAACTGAACAACGGGAGAACAATTAAGAAACATTTCTGAAATTGGATATATTTTGTGTGAATATATATCCAACAACGTACATGTGTTTTCATTGGGAAGGCCGATGGGGGCTGAATTTGAACGTAAACGCTATCGGGGGTGTCACTATACATCTGAGCAACCCCGATAAAAATATGGATTCGACACAAATATTGGTCATTTTCTACTACTTTTACATGTCCCGGTGAACGCCCCTTCAGACCTCCTTGGTTCGAATTGTGAAAAAAATCTTCTCTGACCCCAGCCGATACCGCGAAAACTATAAATGTGACATTAACATCTGCTATTTTCTACTACTTTGTACATATCCCGGTAAAAGCCCCTATGATCCTCTGGTTCCAATTTTCAAAAAACAACGCCTTTGGCCCGCAGCCGATGGAGGCTGCATTTGGAAGTCAACGCCTGTGGAAGTATCACCATTGATCTCAGCGACCGCGAAAACTACGGATTTGACACTAATATCGGTCATTGTGGATTATTTTTACGTGTCTCTTGATCCCCTTTATAATGTCTCCGTCCCTTAGCTAGGGAGCTAAATGTGAAAGTAAACGCGGTCTTGAGTTTCACCATTGATCTCAGCGACCGCAAAAGCTATGAAATCGACACCAATATCGGTCATTTTCTATTACTTTTACATGTCCCGGTAAACGCCCCCTGAGACCCCCTGGTTCGAATTTTGTCAAAAACGCTTTTCCGTGGTGTGGGATATGGACCAAGGTATCCGTGACCAAAATTTGGTTACTCTCGGTCAACTTGTCTGGTCCCCAGGCCGGTCCCGGAAAACGTCCCCTTGACCCCCCCTTATTTCGAAATTTAAAAAAAAACTCTTCGTCTTGATCTGGGGCCTAGACAAAGCTACCCGTGACCAAATTTTGAAAACTTTCGGTCCACTCGTCTGGTCCACAAACACAAACCCTTTTATTTATATTAGAAAGGTCAGATCCGCCGTTATTGTAATAGAGCGGTGCTAGAGCGATTGATCGTGGAAATTCAAACTCCGATGAGTGATAATTTCATAGGCTTGTTTTATTACAAGTTTAAACTCTTTAGTTAGTAGAGAAGAGGGCGTGAATCATGGATCAGAGTTGATGACAATGGGTTTTGGTGGGTCTGTGCGTCACAATGGGTGAGAGTGGTTCATGGTGGGTGGTGGGTCAGAGTGGGTCACGATGGGTGGTGAGTTAATTGGTCATGGCTAAAGTTTTCACTGTCCCACGCCCTCTCTGAACTACAGTGTTGAAAATTAATCACTGAAAATCAATTGCAATTGATCAATCAATTGAAAGTAATTGCTGTGGAAATCAATTGAAATGTACCCAACACTGGTCCAGATATTCCTATCCCAAAACCTTCATCACTGCTACAGTGTGTTAGTGATTCTAGTTCGCCGAACCAGAAAAGTGACATAGAAGATGACAACTTTGAACCGCCTAGTGGTTCACCTCAGTCTATATTTTTTCACAAAATGATCTTAATGATTTGGTTCCGGACTCAAATCTGTCGAAGTCGTCAGCAAAAGTTCTTAGTTCTAGGCTTCACAAAAGGAACCTTCTGGCACGCATATTTTCGAAATACCTTCAACCCTACCCAGAAGGCATTGTAAGCGGGTTACGTTTAGCAACATCGCACGGAAACAAATAAATGCTGAATTGCATTCTAACCCGTTCCTACTACTACTACTACTTTTGCTATGGATCTGTATAGTACAAGGGCAAACTTATTTTAATGAAAGAAGTTTATTAAAAATTTAAAAAATAATCGTTAAATCACTTTTTGAATATTATTTTAAATCTTATTTTAACGAAAGAAGTGTTATAAAAATTTTTAAAAATAAAAAAAGCTTTCCTTAGCCAGGGTTTGAACCCACGCCAACAATGATTTTCCTTACTACCATGTTGCACTAGTTCACTCGGCTACGAGGGCCGACAGAATCTGGCGTTTACTTTGTGCTATATATAGGTTTTGTGATGTCACCAACAGGATCGCGATATAGACGTCATTTATTTTTCCTACATTGTTGCCAAGCGTAGCCCGTTCACATTGTCTTATGTCTAGAGTTCAGTGTATTTCGAAAATACGCTTCTGGCACCTGAAACGACATTTGTCCGGTACAGACAGAGAAAGACAATTTTCACTACTTTGTACAATAATATCTTGTGTACTATTGTAATGTGTTGGATTTGCTTAATAAATTAGGTTTTCCTCTACTTTCCACTACCTGGGGACTGCTTGCTGATTCTAACAAAACAAGTTTAAAATGTGTCCTTTTATACAATGAAAATAAGTACCCATCTGTACCTATTGCCCATTCGATTTCAATGAAAGAAACGATGAAATTAATTCTAAAGAAAATTAAATACCAAGAACGTTGGTGGGAAGTGTGTGATGATTTCAAGATTTTGGGCATTTTACTAATACATCAATCTGGATTTACGAAGATGCATGTTTCATTTGCGAGTGGAATGGTAGGGCAAGAAGTAAGTATTTGGTAAGAAGGGAATGGCCATTATGGGTACTTTGGAATCTACGATCTAAAAATATCGCACAAAACATTTAGTTCGTTACGACAAAATATTACTTCCACATCTTGATATTAAGTTGGAATTCATTAAACAATTTGTGATAGCACTTGACAAACAGGGGCAGTGTTTCAAGTTTTTATAAAATACATTTCCATTCTTGTCCTATGGAAAAGATGGCATATTATTGGCTCCGATATACGAAAACCTATGGAAAACAGAGATTTTAAAGCAACAATGAATCCAGCTGAGAGAGATGCCTGTGTGGCATTCAAAAGTGTAACAGAATTTTCTCGGTAAATACAAAATTCCAGATAATAAGAACATTGTAGAAACTATGTTGTTGAAATTTCAAGAACTTGGGTGCGACAGGAGTATTAAGATACATGTCTTGCATTGACATCTGGATTACATTCCAGAAAATCTTGATCAAGTAAGTGAGAAGCAAGATGAGAGATTTTACTAGAATATGAGATGTATGGAGCATAGATACCAGGGTAGCTGGAGTGTTAACATAATGGCGGACTATTGCTGGGGCATAAACAGACAAACGGCGAATGAAAAGCATAAGAAACACCAAAGATTACAGAAAAGAGCGTTTGAAAAACAACTGAAAAGTATCTGTTTGCCTTACATATTCATCACATGTATGTGCTCGTATAAAAAAATGTTTCAAAAGTTTCATAATTGTAACTTACGAGCAATGACTCAATTTGTAACAAAACTTAAAACTGTATATTTCTGTTCATGTAAAATACAAAAAACCCCTTTTAATTTTTAACCCTACCATGTACATGTTAAGATGAATGTACAAAAGAAGTTTCAAAAGATTCATAGTTGTAACTTTTGAGCAATGGCACAATTTGCAAAAAAAAAAAAAAAAATAAATAAATAAAAATAAAAATAAAAAAATAAAAAAATAAATAAATAAATAAAATAAAATAAAAATAAAAAAAATAAATAAAATAAAAAACCCTAAAATTTGCTTTGTACTCCCAATAATGTGGTTTCTTAGGATCTACTGAAAGAGCAAAAAATAAGCTTTCATTTGACACCTGGATGAGCCCATTAACTTGAAAACTAAGGAAGTTACGGTAATTTTAGTTCCATAATGTTGAGTGCCGGAAAGTGAAATAGGCACCAAATCCACATTTTTAAAAAAAATTTCCCTGGTCCATTTCTCAACCAAAAAATCAGGAAAAAAAAATAATTTGGCATAATTTCATTGGTATTTATATATGAAAAAAATTTTGAAGAGAATCTGAGACATTGAAGTACATTGCTCTAAGTGAGTTGACATGGGATGACCCGTATGCTCATATTCTAATATGGCGCTCAACTGGACGCTTCGCAATTATTTTTATAATTCGCTGATATTTCTTTCTTACTTACTTCTTCCATTAACTATCCGAAGAAGTCGCTTTTAGTGTCTCTTCTTTAGTGTTGTAGCGTTTTCTTCATTTTTGGTAACTAATTTTAAATGTTCACACGCGTAAACCATAACTTATAAAGCATACATGAGTAAAAGAACTTAAGTAAATTCTTTTATCTAACTTATGAAGGCACGGCTATTTTGGATCTCAATTAAAATGTGTAGTCTTCGTATTTACTTTAAAAACTGATATCAATTCAGCTTGGATATCGAAGTATTGGGTATGACAGTCTTACTTGACGTACTTTATCAATTTATTATTTAATCATTAAAGTGGATGGGGTACTTAAGATATATATGGATACACAACTACTTTGTTATCACTCGAATACTTGTGGAAAAGGCTATAGTTGTGTGTGAAATATGTATAGGGTAGTAAAACACAAAAATCTCCATAACTATAGGTAAGTGTACTTTAATGCCTATATTGAATTTTGCCTTATTTTCATATTTTTCAGAATGCAGAAGATAAAATGCATTAGTACATTTTACAATGTAACTTTTTTGTTTTTAAAAATGCTATAGTTCGAATTTTAAATTATTTTTTAGATGTTCTTCGTTGTTGAGCATTCAAAATTATTATGAATAAAAATGAAGGTAATTCAAAATTACATGCGAAATAGTTAAATAAATAAAATAAAAAGCATTCCAAATCAAGGTTTATCAGATTTGTTCAAAATCTGCTAAGAGCTATGTAATTTGCAATTACCACTTGCTGCTGGAGTTGCTATAGAACACATGAAAGGTGGTTTGATTGAGTTCTATGAAAAGCTGAGTTTAATAATCACTTTACTTCTATAATTATACATTTCTTAATTATATATGTTTATTAAAAATACATTTTTTACATATTCTTATTTGAAAACACATTATGAGATTTAGAAACGAAAAAAAAGTAATTAAATATGTTTTCTATGAAAATAGTTAAGATAGAAAAGTTTTAGACACTTGTAATAAAATGACACTGTTTATTTGAACATTTTGAATTATTACATACATATACACATTCATTATATATATATATATTCCCTTATGTACAGTGTAAATATTATATAGCAGGCACATTGGTACTATAATAACATTTATAAAGTAATGCAAACTTCAGAAAATTATATACACCCTCCTCGCACCACTACTATTAATACTATAATAGTAAGAAGAAGCGAAGTTAAAAATAACCCACATCATAGACAATAATACATAATACAGTAGACAAGTAATACTTCTAAACTGTAACTTGAAAAAAAAAAAAAAAAAAAGGATTAGATACAACGTTTATTTTCGTATTGTAAGTGGAGTTATTGGGTTCGGGTCCAGAAGCCAAACATCTTGATTTTTATTTTTTAAGGCCCTAGCTCAGTTTTACATAGAACATGATGGTGTAGTACTTGCAATATCCAGACTTTAGCCGACTTCTTTAGGAAGTGTGTTCATAATTTTTCATTATTTCAGTTATTAGACGTTTATACTTTAAAAAGTGTCACCACCGGGACTACATGAAACATGAATCTACGGTTTGATGTGGAATCCAAACGTGAATTTATCAAACCCGTGACTTTCGTGCTAAAGCCGATTACACTATCACTAAGCCACCAGGAAGTTCCTTTTTAAGTTTGAATATTGTTCATTCTAGCTTTGGAATTACATACAATAAAAATAAAATCGGCAATATACCATTACTTAACTCATAATTTGTTGATTTTATATCTTCAGTTCTTTTAGACTCCCAACAGACAGATTCTATAATATTTCCATGTTTTATTTAATACAAAAGTAACAAAATAAATAAATAAAAAAAAAACTAGTGAAATACTTCAAAATATTTACTTGCCTATCTTAAAAATAAAAATATAAGGTTATCTCTGTGATCGGTCCTAATGTTAAAACACTGTGTGACATTAATGGTATTTAAATCCATGAAGGATCAAATGCGTGAAAATTATACAGTAGGCTCACAGGTTACGAACTTCATCCTTTCCGTAACCTTCATAAATCGAAATTATTTTTTTAAACTGAAATTAATGTAAATACAATTAATTCATTCTAGCCCCACTTTTTTTTTTTTTTAATTTGTGTTTTTCTGTCATGAAGAAAACAGAATGAAACTATTATTCTTTTTTGAAGACAAATAACACTATTTTTTTTTTAAAGTGTAAATGCTAAAAACAAAAAGTACGAAAAAGAACAAAAGTAGTTTTTGAACACAGAACTCTTGACAGAACGCGCAAAAGCACTCCTAAGTGCGTGGAATTGTCGGTCCATGCCTGTGCGCGCGTTCGTATCTCGAAATATTGTTCCTAAGCCGAGGAGACAGTTGTTCACAAAACTTGTTTGTAAATTGAATTGTTCATAAAACGAGGGGTTCGTAACTCGTGGGTCTATACTTCAAATACATAACTAATATGAATATTTTTGACGAAGAACTAACAATATACCCATGGAGATCACAGAAACACTAATAAACAAATACATAATGAAACAGTTACCTTAAAGATCTTCATATTTCTGTCATATTACAACCACTTTTAGGATAAGGTAACCTTTTGTCGAACTGAACGTGTATAATTTGCGTCAAAAGAAAATGTTTTATATTATATAGTCTTACACGAAATATGCAACTTTCTTTCTGTAGATGATTGTACAAGGTTACCAAATCCTACATCAAATTTTTAACCATTTGCATTTCTGTATTTATGACATTTCAATAACTTCCTGCGATCAACGATACGAAATTTAGGTTAAAATACAAGATTAGAAAAAGCAATAAATAAAAAAATAAGTCGGAAAGACTCACTTTAAAGCACCCTTAAATAAAAAAAAAAAAAGAAAGAAAAAAAATGTATAGATGGTCGGCTGCCATCATCCTCGGTGCAACGTGAAAAGCCTTAAAAATGATGGCAAAACTTTAAGGATTATGGCAGCCAATCGTACAAATTGTAAGCCTTTTCCTTCATTTGACGATACTTCAATACGAGTCTTTTCAACTGTTTAATATGACTAATTGAACAATATGGAACACATATTTTAAAATAATAATAATAATAAAAAAGAACTGACCTAATTGTATTCCTAGAAGCAACAGAAGCATGTCCCATATTTGGGATACATACACGTGTATCCTTTTACGAGGAACAAACAGGCTTAATACATATTACTTTAAAACAAAATCTTTATATGATTCTACTATCAATATTAACAGAACCCTTTAATTTTTTTGTAATTTGTTACTCGAAGTGACGTTGGTTTTAATATACTAAAGGAAACGAGTAAAGGTCGAAATTTTTTTTTGTCTATGATAGTCATAAAAGTAAAAGTGTTTATAAAAGCAAAAGTATTGTATGAATATATATAAAGTTCAAGTATTTAAACATTACACATACGTATGATGCATATAAAACATACTGTGGTAAGTTATGTAAAGAATCTGTAAACAAAGCATTGTCGTTGATATTCTGTTAGTTTAGAATTTTTTTCGACCTTGTAACAAACCACAATTCCAGTATGAGGTGCCTCATAAACCACACTACACGAACGCTTGTTGATGAACTTATTAACTCTATAGTCTTCATGACAACAAGAAATATAATGGTTTATGAAGTTCCTCATACTGAAATTGTTGTTGCAGGTTAAAAAAAAACCGCTGCATATGAACAAAAATCTGTTTCCGGGGTTCTTTATGTGACTTGTTACAATATTTTTCATATGCATCTTGCACAATATAATGTCTTTTATGAACACTTAATTTTTATGACTATCATAGGCGAAAATAGGCCAATCTTTATCCATCTCCTTTTTTATGGGGGCAAAACATGATTATATATTATTACCCCATTAAGTTCAGTTATCTGTGAGTGGACTTAACAACTGAGGCGATAATCTTCACGTATCTGCATCCTATATATAAAATCAAAATGGAGCCCATGCGAGGATCACGGTTACCAAATCAAACTTATAGTGATTTTTTCTAAAAACTGGACAAACTTGTACACGGATACTTCGTGTACTATAGAACTAGTAAATTGTTATTAATGTGTATACAGCAAAGTAATAAAGTATATGATATAAAAGTAACAGTTCTATTTTTATTAATGAGATTGGTAATGATGGTATCTTACTCCTATCCAAATTCCGTTTCAGTATTTCGTCCTAATATAATAAGCCTCAAACATGTTTCTCTCAATCGTTGATATTGCAAGGTGTAAAATCTTCACATCCTGCACATAACACTGGAATAGCTTCTTTTTCATCTCGAGGCTCCCTTATGTTTTTTTTAGTCTGGCGTTGATATTTCTTTTGGTCATACCAATGTAAGTGTCTCGGCAAGAGCAAGATACCTGGTAAATGCCACTAAGACAGTCTTTATCAACGAAATTGCTTTTGAATTGGCTCAAAGACCTTTCTAAATTTTTGGGTAACTTCAGGTTAATTTTTGAGATACGTTCATTGCAATTTTTCTTAGTCTATACGACAAGCTAGGAAATAACGAAAAGGAAACCCATCTGTCTATTTGTCCTGTATTTTAATTCTGCCACTTTTTGAACTTTCTACAATACTGAATATCTTCGGTTGCCAACCTCCCATGGTGAGCCTATTGCACCCATTCCTTAAAGCTAGATCAGTTATGTATTCAATTTCCTCGTTTAAATTGTGAAGTCACTAATCGGCAAGGGAGAGTCGTGTCCAAAAGTTTGCAAGCACCTTCCCGAAAACAGCATATTTACACTTGGGATGTAAATTAATGATTTTAGAGCTATTCCTTTCACTTCGTTTGCTTTGTTTTGCTTTCCGCCATATTGCAGCAACAATTGTAACATGTTTTTAACACATAATTGTGCTTTCTTTGATTCTTGTATACACTTTTCTGTATCGAACTGCTGCATGCTTCAAACGGTTGCGTGCGTCGGTGTTTTATGAATACTGGCATTTGAAGTAATTGCTGATTTTAATAGTCGGGAATGAGTAGTTTTCATTTGCTGTTGATGGGTCCTGAACACAACACCTGGCTGCTTGCTGATAAGAAAGAAAGAAAAAAAAACAGAAAGAAAAATCATAATGTCAAGCTAATAATAAAAAGCTATACTTTACTCCACAATACCGAAAGTTAAATGTAGGATTTTTACATGAATTGAATAGAAATGTACCTTTAAATTAAGTAATTTGGCTTCTTTTGATTGTACTTCATTGTGACTTTTTTTTCTTCAGGTAAACAGTCACACGATGTCCACATCTAAAACAGGCAAAGAGTTGAGCCCAGAAACAAGAGCTCACATCTGCATACTACACAACGAAGGCCAGTCAAGTCGCGAAATTGCAGCCAAATTGTAGACTGCACCCAGTACTTCACTAAAACATTGAAAAGAGTAAAGGAAACTGGTTCATGTATGTCACGCCATCAAGCAGGTAGACCTCATGTTACATTAGTTCGAACAGACAATGCCATTATTCGATTATGTCAGCAATTGCCACGAGTTCTTTAATCAAAATACAAGGAAACCTTCTAAAAGACGGTAGAAAACCTAGTTGTAGAACAATTAGATGCATATAAAACACAGGTTTGAGGATAGGATTTAGATATCTGAGCTTTCGACATCTATGGTCATGTAGCCCGTTACGTTTGAGGGATGACGTCCTTCGGCAAGCACACTATCCGGGGAAAGGGAAAGAAGAAAGAAGTGGGAATGAATGAAACGGTCTGGGGACCTATAAGTTCCGTCATTTGCCTGGTGTGAATGAGGAAAACCTGAATCATACACTCCCGCTAAGAAACTAAAGTTATTAACGAAAAATATCAAGGATCATATTGCATTCTGCAAACGCTATACGAACTGGACAGCAGAACAGTGGGAGTCGGTGATGTTTTCTGATGAAACAACTTTCACACAATTCTTCAATTATCATAAACATGTCAGGCAACCACGCAACAAGCGATGTAATTCCCGTTATGTCATTCCAACTGTAAAACAAGCAGAAAAGGTGATGGTTTGGAGATCAATTTCAGCCAAGGAACGTGGTATTCTGGATTATGCCCAAGAATATTGCCATAAATGGGTCTGTTTACCTCAAGATACTTCAAGAGAAACTTCCATCTTCTATGGAGATTTATGGATGTACTTACTTCCAGCAAGATGAAGCCCCTGCCATGGTATACAGGCTGTCAAGTCATGGATTGCGTTTCGCGGCTACACACTGCTTGAATCATGGCCCGAATATTCCCCAAACTTGAATATCATCCAAATCGCATGGTATACCTGAGAAGAAAGTGGCTGACAAATCTATATCGTACAACGACCTAGTGCAGAAAATTAAGAATGTGAGAGTTACTGATATTACTCCAGAGTATTGCCAAGATTTCACTCGTTTCATACCTAAACGGATACAACTAGGAATAACGGACATGCTTTTAAGTATTAATAGCCTCACTTTCTTCATGTAAGTATTCATCTATCGTTGTGCGATATGACGGAAGATAAAACTGACAGAAGTAGCTCTAAAACTATTAATTTGCATCCCAAGTGTTATTATGCTGTTTTCGAGAAGGTGCTTCCAAACTTTCGGCCACAACTGTCTATATATAGGAAAATATTCTTATATATCTGGAATAGAAATTGGTTTATTTAGAACAGGTATTTCTGTTGTACATGCACTTACAGATAACTGAATTTAATGAAGCAATAATATAATTGTAATTTCCCCCTTCCCCCCCAAAAAAACGCACTTATGTGCAGTATATTAAAATCGACGTCATTACGAAAAATACGTTACTAAAACTTCAAAGGGTTCCACTGATAGATAACAGAAGCATGTTAAGAACTTTTTGTATAACATGTATTAAGCCACTTTGTTTCTCGTAAAAGGACACTCGTGTATGTGTCCGAAATATCGGACAGTCTTCTGCTGCTTCTAGGAATAAATTTACATGAGATCTTTTCTGTATATAGTATGCGCTCAATTTTGTAATCATGGGAGAAAAAAATGAAAAAGGAGAAAAAAAAAGCTTATCTCATATTTTCCACTAACGATTTAGCAATGTTGAGTTTATTGTCGAATATTTTCCTATTTATTGTCTTTACCTTACAAATCAATATAAACTTTATATCTTTCATAAAGAAATAACCAAGATAGAATGAAAATGAATGGATATGGAGTATTTAATATAACGTCCCACAATTATGCCCCTTAATCTTGAGACGAATGATTATTTCAAGTGAATAATGATCGTGAAAGAATTGGTGGAATAAAAATGTGAAAGAAAATGGTAGAGCCTCGAAAAACCCACGAACATGATGCTGTCTACTACAAACGAACATGGACCGGGATTGAATCCGAAACTCCTCGCAAAAGAAGTAAACGCTTTACTACTGAAATACTGTTCCCCCAGAATCACATCACAAATATAGAATACGCAACTTAAGATTCTGACATGAGTGTTTTCTAGAATTTTACAGATACCTGGTGAATATCTCGTGCTTCTCTTTTGTAATTTGACCTAGGGAAAGTAGAGTACAGGAATTCGAACATGGGTAAATGTAAATCAAAATACAATAGAGAGAGCCTTATAAAACAAATATGTACACTCATGTCCAAAATTATTGTCGCATGTCTATAAATATCTTGTTGTAGGAATATAATTTGATAACGAATTCGTTCGGTATTTCTTACAATGTTAGTATGTGTATAATCGGCAAAGATATGTATGTGGGAAATTTCATGTGAGAAGAGCAGTAAATAAGAACAATAAAACGAAAATAAAAATTTATTGTACATTTAGCAAAATTTTGTTTTAGTTATTCTAATTTTTGTATTTGTTATTCTTTACCTATGAAATTTACCACAAATATACATTTCCCGATTATACACATAGTATCAGTATTAAAAATACCCTGCAAAATCATTATCAAATTATATTCTTACAAGAAGACAATTATAGATATGCGACAATCATTTTGGACATGAGTGTACAAAAGCACTATGGAAAGACTACTAATACTTAAAACTGTTAAGAAAGTAGTTTCGTCTTTCGGATATGTAAGACACAAGAAAAGGAAAGGAAATCTCCGGTCAATGTTATCTGTCCTCATGTTTGAAATAGTGTTTGAATCCATGACGAAAGAGTGTGGCCAGGCTAAAGTCAAAGTATAGGTCTAGCGAGGAGAAAATTGTTGAAGGATAGGGGATATAAACTGGAAAAATTTACATGTAATGAAAAATAATGGGGACAAAGTTGAAATGAAGAAGTACTAATGATTGTTAAAGCAGCTGGATAAAGAAAAATCGGAGAAAATGAACGAAAAATATATTTGAAAGGAGAAAAAATACCAAGTAATGATAAAAACAAATACTAATACAGAACAAAGCAAGATAATAACCGGCTTTTGACATTACCTTGTACACCATATGTACCATATATACATATATAAAATGAATTATAACAAAATAGTAACAAGATCACAACGCCAAAAAGTCAAACAATAGGAAACTTGCACTAAATTGCCTCATAAAATGAGAGGAAAATGAGCAGGGGAAAAAACTGAAGAACAGAGAGAAAGCTCAGAAATACGAAAGTGGGCAGCATATTGCAATGTAGGATTATGGAATATGGTGCCCACATGTATGTTTCTCAGCCATTTTTTCCTTTTTCATTTTTTTCCTTTTTACTTTTTCCCCCTTTTTATTTGATGAAATTATTAATGAAATAATCATAACCACTCTTTTTTTTTTCTTGTGACATAATTTTCGATTTTAGTATTTCCTGGTAAAAATTGATTTTCTATTCCCATTTCGGGAATTCTTGGTTTCAACTATATATCGTACATATATACATATTCAACAAGTGTATGTGTGTGTGTATGTGTAACATTTTCTGCCCTATATGCTGAACAATACCATTCAGATTAATTTGGATCGCACTTCAATAATTAATTCTCTGTCCTAAGTGAATCACCGAAAGGAAAATGCTACTTCTGGAACCTCTTCTTGGTCATTGAGTTTCTTGAAAATTTCTAACGCCTTCGATAAATTCCATTGATTATCTTTCAAACACCTAAAAGAAAGCAATATATATACAGTAAACAAAAAAATATGTTATATATATATAATTACATCACATAATGCACATTTTATTTTCATTAATCTATTTTTAACAACCATATGACATTGATGCCTAACGGGAGAGAGAAATACGTTGTGTGAATCTCATAGTACGGGCGGCTCAATATTACATGCAATATTTCCTGAATGGTATATCAAACTAGTGATCTCCCAACTGCAAAAAAGAGTACACCATCGCCATTGCACTTCATTACAATCGTCATCAAAATCCTATATTTCACTCATAAATATAATTTTTAGACTGTTATCCACTTATGTCACTAACACTAATATTACATACTGTGACGCTCGTACTTGATACTATCACAAAGACTTGCACATCAGACAAAATTTCATATCTGTCAAATATTACAACTCAATTGTTTGATTATGTAACGTGTGCATATGTAAAAAATATTACATAAAAAATGTAAGGTATAGATTCCTGTAAATACTAAAACAACAGCTCCTCGAAATTGCAGATAACTGACCATGGATTAAAGCCTACTTTCAGATCTTTTCTAACAGGACTTTTAGCACACGGTTTCAGCTCAGTAAGACCTCCAAGTAACTGTTGAAGATCAGTTGTGTATCTACCCTCTGTTGGCTGTTTGGTCGTCTATTTTCGCATTCAACATACATGTAAATAAAGTAAGTTCGGAACCCCACAGTATGACGAAAATACGTGTAATAGAATTGTTCTAGACATTATTTTGTATCAGAGAATTCTTCGGATTAATTTCATCTAGAAAATACGCCCCAATTAAGATTATATTTCTATATGATTGTTTCCTACCTACCTATTTCTGTTATACTTATTCTTTGAGAAAGAATTCTGGTATGTTTTGGATGATTCAGTCCAAAATATACATACTGTATGTATAGACAGCTAGATAGACATATTAGAAAAGCTTATGGAGTTAGTTTGTTGTAATTTTCATTCTACTCATTTCATGTTTATTTAAACTGTCTATTTCATGTCTTTTTAATTTTTTTTTTTTTAACCAAATCCAAATATCGCTACTTCCCTCCACTAGATATCTCTCCACATCATCAAGAACATCGTTCAACTTACTGATAAACAATACACTTCTTAGGAATGGAGTGAAGGGACAAGGACAAGAAAGTGACAAGAATATGTATTTAGGCGGTTTAGGATGATGCGTAACACACGTTCAGTCTTCCGAAGTTTTGCCGTTCTTAAACTAAATAACAGAAATAATTTGACTTATTCCTTATGGGTTTTGATGTTTTATTTTCCAAAGTGAAACTCAAATGATTTACAGGAAAACTTCGACTATCGAACGTACAGAGATTCGCTGCAAATGTAGAACATACAGACAATGTCGTTTGTTGCAATAAAGGTTAGGCTGCATAATAACAGAAA
Source organism: Thermobia domestica (assembly GCF_964235325.1). Taxonomy (NCBI): domain Eukaryota; kingdom Metazoa; phylum Arthropoda; class Insecta; order Zygentoma; family Lepismatidae; genus Thermobia; species Thermobia domestica. The sequence goes on along the minus strand of NC_137462.1, from coordinate 115,199,780 downwards.
AGTCTATGAAAACGAGCATCGGCACTAACAGTCAATTCTTTCGAGCAGAACATCATCGGATAACAGCTATAACTACAAGCTTGGAGGTAAAGCATCCGTCCAGCTAATCACTTTCAGAACAGGTTGTCGACTCGTGTACATATAGTATCTTAAGTTTCAATTCAGTCTAACTCTTTAAATAAATAAAAAAAAAAAAAAAAAAATGACTATCAGTATTACACACCACTACGCATATTACAAACATGAGCAGTATTCTCTCTGAACATCTATCTGATTGTACAATATAAAGATATAGTAGTTTTCATAACATAAATTTCTCATGAAGAGATCAAGACCTGTTACGTAATTTAAAACATCTTATTATCCACACATACGTTCAAAACTTTCCTTCAACAATAATTAAAACTATGAAATTATGTAGAAGGTACTTTCTATAGTTTTGTACATAATTCCAAATATTTGACTTATAAAGTTAAAATACTAGCTGGATAATAATTTTGGAAGAGTTCAGCATTAATCAGAAAAATTGAATTCATTCCTTTTCTTCTTGTCTAGATTTTTTTTCATTGAACACATTAAATTCCGTTTAGTACTGTATTTCCTTAACCATAATCCTAAATTTATAAACATAAATAAAAAATTACATGAATTCTAATTTAAATAACAAATGAACACGATTCTGACATTAAACTTTACAATATTAGACAAGATTTCCATATTTGTATCGCGTAAACATTTGTATTAAACAAGAAAGTTTATTTGCCCTATAGATATAAATAACCATCGATGAACACAAATATATATATACAGTATGGCGCTAAATTCGTTGTACAAAAGCAGAGGGGTGATTCCTGACAAAACCAAACAAAAAAGTCCCAATAGACATAGGGCGAAAAACGCGTCGTTTACGTGTTGTAGGCTACCGAAAGCGTGGGAAAGCAAACTTTAAAGTTAAATATTGCACAAACTACTGATCGTAGACATGATGCGGTATGATATCGTCAAAGGATCCTAACCTGCTTTATCCAAATTTGCAGTTTTCAGGTTTGTGCAATGGCGGCGCAAGGGATTCCCGGCCATTTTATGACGAAAATTGAGTGGACAAGAGCATATAAAGGACGTCTCACTCCCTGGAAATAATACTACGCGGCAGGTCAATATTCATACATGCAGATTTAAAAAATTGCGGAAGAGGTAATAATCACCGTGCGTGGTTGCATACCTCACCAGAAAGTACTAGTAAAGACGTTGTACGTACAAGAATTAACTGGTAACGTCACGTCGCTACAATGTAAAAACACGTACAACACATGCCAATAGATAACAGAACATACAAAAATATCGATTGCTGATCTGCTCATATTAATAACATCACAACGCTTTTATGAAGATCTCTTACTGCTGCTACTGTCATTTAATTTATTTGTGTTTCGTAATGTACATACTCGTCTATCTGCGAGATCATTGATAATTATCTCATTGGACTGTACCTATTACCACAATGCCTGACCGGGTGGGATATCGCACATTTTTGAAAGAGGTTCTGCCTGAACTATAAAGGTAACCAAGAAAGTTTTGTCGCTTTTCACCCACCACCTTCGAACATCGATCTCTCACCTAAGATATACTTGCAAGATCAAAAAAGTCCCCATCAGCATCAACGACCTGCTGCCAACGCTCTCGAAGGCCATGGATTCCTTCGGGGTAGAACTTGGTGAGCCGTGAAGCGAAGAAGGTATCAAGGGATTTGAACTGGCGTTCTCTAAGGTGATTGTCCAAGGAATCGAATAGGTGATAATCGGACGGTGCAATGTCCGGCGGGCATGGCGGATGCAAGTCTTTCCTATCCAAGGCTTAAAATAGTGTCCCGGGTCACGTGGGGCATAGCGATGTCCTGTAACAGGAGAAACCCTTTGCGATTCAGAAGTGCTGACTCCTGAATTTTGTGTTTTTCTTGAACACGGCTCAACTGCTGACAGTACACAGTTGCATTGATGCTCGGTAGCAGTTCCCGATGCACGATACCGCGAACAGTCCATCAAATACACAGGAGCACTTTCTTATGGTGCAGTGTTGGTTTCGGCTGTTTTGGAACCGGTTTATGGGATGCTAGCCTATGATGACGGCGCCGTGGAGCTTCGTACAGGACCCACTTCTCATCACCCTGTTCAGAAATGGCTCCTTCCTCAGACGAGAGAGCAAAGAAACACAGGTGCCTGCTCGCGTTAGCTTCTGGCTCGGAGTCAAATCACGTGGGATCCACCGACCCAACTTGTAGTGCTTCCGAAGTTGATGGAATTGCTGTCGGATGGTTTCTATACTCAAACTAAATTGTCGTCTCAGTTCCTTACATGTCTGGTCACTGTTCGCCTCAATTGTTGCCTGAAGGTCTTCGTTTTTACGTGTGTTGGTCTTCCGACACGTGGTGCATCTTCGAGTATTTCGTCACCATCCTCAGACTTGTTAAACTACCGCTGCACTGTCCGCGTAGTCACGACACCCTCACCAAAGGCCTGACATATCTTACTTCCCTCTGCAGCGGCGTTTGACCCCAGTTTGAACTCGTACAACACACACGCCCTTCTGACGCTCTGTGGAGGTCCCATTTTCACTCTGTTCTTACGCAAGTTTACGGTGTAACTGAAATGCCACAACCAGATAGTATGCTGGATATAAACACACTAACAACTAACCTTCGTCTTATCTCCATTCACATTCAACTCACGGTGTGATGGATAATGAAACACAGACATCCACAAAAGCGACAGAACTTTCTTGGTCCCTTTATATTAAAGACTCTGCCACTGGCAATATCTTGCCCCCCTCCGCTCACCACACCTTAACTCCTTACTTTTCTTTTTCTGGGGTCATATGAAACAAATAGTCTATCTGACGCCTGTTCCATTAAAGGAAGATTTTGTTGACCGAATTGTTGCTGCAGCAAGGAGTATTCGGAAGGAGTGTTTCAATGCATACGCCGCGGCGCCGCTGTAACTTTTATGCAACCACTTCTTGAGGAAGTAAGCAACCACGCACGGTGCTTATTACCTCAGCTGCCATTTTTTTTATCTGCGTGTATGAATATTGACCTGCCACGTAGTTTTATTTCCAGACAGTGAAACGTCCTTTACATGCTCTTGTCCACTCAATTTTCGTCATAAAATGGCCGGGAATCCCTTACGTCCTTTGGGGAATCCCTTGCGCCGCCATTGCACAAATCTGAATACTGCAAATTTGGATAAAGCAGGTTAAGATCCTTTGACGATATCATGCCACATCATGTCTACGATCAGTAGTTTGTGTAACATTTAACTTTAAAGTTTGCTTTCCCACTTTCGGCAGCCTATAACACGTAAACGACGCGTTTTTCGCCCTATGTTTATTAGAACTTTTTTGTTTGTTTTCCTCTCAAGAATCGCCCGTCTGCTTTTGTACAACGAATTTAGCGCCATACCGTATATATATATTTTAAATTTCTTCGTCAGAGAAATAGATCTTCATGGGAGATAGCATGTCATCGCACAGACATAACGTGCAAACAATCTCTCAACAAATAAAGACTAACATTGAATGTATTGTATTTTACTTATTCAATTTTAAATCTTCAATAAAGTCACAGGTGTAATAGTTTATAAACGAACGCAAATATTTTATCTTTAATTCCGTATTTGTACTTACTGTCAGAATAAAGATTCTGAATTAATCTTATGCAGGTTTGAGACACCAAGGTTCAAATTAGGTTTTACGTAATAATGAACCACGTTTCCTTCGTTAGTCACTCTACGTCGTTGTCCATTCCCTCTCTCTGCAAAATTTTAACATCACATATATACTATTGAAGGTTCTTTTATATGTTTATGCTAACCTGAGATCAGACACTCACTGTTAACATCCTTTATCAAATGAGAATTAATTTCATTCACAGAGCTACTATGCAATGCATCAGCAAAATAGCTTTTACATTTTGTTAAATACTTTTTTTGTTTAACAAAACATAAAAGCTCTGTTTCACTGATACATTACCAAGCAGCAGTATTGGTGAGAGAACCTGTTGCTGCGATAATTTGTACATTGATAATACTAAAAGAATTGTTCTAATAAAATACTAGAACATTAAAGTGCCCGATCTCAGATTTATCTGAACATTCAAATGTCTCTCCACATGGTATAACAGTGATGCTAGAATTTTGCATGAAAGACAAGAAATTAGAAACAGGGTTTATTAATGCGAGCGAGAGAAAGGGAGAGAGAGAAAGAAAGAGAGGAACGGAGAGAAGGAGGGAGAGAGAGAGAGAGAGAGAAAGCTGTTTCAAAAACAACTGCTTAAAAGAGAGGAATAAGTTATGAGTCTGACGATATTTTACACGGTTCATTAAATAAATAAATAAATAAAATATTTCTTATATTTAAACCACATTCTTGCCCTTCAAGAAACTGGTTAAAACAGAGAAACTAATTATAAACTTAGTTTAGGTTTGAAGATAAAGAAAGCTGAAGAAAGACTATATCTCGAAGGTAAGAAGATAAATTATTTCTATAGATTCAAAATTCCAACGCAATTTTATTAAAATATGAGCACAATTTGCACATAAATATCTTTCAGCAATCTATATCATATGTTCGGAAATTTTAGTTGAGTTGAGTTGATTTTGAGTTTAACGTCCCTTTTCAGCAGCGAGGCTATATGAGACGTGGACCTACTGATTAACGTGGAATCCGAACCACATGAGCTCCCACCGGGAATCTAACCCGGGTCTCCCGCACCGAAGGGGCGTATGCTAACCACTTAGCTACGAAGGAGCTCTCGGTTGTCAATTGGACCGATAATGAGGTTAAGTAGCTTGCATACATGGTAGTTTCTTAAGTTTATTTTTTATTTATTTATTTTTTTTGTGTAAAATGGTGTAAAAGTGTCCCATGAGTATATTCAATTATGTAATTAAATAATCTTCAACAATTCAGATTGAACAATGAGCAACTGTAGATTCTTCTTTTTATGAAAAATGTATTTTTTAAGAAACTGAAAGAAGAAATTAAAATTTTACTGTAGGCCATGTTTAAATGGCAAGTTGAGACATGTTTTTCAGGTTGTTACTTTCAAGAACTGTAGTTCACATTTATTCCGTATCCTATTATTATTTTTTATGTTGTTGTTTTGTTTGTTTATAATAAATATCTGTTGTTATTATTAAAATATTGGAGTTGTCAATGTTACGAATTTTCTAAGAAGAAAAGACTAAAAGCTTTTTGAATGAATTTAAGTAAATTAAACTTGAGAGAGAAACATCATTTTCTGGATGCGCTTAGTGGTCTTTAATACAGTACCGGCGAAATCTCTAATATAGCTACTTTTGGGGATTATTTCCCCGGAGGTCGGGTCCGTGGTTTGCAGATGACTTATCTAGTTTTGCTGCAATAACGTATGCGATCACGCGCTTTTCCTTGCTGCTATGTCACATGTTTGTGGGCAGTTATTAAGCTCATGCAGCAGAGAATTGTGTTACATAGGAAATTTACGCAATCCTAATAGCAAACGAAGGTCTTACTGTTCATCTGGACTTCCTATATGAGGCGATTGTGAGGGGTGCTGGTTCATGTGGGAAGCATTTCAAAACAAGCCATCAGGAGATATTTAATGAAAGGGACTAGTTGATTTATCAAATCTTAAACTTAGGAACACAATTTAAAACTGATACATTCTATTTTCACTTTATTGATTGGAAAATTAAAGCATAAAACTTACTTCAGAACCCATGGTGACTTTAAGTTGGACAACTGCGCTAATGTTTCAACCATTACATATTTGGTAAAATCATATAACGCCTCCTCAGGAATGACGCTGGATACGCTAAAACTTTCTGAATTTGTTTCTGCTGTGTGAAATACATTCTGCAAAAATAAAATACGATGCCTCAAATTTACTAGAATAAATAATGTGTTCCGTAATAATCTTCACAATGATCGAAAAACTAGTTCAACACCAAGTTTAAAATTAAGTATAATTTCTCTACTTATATGGTATATAACATTGTAAATTTTCAATGTAAGAATCTACAGCTCTTACATGAATTTATTAAAAAACTCAATATTGAAAATAAACCTGAAGGACTTCTTTGTCTTTGTCATTTTCAGCTGGTGGTGGGAGTGGGGGAAAGGAAGAAAGAAAAAAGAGAAAGAAAGAAAAACAATATAATATCCAAAATTAAGTTGCTATAGCTGTATGACGATGCGCCATATGAAAAATAGGATATATGAAAAATATGATCTGATTATTATTAAGGGCTGAAAAATATTTCTTTAAAATGAGTTGTTAGATTTATAGTTCCTACAGAAGCCACACGAGTCAAAAGGTAACATGCTTAAATAAGACTGGCACTAATATAGAAGCCCTCAAACAACCAAGGAGTGAGGATAAGCTAGGATCATTATAGATGACTAAGACTATGTGGTGGTTCAAAAAACCTTTCAACAACACTTAGATGTGGGGAGTTAGGGTAGTATGGCATCCTTCGGCGAAGTATAGTGGTTTGAAATGAAATGAAATCTTTTAGTTTAACGTCCCTTGATTATGCCCTTTAGGCTAAGGAAGACAGATGATTAAGGCATGTGAATGATGATGGAATATTTGGTGGAATGAGAATATGGATAGAAACGGGAGTACCTCGGGAAAACCTACAGACACGATAATGTCCACCATAAAATTACTTGGCCGGGAATCGAATTAGGGACCCACGCACCAGAGGGAAGAACTTTACCACTGAGGCCCCTGCCCCCTGAGTATGGTGTTTTAAGGGACCAGTTCTCATAATGATGGTGTGGTCTTCGGTAAGTGATTTTGGAGTGGGTCGAAAGAAACCTTTTAATCCTGGGTGAGGTGGTGAGTCTCTTAACTTTCTGTCGGGAAAAGAAACAGAACTGGAACTAATGAGAGAAATCGAAACAGATGATTTTGTGAAAGATTTTTACCTTTCGTCACAACTGGATTGTTCGGCGATAGTGTTGATACGTAGTATCTCTGGTTCGATAGTGTTGATGAGGATTTATGTATATTATATATAATCATTCAAAATATTAACAGGGAAAAAAAATACAAATTTTTCCACAAAAATTACACCATTAAGAAAATTATTTAAAAATTCGTATAAAGAAAAAAAAGTCACTTCACAGTAAACACAAGCTCACCGAACAAAAGAGCAGACACATTTGATTGAATTCTGTCTAATGGTATACCTAATTTGACATCTTGATAAAATTGAATAATCAAAATAATTTGGTCTGATAAGGACCCCAAAAGAACCTTGCAAACGCGGAAATTGTCGTCCTGTACAACACCTACCAGTCCTCAAGCAACACAATGTAGTTCTTCTCATTTTAATGTATTATCATTAAATTAAAAATTATCTTCGCATCAGAAAATGGTCCCTAAACGCAGCAATCATCTACTTTTTACAATATTGCATAATTCCTAACTTGATAGCTTCCTGCGGCTCTCGATGTATGCATGGCCTGCCATCATTTGCATACAGGAAAAAATATTTTCTAACCAGTAACATGTAACACTTTTTAGTCATCTACAGTTCATTACAACTAAGGTTTCGTGAGTGTCTCTTAACAAAAATACATTGCTTTGCATGCAACAATTCTTGGCTAATTACAAAGTGGTTAAATTCATAATGTGTAATTTACGGCAGCGGTTCCTATCTGCAATTCATGCGACCAGTATCTGTCGATTTTAATATACACCACTGTCATAAGATAGCACTTTTTGAACTACTCTTAAAGTCAACAACTTTCTTCATTTCTTTTGGTAAAGCAAACGCAATAACCTTTATCTTATCGCTCAGTGACGCTTTCACAGGACATATTTTAACCTCGAAGGACAACACATGCATTGTATACCACCATTACTAATCAATTTACGAACTTCCCACCACACGACACTAATTACAGTATTTTATGTTAATAAAGCTTTCTGAAATAAGATCACTCACTTACAAAATTAGCATTCTTGCTGTTTCGATCGATGTTTTGAATGCAGTCCGATTTGTTGTAAAATTCATTATATATTACAATAGGAGGTGTCTAATTTGTCCGGTGAGCTTAATGAATATAATACTACGTTACCTCAACTTGTTCCTCTGTTGGATACGTCAAATGAAGAGCATCATTACCAATACCATAGCTATTTCCTTCACGCACAAGCACAAAAGTTCTCATAAATGAGATCAGAGGTGAAGATCTCGTTTCCTGCTCTTGCAACATACCACACACGGACACCGTCATGAAGTCCTTCTGTAAAGAAGTATTATTTATTTTATTAAGATTCTGGTTCAAACCCAAAATGATTTAGATCAAAACATACAAGGGCTTGAGCGATCCTAGACATAACTAAATGTGCCGTGGAATTAGTTTTTTTTATAATAATAATAATAATAATAATAATAATAATAATAATAATAATAATAATAATAATTTAGTCGTACTATTTTCTTCGAGAAACTGCAAAAGGCATAATTGAATTGGTAAGTGGAAGAACAGTACAACTCCAAAATAAGCCTTTATACTTAGCGTCAAAAATAATTGTTGAATGCTAAAAACAACGTATTCTTATAGATTGGTATAACAGTTCTTCAAGTTACTAGTTAACTTAAAAGTGAAACTAATGTGTAGTACAGCATAACATTTTTTTTAAAAATTGAAATATTAATGAACTGCCATTTTGGACTTGGACTGTTCTTCCACTCGCCGATTCAATTAAAACAAAACGATCAGGTAAAAATAATAAAGAAAATAAGAGGCTTTTTAATAGGTAACTTTGAGATGTTCACTCATCAAAGACAGTCGTCTACTCTTCCAATCACCAGTTGTGTCCTATGTTACGACCAGCAACCTTAACGATTACCCAACAGCGCACTTTCTACTGAAGAATACCTCTTTCCAGCGGTCCACTCCCATTAGGACGCTTTCCAGAATCCGAAAACTGTGCGCACAAGAAGAAAGGCAATGATTCAGAAATATATTAGGCTCGCATCGGATTCTTCATTGGAATGTCGATGAAAGGTACAGAATAAATCTCGGCTCTAGTTTCCAACCATCTGTAGAATGCATGGTTATGTGACTGAAAGCCTTGTCCTAATGCAATTCTACCCTGCTGATATCTTCTCTATACACTGCGAAGGTTTTATTTTTGAAAATAACCCTCTAAACGTGTTCCTAATAGTATGAAGCATTTATTTTCACATTACTGGCAAGGTGTCAGATCATGAGTTTTCCCTTGTAATAAAATTCTCCTACAACCATGTAACTGCGTGGTTAACTTTCGATGTACTGACGAACGAAACTGCTTACTACTTTTGCATCAACATTTCTGTACGTGATTGATCGATATTTTCCACAATCGATCAGATATACTCCCGCCTCATTTACTGTGACTTCAAAACTTTCACTTATCTCAAGCCAGGTAACGCCCACACAAATTTCTGCATTTGATATTCCATTGCATGACATGGCTGGCTTTCAATTAATTAACATTCACGTTATGGACCACATTGGGACGTAACCTCTTGTGAATGATATGAGATGGTTTGATTGGGGCACATAGAATAAAATGGCCATAGCACGCTTTGTCGGTGGATTATCCGACGCCGTCAATGTCTTATTTCTACACAATACAGATGATACGCAGCCCGAGGGCAGTCGCGCTGCATATTGTAGCACTATGGCATTGTCCTACAGCAACTTCTTTTTCGTAGTACTGTTTAACTTTGTGGAACAACTAGCGTGCATCGAAAAGGTTACAATAGAACTGATTTAATTTCGACACTTCATTCTTCGCACAAAACGGCTATTTTTCCCACTAGACACGTTACACACTATTGCCAAAGGAATGCAACTTTCATCAGGGTGGTGACGAACTTGGAAATTACAGGGAATTTGAGAACCAGAGAAAAGTCAGGGAACGTAGATTTGCGAAGAATGAGATTTTAAAAACACCTACAACGGAAAAATTTTAAGACGATTTCAGATGTGGTTGGGTGTTTGTTTTTTAATTGACACCTTCAAATTCATCTGTTTTCTCCAAACTGGAAACATCTGTGTTTTCCAGTAACGATGTCTAACAAAACTTACGTTCTGCAGCTACGTACATTACTGTTTGCTTTTCGTTTGCGCAGTGGAATATCACACTGGTGAACAATCCACAAAATGCAGTTGGATCAACAACGCAATGGTAAATTCATTTTCGACGTACACTCTTTTTTCGTCCCAACTAATTTTTATTTTATCGGAGTTTCTTTCTCAGCATTAAGTAAAGGTAGCTTAAAACACAAATGAAAAGGTTTTGAAATACGGTTCATTGTATTCGAGCTTCCGTATTTTCATTGTATTCGCAAAGAGGTTTATTTCGAAGGTGCTTATAAGATTACGAAAATTGCTGATAAAGTTGCAGATCACTGTGTGCACTGAGTCAATACCAGTGAACAGTGGAACTAATTTTCTCTGACTCTTGGTCCTTAAATATGGGATACATCTACAGATATCAAACTGTACTTTCTACTTTGTGCTTAATGCAATATTTATTAACTGTATACATTCATAGGTACGTACATATTTAATCATTCCCCATCAATAGCTCTACATTTGTAATGATTTATTAAAGATGATGATCCTTGCAAGTTAAACAAATATCGTTTATTCGCATTTTAAAATTATTCTAACATTAAAAATCATGCACCAGTTTCCGAAAAATATTCACGCTACTTGAGTTCAAATGAACTTGCATCCTCTGTCTAATCATTCTTTGAGTCAAAGCTTTGTATGCTTTTCAATGCCAATACGAAATATTGTTTTATGAAACAAGATTCTTTCAGACAAGACGCGTCAAAAAATATTTTGTAACTGGAATGCAGGTTTTGAGATGGGAACATTAAAACAGTTCTGGGGACTGAAGCGCGTGCCGCCATGGGATCACAGCTTATAGCAACCCTCTCCAAAAAGACGTAACAAAAACGAGGTTTCTTGATTTACCATTCGCAGTGAAATGGAGGAAAAGAAAACGATACGGTTAGAATTTGAGATTCAAACTACTGTAAAATAATATTTGTTTCCAGTGTACTGTGAAAGTACCGACTTTTCATGATGTGCAATTCTAGTTTTAATGTTGACATATCTTTACTGTGGGGAGAAAAGTAAATTGGATTTACATCATATTCATACTGTTTTATATTTTTTGACAAATATCCTTGGGTTTTGTAACTAGAGAAGCAGATTCTTTTCTTGCTGACGGTTCATTATCATGTGTTACGTTGAATGAAGGAAATTAATCTAAAGGATCAATCATGTTTCAGATGTTAATGTGGGTTTAAAATATTATCGCATGTTGGCACTAACTTAAACATAAATTTGGTGGCGTAGGCGGAAGAGCGTTCACTTCTGGTGTCGAAGTTCCTGCGTTCAATTTGTGGGTGTGCAATATGAGTTTTGTGTAAATAAACAGCGGTTGGGCGGGTTTCCTCCCCTATTCGCATTTATTTCGTTCTCAAATCATTAATTCAGTAATTACCATCTCGTTTGTGGAACGTTAACTAATGATTTAATGTGAAGTATAAATGTTAGGCAACGAGCTTTCGTTTGTTAATAACGACGAGGCGCCTTCAGAACAATGAGGCACCTTCGAGGATTGTGAAACTACAAATCTGCAATGATTGACTTCTTTCATCCGTGTAAATAATGTTCTGGGACGCGATATTATTTTTCTCAGGAATACGTTGTTCTCTATTCGTTTTCTGGTGTGGGAACTTAGTTTAATTTTGCAGTAGTATTCGTTGCTAATATATATATATATATATATATATATATATATATATATATATATATATATATATATATATATATATATATATATATATATATATATATATATAATCATATATATATATATATATATAATCACTCAATATTAATAATAATAATCTAATATATAAAATTGAAAGTCACTATGTTTGTGACTTCGTACCTTTTGAATTTGACCGTCTTTGATAAAATTTTCAACACTAATGCAGTTCGCGTCTAGGATGGTTTTTATCTTTTTACTTTGACGGTAGAACTTAGGAGAGGGAGAGATAAATAAAACTTAATAACTCTCGAACCACTTGACCGATCAAATTTTCAACATAGATGAGGTTGGCGCCTGGGATGGTACGTAGAGAATTATATATATATATATATATATAAAATGAAAGTGACTATCTTTGTAACTTAATAACTCTTGAATCACCAGACCGATCTCGATCAAATTTTCAAATAGATGAGGTTCGCTTTTTTAAATACCGGAAATGAGGGTTTTTATCATTTCACTTTGACAGTGCAACTTAGGAAATGGGGAGGGAGGGATATTTAAAAATGATCGAAAATGACCGATATTAGTGTCCAATCCATAGTTTTCGGGGTCGCTGAGATGAACAGTGACACTTCCGATTCCGTTTAAATCTAAATTCAGCCTCCATTGCCCTTTACGTCCAAAATGAAACGTATTCTCCCCGGATGAAGAACGGGTATTCTGGTAATAATAATAATAATAATAATAATAATAATAATAATAATAATAATAATAATAATAATAATAATAATAATAATAATAATAATAATAATAAAGTTAAAGTAGAAGATTTTATAAGTAGACAACAATAATAACAAAAAGAGGAAGAAAGAGTTAAACGAAACTATTACGAACTAATCGAAGTGCAATTCATCAAGGAAGCTTTTTAAATTGAAGTATAACATTAATGAGAAAGAAAACTATTTATAAAATATTTTTAAACACATCTTCGTTCTTGTTAATACTTATATCCACCTGCGTAATTCTACTTAAGTTATACAGAGAATTAACAGTACATCAAACTCAAAAATGAGTTCTATTTAATAAATATTTTATTAATCATAAGAATCCGTCATGCAATTGCAATATTATTGGTGGTTTCTTCTGCTGCATTCTGATTTTTATACCTACTTCAAAATGGTATATTTTCACGATCATCAAGCCATCATTTGAAGTTGACAGTCCAACTACAAGTAACTACATGCATTCACAAACTACTTAGCAATTTTGTTGCAATTTAACTAAACAACACTGTTGTATATTTATTAAATAAATTCTTTACTTACCGTGCAGTACAAAAGATCAATTGAAAAATTCGTTCTGTCGTGCTGCGTCTTAGGTAATTGACGTAAAATATTAACAATCTTTATGTTTCCTTTACGAAGTAAATTAGACGTATTCGTTTTCTTCAGTAAGTTCCTATTCAGAACATTGTATACAGGAAGCCTATAACAACAAATATTTATATACTAATGGAGTTAGAGTTTAGACTTACAACATTTAGCATCTGCTTGTAATTTGCTATATCGTATATTTGGAATCACTATATATACATTTTATATAAATCTGTGCAATGTAAATTTCTACAATTAACATCTAAAGACAATATATAGTTATGTAATGTATTGCTTCAGTACTCCAAACCACATTTTAAAAAGGAAACTAAATTATTTAAATCTAATTGTTCAAGTCTGTCCTAAGAATGAGCCGATCTACAATATTTTATGTGAAGATCAACAGTAGATTGATTAACGTAATGGCATATTTTGAAAGGATTTCAGTATAAAAAGAAATAAATGCGAGGTAAAGTCTTGGACTAAATTACAACTTACCCAGGAGAGCAGTCTGATGTTAACGAAAACATAGCATCCTCCATGTACAAGTCTAACAGCATTTTCCTGTACTTGGAATCATATATTGTAAAGTAATGATCTACAAACATTTCCACAAAGATTTTCACTTTGATATTATCAGTTCCAAAGAAGTTCTTTCGTGACATAGGAACAACAACATCGCTTTTGCTTACTTTGGCCGTGCTAGACATTTCTGCTTTCCTTTTATCGTTTATATTACTATTAGTTACTTTTTGCTGTGAAACTGAATCTATTTCTACACATTCTTTGGCCTCAATGCCCTCCATTTGGATGGTAATCTCTTCAGTCTCTTTTGCCGGAATTAGTGATAGCTCTTCAATTTCATTATCAGAACAAAGTGCAATAATTTCTTCAGGTTTCGAAACCGAGCAAATTGTTCTTAGTTTCTCTACAGAACTGACTGTCGTTTCATTGTTTTGCACTTTATTACATTTTTCTGTCCTTTGTAATGAAGTCATTTCAACAGAAGAACTAGAATGTTCCTCTGTAGGATTAACTAAAGTAATACTGGGTTGTGCAGTCGGTAAGATATAGTTTTCTACTACATTAACTGTGCTATTCGTACCATCCGATTCGTTTCTATGATCTATGGTTCTTGCTTCTTGTGAAGTTGAACAAATTTTTGAAGTTTCTTCGATATTCATGTCCTCCACTACCGCGCTTGTAACTTCGCTACTTCCATGTGATATGTTCGATGATTCTTTGTCTCTAGTATCAGAACCAACTAAAACAGTTTCTTCAGATTTCAACTGCGTTTCAGGTTTCTCTGTTACATCGATTTGGCTTTCCGTATTACACTCTTTCACTATATGTAACAAAGATATTTCACGTGTGAGATCAACCAAAGGAACACTGGGCTTGGGTTTTTCGTTGAATTTATTGTAATGCTCCAATACCACTATATCTTCTTTTTCATTCGTATTTTTGGAGTTTTCAGTGTTTAAATCAGTGTGAGTATCATCTGAGGAGCACTGGGAACCCAGAATGATTTTCAACAGCCGTTTCTTCTTCCTCTCTGCGACTATGTTCTTTTTCTCGTTTTCGGTACTAGCCTCTGTTTTTATGCGTCCTGTTTTCATAGATACATCAGCGGAATCCTTGTGGAGAAAAGGAAAAAGAAAAAGCGTTAGTGTCACGTATAGAATTGATAGAAAACGTCACACACGCACTCCGACACATTATTAAACCACTCTATTTACACAATATTCAATATAAACTAATTATTTGCTGAGCAAAACTATATTTTCATTAAAATTCAACATGTGTTATAGTTTCGCCAACTAACTCTTTGGCTTCATCAGGCACTATGTGATACAGAATAACTGTACAATCACATAGTGTTTGATGAAGCCAAAAAGTTAGTTGGCGAAACTGTAACACGTGTTGAATTTTAATGAAAATATATAGTTTTGCTCAGCAAATAATTAGTTTATATTTAATTATAACAAAGCAAAGCTTCTATTTATGGGAAATATCACAATATTCAATAAAACTTAATGTATGTTGCTTAATTGTATATAATTTTACTTGACTGACTTGAGTGAGAGTTTAATGAATAAACGAATAATGAGGCTACTATCTCCGTCACGACCGAAGCCTGTGTTCAAACCATTTAGACAAATCGGATTCCCAAGGAAAAATATTTCAGCGACAGAAACAAAATCACAAACTATATTTTTAATGAATAAAATGAAAACATTAAAAACCTACTCTTAAAGTAAACACAAAGTTGAAATTGTAATAAGGAATAGATAGTGATAAATAAATTTAAAATAAAATAACAATTAAAACAATACAGAAACACTACTAGATAAAATTTACAAGAAATAAAATCCTCAAAGAATGAATCAAACCAAATGTATCTAGACTAAACGAAGCCTGGAACTCACGAAAAACGCTTTCCAACTGAAAAATAGGTTTCAAAAAGTCTGCAAATAAGACATAGTACGTCCTCTGAAGATGTAACATTTGCCGAAATTGTAGTTGTTAATGAGCATAAATAATAAAGTTATGGCGTAATAAAGATTTGAGGGAAAATAAATTTAGACGTTAACATTTTAAGATAAATTTAAATATCTTCAAATGTAAGTCAGCAATTCGACGTAATAAAAGGCTGTCTTCATATTCGTTATATTCGAGTCATAGATACAGTGTTGTCAACTCAGTATGAACTCTATTATTTTTAAATTGTACCACGTCAAGTTATTTTGTATAAAGAATGACTGAATAAAAGTGAGATAGTAAGGGTAGTAAGCACCTTAGACTTCAGTATGAAAGTTTAGTAAGCTAACATTTGATCAAGGCAGGCAGTGCTAGAGAAAACTCATGTGAGTGATTTTCCCGTCACTTCCTCTTTCTGGATTTATTTTTTATGATTATTTTGTTTAATTTACTTTGATGTTTTTTATATGTCTGAAATATTTTAGTAAGAGAAAATTGTTTGTTGTGGTTTAACTTTCCTTTTTTAGCACCGAAGCTATGTGAAACCTGGACCTATAGTTTAAGGTGAAATCCGAAACATAATGTTTTCCAATTTCAAGACTTTCCCAACGAGAAAACAGAAGTGTTGTATTAGTTTCGAAACTACTCCGTTCAGATTATACTTTACAAAATTACTGAATAATAAATTTATATTCTGATAACACTGTCTGTTTAGTCAGCCAACATATAATACTTCTTGCACTTGAGATTAGGACTCCTCTTTGGGACTACTTTCACAACCATTAATTCTTCTAATGTAGTGCAAATGCAATCATTTTACAATTTATAGATCAAGACTGCAGTAATAAGTTTTATCTTAAAATCTGCAACACTGCTATGTGTTAAGACATTTTTATTCACCGTTATTCGTCAACCTGTATATGTAATAACTTGACATAGTGCAATTTGAAAATAATAGTGCATACATGAATTGGCAACACTGCTTTACGTATGGAACTGATTATAATATGTATGGATAACCTTATATTAGGTAGAGCATTCATAAAAGTCTTATCGATTGTTTACTTAGATTTCAATTTAGCATAAAATTTTACATTCCTCTGATATTTATTTTGCCATCTACAACTTTGGGAAATAAATATTTAATTTAATGTCCCACAATTATGCCCTTCAGACTACAGGGGATGGGCGATTAGTGAAAGTGAATGACTATAAAATAATTGGTAAAATGTAAATGTGATTGAAAAAGGAAAAGCACGAGAGAACTCACGGACACAATGTTGGTAACTACGAACTCACATGGCTCTAGTCATGGGGTTACGTGGGAACTCGAAGGGCACAAACGATATTTACGTTAACAAGTTAAACAAAATAAAACTAAATAACGTAAAACAAATAAGTAGTATAATAAATTGTGTTACATATATATCAATTATATATATAAAACTACCTTCGATTAGCTGGGGATTTCGCCCCCAGAGACCCACATTTGCTCGGCCTACGGCCTCACACCTCTTATTTCAGCTTTTGAAATGTCTAAATACCAATATCTAACCTTAAGGGATTTCGAGATGTAGGGCTCTTATTTTACCAACTGCAACCATCCACTCTTATTTTATTTCCGCTTTTTCTCCTTCCCTTGCAGGGAAACATTTAAAAAGGTCTATGACTATTTTAAATAAAAAGTCTAAACACAAAATTTCATCCCTAACCTTATAGGGTTTCGAGATATTATCATTTTGTTATAACAATTGTAACCCACATTTTTAATTTTCTTCTAGGGGAAACAAAAAACGGTGAAATACGTGTTTAATTATTTAAAATGGAAAGTCTATACGCCAAATATAATGTCTCGATCCTTCAGAGGTTCAGAATTTTTGTACATTTTAAACTGGCACCCATCCCCCCCCCCCCCAATTTATCTGCTGAATTTCCAAAAATACTTCCTGAGTAGTACCTTACGTCACAAATCCTATACACTGTCAAAATTTTAATATTCAGCTTAAGTGATTTGGTCTGGGCGCTGACCAGTCACTCACTTACTCAGGACGAATTCTTTTATATAAGAAATATGATGTCCATATCTCTGAAGTGTAGACATGAAATTTGGTGTATGGACTTCCCACTTAAAATAATTAGACACGTATTTCACAGTTTTTTTATATTTCCAAAAGAAGGGAAGAAAAACACCTCCCATTCCCTTTGTCGGCCCCATCGAATTTCCAAAAATCCTTCCTTAGTGGTACCTTGCATCACAAATCCTATGCATTGTCAAAATTTCAAGTTTCTTGCTTAAGGGGTTTGGCCTAGGCATTGACTAGTCAGTCAGACTACTTCTTTCATATAGATATTTAAAAATTCGTGTACTTATTTATAAACAATACACAATAGCAGACTCAATTTGGGAAAAATAAATAAATTTATTTTTAAAAGAAAAGCTACGTGTGTAAAAGGATAAACTCAAGGTACAACTGCAACTTTACCTTGTATATATTTTTTATACTAAATTAAAATTATCACAGAAAACACACACATTAATCGGAAAATTCAGGAAGCAACTAAGCACCAAGAATGTTAATATATAAAAGACGGTTTGATGTTTCTGAAACTGTCCCTTTATTTTCAATTATTAAGATATGCTCAGTAGTCTATTGGAGTCTCTAATTCCTAATGACAGTTGGGACCATGAGCATTACAGATAAAGGTATAAACCACTAAACTGGTAGGAAGCCCTATTAGGAGACAGGAGAAATTGCGGAAAGTGAGAAGTTTGAGAAAGTAAGAGGTTACAAGGTTGATAATGAAGGGCTATAGATGTTGTTAGTATTTGAACTTTGAATAAGTTACTGTCTGATTTTGTTCAAAAGAGAGCTTCTTCCACTTCTCACAAAGTAGCTCAATATCATGAATTTTATTTGGAACCTGTTGTATTTGTGCTTGTAACCTGCTTTCTTAAACGACTATCATCAGCTCATCCCGTAAGTAATATAGTGACAGCTGAAATGACGCCATCTGACGAGTGAACAGTGAAGGAGATGGCATTATCATATAGGGCACTTCATTGTGCAGCAGTATGTAATACGAGAACGGTCTATTCCACGTTTTGGATCTGTGGCTTGTGTCTGATCATGGCAGTATTGAAGGACCACATACGGTAATGTCATGCTGTATGAATTTCACCAGGGACATTTAGATAGCAGGGGCACCAAACATCAATGCCGCATATAGATAGTGTGCTGTGGATATGAGCAAGTCCCAGAAGTCATTTCAACGGTTTCGGTCTGGGGATACCAGCCCTACCTGTAACCCATAGGAAGGGAGACTTATGCAGCCGGACAACGATGCCCTGTGAGCAGCGGTCGAAACAAATCCAAAACAAACTTTTGAAGATCTGATCAGCGAACTCCACGTCACCCATTCGATCGTTCATTGTCATCTGCAAGATCTTGGGTAAGTGTCGGAACTTGGTAAGTTGGTAATCCATGCATTAATGCCTCAACAGAGGCAGCAGCGAGTGGAAATCTGCAGTTTTTTGCTTACCCATTACAGGCGTTGCATTTCTGAACAGAATGGTGACAGTGAATGAAAGGTGTGCAGTCCTCTAACATAACATTCCATGCAAATGTCAATGATTACATATAGAAGGGAGCCGTAGGAACTTTGCCAAAACAGGATCTCCACCCTGCAAAATGATGTGGAGTATTTAGTGAGATATCTGTATATCTGTAGAATAATCTATTTTGAGCTCTTGCCACGTATCAGACAATTAATGCAATGTCTGCTTTCAGCAGCTTTAACGTCTACAGATTGTATTGTTGGAGAAATATCCACTCTGTTCATCACAAGAGTGTGCTCATCCACGGTGATAACGCGCGTCCACATATGGCAAGAAGGACCTTTGCTAAGATCGAGGAATGTGGCTGAGAGAAAATTCCCTATTCGGCGCTTTCACCAGATCTTGCTCCAACAGACTACTGCACTTTTCACATCCTGCGAGATTACCTTTCCAGGCAAACATTACAAGACGAGGATGACGTGCGATGAACAGCGACTCCCTTCTTTGCCTCCAAAATCGGTGATTTATTTCAGCGATGTATTCAACAATGGTTGACAGGTGGCAGAGTGCTATGGAGTCCGACGTATTTTCCTGACTATCGGTAATTTTCCAGGTAAACTGTAGTTCTTTTCCTCACAGTGCAAAAATACGACATTACTTATGGGACGAGATAATAATAATAATAATAATAATAATAATAATAATAATAATAATAATAATAATAATAATAATAATAATAATAATAATAATAATAATAATAATAATAATAATAATAATAAATGTTTACCAATTTCTCCAGGTTCGGTAAATAAGTCTTCACTATGCTGAAAAAAAAGAATTCTTACTTAGAATTTAGAAAAGAACATTGCATCATATACTACACGTATTGTTATAAGATAATTCTTAATTACAGAATGAGATAATTGAATGATCTTGCAAATAAACTGCTTACCATTAAAACTGCAACACTCAGAAGGAGTTATCGGAAGAGCACAAAATTCGCACAATGGGTAGGGAATGGTTGTAGAAGGAAATCATTAGGTAGCCAAGACTGTTGTGCATCACGTACACTGTCACGTCATCTGGGAAGAGGTACCTCAAGCAGGCCAGAAAGGCGCAGAAGAGCGCTGAATCTGCGTGGTCGTGAGAGTAGTGTGTCAAACGCAGTCAGCAGTGCCTCATCGTCGAATACGGCAGTGCTTCCAGCAGGTTTCGCAGTTCGATCGGAGCCGAATTGTTGCATACCGTGATTGTGGTTTAACATTTCGAGAGATCGTGCCAGAGTAGGACGGAATGCATCTATCGTGGCATGTGTGTGGAACCAGTGGGTACAGAAAGGCATAGTAGAGCGACTAAGAGGTTCCCAACGACCGCGAGGACATTCTTGGTCGCATGGCCCTAACAGACCGTACGGCCACATCAAGACGGCTGTCGCAGGAACTACGGTCAATTTTACGACGTCCAGTGTCCCCACGAACCGTGCTTCGTAGTTTGGCACAGCGTTTTTTAATCGCCGTCCATTGTTCCGCATTCCTCTCCAGGTACAACATAGGGGTGCGCGCCAGACATGGTGCGAATACGATCGTACATGGATTGAGGAATGGAATGCCATACTCTTCTCCGATGAATCCCGCTTCTGTCTACATCATCACGATGGACGTTTACGTGTCAGGCGGCACTGTGGCATTACGTTTCATGACATATGCATCGTGCATCGTCACACAGGCCCTTCACTGGGCACCATGGTAGGGGGTGCGTCGCCTTAGGTGTTCGTTCGCGTCTCGTATGCATTCCAGGGATATTGGACAGCCAACGATACATCACAGATGTGCCCACCGCTGTTACAGTTTCATTAATCCATGGACTGCATAACGTCACTTTTGTTTTGAATAGGATAACGCGTAATCATATGTTGGAAGGAATGTCCTCGCATTACTAGAGGCTAACCTCGTGCCCATGCTTCCATGGCCCGCACGCTCACCTGATCATTTTCGCCGATTGAGCATGTCAGGTCCATGGTGGGTCACCGGCTGGCTCAACACAGGTTTCCTCCACCTAATATTGAGACGTTTTGGCGCGAGTGGAATCCGCTTGGGCCGCCACACCTCAAGCAAACATCGTTGGGCTCATTCTCTCCATTCTTCGTCGTATTGCTGCAGTTCTGACCATCCGTGGAGGTTCGACACGATACTAGCTCCTGAAGGTTCTGCAATCCTGTTATGCATGTCACATGTCACATCACTGATTGTAAGTGTAATCATTTTCTTCTCATTACTACTTATCTGTTTCCCAAGTTTCGCATTTCTACCTCATCTCCTTCTGGGTGTTGCAATTTTAATGGCGAGCAATGTAGCTTTAGGATTAAATCCAAGGTTAGATATTCTGATTCTTTTACCATCTCATCAAATGAAAGTTAAAATGACATATTGTCAAAATTATGCACATTATTTTCTTCCTTTACTAACAAGATATAATAAGATAATTTGAAGCAATTTTTTTCTTAAAACTGAATCTGTACAGTTCAAACGAATACAGAAAGACAAATCGACTGACCGTGCTTATATTATACATTTGCTTCTTTCTCTATATATATACAGGTTGTTAATAAACTAGGCCGACAAACCGTAAGAGGTGATTCTTTATATCAAAATAAGGAAATAAGTTTATATTAACATATAGGAAAAGTGCATAGTTTTGGAGCTATGACTGTCCAAAACCGTGGGAAAATACACTCCAACATGTGTTTTATCGAACACGAGGTAACGTAAAGCTAGCGGTCCATAACTACGCCGTCCAAAAGGGCGTTTTTCATCGATGTGCACTAGGTACGCAAGGAATTCCCCGAAAGTCATGAGAGATATCCAGAAGTGCTTAGGCGTAAAAATGGGTTCAAAGTAGGCAAAAAGGAAGCCCTGACTACACTAAACACGAAACGCGTTGCTGGGAAATTGATCCTAACTAGAGGCGAAATGGGGGATATTTTGAGCGAACTGTGCATGGTTGAATAATAAAAAAGGGCGGGTGGGGTGGGGGTACAATTTAATGATCCGTCTAAGGATTTCTGTGGTTACGCTTAGTCATATCAGACGCACTACCTGGAAGGACAAATATGAAAAATACCATAGTAACATAATACATAGTACATACAAGTACACTCAACCTATACTGAAAACAATCCCTTTTTGCAACTCCCGTTTGAAGTATAAATTTATGAGACTATTACCGGGAAAGAAAACAGCAATGGAGAGTAAATTGAGTACACGCTGTTTACGAGTGCATTCGTGTGGTATACACTGAGTGAATGGTATCGTTCGTCAGTTTTTAATCAAGAAGTCCTGGGTTGGATTCACAGATGGGCGAGTAGATCGGAGAGAATGGCAAGCCATAGCTGATATTCTGATAGTAATATGTGAGATTTCTAGCTTAACGTTCCACGATTATACCCCAAGGTTAAGGGAGACGGTGATTATAGTAATGTACGAAATGAGGGAATGAAGAAAGTGGTAGGAAGGGAAACACCTGAGAAAATCTACCCACCCGGTGTTTGTACATCGGGAAGCCAACATGATCTGAGCTGAGGTTGAACCACGCACCAGAGTGAAACCACTACCACTGAATTTCTGTAGACTTCTTTACACGAAGTGGTCTCAGTACTGAGAAAGGGCGTAAAACCATACGAAAATAGAAACAATCAGTGGTAGTTTCTTTCCTCGCCATAATGGCTATACTCAATGTGACTGTCATGAAACACATACAAATGAATGAAAGTAAATGTCAAACTCACGTAACTGACATACATTATGTATTGAGTGTTGTCATATCGTGTAGCAGCCATGTGCTTGAATATACCATAACCACATACAGTATTCAAGACAGTCGAACCCGAAACCTCTACACTAAGAAGCAATGAATGATACCAATCACCCACTACCTATTACGTGAGTGCATCCGTAAACAGGATATACTCAATTTACTTGTAAATTTCTTTTCTTTTTTCTTGTGGTAGTCTTATAAATTTATATTTCTAACAGGAGGGGATTGTTTCAAGGATAAGTTGATTGTACTTAGTGTTCTGAGACATATCTGTGTGCTTTTGCATGGTACTGCAAGCGATGGTATTAGTCCTGTCTGACTCGCACCTGACTTGTCGTATTTCCTATTATTACCTTCAACGTAACCTACATGTACAATAGGACCTCCTTGTTGGTTATCGAATTCATTAGATGTCTTTCCAGGTGTAGCCAATCTGGTAACTCAACGTAACCACGTACATCCTCAGTCAGATCGGTAATTTGTCCGGAACTATGTGTTGTTAGGCAACCACGCATAGTTCGTTTAACATACGTATTTCTAACATTTTGTCTCTAGTTAGGATATCGACTTCCCGACAATGCACTCCCTGTTTATTGCTGCCGGTACTTCCTTTTTTGCCTACTTTGGATCCATATTTACATTTGAGCATTTCTGGGGATCTGTTATGACCTCTGGAAAAGCATATGCTGCAGAAACATCACGTATACTGGTCTAGTTAAGCGAACAGAAAGGAAATAAGGGCCCATTAAGTGGTCGTCAACGATGCCTGCCCACATGTTTACTGCAAATGTTAGTTAATGGCTCTTGATAATTGCCGCGTTTTCACCGGCCCACACGTAACTATTCAACACGCCGTCTCTAGTAAAACTGTCTTCTTCGGTATATAGTACCGAAATTGAGGATAGGCCACTCAGCGCTGCACTAGCCATGTCTAAAATACGACACCAGAGTCGACGTCAGCTTGACTCAGATTGTATACTCTTTGTGAACAGTACGGATGCAACTGCTGTTTCTACACAGTACTGTGTGTCAAACTCATTTTATGTCTTATGGTCCTCGTGTTTGTCGAAGGCTGTTCCTCCACATGATAACGCTCTGCTTCTTCGAAGGAGGGAGTTCTGGTGATTCGTTGTCCTCTTGGTCGTGAATTTGTGGTCGCAAGTGTCCCGTGTGCCCCCAGAAGCACAAACGTGGAATGCTTTACATGTCTCCTTTGTGCTAGCTGCTTCATGATCGTATCAATTTCCCATTCCGTAAGTATGGCACTCCATATCTTCAAGCTCGTCAACCACGAATTCCATTGCACTGATAAAGTACTTACTGTCACACAAACAACACACGAAGTACTTGCAGTACACCAGTTTGTCAGCACTAACCAGATAACTGCCAACAAGCCTTCGCAACTCATGAAACGAAACACCTCACAGGCAAGTGATAGGTGATACGGTAGAGAAGTGACCCCTACGAATAACTCTTTCTATCGTTAGTTTCGATAGACATTCCATTCACTGACCATTTCCTGGTACTCCGTATGTTTGTCTTGTTTCAAACAGAAAACGTGTTCACTGCTGTGGAATGGGGCTGTTGTACACATTTTTGGCTTAGAACTTTATGAGACGAGAAATCGTGTCGAAATTATAAAGAAATTTGACAGGTGACGTAATACTTCCTACAACATCTACAAAACGAGGTGAGAATGCCGTACTTTTGATCTCGTGTGGAAACCTAAAGGTCTCATCCGTGTTTCCTTTGATCGGAGCACACTCAAACATTTTATTTTGAGTTACTGTCTATTCCCGTCACTTTTCGGCGGGTCATATTCGGACTTGCAACAGTTCAGGCTACTGGCCTGTAACGTAGATTTTCTTCCGGATTCTGAGCTCCAGAGCCGAGTATAGATGTTCAATCATGTTGAGATTTAGGGATTAGAAGGACTGCGGAAGGTGCTGTAGTTTATCCCGATAAACCTGAAACCACGCCTTACAGCTCCAACACTGAGAATTGGCGTATTCTTATCTCGGAGTATTGAGTCATTCAAGCAATCCTACAATTACAGAACCCACGGGCACACTAGAAATTGAGATCCATAGCCTCATAGAGCTGCTCCCATGTTTCACAGTAGGGAGAAGACAATTCGGAGCATGAACTCCTTTGGGCACCCGGTATGCATAAACGAACAGACTTGTTGTAAATAAGGTGAAAGAGGATTCGTCGGATTATTGAAGCGTTGTTGATGGTGATTGGTTGTTTGCACATTCACAACCCGACCGCGGATGCTCAAGTTATTGAACTCATTTCGTCTATGATCATCGCAATAAGCTGTTCAGGTGCTGACTTGAGTCCGTAGCTACTTTTACCACATTCGCTGCAAGGTCCTTTAATGATAATCCTCTGCAATGTTCGGCGATCCCAATCATTGAGACTTCTCTCTTTCGCCCACTATTACTCTTCGCAGATATTGTTTTGTCGTAAGTTCTGTGTGCCATTATTAACTTAGACATTGTTTCTCGAGACAAACCTAACACAGTGGCCATTTTAGATACACTTGCACCAACTATGCACGCACCTACAATTGGGCCTCTTTGAAATTCAGATAAGTCTCCTGATTTGCATTATCCCCTTCTGACCACTTTAACAGACACTTCCGTTCTATACCGCATGATGTACTTCAAAAATAACCTAAAATACACTAATAATGGCCAGATATTGTACACGCATTCCCCCTCACTCACCTAACGTGTTACGAACTACAGGTGTTTCCAATATTTTGAGAAGCATCTGTAGATTAGGCATTTAATTCGCAGGAGGCGCTGAACTCAGTTTGCAATGCACATAGAGCTTTCAAATAAATTTACAACATATCAAATCGCATGTACAGAATTGGATTATAATATTACACAAGACAATGTAGTACGGAAATATCTCGTATGTGGGGAAGGGACACTCAAGAAATTTATACCAAAAAGTAGGATTGATTTTAATTTCATTAAAACACAAATTAAACATTGATTTTTTATGGGAAACAATATTTAATATTATCTACTGTTTAGAAATATGTCAGTGGCATAGTAATGTGTGCAGCATCACAGTGAAAAGATAAACGAAATTATTTGATGATTGGAACTCAAAAGCAATAGTATGTAAAGCTTTCAAATATAAAATTTATTACCAGCTGGAAATTGACAAACAAGATATACACACTTCGAGAAACATTGGCGTGCGTGCTGGGAACACCTCTGTGGAATCAATTTC
Source organism: Thermobia domestica (assembly GCF_964235325.1). Taxonomy (NCBI): domain Eukaryota; kingdom Metazoa; phylum Arthropoda; class Insecta; order Zygentoma; family Lepismatidae; genus Thermobia; species Thermobia domestica. The sequence goes on along the minus strand of NC_137462.1, from coordinate 115,173,469 downwards.
AAGTGAAAAGTGAATTGATTTAAAGACTATCAAATGTTTAATGTTATAAAAAAAAATCATTAATATGTAGAATTTATACCAGAAAAACAGGCTTAAAACATGGCAAAAGCCGGAGATATAAGATCAGAAACACTGAAAAGTAAACTGTCCGTTTCAATGATGAGTTCCTAGTCCAATGATAAATTTTCGGAAAGAGGGAAGAGAGAAACCTCCTGGTCAAATCCTAGGTACAATGGGTGAAAGGGTAAGGAGCAGAACAGGTTTGGTGGCAACTAATTGCAAGAGGTCCCAGTCATCTTATGTAATCTGATGCCTGTTTTTGCACTCTTTTCTCTCTGGGTCATTTTTTCTTTTCTTCTCCTGTTTCTTCTACTTCTTTTTCTTTTTTCTTTCTCTCCCTCATTTCGCTGGTTATTTGCTGCAAACCCAAAGGTTTCTTTCTCCCTCTCTCTGTTTATGTTTTTCCCTCTTACCTGTCTGTCAGAGGCTACCCACATCTACAGCCAGACGTATCTAGTGTTAAGTGTGGGCAAACTAATGACGGCAATCTCCTATTTCAAAGGCTTAAGCCAGGTTTTGGTCAGATTGGGAACGGAGCCAGAAGACGTAAGCGTGCAATTACCAGTCAAGGCGTATGATTCCCTCCCAGCCTTCACGCGACTGGATTGGTCGGAGGAAAAGAAAGAAAGATTCCATTAGTTTTGTGGCATAGCTTAATACTTCTTTTTTTTTCTTGTTTTTTCCTTGTTGAATTTAGTAAAATACCGTTAGGCTGGCACCAATAACATTTCGTGTATGGTCTGCCATGAAAATCATGCAAGAACTAGAATTGGAGTGCAAGGGAATTCAACAGCTGAATCTGTGAACTTCAGAAGTAGAAATTCTTTGCGGTCGGAGTCTAGTGTCTGTTTTTAAAAGAATTTGCTTCGATTCAGGTAATATAATTTAATATCTTTATTCGTCCAAAATTGAAGTTGCCAACCTAAGATGGCGCCTCGTAGACTACAACCATAACATCATTATAGCAACCCACTAGTATGAACATTAACTGTTATGATAAACCCAGTTCAATTAAATATGCAAGAGTTGTACTTTACGATGTATAGTTAAATCAGTGTTGCGTCACGCATCTTACGCATTTCCTATACATCTCTCCACTAGAATGAAATTTAATAATACTTGATTATAATAGTAGTCTGTCAGCTTCAATCAAAATGTGTTTCGTTGTCCGTATTATCATTAGCCATGATCACTGTGAGTGATATTACCGGTACATCTCGGAAACAGCTTTCATCATGTAAATATCTAGATCAATGGTGGTCTTACGTGTTTCTTTGAAGGGGAGTTCAGCTTTGGTTTGCTGCTCTTCACGTATTAAGACTGACTCATTATTTAGATTAGGTCAATTAATGGTGCTGATCTAAATATAAATAATTGTTACTGTGAAATGCAAGTTGTGATAAACATTTGCAAATGCGTTCTCTCGATGTCGTGTAGTTGCATGTCATTTGTAGATAGCTCATAAATCATCATCACGAAGTAGTTGTAGTATATTCTAGTGTATGGCTGGATTAGTATGTGCTCCTGCTTTGAAGTTAATTGATAAATATGGCAAGCAGTTTGTAGCAATGCGTACCGCTAATACACTTCATGCATACCTGGCTAGCGGTTAGGTTTGGTGGGATTCACTCATTGTTTGAGACGCATATCATAATGATTATAAAGTTATTGGATAGGATCAGCTCATATCAATTTTATGAAGTACATGTATAGGTAATGTGTTTAGTCAGTCCTAGTAATGTTCCGTAGATGACTACTCATCATATTATAACTAACAAAACTCCAATGTGAATGATCTAGTTAAATAAATGAAAGCAAAATTTTGTAATTTCTCTAAATTTATTAAGTTTTGAAATACAATTGAGTGATACATTCTAAATTTGAATATTCTCAGAATTACCATAAAAGTATGGGCATATATGAATTAAAGTCCGCGGTATAATCATAATATGTTCTGCTGAAGCTGTTATCAGTCCTCATTGTATTTTTGATTTGTAGCATTGATATGGCTTGGAACAATAAATGTAATTTTGTTCAAATTAACATATTTATTGAATGGGCGTGTTCTTGCATTAATGCATATATACATTTTTTTCTTTCTTACGTAACTAATATATATCTGCAAACACAAAACTATGAAAATAAGATAAATAATTTCTTTGCAGATCTTACAGCTGGTATACAATTCTAGAAAGAACCTATAATTATTTTGTAAATAAATTGCGTTCTGGGTTAAATAGCTATCGATATGGATTTTTATTTTTATTTTTATTTTTTTATTTTATAGCAGGAATGTAATCGTAATAAATTGGCTTATTCAGCCTGGATTTATTTCTTCTGATATTATGATTAGGTTTTTTTTTTTTTTTTTAATAAATAAATAAATAGAGCGTCTTCTTTCTCCTGTTTGTAAGGAGGGAGAGGTACGTTTCAACCACAGTATATCGTGGACCGAAAGAGCAAAAGCAGAAGATAGTACAAAAATTACCTAACTGTGACCGCTGGAAATTTGTAGTGACGATGGAAAAGACGTGGATTTACCTTTTGTAGTGACAATGCAAAAGACGTGGATTTACCTAAATAATTGCGAAAAGTTCGGGCCATTACCTACAGATATGTTCATGAAAAACGCCAAAACTGTGTGCGTCAGTGTAAACAACTTTTTCGACGGGTTTTATGATTATTATTACTTTACGTTACAAAGGGAAGCTTAAGATTCATAAGATCGATAAAACTTTCAGTATCAATGCTGTTTATTACCAAGAATATGTTCTTTTCCGGTTTACACAGACAAAATATCAGCATTGTATGCGCCTGTGGATCTGCACCAGGAATATAAGCTTCAAGTCACACGACCAAAGCATCCCTGGCCTTCTAACAACGCATGGAAAATACAACTAGCATTCACACCATTCCGTTCGAGAATATTACCATTTAGAGTTCGGATGCTAACCCATGGATTACTGTGCTTTTGGATTTCTTATGGAAAATGGCCTCTGGAAAGTCTGCAAGCAATATACCTCTGGTATAGTTGCAGTGGAAACTGTGATGTCGTGCAATGGTTTATATCGGTGGCCATCACATCGAGCATTACCGACGGTGGTGGGATGGAATATGTTAGGTAAGCAACTTTAGTTCGGATGGAATTGGATCAGCCTCTGTAGTATATTATAAAACACGCTAGAGATATCCATTACTTCTGAAATTACTTCTTAAGTTTAATAAAGAGCTTTAAATACCTTGTATGCTCCTCGAAATCAACCCAAAGCAAGCGATTACAACTCAGTTGTAAGCTTCTAAGTGGAAAAATATCAAGATACTTTAACTCAGCATATTCTGAAATCTGAAAAAGATTGCAGTCTCTGTAAATCTTTAGAAATAACATGAAATTGTGATATTTAACATTCTACATTTAAACCTTGCAAATGAAAGGAGATGAAAATAAAATGAAAGTGAATGTCGACAAACAACTGATGGAACTAAAACAAAATTGGACGAAGCGAGAATACCCTGAAAAAACTAGACATATCAATCCAGCAGAAAGATCATATTGCCTGAGTTTGAACCTGCTAAAACTCGAAGACTGTTCATTAATTCTGAACAAGGACTGGATTACCTGTAACATTCTCCTTGTATTGTTTTTATTTTTCATAGACTCTCGTTTTTATTTTTCATAGACAAAAATACTCCATATTTTTCCCTCAATTCAGTTTGTTTGTTTACAAGTTTCCTTCATGTGAATTATGTTTCTATTATACATTTTATTTAATTTTGTTCCACTTTCTAACTCTACATTAAATTAATTCAAATACTACTATTCCTCGAATTCCCTCTCTTTGTGATCCGTCCTTTTCCTTATGCTCTTCTGATTTATATATATACATATATACTGGCTATACATGAGAAGTTCTTGTTATATGGGTTATATTGCACACAAAAGGTAATTTAACGGTTTCCAAGTACAAAATTAATCTGTGTCAAACTTCCCATAAGAACTTCTTCCGTTCAAAATGCTGGTTAAAATAACAATGATAACGAGAAACCTACTCCCTCTTTACGATGTTTAAAACATCAAAAGCAATATAAATTCTATTTATGATTGATATGTAGTTTTATTTATGGTTAAATTTTGACACAAATTTTACAATTTTGAAATTAACTTAACTTATAGTCCAAATATTTTTTCAACAAGAAGCAACATGCAACACTTAATTCCAGATTTTGATCTGAAAATGTGGTAACATACGACTCCAACAATGAGAGATACTCCATATGATTATAATAGTCAAGGTAAACATGATACTTCTATTTTAAAACAATGACAGACTGCTTCAATCAGGAAGTGACACTAAACCTTAAACTTCACAATGCATGGTTAACATAAATTATCAAATAAAATATTAAAAATAACTGTCCTTATCTACAATAACTATCTATAGGTTCCCTACTCTAGAATTCTACGAACACTTTACGAATGAAAAATTGTACTTAAAATGTAGTGAAACTACGTTAAAAAAAATAAATAAATATGGATACCGTTGAAAAATATCAAATGAGATTTTCTTATAGATTTTCCTAAAGATCAAAGATACATACCTCATTTATGGAAAGATTCAACTCCTCAATACTACAAAGCGGAGAATTGGTTGCTTTCATCAGAAATCGCAGACTCTTAATTTTATTCATACTTAACGACAATGATGTAACATTTAAAGCACTCTCACGAATAATTTGAACAATAAGTTCAAAAGTCACCGATTCGCCAATTGTAAACAAACACATATCAATTAGTTCTGAAAGAAAAAAATATATTATATATGCATATACACAAATATTACGAAAAAGGTTTTATCAATAGCTTGTTTACTATCACAGAAATTGTCTATATCATACATCAACAGTCTATATTTATTTAAGGGGGCCACAATGACTCATTGGTTGAGAGCAGATTCTTGTTTAACAGGAAATTCCTGTCCCCTTCTATCATTCTAGTATTCTTTTGGCATGTAGCCAACAACTGCTATAAAAGTCGAAGTCTGTTTACCTTAGTAGTGCGTCGTTACGTTTGAAAATCTACAACATTTCGTTGATTTTCGAGGGAGGTTCAATAATTATTGTCCCCGGCATATTTAAAATACTTGAGCTGTGATGGCTGATGGGGGATATTGTAGGCTAATGTCTTAGATGCCTATATGCTTAATTTCAGAACCATAGCTGCTATATTAATATTCTTTTTGTCGTTTCAGGTGTGAGAGGTGGCACCTAGCTTGAAAAATGGAGAAAACCGAAAAACGAGCTGTCGTCAAGTACCTCCAGAAAAAGAGGTTAAGCCCAAAGGAGATTCATGAGGACATGATCAGTGTGTTGGGTTATAGGGTTCCTTCCTACCAGGTGGTAAAGAACTGGTGTCGCGACTTTCGTTGCGGCAGGGAAAGCTCTCAACAGGCTCCTGATGCTGGTCCTCCAACAGCATGCACCCCAGAAGACAATGATGCTGTGCATGATACGATTATAGCAGACAGACGAATCACGGTGCAACAGTTAGCAGACATCATGTACATCTCTATATGCTCAATGGAAAGCATTGTGCATGAACACTTGGGATTCAGAAAGGTGTCAGCGCGATGGGTACCCAAAATGTTATCTTGTGAAAATCAGAAAGACATAGTTCGATGTTCAAGGGCTGGTTTGGAGGTTATGGTGGTAGATCTGAAACAGTTCTGTGATAGATTTGTGACAGTGATTGAGACGTGGCTCCACCACTATGATCCCGAGTCCAAACGACAGAGCATGGAGTGGCGGCACAGCAGTTTGCCTCCCTCACACAAGTTCAAGGTGCAAGTATCAGCACGCAAGGTTATGGCCACAATTTTTGGGGATGCGAAAGGTGTGCTCCTTATTGACTACCTGGAGGTTGGACACACTATCACGGGGGCCTATTATGCAGCCCTAATCCCTAAGTTACGCGAAGCAATCAAGGAAAAATGGCGCGGGATGTTGCAGCGAAAGTGCAGTTCCACCAAGATAATGCTCCAGCCCACAAAAGCCATCTTACTGGTACCGCAACACATGCTGCTGGTTTTGATATTGTGGAACATCCTCCCTACTCACCCGACCTCGCCCCTAGTGACTTTCATTTGTTCCCAAAGTTGAAGGAGCACCTTAAGGGGAAGAAGTTTCACTCAAATGCAGCTGTTATTGAAGGTGTGGAGGAATGGCTCACGGCTCAGCCAGACTTTCTTTGAAACTGCCATAGTGGCTTTACAGCATAGATGGAAAAGAAGTGCATTACTATGAAAGGAGACTTTTTGGAAAAATAATACTGCTTATAGGTCAGACACAATAATTATTGAACCACCCTCGTGTTTCCGTCAACATTCCTGAGGATGTTATTACTCTAGGGTTACTTTTTGAACTGCTTCCACTCCATATAAATATTTTTTTCTGGTTTGCGACAAAACAATATTTTCATACTTAAAGTCAAGATGAACAGAGTCATACCATGGTCCTCAATGTTGACACAAATGAACGAAATATAGCAATTTTTCAACCGTCACGACAATCTTTCAGGTACATAAACTCTAACTTAAAAAAGAAGTGCGCTGAAATGCACATCTTAACGTATTATATAATTCCTAATTAAAATTATCTTTCTTTTTAATTATTATTATATATTGTTGATTATAATCCAACACCTAGTAGCTTAACAATTGTTTTTTAACCCCTTCCACTACGATTTATTTTCTGAATTCTGATAATTGAAGTATAAGTTATAGAAGTGTATTATAGATGGTTTATCATTATATAACTTTCAAAACATCAATACAGTAACCCTACACGATGCTACAATAGTTTGAATTTTATGACAAATGTAGCTCGTCATTGTGCGATTTGGCACCGGGAGGCATGAGGAGCTACACTCGTTATTTCAGTGCAAGGGGTTAAGTTCCATAAAACAATTCTCACCATAGGTATTTTGAAATACTAAACGGAAGTTCATTTATAACTGTTTTAATTTTATAACTTTAGAAAAAAATAGTTTTATATTAAGATGCAAAATGTTCTAAGGGACATAACACTTACAGTAACTAGAAGTTGATAAAAGAGGGGAGAAATACCTTTATCCATATACAAGAACTGCAAGTTGAGTGTCCTGGTAAAAGGACTCCATCTCTTCATAACGACTGTTTTTAGCTTTTTGATTAATGAATCCGTTATGACAGGCACGATGGAAAACACTGGTTCAATGCTCATTATCTACAAAAGAAAAAGAAAATTCTATTCCATCTCAGAACCATACCCCCTAACGGCAATTCATTTTTAATTACTTCAATTTAGATCTTGCATATTTAAACGTAATTAAGATTTCTTTTCTTTTTTTATAGCTTGTGTATGTTTACCTTCACCTAACTAATGGTCTGTGAGACTAACAAGAGATAGATTCAAACTGGAATTAAATCACGCTAGCTACTTTGCAATTTCAAGGCCCATAGTTTACGAACTGAATTGGATTATTTTGTTATCAGTTTTTACCATTAGACGTAAGAACTTGCACTGAAATTCTATCTTGAACTGGAACATCACTATTCTTCTAAAAGTAACATATATATTTTACATGTTGTGCACTACTTCAACATTTATTTTTACTTTATTATCCTTATTATTGTTCTGTTTTGCTCGTTATTCATTCAACCCCTGTATTTTAAGAAACTCCTTAAAATAAATAAATAAATAAATAGACACTCTACATTCCAATACGGCGCCCAACTTGACGCCTCAACATTTAAACGTTTCGCGAAATTGGCTTATAGTTAGATTTTGCAGTGTTAAGTGATAACGTTTTCACTGTTTTCCCTTCGTAATCCTGTTCCAACCATGCTGACCTGTATACCTATCTTCTATATATCTATTAAAATGCTACAATTGCAATAAAAGCGCCTCAGCTCCAACCTATAACTTCGGCTTTCAAATCTTTCATTTACGGTTATATGTGATTTCACGTTTAACAGAGACAAACATTTTAAGTGTGTGTACTTTAAATAAATTACTTAAATACATCTTTTTCATAAAGTTTATGTTTTAAAATTATTGTTCAAAGCCTTCGTATTTTAATAAGCCTTCTCCAAAATAAATGCAAATGAACTGTGCTGCCATCTCTGAAGTTCTTTTAGACTATATGTTGTGGACGTTTATATGTTTGTGGCCAATCCTTCGACAATGAGATCTCGGAAAGCACAGGCTCTAGAAAAATGACGTTTTCACTGATCGATTGCAAATTTTGCGTAGAATGTCCAGTTTTAATTGAATATTTAAAAAAAAACATGGCCATTATTTCTTTATTACATTTTTATGGGTACACTGGAAGTGTTGAAATTAAAAAAAAAAACTAAAGCATATCCTACACATTATACATTCCAACACCACATAGTTATATATTGGGGTTGTATATGTCTCAGGCGTTTGTTTCATGGTCAAATAATAATGAAAAAGGAAGGATAACCATTTCTCCAGTAGTTTTGGAGTATTTTGCCCAATGAACAACATATATAACTGACCAAAGGTGGCCATTTTCCACTGGGTTCGCTCGGGCTCGCGCTCACCTGTCTCAGCTGGGCTCGCGCTCATCTCTCTGGACTGGGCTCGCACTCACTTGCGCTCGCGCTCACCAGTCTCAACTGGACTCGCGATCACTTCTCCCAACTGGGCTCGCGCTCCCTCGCGCTCGCACTCACTAATCTTATCTGGGCTCGCGCTCATATCTCTCGACTGAGCTCGCACTCACTCGGGCTCGCGCTTATGTCTCTCGACTGGGCTCGCACTCACTCGCGCTCGCGATCACTTCTCCCAACTGGGCTCGCACTCACTCGCGCTCGCGATCACTTCTCCCAACTGGGCTCGCACTCACTCGGGCTCGCGCTCACTTCTGTCCACTGGGCTTGCACTCACCCGGGCTCGCGCTCACTTGTCTCAACTGGACTTGCGATTACTAGAACTCGCGATCACTTCTCCCAACTGGGCTCGCACTCACTCGCGCTCGCGATCACTTCTCCCAACTAGGCTTGCGCTCACCCGGGCTCACGCTCACTTGCCTCAATTGGGCTCGCGGGTATATGATGGGTATAAAGAGGTATTAAAATCTAGACTTTGACTAGCAGTAGGCCTAATTCAGTAGAAAATAGAGCTATTAATGCTATATATCAGTTGTCAGATATAAAAATAAAATAATAAAGATGTTGCAGGGTTTAATGTATTAAACGTGGGCGGACTTTAAGGAACTTGAAATAAAATGCTCCAGATATTTAAATCTGGGCTTTGACTACTAGTAGGCCTAGTTCCTCAATAGAAAATATGACTAACGTATATAGGAGTTATTAGACATTAGAATAAAATATTAAGAGTGTTGCAGACTTCAAGTCTTAAGGCTGTCATCACACTTGCAGACCAATACTCATTAAATGAATCTCTTTCTTATTTACTAAGATCAAAACAACTTATGAACAAAAGTTTAGTGTTAGTAAATACGAAAGAAACTTGTTTGAGTGTTTGTCTGCAAGCACTACGGCAGCATTAAGAAGCAAAGCCTATCTGAGTATGATGATTTCGTAAAATTTAAAAAAAAAAAAAAAAAAAAAAAGTCCTGTTAGCAAGAAAATTCTATTATGTAAGTACTCATACCTTATCATGAAATTATTTTAATGCAGTTGATGACTTGTCAGGCTTATAAGAAAAATTTGGTTCGAAAATTTCCAGGGCCAAAATTAGGCTTACTGTCGCCCATGCTTCACACATCAAACTTGCAACATCCCTATTTTATTCTGATATCTGATAACTGCTATACGACATTAGTAGCTCTACTTTGTACCGAGTTATTTGGCCTATTTGTAATTGTAGTCAAAAGCTAGATTTTAATATCCAGGGCATTTTATTACAAGTTCCTCAAGGTCTGCCCACGTTTAATACAACGCAACTCCGCAACGTCCTTATTATTTTTTTTATACCTGATAGATAAGTCATATAAGATAGTAGCTCCATTTTCTGCTTAGGAAGTAACTAACACCTGAATTTCAATATTCGGTGAATTTTATTACAAGTCCTTCAAGGAAGCTTATGTTTGCTATCGGTGAGCTTTTGTCCATCACTGTAATATGAGACTGTCGGTGAGCTTATGTCCAACACCCACATTACGCATAGATAACTCTTGTTTTTAACTAACACAAAGATTCTTAGGTTTTAATTTTTTATTTATTTGTATTTTTGTGAGAAGACAGCTTTAGAAGTAAAATTAGAAGTTGAAATTTAGGGAGACATTACAGGTATTCAACATTCGTGAAATTACAGAACTTATAATAACAAGAGCTAAACGTTTCCCGAAAATCTGCTAAACGTTTGGTAAAGGAAGTAACAGGATCTGATATCAGTGACTCTAAGTGTTTGTTAAAACCATTTTATAATAAAACAGCTACCTCTGCGGAAGCTAAAAGCAAACCAAAAGGTAAAAGGGAACTTTATCTGATCCCTTTATATCGGTTTGAATGTAACACAACGAAATGATACTACTTCAGAGGGTATTGAAATGTCAATGGTCTCATAGGCTCCAGTAATACTTGCAGGAGTTCCGGCCCATCCTACAGGGATGTGCTAATCAAAGCACTAAAAATTAGAGATTTTTGAGAAATGTTGGTAGTGTATACCTCCAGAGCAATAACTTTTATATATAGAGAAAAGGAAAAGTAGAAAAATATTTTCTAAATTTTTTAAAATGTACTTTTAATCGGAGGGGGCTTGTAAGAGAAGTAACACCGATAAAAATTAAGACTTTTTGTTGCTTCAAACTAAAAGAAGAAAACTTCCCTACTATATTAATTGTTGTATACAACAATCAGGGCCGGACTTCAGCGGATTGGACCGATTTGTTCCCAGTTGGGTCCCGCGCTAGAGTGTAATCTACTATTCAGTGCCGTCTTAGCAGCATAATGTTCCCCTGTGGAAACCAGTGTGGCTCCTATGACTAAATTCTGCAAGTAATACATGCAATTAATACATTCTGCTCGCGGGTCCCTCTGCCAAGTGATCATCAGACTGTTAGATGGCTCTGTTACTCTTGGCTTGTGAAATACAATAACATATTGTAATACATGTACATCCATGAACATAAACAAGGGAGCGTATAGCCTGTTGGCCTCTATCTAGAATTTCAGGGAGTGAATAGTTTGTATTAACAAGCAATATTTTCTAAAGTTATTTCTGGAGTAGTTTCTTTATTTCTTTACGTTTCCAACTTCCGATGAAAAAATAGGCCTATTAAGAAGTATTACACCTCAATGAATACCAGGATGATATAGTCTTAATTAGATTTCTTTACTTGTTTTTCTGGAACCGGGAGTCCCACAATAGTGTTCCCATTCGGGCCTGCATCTTCTAAGTCCATTAGATTACTTTTTCCCCTTACCTTGAAGCAAGAAAACCTTAATTTTTTAACTTTGTGACTTCCCTCAGGAGCAACCACTACTTTTAATTATGTATTTGAAAGGATATTGTCCTGCTAAAATACATTAAATATAAATATTTCTTAATTTAGGCCAAGTTTAAGAGTATTAAAACTGAAAATTTGAAAGTATGCGTTGATTATAGCCTGTATTTTGTTCAAACAACACCAAAGATAATTAGAAGTTAATGAAAGCTCAATAAAGATGTTTATGAATGAAATTTACGTCATAACATCAGTTTGAGTCCAGCAAGGGTACCTTTTTTGCGTTGGCCTTTTCATGGGAATGCACTTCTCAAATATGTCATAAATTACTTTATAGAATTTTCTACTGCTTTATTTGGATCCGTATATTCGTTTAGATATTGCCAATCTATTCTCGCTAACTCATTATAGAGATTATCATAATTTCCTTTCTTAAAATTGAAACCAAATATGTTTCTTTTGTTTTTTATTCTAGATGATTTAACATGCGGAAAGCTTATACAAATAGATGGGTGGTAATTATCTTCTTTAATTAATGGGTGTGGTTCTCTTATTACTGTTACATTGGAAAGATTACTTATTACTAAATCTAATGTTCTCCCTAAGCTATTTGTAACATTATTGAGTGATTCCATGTCATGATATAACATAAAATGATAAGAGACTTTGGGATTTACTCGTTGACTGCAGAAAATCAAAGTTTGTTCCAGTTATTTCAGGCAAATTCATATCACCTGCAAGGAGAATAGTGCTACCTATCGTACAATTACTTTCGATAAAATGAAAAAAATATTCGTATAATGATAGATGTGAATTTGGTTCAAAATACACAATACAGATATAAAGCGGTTTGTAATTAACCATAGTTTTCACTAGAATGCCTTCTGGGTTCTGGTCAGTAACAGTCACTTGACTCACTTCCAGGTTCTGTACTGCCAGCAACACGCCCCCCCCCCTCCTTGCTTTACCACTTGTATTATATAGTCCTTATCTTTACGATACACTAGGTATCTGTTATCGAAATACTCTGAATCAAAATAATCACAAGACAACCAGGTCTCTGTTATTGCTACGATATCATAATTGTTCAATGAAATGTTGCTGGAAAACTCACATGCTTTGTTCCTAAATGATCTCGCATTCATATAATACATTAGAAAATTATCATTTTTTGAGTTATCTACAACACACTTGCTGTCATTATTACATAACACATCACTGCACTCACTTTGAGAAGTCTTAACTTGTTGAAGGTCATTCTCCCTTGCAGTGGCGGCGTAAGGGCGGGGCGAGCGGTGCCCTCGCTCGGGCCCCACTTTGTGGGGGCCCCGACGGTAGGTAAAAATAATTACTAAGGTACCTTGTTAGCATGAGCCGTACAAGGGCCGTCAAGGTTTATAATCCACACCTTCCCTAAATGTAAACGCAATTAATTGTTAATCAATATTACACCAAATAACGGATGAAACAACAGAAATATCTGTCTAATAAAGCTAATCAGTGCTGGATTTCCGTATAGCTAAACAAACTATAAGCTTCGGGCCTCACTCTCTTGGGAACCCGAAAGAAATTTAAAGAAAAAAACTGAATGTAGATAAAAATATATATATATATATATATAAAAGTTTCATATCTTGGAGGCTCCCAAAGAAATTTAAAGGAAAAAGCTCTGAATATACGTGAAAAATGAAGTAAATGTTTCATACTCGTGGGAGCCCCCAAAGAATTTTAAAGGAAAAGGCTGAATGCAGGAGAAAAAATAAAACAGACGTTTCACTTTCTTGGGGTCCCCAAGAAAATTTTTAAAAAAGTTGAATGTAGGTGAAAAATAAACAAAATAAAAGGTTTACTCTCTTGGGGCTCCAAAGAAATTTAAAGGAAAAAATGTATGTGGATTAAAATATGAATAAAATAAAAGTTTTACTCTGTTCAATAATCTCAGATAAATTTAAAGGGAAAGTTGTGTAGATTAAAATACGAAAGTATATTGTGTTATTTATATTCTAAGGTCTTATGATGCAAGTAATGGGGTCCTGTACGCCAGCTTGCTTCCTAAACTATCACTGTTTATTTATTTATTTATTTATTTATTTATTTATTCATATATCACTTCAAGAGAAGGGTAGAAAGAAGGGATCAACGTTTATAATTCTTTATTAGGGTACTAGCATTCTGTTTCTAATTAAAAGCTCTTTGGTGCAGACGCTATAGTCGCTGATTCACTTCTTTTCCTTCTGTCTTTATTCTTTTGTCCTTTACAAGTCGAATTTTCAGCAAGCGAAACCCTTTTGCTAAGCTGGTTTCCCCATTTTTGCTCTTGTTTTTTGGCGTATGAATTTACATTTCAGCTCACAAATTTAGAGTGAAGAAATGTTCAATAAGAAAACAAGTGTTCAAATAACCAAAATACTTCAGCATTATATTTAATTCAACTCCTGATTGTTCTCATATGGAACACCTGTCACAAATCATTCAATTTGTTGACATACAACGTGATTCTGTTCAAGTTCGGGAAGCATTTATTGATTTCATCTCTGTCGAAGGAAAGACTGCGGAGAGTATTTCTGTTGAAATACTGAAGAAACTTCAATGTGATAGGCTTGGTATTAAGATTCCAGAGGCCAGTCTTGTGATGATCAGGCTACAATGGCGGGGCAATATTCTGGAGTTCAAACTTTGATACGGAATATAAGTCCCTTGGCCATTTTCGTTCCTTGTAACAATAATTCATTGAACCTTGTGGCTTACATGCTGCACACGTTAACATTCTGGCGGTGACTTTGTTGGGAGCAATGGAACGTTTGTTGGTATTCTTCTCTAGCTCTTCTCACCGATGGAATGTGCTGCAAAATCACATAAAGATTGGTCTGAAACGTGAAAATTACACTAGATGGAGTTCAAAAGCAGAAGCTTTAAAGGCACTTTCAAGTCAATTGGATGAAGTAATTGATCTGTTGGTTGATCTGCGTGACACTTCGATTGAAACGCTTGATACTAGAAGAGATGCTGGTCTTCTTCTTGCAAGCATCTAATCATTTAACTTCATCGTTTTACTATATATCTGGTCAGCAAATCTATTATATTGATCGGATCCAAAAATGCCTTCAATCTCAGGATATGAATTTCAATCAAACTCTTATTCAGTAACTGAGCCTGGTTAACACCATTAAAATCTGGAGACGCGCTGGGCAAGGAAATCATATCCACACCTGAAAGAAGTTGCAGGGCACGGAACATAACTGTGGGCACACACAGTAGAAGGAGATGCATGCCTGGAGAAGCAAAGAATGAAATCTGACTGCACAGGCCGAAGTGTGAAAGCGAGGAAAGGCTAAAAGCATGTTGTTCTGATTTGGCTTTGTTCTACCCGAATGACCGGGGTGGCTTATTATTATTTCAGGATTATAAGGATTTAATCCGTTCACTAAGGTGTGTTCAGAAAGCTAAAGAACAACTTGATTTTTCACCACAAGGTATCCTGAAATATGTATCTTCAATGGGGCTTGAAATTTACTAAAGTTTGGCAACCGCTCTTCAGATTTTAACAACACTGCCCGTACCGGTATCTGTCGCATCATGTGAAAGGTTTTTCACCAAAATGAAATTGATAAAATCATACTTGCGTTCCACAATGAGTCAGGAAAGATTCACGAATCTAGCCATTCTGTCGAAAGACATCATTCACTAGATTCTGATAATATAGTTGCGACTTTCGCTGCTACTAAAGCAAGGAAGGTATCATTCTGAATGTTGGTGGAACATAGACTAATATGGTAGTGGAACTACTGTCGAAAGTAGTTTCATGTTTCAAGTAAACGCAATAAAAATACAAAAGTACCAAAAGAAAATGAAATCTTTGTTTTACGTCCCACAGTAATGCCGGTTAGGCTAAAGAGGACGGTGATGATGAGAAATGAATGAAAAGGTGGAATGAAGAAAGTGGGAGGAAATGGGAGAACCGCGAGAAAACCCACGAGCACGATGTTTATCCATCACAAAGTCCGGGACCCCAAGTACCGGAGGTGAACGTTCTACCACTGAGCCACCGCGCCCCCAAAAGAACCAAAAGAGTAATAAAAACTGTCAAGATTTGTCAATTGACTGGTGATAGGTGTTAATGGAAAGTAGGATGGTATAACCCGTAGTAGAATTCTGTGCTCACATATTTAATCTATAATATCCCCAATTATTCAATATATTCAGGATTTTTTTGTTATAATATATTCTAATACTAAGTATGTTAGTAAATTGTAATGGAAATAGTCATAAGTGAGAATATAAACATGACTGAATTATTAAATACAAAATAATATAATCATAAAACAAGTGCGAAATCTGGAAACAATAGTAAAAAGGACAAACAGGAGAGAAATATTCTAGTGCTTAACTATTCTCTGATATTTCGGCAAAAGCAGCGGGACTAAATAGATCGTACATTATCACTAGAGTGAAACCGAATGTTAAAGTGAATGGGGCTAATTGTAGGAAGAAAAATCTAATCAAATAAAACCCATCTAACGTAAATTAGGACAGATGAGAAACCATGAATAAATTTAACCATATGAGAAGTTGCGCAGGAGAAACACCAAAGGCGAGAACCGAACAAAAGTATTCTAGAAAACATAGAGCTTACATTTGAAAATTTGCATTGGTTATATTATTATTTGCAATTTTTGCAATATCAGCTCATTGTTACTTTTTGTACATAAATTTGTCTCTCAACATTAGAAACATTACTTCCACTATAGGAACATTACTTCCACTATTCCATCTAATTACAGTACGCCTTGATACTACGATAGTATAGGTGTAGGATAAATTCTGGATTCTTGATTGTTACATTTTGTTTGTTCTTAAGATTGTTATTTCTGTTGTGGGTTGTAGTTTCCGTTACACTTGTATCCCTAATCCTTTTTCTATCGTGTCCTTTGTTTAAAACTGAATAAAAAAGAGAAAAATATACAATGATAATCGTGGTCTAGTTTTATTTGTAGATACCAGCCTGAAGGCGGTTCTAAGCATTTAAAAAATAGACAGGGATGCTAATGTCAGCCCTATTGTTTAATGTATCCCAGATTATAATGATCTAAACACACACACACCAACAGGAATGGGGGAGGAGCAAACAGAAAAAATGATTATGTAAATAAATGTCAAAAATAGAAGTGTATAATTCACGATTGTTTGAAAAGGGGCCCCAACATACTTCACTGGCCCCGGGCCCCAGTTTGCCTTACGCCGCCACTGCTCCCTTGTTTGTCAAGAGATGCTTCTTCCTCCAGGGCGTGGTTGACCTCTGCCCCTTCGAGCTGCATTCATTGTTTGTCTCAAAGCTGGAAACTCTTCATCACTCACCCCCACAGGCTCTGCAGGTGATCACACACTACAAGAAGCACCTGCAACTGCTGAATTTTTTGAAGCGTCTCCATTGTTCACATTCACTGAACACACACCAACTGTATCACTTAGATTTTTGTCAACTGTGTTTCGTAGGTCCTCGATAGTATAAGATTTCCCATCAATATACAACTTATCGAATTGCATTCGCACCCTTGTCCGCGTGCCTTGGCTTTAACCCGGTATTCATTCAGTTCTCTTCTAATGGCTCTAATACTATAGGAAAAATCCTGACTTATACGCACAGGTGTCCCCTTGGCACGATATGCATTTTTCAGTATGGCCTCTTTCCTTTTGTAGTATGCAAATTTAACAATGATCGGTCTATTTTTGCCCTTACTCATTCTGTGAGCTCGGTCTATATCAAGCGGGTTCAGTTCAATTTGGAGTCTGTTTTTAATAAAAGTCAAACAACATCAAAATCGAGTTGTAACCAGGGATAAAAATTGATCTGAAAAGGTTGAGGAACGCATGACGTCATGTCATCCCTTGTGCCTATCTTTGTCCACTATATTTTTTAGGAAGTGGAGGGACGCCATAGATATTTTTGGAAGTGGGAGATGACGTCCCCCGTGTTTTCCTTCACTTTTAACTCTGGTTGTAACAAACGACACGCCATCGTTTCAGGGTACGGTATCTTTCGAAAAAAGACTTTAATGAAAGGAGGTGTGTGTGTGTGTTATTTTATTTTATTTTTTTTCTTGGATGTTGAATTGTTATCTTTCTTTTCTTAATAGCCCATTGACTTATATGAGGAAGTATTTTTCTTTTAAATAGACGAGATTTTACTCATTCAATTTTAATAATTTCTTCTTCTGGCCTATTTAAGGGTTCCTTGCTTTAAAAATATTCAATGTTATATTGTTTTAGTTTTTATTTATATATATTAAAATTACATAATACAGTGGTTAAATTTCGCATAGAATACATTTAAAGATCTCAAGAAGAAGTAGTCAGTAAAATTAACTGGCTTAAATTCTTTGTTTCCTCATATAAATTAATGGGCTGAATAACCATTATGATGCAAGTTATCAACATTCTTAAGAGCTACTCTTGTTTATTGGGACTTAAAAAAGCTATAATTAATAATATATAATTATTTCGCTCGACTTTCTATGAACGCACAGCTTCATTAGTTGTTAGTAAATAAATTTCCTACTTCGCAAGGTCAAGTAGTTTCCTTATTCTATGATCTCGCACACACACACACACACACAAAAAGCTTGGGTCATGTAAGTTGTTACTAAAACAGCAAAAACAAATACCTGCCTCAAATACCATCCTCTCATAATAGCCATGAAAAAGTCGGTTCTCTATCGAAAAGTGTTTGAAGTCCTCTGGACAATAAAATGACAGCTCAGACCTCAAGAATGTGATTTTTCATTTTGTAAAGTTGTTTAATTCTTCCTTTACGATTCTGCACATGGAATGAATTTCCTATTTTTTGACTCTAAAGCAAATTAGTCCACGTGAGTGTGAAGTGAGCGCGGGCTCTCACTCAACTGAGCTCGCACTCACTCGGGCTCGCGCTCATCTCTCTGGACTGGGCTCGCACTCACTCGCGCTCGCGCTCATCTCTCTCGACTGAGCTCGCACTCACTCGGGCTCGCGATCACTTCTCCCAACTGGGCTCGCACTCAGTCGCGCTCGCGATCACTTCTCCCAACTGGGCTCGCAATCACTCGGGCTCGCGATCACTTCTGTTAACTGAGCTCGCGCTCACTCGGGCTCGCACTCACTTCTCTCGATTGGGTTCGCGCTCACTGGGGCTCGCGCTCACTAATCTCAAGTGGGCTCGGGCTCACTCGGGCTCACGCTCACTTATTTCATTGGGGCTCGGGCTCACTCGGGCTCGCGCTCAATTATTGAGCCCGAGTCCGGTTGAGCGTGAGTGCCGAGCTCACGAGCGTCGGGCTCGCAAGTTTGGACACCTATGTAACTGACATTATAATTAATTGTGTATGTAATATATTTACTTATTATTTACTGCATGCAAGAAGAATACACTTATCATACATGAATTAGAAATTTCGATCAGAAGTAGGCTCAAATCTTGCAAACGGTCCGAGATATTGAAAAAATAATAAAAAAAAATATACCTTTTATAGTGTCCTTTGCCGATTTTTATCACGACGTCTTTAACTATTGTCTGTAAAGGGACATATACAGATGTTGTGAGGAATGGCAAGGAGATTCATGCTCATATGCGAATGATGCGCTGTGTAGAGAGCGCAGGTTTAGCTAGTATATACGTCAAGAGTGGACTACGTAAAACTGTCCCCTCTTGATATTTGTTTAAAACCAAAATTTCAGCTATTTATTTTTCAATTAGTCTTAGAAGTTACAAGGAGAAATCAAGTTGCTCGGTCCACCTTATATATATATATATATATCAACTAAAACTAATAGCTAAATACACAATTGTAAATTGAAAACAGTACTTGACAAGAGTACCACTATGGCGGGCATCTTCAAGTCCGCTATCTTACGTTCAGATTCAAAGTTTTGAATCGGAAGGAATCGTGTTTCTATCAAAGTATCTCCAAGGCCAAAGAAGGAGAGGCAAATCAGGAACGTACTACGAGCAAGTTCGTCGTTTTTTTCCACATTCGGGACGCTTTCGCACCGTGAATTCCTGGGCTCTTCTCGGGCACTGAACTTGTGAAACACTACTCCATATTTTACTCACAGTTAAGAACGACTGCGAATTCGTATATGCTTACGAAGCATTGTGACACAAATAACTATCATCTTCAACATCTCTCATAACAATATACCATGATCAATCATAAGTTTACAATAAAAAGTACAAATTAAGGTAAAGTTCTTTTGGTCTTATGAGACAAAACAATACTGCAAGTCACCTATCTATGTATTTCATTGTACTGTAATATTCCAAGTCACCTATCTATGCATTTCATTGGACTAAGTCAGTTCTTTTGTTAGTGCCTTCCTGATTTTGTTTTTGGTCACAGCATCAAAGATATTGTGAAACTTAAGGAAGAAGGAACGAAAGAAATAAAACTTTAATGTACTGTTGAATAAAATGAGATAACTTTTAAATCATTTATAAATTTTATTTTAAAATTATAGTACAGAGAAATATGATTAAGTAAAGTTTAAAATAAAAATAGAAGTACTATATAGTATCTCTATTCACTTATATATGGAATTTTGTATGAAACAATCAAATTTATGTGCTAGTAACTAACTAACTACGTAAGTAATAATAATAATAATAATAATAATAATAATAATAATAATAATAATAATAATAATAATAACTTGAATCAACTGACCTTTGCTCCCGAAACGGCTATCCTTGCTTTCTGACAATGACACTGATATACTTTGAGGACGTCGTCGAGAAAGAATACGCTGCAACAGTTATCGGATACATACTAGAAGTATAAAATGCAGGAGAATTACAACAGATTATAAAACATTTAAATTAAATTCTGAAATTATCCATAATTATTATGATAAGAGTTACACTTGCATTCATTTTCAAAATACCTTTAAACTTCTCTAGCATTCTTTATAGGAAAAAAATAACTATTATTTTTTAAAAAGATATTCGCACTTGCTAGGACGCAACAGACCTCTCAAGTTTTCAGATAAACGATAAAAAACAGTTGTGACACCTGAAGTGAGGATTTGCCAGTTGATACTAGTCATTGCATTGCATGTATACATGCATGTAGAGTGTGTGTGTGTGTGTGTGTGTGTGAGAGAGAGAGAGAGAGAGAGAGTGTGTGTGTGTGTGTGTGTGTGTGTGGTGTGTGTGTGTGTGTGTGCGCGCGCATGAGTATGTATATATACCCGCCTGATTTGACGGGCTGAGAAAAATGGAAAAGTACTTTAAAGTTGTTAGAAAGCATAACTTTGTACTGTTGAACTCTTTAGTGCAGCAGCACAAAGTATATATATATATATAGGATATTCCAATAGTGGCTTCCACGGACCACAGGAAAGTTGAGTTGAGTTGATTTTAGTTTAGCGTCCCGTTCAGCAGCGAGGCTATATGAGACGTGGACCTACTGATTAACGTGGAATCCGAACCACATGAGCTCCCGCCGGGAATCGAACCCGGGTCTCCCACGCCAAGGGCGCGTACGCTAACCGCTTAGCAACGGAGGAGCTCCCACAGGAAAGTAAACACAAAAATATTGTATATTGGTATACCTTATCAGGGCCAGTTTGTTTCTATAAAGGCAACCAAGAAAGTTCTGTCGCTTTCTCATCCACCACCTTCGAACATCGATATGGCACCTAAGACGTACCTGGAAGATCAAACATAGTTCCCATCAGCATCGATGACCTTCTGCCAACGTTCTGGAAGACCGTGGATTCCATCGCGGTAGAACTTGGTGGGCCGTGAAGCGAAGAAGGTATCAAGTGCATTTTTCACCTCTACTAGGGATTTGAACGAGCGTCGTCTAACGTGATTGTTCAAGGAACTGATAATCGGACGGTGCTATGTTCGGGGAGTATGGCGGATGCAATAATGTTTCCCACCCAAGGCGTAGTAGAATGGTGTTCCGGGTCATTCTAGTCACGTTGGGCTTAGCGTGGTCCTGCAACAGATTTTCTTGAACACGCCTCACGCACAATCGGCCCTTTGCGATTCACAAGTCCTGGCTCCAGAGTTTTAAGTTTTTCTTGAACACGGCTCAACTATTGTCAGTACACAGTTGCATTGATGCTCTGACCAGCTGGTAGCAGTTCCCGATGCGCGATGCCGCGAGCAGCCCACTACACACAGGAGGACTTTCTTCTGATGCAGTGCTGGTTTTGGCTGTTTTGAAACGGTTCATGGGATGCTAACCAATAATGACGGCGCCGTGGAACTTTGTACAGGACCCACTTCTCATCACGTCAACACCCTGTTCAAAAATGGTCCCTTCCTCAGACGAGACAGCAAAGAAACACAAGTGTTTGCTCGCGTTGCCTTCTGGCCTGGAGTCAAATCATGTGGGACCCATCGACCCAACTTGTAGTGCTTCCAACGTTGATGGAGGTGCCGTCGAATGGTTTCTCCGCTCACACTGAATTGTAATCCCAGTTCGTCACATGTCTGGCCACTGTTCGCTTCAATTGCTGCCTGAAAATCTTAATTTTGTACATGTGTTGGCCTTCCGGCACGTGGTGCGTCTTCGGGTGTTTCGTCACCGTCCTTAAACTTGTTAAACCACCGCTGCACTGTCTGCATAGTCACGACACACTTACCAAAGGCCTGGCATATATATCGCATCGCTGCAGTGGCGTTTGACCCAGTTTGAACTCGTACAGCATACACGCCCTTATGATGCTCTGTGGAGGTCCCATGTTCACTCTGTTCTTACCCAAGATCACGGTGTAACTGAACTGCCACAACTAGGTAGTATGTTGAATATACCCACACCAACAACTTATCTTCGCCGTATCCCCATTTGCATTCAACTCACGGTGTGAGGGCCAATTGAACACAGACCTCCACAAAAAGCAACAGAACTTTCTTGGTTACCTTTATAAGACCAACCAAAATCCACAATATAGCAACGTCGTAGACAAATTCAGAATAATCAACAGTATTGCTTTACGAATTCATCAAGCAATTACGGCTGTTAAAGTTTGTAGATGCTGATATTATCCCCATTTACTAATATCGGTACAAGTTATATTTATGTTTCCTAGAAAAGACACTGGACCAATTTGTATCTGTATTTGGTTGCTCTTCTGTTAACAAGTTCTTCGTTTACTTCTATCATATACATAACTTGTACCGGTTGCTAATAAATGGGATTATTATCATCGCCCATCGACTTTTAAGTGTTATCTTGAAAAAAGCGATGTAACTATTTGACAGATTCTAAGATCAAAGCTATGACCCAATAGTTACCCACAACGCTGCCATATCAAACTTTTGGTTGGTCGTAGCGTCCGAAAGAGATCCCGGGGGTTATACCATTATACAGCATTCTCGCTTTATTTTGACCTATGGAATAATTTATTTTGACTTGTGATCTTGGCGCCATTTTTAGGACACCCACTATATATGTTACTGTAAGAAAGAGCCTGATATATATATATATATATATATATATATATATATATATATATATATATATTGCTGTGCTAAAAATTCCAACAATATAAACTTATGCTCTGTAACGACTGTAAAAGATTCTCTACTTTAGTTAGCCCATCAGGTCTAAAGGTGGTGGTTAACATGGAAGGATGATTTCCCTCTCTCTCTCTCTCTCTCTCTCTATTCACTGTTAATTTTTATGGTTTTTGGTATGACTGGTTCTCCTTTTTTAATATCATCCACATGAATTCCGTTCTTGGTTTTCCATATTTAGTGCATCCATCCACTTTCCTTTCCATTCGTGTTAATTCTGGAGATTTAAATGGGCAAATGCGTCATTTCTCCTTTCCTTTATCATGACCACAATGCAGCCTTTTCATTTGCTTCTTTAAATACGCCTTTGTAATTTTTCTTTCAAATGAACATGAACAGCATTCTATTTCACGAACATACTCTGAAAAATATGTGTTTTGAAATCTATACAGAATTCTAGTGAACTTTACCACATAAAGTGTGTGAATTGAATATTTTTCCCACGAAGAGGGGAAAAATGAATTTCATCTATACACACCCAACCATTTCACACACATACTCCTCTTTCCCCTCTCACTATATATATATACCCTATCTGGCCAAAAGTATCCAGATGCCCCTCCGAAGAAGTGGATCAGGCTGGTGACGTCAAGTGGCGCGTGACTGAAAGCGAAAACACTATCGGGAGTAGTGTTGGAGGTTACAGTGATGCGATCGTGCTACAATGAGTAAGTCTACGGAACTCAGTGACCTTGATCGTCGCGTGATAGTGGGATGCCAACGTAGTGGGAAATCTCTTCGTCAAATTGTGGACATTCTACAGAGGCCGAAATCCACTGTGGGGGATGTAACTATGAAGTGGAAATGTCGAGGCAATGAAACGACTGACAAACGAAGTGGCAGGCCGAAAATAGTTACTGAATGCAGCCAAAGAACGCTCAAATGTGTAGTGAAACAAAATCGCAAGTCCTCATTCGTAGAAATCACACAGGAGTTTCAAAGTGCATCGGGCGTTAGTGCTAGCAGCAGGACTGTTCGTCGCGAGTTAAAAAAATCTGGAACTCCAGGGTCGTGCAGCCGCGAACAAGCCGAACATCAATCCCCAAAATGCGAAGCGTCGATTGCAATGGTGCAAAGATCACCAACATTGGACGTTGGACATGTGGAAACGTGTTCTGTGGAGTGACGAATCCCCGTATACAATCTGGCAGTCCGATGCACGGGTCTGGGTATAGCGGATGACCGACGAGCGCTTCTGCAATGACTGCATTGTGCCGGCTGTGAAGTTTGGTGGTGGCAGCGTCATGGTGTGGGGGTGATTTTTATGGTTTGGACCTGGTTCCTTAGTTCGTGTTGTAGGAAACATGGACTCGAAGTATCTGGACATTCTAGACAATGCTGCTCTCCCAACTCTATGGCAATATTTCGGATAGGGCCCATTTCTCTTCCAACAGGATAACTGGCCCAGTCACACATCGAGACTTATACAGCCATGGTTTGACGAAATGGGCGTTCAAAAAACTGGACTGGCCCTCTCAGAGTTCCGATTTCAATCCCACTGAGTCTCTTTGGGACGAGTTGGAACGCAAATTACGTAGCCAGCCAAGATGACCATCTTCCCTGCAAGAATTCACTTCAGCTCTCATGGACGCCTGGATGTCCATTCCTATTGCCACATATCAAAAACTGGTGGAAAGTCTTTCTAGACGTGTGCAGGCTGTCATAGGTGCAAAAGGGGGACCAACACCCTACTAATACCTGCCTCAGGACTCTCCGTATCACTGGATGTCCGGATACTTTTGGCCAAATAGGATAAGCGTTTAAGCGTTTTTTTAAGCAGTGTCGCATCGCAGTTTGCTACACAAAACTACAGAATTACGACACAAACGAAATATCACAATTTATTACTGAAATGAACTGTTTTTGGAAAAACATAGTAAAAGATTTTTTTTTTTTTTTTTTTTTTTTTTTAAGAATCTTACAGTATAGGTATGATACATATCTCCTTGAAAGCCTTACGTATCCCTTCAGGCCAACCCTCTACAGACTAGATACCATATTACTGGACACTGACCGTAGAATTGACGGCAAAGACCAATAAACCATTTGCACTTCGACATTTTATAGCATATTGAAATAAATCGCCTCAAAGACTTTTTCAAATACAGGACCTCAGTTCACTTTTTCAGATAGCTAGCGGAAACACGGGGCTTCAGCAATATTTCCTTTTGTCCTTTTTTTTCAAACTCTGGCTTAAGACATTCACAAATGACATATCTGCATAGTTATTTCATACCACTGACCCAGAAAGTTTTCTACGTTTTGCTACGTTTTCTTGATTTTCACTGGAATGGAGAAAGAAAAGTAATATTCGGTTTATAATTAAAGAAATAAAGGGAAAGACAAATTTGATGATCCTTGACATCATTTCGCTACAATATGAGTTTGGAAACTAAACTTGTGTGAAAATATGGTACTGTGTTTTTGCCATAAAAATATGGGCTCACACCATGGGCTGCGTAATGTCAACTTCCTTTTTTTTTTTTTTTTTTTTTTTCGGCGATATGAATTCAGCACCTAAGAAAAAAAAATGTATGGATAAATTCAAAACCAACTACCATCTCTGCGGATTAGTAGAATGCAAAGAAAGTACAAAATAGATCAATAAACAAACTGTCGTTACTGTTTCTCTATTTTGCTTTCTATTATCATAAGTGTTTGTTATACAGAAAAATAGATGCATACATACACATAATAGACAAGGAATTCACTTCACATGGTCACACTGTAAACGCCGAATATTACTAAGTGTTGTGCAGTGTTTATTGGCTAGGATCCCTAGAGTTTGACCTGAATATCGGCGACAAGGCTCGTAGTCTCTGTTGCATGAGAATGAACCAGAGCAAAAGAGAATGATGGTATGCCAGTTTGTGGCCAAAAAAGAATCGTAAAGCTCGATTACCCTCCTCCCCCCCCTACACACACACACACACACACACACACATTTTCCGGGTTTGACTCCATGAGACTCCTGGCTATTTCTGAGACTGAAATTGGCGTTGAAAGAAAAGGTTTTGACATTATTCCTGACACTCAAAAAGCTTCGACCGAAATTTTGGAGGTTATTCTGAGACAGGAATACCAAGATTGTTGACCATGCTCTACAACCGCTTAAATGTGTGTACTGATTTGAGAGGTGGCTGTTTTGAATAAACGGTATTGTAATGTACGAATCCACAACGTCTTCTCTTTCATTTCCCATTAGTCACTTTTCCCACTGGACACTGTATTTATAGTTATGCACTTACCTCTTGCTGAAATGTAACAGTTAGATTAACTCTCACCAAAAGTGAGTGAGAGATCCTCCGTGGCTAAGAGCTTAGCGTACGCGCCTTTGACATGGAAGACCTGGGTTCGATTCCCGGTGGGAGCTCATGTACTTCGGATTCCACGTTAATTAGTAGGTCCACGTCTCATATAACCTCGATGCTGAACGGGACGTTAAACTCAAAATCAACTCAACTCAAAAGTGAGTGACAAGGAGTATATCATTCCTATCAGTTGGGTATCGATAACTAATAAAAGCGGGACTTTAATATCGTATGAATGATATTAACTAATGTTTTGGAGAAAAACCAGGATATATGCATGGTATGTACCTAGTGTTTGTCTTGTAAGATTTCTGTGCTGTGAGATTTGGAGTATAAGTTCTGTGTCAGTATCAGGCTTCGCCAATGCTAATGAAAAAACTATAGGAAATCACGACGAAAAAATATAGGTTTCGTGAAGCTGTGAAAACGGAACATTTCAATTATACAGTAAGTAGAAATAAAAAAAGTCACATGGAAATTACACCAATTGTTATATGAACATATATTCTACTCTAAATATAACTAAATGGGTAATTATCTCGTAGCAAATTTTTATACGAGTTTCTTAGTGTTTTCGTACGTAGTCCACCAGTACTAAGCAATGACCATAAGGAAAGTGTGAAAGTGATCCGCATCAGAAAATCTGTTTGTAAGTATACGTCAACCCTGTATGCTCAATAGATGTCACTGGAACAGGAAACTGGATATCAGAACAGGAATGACAGAACAGAAAACGCAGAAATGAACAGAACAAAATATGCAGAAATAACAATGCAATACTGAAAACGCTACGGGGAAGACGCAGAAATCTTCCCCTTCCTGGAACAACTATTTGAAATGCAAACATTCTGCAGCTGGCGCTTTTAAGGTAAGATTTGACAATGTGTAACATATTCTACAATTATTTGCCTACAGTTAGTGCAAAAAGTATTGATACACCTAAATAAATTATTTATAAGTCTTTAAAATCATTACTCCATAGAACTTTTTAATGAATATGACGAAACTAGTTTATTTTTTGTTCCATTTTGTACGTGTATGAAAACTTTTTGCGCTAACTGTATATTGTTTGGTATAATTATCCCTAGACAATAAGCAGGAAAGGACGAAACACAGAAGAGTCTCCATTCAACCACCCTACTATGGGGACAAAAGGCCTTCCAACCACCCACACCTTATTTCCTTATGTTAAGTTCACAAGTAGAAGTTGCAATGCCACAAAACTATAGGAGGTTTCGTTAAAATATTGGAAATATAAGAGTTTATGGGAAAAGACGCAAATATATAGGAAAAATAGGAAATATAGGAGCATTAGAAAGCCTGCAGTACTCATGACTCAAATGACAACATATACGAGAATGGATTGGAAAGTTCGTGGCCTGACCTAAAAAATTAGAAAATATTTCGGTAAGTTACATTTATTTTTCCACTTAACTCCCTTCGACCGACATACATTTACGCCACCTTTCCGGTAACGCATCTATACCACTTTTAAAAATGATTCATCGACCCCTGCAAAATATTCCAGTACAGCACTTTTCACCTCTGTACCCGAAGAAAATCGCTGACCCCCTAGAAAAACTTTTTTCCGGTTTCTAAGTGAAAGTCCGAGGGAGTCAGATCAGGCGAACAGGTGGGGGGCGGCAACATTTCGAACCTACAGGAATGCATTTCTGCCATGGATGCAAGGGACGTGTGACTGTGCGCTTTGTCCTGGTGAAACAACATTTTTTCGCAGCATTTCTGGCCTTTTATTCTGATTTCTTCACGCAAACGTCGCAGAAGAGTGAGGTAATATTCAGAATTGT
Source organism: Thermobia domestica (assembly GCF_964235325.1). Classification (NCBI taxonomy): domain Eukaryota; kingdom Metazoa; phylum Arthropoda; class Insecta; order Zygentoma; family Lepismatidae; genus Thermobia; species Thermobia domestica. The sequence goes on along the minus strand of NC_137462.1, from coordinate 115,145,260 downwards.
CGGTCCTTCGCTTTTCCAAGAAATCAATCAGGATAATGCCCCTAGCATCCCAAAAAATTGATGCCATAATCTTGTTTGCCAACAACACTTGTTTGGCTTCCTTTGGGATACGAGATCCAGGTTGTTTCCATTGCTTCGAATGTTGTTTTGATGCCGGTGTATTATTCTTGTAAATAGTTACAAATCTGTCAATAAACTCCTCCGGATCACTTTCAAACAGTTCCAAACAATCATGGGAAAAGGTGAGTCGCTTGCGTTTGTGTTCAACTGGAAGCAATTTGGGTACACAACTTGCGGTCACCTTAGAAAACTCTAATTGGTTTACGATTATGTTTTGTGCTCGCTTGTAGGAAATACCCACAGTCTAAGCTATCTCTCAGATGTTGATGCTGCAGTCATTCATAACCAGGTCACAAATTTTAATCACACTTTCTGTAGTGCTTCACATTGAAGGCCTGCCACTGCGGGGGTCATCTTCAATGCTGTTTCTGCCACGCTTAAATTCAGCAACCCTCTTTTTCACTATGGAATCAAGGGTGCGGAGTCTTTTAATGTCTTTACCAGTCCATATGAATTTCTTGTGGTGTTATGCCCTTTTTATACAGGTACTTGATGATAGCTCAATGCTCAGTTTTCTTTATGTCACAAATTTCCGTCATTTCCGCCGACTTAGCACCTTATAAACTTCTCACCTGAAACAATAGAGAACAATAGAGAAATTATCAACAGATATAGCTACGCAGCTAATATACACAAACATAAAATACGTGTTTCCTTCCTAGTCAGGACACGAACTTTCCAATCCGTCTTCGTATATAAAAACTGATTAATAAATGGGTTCACGGGAATGTTACTCATATCACACATGGTATATAGCTTGTATTTGTCGCAGAATTGAGGCATCGAGAATCGTTTCCGGAGAAACAGTAGATTATTCTTTTGCAGTGAGGGACTCAGCTGCGTCAGTAATGGATAGGGAAGGTGTTGAATTCATCCTAATGTCCTGACAGGGCTGACTGTATGTATTGGCTCATTATCATTCTGGAAGACTGCGCAGTTATTAGGGAACAATATTTGTATCATACGATCACTGGCATTAATTCGTCTTTGGAGAAATAAGGGAACAAAGAGAGTATGATGAAAATTCGACTCACCCCCACCACGTTGAATGGTAGGAAATAGGCAGTAACAAAGCATATTTTACTTTGGGCGTCTGCGATACATAAATCTACTTTGCTGTAAACAAAACGAAAGATGACTCATCGGACCATATTGCTCTCTTACAGTCATCCGCGATCAATTTTCATGTTTTTGGTGCAATTTTTTTTTTCGCGCTATTCCGTTGGAGGCAGTAATCGCAGATTTCGAATAAGCAGAAAGACAGCGGATGTTGAGTAACCTAGCCTCATAGTGCTGTCACCGTCAAAACAAACCGGTATAGACACAAATTGACTTCTATAGTCACTTATGCAGCATTAGCTCTATAGTTCTTTGTGACAATCCCGTTCAGCGTTTGATGATCCCTCTCACCTAGCTTGGTTTGCGTCCACTATTTCCTTCTCCGATGCTGTCTTGCCACGTGTTCTCTATGAAGTCATCAGCTTATCAGTACTTATCCTCATTTACCTAACACAGTGGCAGTTGTGAGTATATTTGCTCCAAATAACAGCATACCTACAATCTGGCCACGGTCTCCACTCTGCATCACTACGTCCAGCATACTGCACACATCAATCCGTACTATACAGTTTTATGTATTACTCAGTATCACCCAACATAGCATGAACACAAGCCAATTGCAGTGCACGAATATTCAGTATTTACTAATTCACATATTATTATTTGCAGTACCTAAGTGCTTACATCATTTTGCTAACTATGTGAGAATTGAGCGCAAAAAACTAAAAATTAAAACAAACTTCTCATTGTCATTTCGGGAGTTGGAAAGGTAAGCCTTTATTTTGCACTTCCACTTCCAAAATATTAGGACACCTATCTGAAACGTTTGTCAAAACCCTTGAAGCCATATTTGCTTGCTTGCTATCCTTGCTTATGATAAAGCGGCCGCCCTCTTCAGCATGCTCTGGACTATGTTGAAGCGGCTATCCTCTAGAAGGTACCGCGATTTCACTTCCGAAATCACATAGTTGGTCACATATCCCTACACCTCAACCCTAATCCAATTCAACCAGATGCGTTCTGTGGGATTGAGGTCGGAGTTCTGTGCAGGTGAATCAAAGCGCTGATCATTGTTCTCTTCATACACCGCATAGCAGCAGACGCAACATGGCACCTGATCTTGTCATTCCGAAAGTAACAGGGGCTCATTTAACGCCACAGGGGTTTATTTAGAAGCATTTCATTGACTAGAATGTTAACAGTACGACTGTCAGCCCATGCTGATACAAACAAGCACCAGTAGTCTTACACTGTAGCACGTGAAACAGCCCCAAACGACTCTATCATCATCATCAATTTTTTTGGAGCTACCCGGTTCGTTTGTTCGATTTCCGATGGGAACTCATATGTGTAGAAGCTCACAACAAGCTGTAGGTCCATGTCTCATACAGCGTCAGTGATGGTAAGAGAAATTCCAAAGCAATCAACTACCTAACTAAATTTCCTGATGGGCAACTTCCACTCCTACAGAAGCCGCAATATCTATACAAGTCATGAGACCAAACCAATATAAACTTGGCGTTCCACAAAACCAGTTTCTACTGGTTCATACTGCAATTGCCACAGTACGAACACCATTTGAGCCTCACAGCTTTATTAGTCTTCGTGATACGTGGCTTATATGTAGCAAGTCTGCCTAAATACTTGACGTGATGGGCACCTGTACTCTATGTCCCAAAGGAAATTGATAACCTACTTATTGCTCCCTAAAACTCTAGTCTAATGGCAGCTATCGGCTGTGTCCAGCGTTTGCCAAATTTATGTTTCGTTGTTCTTGAATCTCTTTTGGAGGAATGACCGAGGCGTTCAACATCTTCCACTTACGTAGGACGATTGCCACAGTTTATCTGGGGACGAATGCCACACCATTTCTTACAAAACTGGTTCTCTTGTTCACAGGAATGTGTCAAATACGACTCAGGTCACATGACGACCGAACAAGTTAGATAATCTCTCATCACGAGATGTCCAGTTGTTTATCGACAGACAGTGTGTTTTTCCAATTAGAAATAAAACGTTAGAAATTAGGGATAAAAATATTACTTCAAAACATTCTGCAGAAACTAAAAGGCATTAGACATACGATCATAAATTTGGAAAAAGAAAAAAGTTCCGCTGCTTTAAGGAAACTGCATGTAATCCACACCTCTTGTTCGTCACATAACTCATTCCTTGTTATGTCTCTTTTCTTAGTTCATTTCGCAACTAACTTTCTTTCTTAAACGAAAATCACATTTTCCACGATTTTTCATAGTAGTATATAATAATTTCAACTATTATTAATATTATTATTATTATTATTGTTGTTGTTGTTGTTATACATAAAGTATTCAAATGCAAACATAGTGAAATTGGCCTTTTTTTTTTTTTTTTACAACATATGGAAAGTTATAGTGTATCGTAACTGGTATCACTACAGGTTCAATTGCCATTTGAGGAAAATGATGAAGTAGTTTCTATAGTTTCAACGTGATCAGACTTGGCTTTATGGCAATTTCTACGTACTTTAAAATATATTCCTAGAATACAAGTCAGGAATATATTTTTCCGACCTGCATTGTCAGTTTTTCATCTAATAAACACTAAAAGAGGAAACATTCCCTGTTTCTTGCCCACCAACACAATAGTACCCACAACTGCGTAAGAATCCTCTAATACACTTTAAGTTGCACGATATAAAGCAAACTAATGTAAGCTACCGATCACGTACTTCTAAACTTAAAATATTGCATACAGAAGTTAATATTTTATGGGTTTAGGCAAAAATAAGGTCTTGCGTAGCTAATCTAAGTATAACGCAAGACGTTAGGTATAATAGTAAAACGAATGTTTACACATGAGCGTTTGGAAGTTTGGAAGTTGTGAACACTGGTCAACACATTCCGTACCGTATATGTAGACCGTTACATAGCACTGAATACAGTCTCTTCTTCTTGCTTTCAGATACTGAAACTATTTGTTTGCAGTACGAGGGATACAGAGTCATTATACAAAGTACAATTAGTTTGTCTATATTTTCTCATCCTCGTTTTATCTGTTTGCTAATAATTTGACATTTAAGAGGGAAGTATTAATAGTATTTATAAATAAGCCATTCGTGAGAGCTATGTGAAATCGATTTGTGTGGACTTTGTGAAAAATCAAACGATATGAAATACCCATACATTTGTTCCACAACTAAACACTAACAAAACAAAACAATGCATAAGGCTACTTACACCAATCGGGCTTATTGCTCCTACGCTTCCCCTTATAATTCCACATAAAATCTTCTGTGGAAGACATTTAGGATTAAAAACCTATTAAAAAGAATTAAGAATATAAGACACTTATGATGACTATAAGAGAACTATTTTAATGTTAAGTTTGCAATACCATTGAGTTGGAGCGAATAAGATTTCCAACTGACATGTGTCACTTAAAAAGGAAATTTTACAATACCTGGTCAGTTAAAATAGTCTCCTAGCTGTAGCCACAAACTTTTGTCATCGCTCAGACGATGATTGGGTTTCATTACAAAAGAAGTCTTCACCTTTCGTTCCAAAGCCCAATTATCAGGGAAAATTTTCCCTGTCAAGTAGTGACCGAAATGCCGGACGAGATGGCTGTTGGTGAAAGAAATGTCATGAGAATACAGTACGTGAGGAATGTTTCATACTGCAACGTATGAAGACTTTGAGAAACGGGTAGGTGTATACTGTCGTGCAGCATGCATTTTGACCATTGCTGGTTGCATGTGGACAAATTTGTGGTGCACTGCATCGGATTCAGCACTGTAAGTATTCGTAATGATGGTTTCGTCTCGACAGAGAAAGACATTATGGATCATCCCCAACATAGACCACCATACCAGCATCATCATCTTCAGATGGCGGAATGAGTTTGCAAACAGCCCTGGACGATATCATGATCCAACTACTGTTCTCATCAATTACGATTGTCGTAGTAGATCAATTTTTAACCGGAAGTGACGATCCGAAGCAGAAAATTTTCCCGGTTATTCTGCATACTTAACAAAACTATTCACCTCCAGAGAGCGATCCTTGTGGCACACACGAGACCGAAGTCAACTCATGTAGCACCTACGAGTCCAACGTTTTCACCTCACCGTATGCACGGAGCCTCCGAACGACAGCAGTATTATGCATATCTAACTTGTCTCTAACTGTAGAAATATTTTTTCAAGGGTCCGTTTACTATGGCGTTCCTGAGGAGTTCATCAGAATATGCTGTTGATGGTGGTAACTCTACAATGTTGTCACCGGCACGATATTTCAGGGCCTATAGTATATTCATTCACCACTCCTCACCCAAATGTGTCGATGTTCGCGATTAGATGTGGAGAATATTCCAGTATGGACTAGTAAAGGGAAATCATTCGCAGTTGAGTTTTCCACGCTGCACAACCCTTCAAGAACACTGCTCTCTGTTAAATAGCGCACCCCAGTTTGTTTTCTGAACATGTACGCAGTTTATGATGTAAGCACAACCTCAGTTCATCCATTGTATGAGTTACAGAAAATGGTTCCCACCAGACGTGAAGATGGACATTTCAATCGCGCCAATCAAATACTAATATGTGGAACCTCTTTCGATGCGTGGCTGTGACCGGAGACTACTTAAACTAATCTTAACTTTATCTACTACTTAACTTTAATTTTTTTTAAATATCATTTTTGGCGCTTGAAAGTGACTTTACATCCAACACTCATAAATCAACGATGCAATACGGTACAGAGCTTCACCAACAACGGGAGTGTTTTACTTAATTATTTACGAGTATTTTTATGATACAATGATTTTAATTAATTATTTAACAATATTTTGCTGATTATAAATAACTGAGCATACAAAATCTGTCTATCCGGTCCATGGTTCTGACCTTCCTAGCACATTTTTATATTAATGAATACGAAGAGAGATTTCCTTAGAAATAACAGGATTATACTGCTGCATTAGAAAGGACATGAAGAAGACACGCACCATCACAGACCTATTTGTCTTCTGCTGGCAAATTTACGAAATATTAGATTCAATGCAGACATAGATGTTTATAAATGCTCTTCTATCATCACGCGGCGTAGAAAATGCTTATAAACAAACCAGTCTGAATATCAAACGTTTAGCTATAAAAAGGCGGCAAGAATCAGAAAGAGATATGAAATAGTATTATATTATTTATTATTCATTCTTTGAAGCTTTTTGTATATATAAGCCGCGGGGGCGTATTTAGTAAGACGTGTATCTACTAACCGGACGGGTAAAGTACGATCCCTGTTTTTGGCAAGTCTTATTCTTTTATTCTACTCTCGTTCAAATGTGTGGGAAATGGGTAAATGCGACTGGACCCTAGTGCTTACTGCGTCCCCATCTCCATGCTCTGACATCATGGAAGTGGAGAGCCTTACCTTTATACCGCCCATGGGATGTAATTGGCCTCTCCCGAAGGAGAAACGTGCCTACCTTTACCCTTTTATAATATGTTTCAGGCTCGGAAAACTACGAGGACAAAGGGATAAGCAAAGAACACCTGAGCCATCTTTCGTTCGCAAAAAACCGAGCTGCAAAATATGACAAATGAACTTAATTTGAAGAACTAACAAGTTGTTTAAAAATAATATGAAAAGACAAAATGAGTACAGAACAATCTACTTTGCACAACAGAAAAGAAAGAAGAAGAAAAAACTGAAAGGTGAATACTTAAAATTACTTTGATCAGAAGATACTTAAATACATTTCTTTTTTACTGCTGAGGGATAAGTTTGGATATAAAATAATGTAGTTTTCAACATTAATAAGTTTGCGCTCCACACAAAACATTTGCAAGATGCAGTTTTGTGGTGGGAAAAAGAAAAGTTATTTAATATAAATGTTTAATTTACAACTTCATATTTTAAAATTAGCTGAAAATTTTTGACTACATTAGGAAAAACCATCTTTAGAAAACATTTATTTAGTGGAAAAGAATGAAACTTTGCTACTTTTAAATTATTTTCTACAGGAGAAATTCTATTGAAATTTGATATTTTTTGTTTAGTAATTAGTCAATAATACAAGATACAGTAATTCCTGGAGGGAGCTCATGTGGTTCGGATTCTACGTTAATCAGCAGGTCCCGTCTCATATAGCCTCACTCAACAATATACAGTAGAGCCCCGACTAACCGAGTACTCGTTTAAGCGATGTGAAAAACAAATGCTGGAGCGAAAGGCTCGTGTTCTGAATGATACACGTTGAAGTATGCGAGCAGAAGCCAAAACGACGCATGAATTGGTATAAATTAACACAAATAAGTGAAAAAGAAATCGAGAAAGTTGGAACGTTCGATCACGGAATCACTAGCATAAAGCTCTAACACCCAAGGCTATCATGCCGCTGTCGTATTCGGAAAATATAGTAATTCCTTCTTTAGTTTTTTTCTTGATAACCTTCACGCCCTCGCGCGTAGCAATGGCACAGCTCCCCAACCATGCGTATTGCTGTCAACAACTACCTTCGAAATTTCAGGACTTTCTTTTTTTTAATGTAATTATGAAAAATACTGTACTGAACTGCGAGTTTCAGTATTTTTAATTTTTAGTATTTTATCATTATTATTATTATTTTACTTTTCAACTTACGTTAGACCGATTGGATGTGCTGTACAGAAATTAATATTATGCTGTATCTCACGCCTTTACTGCTGTACATACAATAATGTCATTTACTTTGCAAGGTGTCTGTATTGTCCACGTCCGACTTGTCCGAGGATAGTCAAGTCCATATTAACTCCGATAACCAATGCTTTACTGTACCTGAAATTAATATTCCTTGTGGTCGCAAAATGGAAAAACGGCTGACTCTTTAAAATAATTTTTTAAATATAGTTCTTATTACCTGGAACTGGGTTTTTATCATGTCACTTTGCTTAATGCGTATCCTAAAGGGGGTATGAGGGTCAAAATTGTGAAAAAAAAAATGAGTATCTCACGAGCCCGTCAAGTTAAGACGACGAAACACGGTATAGATCATTATTTAGAAATAAGTGGACATGCGACCTGCGTTTTTAAAAATTTCCACTTTAAGGGGAAAGGGGACATTTTCTATCGTTTTTGCCATGTTCGAAGAGATGTTGTCTGTTGTTTGTGGCCACATTATAGGAAAACGGCTGAACAGTTTGAGATTAATCTTCGAACATCGTAGTACCTGCCTAGAGTTACGAATTTATTTCACTTTGATTAAAGAGCGTATCCTAAGACAGAGGGTTTCAAAATGTTTACAAAAAGTAGATTTTTTTTTTAATCATCATCATTACAGTTTCATTGAAATGCATTTCAGTTCGTATATTATAAAAATTAAAAAGACGTCTGTTACATAATAACGATAACACGACTGAATGGACTGAAATTAATTTCTGAACATACTTAGTACATACCTTGGATTGAGTATTTGTCGTCTCACTTTTATTAAAATGCATATCTTAGATGGGGAAAAGGGTTTTAAATGTATGCCAAGAGTAAGAGTATCTCACAAGACCCTCATATTAGGGAGATGCAACTTGATACATAACAAGCAGGTACGTTCTCCACTTTTTACGAAATTTCTCTTTAAAGAGGAAGCTGAGCAATTTCCAATCTCAATATACAAAAATGGCATTAAAGTTGTCTGTTTCATCATCACGAGAAAACGAGTGAAATGTTTGGAATGATTTTTAAATATAGTTAGCACTTGGTTCCGGACGAGTTTCTGTTACGTAATGTTTAGTAAAATACGTATTCTAAGGGGCAGAGAGTTTAAAATTAATGCCAAATATAAGCTCACTATTAAAAACAAGCGGATACTTAACCAGCCTTTTTTAAACATGCTACTCTTCTTGAGTAGGCTTTTTATCATGTCAGTTGTATTAAATTGAATATTCTACTATACAAGTAGGATTAAAAATGTACAGGAAAATTAGCGAATATCACTGGTCTTTAAGTTTGACAGTTTGAACTCAGTATACAAAGCGTAGAGGCCATACGCCCATGACATGTTGCGGAAATATTCCTCATATGGCTTCCATTGAATTTCGTGTTGTGTGGGCTGAAATTTGGACAAAATACTCCTTTTGCCACGAAATCAAGAAATATCATAAAGGTTTCTTTGAAAGATGTATCCTAAAAGAATTTCAGAGCGGAGAGGGAGGGGGGAGTAAATTTTCTACCAAGAACTAATATCTTACGAATCCCTGAATTTGAAAGATGAAACTCGTCATATAAACTCTTCATTAGAAAAATGAAATGTGTGTTCCAGCGTTTTCGAAAATTCGCTTCAAAGGAGGAAAGGGGTATCGTTTCTACAATATTTAAATTTCTTTTCTTTATTCAGGAAGTGTTCAATGTAGAAGTTCGATTAAGTTGGAGGTATAGCATTTGGCATTTAGGCTTTTAGTTAAAAGTATGTTTCAGCATTTCAAACAGTTCCGCTCCTAAGGGGATCATTTCTATATTCAAATTTCCCTTTATTTTCTTTATTTTCAAAGGATTCGTTTAACATAGGATGTGAATTTTGGTAAATAAGTTTTTAATTAAAAATTAAAGAAATATACGTTTCAATGTTTCTTAAAATTTCGCTTCTAAGGGTTAACATTTCTATAACATCCAAATTTCTTTTTCTTTATTCAGAAAATAAGCAATATAAACATGCTCAAGTTGAAGGTGTGAAATTCGGTATACAAATTCTTAATTAAAAGTACGGGAATACACGTTTCAGTGTTTTCGGAAACTTCATTCCTAAGAAAACGGGGAAATTTTTAAAATATTCCAATTTCTCTTTTTTTTTTATTCAGAAAGTGCCCAGTATTGGGATTCATTTAAACTGAAGGTGTACTCTTCGGTACTCAATCTATTCATTAAAAATACGTGCTTCAGTATTTTCCAAAATTCCGATTCTGACGGGAAAAAGGACAGTTTCTATCATATACTCAAATTTCCCATTTTACATTTATTACATCTTATTTTTTTCGCACGCAGAATGGACACTTCTGTTAGTATTGACATTATTTAGTGGTCATTTACTTTCCTGCACAATCATTTCCCTTGCGCCAAATACTAAAGAATTACTTTCTAAGAAGAACATCATCTCATATTGCTTTCTGTTTACGATTAATCATCAGACTGTACTTTTTAGTGTCATACTGCTTAACGTGGAATCCGAACACGTGAGCTCCCGCCGAAATCAAACACGATCTTCCGCAACGAAGTAAACGTTGAAGGTAGGAGAGAGCTGTGATTTAATATATCCCAATGTAATATATTGCATACCTTTGATATATTTATAAAGTTCTTACATACAAATACGAATGCTCTTTGTCAGTAAAACGTAAAATGCTGCTTCTTCATAAAATAAAGCAAGAAAGAGAGTGAAAGAGAAAAAGAAAACAGACTTTTGTGGACAGTATTTGAGAACCCATGTTAAAATGAATATTCGTACGCGAATCCGTTACGTTGTCCACTACATCAAGAGCAATTGACTATTAGCCCCCTCCGCTTGTTTCTGTTACTGTCCTATTAACGGTGCACCCTCCACATACTTTAATCTGGTATCATACAGTATGCCATTTTTTTTTCTTTTATCTTGTTTTTATTACATTTTATGATTGTTTTCTATATGGCACATGTATATTTATTTGAAGGTAATGCCCAAATGTTTATTTCTATTAAAGAATTTACACGTTAAAGCGTAACAGAATGGAGGGAAAATAGACTTCCCTAGTAAGCAGATCTAAGGATCTAGGTTCAGCCTTTTGGACTTAAGACTCTGGAAAACAGTAAGTTTTTGTGACCAGAAGTGTACAAACCACTGTATTACATAATACTGCATAGAACTTACCACAATTTTATAAAACGGAGGTATCTCAATCAAAAGTGGTTCTGTAATAGGGCCTGTCTTTCCTTTGGACATAATCTGAACTCTTCCTTCGGTAACTTTAAAGAAAGGAAAGCTAGAAAAAGAAATAGTAATAATAAAGTCACTCAACTTAATAATAATAATAAAATCACTTAAATGCACACTTCATGAAACCATAATACTAAATACAATATGCACTTGAGAAAAAGTGGAAGGTACTATCTTCTTGTAGAAACAGCTTCATACTGAGCGATAACTTCATATAGACAACAGTGGTCGCAGTTCCTGTTACCAACGTCAGTTGCCTCATGCAACGATTATAACGCAGTATTAACCACTGTGAGTAATATTTGATACGTGACTTGATTAATTACGTCGTACTAAGTAAATGTCTATAGAAACTAATATTAAAATTCATTAATCTACTCTAGTAATGCTTTCCGTAATATAAAACGAACACGTGATGCAAACTGCACTATTTCTTTGGTAATAGTAATATAAAAGGCTAGGAGCACGAGAACGTCAAGTTGTTGTTATTCAGTACAAATCAGCACTGTCACAAGAACTGAAAAATGTTCTCAGCGTTGGTTGTGTCAGACTGGTAAAAAAATCGAATATCTCAGATTGCTCTAAGGATTGCCACAAAATTTATGAAACATCACTAAAAAGCAGACAACTGTATCTACATGTTAATATAGGATAATTGCTCTCTCTTAAATTACAAAGCCTGATATCATTAAATTTTAGTCCTTTTTGAGATACTTGGAACAGCATATTATATGCTTTGAGAAATACTTTAAAACTGAATAAAATAATTATAGTGCTACATGTTTGTATACGGAAGAACACAGTCCACAAAAGTAAACGTATTTGGCCAAGTCTGAAGTGGCTGGATACCTATCGATTCTTACGCATGCACTTCACAATTTGAAACCGTTATTTTTTCTTATCATCTTTAACTGGGGTCTCTCTGCTTGGCAAACAATTGCAATGATTGTAAAGGTAAGATTATGCAGTTTATATTAAAAAAAAAATCTTTTTGACTTTCTTGATTTTCAGTCTTTATACAACAAATAAAAGATGGAAAATAAATCTTGACGAAAGTGTCTTGTACACTTACAGACAAAAGTATTTGAGAGCCAAAGTTTGGTTACACACTAAACTAAACCTGGATTCATCTTAAAACTTTCACTTCAAATGCTTTTAAAATATCGCTCTTCACAAATCGAAATCACCTAACTCTTAGTAGAATTCTTTTCACAAATTCTTTGACCTTTCCTAGTTTCAAAAATTTGTCGCCACCCTGAGATATTTGGAAGACATTTCTTTATCAACACAGCACTATAGTTTCCTTTATCCATGCAAGTGGTGTCAATGATCAAATGACCACCATGAAATCCGTAGCGCCAAATTGCCAGACACAAACGGTTCAATACGGCAGTTATAGTAACGGTTATAGTTGTTGTAAACGTAATGAAGGTTAGATAAATATTGGAACGTTACAGAGGTTTATAAATATATACAGAGGTATATAAATATATAAATATATATATACAGAGGTTGTTCAGTCTACATTTGGCCAATTTCGACTTGCCTAAAAGTTTAAAAGAATCCATGGCACCAGGTCCGTAAGTGCTCGATGTGTTTCCCTTGGTTCCTAACAATAGTACGACAGCATAATTTCCACTGTAATAGGCTTCTCTGAAGAACTGGGAGGGGAATCTTGTCCCATTTCCTTTGCACAGCTTTCCAAAGTCCTTCCACAGTTGTCACACGCCGTTTTCCCAAAGCCCGCTGCAGCAATCCAAATCCCCAATAGGATAAAGGCAACAGGAGGCAATGTTATGCAATAACATAAAGGCAACAGGAGGACTTGCATCTGGAGATTTAACAGGTACCTCATTGAAAGGTATCACCTATATACCACTTGCCTCCTCCATCTTCCTGTAGAATGCGAGGGACGATCGTGAGGTATGTGATGAGGCCTTGTCTATGTGAATGCGCACCAGATTGGCGTCATTTCCGTACGTTGTTGGAATCTCATGCTCGTAGATCGGCCGCATGATCTGCTCTTGAAAATATTGCGAATTTATTTTTCAGTTCTTCGCCACCCTACGAATCTTCAGTTTACCTCGGTAACAGTAGCCAGTAACGACCATGAACCCTTTTGGGAAGGATTTTTACAGACACGGACCCATCTTCTGAAGTTCTTGGTGCCTGTCTCTCGGTACATGATGGCTCTCGGTTTGCCGCAGTCGGAAAGCTAAATCCATGTTTCATCGAGCGTTACGGCGTACATCCACCTTTCTTTTGCCAGATGCCGTTCGTACAGCTTCCGGGCGTTACACTTTCGGTGGGTATCCGTGAGAAGATGGCCGCGAGCTTTCATGACTATTTTCAGCTTGAGTTGATGGTGTAACGTCCGGTTCACAGTCCCCAAAGACACGTCAAGACGATTAGCCATACACCTTTCTGTTGACGGATTTCCTTGCATTGCCATTTTGCGAAGTTTCCTCTGCATGGTGGAGGTGGCCTTGATACATTCTCGCTTCCTAGGCAACTTCGTTGGTGATCCAAATAGTGGAGCTTCGTTGCCCTTGCGCTTTTTAATAACATTTTTTATTCCACTTAAACTGATGTTGCAACCATTCTTCTTGCACTGTTTTCTAATGACAGAAACACTAAATTGGGCGTCATAAAGAGCCGCAACATAGCCTTCCCAAAACCGGCTTAGTTTGGGCGGCATCTTGGTCACAAAGCGGAAATCTACACACTTTGAAACAAATTTAACACAACACTCACAACAATGGTCCTGTTTTGTGCGTTATTGTTGTCCGCGCGGAAAAACAACTCCGTTCCCAGGAAGCCACTGCACAACACTGCAGGACGCCATGAGCCAGGTCGGGTGAGTCCATTCTGCCCGGGAGGGGGAAGGAACGAAATCGGCCAAACGTACGCTGAACAACCTCTGTATATATATATATATATATATATATATATATATATATATATATATATATATTTAAAAAACGGTGAAAAATAGAAATATGGTACACGCATTTTGATAATTTAGTAAATAAGCGGACAAAACTGCTGTAACAATTGAGACTTATCAAATTATTTTATAGATACCAATATCGCAATAAGTGGGTTAAAATCTACAAATATCTTTTGGCTGGTTTGGAGTTTAATGTTCCTCTTCAGCACAGAAGCTATACGAGACGTGGACCTACTCTCAACATGGGGTCTAAACCACATACGCTTTCATAGGAAGGGAACTCGAATCTTTCACTCCGAAGACGTGTAGCCTAACTATTTAGCCATGAGGGAGTTAGCACTAAAAGAACTTCTGTCTATTCTCAACACTTATTAAGGTTTTCTCCCCTGCACATACTATAGAAATACGTAATATCAAACCTTAAATTTTTTATGAATATCAGCAGATACTGAGGTTCTAATATTGCAAAATAACATCTAATAAAATTAAATTTTCGAAATTTTTACTCACAACTTTATACTCTTCACCGAACCACCAAAATACTTCTTCCAAAATTGTTGGGATTCTATAATAAAATATAATTATAATATTAGTGTTCTATTTTGTCTTAAAAATAAAAGCTTATAAGCCGAAAAGTATATATAAAAATAATATACGGGTATATCTAGTAATGTTTGCAAATAAGAATGTCACAATTTATTAGTCAATATTGAACATACTATTTACCTTCAATATTTCTAATAGAATGACTTACAGGAAATAAGTTAATATTAAACCCTAAATGGCCCTATTTTCACTGATTTAACATTAACTTTGTAGGAAAAAACATCTTCGACTACATTACATAATACGCGACAGTGATTCAATTTAAAGTTTATAAAAAATTCGTAGTTTTCGCTTTTTAATAGGATGTAAATGTAGCAATATTACAATTAATTTGTAGAAGTAAGTGTTCATTCAGCCTTTATTTACGGCGTTCAAAATATATGTACTGAACAGTTTCACAAATTAATGTCGCTTTCCTTGGCAGCTCAAAATAACTCACATGAAACTCTCGTCCCGTCTCAGGATGTCATATTTTAATTACTGCGTGTGTTCAATAGAAAAATGATGGAATTAAAACAAGTGTTAATGTAAATTCATTATTCTAAATATTCTTTTTTGTTATCGATTTTTCCTACACTGAGTGCTCACTGAATTGCGACCATTCCTCCATATAAGAAAGTGTGGCTAGCAGCTGAGCTGATTACATGACCACCCCGACTGGAGTATTGCAGAAAAAGAACACACTTGAGGCTACATGTTGGCAGACATCACTATTATAATGGGAGGTGGGCAGGATTTATCCGCATTCCAATAGGGCAAGACTGTGGGTATCCCAGCAATAGGTGTGTTAGACAAAAACAATTGTAAGATGCGCCCGTTCCTGTTTAATAAAGGTGTACAAGGAGTGGGAAGAAAATGGGGCAATGGTCTGCAAGAAACAGAACTCCAGGGGCGTACGGAAGTTCAAAACGTGAGCCAAGCATCGCGTCAAACAGCTCGTGACAGCCCAACTAACCATCAGTGTCCGCGAATTACGTGATCAATACAATGGTGGATACGCAACACCCATATCCTACGCGTACACTCACGCATGCATGAAGTTCCACAGCAGGCGACCCACTCGGCATTCACTCCTTACGACTTATCACTGCTAACTTCGTCGTGCTTGAACAGAGGAACACGCTAATTGGACCCTGGATGATTGGAAATGGGGTTTGTTGGTCCGATAAATTACGGTTTGTGCTACTCCTTTCGGATGGGCGTGTGCATGTGTGGCGCCAACTGCACGAAGCTATGGACCTCTCGTGCATGATGTGTACTGTACAGTAAGATGGGGGCAGCGGTTTGGCTTAGGGATGCTTCTGTTGGCACGGACTGGGACCGTTGTGCATGCACCACAGAGAGATATCCGCTGTGTACCTGCAGGTATTAGAGGATCACGTAAATCCTACAATGTAACATTTCTACTCACACGAAGACGGCATTTTCCAGGACGAAAATGCAAGTGCCACCAGGTCAGTACTTGCTTGTACTTGCTTGGCTTAAGAAAATTCCACGGAGCTGCAGCATATGAATTGGGCCCCTAACTCACCGAATCTTAATGTTATGGAACATTTATGAGATGTTGTGGAACGAGTTCTTCGCACCATAACTCTTGCACCGATATCTGTGGGGTTATTGTAGGATGCCATCAGGAACATATGGTGTCAGATCCCAGTGGAAACATATCAGCAACTACCAGAATCCATGCCACGCCGTGTCCAGGCCGTCCTCTGAGCAAAAGGTGAACCAACAAAGTATGAGGTAGGTTGTCACAATTCAGTGTAGCTGCTTTAAACATTTTGTATTAGAATTTATTCGTGAAGACAAATGTAAATGTAGGACTAATTTTGAAGAATTGCTGACCGCTGAAAAGCACTTTTCAAGATTGCTCCTATAATCATAAAACTTACAGAATAAACTTTTTAAACTTACTATTTGAACACCTTAATTTTTGTATTACGGAAGTGCATACAAACGTTATAAAATTTTTGCCGGTAATGTAGAGCCTGTTTATGTAGACTTGTGCTGAGCAATGAAAACAGCTTTGTAAATATTACTTTTGAAATAATTAACCCAATTTTGTGGATTAAACTCGCAAAAATCATAATTTCTTTAAGAAATCACGAAGCATTCAATATCATAAACTTCTTGTGAGATAACTACATAAAACCACTGTAGAAATCTTGAATGCAACTATCGTCTGCTGGATTGGTGACAATCGTATTTCTTTCGTTAACAGGCCTCCTTGTATTCTATTTAAGTTCCAGGAAGTAACCAAAAATTTTATATTATTAAAGTAAATTTCATTGTTTGCTACAAGACATATTGTTTGGTTTTGTTCAGTGTACTGTTTTCATTTGACCAACAGAGTTAATTTCATGTAAGTCTGTATGTAATTAATATATTACTTATTGAATAATTAATTTTTGATTGTAAAAAATTATTATTTATTATGCAATCCCACTGACTATCCAAGCACCCTTTGTAAAGTGATACAGACCTGCATGTTCGTTCTGCTGATTCAATTACATTCCTTTCAACTGAGACATCGATCTATGTAAAACTTTTCTCCCTTTGATACTTTTGTCCTGCTTTGAAAGACCCAGCATAGTAGTGTCTTCGTTTCCTGAATCTCTGATCTGTTTCTTATTCTAGTTTCAGTGTCCCATTTTTGTCACTTCTATAATATTTAGACATTCACAATTTGATTGGAATACTCCAGAATAACCCAACTTATCAACAAAATAATTTTTATAGCCAGAAAGTTTTTCTTCAAAATTCACCTAAGATTTTATGAGAACATTAAACATTTTTTGTGAGTTGCAATCTGAATGTTAGACTGAGTCATAAAGGTAAGACTATTCTTTTATTTAAATATATTTTGAAACCTTTTTATCATTATGTATATTTAAATCTTCAATTCTCTATTTTTAAACCCATTCTTCGTTCTAAATCTACGATGTTTCTTAATTCTTCTTGTAGTTACTGTTGTTATGAAGTTATTAATCTATAAATTCTAAAGAAAGAAAAAAAAAAGCAATAACCCTACAAAGTGCTTTTTGATGATCAGCATAATTCGCCAAACAAATTCCATACTATATTTGTCTTTACTAGTAAGTTCTGGTGGAAACTATTACATTAGCAAGAAAAAATCGTTCAAAAGAAGAGATATTCGAGCACAGTCGAAGAAATAAATACTTTCTGCTTGGCTTATATCTGCTGAGAACAATAAATCTACTCTTGGCAATACCGCTCGACTGTAGAGTTAACTTTCTCTCCCCCCCCCCCTTCCTTCCCAAACACACGCACACACTGCCCTCTCTTGTCCAGCACATTAACCATACACAAGCTTCGAACGCAGACAAATAAGGCAAAGAAGTGAACCGAAGTGTTATCTCTTAAAGCACACGTATTTTTCAAGCACGTTTTAAAGACATAATCTGCATAAACATTAAATGAAGTCTACTCAAGCTGAAGTGCGAAGGGGAGCATTTGTTATTTTTTTTAAAATTATTTGTAAGAAAACTGCTAACATTTTTGACCTCGACATTATTTTTTAACAATAAATGGTACTCTCGGACAACCTGCAATAAAACTGAAAACATTTGGTCTAGATGGACCTCCTTTAGATATCTGAATCCCTTCGGCTCCATGCGTTACCAATAATTCCGTTTTCTGCGAAATATCGTCCGATCCCTTTTAATAACTTGTCGTTTACTATTTGATACACTGTATTATACTAAACGATTCCACTCTGCTACAACTATGAATATGTTCAACAATTTACGGACTAAATATTTTTTTCTTCCTTTGTAGGAAGAATACCATCTAGTGAATCACCTCCAATACGAATACACCAGCGTTCATTGCTCTCCTTACTCTCTTCACTGGGACTAAGTGCAAATGAACTTGTTTTTAAAACAACTGGGACTTTCGCAAAATTTAAGCCAATTATAAATTATGAGAACACTGAATTTATCCCTTATCTCCTACACTTCGACTTCAAAGCTGTAAAATTGAAAAACAAGTGATTAAATACAGATTCTGCACGAAAAGAAGGCCCAATTTATAGAAAAATTTAATAATACCTTACGATTTTGAAACCGGATGCAGTACATGTCCAAGGAGATTGCTTTTAAACTTTCTATTGAGTCTAGCTAATTTTGGTATGATCCGAGTTTCCTTATACGAAGTCCAGAAATTAAAGTCAACAATTCATCAAATCCAAACTCAAAACGAGTATTTCAATTCACAGATACAGGAACTTAAAGAGTGTAACTTCCAACTGACCTACTTAAGTGACAAATTTTACTGTAGCCGCAGAGAAACTAATTACGCAGACATACCATGAAATTCTCCAACTTACGTGTACAACGGCAACTAACTAGCGCTTACTCATAACTTTACTAAATTTTCAAATCTCAGAACACCATTTCGACCTCATAATTCAAAGTATGTTAAAAACGAAGTTAATGATATCCTAATTAAATCTGCTTTGGCTTGTAGAATTATACCAGATAATCCGAACCTACGAGGTTCTATTATTGAAAAAGATTTTAGATTTCTTTTATCAATGTTCTCGATCATATTTGGTGACTGGTCTGACTAGCACCAACTGAGATATAATTATCTAGACACCAGTTATACAAAACAAAAATTACCATTTTTTATATAAAATATATAAAACAACGGATTTTTCATCAAGACGGCATACTTAAAAATTAAAACACCAGACTTTGCTATGTGGACTGCCTCTCGTATCTATGAATTGGACCTATCACTTTTCGAAAAATATCAAATATTCGAAATCTGCAAAATCCAGGCACAGGCATGTTCTCAATGCACAGACTGCCTTTATGATTTAATCTTCAAGAATTCAACTTCCAAGTGTCACATTAAACTCTCATTCTCAAAAACGGGCGAATTTTATTTGTATACACCCACTGGATTATTGTTAACTACAAGGCAAGCTATTAGGATATCTCGACAATGCGCCCACATTATGGCGGCAGGCACCATCAACTCCTAGTTGACATACTTCTTCTCTTACGGGCAGTTTGAATTCGTCAAGAGAAACACTTTAAACCTGCCAACTAGACATTTCACTAATTTTACAATAGAACTTGATAACTTTGACCTCAACTTTACTCTACTCTTAATCTATAACCTCAATGCAGGCCCCCTTAAAACGAAAACATAACAACTTAAAGGATTATTTCTCCGAATTTCAAATTCATAGTGCTTTTCTATGGACTATCATTATAATCGGCGCTTTAATCTTTCTACTTCTCATTGTCATTGTCATTTGACTGTATTTCCTTCGTGAACGCCTCGTACGCAACACATAAATATAACAGTGCTTTTCACTTTTTGCAGATGTTTCTACTCATAATTCCATCTATACTTATAGCTATTCTTATTACCATCCTTCTTATTTATATATGCCTGCTTTACAAAGGACTCGTTTCAAAGCACTATAACTGTTCCCAAACCAAAAATATAATTGAACTTTGAAAGAACTGAAACCAGAACCACCACCACCACTAGTTATAGAAACTGTAATACCACTAAAACCTACTACCGCAGGCAGACTGGTTTATATTTATTAAACTCATGACAGTGCCAATACATCCTCACCTTCGATGAAATGATCCTGTCTTAGAATTGGGGACAAACTGCGTTACCATCATTTTTTTTTTCTTTTCTTTCTTATCTTTTTATCATAATGACAAACGAAACATTTTATACAATGTCATCTCATCATCTGGTGCATTACAACCAGTGTTATCAGTGCATTTCAACCAGTGTTTTTTAAAGTGTGAGTGTTCTTCCTTTAAAAAGTAATATTTCAGTTTATTTCTTTTCCCCATCTGGGGATGAAATATCCCCTCATAACATGTGCTTTCCCACGAGCATCATCATCAAACAGCCAACAGACGCCATCTACGAAGTATAAGGAGGACACGGAGAGTTACGTAGAGACTCCTACAACTCCTCCACAGGCTCCGCCTTCAAATTCAGGTATAAAAGAGCCTGTCAAGAGGCAGAAGACATCAGTTCCAGTTGATCATTCCTAACTTACTCCTGGCGCTGCTCTGGGTAAGAAATTCCTATCCTATCTCCGCGCTGCACTGGACAAGAGATATTACCCACCTCCGCGCTGAACTTGGCAGGACATCAGCCAACCTCCGCGCTGCTACGTGCAGGAGGTTACTAACCGTCAACCTTGAGATTTCCGCGCTGATCTGGGCAGAAGGTCCAAATTCATAGAGAAGGATTATTATTACCTACTCAGTTGTAGTAAAGTGTAAATAAAATGTCTGTGTCTGTGACAATTTGGAGCCCACGGTTTATGTGTGAATGTTTCTAGATTCGACCCGCTATGGGGAAGTTATTAGTAGGTTCATTGATCTGAACTTTAGTCCTTTTCCAGCACCCTGTACTTCATTTACCAACGACAATAATAATAATACAATTGCCTGACATTACAGTCCTGAACTAGTTTACCAAATGACTTTCAGCTGAATGATGTGTGGTGAGCACATCGCCCTCTAAGTTATTTTTACCGAACTTCTATTCCAACCTGATTGCATTTAGTTGAGTTTTGTGTGGTCCCAACATTGTCTGAAACGCGATTGTTACTGAGTTTTAAGACCTGCCAGAATGGTTTTACCTGAGTGATGTATGATCAGTATATTGACATCAATGCGGTTGTTACTGGATTTCTAAGCCTACCAGACGCCTTTTAGTTGGGTAAGGTGTGGTCAACACATCGACATCAACGCAATTCTTACTGGGTTTCTAGGCCTATCAGACAATTTTTGTTGCGTGATGTATCATCAGTACCTGTTACTGGATATCTGGTCCTATCATACGCTTATAGTTAAGTTATATGTGAACAGCTCATGGATTCGAACGCGATTGTTACTGGGGTTTCTAGGCATAATATACAGCTTTTAGTTGAGTGATATGGTAATCGCAACGACTCCCAACGCGATTGTTATTGGTCTTTCTAGGCCTACCAGATTGCTTTTAGTTGCATAATATATGGTCAGCGCATTCATCCAAATTGCAATACCAATGGATTTCTAGGTCTACCATATGGCCATGGAACTTAAAGAGGTCGCCACTTTTACACTATCACCATCTGCTAATTTCACCCTCTCTTGGTTGGTTGGTACATACATTTCTCTCTCTCTTTCTATATATATATATATTGACAACCCAGTCACTCTGTGCCTGATTTGGGGATGCTTTTTAGAGTGAAACTGAGTGCCTTCCACTCACCATCTAGAATGAGTGGGAATGATTTAATATTCATATGCGAGAGGTTTACCAAATGGGGATTACTCCAAATAAGAAAACATTAACTTCATTTGATTAATAACAACTATATTTCCCATAAATAAGATTTTATGACTGCAAGCGTTTGTGATGCGTTAATGACGGATAATTGGAATATTTGCCAGACGAGTATTGCTATGATCGAGTATTGAGCCTTTGAGCCCTGAGTAGGAGTAACACATACCTGATGGTTCTGATGATGCTCCAATGATGACCTCGGTGTTGGATGTAGATCCTCCAAGTTGACGCTCCCAATTACTGGTTGGTGTGGACGAGCATTGAGTTATGGAATTCTCCCAAATGCTTATGTTGACTCGACGTTCTACGTGGATCGAATAACGTATTCTATGATGACTGTCCGTTGACTGTCATTTGACTGTCCGGCTATCTTTGACTCAACTCTCAAAGACTTAATTATGGAGACTACTAACAATTACTTGTAGCCGATTCTAAAAGCTGTTTCAAGACTCTCTCCGGGACTGATACTCCAGATTGATCTCCTTGGAACTGATCCTGAAGCTCTCTTGTCCTCCAGTTTTGTTCAACCTGGTCCAACTCCTGTCGTCTGCTGGACGGCACGTGCGACCCCTTTTCACGTGGAAAAACAAATTCTTTCCATGTGTCAAGACTCAAAAACTGCAACTCTCGACACACTCTGATTTCTCGATTCTAAGCAATTTCCTCATATCCGTGATTTTGTGAAATGTGTGAAAGCTTACAGTTTCTCTTTTTACAATGTACAGAATTTGGCTAATGCACGGATTGACGCATTGTCTGCATTACCTTCCTGCATTGCCAGACTCTCAACGAAGACATTTTATTAACATTCTATTTACAACATTATGCTGACTCTTGAATAATAACATTCTGCAGCTTGCATTATATCAGATTCGTAACACTTAATTACCTTAACCTTAATGTTTTATAATATGCGATCCTTGCAACATGAACATTGATTAAAAATAAAATTGAAATTATACTTAATTATTAACTATTGAAAAACGAGTAGTGCCACATGTCCCCCCTTAAAATCTTGGTTGCTTCGCAAACCAAGGTAGACCTCGTAAGAGGGCGATATTTTATGAACTCCCTGTACAATATACAATATAAAATGAGTAATGAAACATAAATATGAATTTGAAATTGAGTAGGACATGTGTACATATAAAATAGTAATGTAAACAATAATTAATTTTCCTTCACCTCAAACATTAATGTTATAAATATATTTTTAATCTTTAATCATTTTCCTAATTAATAAAATTATACGAAGCAAAAACTTCAAAAACTGTATTCACAAAAGTATACGCTCACGACATCTAGTGAGCTGTCAAAGAATTATTTGATCATCACATTAACACAAGTACTCTGTGCAAAATTACATATATGTACATTTACAGATACTCTGCATTGCTATATCTCCTCGCAACAACGCTTTTAGGTTTCCTATTACAAAAATTTTCCATCACTTTTGCTGTCCATACGTGCCAACTGACGCATTTATTGGCCGTATTAGTAATGGTTGACGATCGTTCATTTCCATTGTCATATACTTGAAAATCTAGAAGACAAAACTTTTAACACATTACTAAAACATATTACACTGATATTATTATCGTAGCACTTTAAAATAAAATGAAAATATAATTGTTTTCATTTTCATCATAAAACTGAATACTGAAATTTTAATGTTGAGGAAATAAAATTTTGTTGAAGGGCGTTTGCTACACTGCACTAGTTCCAGCTTGGCAACCGCTGTTTCAGCACTATTCAATCAAGGTTAAGATTATTTCCTCTCGAAGAAATCTGTTTGCGCGTCGGTTCGGTTCGGTGAACACTGGCTGTTAATACGCACTACGAAATTTTAGTTATTTCGCCAAAATTATTGTGTTTTTACAGCACTATGACATCACAAGTTGTGTCGGAATTTTTCTTCCCTTGTCGAATGTCTATCGGTTATACCAAAATTATTCCATCTTGTGAGATGTACATGCGTGATTTTATACACTCCACTAGTGCTACTCATATTCAGAATTCATGCTACTACTTAATCTTGCTATACTCGATCTGGCTTTCCTTTTATTATATTTTAGTGTAAAATATTATCAAGTGAAAATATTACTAAGTGAATATAAATTACTTCAAGGAC
Organism: Thermobia domestica; assembly: GCF_964235325.1. Classification (NCBI taxonomy): domain Eukaryota; kingdom Metazoa; phylum Arthropoda; class Insecta; order Zygentoma; family Lepismatidae; genus Thermobia; species Thermobia domestica. The sequence goes on along the minus strand of NC_137462.1, from coordinate 115,121,135 downwards.
ATAAACAATGGATTATATAATGGACTACACAATGGATTAATATATGTGGGTGAGTACAAAATTTTACATATTTAAACACGGATATATATTTAAACACTATGTTTATTTACCTATATCTAACCTATAACTATTATTATTATTATTCCTAACACTCGATAACTATATACAAAAATTGATTGAGATTCGGGGAAATTGATAGATTTCACATTTCCTTGAAATCTGATGAGGCCTTGGTTGTTAAATACGGCTGCCTGCCTAGCCGTATATCCCAATCAAAATTTGGCTACAGCTACCACATTTACTATTAACTATCTACATGTTTTTAAAAATCTGACTTTTTTTTTTCAAAAATTTCGATTCTTCTCTATACTCAAATTAATTTAAAAAAAGCTTCGTGACGTTGTTTTTTTCTTTCATTTCCAAAATTGTAGACGTAACCGTTGATCTATTCGATAGATTTATAACCATAGACTTCGTATTTATTTATTATTATTTATTTAATCATTGCCTAACTACTCCGTCCTGGGTGGCCATTCCCACAACAATGTCATTAGGTCAAAAATATTTATTATTATTTCATTATTAATTATTACATTATTACTCATCTATTCATTTATTAGATTAATATTCTCTATACTTATTATTATTCTTATTGCTATATTAAATTATTAACGTATTAAATTATTAAATAATGCCGACAGGGCCTATAACTGTGAGAAGGAATACCTCGAAGTGAGTATTATAACTGCTTCACTTGTCCAACTCGAAACGTACTATAACTGTTCAGGGCAACTCTCTGCAGGAAAACAACATCTGCTTGTCCCCGAAAACATTTTCTTATTTCTATTCTCTAGCGCTTAATTCTACTATATCCTATTCATATACTTATTATCTGAGTACTCTAGCGCTTAATATGCATTTATTTCTATAAATATCCTTTGACGATGCATGCAATTTATCTTCTATATATATATTCAATATTCACTATTTATTAATATTCTTCTATTCTTATTTATTAATAATTCTTTATTTACTATTTATTAAAACACTCGTCTTCTCCATCTTCACATTTATTATTTATTTATGTCTATGTTATCTATCTTTGTTTACTTATTTTTACGTCTATCGTATGTTCACTTGTCTACTTCTCTAGAATCTATTTTTACTACTAAAATTTCCTTCTTCTCGCTACTCACATTCCAACTAGCAAACTCTTTTCCTCTTTCTTTCAAACCAATACAAATGAAATGATTAAACTAGACTTACTTCTTATATTATAACCGCTAGAATATCAACATATTCTACTCTTACCTATTCCAGATGCTCTCCTAACATCTATAATTATTCTGACTATCCTATTCCTACACGCAAGGATACAGAATTATCTACTTACTAATTTAACACTACTTAATTTTAATTAACACTAAGGGATTTGCTAAAAATTAAGGATATCTCCACAAAAAAAAAAAAAAAAAAAATGCACTGCTTTTCGCGTGATGTACGAGTCAACACCTATGTCTCTTTTCAACAATCACGGAAGACTTATGTGACTTGATAAATAAAATATTCTCATCGAAGTTTGGTAATCGCCCAATTCAACTCGAAGAGAATGGGATTTCCTTCCTAATTAGTTTCCCCTAATGAAAGGTTCGCCTAATTTTCAGGGTTTCTAATTTTAACTTATACGTCTAGCTTACATCTATTTCAATCGCATCATTCATTTTCCTATATTTTTTCTCTTCATTCTTGCCTTCTTAAATCTACTTTTCCTAAAACAAACTAATTACAAAATCATTCATATATTCATTTTCTTTTTTTTTCTCCATAGTCTTTCCTACTTTTAATCTATTCATTACGTCACTAATTAATCACTATATGTCTTAAAGACATAATTCGTTAATAAAATAGATAGTCAGATTTCTACTTCTTTATCGCTAATAATAACACTACTACAAATTAACATATACGCGTATTTCCTATTACCAAAACAAATTACTCACTTTCTACAACTAAATCATTAACCTAAATAATCACTTAAAAGAAAATATTGATAATTACTAATATTCCTATTCTTACCCTATGTATATATATAACTAATAATAATATACTCTGTACAACTTTCTTATTTTACGTCATCATCTTTAACCAGATAACCATGGCGTTCTTTGTTTGAACAATGAAGCAAAAGCCACTAAATCTAACACTGATTTATCGCTAGCTATCACAATTTTAGCTTGTTTTTCGAACTGCGACAACGTAGTTATGAAGTCTGAAATCTTTACTGCTTGAGTACATTCAAACCTGTTTCTGAAACGGTTTAGCCATTCGTTAACTAACTCCTGGCTAGCTCCAGAACTGAACAAAGCACATATCTTGTACTTCAATTGTTCATCTTTGATCGCAAAGAATACGGAACTACGTACTAAAGTATTAGTTTCTGCTATTCCAGTTAATACAGACATAAAATGCCTTTTAAATCCTAAATCCACTAAGTCATCTAAACTAAAATCTTTCTCGTGAAATTGTATTAAATAATAGTTCTTATACCTTAACCCAAGTACGTTACTCCTGAACGTTTGTTCTTTATTTTCATTATAGGTAGGACTATACTCTACAAAATGTTTGAGAACTCCCAAATCTAGATAGTAATATCTGGATTTACTAAACATTGTAGCGGGCTTACCATTATCCTTTAGCACGGGATAATGAACCCTATGGTTGTTCTTCATAGATAACATTTTATGTTCGTAATACTACTACTCGCAATTAACTATTAACTCAGGAATGGATTGACTAATTTTAAGTCTACTATAAGTTGTTATTACTCTAGCGCAAAATAACTGGTGTGATTTTATTATTATTTTCTGCTCTCCGTTCAGCCTTGAGTCAGAGCGAAGAATTAAAACAGTTACTCTCATACACTGAGCGTTCGTGTACCGTCGTCTCCGATCGGCAACATTCGTCTCTAGTGGCTTGCGCGATAATCTTGCGTTCGCTATGCAGGATTCACTCCGCTCTCTCGCTCTACGCATTCATGAATTTGTTACAAAATATTTCACTACGTTTATTATTATTTTACTTACTATAATGATGTATTAAATTATCACTAAAATATGTCATAAAATACTTGAATATTGTAGACCACACCACCATAAAAATTACTGTGTTCTTTGAACGTTATTCGTTATACTAAAAATATCAGTAGAACACATCACTATAACTCAGCCGAGAATCGAACTCGTGACTGGTACTCACTCATCACTGTACTATAAACTTAAGTAGTCACGTGGGCTTAAAAAAAAATAATAACTATTGTACTTCTCATAACATTCCTAAGTGTAGCTCGGTAGGAATTATCTTCAACATGAATGGGTGGGATGGGAGGTACTTTAATTTACTATGATCGAAACACAGCATCTCCTAAGATCTTAAAACCAGCATCTCAAACCATGACATTATTATTTACTGTGATCGAAACCCATAGCATACTCCACCATGCTATGTACTATTCTGCGAGAGTTACTCTAAACTAGGATCAAACCCAACGCATCTGCACCATGACAACCCAGTCACTCTGTGCCTGATTTGGGGATGCTTTTTAGAGTGAAACTGAGTTCCTTCCACTCACCATCTAGAATGAGTGGGAATGATTTAATATTCATATGCGAGAGGTTTACCAAATGGGGATTACTCCAAATAAGAAAACATTAACTTCATTTGATTAATAACAACTATATTTCCCATAAATAAGATTTTATGACTGCAAGCGTTTGTGATACGTTAATGACGGATAATTGGAATATTTGCCAGACGAGTATTGCTATGATCGAGTATTGAGCCTTTGAGCCCTGAGTAGGAGTAACACATACCTGATGGTTCTGATGATGCTCCAATGATGACCTCGGTGTTGGATGTAGATCCTCCAAGTTGACGCTCCCAATTACTGGTTGGTGTGGACGAGCATTGAGTTATGGAATTCTCCCAAATGCTTATGTTGACTCGACGTTCTACGTGGATCGAATAACGTATTCTATGATGACTGTCCGTTGACTGTCATTTGACTGTCCGGCTATCTTTGACTCAACTCTCAAAGACTTAATTATGGAGACTACTAACAATTACTTGTAGCCGATTCTAAAAGCTGTTTCAAGACTCTCTCCGGGACTGATACTCCAGATTGATCTCCTTGGAACTGATCCTGAAGCTCTCTTGTCCTCCAGTTTTGTTCAACCTGGTCCAACTCCTGTCGTCTGCTGGACGGCACGTGCGACCCCTTTTCACGTGGAAAAACAAATTCTTTCCATGTGTCAAGACTCAAAAACTGCAACTCTCGACACACTCTGATTTCTCGATTCTAAGCAATTTCCTCATATCCGTGATTTTGTGAAATGTGTGAAAGCTTACAGTTTCTCTTTTTACAATGTACAGAATTTGGCTAATGCACGGATTGACGCATTGTCTGCATTACCTTCCTGCATTGCCAGACTCTCAACGAAGACATTTTATTAACATTCTATTTACAACATTATGCTGACTCTTGAATAATAACATTCTGCAGCTTGCATTATATCAGATTCGTAACACTTAATTACCTTAACCTTAATGTTTTATAATATGCGATCCTTGCAACATGAACATTGATTAAAAATAAAATTGAAATTATACTTAATTATTAACTATTGAAAAACGAGTAGTGCCACAATATATATATATGGTACACTAAGAGAAAGACAAATGAAACCTTTCAGATTAATGTACTACGTTATGCCCTTTATGCTAAGGGAAATGGATGATTTAGGTAAGTGAATGATGATTGAAATGAGAATGTCAGATGAAACGGGAGTCCTCACGGATCCCGAGAAACCCCATGGACACGATGTTGTTCACCACAAACTTACCTGGCTGGCGATAAAACCAGAGACTCCAGGCACCAGCGGCATGTGTACTACCACCCCGATGTCAGAACTTTTTTTGTCTTTCTGCGATGAGCTTTTGAAAGTCAAAAATTTTCTGCAGGAATTCTGCAGAAGAAACACTTGTGATTGTTAAAAATACAATTTACGCAACCTAAAAAACAGTTCAAACTATATTTATGCGAGTTGTGCGTGCATTTAAGATGTCTACACATAGAGGCTTGTTTTTATACTTTTCTGCTTGCTAATTTTTTTTTTTTTTTTTTTTCCTCTGGTAATTTTTCTGCACAGAGCGCGGCAAATTTTCTGCAATCATATCGCAGAACGCGGCATGTTCTGCTATGAGGACTACACTGAGGAATCATGCCCCCAAAAGAAAGAAAGAGATAATCTATCAACATAACTCAATGTTCGGGCTATGCTCCTGTTGAATGATAACTATTACAATTATCCGTAGCAAGTGCACATAGACGATTGTCTATATATGAGATCGTAGATCATCTTTAGTGTTCTGAAAATAGTTCTCTGTTTACATTGTGGACTTTGCATTTGTATTTTATTTTTCTTGTTCCCCCTTACTACAACGAAATGTGATAGTTATACATAGAGTTAATCTTTTTAATTACGAGTAAATTGTAAGTTTGAAAGCTTTTAGGCCATCATATTCCGATGAATAGCGTTTATCTATTTAGTCCACACATTTCAATGACTATATGAGACATAGATCTATAGTTTGTAGTGAGATCCGAACATGACTTGTCGCCTTGAGTCGAAGATTACTCTTTCTCTTCCAAAGCGAGAACTGTAGTCAGTTTAATATTAACTCCCTAGCAAATGCAGTGAAAGCTGCTAAAGGTCGATTTTCTTCGTAAGTATGAGATGCTTTTTCCTTGACATAGTGAAAAGGAAACAACATAAATTCCGGCTGATTAACTGATGGTCAATAACCTAACTTCAGTTAACATTATTATTTGCCTTATGTGAATAAGAAAGACAGACAATTTAGAGAAAAACAAATCAAAGTATTCAACGAGATCTGCATCCAGAAGTATCAAAATACGAAACTTGAAAGCACCCACGTCTTCAGTCATACGAGAAAAGAGTGGCTTTATTACTTCCTATCATTCGTTAACTAAATATATTTTTTTCTCGTGTTAACATACTTAATAACAACTTGAAGAAGGCGAATCTTTAATAACGCAGTATGACAAATCCAATGTAAAACATGAAAAAAAAAAAAAAATGAAAACACAGCTAGGGGTAGATAGGAAGGGATACAAAAGGTTCAGACAGTTCCTTGTATATAGCCTAGCTGGAAGACAAAAACACAAACTACAACTAGTACTTCTGGAGATGGAAAATATCTATTTCTTCGAGAGTACAACGCATTTAAATCAGAAAGTTAGAGTTTGTAGTATTTGCGTCTTTATGCAATACCAAGATTATAAAGGAGAGAGGGAGGGGGAAGGTTATTAACACGGTCTCCAAACCGTGATCGGGAATTTAATAGGTTGCAGTTGAAGGTTTCACATACCATCAGTTAAGATCAACCTTTGCAGTATAGACAGTACCTCATTACACTATTCCCACTCCAAGAGAACAGAATCACAGAACTATGTCAGGTGCTTCAACTACATTAGCAAGTATTTTATCATTTTTGAACTCGGGACACAAGAAATGTGTAAGATGACATTTTGAGGAGTGAGTTTCATGCAAATATCCTCGCTAAAGAGCAAGGCAGCATTAATCGCTGAGATAGTTTAGTACATTTACACCACATTTTAAATGCACTAAATAATGGGTGAGTCAACATCTTTCTTTCTTTCACAAATTATATACACATGCGTAAAATTATACCTTCAGACAAATGTCATTACTACTAGTAAAGATTACATGGAAAATAAGAAAAAAAAAATACAATTTTCTTGCGTAAGAGTATAATGCACAACATATGGTATGTTAGTACCTGTTAGAACTTCTTCCATTCGTCGATACAGTGAAATAGACGGATCAACGACATTTTCCATTCCAATGCTCCTGCACTTATCATTCTTATCTTAAAACAAAAATTGTCAGGTTCAGTACATTTGCATAAAATATTTGAGAGTTAAAAAAAGCTAGAAAATACCTAAATATAGACAATACACAATGATTCACAAAGAGTAAAAAAATGCATGATTGGACCGGGACTCGAACCCAGAATCTTCGGCGTACCGTGCCGATGCATTAACCACTATGCTACCCAATCCGCTTCCTGAACAACCATATGCTCTCTCACTTTTGAAATCTGTGTTCTTTCACTCAGAACACATGGTTTGCACCACAACTTTGTGTTGTGCTTGGAAAATCGTATTTTTACATTCGAACACTTATGATGGTTGTATTATCATTATATTAACGAATGAAGGAAATGATTTTAACACACCAGATTCTCTATAGGTACGACACAAATTAATTTATGTATCATTGAATTCACATTCATTTTCACTTACTAATTCCTTTATAGGTGAGACACAAATTCAATGAATTTATATATCACTGAATTTATTGAATTTCTGCATCACTGAATTCACATCAATAAAATTGGTTGTTTCCTCTATTCGTTAATATAATGATAATACAACAGTCAGAAGTGTTCTGAATATGGATATCAAGTTTGTCCAAGTACAACAGGAAGTTGTGGTACAAATGATCTGAGTGAAAGAGCACCTACTTCAAGAGTGAGAATGTGTATGTCTGCTCAAGACGCGGATTGGGTAGCACTGTGATTAATGCATCGTCACAGTACGCGGAAGATCCCAGGTTTGAGTCCCGATCCAATTATGCAAATTTTCACTCTTTGTGTATCATTGAATTCGCACCTATAGAGGAATTGCTATATTACAATCGATTGTTTCCCCTCATTCTTTAATAAAACTAAATACAGACGTTTAGCTTTAGCTTCCAAGTCTAAGTACTTTGTTCTCAAAAATGTAAGGAGTGAAAAAAAACCTTATTAGAGACAAAAGTTTCGTGGTGGGTCACTTTCAACCACATTAAAAGTTTTACTTGAATTGAATTTAATAAAATATTACGACCTTGATCAGTAAAAATAATTTAAAAAATAAACAGAAATCAATACATATGAATTTTGTAAATTCTGCACCGCAATACGTAAAACACATTATAAAGTAAACATATTATTTCAAGATTTATTAGTCAATATTGAATATACTACTTACCTTTAATATTTCTAGTAATGACTTACGAGGAACAAGTTACGTAAAAAAATGTCATAATGAAGCTATTTTCAGTTCTCAACCTTAAATGGAGCTATTTTCAGTGATTAAACATTGACTTTTATAGGAAAGAACATCTTCGACTAGACTAAATATTGGAGTATACGCCACACAAATAAAACATTTATAGGAATCCGTGATTCTGGCTTTGTAATAGGACTGAAATTTAGCAATATTACTATAACTTTTTTTTAGAAATAAGTATTCATTCACTGTTCATTTACGGCGTCCAAAATATACTGTAAATATATATAACAGTTTCACCAATCAATGTCGCTTTCCTTGGCAGCTCAGGATAATTCACATGGAACTCTTATCCCGTCTCAGAATGTCATATTTTAATTTTTGCGAGTGCTCAATGGAAAAATGATGAAAGAAGAACACTTGTTAATGTAAATTCATTATTTTCGAAATATTCTTTTTTGGAACGATTTTTTTCTAGCTACTTTAGACATTTTGTATTAGAATTTATTCTTGAAGACAAATGTAAATGCACGACTAGTTTTGAAGAATTGTGCTGACCACTGAAAAGCACTTTGCAAAGTTGCTCCTATAATCATAAAACTTAAAAAATAAACTTCTTAAATTACCATTTGAACACTTAAACTTCGTGTCAAGGAAGTGCACAAAAACGTAAAATTTTTGAACGTAATGTAGAATCTGTTTATGTACACTTGTGCTGCGCAACGAAAACCGCTTTGTAAATATACTTTAGAAATAATTAACCCAATTTGGTGGATTAAACTTGCAAGAGTTCTAATTTCGTCAAGAAATCACGAAGCATTCAATATCTTACATTTCCTGTGAAATAATTACATAGAAAACAATCATGTTTTTTTTATTTAAATCAAATCTTTTTCCTCGTGTAATACAAGTTGCGAACTGAAGAAAAAACACTAAGTATTAGTATTAAATGTTAATTATGTCATTTAAGTGAAGTATTAGGATTGAATTTTGAATTAATCCCCAATCGTTAACCTATTTCAACCCCAAAATATATTTTTTAAGCAGTAAGGAAAAAGTACAGCAACGCTTATCAACATGACATTTTTTTTTTCACAAAAGTTACTGATATTCGGCAGGGTCATGTTTTTAATAAATCGGAACTAGCTTGCGGCACAAAATACATATAAAATACGTATATTTCGCCTGAAGTTATCAAATCTAAGAAATTTTTAAGTTTCGGAGAGGGGATCGGACATCTCTAAATACGCTCCTATTATCTGGGAACAAACCGAGACGCGCACACAAAAGAATTTTCGCCTTAAATGTCGATGGTGATTTCCCCATTGGAATAATTAACAATTTAAAAACCCTATGTTACGAAGAGAAGAAAGCAGGATTCTGCTGTTACCCCTTCAAAACGGGATTTTTCCTAATCATCCTCTGCATGACACTCGTTTTCGTACTGTGCTGTACATACATTTGAGACTCATTGTATTATGATTATTATCTTTCATAATGCAAATATCAAAACAGCAACGGGATTTCACTTATTTTCACTTTCAAGAAATTCATTTCGGAATTTGATTTAAATCAACGATTTTTATTTAAAAAAATCAAGTGATTAAAATCTTGATTAAAATCGTGCTTTAAATCAATCCACCCTGCATAGAACCTCTGTAGAAATCTTGCATGCAACTGTCGTCTGCTGAATTAGTGACACTATTTCTTTTGTTTTCGTTACCAAGCCTCCTTGTGTTCTATTGAAGTTTCAGGAAGTAACCAAAAATTTTGTAAGTTTCACTGTTTGCTATGGAACATCTTGTTTGCTTCTGTGAAGCGTATTGTTTTCATTTGACCAACGGAGTTAATTTTATGTATGTATGTAATTAGTATATCACTTATTGAATAAATAATTATTGTTTGATTGTTAAAACTTATTATTTATTATGCAATCCCATTGCCTATTCAAGTTCTCTTTGTAAAGATACAGACCTGCATTTTCGTTCTGTTGATTCAATTACATTCCTTTCAATTGAGATGTCGATCTATGTAAATTTTTTCTCTCTTTTATATTTGTGTCCTGATGAATTCAGGTGTTTGAATGACCCGACAGAGTGGCGTCTTCATTCTTGAACTTTAGATATGTTTCTTAATTCTAGCTTCAGTGTTCCATTTTTGTCATTTCTATAATATTTAGACATTCACAATTTGATTGGAATACTCCAGAATAACCCAATTTATCAACAAAATAATTTTTATACCCACATAATTTTTCTTAAAATTTACCTCAGATTTTTATAAAAACAATGAAATATTTTTTGTGCTATTTTCTGCAATCTGAATGTTAGACTGATTCATGAAGGTAAGGCTACTTTTTTTTTTTTTTTTTTTTTTTTAATCTTTTGAAACCTCTTTGTTCTTATGAATATTTTAATCTTGAATTCTTGATTTTTTAAAACGGTGTTAAGATTGTAAATATTGTTCAATTGTAAATCTATGATATTTCTTAATTCTTCTTGTAGTTCCTGTTGTTGTGATGTTATAATCTCTATAAGCTCTAAAGAAAGAAAAACAAAACAGCTAGCAGCAATCCTACAAAGTGTTTTTTGATGGCCAGCACAATTCACCAAACAACCTTCTCGCTACATTTGTCTTCACTAATAAGTTATATAGCAGTAGCAAGAAAAAATAGTCCAAAAAAGATATATTCCACTACAAGGGCTTTAAATCAGAGTTTGTGGTATTTGCATCTTTATGCAACACCAAGATTATAAAGGAGAGAGGGGGGGGGGGGGGCTTTTATTAACACGGTCTTCAAACCGTGATCGGGGTTTTAATCCATTGCAGTTGGAGGTTTGACATACCATCATCTAAGATCAACCATCGCAGTATAAGCAGTACCCCATTACACTATCTCGACCCCAAGAGAGTTGGATTACAGGACTATGTCACACGCTCCGGCTACATTACCAAGTATTTTAACCGTATCAATTTTCAACGGGGCACACACACAATGTGCACGATGACATTTTGAGGAGTGAGTTTTATGTGAGTATCCTCGCTAACGAGTAGGACAACAGTTTAGTACATTTACAGTACATTTGAGACGCACTAAATAACTTGTGAGTCAACATCTTAATTTTTTTTTTTTTAATAAATTATACGAACAGGAGTCAAATTATACCTTCAGACAAATATCGTTATTACTAGTGAAGATTACACGGAAAATGTACATAGAATACAATTTTCCTATCAAACAACATAATGCACAACATAAGATATGTTAGTACCTGTTAGAACTTCTTCCTTTCGTCGATCCAGTGAAACAGAAGGATCAACGACCTTTTCCATCTCAATGTTGTTGCAATTATCACTCTTACCTTAAAATAAAAGTTCTCAGATTCAGTATATTTTGCATAAAATATTTGAGACTTTAAAAAAATAGAACTACGAAAAATCTAAATATAGACTACACAATGACACACAAATAGTGAAAACGTTCATGACCAGACCGGGACTCGAACCCGGTATCTTTGGCATACCGTATCCATGCGTTAACCACTATGTTATTCTATCCGCTTTCTAAACAGACATACGCTCTTTTACTCTTGAAGTTGGTGTTCTTTCACTCAGACCACATGTTTCGTACCACAACTTCCTGTTGTGCTTGGACAATTCAATTTCCACATTCGAACACCCCTGACGGTTGTATCATCATTATATTAACGAATTGATTTTAACACATCACTTCCTTTACAGGTGCGAAACAAATTCAATGAATTCATTGTATCCCTGATTTTATAGAATTTGTGTATCATTGGATTCGCACCTATAGAGGAATGGGTGTGTTAAAATCGATTGTTTCCTCCATTCGTTAATATAATAATACAACCGTCAAAGGTATTCTGAATGTGAAAACCGTTTCATCCAAGCACAACAGGAAGTTGTAGTACAAAGCACGTGGTCTGACTGAAATAACACTTACTTCAAGTGAAAGAGCGTATGCTGCTCAGGAAGCGGATTAGGTAGCAGAGAGATTAACGCATTGACACGGTACACTGAAGATCTGGGGTTCGAGTCCAGGTCCAATCTTACGCTTTTTTCACTCATTGAGTATCATTGAATTCGCACCTATAGAGGAAATGGTAGGTAAAATCTATTGTGCCTCTCATTCCTTAATATAACTAAATATAGACGTTTAGCTTTCAAGATTTAACCTTGTTTTCAAAAACGTAAGGAGTGAAAAACAAGAGAGACAAAAGTCTCGTCGTGGGTTACTTTCAGCCACATTAAGAGTTTTTTTGAATTAAATTTCATAAAATATCATGACCTTGATTAGTAAAAATAATTTTAAAAAATAAATACATATGATTTTGTAAATTCTGCACCCCAATACGTACAATACAGTATAAAATAAATATTTCTCTTGAGAGATTTTAGAATACTAGCAGAAGTGTTCGTTGTTCGCATGGGAAGAATACAATTTGAAGAATACAAAACCACAAATTTGAATATTTTAGTTTTCATCCTTTTCTCCTTTATGGGTGTATATATGAAAACGCTCCAATACTTGTTCGTTCATTTTTAATGAAGATTTTATATATATCAAATTTTACATCTCCTTATGTAGCAAATTTTACGCCTATTAGCTTCAGTGTTTGCTAACTTAAGCTAATGCACTTTTTGAATACAGAATCGGAAATTTTAATATTACAAAACCTGCATATCTTTCCCCGCTGAGAGTGGAATTAATTATTGAAAACATTGGAAGACATTTCAGTTATTTTTTTTTTATGAAGAATTTATATGCCAAGTTTTTTTCTCCCTAACTTCAAGGATTAGTGAGATAACTTATTGTTGGCATAAACGGTAACCTCTTTACTTTCTTTCAAATACACACTTCAAAAAATCCTTTCTTATCCTTTGCTTATTCCGTGACAAGAGTTTGCTGTCCAAACTTCTGATTTCTAGCTACAGTGGTAAGACCTGTACGTTGATGAGTAAGTCTCTTTTATGTAACCGTATACATTATGCAATTATTCATGCGAGATATAGTAATTTAAAATCATGAAGACATCACTCATTTTCATTATTTCAGTTCTATCTACCTTATATTAAAAGTAATTACAACTAGCTTATTTTTATGAAGATCACGTAATTCAATATGATTTGGAGGAAAACTATCTGTTTCTTTCAGAACTTACAGGGTCTGAAACAGGGAAAATCTCATTTCACTTTACAATGTGCAACTGAGAAAAAACTAAAGATAGTATTTAAATGTCTCATCCAGTTTCTTGCTATCTAGCAATATGAACTTGACATGAAATGATATAAGGTTAGTGGAAATAAATTCAAATGAGTTCCAGACACAGTATGATTAAAATATGTATACATGAAAGTATTGTTTACAAGACACGAACAACTTAACCATTTCACTTACAACAAAAACCAGAAGAAAAAATATCATTACTAGTGAAAAAAAAAGAAAGAAAAACAGGATGTAACAAAATTTTCCTCAATTTGACTTTTATAGGGAAGAGACTACTATAAGCTCTTAAGACTATGGAACAAGCAAGAGATCGATTAATTTGAATGCTTCTGTCCTTTTACCAGATTTTCAATATCATTGGATTTGGATATTTGGAATACTGTACAAATCTTCTGATTAGACTCTAGAATATAGGTAAGCCAAGTTGGGAGAAATTTCACTTCCAAGCGATGGTGATAATGGGTTATGTGATTTTTACTACTATTATACATTTCTCTTAAAACGGTGTAAACATACAGGTTGTGGACAAACATCTGATAGAAAACCACAAATTGTATTTAATAAGCAGTTGGAGCGCCTTTGGCGGTCAGTACAGCAGTATGACTTGGGAAGGATTGATAAGAGGTCATGCGCCGTTTGCACAGGAATTTTCAACTATTTCTCTTGAAGCACAGTGACAAGTTCAGCACGTGCATGTGGTGGAGGCAAATGCTTCCGCACCCGATCCTCTAACAAACCTCATACACGCTTAATAATATTGTGATCCTGCGATTGAGATGTTTAACCACACTGCCATGCTCATCGAACCATCTGTGACAAGTTTAGCAGTGTGTATGAGGCAGTTATCACCCTGGAACACTGGAAGGCTATTCGAACCATAGGGTGTAAATTGTTCTCCAGAACGATCCTATAGTCCTTGGCAGTGACACGACCCTCTACAACAATTAGTGAGCCCGAAGTCTGCCACAATATTGCACCCCATACCATTGCGGATCTGCCTCCCTGTTTGACTATGGATACAAAGCAGTCTGGTTGTATGCATTTGAGGGGCTTCTTCAGATGACTACCCTCCTTGTTGTTTGGAAAACAGTGTAGCTGGACTCATCCGAGAATATAACACATTTTAGGTCATTCACCGTCCAAGTTTCATGCTTGTGGCACCACTGAACCAGGAATGCGGCATTTGTGCTACTGAGAGAAGGCTTCGGTATAAAAACCCTGCCATGGATGTTCGACTTATACCGGTATCGACGGACCGTTTTTGTGCACAAAACCACAATTCTGTGAGATATGTATTCACTTGTGCGGTGATTGTCGATGCGATGGTTTTCCTTTTTCGTGCAAGGCAGGCAGGCACGCTCACTCACCTCACTAACTATATATATACAGGGTTGGACAAAAAAATTAAAACGTTTGCAAAAGTGTGAAAATCATACCTAGTATGGTGTGGGGCCTCCCTTTGCGTCCAAAACAGCTTGGATCCGACGTGAAATGGACGTATACAGCTCCTGAATCGTGGTGTGTGGAATTTTGTACCATTGTTCCTCCAAAACATGCTCCAGTTCCTTAAGGGATGCTGGTGGAGGGTAATGAGACCGAACACGCTTTTCTAACTCAGACCACAATAGCTCAATGATGTTCAGATCTGCTGATTGTGGGATCCAGGGGAGGTGTGATAACTCCTGGTCATGCTCCTCAAACCATGATTTCACCGTTTTTGCAGCGTGACAAGGTGCCAAATCATCTTGGTAGATGCCATCACCACCAGGGAACAATATTTGAGCAATGGGTAGAACCTGGTCCCCCAAAATGGCCTCATACGACTTAGCATTCATCATTCCATGCCGGGCTATGATGGGACCTGCAGAAAACCACGATATCACTGCCCATACTGTAACAGAACCACCACCATGCTTTACAGTTGATTACACGCCGCCACTGAAGCTCCTTGGCCTCTAGGTATTATTGTTGGACGCTGACCACACTGAAGATCCGACGGACATCTATTACTCACAGAATGAGATACAGTAGACGAACTAGATAAATCAGGATTGTTTTCGACTACAGAAGACCCTTGACGAAAATGTACTGCTGATCTACTACGATTATTGAAGTTCCTAGATGACTGACGTAGTCCTCTTCCATGACACGCCGCCACAGACGATCTACGCTGCATGGGTGTGGTACGCAGACTAATAGGCCTAATCCCATTAAAATTGCTCTCGCCGCCACTGGACTCCAAGCTCTGATGATCACGTTCAAATTGGCGTTCACGTACGGCAGAAGGTGAATAACCTAGCTGACCCGCACATCGTAAATCTGTACTAGGAGAACGATAAAATGATGTCTTAAACGAGGCGGGTGTTTCGCGAACTCTTGTGTGACACCCTGTATTTATATTCTGTCCACTAACCCCACTAGAAATGGCACTAGAATGCACTAAACTAGAAGGATAATCAACAATTATGTCCGAGGGGAGAGAATCATCATGAGTAAATTCGGTTAATTTCACTTCCTTATTAAGTTTTTTCGAAAAATAAAGTTCTATTACGTACATCAATATGAGCAAAGTTATCATTTAAAAATGAAATTCCTAATAAGAGTTTCAAATTCGGATGTTCTATGACTCCAAACCAGCCGCTGAAGCAAAAATTATTCACAAAAAATCTCAATTCTACCATTTCTTTAATATCCACAGATTCATTATCCAAAACGGTGACGGAATAATTTACAGACTTAATTTTTGGTCGACATTTTTTACGTATTTCTTCCAAAACATTTCGTTCACACAAATTTAAAGTGGACCCAGTGTCTATTACAGCCGGATAAGGAGTTCGACAGATGAAAACCAACATTTGCAATAAGTAATATTGATTCCCCATTTCAGTATTCATATACATAGTCTCCCCGTATATTACTACTTTTATAAGGACATCGAATCCACGAATGATTATTACTACCACATGAACCACAAACTAATCCTGCCCCTGAACTTCTATTACGATTTTGTTTTGTAACATTACGTATAACAGTACTCGAAATATATTGATTCTTCGCTAATTTTTGATAATCTGTAGCATACCGCCTATTCATCTCATAGCTTTCGGCAAACTCAAGAAACTTATGAACAGTATTAGGTAAACTAGTTAAAAGCAACAAATCCCGTATCTCGGGTTTGATTAAGTTAGAAACAGTATGACAAAATTCCAAATCTGACATTTCTAAATCCATCAGTTGCAACACTGATATTTTTTCACGGAGAAAATTTAAAAGGGATTCATGCTCTTTCATTACTCGAAACATTTTGTTATTATAAAACTCAGTACGAACAATAGGCGAAATAAACCTTTCCAAAATACACCTAGAAATATATTTCCAATCGGTAGTTAAACTAATCAAACGCTGCATTTCTTCGTACACTTGACCTTTACATTTACATAAACAGGCTACCAAAATCGCTTCAGAAGGTGCTAACTTCCTTTCTATCATTTCATTTACTTTTAACAAAAATTGGCATAAAAGAATGCCACTGTTTTCATTCACAAGTGGTAGTTCACTAATCTGAATCTCTATTGATTTATAAATACTTTCAGAAAATATCTTTGTAAAGTTACATGTGATAGGTGGTTTATTAAAACCAAAATAAGGACGAATTTGTGGCACCACACAGCCAGCAAAGTCACACAAATCTGAAACATCCTGATTCTGAGTGGCCACCCTGGCTCCTGCGGTGGGCACATCGTCAATCTGCACCAAGGAAGCAACTGGAACCTCGTTACCCCCCGGTGGGTTACGCACAGGTGACCAGCCTGTGTATTGTCTACCAAAACGAGCCGCAAAATTCATTATTATTATTTTTAATTTTACGTTTAAACATATAATTTCTAACTAGAAAGCCGAAAATGGTCATAAACTTTTCACAAACACACAACACTATAATCTATTAAATCTTTAACACAGTAGAACCATTTACACATACTACACATACCGGAGCTAATATTCCATACAACAGGTTTTTAGAGAAAAGCCAATTTATCGTGTATTTTACCATTACTGAAATATATATATATATATATATATATATTTTTTTTTTTTTTTTTTTTACGTAGTATTTTCACCGAACAATTAAAGAATCGAAATGCATTCGTACCATTTACGTCTCTAACAACCGACCTTATTCAGATTGATCAAATAGGATATCGAACCAATTTTTCACTAACCAGGGACCGAACCTTAATTGCGCTAACTACTTCTACCCTTTGGGACCGAACCTGCGCTTCATTGATCCGAACCAACTCTCATAATTACCGGGATACGATCCAACACATGCAATAACCGGCATTCGGCCTTATGAATCTTGTAACATATTTTATTTTTACTTCCTCGTATGGCCTCAAAAAGGAGACTAGAGGAAAAATTTGCTAGGTTCAACAAGGTTATTCTGCTGCAAAAAAAAAAAAAAAAAAAAAAAAAAATGTGTCGGACGTAGGTTCTAAATACTTTCAATGTTAAAAAGGACGTTTCAACTCCCAACATTTATTTCCAACAAATAACATCATTTTTCCCTTTTTCAACAAACAACAAACTTGATAAGAATCAAAACGGTAACGAAATAACATCAATCTGAATATCACCAAAAACGTCCATTATTCGATGTAGTGTTTATTTCTATACATTTTAATGAACATGAGAGAAATTCCTAAATTTAGAGGTTTAATTTCGTAATGATTACTTTTCCAAAAAGGGTATATACAATGCCAATTCCCAGAATTTCCACCTTTTATTATACTAGTAGCCCATATTGCCATAAGCAATAAGGTACCCCCAATCGAACCAAAGATTCTTAATGATAACTACAAAAAAAGAAACAAAAAATAAGTAATTATGATTAAAGATATCCCATTACTATATGCCAATATGGACTCAATATAATTTACAATTTGATTATCCAATCATGTTCTTTTATTAACACCACATCTCATCCACTAGATAGAATTTCCCTTTTTACTTATTACAACTCACACTCCCATTCTATTCATGACGAATTCATAAGGCCGAATGTACCTGCCTCATAGCTAGGCTGCATCACGTAAGTTCAACAAGTTCACATTTTAACCGCTAGATACCACTATCTCTTTGCGTCCACCAGTAATAGTCTATCACAGGAGACCTCAGGCGGTGAAACTGATAACTAACTCACGCTCTCATTTTATTTAAATGTTCACAAACCCACACTTTCCTTTTTTATATATATATATATATATATATATATATATATATATATATATATATATATATATATATAAACAATATTCCGTTACAGACCAGCAGAAAACCACGATATCACTACCCATACTGTAACAGAACCACCCCCATGCTTTACAGTTGGGAGCAGACAGTCTATATCATAGGCCTGCGACGGTGTTCTCCATATGTAAACACGACCGGTTGTTGGAAACAAGGTGAAGGTCGATTCATCGGACCACATTACGTGTTTCCACTGCTCATGAGTCCACACCTTGTGGTCCTTGCACCACTGGATACGCCTCTTCGCATTTACTGCTGTGACCAGGGGTTTGGCGATAGCGGCCCTGCCATGACTTTTCATTTTATGAAGTTCCCATCGCACTGTTTTCGATGAAACCGGGTTCTGTAGGCCGGAATTGAGTTCAGACGTAATTTTCATTGTAGTGGTCTTCATTTTAGCTGCTACAATCCGTTTTAATGCATTCCGGTCCCTATCTGACAGGATTCTTTCGACCACTGTTGTGCTTCGCAGACGTCGTTTGCCCATGAATTGTGTATGCCCTCGTGACATTGGACACAGTGCCTTTCGACACCCCCACAATGTTCCCCACTGTTGCAACTGAAGCTTCAACCAGACAGGCACCAACGATCATGCCTCTTTGGAAGTCTGTCAGGTCGCCCATTTTACCGCACCACTTTAACACCACGACACTCACAGGTGAACTGGTTACTGCTGACAGAAGAGGAAGGTCCACATGACACATTGAAAACAAAATAGATCGGCAACCGCAACACGTGTTGTACAGTGGAGGGCCAAACTTACGTGTCCTGTATGAAGTGTTTTTAGATTATTTTTTTTTTGTCCTGTATATTATTGGAAGAATAGATCTTTCTACGTTTAAATTATCATTGTTCATTTCTTTAAGCGGATTAGTTAACTTTTCACAGCAGTTTGAAATAGCAGTTTTGTGTGAGAAATATAAATTTATAGTGAACACTTACACGCAATTATTTTTTATGATTTCGATTTTAGTTTTACACGGAAACAATACATTGAGCAGCTTCATTAGGTTTTTAAGGATGAAGCACCATCCAATAGAATTGTGTGCAAATGGTTTTCCAATTTACAGTGTGATTGCAAAATTTCTTGCGTGAAGATCGTCCATCCATATCTGTTGTTGCCAATAATGTTGATGCTGTGCGTGAAACGATTGAGTACGATTGGCACATGACATATCGTTAGATTAAGACATCCTTTAATATTGACATGAATGCAATACGTATGATTTTGCTTGCTCAGCTGAGCATACGAAAAATTCCATGCCACTGGGTGCCACACAACTTGGCCGAAGCTTAAAAATAGGCTTGTGTGAACTGGTATCATGAAATGCTCAACGAATTCAACTGAGATAAGTCAAATTTGGTGTTCTACATCCTTACAGGGAGGAAACTTGGATCAATTCACACGAACCCGAAACTAAACAGCAATCCATTATTTGGGTGTTTCAAAGAGAAACGAAATCAACAAAAGTTGTTTCATTGGAGGAGTGAAACGAAACAAATGGTTATTTGTTTCTTCGGTTACACAGGACATATGGTAACCATAGCTTTAGAAAATCGAATAACTGTAAATGCTGAGTGGTATACAATTTGTTCGCCAGATACCATTAATGAATTGCGTAAAATAAACCCAATCTTCACATCATTATTCGCCATCACAAAGCCAGTTCCCACTCAGCGCACCAAATTCTTGATTGATGATTTAATGAATAATTGTCCACACTCTCTTGATTTATCACCTAATGAAGATTTTTTGTCCCCATACATAAAAATAAGATGCATGGCGAAAGATTTGTGTCGTCTGAAACAACTGCTGATGCATTTAGAACTGCATTTTCTGAGGTATTTTAAACTGCCATGGAAAACAAATGAATAGGCTTTTACAAACAATCAAAGATAATTGATTGGTTCCAGTGAATAACCGGCTAAGTCGACTCTTTTTGAAAATTGAGATTTTACAGGTATAAGCTTCTTTTGGTGAGTTCTACATTGTGTAGAAGCGGCTAAGGCGAATTCTTAAAATTGAGGAAGTTACAGCGTATGGTCATGTCAAAATTAACCAGGTAACTGCTGTCAAATTTACCTTTAAACTGGTCTCCTGTAAAATTTACTTTTCCCGACTTAGCCAGTTATTCACTGGAACCAGCCAATTCAAACATAGAAGGGTCTATTCTTCTGAATTTTATAATAGCAGGACACTAGCGCCACTGTTGGTAGTAGTCTGCAGAAACTCTTCCAACAGCCCTCGTCTGTATGTACGTATATATCAGCATTATATGACATTATATAGCATTTATTACATATACTGGCCTGAATGACATAAATATGGTGTTGGAAGCTAATGCATTTATCAGACGCCCATATTTTCAGTTCCCTTTAGTTGCACGGTATTGAAATACTGATGAAATTAGCTAATAGGTACAAGAACTTACTAAACTAAACCTGCTTTCGCTACAGCTAGTAAATAGCTATGCCCCAGATGGCGTTCATTTAATTGGGTAATGTGTAGTCAGTGCACTGTCACCCAAGCTCCATTATATCTGGCTTTCTGGACCAGAGTTCGATACATCTTAACTGAGGATGTTCCCAAATTGCCTTATAATGATGGATCAACACCGGAAAATTTTACTGCTCATTAAAGAACTAGCACAACGAAGCTGCACGTGTTACTAATTCTGCTAAGCAGAATGTTATGTATTCTTCATAAATAAAATTTTTAAAAAATAAACGTCTAGTTTCTTTTTTAATGATTTCTATTCGCACCCACGGATGGCGAATTTCGAAGCACATGCTAAAGAGGAAGAGCTCAAAAAGATGAAGAATGCAGTATATAACGAATTTATGAAATCTCGTGTAATTTTAAATAGCAGTGTCTGGAAAATAAGTTTTTTGAACGTGATTGCACAATACTTGTTTTTGTGATAAATTACTAAAAAAAATTGTAACATTAGGATCAAAAACGGAACATGCTACGCCACTGGTAAATCATTTATTAACAGTGAGTATAGTATACATGGAAACCAATGTGCAAAGTGACAAATAAAAAAATTAACATAAAGAAATAACATTTGATGAAACATCGTTACAAGAAAGCAGTTCTTTATTCGTGTGTGAGTTGATAGATAATAACTGCAAACGAAGTATTAAAATGTAATAAGTGTTTTACAAATTTAGGATGGTCCAGGATTCAGGGTTTATTTTCCTTACAGTATTTAAATAAGTGGTCAATGATGGTATTGTAGAAGTTCCAGCATGCAAGAAATACCAAGTGGTTGGGGACATAACTCCCGAACGAGTAGAAATATTAACAAACTGAAACGAAGAGAACTACGGTTGCAAAGATAACCTATATTATTTTACATTTCAAAAAAATCTAATTTTCAATCTCTTGTAACTTTCTTTTTTCCTATTTATTAGAAATCTCTCTTATGAATATAGTAGTTGACACAAAGATATTTTTGATGTGTAGTGCCACATGTTTCACTTCCGTTATTACTCTTGTAGATGTCTCCAAAGTTGGACATTTCTGATTCCGTAGCGCTCTTGTAACACTGAATAATAAATGTGATATTGTACGTTTTCGTTCGTACGTAGATTTGAAATATATATTAATCTGATATAGTGTCATTTGAAACAATACAACTCTATATCGGACTGGCAACACTGTTAGCGTGGTAGCATTGCAGAGTATGTAAAACTATGTCACCTGTCAATATTTCTACCGTACAAAAGTTCAGAGTTTTTTTTAAAAATATATTTGTTTAAAATTTACAAGAGTGTTTCCAGATAAATGGTCCACCAAGTATATATATTTCAGTTGTTTGTAACGTAAACAAAAAAGATCATTAGCTTTCTTTCATTTACAAGTAAAAATAATTAAGAAACTATATGGGAACTTTATTCTGATATTGATCGATATTTGTTAGTGTTTTGGTACCATCGGTATGGTTCAATATTTTGATATATCTGGTATGCGGAAAACTTAAATTTTGGTATTCTTTCAAGCCCTCAATCAAAATCGAAGATTAAATTCATATTCTTACACACATTTTCTTTTCAAAGTGTATTTATAACAAAATTCATTCTTGTATAAGTTATTTGCATGGCACAATAGCTAACATCTATAAAATCAATTTCAAATTATGAGTAAGTTAATTAGTATATACTAGCATTATAAGGTAATTAATTAATTATTTACTTGAAATAGGAAGAGACGCTGCAGCAAAAATCTCAGTTATTAGTTTATTGCGTCTCTCATCTTCTTTTCTTTTCGTTGCTTCTTCTTGCTCAACACTAATTTTTGAACTCGCTTTGGAAGTTACAACATTCATTGAGTCCTGCAAAAGTATAAAACGATAATACATTCAAAACACCTTTCTAATAACTATTACTGATAATTGTAAAAAACAAACATCATTTATTTAACTATTTCAACACAAACGCAGTTGAATGAAGACTAGCTTTGCTTATAATTCTTATACTGTTCATATTGCACCCATCAAAATAAATCAAATTCCGGTAAAAGGAAAATTTAATGTACTACAGTCATACGTAATGGCTAAAAAGGCTTCAAAAAAACTTTTTATTTGGTTCGTCGAATGATAAAAGTGAAAATTTTTTAAATACTTTGTATCATTTTTTGTTACCTTTCAAAGTAACAGAAGTACTCTCGAAACGTTCCAATTAAAACACAATTGTTTTTAGAAATACTTTTAAAATATTCTGATATCATCAGAACCGTGTCTATAAGCGTCTGAAAACTACAGAAAGTTACAAATAGTTTCGTCGAACCACTCTGGACTTCCTCAATGTGGTCGAATAATCTATAGTTGTACTATGAAGCAATTGTGTAAGAGAGAAATGACTGTTCCCACTTATTCAGTCAGTTACTTCGTCACGTTTATTTGAAATGCTAATTCAGGTGTTTCGGTCGATAGTTCTTAAGATTTTACCATTTATTATCTGCGAACATGTGCAAAAGAGGTTTCTAGGAACTTTTTAAGTGATAATAGCAACAGTTGTTTCCCCTCATAGGCTTTTAATACACAATACTGTCTCTTTAGGACAGCCTACCCTTTCTTTCTGAAGTGACTAACCTATGTACAAGTTGAGAAGACTCAACTTTAAACATCTTTTAAATGAAGATATAATACATATAGTTTCGATAAGATATAATACACTGTATCATCCTCGATGCAATGAGAACTTTAATTGCTTTAATTAAGTACATTATGAAGTTTATTACGACTTGTAAAAAATATATAACTATGCACACAGAAAAAAAGTTTGGTCCGTGGAGCAATACATAGAGTAGAAAAGTACGCCTTCTGAATTCCTTGAGCCAAAGTCAATGACTACGTGGTCATATTAGTAACTTGCATACTTAACACTCACATAAGCAGAAAACAGCAGCTAGAAATCGTTGTATAAGTGATCAAACTCGTACCAATACTCACTAAAGTCTAAAATATTGTATCAACAATAACGTGAAAGAACTGATTGGCATCGATTATCAAACTTATGGCCCAGGATAAAAACCAGACAAGGAACACAAACAAACTATTTGCTGAGCAAAACAATATATTCACATTAAAAAAAAAAAAAAAAAAAAAAAACTACATTACTACACAAAGGTGGTGCCATTGTGGTGATGGAAAAACAATGGTACAAAGAAAAATTGATTGATATCTGTGATGATACTTACGAGGTGATAGGTGAAAGATCTGTGTGAGGAAATTAAAGAAAAAGTTTTAGTATCACTAACAAAAGCAGGTTTTGAAAGAGGCTTTAATAAAGAAGGTAGGATACCGGTAATGAAAGGTTTTCCTAAAGTTCATAAGGAGGAGGTAAAACTGAGACCAGTATTAGATTGCCGAGGAAATATATTTGAACCATTGGAGGAGGAGTTAAAGAAGGTTGTGGAAATGTTAAGAAGGCAACAGGACAGTAGCAGTGTGAAAAACTCGGTTGAGTTAAGAAGGTTGGAGTACGTAGGACAGAGCAAAGCTAAAACAATCATGTTCAGTGTTGATGTGAAGGCTATGTTTCCAAGTCTAAGAAGGAACAGCATTGTTAAAGTCATCACTGAATTGATGAAGGATAGAAAGATCAATGGTTGGTGTGGAGAAGGACTATATGGAATAACAGTTATTGTGTTATAAGTGATAAGTTAGTGAAAATCAAGGAAGGACTACGCATAGGTTCCAGGTTGAGTCCAGTGCTAGCAGAAATCACTATGAACGACTGGGAGAAGAAAGTAAGGATGAAAGGAAGTGACAGATTAGTGTTTTTTGCTAGATATGTTGACGATTGCTTGGGGATTTGGAAAGGAACTGTAAGGCAATTGGAAAACTTTGTAAAAGAAACTGAGGCTATAGAGAAGGGCATACAACCGGAGCTAGAGGTAGAAAAGGAAGAGGCTATAGTTTTCCTGGATATGAGAATGAGGAGGAAACAAGGAGTGATATACACAGAATGGTGTCAAAAAAGTTGCGCGTCGGGAAACTATTGCCACGCCAGAAGTGATGTAAATTGCTCGACCAAGAGGAATTTCATCATTAACATGGAGAATAGAATTATGCAAATAACCAGTGAAAGAGACAAGGCGGAACAGACTATACAGTCATTCCATAAGCAGCTGGAGAATAATGGATACGATAGAAAGAGGTTAAAATACAGAAGGAGATGGGAGAACAAAAACGAAGAAAGAAGCCGAGAAGGAGAGCAAACTGAAGGAGGAATAGAAGAAAGAAGAAAAATGTGGTGGGGGATAGAAAGTTTGGGACAAGAAACAGAAATCATTAAAAGATTGCTTAAGAAGATGGGAGGCATCTCAACTTACAGAAAATGGAGCAAGAGGCTTCTGGAAGTAATAAGGGAAAAAAGAAGGAAGAACACAGAAGAAGAACAAGGGGTAATGATGGAGAAAAAAGGAGTGATTTATAAAATTCAGTGCGGCGAGTGTGATATGTGTTATATTGGGGAAACTGAAAAGAGACTAAGATAACGTATAGAACAACATAAGGACGACGTTAGGCTAGAAAGGAACAAAAATGCGGTCTACAAACACGTAAGGGACACCGGACATTCAGTTAATTGGAATGAAGTAAAATTTCTAGGCCAGGAAGAAAGAAGCATAGTTAGGAAATGGAAAGAGGCACGGTTTATAGAAGTGGGGGGTAATAAAGCAATGAACTGGAATTCAGGACTGATCATCGACCAACAGTGGAATAGGTTGTTAAAAAAGCTTAAAGTATAAGATTTGAATACACATATCTATTATGGTTGTTTCATATATATTGACTGTCTTACACGTGTTTATGTATTTCTTAGTCCATAATATTTATCTCTATATACGTGTGTGTATATATGTATATATGTAATGGTATATTTATATATAGATATATGTGGTTGTATAAGTATATGTGTATGTGTGTGTCGTCTTTTTAAGTGTATGCGTAATTGTATGTTTATCTGTTTATTTATATATGTATTTATTTATGTGTATTTGTATATATTTATATAATTATTTAATTATTTATGTCAATTATTTGTTAGTTTAGATTAGTTGTACTAAGATCGTCCTTTTTATGTGTGTGTGTAATTTACAACAGATAGGAAGCCTCGGTATAGGAAATACAAATCAGAATACTTGAAGGGGATTGGCTGCTGCCAGGAGCCAATCAGAAGCAAGATGTCTCAGCTCTTGTTTGTATATAAGACTGCACATTTCTCATGTATCTCATAGTGTCTGATGAAGCCAAAATGTTAGTTGGCGAAACTATAACACGTATGTAGTTTTTTTTTTTTTTTTATGTGAATATATTGTTTTGCTCAGCAAATAGTGTGTTTATGTTTAAGTATATACAAAGCAAAGCTTCTACTTATGGAAAATATTACAGACAAGGAAGCATATAATGAAAATTCTTCAATTACACAAGTAATTCCATCTTGGGTGTTAACCAATTCAAAGGTTCTTGGGTTCAATTTAGTTCTCATGCTTTCGGTCCTCAGCAACTTGCCAATATTCCCAATATGCTATATGTTCACAGGACCCTTTTTGCTTAACTCGGTGTCAGGAATCACCTCCGACGTTTGTTACATTACTTAAGCTACACCCTATATATATAAATGGATGTGTGTATGTTCCAACATAACTTTGGAACGTTTAGAGTAATTTTAACCAAACTTTGTACACACATTACTTTCAGTATGGAACACAGTACTGTGGGCGTAAAAATCTTTGGAACACATAGGAAACGGGGAGAGGGTGACACAAAAATGATCGGAAACGACCGTTATTAATGTCGAATCAGTAGTTTTCAAGATCAATGAGATGAATAGTCACACTCCGATACCATTTAAGTCCAAGTTCAGCCTCTGTTAGCACCCCTGATGGGTGATGATGACATATAAAAATAATCGAAAACGCTGAACATTAGTGTCCAATCCATTGTCTCTAAGTTTATTGGTAACAGTTTCGATGTTCTTTAAGTCCAAATTCAGCCCCCAGTACCGGTAACACTCCACCTAGGGGGAATGGGAGACACAAGATGACCGAAAACGACCGATATTAGTGTCGAATCTATAGTTTTCGGGCAGCTGAGATGAATAATGACATCGCAGACATTAATGTAAAGGTTCTTCATAATACACAATTTTGGCTTCAGTATCACTAGCATTCCCTTGTACAACTCTTGAATAGAGCTCTACTTTCCTCTGAATCATTGTCAAAATAACATCAACTTCTTCACATTATTAGCTTTATTTTTGATTACGTGGTTCACTGATGGAAGGTGAGGTGCTTCAAACATAATTCAAGCACTTCTCTTCCAGGTTTAAGCACTTAATGCCTATCGGTGAAGTAAAGTAAGTATTTTAAAAAAAGGCATTAGGCCCTGGCCTCAGATCTTTTTACATAACGCAGTACTCTTGCCTCATATACCTTGAAAGGTAATTTGGCTTTCATTAAACGTTTGGAGATTGATTTCATATCATTACTATACCAATCTTTATCCCAAACTTTAACCTCCACAAACTTTACGAAAATGTCATAATATTCAGAGGGCAGAGTAATTGTTTGTGTTTTCTTAGTTCTTTACAATAAGGCCAAACATCTTGTTAGGAAGCAAAAAAGCTGTGCCCATGCATTGAGAAATAATCCTGAAAAATTTAGATAACAGCAGAATCTTGAAAAATGGAGATGTCGAGTTTTGTGAAAATTTGCTATATTCAGACGCCTTTTACGACGGCAAATATTCAGTTTCGTCGTATTTTCTGTTAGCCATTGTATGAGGTTCATACTAAAGTACTAGAATCCGTTAAAGACACTTTTTTTTTTTTTTTTTTTTTTTTTTTTTTAATGGCGTTTGTTGGGTTTTGTTAAAACGGTCCTCAATTTCACACATACAAATCCAGGAATAACGATGACGGTTTTCTATTTTAATTCACTGTTTTGTGTAACAGGGGAATTATATACAGGGATAGTTGGAAGATTTAAATATTAAAACAAATTACTCCCCTCAAAAAGAATAAGTGGCGGCCTAGCAATTGTCTATTCTGTCTTCTTGCTCTTAAAAATATACATCTACTTTTTCCAAAGGAGTACTGTTTTGAAATTCTAACACTCAACTCACGAGTTACACAAGACTACACTGAGATGAACTTATGTTTCTGTATTTGTACTTCGGCTTATTAATTTCGGTAACTCGTAAGCTGTATCTTTAACGAAGCAATATTAAAACATAAACAGTGTTTTTTTATATATAAAATAAAGTAAAAGTGAACTGGTCATAAATAACATTCTCCACACTTTCATGAAAATTAAGGAGTTTCAAGGAAAACTTAGCTAGAAGAAATGTTCATCTCGAAAAAGACTCAGATCCTGATAGTACTATAATTGTGAGGAAACAAGATAAAAATTGTTCTCCAATTTCTTCATCTTAATGCAGGCTGAACCTTCATAACCTAAAGCCTGTAACTGTTTCATTCAAATTAGCAATTTTCAAGTTACCAAATTAATAAACGGAAGCATAAACACAAGGACACTTAGAAAGTACTAGATAGTTTATAACGATGTTAATGCGTACTTGTATGAATTATAAGACTGTTTCTTAAAGCTAGAATGGAAGCTTTATGTCATGCGCTTATGCCATTTGTGGAGTGCAGTAAATTAGGATTAAATAATTAATGAAATGAAGATAAAGACACAGATAATGAGAAAATTTTAAGAAACAACGAACACGGTGTTATTTTCAAATTCACATGGTCTGAGACCGAGACAGTGACCTAAGGCTGCATCACAAAAAACAACTCTACAACTGACCTACTGTGACTCCTAAAATCACTTAAAAAAAAAAAATAAATAAATAAAGTCTATAATTAGACAAATGTTAGTACTTACTAGTTTAACTAAGTGTGGTAAGTAAAACTTCACGTTGCTGAAAAAAGAAAGAACAATTCAGCTGAGCAACATTTACAAAACAACATACTAGTTTATTTTGATAAGGTAAAAAACATACAATCGAGCGTTAAAAAATTATGGGATTTTTAAAGGAATACATTTACTCTAAAATATCGATTATTATAATTAAAGAGTGCTTAAAGGGAAAATTAGACTTTAAAGATGGTTAAATGATCTACTGATAATGGCAGAAAAAATGCAAAAGTAAAAATAATAGGACACTTAAAGGGGTGTAATTACAAGACTGAATCGTGTCTTAGAATATTCTGGTACACAACATACATGTATTTATTACAGTACAATGAATGTAGGTTAATATACTAAGTACAGCTACTCGTGTTGGATTGTCTTTAGTCATCTACCTCCCACTTCCTCGATTCAACCTTGTCTTTAGAAGCAAGGAAGTCAGTCACTGTTGTTTCGACGTCCTGCTGGTTGGTGAAGCATCATGACTTGCAAGAAGTGCGCCATTGACCGAAACAGGGAATAATCCGAAGGGGAAGGTCAGAACTATATGCCCGGTGTAGCATCAGTAGTTCGATGTCATGAATGAAGTCTCTGATTTTTTTGTTTGTTTGTTTGTTTGTTTGTTTTAGGATCGAGTGTGGTTTTGCGCTATTCTGTTGCAGCAGGGTGCACTTTCGGTTCACCAATAAAAGATATTTTTGGCGTAGTGCAATATACATCCGCTCCAACTATTGGGAATAAAGGTCAGCATTGATGGTACGAATGAACTCGAATTAAATTATCCTCTCATAGTTCTACTAGGGATGCACCGATATATCGGTATCGGCAAATGGACACCGATATTTACCGATACATTTTCCGAACTATTTTCAACTTCTTTAATATTAACAGTGATACTTATATTTCATCGGTTTCTTTTAGATTTAAAGTTGATTTAAATTATTATCAACTGTACAATCGATTTCTTTATGCATGTATACGCCTTTGATTTGCTCTACTCGTACTAAACTGATATTTTTAGTCCCTCGATGTCAAAATAGTAGTGAAGAAAAGCCAAAGGTTTTCAGTCAGGATCATCGGCGCCCGAAGAAAATTTTCTAGGGGTGCATTCCATGGTTGCTATATTACGTCTGGTATTTAATATACGTGGTTTGCTATATTACGTATACATTTTCGTGAGCCAGGGGGGTCTCACTCTGCCCTCCCCCTTCGGTCACCCATGGTAAGGATAGCAGACCCGTAATTTGAATCCCAAACGAGACAGAGGTTCCGATTCAGAAGAAAATGCTATGGAAGAAACCCACAAGACGCTCACTTTGTCATTATTTTCTCCTACTAACTGGTCAAAAACAATTAGTTCTAGAGTTAATAAATAGTTTCATCGTTTTCGACTTCGCTTTAATAACCCTCTTACTTTTTTTTTATGATATACACAGCAACACCTGGTTCAGCACGCATAATTTTGGAAACAATACAAATTTGTAATGGTAGTATCCGTTTGCATGTATGTAATAGAGACTAATAAATACAAGGTAAATATCACTCTAAATATCAATCACTGACTCCTAGAATTAAGTTTACACTATATAAGAATTTACTGCTTTTTAGTTCATTTTATCTGAGCTGGATTAAATGTAGAGGAAATATATATTTTTGTGTGGAACCTAACATGAAACTACTTTTTGTCTATGTATGTCAAATTTTGGCCTTATATCTAATATATCCTATTACAATGTTGATCATTTTATTATTCTGAAAATTTCTGATAATATATAAGAAATGTGTCTAAAAGTATCGGTGTCGGTATCAGTATCGGTGAAAAAGTGGTATCGGTACATCCCTAAGTTCTACCACACACAGAGCAAGCTCGAAACGGCCTGTTTAACGACCAAATTTGGAAGTTGGCTCTTGCTCAACCACTGTCTTTATATAATCGGATTTCCGAAGGACATTCATTTTTCATCACATGTGACAATCCGTTTCAGGAAATGCATATCACGCGGATTTTGCAGCAGTTGTCAGCACACATCCACTCTCCTCTAGGCCTGAACTAGAATCAACTCAAGTAGCATAATGCGGTAGCTCCTGATGGTTTTCTCGAGTTCGTAAAGGTGACGCACTACAGTGGATTGGTATATGCTGAGTTGGTTTGACAATCGTCGTGTGCTGGTGGATGGATTTTCCTCAATGGCGTGTCGTATGACCTCAGAATTTGTTACCCTGGGGCACGTTTCGATAATTTTACAAACTGCATGGAATTTCTAGAATCAATGAGTTGTACTGTGGTTCAGTGTACCTTTCCCTTTCGCATAATAAATGTTTAGGCTTGCGCCGCAGTGGTATGTCCCAGTTCAAACTCATACAGTAACAGTTCAAGTATCAGACGTTGTTGAGAACTCACCGTCACTACCATTAAAAACTGACTGAAAATACCGACAGAGTGGCGGACTCCGTGTTAAATAGTTTGCTTGCTACGCTACCTCTTGGCCGAGTTTGACATCATTGTTATGGTCGGTCACGGTCATCGCGGTGTATACACGCGGCTGCTCTGTAGAAATATTGCAAAACTTATAACTCATCCTTGTAAAAGATGCAGCTTAATTCTAAGCAAGTAACAGAATTTTTAAATGAATACGTATTTAGATTGTATGAAATTTCCATAGAAGTTGCTACTATTATGATTTACAGCTAATTTATAGTTACAAGTACTATTTACATGTTGTATCACAATTATTTTTATTATATACTCCAAGTTCCAGAAAAAGCCAGAAACTGTCTCTTGAAAATACCCTGCAAAATACTTTTTCACAAATATCTCAATATCTTGCTTTTAGTATTTTTACATTTTTAAAGAGCTTGTCTATTTTAACTTATGTATTATATACACCAAAATAGTAAGTAGCTCACACTACTGTGATTTTCAATTTAACCTGTGATTAGATGCTTCGTCATCACGGTTAAGTTGTTCAACACTCTACTTCATTTCTTAAATCAAACTTTCTCACCATGTGTACTGATCATCTGATACCACTGATTACCATGCAGTTAAAAGTTCTGGTTTTTCTTAGAAACTCCAAACGAAGAGTTGAAATTTATAATATTCATCAACAACGTGAGAAACAAAAGAAATATAACTTGAAGATTCTAGGATGTCATTTTTCTAATAGTAGTTTCAAAACTGTCCAAATATGGCATTTTATCATAAATTCTTAACTTTAGTTGTAAGAAACAAATAGAAAGCTATAAAAACTTTACAGAACATTCAGAAACATGAATGATCTCGATTAGTCGAATAGAAAATATTCTACGCTTAAGAGTATATTATCTCGTATTTAACTCTTAACTGGGAGCTTAATATTTTGAACGTTACTGTTTGCAAGAAAAGGATTTCCGGATGAAGCCAATTAGACATAATACTATTTCAAAACCTAGAATCGATTTTTTTCTCTCACGATAAAAATTTTATAGCTGACTGTACGATGGTAAAGAAATATAAGTTTTATATTAACGGAAATATTGTTGATGATCACCGAACAATAAATTTTCAGCAGGAAATAAACTAGACGGAACTCTAGCTTCAATTCTGGCTTTCTTCCCTTCCTATTCGGACAAGTAAAAATCTGAAATGCGGTGGATTGATAGAAGTTGTCAAAAACTAAGGAAGATGATTAAGTGAAAATAAAGAAAAAGACAATGTTATCTACTACAGAGATCATTATGTTCAAATTCGTGATTCTGTGCGTTAGAGTTAAGCGTTCATCATTATGAAATGTGATCCGTAAAAATTATATATATCAGGTATATATATTAAAAACCGGTCACCAAAAAAATCAAAATAATATCTACATATATACACCTCGTATAATCCACGTGAGTTTTCCAATCAAGGCAGTTTAGTGATAAACGTATTCTCTTAATACTAAATTCTTTAAGATGCTTCAGCTCAGAATAATAACGAATCTGAAAAAGAAAGAAAAATATATCTGAATCATGGAAAGAAACTCCCACAAAAAATGCAAAAATATAGTTCAGAATGGTCATGCCACTATATTCAATTTAACAAATGAACCATTATTTCCTAAAATAATTTCGTATGTAGTTATTTAGACAAACCAGATTATCAATTGGGTTCAATGCTAATAAATATCCATGCTCATAGTGAAGAATTAATAACTAATGTTGACAAATAATTAAGTAACTTATCCTATAGAAATGAATATGCAACATTTTCCAATTCAGAAATCAGCTAAAATTTATTTCGTAAACGAATAAATGACGAAATCATTAATGTCAAACTAAACTAAAATAATAATAACTTCGTACAATAATAATGTTATAGATAATTGTATCACTGAAGTAACAGAATGCATGCTTTTCCTATTGGACTCTTCATGCATTTGCATGTTCGAATGTTCATGATAACTTTCGCAAAATTTGTCCGAATTTTTCCATTCAAGTACTTTCTTTCATGCCGAAGAAATAAGTATCTCGTTTAGGATTAAAAAGCGTCAACAATTAAAGGATAAAATCAATCTACGCTTGGAGTTTTCCGCATTTACACAATGTAATAGGAAAACAACTTTTCTCTATAATTTTAGTTTTTTTTTTTCTTTTCTTTCTTTCTTTTAAAATCGAATATAGTATACATTTTCTTTAGTTTCCAAAGCATCGCAACTGCTTCGGTTGAAGTCGGTCAAGAATAATTATTTATTTGTATCGTATCACATACAGTACATTAGTCATTTTAACCTGAAACATATAACAACAGTAAAAGGTATATTACATAAAAATCAGAATATCACCAAAAAGCATTTAACAAAATTTATACAAGGTGGCATAGAGTAAAGAGAAATTTTGGAGTATATTGTTCTATGTTGGTAGGGTTCAGTGATTTATTTGTGGATTTTGTAGAAGGGGGGAATTTTTATAAAGGATTGCTACTAAAACGTGAAGCTGAATTATTGTACTTTATAACAGATTATATAGCCTATGAAAAGGGTATTTTCCCTGGGAAGACTGAACTAAGAGACAAGGAAGTCAAAACTTAGAAGGGGGGAAATTCCCAGGCTTCCGTGGCTACAAATAAATCCCTGGTAGGGTTCTACTGATGTTATTTTATTCCACAATAGCATCAGAGACATGTATGAACGATCAGTAAACAATATGAATCTACAGTAAAATCATTTTACAAAGACAATTACTGCTAAGAAGCCACAATATAAGAATTCTGACGTCAATTCCAACTTCACCGTCATGATAAAGTTTCGTCAGCTCATGCAACAAAGACTAGGGTTGAGAATTTTGAAACAAGAGGTTCGGCACTAAGCAAGAAAGATCTATGAAATTCTTTACGATTAATTCCTTCACTAATATACGCGGGTGATTGGTTAAGGGTACCAATTTGTTAACACATTCAACAACTTTATATACGTTGACTTCAGTTACTGATACGCATGTTAGTAATTTTGAAGTTAATGTAGATAAATGTCCCTACTTTATCATCCCATGCGGAAGATAAAAGAGACTACCAAGTAAATATCTCTTCTGGGAAAAGAGTTGATGTAGAAAAAGTTTTCTGTTACAGATATGAAAGAAATTATCCTGTTATTCTAAATCCTTACATTACAGATACCTTAATGTGTGAATTCTAAAATCCATATGAATTGACTAGACAAATACACAAAACATGTTAAAGAAGACCTGAAAGTAATTCGGAACAGTTAACCCGGGAAAAGTGCGTGGAAAGGAGCCATAAAAAAAACACTGCCAAAGATGCTTCTATAAGCGTACAAATAAGTACCCAGTACATTTTCTAAACGTCTCTTCTTCATTTTACAAAATTCTTGAAGGAAGGAAAAAAAAACTATCAATGATTCAGAAACATATCGGAAATATGAAATATTTTGTTTAGTATATTTATCTTGGTAATAGTTTTATTTATTTATTTATTTATTTCAATCAAATTGGCATTACCAAATATTGAAAAAAAAAAAAAAAAAAAAAAAAACTTTGGACACGAGTCACTTTGAAACTAAAGCTAGGATAGAGACGTTTCGGTATTAATCCTCCGGGACAAGAGAGATTTTGTTTCGAATTTGTTAGAGGGAGACTTTATTTTTGCCAATTAAAATTTGTTACAGAAATATATTTATTTTGCCAACTAAAATTTATTACAGAAATATTATATATACTTTGCCAATTAAAAGTTGATTACAAGAATGCCCATTTTAAAAGTTGCGCTTACATATTAGCTGAATTCTTTTCTCAGACACTTCCAACAAACACCAACAACATAATTTCAGAATTCTAGCACATTTGCACCAATGTTTTGCTGCCACTATCAAATTTCGGAGCATACCAGAAGATATCAAAAAGTCTGTGTAATCACCTAGCTGATGACGAACTATGAATCCCATTGGACATGCATTTTATAGCTAGGTCCTTGTATGTTAACCATGCAAATTCTGGACTCGTTTGAACATTTTTTTTTTTTTTTAAAGGTAAATCACTGAAGGTGCGATGTTTGATAAGTTTAAGCACGGAGCGACTCCATCTTCACGGGAAATCAGCAAAGCAGATCCACGAAAAGACTAAAGAAGTCTATGGGGATGAAGCCCATCAAGGTAGCCACGTGGAAGCGGCAAATCCAAACTGGACACATGATTACCACGGACGCTCCTAGGTCTGGAAGACCATCTTTCACTGATGATGCCGCCTTGACGAAGAAAGTTGAGATCACAAGAAGACAGGAAGATAACTAATGAAATTGTTATATGTATGAGTTATGGGTCTGCCTGGAATATCTTCACAACCAGATGCCTCTTCAGAAAGTTTCAGCACGGTGAGTGCCACGACTGTTCACACTTTTCCAGAAGGAATTGTTAAGACGCTGCAAGAGAAATGCTGCTCCGTTATGAGGTGGATGAAAAGAACTTTTTCGGCAGACTAGTGACAATGAATGAAAGTTGGCTTATCTTTATGACTTTATGATCCAGAAACAAAGGAAATGAGCAAACAATGGAAACACCCCTTCTTCCCCACCCGCTAAGAGGCACGAGATCAGAAGCCTGCCGCCAAGGTGATGCTTTCCGTTTTCTGGGACTGTGAATGGGTCATCATGACAGATTACTTACCACAGGGGCAAACTATTACCAGTATCTATTATTCCAATCTTCTAAGTTACGAAATGCAGTGAATGCAATGAATGCAGTGAAATTAGAATATAAAATATTGCCCTCTCCTATACTCAACGGACTTAGGACAAAGTGACTTCTTTCTCTTTCCAGAAATGAAGCGTCCACTCAGAGCACGCCATTTTGACAATAGGGATGATGTCATTTCTGAGGCTCAACTGTGGTTTCAAAACCAATCTGCAGACTTTTACAAAATGGGATTACGAAAAGTGAAGAACCGCTGGCAAAAATGTGTCGCTAGGCACAGTGACTTCGTAGAGAAGGACTAATAATATCATGGTGTCAGAGTTCTTCAGAGTGGATTTCTTCTAGATGACTGCACGACCTTTTTGATACCCCCTAGTTGCACTGAATCCATAGTTGTTGTTTGCTGCTTTCCTTTACTTCTCCGTTGTGGCGTTGAGGAACCACATGCTTTAGTATTAAAACGTCTTGGGTTATTTTCCTTCTATTCGAGCAGACACTAATGGAACATGTGAATATTTTACTTAAATCTTCTCCCCTACGTGGTTACTGTTGAAATGTTGAGGCAATTATTTGGATGGCTGGCGTTATGTCTTTTCTACATTACGTTTCCACATATCAATACTACGCATCTTCTTCCTTACTTTCTCTGATGGAGGCCGCGGTGACTCAGTGGTAGAGCGATCACCTCTGGTGCATGGGGTCCCTCGTTCTATCCCAGCTCGCGCCAAGTGAACTTTATGGTGCACAAACACTGCGTGCGTGTGTTTTCTCGGGGTTCTCCCGTTTCCCCCACTTTCTTCAATCCACCATTTCATTCATTTCTCATCATCATCGTTTCCTTTAGCCTACGCGGCATAATCGTGGGACGTAAAGATTTCATTTCATTTTTCCTTTCTCTGGTAAATATGGTGTTAACAACATTCTTCTCATATATATATATCTTGGTTCTTCCCTCTACTTTAACGTATCTGCAGTGAATACTTTTTTTTCTTTTAATAGCAAAAAGAGCGTTCAGTATACTCTATAAGTTACTCGTGCTACTCCACAATAACATCGCAGTAAGACAAAACTAATGATTGAAACTTTTTGAAATTTTGCAGTTATAACCCATAATACCTCAACATTTTTTCGAGAGAGAAATAAATGCAAACCCTGCAAAATTCAATTGTTTACCGTTATTTTCTATCTTACTGTTGCATCGGACAAGAGACGCTTTGGAAAACAAGTGACCGATAACAATTCAATGGTGAACAAGAGATGTTTTGCATCAAAAATTATTCTCCTTCGCTGTGCGCCATGTTGTTTACAAGATCCCTTATGAAAAAAACTCACGTCTCAAACTGCATTTTTAAAAATTTAAGACAGTTTTGACAGGAAATCAATACAGAAACAGAAAGATATGACCTCGAAGTATTAAATGCTACGGAATCTGTTTTCGAAAAAAGTGAACAATAGTTATTTTAATAATTAACTCGACAATTATTCTTCACTTTTTTTTCAATAGCTATCAGTAAACTGAGGACACAACACTCATTCAATTTATCAATTTCTGTAATGATTTCGTCTAGGTTAATACATTTATGGTAACGAGTTTGGCACCCTTACCAGTTTAAGAAATACCGCGATGTCACCAGCAGTTGTGTACAGATGTGCAAGCCTTCTGTGGTACCTATTGCCTTGTATCTCAGTTTCCACTGAAAGAGATTGCGTTGAAGAACACTTTGACAAATTCCCAAAGACCATTGAATGTTTGCGGTTGTCGACGACGCCACAGCGATTGTTTCAACAATGGGAACCCACAAAAATCCATGGAGGATGCATTCGAGCTTTTCACAGGAATGTCTGTAAACGGAAATGTATCAATTCCTGTTTCACCTGTTATCCGCTCCATGCACGTCACCTTTGATTGGACACCTTGTCCTGGTGAATGGCAATACTAGATGTGTGTCTGCCATACATACAATATCATGGCGGTGCAGTAGCTCCAAAATGTTTGTTTAGTAATAAGCTGCACTTATTTTAACCTCTATGTTCACTATGCGTACGGTAAATTAGCAATTAACCTATTATAGAGTAACACGGGTGCCCGTTTTGTTGCGATTCAACATAGTACAAATTACTTTCTTTAACATATGGAAACCTTTTGGCATACACTGTTTAAATTTCACGAGAACTATAACTAATCTCGGTTATAGTTCACTAGAACTATAACTAAGCCTTTTGTCCTGCAAATCAATACACAACACTTTTGAACACAGCCGTGGGCGTATTCATGCGTGCTGCTACCTAGTGATCCAAGTCGTT
Source organism: Thermobia domestica (assembly GCF_964235325.1). Lineage (NCBI taxonomy): Eukaryota > Metazoa > Arthropoda > Insecta > Zygentoma > Lepismatidae > Thermobia > Thermobia domestica. The sequence goes on along the minus strand of NC_137462.1, from coordinate 115,082,529 downwards.
ACCATAAAGTGAAAAACTCTCTCTATTAAATAATCATTTACTTCAGGTAATCACATAAGGAAAGCTCCTAAACTTACAAACTCTAAAATTAAGTATAATGCATTATCCGGAACGAAACAAATTCACTATAAATCTAATACAAAAATTTATAAAGGAAAATATTAAATTTAGCTGATTTAACTGAATCAAAATTCTCTTCAAAATCTTCAGTATTTGTTAAAAAGAATTATATTCTACGTATGAAACTGAAAATCTGTATGTAATTTAATAATTTGTACAGAATACGAATTATAGACACACCAAATTAAACAGTACCCCACTCCCACTTATTAATATGTATTCCCACTTTACTAAACAACAACGCATCTTTTTTTTTCACAATACTATTTCCTATCCAACCAATCTTAAAGTATTTTTTCCCATAATATAAATGAATTTATATTTCACAAACTATGCTAAACAAAATAGAAGTTTGTGTAAAATAAAAATAAATGTCTATTTACCACATACCCCATCTCTACTATTAAATAAGACTACAGAACTTTACTTCTATGATACAAAATTGGCTTAAGAGTGAAACCCCTTTGACAGTTGACAGACAGGAAGTTGCTATGTTTTACCCCGCGCTTTTCCTGCCCTCTAGTGCCAATACAGTTCCACCATGAGAACAGGTCAGTTGATGGATGCTAGCATTAAACTTCCGTCCATATAACTATTCACGGAGCGATACTACGTTCTATTCCACAAAAAATACAAATAATTTTCAATTAATATGGCAAATTTACAATATTAAACACTAAACAGGTTTCAAAAATCCAGATATATTTGTTAAATCCTCATATGCTATTTATTCTCTAATTCATTTTTTAAAACCGATTTTCCCCGAAAAGTTTCAAACATTTTAAACTAAACGCTTTGCAGGGACTTAAAGACTTAATTATCAATATAATTGATAATGCATATTAAATACGTAAAAAATTAATTCTAATCATCAGGTTATTAGTTTATTTTTTACGTTTATAATATACTGCTCTCGACTCAGATGAATTACTATAGTAACTACACTAATGAAGTGCTACGCACGTAAGCACTAATTTGACATCCTTCTTTTACATGATATTGAAAATTTAATATCTTAGTAACAGAATATTAAACTAAATAATTTGGAAACCTTAATCGAAAATACTTACTCTATTCATGGAAAGATTTAATTCTTCAATTTTTCGAAGGGGAGAATTCATAGCAGTCTTTTCAAGAAAAGCTAAGCTTTCAATATTATTTCCCTTCAACGACAGTACTTTAACATTTGGGAACTCTATGCAGACTATTCGATCTACAAGTTCGAATATAGATTGTGTTGATATTAGGAACAGTTGTGAAGCACTTTTGAAAGCTGAAAAAAATAATATATATATGTATTATACTGTAAACGTAGCAAATAAAGTGTTTTACAAAAGTGAAAACAATACATCAACGTTGCATGATTGATTGACCAATTATGGAGTTTTGGTGAAAGTAGTAGTGGATTGAAAATTACATATTCCAATAAAAATTAAATGCCATGTCGTAACATACTTTGATTCTGTAACATTGAACTTTCTTGTTAACTCTGAATTTAGAAACTACATAGATATTCCAAGATACCTGTAATATACATCTGCAAATTTTTTAGTTAACACAAACTATTCTAAACAGAGATACAAATATAACACTGTGTAAAGAAGATTTTGTTTCCTGGATTGTATATTGTGTTATATAGGGGGCCACCTCTCGGAAATAAGTGTAGCTCACATTTTTATGTCCCCCCCCACAGTTTCTGAAAAATGACCCTGTTTGTTCTCGAACTTGAAACGGACATACTGTATTCACATGGTCGTTATTTTCGTAGGTTGATAATACTAGTAAAAGTGTTTCATAAATAGCAGCAATGATTTGCAAAACACAATTATTATTCTCATTCGATTAGAGTTTAGCATCCATTTCAGTAACAATGCTATATGAGACATGGACCTACAACTTTTGCAAGGTGTTTTATTACGCGTTAATGTTATATTAAAAATATTGTAATTTGAAGTAGGTAAATAGCATAAATATGAACTACAAAAGTGTTCTAAAAACCGACAAGTGTTAGACTTGAAACTAACCAATGAGAAGGAAAATAATCTTCATATGGAGACTTGAAACTATTTTATCGTGTTAAGTATAAACAGTGAACCTGTACACCGCAACGGTAGTGTAAAAACAGTGATTTTCTTCAAAATCATCTATGTGCAGCATAATGCCATCTAGATGCATGTTGAGCACACAAATTGTAAGTGTTCTGCTACATTTGTAGGTAATAAAAATCGTAGTGAAGAAAGATTACTTGCAGTTTTAATAAGACCGATCTGATTTATCTCCGGTGTAAGATTGGTGACGAAGACAAAATATGGGCGCCATACGCTGCTCGTCTTGTTCAGTCTCTCTTAGAACATGGCTCTATGGAAGAAGAAAAGCAATGCAATGCCATTCGCTGTCCCTATGATTTAATAGGAACTAAAAGATTATGTATCTGACTATTACATCTGTTTGACGGTAGTTTCTGGGAATACATCTAATGCGGAACATACTATATATCCTAATCTATCGTCAGATATTCGACATTTCCCGCATTCTGAAGAACTCTATATGTCAAACCAGATGTACATGAAATCGATAGCAAACACTACAATGAGTTCGAAGCAATGCACACTGATTTCAGTGTGTGAGATAAAAACATTTTCCTCTTGATCGAAGAAATCACGTTTAATATGTCAAAGTAAATTAAATAACATAAGACGAGACTTGGGAATTGTCAAAAAGAAAACGAGACTTGGGAGTTGTCAAAAAGAAAAGCAAAAATTCTGGCTTCGATGTTACAGGAAAAAGTGATGGCACCTGATGGAAAAAGTTATAAAGATTTCATGTATCAAAAACTCGAGAAAAAAAATTATACCCTTTTCCTCAAATGTTGGTAACATTTACTTCTATACCTAGATAATGATATTGCTGGATTGATGGCGGTATTTCCACGAATGTAAGTCAGATAGAAGACTGTTGTCTTTCCATCGACTCATCAAAGACAAGTTTGAAAGCTCTTCTTCTTCAGATAGAAAATAAACTACCTTCAATCCCTTTGGTTACACTACTAACACTAAAGACATTTATGCAACAATGAAACTTCTTCAATACATTGAGTACAAGGAACATAACTGGAAAAACATGTGCTAGTTTCAAGATTATTTTTCTTCTCATTGGTTTGCAAACTGACTATACAAAATTCTGATGCTTTCTGTGTTACTGAGATAGCTGTGACACCACTAACAGTCACTACATTATGAAGGATTGGCCTCGATGGAAACTAATATTTCGATGAAAAGAACATATCTGAAGAACTTTTAGTTGCAGAATAATCCTGTCACCACTTCAAATAAATCTTGGACTTAACGCAGAACTCTGAAGACATTGGACAAAAAGATTGATGTATTCAAATAAATAGAATAAGAATTCCAAAAAATCAGTGTCGCAAAATTAAAGGAAAGGGCTTTCATTGGTTCCCAAATTAGAGTTTTATGAAAGAACCCCAATTCAAAAGTCTAGCAGAAAAAGGAAAGTCAGCTTGGCATTGTTTTAAAATAGTAGCAGACAACTCTAACACGACTATAAAGAATTGCTGCAAAGTTTCACACAAAGTTACAGACAAATGGGGTGCAAGAAGTCTTTAAAAATTCACTTTCTTTAGTTACATTGATTTCTTCAAAACACATACTCTATAAGAATCAGTGCTGAACATAGTGACAAATTTTGTCGCGAAATACTTCATTGGCGAAAAGATACCAAGGTAGATGGACACCAATACTATTAACCAATACAATGTAAATGGTAGATTACTACTATAACTTAAAGAGAGACTACAAGAAGTAATCAATATAAAAAGGAAGTTTTTACTTAGATCCAAATAATGTCAGGTACTCTTTCCTTCTATCTAACTTAACTTAAAAAAAATGGACAAAAGTGAATGTTGTAAAATGAATATTATATATATATATATATATATATATATATATATATATATATATATATATATATATATAGTGTTTCAGATAAAACGTCCAGTGCTTATAAATCAGAAACGGCTGAGAATAAATAATAAGATAAAACAAAAACTGAGATAGGAAAATGTCATAGGACACAACACATGATGTTGTTGTGGTGACCCCCAGGGCCTTCTTGAAGGGGGCCAACTTTAAATTTTCAAATGGGAACATGTATTGAATTATACCTCATTCGGTAGTCCTTGAAAAACGAAACAACTTTTGTAGGAAACAATTTTCGATTTGGGCCACCGTTTTAAAAATGGCCGCAAAAAGTGGGTCCTGTATCAATTTGAAGTTTGACCCCTTCACGGAGGGCCCTGAGGGTCACCACAACACCACCACTTGATATGCTTTATCATCGTTCCCTATCTCAGTTTTTGTTTCATCTTTGTATTCTCAGCCGTTTTTGATTTATAAGCACTGGACGTCTTATCTCATACAGGACCCACTTTCTGCGGCCATTTTGAAAACGGTGGCCCAATTCGAAAATTGTTTCCTAGAAAAGTTGTTTCGTTTTTCAAGAGCTACCGAATGAGGTATGATTCAATACATGTTCCCATTTGAAAATTTGAAGTTGGCCCCTACGTCCCCTTCAAGGAGGGCCCTGGGGGTCACCACAACAACACCATGTGATGTGCCCTATGACATTTTCCTATCTCAGTTTTTGTTTCATCTTTTATTCTCAGCCGTTTCTGATTTATAAGCACTGGACGTTTTATCTGAAACACCCTATATATATATATATATATATATATATATATATATATATATATATATATATATATATATATATACGGGGTGGGCCATTTTAATCAATCCACGGAAATATCTGAAAAATGATAAGACAGAAGAAATGTTTGAAGTACACATATATAAGGGGGAAAACCAATTCCGCCAAAAGTAATCCTCTCCGCCCCCCGTAAATGGGGGTAACGGGGGCCAACTTTGAAATGTCAAATGGGAACATGGGTCGAGTAATACCTCGTTCGAAAGGTCTCGGAAAACTAAGTAACGCTGTACCAAAAGATGTTTCACATTTAGCACCAGTTTCAAAATGGCCGCCATGATATGGTTCGGAAACTCCAGTACCCGTAGTATGAAAACCATAGAAGGTAAATGAATGGAACAAAATTGAAATACGTAAATATCATAGGGCATATCGAATGGTTTGATCCCTGTGATCCCAGCGGCCTCCCTGAAGGGGTCTTGGGGGCTAACTTCAAAATTTCAAATAGTAACATGAGTCGAGTGGTACGTCGTTCGATAAATCTTGCAAAATCAAACATCTTGCAGGAGAAAACGATTGAGGTGAAATGGCAGTGTTCTCAAAAGGCCGCCGAAACAGTATCCGTGTCAGAGGAAAGGATTAGTACCCGTAGTATGAAAGCGATTGGAGATAAATCAACAGAAGAAAAACTGGAGTAGGTAAGTGACGTAAGGCACATCGAGAGGTTTTGTCGGGGTGACTCCACTGAAAGGTATCCGGGACCAACTTGAAAATTTCAAATAGCAACTTGAAGCGAGTAACATCACGTTACATAGACAAATGAATATCAAACAGCTTCTGTAAGAATATTTTCGACATGAGACACCGTTCTCAAAATGATCGCCAAGACATGGTGAATGTGTCTAAGAAAACGTCCAGTGCCCATAGTATGAATACGGTTAGAGAGAAATAAAAAAAAAAAAAAAAAAAAAAAATTAAAAAGGAAAACCACGGAGGCGTTCCAAGGCTCGAGAATGATACAACAGAGATAAAAATTACAGAGTAAAATTGCCATAATGTATAGAGAGAAATCCAAGTCCTGCAAAATAATCTCTTCCTGCGCTCTGTATGTGAGTGGGGTGGAAAGTAACTGTGAAAGTTCAAATGAAAACTCTACTTTAATTTGCAAATTAAGGCTACGCTACAAATAGGTATGGTGTGGTTGAAACATTTGTTTGTAAGGAAGTGACTAAAAATGTGAAATTTTATTTGAATGGTAACGCATATCTGTAAGGCTGAGTATGATTTGATGCGAAAACAGAAGGAACGTTATACGAAAGAAGTTGTCGAATAATGCAGTTGCTGGAACTTACAAACGTGTGAATTTGCTAATCTCCGTCGCCACAGAAACTTTTATGCAATGCGTGCTGGTTATTCGGAAAGCATTTCGGGGATATACGTACACACTGTTTCGTCCCTCAAGCTCACGATATGACATGAATGCTAATAGTTAAACAAAATGTAACTGTGGCCATCCGCATTAACTCAGTGCACCAACTCTCTATCCATGAAATCTGCCTTCCAAACAGCATTGGGTAAGTCAAGCGTACGCCCGAACCGTTGTCCGGTCGGACATTGAAATTTTGAAGTTAGCCCCCAAGACCCCTTCAGGAAAACCGCTGGAATCACAGGGATCATATCATTCGATATGCCCTATGATATTTACGTATTTCAATTTTGTTCCATTCATTTACCTTCCATGGTTTTCATACTACGGGTACTGGAGTTTCCGAACTATATCATGGCGGCCATTTTGAAACTGGTGCTAAATATGAAACATCTTTTGGTACAATGTAACTTAGTTTTCCGAGACCTTTCGAACAAGGTATTAGGCCGCACCTCCATTGCTTCCGAATGCGATTGCGAATTTCCCAGCACGTGCAAATAAATAGGAGTGCCTCGACTAGTTCCGACCTGCGAATTGCGAAAACCGACGAAAAGATGCGAATGCGAACGATCCCAACATGCTGGGATTGTTCGTCCGAACTCGTGTGAACGGAGGGTCGTCTGGAGGGAAATTGAGCGCTACGTGACAGAAGAAAGTTTGTTTTGCGTGAAAGCAGACGACGTTGCGAAATGCGGAGATAAAAATAAAAATGGAAATAGATATTGATGCTTTAATAAATTGTGTATTTGATAAAGTTCATGGTGAACCAAACTCATCCAGATTACCACAAACGACAAATCGTGAACAAATTATGGGCAAATGTAAGTAAAGAACTTGGTTTGGAAGGTGTATATATATATATATATATATATATATATATATATATATATATATATATATATATATATATATATATATATATATATATATATAATTTTCTTTGTTTTCTCTTTAAAATATGAAGATTTAATTAATACACGAACAGCAACTTTTTATTCAATTTATATTTCCTCTTCGTTCCTCAAATAATGATTTAACGAAGACATGTAATTATTCACTTCATGTTTCTTTTTGTCCACGATAATATTGTTTCCTTGCCTATAAGTCTGAACTTAGGAACAAAGGAACCCAAACACAATTGGCAAAATATACAAATGTTAAGAACTGATAAGGTGGTTGGTCAATCAAAATGAAACTAGTGAGGATTATCCTTGTAGACAAACAATACTACGTCAGTTGGAAGGGTAGTCAAGACAACACTGGAACGAACATTGAAACTCACAAGTACTGTGTGTTGTAAAAGTACTTACTTAATTGTAGTATGTATTACACACACAAAAAAAAAAAAAAAAAAAGGACAAATTTTAAAAATCAAAAGCCGAGAAAATTGGCATTTTCCATTAATTTTCTCAAATAAAACGCAGCCTATTTATGAAAACATGGATGCCTGAACTTAAAACGACTATGTACCACTTACTACAAAACGGAACAATTTGCTTTTGAGCTATTTCCTACATTTCGCTATGTCAACACAGCAACATCTAAATAATGCACCACCACTGGTTCTATTTTTAACAAATTTGCGTTCTGTTACATATTTTAATAAATAAAACTAATGTTTTTAATTATTATAATCATCTTCAGAAAAAAAATAAAAGCAGCACAAAAAATAGACAAATTAGGCTTATAGTATGAAGTATCTATATTTGACGTACCTTCATCCAGATGAAACATATCCAAATCGAGCGTCGATGTATGAGGGATGTATCTTCTTCTGACGACGAAATTCAAAGAGTGCACAAAACTAGCATATATTTTGGGCACTACAGAATAAACAGGTTCAATACACATTACCTGTAGTGAACAAAAACAACACTTTATTGAAACAAGTTTGAAGTAAACGATAACAACAGTTTATTGAAAACTGTTAAAGCCCCACATTTTTGTAGAAATAAAAAAAAATAGATGAGAAAACAAATGAATAATGATGTAAGAGTTAGTTGAGTGAATACAGTGGGAGGAAACATGACAGTCCAGAAATATTTATAGTATATCGTGTATATATAGATGTCTATCAAAATAATGGAGACATAGTTTACACAAGTTAGTTTCTTGAAGTCTACCGGCTCATTTCAGCACCAAGGCCGTATTTGAGACGTGAATCTACAGTTTAAGGTGGAATTCGAACCACCGTAATGCGTTCAAATTCCAATCCGGGAAACGAATCCGAGACCACGTGCAACAAAGGCACATGCGCTAGTCACTAGACCAGTAGGGAGGGCTACAACACGTAAGATGTATGAGATGGTAACCCTGACAGTGAATATGCAGCGCCTGGCCGTTATTAGCAGTGTGTTAGATGGTTGTATGTAGTATGTCAGGTGGGAGAGAAATGAGGCACCTGTTGAAACGGGTAGGGTTATGATGCAAAATAAAAGATCTTTCTGAGTTTCAGAGGTCAAATTAGTCTGTGGAGGTGTATTTAAGGTGTTAGACGTGTTAAGAGGAATAGTGTTTAAGGTGGTTTCGGGCTACACAACTTACGACGAAGTAACACCGGCGAAGAGTAAAAGAGGACGGAAGAGAAACCTCAGTGACAGGGATCATCGAGAATTGAAGAGGACTGTCATCAACAACCGTACACTGAACGCGGTAAAAGTGTCTGCGGAACTCAATCAGCACCTAGCCTATTACAACAATCATTGTCCGACGCGAGTTGCACAATCTGAACATCGGAGGTCGGGTTTCAAGTTCCATCGTACGTAGCTCACTAGTACTAAGCAACGACCATAAGGGAAGTGTAAAATTGATCTACATCGAAAAATCAGTGTGTGTAAGTATATGATACAGAGAGTCGGTTTGTCAAGTATCTAAATATACAATTGCACACAGAACGTAGTGCACCTAAGGAAATATATACAACAGTAAAAGTATCAGTTACATTTTCATTTCCTCCAATGCTTGAATATGCTTATTTGCCATCTTCCGTTTCCCTTTGTTCTGCTCGACTTGAATTTTTTGTAGTTCACTCATCTTCAAGGATGCGGTCTGGATCATTGTCTGGGCAACACTAACGTCAGCCATGTCCTTCTTTGATAGCGCAGAAGATAATCTTGTCTGAGAATTTTTCATCAGTCTAGTAGTTACTTTCATCTCCTTCTGTACTGTAACGTTCATTCCTTTAATTTCTTCAAAGACAATTCACTCTTGGAAACTTCCTTTGATATAGCTTCTTGCTTCGCATTTCTTAACGCACTTTCTTCTCTGGAAATCTTTGTCACTGCAGCCTCTTTGGATCTGCACTCTTTTAAATAAAGATTATACTTTCTCCAGGCGTTCTGAATAGCATTTATTAATTGCTTTGTAACAGGTAGGTTCCCAACTTTTCCTCCATACATTCTAATGGCTGTCCTTTACAGTCCTCCAACCACCCACACCTTATTTCCTTATGTTATTTTCACAAGTGGAAGTAGCAATGCCACAAAAATATAGGAGGTTTCGTTAAAATGTAGGAAATATAGGAGCACTGGAAAGCATGGGATCGTTGTAAGAAGTGCAATGATTGTAGGGGGAATGTGTTCAATAGCTTTGTGTTCCCACTGACCTTTCTACACCTGTTAGGTTGAAAGCTCATTAGCCTGGCTCCCGTACTATGTATATTTCATCTAATGAATCCTAGAAAATATGATTAAAATTTACGTATAAAGAGCGAATCGACGCATTACGCAGACATTATTACTGGTATAAAACAGACATTTATTGTACATGGTGTGATTACATATTCTTCTCTGCGACAAGATTTTTAATGAAATCTGTTCTAATAGTCCAAGGACATCATAAAATAGTTTAATGGTTTCAGATGCTCGTGATCGATAAATGGCTTCTGTTTTAACATCTCACTTTTGACGCACTACACAAAATTACAGTTGAATATTTCTATCTTGCCAATATTTTAGAGGTATAAATTTGTATCCGATTTAACTGTAACCACTTCCTTTACTTTTTTTTTTAATCCATTGCTGACTATCAAGTACATACAATCAGTTTTATCTTGTAAGAAAAACGCACTGTTGGGTTTTGTTTACATATTATTGATATATCTCACCAAAAGCCCATGATGTCGCAATTGATAAAAGATGTATTGCTCAACACTAAGGAATATATGGAAAATACTGGATAATTTAAATCATAGTAGAGGTACTACAAAGCTACACTAAAAATTTTAATATTATTCTTTTTTAATTCTTAAATATGAAAATACGCTGCAAAATTCCACTATTAACTTTGATCTCGATCCTCAATTTTTTCCCCGTTTAATGGGCAATAAAGTTATACCGAACTTTGATAGATTTGTGAACAATAAAGTAATTTACAGTATCAACAGCTTCAGCAAAGTCAATATAAAATATATGTTAACATGATTTTGAACTGTAAATCTTCTGTCGTAAATTTGAAATATATAAAATATCCAGTATAAATTAAACTAAACAAAGAAACAAAAATGAACTTTTAGTAAAACATCACATGATTAATCAAAAGAAAATTATGATAAATGCAATTAAATACTAACAAAATATCTCGTTTCTGGCCGTTTTGTAACAATCAAATTCAAATTTCAACAATATTCCGAAAAAAGGCACATACAAGTTACTGTACTTGTTTGATAATTGCTAGAAGTTTATATATGATACATATTGATAATTTAAAGCCAATGTAACTTTGCTAAAATTTGAATCACGTACTCTCTGGATGCAAGATAGAATTTGGATACTTCTTCAATGTTCATTACAATGGTAAGTATCGTGCAGAGAGTTGTTCGGTTTATATCGGACCGAATTAGAAACGCCATTGACACCTGAGAACCATCAGTCACGATGAATAGGAATAGGAATAAGAATTTTTTGGGCTTTCGGTAACTACGCCCATGTTAGCCCATCACATATGAATCATTTCGTTTTAAGACATTCATGTGGAGAGCCATAACGTCAGTTCAATGATTTCCGCAACTTTGGCCTGTTAAAATGACGTCTTTAAGATCGGCATCTGTACACCCTCACTAATCTCTAGAAAGCTTGAAGGAAAAGTGTGACTAAATTCCATTACCCGTGTTTCACCAGATTGGCTGGTTTTGCGTTCTTTCCAGCATCGAGGCTAAATAAAACCTGGAATCGGAACCACATGAGCTCCCACCAGGAATCGAATCTAAATCTTCCACGCCGAAGACGAGTACGCTAACTATATAGTCAAAAGGGAGTTTTCATACTTCGCTAAGTTTGCTCTAATGGAAACTTCGATGTCGATCAATAGTCTAAAGTGCTGGGTGTCTAACAGAATATCACGATAATGGATAGTGAAATATTTCATAAAGTAAATACCTTCAAAACCGGTCCGATATAAACTCAACCACCACCTGTACACTGCCTTGATCTATAGTGCTGCAACATACAAGCTCTTAACAATTTACCAGTTCTAACTAAAATTATAATTATTTATGTTACTTAATGTGGCTGTACAGGACGGGCCTTATTTTGAATATCTTGAGACACTTTTAAACTTATAAGACGCTGATATTTTGCACCATTCAAATATTTGCAGGGAAACATTGTTTGACAAAGCACATCGGAAGTACCTTAGTATCTTATATTATGACCATGATGTGACATATTTATAATAAGTAGAAACAAAGTTACAAGGGTTTGAAAATTTGACATTTTTCAAACGGCTTTATCTCAATAAGTATCAAATCTAATCACGTAGATGGTTTTCAATACATGTAAAAATCGTAGTGTCCTTTACAACAATTTGATATTCCAAACCGTTCCGGAGATAAAAACATCGTTAAAGATTGTTATAGTAGTGTATTTTTGGTAAACTTTTAAAATGATTCTTGATTTCGTTTGCTTCTTTGACATTACAGCAACAGTTTTCGTAATTGTAATTTCAGGGTTTCCCAATTACATGCTTTTTACTCAGTGTAGTAAATTTTATCAATGTTCATGATATTCCCGGAACGATTTGAGAAGTAAAATGACTGTAAACAGCACTATGGTCTTTATGTCTTTTAAAATCCATCCTGGATGTGTACTTATTTAAGCACTTTCTGGAATTAATATTATTATTATTATTATTTGAGGGGAGGGGTGTCAAGTTTTCAATTCCTTGTAACTTTACCTAGTATTCGACACTAAGATACTGTGAACGTGCATTGACCCGTTCGTCTCACTTGCATTATTATTGTGTTAGAGGTTTAAGATTTGGTTGTTTTCCGAGGCTTGTGATTTTATACCGCCCTTATTTTGCAACATTGAACAATAAATGTGGTACTATGTGTTCTCGTTTAATGTTTAGAATGGAAATTTGTAATAAGCTGCATTGTGCCATTTCAAGAAACAGAACTTTATGGTGGGTTGGCAACACTGTTAATCTGGTGGTATTGAGGAATAATGTTCCCCTATATGCGTGGTGCAAAATATAAGTGCTTTTTTATTTGTTAGTTAAAAGTGAAACGGATGCTTCAAGATAAATGGCTCACTCTGTAGACCTATCTATCTACATATATATACATAAACTACCTTCAGCAACTACGAAAACAGAGTAATTTACCTGGACGTCGTCATTGCTTAACGCTTTCTTCTGTGAATACACTTTGTACACGTGACTGCCATTTTCAAGGAAGAATGCAGCGCTTTTACCATTTTGAATGTACTATTTAAAAAAAGAAAGAAATTGTTAATATTTTAACACAATATACAGCAATCAACACTTAGGTATTATTGCTACATTTCAATCAAGTACTTGAACACTAGTAATAATATTTATGTGTATTAAATTACTCCTCTGGTGTATAGGTTATAAAATTTTCCAATAGTAACACAAGATTAAACAAGAGTCTTGCCGTTCGTGATAGTTGGAAACAGACAGACATACAGCGCATGGCACTCAGCGTTATGTCTCGAAGTAATCTCAATCAGCACCCAGCACCATTTGCTAATGTTCTTGCAGCTGTGCAATGTTCTGGTGTTAAAAGTCAACGATTGGGGAGGAGGGGGGGAATCATTGTGAGCGTGTGGCCCCCCTCACTCCCATTCCATTTTAAATTTTCCCAGTTTTTCTTGGCTGAATTGGAATGAGGCTGCATGGATTATACGTCGACGCAAACTTTGTGTTAGTTTTATCCTTTTTTATGAGTTGGCAGTGCTGTGAGCAGTAACTTGTATTTCCGGTTGACCGAACAAAAAGGATGTGATATGGTGATGTTCCGAAAAATAGTACCACAGTTTCAAAAGCCATCCTAAGATGTTTTTATTGATTTCAGTATTTTAAGTATAATATGTTAATGGCAAGATTATTTAACACCCATGATCCATATTTCTTGTTAACAATACTGCTTATGGATATTTTTTTTAAAATAATCCTTTGGTGTGATTGGAGTAAGCTAACCGACGCTAGAGTAAGAAGGCGGGAAGGGTGCGCGAAAATGGATGCCGTAATGAAGAGAAGAGGTACATGGCACAGCATCAAAATCTTAAGTTAATTTACCAATCCTTTGTGAAATCGCATCAATATAAGTAAGAGTGAACTACATAAGTTGTGTTATTTTATAATTCACGCAAGTTACAGTGAAGTTCTACGAAAATAATACAAAATGCTTCAAATCAGCTCAAACTAAGTACGAGCACACCTTTTCAGTTTTGTGACAGCGTTGTTGTTCAGACCTAAATAACAAGTCTAATGTTGAGTTTCACTCGTGTTTATGATAAAGAAACGTAGGTAAAACAAGAGATCAATTTATTTTGTAGATTGTCAATCAGTGGAAACATAAGTAAGTACATTGCCAACTACACAGCTGAATAATGAAAATAGAAACTAATTTGGAAAACAGGACATCCCTTCGAAGAAAAATGGGAAGAAGATTCTAGAAAACTGCCCTCCAATACATCTATTGACCCCCCCCCCCCTCTTTTTTCAAAATCTCCAAAACCCTAGTGCGTGTGTGAATTGGTGATTTGTTAAGTAATTTGCCGGCTTCGTCGTTATAGTTTAAAATTCAAATTCAAGTTTTCAAAATCCTTTTTTTATTTTTTTTTATTTTCCAATAAAATTCATGGGCTTGTACTCAATATGGTAAATGACAAAAGAAAATCCTAAAATATAAAACTTACAGAGGTATCAAACTAAAACGTTGAAGTAAGTATGTATGCTGTATGTATAATACTTGTGTTTAAGTAAATCAATATCATACATGTATTATGTTTCAGTTGCTCCATACCAGTTTCTCACGCAAACCACTACTGGAACGGTAAGAATATTTGGTTGGTGTAGAAATTGTACGGATGTGTATCGGGCGTGTCACTGAGCGTGGGTACGCGCATAAACTGACTTGGATCGAACCCATCTTAATTAATGACTATGTGCAATTCATCCCACAATCTCTAACCACTACTGCACAAAAAAGAATCTTATACTCCGTTCCATCATTCAAATTCATTACAAATGGAAACTCTCAGTGTCTAAATAAAATAATTATACTTAGTGAAATCATAATACAGGCGTACCGATCAAGACACGAGCCCCACCGGTCGTAAGAATGCCTGCCCCGAACCGGAACCGAACCCAACACAATCCAATTGTGTTATAAAAATGGCGCTCCGAAACAAGGACAGAACTCCTTCACCGTACATGTAAAAAGTAGTGATTTATGTGCAGAAACGTAAAGGTATAAGGTATCTGACTCGTACTTAGAAATTTTCTGTAATTGCGAAAAATGGATGAAAGTAATGTTAAGTTAGTGCTGGACGCACTTAATGCAAATAAAACCGAAATGCAAAATTTACGTGAATCTTTAGAAAACAAAATTGAAAGGGTTAGTGAACAAACTAATATGGTACGCGAATCATTAGAAAATAAAATAGCTGAAATAAATCAATCCTTGGGAGGAAAAATAGGAAAAACCGGTAAACAAGGTAACGTATGGGAATCTTTAGAAAGTACAATTAATAATTTTGGGAAATCTTTGGAAAGTAAATTTGTGGAAGTCAATGAAATAACTGTAAAGCACGTCAACGATAAACTCCAGGCACAAATAGAAGTTGCAAAGAAAGAAATTTGGGGTAAAAGTGAAGAAAAGGGGGTCCAAGCACTTGAAAAAATTGAATCAATTGAAGCTCCAATTGAAAAGGCTAGTTGTGCAGATGTAGAACAAGGGTGCCAAAAGGTAGTAAATGAATCAGTTTTTGTTAGCGCTTGCAATGGTAAAGAAACAAGTAGTCAGCCAGTGTCATACAAATGTAAAGGTTTAGTTAGCCAAACTGTTACGTCAAGTAGGCCTAGTGTTCGTTCGAAGTTTAAACAGAAAGTAAATGCGTTGAACAGAAAATATTTGTCATGTTACGGAGGAAAGTGCACTGATAGGTTTTGTACGTGTAATTGTACTAATGTAGTAATATTAATGAATGGAGGCAAGAGAATGCGCTCTTTACTCATTAGTCATATGTTGAATTTAATGGAGCTAGGATGCGTCCAAAGCACGTCACAAACAGATAAGTTAGCATGTATTCCAAGTAATGACATATGTTCGTACTTCGTGAACATAGTTAGGGTTCAGATTGACAAAAAGGAAAACGGTGGTAACAGTTCTCACTTGGTTGTGATAAATGTGTATGTTGCAAGTTTCAAGCGCATAAGGTTTTATTGTTTTCTATGCACCCAAATATGTGTAATGAATGATAAAATCAGTTCAGGCACTAGTAGCATCAATGAGAATAATGTTAGTGGAATATCATGGCGCAAACAAGTTGAAAGTTGTCGAAATAATTTTAGTAAGTTGCAGTACATTTTGAGTAAATCCGTCAACAAGTATAAATATTGGTCACAGCGTAGTAAGCACACGTCCGATAAGAAACGAAAGTTGTGTAAATTGAAACGAAAGATAAAAGGCATGCACAAAATATTGCGATCTTTTGAAAGAATGTCAAAGTTTGTCCGTAGGAATTTTAAGAAAACCCAATGTAAGCACAAAGGCAATTGTATGGTGGTAAGTAGTAATGAAAAAAGCAATGTAGTCACTCCAGAAAAAGCACAATCAGAAAATGTAAGTGAAAAGCGAAATGAAAAGTTGAAACCTAGTAAGCGTTGTAAGTTGTTCAAAAGGTCAAAAGTCAATGCAAAAGGAAACGATATGCAGGAATTAGTCGTTAAAAATCATGATGGTGTCCGTGAAAAATGTAGAAATCAGGTGAAAAAACCGTGTTGTAGCCAAGTGTCGAAAATTCAAAACAAACGTGAGAAAAAAGCAAAAGTTAGATTAGTCAAACGAACTTGTGCTAGGTGGCACGAGCATTCAGTAATAGCACAGAGGAGTAAGCACACAGGGAAAATGAAAAACCGGGTTGATCATAAAAGCAAATTCAATGTTTCATACATAATTAGGCAGAAAATTTCACGCAACAAAATTTTGAACGAAAATAAGTGCAGTAAACATAATTACAAAATACGTAAAAATTGCAAGTTCGTGAAGCAATGTGGTAAGTCGAAAGTCAAAATTTCTGTCAATATACAATTTGTTGTTGCTTCTGACAATGAAAAATCACACGCGTATGAAAAATTAATAAGTATCAAAGTAAATATTTGTTGCAAAAAACACACAGGCAATTACGAAGACATGTTTATTAAACGTTTTAGAATAAAATTCAAAATTCTTGTTGTACTTGAAAAACCAAGAGTAGGAATTGGATAAAAACATGCTTGTGAGAAAACTGGATGGTGTACATTTTGAAAATTTGACCGTAGCAATGTTTAAGATTCTTGAATATTACAAAAAAAAAAAAAAAAAAAAAAAAAAAAAGATGAATACAAAATTAAATATTTCCTTTTGAACCGTATGAAAATTAGAAATTAAGAAGATTGGTAAATTGTTAGATCCTTTAACTGGTAAATCAATTGGTTCACATTCAGTGGATAGACTTAAGGTGTGGAAACCTACGAAACAAACTTGTAAAATTTGGTTAAATCTCGCAGTAAAACATAGTTCTGAGAAATACCATGATGTAATTTCAAGCGAATTTAAGAATTCAGATCTAGAAAGCAGTGTTGAAACTGTTCTTTGCAATGCATTAACTACAACACCAGTATGTTTATCTCAAAGTGTTCAATCCAGAAGTAATAACCAACGAATACATAAAATCTTGGAGAAATTGTTGGGTATTGATAAGTATTTGAATTTTCTGTACTGTAAAAATTTATGTTCATCTGATGTATTGGAATTTGCATTAGTAAATCTACAGAATCCTTATGTGGCACTAAATGAACAAGTGCAAGGAATGTAAAAAAAAAAAAAAAAGAAGAAGAAGAAGAAGAAGAAGAAGAAGTCGTTTCATATGATATATGCAGGCATCTGTGACCCGCTATGCGACTTCCAGATGGCCGTTGATATTTCTTTTCCAAAGCAATGGAAAAACCAGCAAAGAAATATGCTAAGTCATGGAGATGAGGTTCCCCCCCCCTTTATGTGTATTGGGTAATGTAACATGTTTTTAACGCTCGGAGTAAGCTATTTTGGTAAATCCCATTCTTTATTATTTTAAGTTTTTAACCTTGTATTCTTTAATTCGGCCTCATCTCGGGGTGGTAAAACAAATAATTCATTGTGGGTAGGTTTCTTCGAAATTTAGCCAGGCAGATCCCGTCGAGTGATCAGAGAGAGTCATAACTGAATTATTACGTTGTAAAAATCTAGCTGTGAATCTTTAAGGCGCCGATAAATTTTATTAAATCTCGACAAAACGTATATTACTCAATAGTGTGTGAAATAAAGTTTTTAATATGTAATATGTTTTAAAAATTTGTTTACGAATGAAAGATTTCATTTCATATATTCGTGTTACTGTATTATTGCATTGTGTTTGAAGTTAATTAACTAATTAATAGTGCTGTTTAAATGTTGTATTTTAAAGGTTTGAAGAATGGAAATATTACATTATTAGGAGTTATTTTGAGAATTAGTTATAAGGAAGCATATATTGATGAAAAGGTTATTTTTGCATTTCATGTGTCATTTTTCTCAAAATATTGAAAATTTTATGTGTTCAGTATGATAATTATATTTAGTGTGAGGTGTAGTAATACGAGTCAGATACTTACAAAAAAAAAAAAAAAAAAAAAATTGAAAATTTTGATTTAAGTAATAGTGTAAGAAATATATTGGTTTGATGTTAATAAATAAAATATGAATAAGATATAATATAAAATGAAAATGTAATAGATAATCAATATTACTCAACTTATATTGAAATATTGTATTATGAAAATAAATGTAATCTTATATTTACACATACAAAAGGAGAGCCCATTTAAAGTATATAGCCCATAAAATAAAAGCCCATCTACGTTTGTGTAAAGTGTTAGTGAACCGTAATGAATCAAACATTAATAACGGAAGAAAGAAGAGGAATAATAACCGGAAAAATAAATTTAAGAAGAGGAAACCCAAAATTCCAGGATTCTGATAATCTTCGAAGAAGATCATCGTCCCTATCGCACGCCATCTGTGAGCGTGTGGCCCCCCTCACTCCCATTCCATTTTAAATTTTCCCAGTTTTTCTTGGCTGAATTGGAATGAGGCTGCATGGATTATACGTCGACGCAAACTTTGTGTTAGTTTTATCCTTTTTTATGAGTTGGCAGTGCTGTGAGCAGTAACTTGTATTTCCGGTTGACCGAACAAAAAGGATGTGATATGGTGATGTTCCGAAAAATAGTACCACAGTTTCAAAAGCCATCCTAAGATGTTTTTATTGATTTCAGTATTTTAAGTATAATATGTTAATGGCAAGATTATTTAACACCCATGATCCATATTTCTTGTTAACAATACTGCTTATGGATATTTTTTTTAAAATAATCCTTTGGTGTGATTGGAGTAAGCTAACCGACGCTAGAGTAAGAAGGCGGGAAGGGTGCGCGAAAATGGATGCCGTAATGAAGAGAAGAGGTACATGGCACAGCATCAAAATCTTAAGTTAATTTACCAATCCTTTGTGAAATCGCATCAATATAAGTAAGAGTGAACTACATAAGTTGTGTTATTTTATAATTCACGCAAGTTACAGTGAAGTTCTACGAAAATAATACAAAATGCTTCAAATCAGCTCAAACTAAGTACGAGCACACCTTTTCAGTTTTGTGACAGCGTTGTTGTTCAGACCTAAATAACAAGTCTAATGTTGAGTTTCACTCGTGTTTATGATAAAGAAACGTAGGTAAAACAAGAGATCAATTTATTTTGTAGATTGTCAATCAGTGGAAACATAAGTAAGTACATTGCCAACTACACAGCTGAATAATGAAAATAGAAACTAATTTGGAAAACAGGACATCCCTTCGAAGAAAAATGGGAAGAAGATTCTAGAAAACTGCCCTCCAATACATCTATTGACCCCCCCCTCTTTTTTCAAAATCTCCAAAACCCTAGTGCGTGTGTGAATTGGTGATTTGTTAAGTAATTTGCCGGCTTCGTCGTTATAGTTTAAAATTCAAATTCAAGTTTTCAAAATCCTTTTTTTATTTTTTTTTATTTTCCAATAAAATTCATGGGCTTGTACTCAATATGGTAAATGACAAAAGAAAATCCTAAAATATAAAACTTACAGAGGTATCAAACTAAAACGTTGAAGTAAGTATGTATGCTGTATGTATAATACTTGTGTTTAAGTAAATCAATATCATACATGTATTATGTTTCAGTTGCTCCATACCAGTTTCTCACGCAAACCACTACTGGAACGGTAAGAATATTTGGTTGGTGTAGAAATTGTACGGATGTGTATCGGGCGTGTCACTGAGCGTGGGTACGCGCATAAACTGACTTGGATCGAACCCATCTTAATTAATGACTATGTGCAATTCATCCCACAATCTCTAACCACTACTGCACAAAAAAGAATCTTATACTCCGTTCCATCATTCAAATTCATTACAAATGGAAACTCTCAGTGTCTAAATAAAATAATTATACTTAGTGAAATCATAATACAGGCGTACCGATCAAGACACGAGCCCCACCGGTCGTAAGAATGCCTGCCCCGAACCGGAACCGAACCCAACACAATCCAATTGTGTTATATCATGAACGCGAAGAAGTCTGTGAGTGTGTATCGCAGGCCCACTTCATGGTCGGGAATATGTAGTAATCATACGGTGCTACGCAGCCAAGTCGCTGAATAGTATCCATGGTCGTTCTTGCCACATATGGTCTCTCATTGTTGTTAACAGCTTTGCAATTAACCAACGCTGGCTTCTTAACCTGCAATGCATATTGCATTCGATCCAACTGCTCCGAGTGCATGTCCACAACGATGATGTGGCCTGGTACTACAAGTTCGCAATGCACTATTTGATGAGTAGTTCATCAGGCACACAGCATGATCTTGCGTGAGCGCAAATGATATCTTCAGGTGTGAGGCACAGGGTCGCGTGCAGTGACGACGCCAGCTTTAAGTTCTTAGGGGGCAAAGGAGGGGCAGATACATTTTCGGGGGGGCGACTATTTGCCATACCAAAAATGACATATTTATTAAGTTTGACTTATTTTACATTACATTGTGTATTTCGTTGCTGTTTTTATATTAGACCTATATGATTATAAATTAAACTTATTTGAAGTAAAATGTGTAACTAACAAATAATTATAAGTAACGACAGCACATGAAATATTTTTCAATAAAACTTTTGAAGCCTAAACATAAATTGAAATACTTTCGCTATGCTACAAGCAACACATTCCTCTAGTACTATATGCTACGTCTCTCTCTCTCTCTCTATATATATATATATATATATATATATATATATATATCCTAACTGTTATAACTATCTCTCTCTCAGATCCTAACTGTTATAACATTTTTGTTCCACCAAGGAAAGTCGCCGAAGTAAATTAATTAGGAAATCAGTGAAACACCTCGGGACTCTCCTCCGTTATAGACTGTGGTGAAGAAGTGGCTTAGTATAAACGTGACGATTTCTCAACAAATTATGCTTTACATGCAGGATGATTAAAAGCAATGACTCTTCCCAAAATCATGGATCCAATTTGTGACATTTGAAAATTGCAGCATTTCAGCCAGTGGTGAATATAGCCCGGGGCCAGAGGGCCTAGGCCACCTCAGTCTTTGAGTGATAAAAATAATTTAAGCTATTATTTATATAGTTTTTAAAGTGTATAGTAAACTCACGATATACTTATTATAGTCAGAGATCTGGCTGCGCCCCGCTTTCTCAGTTCTGGGCATTTCTTTGAAACTCGTCGGTAGCATAATTCAGAATGGCTTGGGTATGCACAAGTTCTCGGCATAATGGGTTCTCAAAAAATCTGTCAGGAGAATAAAACAGTGGCGGCATTAAGAGAAGTCTTCTTCCAATTTGACTGTAATGCTGATCAAGTTCGCTTACGAATAGTAACTATAGATGAAATATGGTTGTACCACTATGATCCTGAAACGAAACAACAGTCAATGGAGTAGTAGCACTCATTTCTCCTTCGCCCCAAGAAGTTCAAGACACAGAAATAGGTTGAGAAACTGTTTGCAATATTCTTCTGGGATAAGTATGGAGTCCTACTCATAGACTACCTCCGCAACGGTCAGATATTTAATCCAGAATCTCTACATTACTTACAAAACTGAAAGAAAAATTCAAATTTCAACGCCGCGGAAAATGAAAAGAAAGGGATTCTGTTCCTTCAGGAGAATACACCTGTCCATCAAACCCCTGCGAATACAATTGACATTGCATAATCTAGGATTTCAATTTCTAGATCATCATTGTTATTCCGCAGATTTAGCTCCGTCTAACTATTACGTGTACTTATTTTCCAAACTTAAATAACACTTGAAAGGACGCCATTTTAGATATGATAGGGGTAGTGCTACGAACAGTGGTGCGAGGAAATCTTTTAACTTTACTGCAAAAACTGGAGCACTGTACAAGGTAGTATATTGACTTTCGGGGGAAGTGTAGAAGAAGTAAAACTTCACCATTCCACGTGCACTCCTTCTGGGTTGGGCTACGAATTTTTCAGCAGTTCCTAGTCAATATGGTAGACGTCACGTCAGTACTTTGAAACAAAATAAGTAAGCGAGCACTAGTATTACCAATTACTTACGAAAGATAGCACTCTGACAATACGTTTTATTGGGAATCAATTTAATTCCAGACATTTATTATTATCATTTGAAGGAAGGGCAAACACAACCCCCTTTATCCCCTTCAAAGAATTAAGCCCTGGTAGTTGCGAACTAAGTTGTTATAAGCACATCCTCTGAATATTGAAAGCCGAGAATAATGTTTCAGAAAAAAGAAGTTTTAAATAAAACAACATATTAAACTGAAAACTTCAAACCTGGATAAATACAAACAAGTCACGTAACTGGTTTTACCTTTCTTTTGTTTCCAATCGAAGTTGAAGTTGATCCAATGAGTAAGTCGACCAAATCTCTATTATTCGCTAGGCACGATAATTAAAAATTATAAGAAAGAAGTATAACTAAAATTTACCTCAAAATGCGCTAAATTAGAAAACATAAATATGCGTGCATACCCAGAAGCTCAAAGAAGAAAGCTTGAGGACTAATCTGCCACATAGTAAATGCATGAAAAGTAGACTACAATTTGACAATGAGATTGGTTATGATACTGATATACAATACCACATGTAGAATGTTTAAAGATTGTAGGAGTCTGGGGGGGCAGTCTAAGTGGCAGTCAGGGAGGCAGAAGTAGCTACAAGGGGGGCGCTCGCCCCCCTTGCTTCCCCTCTGGCGTCGTCACTGGTCGCGTGGTGACAGCCGGTGTTTAGTATGCTTGAATGTGAATACTGGATCCCCTTTTTCCATCATTCATGAGCACTCGACAAAATATGATTTGTTGTGGTCCCGAGACAGCAACTACTAACAACTGGACACTTGGCTCTCGACAATGTGTAGGGTTCTCACTTGCTTACCTTTCCTATACGGTATTTCCTCTGAAACCTAGAATCGTTTGGCAAATTTATATGTTTGATTACTATCCCCATCTACGACTCCATTCAGAGCATCGTCATCCAACACCTGTAGTCGTCCACTGCGGGGTTAATCGCAAAGGCACAGATCTTCCGGCCAGAATTCTGGAACTAATGCCTGGTGGTGCGCTTGTTCACGGCATCCTCCTCAAATGCCTGACGCATTCGACTACCTGATGCGCCAGCTGACAGGCTCATTTTAAACCCAAACGAACTGCTTAGATACTTCCATTTCTCTTCAACACTGGATGAGCTATGATTGTTTTTGTGTGTGTGTGTGTGTGCGTGGTGTATATATATATATATATATATATATATATATATATATATATATATATATATATATATATATATATATATATATATATGGTGTATGTATATATATATATATTGTTCATGTATTGGCGCAGGTCAATACTCATACTAACCCCAAATTGCTCTTCCGGCGCGTAAGTAATTTAGTTTCCTCTCTGTGAGTGCTTCGCGAAAAGGAACATCAAAAACAGCAAGAACTTTTTTTGGTTACCTTGTGACAAATAAATTAAGTTACGACATATAAGTAGTAACAGTTCGACATTTGTATAATTTTATTGTTTCTGTTTATAATGTAGACTTGCTCCCTGTCTCAAATCATGAACTGAAACGATAACTTACTGATTTGTCCAATCAATCATTATCATAGGTATTCTGCCCTTATTGTCAGGTCACTTGCCGCACTAAGAAGCTTCCATGTTCTACGGTCTTCTGCTAACCTCTTCATTTTTACGTATGTTATTTTCTGTTTTGATATCGTCCTCCGCCCCTTTCCTCTCTTTCCTGCCACCATACCCTCCAGTACGTCCTTCATGATGAAGTTCCTTCTTAGCCAATTTCCCAATCAGTTTCTCTTCCTCTTTTTAATAATATCTAAAATTGTTCTAGTCTCCCCCACCATTTCTAATACCCTCTTCCATTTTCCTCTCGACCAAGCTAATTTACTCCCATTTTTCTCCACACCCACATTTCGAAAGCTTCCAGTCGTTTTTCATCACTTTTGCGTAATGTCCATGTTTCTGACCCATACAGGAGAATACTCCACACGAAGCATTTTATGAGCCTTTTCTCAACTCTTTATTTAAGGTCCCACAAAATAATATTTTCTTCCTCCTAAAGACTTCTTTCGCCATTCCTATCCTTGCATTTATTTCAGTTTGCAATTCATATCATCACAAATGCTACCCAGGTATCGGAAACTTGTTACCTGTTCTATTTTCCTCTCTTCTACATTTTGCACCGACTGCTTCGTTCCAATCATCAGGCTTTTGTCTTTGTAACATTTACTTTCATCCCATATTCCTCACAGCTCTTCTTCAAGTCTTCTAACATCTTATTGATTTTCTTTTCAGATTCCGCAACAAGCGCCATATTAGCTACAAACCGTACATATTCAATCATTCTATCTCCTACCGAACTTTGTCTTTATTATGTAGGATCTTTTCCACTATCTTTTCAAAATAAATATTAAATAATGTTAGCGTGAGACAGCATTCCTGTCGAACTGCCCTTCCAATTGCATTCTTCTCTGTTGTTGGTTCATATATTAAGTTTCTTATGAGTCTTTGATCTTTCGATTTCAACTCAACCTTCTTTAGATCTTCCAACAATTATCAATTCCCGTGATCAAAAGGTTTTTTCTAGATCAATAAATACAACATACACGTCTTTCCCTTTTCATACTAAATGAAATAAAAATGAAATCTTTAAGTTTTACGCCCCACAGTTATGCCGGCTGGCTAAAGGAGACAGTGATGATGAGAAATGAAGGAAACGGTGGAATGAAGAAAGTGGGAGGAAACGGGAGAACCCCGAGAAAATCGAGGCAGGATGTTTGTCCACCACAAAGTTCACTTAGGGCGAGCTGGGATCGAACCAAGAGCCCTATGCACCAGAGGTGAACGCTCTACCACTGAGCCATCGCGGCCCCTTGTCATATAGTATTGAAATAGGATATTGAAAGAATTTTTATTTTTACATATGCAAGTATTTAAATGCATGACATAATAAAAATTTGGTGGAAGGGATAATACATTTACCCATGTCAATTCTTTAACCTTCATTTTTTGTTTAATTAAAAAAATAAAACATTATTTATGCTAAATGTAAAAAATTATATTGTACAAAATGTTAAAATGTAGAAAACAAAGATAAATGATATTAAACACAGGTAACAGCTAAGTAGCATTACAAGAAAACTACTAACAGTAATAACTATATTCTTCTACTGGTTATTTTTAAAATATTACAATAATCTGCTTACACATTTCTTAAATGTATACAGAAGAAACATTAAATAATATTTCTAAGCAACGCAGTTATTTAGATTGACTGCGTCAGACTTGCTTCACTGAGCTCCTGTGTTTGAATTACCTGCTGATCTCAACAAATAAGAGAAAAGAACAAAAAATCATATTCTATGGAAAATTCCAAATTTTTCCTGATTTCCAGATTAAATACCATTTTCCATTTGACTTTTTCACGTCATTTTATTTTACCCTGATTTCCAGATTTGTAAAAACTCTGTACTATGCAATATCTCGAACACTTCAATATGATAAATGGTTATGCACTATAATTTGTTGAATATAAGTCGAATTATTCCGGTCGCTATTTTGAATTTTTCACCCTAAACGGTAAGGACTCCTCTGACAGGACCCTACCTCTATTTTATTTTATTTATTTTTTGTGATATACTTTATAATACTTTTAACTAAAAAAGTAAATACAAAGCCACAAAACTTTCTCAAAAAAGTCCACATAAATGGATTTGTGAGTTATTTCGAGTATTGCAGTAACCAGTTTGTTTACTCGTGAGGTGAATGTTTTCGGGTCCTACGATTATAAACCAAAGCTAAGGAAGACAGTGTTAATGATAATGAATGAAATGGCAGAATTAAGAAAGTGAAAGAAACGGAAGAACCCCGAGAAAACCCATGCACATGGTGTTTATTCATCAAAGTTTACTTTGGCGTGAGCTGGGAACAAACCAGGGACCGGAGACATCAGAGATGAGCACTCTACTAATGAGACACCTAATACCCACAACGAACAGTTTGTTCTTGGAGTGAGTTTTCTTCGGACATTTTTTCAAATGCAGTTCAAGTCATTTTGTTTTCATTTTATAAACATTTCATTAAGAAGTCTACAGTACGGAACACATATTTTTTCTTGGAATTCAACAAGGGGTATAATAAAGTAAATAAATAAATTCTATCTACTTGTGCGTAATATTATTTTTTTCTATTATTTTAATATCTTGTGTAGTACTGGTATTTTCGTCAGGGAGGTATTAACAACGAGGAATAGCTTATTCTAGTGGTGAGTTTTTCTCACTCCACACTAATTTTCATTCATCAAGTTTAATACTATTACCAACACTTACGACAATATCATTATCTTCACCCAATCAAGTTCACACATCCCATTAGGTTCCAATAACTACGACGACCTTCTATGAATTCAAAATCATCCATGATGCGAACTGTTGGCTTTAATTTCATAAGTGCTAAAACCTTCCTGGCTTTACTCCTTTCCTGTTCATATAAAAGCTTGAGGGTAGGCTCATATAAAAGATTAGTATCACAGTGTGTAATAGTCCAAATATAGATTTCTTGTGATTAATGTAACTCCCTTCCTCCTAAATCTTGAAACAGTGATGGTGCAGGCTCAATTAAGTTTCACAACTTTGGAATGTCGGAATGTCATGAAGATTTTGTTTCTCTAGGAAGTCTACAAAGGACATTCACACTGAGATGCCACAAAACAGTCTGCAAAGGACATTTACACTGAGATGCCACAAAACATTGGGGAAGCAGTTTACCTTATTACAACACTATCAAAACTTGGATAGCTCGTTTCAAGACAAGACATTTCAGCGTTAAGATGAGCCCCGTGATGGGCATTCCTCAACTGTAACCGACCCAGCAACATGTGATGCTATCTATGAGAAGCAAATATCAACCAAAACAATACCCCCACTAGCTCCGAAAAATCTCACGAGAGCATGTTGGGTTCACTATCAGCAGTGTACCGGATATGCGCAAGCCTTCAGCAGAGTGAGTGCCGAAATATCTCAACAGTGATCAAACTACAAAACGAGAAGGAAACTTTGGCTCGTTTTAAGGCTGGTGCTCAGGATTTTTTTGACACGATTAATGAGTATAAGGATGAAATATCGCTTTATATCTATAATCCTGAGACTAGACCAAAGATCAGTCGATGGAGCGGCACCACTCCGGATCTCAACGACTAAAGAAGTTCCGCACCTGGAGATTAGCAGAAAAGGCCATAGCTTCAATTTTCTGGTACAAAAACGGCATTGATCGACTACTTACCTCGGAATTCTAATATCATCGTCGAGTATTGTTAGCCTCGCTGCACAAGGCAATTAAGACGAAAGATATCGAAGATATTATAATTATGCACGACAATTGGTCAGCTCACACGTCCAACGTTGTGCCTACCAAATTGAGCACCATGGAATTCCAACTGATTCATCACCTCCGTATTCGCCTGACCTGGTTCCCTCTGATTATCATTTTTTCCTCATAACTTTAAGAATCATCTCACTAAACATCATTTTGAGGACATTCCTAATGTTCAACATACTGCGGAGACCTAATTTTAGGGCCAATCAAAGAAATTCTATTTGCAACCAAGCATATCAGTTTTAGGTGAGAATATATTGAGTAACTGTATAGCTGTATCCCTCTAGCTCTCTCTTTCTAGGTAAATCCAATAACTTTTCAGCACCCCTTCGTACTTCTGTGGATCACATACACACCTATTCTGACTAGGTATCCTACTAAACCTCCAATCGCAAATTCAAACTTTTGGAACTTTGGCGGTTTAGTAAAATCACTTTGACAATCAGGAAGGTAAACAACCTTCCCTCTCAAGCATTGTATTCAAAATTTACAATTTACAATTGGGTGAGGTACACTCATAAACAACTCATGTGTACATTACTAACTAACTTGATATGAAGGCACACTATGACTGACTGGAATCATCTACATCTTATGTCTCTTGAACTACAATTTTCTCATGTACACATCAACTTCGGATGTAAAATCAGTACATCCATACAAAATTTCCACGCTCATTACAATATGCGGTGAAATATAATACATCTTTCATTACATAAATGATAAATGATTCAGGGGTTACAAGCAACGTAATGATACGAGGTGATCTCATATCAATGAATCATTGCGCAATGCTATGATACTCACGGCCGTGTCACTACCGTCCATTTTGCTAGTTCACTCTACATCTACTGTTTCTATCTGTAGTCATTTTTACCTTCCTGCCTATTTTTCTTAACATACTAGATGATGATTTTGTACGTGCTGAAGATTTCGAACAGATGGATGGGAAGTACTTTCTCTTGCCTTTGGATGAACACGAACAGTCATTCCTGTACAATAACCTGGATATAGAATATTTGAAATTCTAAGAAAACGATTTGCGAAATCCGAATTATACAAATCAATCCTTTCTAGCACACGAAACGACATCGGCAAATAATTTATTTTTGAATGTCTTTAAAACTTCCTTATTTTGAGTAGTTTCAACGCCTGAACTAATACATGAATTATTCTTCGCCAACTGTAAAGCATAAAATGTGATATACTCCACCAAAGTTATAAGCCATGCTAAATCAAACATTCAATCTTTACACATGAATAATGTACTGACCTCCAGCAACAATAATAGTATCTATCAAAGAATCAACAACATACACTACTTATTACTCTTATATAACTAGGTCATAGCCGAGGTCGTAACTTGTAACTCTCATATATAACCGAGGTCATATAATTAAACTACTGATTAATTCAAGTCTGATGTTCCTTAAGTCAAATCAGAACTAAATAAAATTAAAATAAAATGACACAGGATCCATCAAACAATTTTTAACTGAGAACTGATTAAACGTGCTAATTGTATGATTTCTTAGAGTTCAAAGGCAAGAAGTTTTAATTTGATTTAATAGATAATTATAAGATTTCGATTTGTATTATATACAGGTGTCACGGTACTAGGCGGGCACAAGTTTCTACAAAAAGGTTAACAAAGAAAATATACCGGTATCTGTCTCAAAAGTACAACCACTGTGACTATCGCTCACTGGACTTCCTATCGAACTGACGATTAATAATATACTTCACTGAATAAGCAGAATTAGGTAAAAAGATAATACACTTTTGAAATAAAATTACGATCTAGAATTTCATGTATACTTCAAATGTACTTCCACTTCGTAAGTAACATTAAACACTTACCATCATAATGTGGATAGATAAACCTTCACTTTTATAGCAAGCAAAAATTCAAACACGAACGAAACTATAAAATAAAATTATATTGTAATAATACATTCAATTAATAGTACGTCAGGCATACTGAGGACATTTTCTTCTTTCTTAGCCACATTTACAATGTTCATAGAAGACTCATTGTACCTGCGCACCAACCTGATCAGACAAAGTTGCAGTTGAGGTGTGTAGCCAAAAAGCTATCTTCATCCGAGGTCAGATAATGGGAATTAGGTGGTCTCAGGTACATCTATTCTTGCTGGATGTACACATATAAGAATATCAAAGCTATACCAGAACTGTCTTGGGGTAAATGTATATCGAAGTTCCATTCCATATCAACGTCTCATATAGCTTCGATGATGAAGAAAGCGACGTCAGAAAATGAAGCAGGTACGAGTCAAGAAGTACGGCACGACACGGTCTTGATGTGCTATTAATTATATGAATACGTAACAAAGGCAAGTCATAGTAAACAATTGTCAGTGTAATCTAGTACAGAAATATTGAAAGTGTCTGATGATCAATGAATACGGCATCAATAAGCTACATTCATATGATCGTACAACGGAATGCATAATTACAGCTTTCACGTGTTACAAAACAAAGCAATCATACTACACTATGGAAATCTATATATGGTACATCTTCTTACTTTGTCATGATAAGAGTTCGTCTGCAGCATACTAATATCAAGTGTTGAACTGTGATTGTACCATTTGTGTTTGACAAATTAAAGGCAGACATATCAATTCTCCATTAAATAATAGATAACCTGCATTTTCATCCAGGTTGATTACTTATACAGTACAATACAGAACATACGAAAATGTAGTATGTGAGAATCACATGACCTTAAACTGTTACAAAATATGGAACTTCTTACACTGCCCTTGACCTCTCTGGAAACCTAACACTTCAACGAAAAATATATAGGACATAGCTGGGTCAACCACATGTGCAGGAAGCTCACTATCATGGATTTGCAATTAGCTGGATATGCAAGGAGACAATAAAAGTAAAGTCGAATCCAAGGAAATGTTGCCTGCCTAAGAGGTTTCTCTAAAAATATTTTATATAATTCTACTTCTCGATTAAAACCTCGAACTTAAAAATGCACCCAAAAAACCTGAATTTAGTGAAATATTGTCATAGAGTTCTTATTTAACCATAATTCTGTCATTTATCATTTCACTCATATTTGAAGTCTGGAGATTGTTTGACGTTCTTTGTTACCAGAGAGGCTATAAACTGTGGTCGTCTGAGTCATACGTGCGTTTATTGCTCTCCCAACGGGAATTGAACTCAGGACCTCGTTCACTACAGGTACGCACGCTTGCCATTAGACAAGCGAGCAGAGCGAAGTTCAGGGATGTCAACGAAAGACTGAATAAATGTTTTACATGAACATGAATATAGTTTCTGGCTGAGATTTTATTATTTTCTTGTGTGTAACATTATGAGTAAACATCAGTATCAGACTGCTGCAATAAAATATTAACAAATAAAATAAAACGTTTCTTTAAGAATCCCGTTATATCATATACGCTACAAAAGCCAGGTGATAGCGTGTCAATTATAGATGATAAAGTAATTAGTAGACCGAGAAGAGTAGAAGGAAACGACAGATTGCGAATAAATCATGCGCTTTTTTTTTTTTTCTTCTAAGCTACAAGCATGGATGATCTAGGATCAACACAAATTACGAAATATGCACAACCCACTCACTGAACTGCACAATATGGCTCTCTCACTTTTTTGTGTGCGTTTTAATTGAGTGTATCTGCCTTACTAGCTAATGCTACGTTTTAAACCCGTCCTATTCCTGTAAATTATCTGCAAAATTCACAACTTACTGCTTGCATTTGCATTTGGTAAGTAACATGTTTCCACATTTTCCTCTGCAACTCTTGCTTAATAATTTCTTGGCTGCTTTGAACCTAAAAAATACGAAAGTCAACTAAAAAACTAGAAACAAATTTGATTACTACTTAATAATAATAATTCAGTAGATGTTTATTAGAACAACGCTCATTTGGATTTATATGAATTTCAAAAATTTTTCACGTTTAATATTTCAATAAACTCACGTATCAAGTTAACAGTAGCTATAGTTATACTGAAAAATTGCTATTGATAAGCTTAAATAAATGGTAACTATTACGCCTTTTAGTAGGACATATTCTCTGAAATGAAAATGAAATGAAATCTTTAAGTTTTACGTCCCACGATTATGCCGGTTAGGCTAAAGGAGACGATGATGATGAGAAATGAATGAAATGGTGGAATGAAAAGTGGGAGGAAACGGGAGAACATCGAGAAAACCCACGAGCACAGTGTCTGTCCACCACAAAGTCCACACGGCGCGAGCTGGAATCGAAGCAGCTACCCCAAGCACCGGAGGTGAAGGCTCTACCACTGAGCCACCGCGCCCCCGGCATATTGTCTGAAACGGGTGTGGGGCATGGTTAGATCAGTTCAGTATAGAAAACGCATAGAGCTTATCTTTTAAATGAAATTCCTTCTTAAGAACCAATTTTAATAGCACCTGCTTCAAAAATCTTCTGTCAGTGTTGCCTTGAGAATGACTGATTCTTACCGGGAAGATTTTATGATTTCTTATTAAATTTAATAATGTCTATTCAAACTGAATTTCAGTTTCTCTGATAAAGTGTAACGGACCGTCTGTAAACGTCTCACTACAATATTTTAATGTTATTTGTCTCTCTCTCTCTCTCTCTCTTTCTTTCTTTCTTTCTTTTTTCTTTTTTTTTTTTCTAATTGTGCGAAATTTTGATTCAGTTTATGATGTTCTATTTAAGTTATATCGTATTGTCAAGTTCAGAAGTTGATTCCTTGTTTTGAATAATACTTTGAATTTTCTACGACACGATTTCTCCTAAAATAGTGCTGTCTTTTGCTTCTGTTGATAATATTAATTTAGATAGAAGAAGAAGAAAATGAAAATCTAGTAGTTTGTTGATGAAAATAACTTATGATTTCTGCTAAATATAGAAATTGAATATTAAATATTGCAAGAAATAAACTAAATGCTTAAAATCAAAGTACAAAGCAGGTAAAAAAAATTACTAATATAATTTACACCAATTGATATCTAGAATTGTATTGAAGGGGAGCAGAAAATACAAGTTGATGTGTCAATGAATATTTAATTTCGTTCTCTAGAACTCAATACAATCGGTCGCATGATATCAAAATTTAAGTAAATTTAATGTTCTTCCACTCATTTCGAGTTTGAAAGAGATAGTTATGTGAATGGATGACACATGAGGTTTCTGGGACCTCCCTTTTTTTCCTAAGCATTTTGTATATAAAAACTGATATAAACACAATTTTCCCATTTAAGTGAATTTGCATATAAAAATTACATAAACGTATTTTTACTAAAAATACCTCGCCAAACATTCTATTGTCAAATCAGATAGATTAAATTATGAATGAACACATATAACTGTACATAAATCTTTATGACGTATATATATGAGAAAGTGCACATAATTACACATTTATAATTTATATTTACATTTTAAACAATCCTCGTTCTTATACGTATTTAGATTTAGAAAATCTTTCAGTTTAACGTTCCTCGTTTATGCCCTTGAGGTTAAGAGAAACAATGATTAAAGCAAGTGAATGGTGATGGAAGAACTAGTGGAATGAAAAAAGTGAGAGGAAACGGGAGTACCGCGAGAAAACCCAAGGACATGATGTTGTCCACTACAAGCTTACTTAGCCGGAAATCAAACCAAAGACCTCACGCACCAGAGGTAAGCACTCTACCACTGAGACATTGTACCCCTAGATTTAAATTTAGAATTCATACATACCAACTCGAAATATGTTTTATTATATTCATTCTTATATAAATACAATTCTCTGTTTTCATATTATATTTTAAGTATTTACAAGTAACGAAGTAGTTTGATAGTAGTTTTAATACTGTTTTTACTTCATTTTCTGGTACAACAGTATAAATATCATTTTTTATTATAATGTAATCAAAGAATCATAATATCTTTTTAAATCGTTCCTGATTACATCGTATTTAAGCCATCTATACAATTTAAAACCAGTTTATTCACATCTACACTAGGTTTGTAACTTGTAACTAACTTCATTTTGTATTATTCTTTTTGATTGAACACGCAGTATTCGTATTCATTAAAGGTAAGTGTTCTCCTTAACACCCTTTGCTTTCTATATTTATCTTTATCAATTTTATTTTTGAAGTCGTTATCTGTGAAGTCAATTAATTTGTGGTGCTTTAATAAAGTACATATTGGATCTTCATCCAATAAATTCCTCTATAATTGTTCCTTTAACTTCATCTTTCATTTGATCAAGAACTTTCTTATTAATATGTGGTATGCTGTATCTATTATTTTCGTTATAATCACTTGCAACGAAATAATTAATAAAGCTTTTCATATCTTCATAAAAGACTTTCGTTTGAATATAATAAATATAACTATCAGTATCTGTATCACATATCTCCTTCTTATCTTCATACGTAGATTTCATCACACTAT
The DNA here is from genome assembly GCF_964235325.1 of Thermobia domestica. Taxonomy (NCBI): domain Eukaryota; kingdom Metazoa; phylum Arthropoda; class Insecta; order Zygentoma; family Lepismatidae; genus Thermobia; species Thermobia domestica. The sequence goes on along the minus strand of NC_137462.1, from coordinate 115,048,302 downwards.
AATGTATGTCATACATTAATCATTTTAATAAGCTAATATTCCTACATTGGTTTGTCAAAAGTTAATGCAGTCTTATTCATTATTATTGCACATAGGTTTTCTACATAAATAATTATATTTCTAAAATTTGTTTTTGCAATGAATTTTTCTACTTTTAATGGGGCACTACTACTTTTACTTCATTATATCTTCTTCTAATATTTTCCACTGTCTTTCCGAACACTGAGTTGTTCATTAACTTATAAAAATCTTTCTGAAGATCATTAGTTGCTTTTGTTTTCATCTGTATTTAGGTCGATATAAGTTTTTAACCAATCTGATTGTTCAAACTTTATTACTCGGTACATTTTGTTTAATTATAATCCAATATATATTGTTTTAAGTTTCGATAGTGAATCACATATTTCTCTTTATTATATATAGTTGTTAATAACTTAGAATTTTTTGAGCAGGTAGTCATATGTTTTGAGAAGTTAATGCATAGTCTTTATAATAGTCATGTAATTCTTTAGATTAGGATTAGGATTTAGATTTCTGGGCTTTCGGCATCTAAGGTTATTTAGCCCGTCACGTTTTGAGGGATGACGTCTCTCGGCGAGCACACTATCCGGGGAAAGGGAAGGAAGGAAGCGGCCTGGGACCTATAAGTTAGGGACCACCCCGGCATTTGCTTGGTGTGAATGAGGAAATGAGTGGTTGCTTTGTCTTAACCATCTTTTGTTTTATATTTACAATATTGTTTTATCTTTTGTTTTATATAGACATGCTACATTACAATGTTACATTACGTTTTATATTTACATTACAACAAAGCTTTAATTTCCTGTTGCCCTGTGGTTATATTAGTCAAATTTCATTGCAAATGCCACAGCGATAAAAATGTTTAAAAAATAATTGGCTTATAGATTACTTATTAATACCATAGAGAGAGGCATTCGGAGTAAGCTATATTTTATTTAATGCTTAAACAAATGATAACAATGATGATGTGGTGAAAATGTCAAAGGTGACAAGGCTCCACTTTGGTTTGGGTTTGGGGGAGAAGGAGATTATGGGGGCGCAGATATGCCTTTTGCCTAAGGTATAAAATATCCTAGAGTCGCCCCTGGTCTGTCATATTTTTTTATGAGATATTCCTATTTGCATAAAGAACATTCTGTAAAATTTTAAGTTGTTTTCCTTCAGTCCCTTTTTAGATATTGACCTGAGAAAATGGAGGCTTTCGGCCATTTTGGAAAAGCTCTAGAAAAAAAGGAGTGCATTCTCAGACTAAAACTTATACTACAGATAGTTATATAAGTATTCAACATAGAAATAGCATATCATTAGTGAGTCTCCTTTCCTTCACAAAACTAATGGTCTTCAAAGCTAACGATTGATACACTTTTTTCGAATTTTTACAATTGAGTTTGACCGACTTTCTTGCATGCCAGAAAAATTAAAATAGTGTATACCTGAAGTTCATTTCATGCTGAACACACTTTTTTTTTTTTTTTAATTATTCTGGTATCTTTAAAACAGCTTGTCAATTAAACTTTCCGGAAACCACGTTTTTTATTAAAATTTGCCCAAGTGCCATTTAAAAACTGCCTGCCAGAAAAAAAACTATAGCATCCAAACTACATGCCATAAATCTCTCCCGTTATATGATCATGATGTTTAACTTTACGATTTAATTATTTTCTGCATATTCTTCAATATAACAGAACATCATGTAGATTTACTGAATTGTTTCTTTTGTTTTCGTGTTCGAAAGTAATTCATTATTTTCTGTATGTTTGATATTGCTTTAGCTTCTTCCTTCAGCATATTTCAGAATTTCTTCGCGGCATCTTTACCTCTATATACAATAGGATTTCTTTTAGTTACATTACCTTTTACAATATAATAACAGAACCCAGATGGTTTCTGTCGCTGATACTTCTTCGTAGATGGTTTGTTTAATGAGTAACTATTTACATCTCATAAGCTCATAATGAAACATTCAAAATCAGCATAAATCAGAAATGGCACTTTCACCGTACATTGATAGTTTTTAAATTATATATATGTATCTTCTTCAGGTAATAGTATTATAAACATTATATAATAATGTATATATTATATATAGACATTATAAATATGTATCTTCTTCAGGCATTATTATTTTTATTGCTTCATTTGATGAGCAATCTTGTTCATGTTTATCTAACATATTTTGTGAATAAATATATCACATAGGTATTTTTTCTTTTATGTTTGCTTAGTTGAGAGAACACTACTCTACTTAAACATTTAATTCGTTTCAAATGCTTCATTTTATTTTGCGTGTTATATAATATATAAATTGAATAGTATTTGTTATATGTATATACATTTACAGAAATATCAGGTATCCTTTTTTAAATCTTTTGGATGGTATTTAATGCTACAGGAAAATGAATATCTTTTAGTTTTGATTCTAAATTTAATAGTCGTCCATTGTTTGTTGATACTCGTTCGCGATGAGATTTTATAAACCATAAAGAACTAAATATTGAATGTAAGAAAACATTCTTCATCTTAGTTTTGTACATGATAACAGCTTTGTTTTTAATTACATCCGGTAGTTCTATATATGATGTGACCAGAATTCTCTGCACTCACAACTATTTGCATTTTATGTCTCTATCCATATTGCTTTCAATTCTCGTTTTTGATTTATAGTCTTGTTTCTTCTCATGATGGGAAATTCCAGCAAGCTTTCGATAATAAAGTTGACTAATATAGTACTCATATATTGGTCAATTGATACCCGTGGATCGTCTTCCCAAAAGTGAACTGTAAACATATATTTGTACTCTAACAATTGTCAAGCAGTGTAGAAGTGCTACAAAGCAGCAGCGATCAGCTGCCACATATCAGAGTTGTAGAGTCATTGTAACCTATATTCTATGATAGTAACTACGTATTCTTAGAACAATAAAATTAGCGAAACCTATTATATTTAACTAATTTTAAGTATGGCTACATTTTTCAAACACTTTGTGAGGAGAAAGGGGTATACTTTTAAATATAATAAATAATATTATCATTTGCATTAAACTGGTTGGTCTAGATTACCATTTCGAAAGGGATTACAGCCAAATTTTTCACCAAGGGTACACTCATGTCCAAAATTATTGTCGCATGTCTATAAATATGTTGTAGGAATATAATTTGACAACGAATTTGCCTGATATTTCTTACAATGTTAGTATGTGTATAATCGGCAAAGGCATGTATGTGGCAAATTTCATACCAAAAGAGCAATAAGAACAATAAAACGAAAATAAAACTTCCTTGTTCATTTAGCAACATTTTGTTTTACTCATTCTAATGTTCGTATTTATAATTCTTTTCCTATGAAATTTATCACAAATGTACATTTCCGATTATACACATAGTATCAGTATTAAAAGTACCCTGCAAAATCATTATCAAATAATTATATTCTTACAAGAAGACAGATATAGACATGCGACAATCATTTTGGACATGAGTGTACATATTTTGCATTATCTTGAATAATGTATTTGAATAGTTAATTTTTATACATAAATTTCCTCTCTCTCCTAAGGAATTAAGATTAATTAGAATTCTTACCACAATTTTAAAAAATGGAGGTAACAATAAAAACAAAGGCTCCGTTAATGGTTTATGTTTCTCTGTCATTATGTTTACCCCTCCTCTAAGAATTTTAAATTCTGGAACGCTGAAAAATAATTAGGAGTATTATTTAACACAGTAAAGTTATAGAATAAAACAATTATATCAGGCTAACCAAATAAGCAGCTATGTGTAAGTATACACCGACTGACCACTGAATTGTAACAACTGTTCAAAATAACCGACTCGATTTTGGTGATAATGCAGCGCGCACTCCGATAAAGCATAGCTACAACCTATGTAGTCAGTAGCGAGTTCGCTCATGATGAATCGCCAGGTCAGTAATGAGTTCGCCAGGTTGAGGGTTCCGAAAGACTAATGTGCCGATCGAGTCGAGTGAAGCCAAAGACTAGTGTCAACACGAACTGCACAGGACGGAACAAGGCTGACTGCCGAGGTAAGCGTCGTGTCCAGCGACTGGCAATATGCTTCCAGATGAAACACACTGGAATAGCTGACTATCGAATACAACCGTGGTCAACTCGCAAACATCTCCCTATGACCACGCACCCTATGGTTTACTCGCACATGTGGACTATTCCACAAGGTATTTCCAGTATCATTCACTCAGGTTCAGTAGCGCTAACGATTCGCCTCGAAGGAGCACGCGAATCAGATGATAGAAGACTAGAAGGTCTCCTACTATGATGAGTCTCGACTTTTATCTCATTCTGTTGACTGGCAAATCCGTGTTTAACGAACCCCAATGAGCGTCTAGAGTATTTTTAGATGTCAACAATGCATGCTAACAATGGTGGGCGCATGGCCGTACATGTTTACGTGCCAAGAACTAGGTATCCAGGAAGTTGTGGATGAATGCATGACTGGTGTCTGGTATTGCGCGATCTTCTGACAGACTGGGTACATCTTACCATGTTACATTGTTTCCCCGATGGCGATGATACCTTACAAAAGTGTGGATATTAAATAGCTGGAGGTAACAAATATAAATATCGTAATAACTTATATTTCTCGTCATTTATATTTCTCCTATGAGATCATTAGCGCACAAGAAGTAATAAATATAAAATTTCGGTACAAATATTCCAGAAACCACCAAATTATTACCGAGGCATATTATCTAGCAAATCTGACAAGCAATACACAAACTATGACACAGAGTTGGTTTAAACAAGTGAAACCTATGAAGAGAAACTTGTAAATAATATTTCAATTTCGAGTTTCTTCTGAACTATAGGGATATAGTGCTACCAAAACTTTCAAGTGGGATAGGTTCTAAAACTTTACTGATTTGATTTTCAGTTTAGCGTCCCGTTCAACAGCGAGACTATATGAGACATGGAATAGCAGTTTAACGTTGAATTCGAACATGAGCACCGCCTGGAATCGAACCTGGGTCTCCAACGCCAAAGGCGAGTACACTATCCGCTTAGCAACGAGAGCGCACCCAAAACTTTACTAGTTGAAATTTAGGACTAATATCTACAAGCACGAACATTCATCGATTTGAAAATGCCGTCATGTATTGCTGAAACATCAATCAAAACATTACTCAAAAGTGGAACGTATCAGGTGAGCTTTTTCATAGAAATTCATAGTAATTACAATAAGCGTGTATTGTAAACTCTAACTTACTGATCAGTCGATGTATTTAATAATTCAAAGATTTGCACAGTTCATATGATTGCTAATTTGAATATCTGTATTTCGAAAATTAAAATACGAATATAAGATATCCTAACACCCTGTTTAATGTAATTATGGCACTGTTATAATAATATATTAGCATGGATATTATGGTTTGAGATACGTACTTAAAAGTTTCAGCGCACACAAAATCAATATTATATGTAACATGAATCTGCCTACAGCCGTAACATAAATCTGCCTTCTAGCCATTGCTCCTCTTGATCCATCCTAATAAAACTAGTGTATATTACCCAGGTGGCTTTCGAAAGTCTATAAAAGTAAAACAACCTACTTGCCACTTCTCACAGGTTTGCAGAGAAATGCATTTTACATCTTTATGCTACCGATGGTAATATGCAGAGAAATAGACCATCTGTATGTTAGCAGTAAGCAAATATATATAACTGGTGCGTAAAGAATAGTCACAAAGGATAGCAAGAAAAGGAGATAAAACATATAAAGTCAAAGACTGTGTAGCAGGCGATTCAAGTCTATTGAGCAAGTACCACCACTACGACCGAAAAGCGTACGAGAGATCCACATCCGTTACTTTTGTTCAATTTCACTCGTCATGATAAATTACAACTTTTCCCTCGGAGCATTTCTGTAAGTACTAAATTCAACTTATAATGTCTTCTGCATACTCGACTTCAAGTGGTTATAATTTAGTATACGCAATACATACATTCTAATATATTGTATTACCTAACTATAACATATCTTTCTCACATTTGTACACGTATGATCTTCGTCAGTAAAGCGTAGTTTCTTTACAAAAAAGACAAATTATTATTATTATTATCATTATAGATTGATTCGAGATTGAAAAAGAATGTTTATGTATCAAGTGTGAGATGTTGCTTAGTATGCCACGAAGCCAGTGCAATGGTAGTTTTTCTCTCATTCTTCTTTCTTGGTGATAACAGGCCCTTTACAGATTTGGATCATCAACAGAGTAGCTAGTTTTGATATTTATATATTTTCTGTTGTTCTTTGTGACTACTCTTACGTGCTAATTTCGAGACTCTGAAGATAGTCAAATTTATTTGCGAGTACAAGAGTATCTCAACTGAACGGAAATCTATGAACACTTGGAACAAATAAGAGTTTCTAATACTACTATGAAACAACACAACATATGTAGAATACTTCATCTACACCCTGCATTTAACTTTCATTTACAAGATGCACACTTACATTGAAGATACTCATTAGTTGTGTTCCCACTTTTCACTTGTTTCAAAATTCTGCCAAAATGACAGCATAATATTAAAATTTCTCTATGTAATTTTCTAGTAAATTGAAAATAGTTAATAAACTAGTCAATCTATTAATAAATTATTTTGAGACGGCCTTCGTTTTGCTCAGTTGTTATTGCGTCATAATTGTTTTGAAGAGTATACTTCGGCAATGTGGAACCTGTTAGCAATGAACACTAATGCTCAGTGTACCACTTGAGGATTAATCTATGAACAGGGATAAAACTAGCGTTAGTTATCGGAGTGAAGATAATGTGTTGCGCCAACACTAATCTGAATGCGCAAGCGTACAACTAAAGCAAGAATGATATTTGTACTAGTAATCTGTCATTAACTACTAAATGATTAAAGTATCAAATGCAGTACTGTTAAGTACATACTGTTACAGTAATTGTTATTACTTGTTTTATTAATTAATTTATTTCTGTTCTATAGTTTGTGAATTGAAATTTTAGTTTTTGATGGCCAACTAATACAAGTGAACACAGAAGTTTAATTTGTATTACATTTAAGGTGATTATCTTTATGAAATTCTACCCTCCTGCATGCCACTCTTGGGCTCAACTATATTTTATGGTATACACGGCTCCATTTGTTTATCTAAGAGACCAGTTGGCATTTTAAATCTTTGTAATTTTTCTTTTGGACTTGAATATGCTTTTGATATTAAATACTACAGGATTGAAGGTGGAAATAAATAAAGCGGAACAGTAAAACGAAAAAGATAAGTGGGTTATGTCATAAACTAGAATTGCTCCAATTCCTGCATTAAATTTGTTCGCACGTTCTGCAAAATCTATCCAGATTTTACAATAAAAACTCCTGCTTGCTGCAGCATCCAGTAACAAGTACAGTCAATCACAGAGGGATTAATAACAGATAAAAAAGAATCTTTATAGTAGAAATAATAAAAATAAATTAACAATGACATGTGCGTGTGTATTTCTGTCTAAAAATTTATTTTGAGATCGAAGTGCATCGTTTCATTCAAAATGATGGCATTTATATTTTATAACCCAACTTTATTTTAATCAGGGAAAAATGCGTAATATATTTAAATTTTATTACAACTATCAGGAAAAATAACATGATTTGAAATAAATAACATTGTACGTAGTTTTATCATAAACACTGTCATAAAGTTTGGAGTGGTGCTGTAGGCATCCGGAGTGGCACATTGCTGCCATCTGTGTATAAAGCGAAAGATGCATTTAGTTGTGTCTGACTGTGCATGACATACGTTGATACTGTACTGAGTTTTGATGAAGTGGGAGATTACGGAAATCGTGTAGCAGTAATTGCACTACACAAGATCGGGAAGACAGCAGATGAGATTTTCAACCTCCTGAAACCCCTACAAATCAGCAAGAGATTCGTATATCGCGCCATACAGCGATACAGCGAGACTGGAACGGCAGCTGACCGCGCAAGAAGTGGCAGACCACGAACAGTACGAACCCCGCAGGTCTAGAAAGCAGTCGCAGTAAGAATTCGAAGAAATCCTGTTCGAACACAAAGTGTGATGGTTGCTGAGATGAACATCAGCAGAATTTCAATGTCTCGTGTGCTCAGGAGTGACCTACATCTAAGGGCGTATAAGAGGCGGACTGGTCACTTTCTGACCCAAAACATTAATGTCGCAAAGCGTCCTTAAATCAAAGAGACTGTTGCGGCGTTATGCCAACAATTTGCATAGGAAGATTCTGTTCACTGACGGAAAGGTGTTCACAATTGAGCAGGCCTACAACGCCCAAAATGACCGTGTGTATGCCACGTCATCTACTGCAGCTGCTGAGGCAGCTTCAAGGGTTCAGAGGGCACATCATCTTGCCTCAGTGATGGTTTGGTGGGGAGTGAGCTACTCAGGCATAACCCAGCTGCATTTTTGCGAACAAGGTGTTAAAACATCTGCCAAGGTGTACCAGGACACAAGTACTAACACCTATAGTGAAACCACTGTCTGCTACCATGTTCCCAGGAGAAAGGTGGACCTTCCAGCAGGATTCCGCTCCAGGCCACAAAGTGAAAACAAACCAGGACTGGCTGGCACAGCACGTCCCCGACTTCATTTCTACCGCTGATTGTCCTTCTAACAGCCCGGACCTTAACCCGTTGGACTACAAACTTTGGGCAGTCCTTCAGGCAAAGGTCTGCCATAAACGGCATCCATCTGTCGACAGTCTGAAACAATCCTTGACCCGAGCAATGAACAATTTTCCCATGGACGTGGTGCGTAATGCCATTGACCAGTGGCCGGACAGACTTCGTGCCTGCATCAAGGCAAAGGGGGACATTTCGAAAAATGATTCGTGCGTCAGGTGTAGAACATATCAATGTAAAACATGACCAAAATAAATTACCTTGGTGTTAATACTCTCTGTGTTATTCACATTCAAACTTGTGACAGTATTTATGATATAACTAGGTATGTCTTTAGTTTAACACGAACAAGAGCACCAATTTGTCGTGAAGAACATATCAATGGGCAAAAAATAACGAAAATTTTACGTCCCTATATTAATCAATACTGTGTAAGATGAACATAATTCCAGTATGGAGCGACAATATTTTCGCGTATTTACTAGGATATTATGTTTGTGTTTTATGCACAGACGCATACCTCATAACTCTGAGACAGTGCAATGTACATTCTATAGAGCAAAGTAGCTAACTACCCTGCCAATCCTGCAACAGAACAATGTGGAAGCTCGCCTCGGCCAGCACATTGTGACCTTGAGCAGCCATGCTACGTGGCAGTGGCTATACAAGAGCCACATTTACGTAAGCCAGTGCTACTTGCTGGAGTGGAGCAAAACCAACTGGGATGCAAATGTAAACGTAAGTCAAAATTTGAGTTTTAAAAATGTTGACGAATTAGGGTCGCGGTAACGATTTCTTTTCGCGTAACAGTAAAATAAAGTGTTATGATGTGACACGGTCAAGCGGTAAGCTATGGTAACCTAACCTAATCTATTCTACCCTACATTTGAAAATAATAGCTAAACGCTGAATGTAAGGCGAGCTAACGTAACCTAACCTGCTCTACCCTACTCTACATTTGAAAATAATGGCTAGACACTGAGCTAGGGTAACCTAACCTAATTTACACTACGCTATTCTAATACTCTCTATTCTTCCCTATCCTTACTCTACACTTCAGTACAAAGTCCAAATGTTGGATTTAAAAGAAGAAAGTATTTGTGTGAAATTTAGTGTAGTTTGTGGATAAACATCATGTAAGAACAGGGGGTTACTCCTCCCACCCTATAACTGCTTGAAAATAACGCTTGGAAGACCAATAAAGAAGTGTGACCTGCTCAAACAAAAAGTTACTTGTTTTAACTTTTTGCTCCAATATCTGGACCCAGACATATTATCCATAAAACTAAATTGAATGTCCCTAATATTCTGAAATATCAGAAATGCAATCTTCTTTTCAGTATTTTATACATCTTTTTCCTTTTATGAATATGCTTGTATTTGTCCACCAACAGTTCGGCATATTCGCCTTCCCGAGGAGTAAAATTCTTCACTCGCTTTCTTTCCATATCTAGTAACAAAAGTTACCACATGCTACGCAAATCAGTGTTCAGTTGTTACACGCACTTCTTATCCAATCAAACGTACGATAGTATTATGACTTCGGATAAGTTAATCCGTTTTCAGAAAATTGTTGATGCTTTCAGAAAATGTACGGTTCTTACCCAAAGATAAAAATAATCAACGGATTACCTTATCCGGTCTTAATCCTCCCTTGATACAACTGACCATAAGCAGTATTTTCTAAATATTAAATAATTATGTAGAAAAACTTCACTATTATTATTGCTTATAAAATGTATGGAACACATTATTACATATTAAGAGTACAACTGTTCTTATTAATATCCCTATCTTGATCAATCTTGTACCACAGTCAAATAATTTATTTTCTATACGGTAAACACGTATCCCTGCTTAGATCAAACACAACCTTAAATAATGCTTGTAGCAGGTTCATCATATGCTTTTTGCAGCAATATTAATGGAAATAATGAAAGTACGTAAGCTATCAATACGTAGAAATAATTACAAACCACTAATTATAGTGTGGGCATTACATACTTATTCCACGCATCTGAATTGCGTATATTGCTGCACCAAACCTTATGACGAATCTATTGCGAGTTAACCCTATATTTATTCTACGGAAGGATACTTGTTTACAGTATTCAAAGTATTGAACTGCGATACAAGATGGTTTCCATAGGAATAAGTTAGTAAAACTCTTTATTCAATATTATTCTTTGATTGTTACAATGATTAAGAAAACCATTAGAAAAAAAAGAGTATGGGACTCGTGCTCTCTCGTGAATGGTGTGGCGTAAGCACCTTTGGCGCGAGAGATGTGGGTTCAATTCCAGGTGGGAGCTCAAGTGGTTCAGCTGTAGGTTCATGTCTCATATAACCTTGGTGCTGAAAGGGATGTTAAACTCCAATTTAACCGACCAGGCACTCTCACAATTAAGAGATTCATTTAGGCCTGGTATTGGAAATTGCAGTAGTAAACGAACAAAGACAATACTTACAATCTTATTATATTCTTGAATGATCCATCAAAACATTTTCTCCAAAACTCTTGGATTTCTGAAACCGAATACATCATTTTAAATAAGAAGTAAAAGCCTTATTTAAAAAACTATTAAATCCAACTACAAATACTCAATTCCGTTTCCTTTGTTAAGGAATATAAATAAGATGTAAGAATAAAGAGAAAAGAAATAAGTTATTTCAAAACGAGCAACACCAAAAAAGGGTATTATTTTCCCCATGTGCCAAAGTATCACATATAAAACTGAAACAAATTAAATACAAAAAAACCTATCCGGTTTGCCATAAGGACCATACTGTCATGTGATCAAGTCAAAAGTCACGTTGCGTGCTAAATCGAGTCTGGAGACCATAAATCCACTTGTGAGATATTTCAAGCACGTAATCTTCGCGTGGGGCGCCCTGGGTAATTCGCAGAAGATATATATATACTTTATCATTATTATTGATTTTACTCAAACAACTTGACTTTTGACAATGTGCTATCCGTACTAACCTTACGTGCTATACATCGTTTTAAAGCTCTTCATTATGTATTTGCAATAAGCTTTAATTAGCCATATCCTTATTATAGTTTTTGAGATATGTAGACGACTTTATTTATTTATTTATTTATTTATTTTTTCAATTGACTTTAATGTTCATGTTTCGTGATTTTGACTAGGTTCCATCCACTTTAGAACAATTTGCTTTTGGAATATAGAATCTACATAGTCTCTTCTACATTTGAGCCATCTCCCCCAACGTCTGTTCACATTATTGCAACCGGATAGGTCCTTTGAAATACGAGCCAGAATCTCGTCTTTGTAAGTACTGCCTCCTTGTTATTTAATGCTTGTTTAACCTGCTTAATATATAAGAAAAGTGACTTGCCTTATGCCTCTGTATTTGCTACCATACCTAATATATACGGCACATTAACTCCAAACAAACAGATTACTAACTCTGCAATTTACAAGTAGGTTCTATAATAGTTCAAAATTTCAGTATTAGCAAAGGCAAGTTGAAATCTCTTTATAAGTTTCCGAAAAAAATCTTTTCAGTTGATATCTTACTTATTTCCTTTAGATCAATTTGTTACAATATTTAATAGCTTTATCTTTATTGGCTTTGCGCAAATTCTTGATATTTTAAAACAAGAAGCAATAGAGAACTGTTTCTACATTAAAATCTGCCAAATATGCACAAAATAACAATGTTTACGTCGCGAGAACAGACGTTACTAAACATCATAGAATTCAATTCAGAGAATTATTGTGCAAAGTTGATCTGTTGGCGAAGTAGCAAATACTTCTAAGTACTTAAACAAAAACTAAACGCCAATCATGTTAAGAATCATTCGATTCTGCCGAATATATAAAAGTAACACTTAAACATTACAACAGATGTTGTCTATATATAAAATCTTATCATGAAACCTATCACATAAAAATAATAATCATATAACTATGACCTTAAAACCTTTTGTAAGTTATATCCTTGCAATCCATGAGGAATCGGAGTTGTTCTATAGGTCAACTATAGTCCCACGCAGTACTGTGGCACGTGAACTGCATTTTTTCAAGTATTTTTATCAGCTGTGTGTATCTATATATTGTTCCTTATAGCTTTGACTATATTCCAGATGTATTAATAAAACATGCACCGACCAAAACATCAAATACTTTAAAAATCCTTGTGTAACAGTTTCGGCAATGTAAAGTAGATGTTTGTAATATATTTAATGCTCTGATTAGTATTTATTTCATTACTATATCTGAATATATGTTCAATTATTTGCTTGTTTCTTATTATTAGTGTAGTTTACATACAGAAACTGTGTTTCTCTTACTTTCTTTCAAGTTAGTTCATTCTGGAACTGGTTTAGGCAAATTCATCAGATTATACAATAACTACCATTTCATAATTGAGCTCATATTGTTACCCCAATTGAAAATATAATAAGTTTCTTTTAATTACTAGTTGATGCTCTTGGGTACATACTGAATAAGAAAAATTTACTTTCCTTGTCCCTCCAGCTATTGCAAGGTGACTGTTCATGAACATAGTTCTAGATCGGATCGGAATATAGAAGAAAAGATTTTAAGAAAAAATACAATAGCTGCGGAAGTAAGGTGAGTGAATTTTTCTTAGTATTCCTTTACATATAAGACCTTTGATACTAAACTCACAGAATAACGGTAAAACACAAAACGTGTTTATTTTATAGTAAACACACACAGCCAGGGACGTACGCAGGGGGTGAGTCGTGTGGGTCCAACCCCCCCTCCCTAATTTTCCACTTTTGTGTAAATTTAGCCTAATTTTAGGGGCAATTTTAGGAATATAAAATACCCTCATACTGAGTTTCGACCCCTCCCGAAATAAATTCCTGCGCACGCTGCTGCACATAGCTCCGAATAAATATCAACTTACCTGAAGCTCCGCTTTGCGAAACATAATGAGGTATCGTAGGATCACTATCTGTTGGATCTGTATTTGTTGTCAGCTCCAAGTTCGTTATTACAGAATTTTCTGAATGACTACTCTGTGCATTATTAACGATGGTTTTATCAACATCACATTGGCTTTCCTCGTTTCTTTGTACTATTTGACAACGAGCACTTTCCTCCGTAACACATTCTTTTGTCACTGTACGCTGAATCGTAACACCTTGTCCACGTTGTTTCTCAAAATTTACTCGTATTGTCAAGTCATCTAATTGACCTGTAGTAAGACCTACGCCTTCATTTGTTGTCTCATTGCTTTTCTCTGAAGATCCACCTTTGTTAGTCTCAGAACCCGCTTCTATAGGTTTCCATATTGTAACACTTAATGAGGGAGATTTCGCTGATCGTTCACAATCTAAAGCCTGTACTGTTCTGACATGAGACTGTACTGAAACTTGCTCGTTAACCTCTGTCAAAGCTGTAGCGGAAACAGTTCTTGAACTCTGAACCACTTGTGTCATATTTACATTTGAGTTTGATACTTGTTACCTTCGAAGAAGTAGGGAAAATAGTTTCTCATTCTTAATGCGCACTGGACTATTTCTATAGAAACTAGAAAGAGTTACTGTCGACTAAAGTGATGCCTTTACCATGTCGTACATTAAATAATTCCTGAAAATAAATAAATAAATAAATACATAAATAAATAAATAAGCATATATTTACACAGCCATAAACATCCCCAACTACATACGACATTCCAAGAGGTATTAGAATCTTTTCAAATTATTAAACGATGAACGTCATTTAGCATTTCAAAAGACTCCGAATTCATACAGTCAGAATTCCGGAAAGTTATTAAAGTGCATGTAAGGACATAACTACCAATAAATACAACTTCCCAGCTATCTCTCAACTTGAAGTTAATAATTGTCTCGCAGTGAAATAAAGAGTACCTACCCTTTCATAGTGATACAATATACATTGGATAAAAGGTCTCACCACGTGAATCCGAATGTATTCCAACGCACCCATGAACTCTGCAGTCAGCATCAAACTCCGACCGCCTTTAACCGTACTTTGCTTCAGTTTTTCGTGTGTTTTTTTGGCGAATGATACATATCATCACATCTAAATTAAGTTTAGGGAATTGACTACTCACCTTTATGTTACAATTCTGATTTTGTTAGAGAGAGCTTACAGCGAAAGTACAATCTTAATTAAAGATTGGTGTTCCCCTCTAAACCTGTACATGTGCTCAGGGAATTGAATATTGTTTGACCGAATGAAATAATAAAGGCTAAAGAGATTAACTATATCTAAACTGGAACAAGTGCAGATCGATCTATTCCTTTTTTTTTTCCACAATCGGGTCATACTATGATGTCAGTTAGAATGCAGTGTCCTACTACTGTTGGTCTCTCTCCTACGTTCCTCAGATTTGGAATTGTGCCTTTAAAAATAGACCATGGCCGCCTATCTCCCACTTCATTTGGCATTATTGTCGTTATTTGTTAATAATTCGTGTAAATTCGTCTCACAGCCTTTACGTAACAATTAGTGATGACTCCTATACGCTTATCCATCGAGTATACACTTGAATATTTTGTAGCTTATCAAGAAATTATTACTGTGAACTAAAGAGAAACGAATAGCAGCGAAATATGATTCGTTAGTAAGTGCTTTTTCTCTGCGAAACTAAATTTGGCCTGCTCGCTTAGGGTTAGTCAGCAGGTAGGTATTTAAAGAAAATACATTTATTAAAATATACATGCATATTAATTAGCAATACAAGTAGTGATTATAATGTATCCTCTCTGATGATTCTTAAGCGTTAATCATGTTTATATTGTCAGAAACGTGGAAACATTAATATATTCATGAATAAAAGTTCGAATTACCTCTTAAAAATTTTTTGTTGTGACTTACAAAGTTGAACACAAAATATAAGAAATATTAGTAGATAAATAGGTATATCATGATATCTAAACAGTTGACGATATAAACTACATCTGTAATATTCTTAGGATTGAAAGCAACATAACATGGAGTAGTAAATTAGAATTTGCTGTTAGCATTCATTTATCGTGTAGGTATACAATATTTCGTAAAGTAAAAACACTTCACTTTTCTTGCTTTAAAAGATTCTCTAAGGACAGTATGACCGCCACACACCAATTCCCAAAATAAATGGTCCAATAAGAGACAAGTGTGGACGGTACTAGTAATAGAAAAAAAAAGAAAGAAAGAAAGAAAAGTATTAACCTTTACTGTTGAAATCTATTGGTATGAAGTGAGAAAGTTTAAAAGTACTTAATTGCTGCTGTAATCACAGCACTAAATAAAAAAAAAAAAAAGTACTACTAAAATTAAAAAGTAAGAAAGGAAAAAAAAAAACTTTCACTAACCAATAATGAACAATCAAATTCTTTCCAGACAGCACAAACAAATTTGTATTCGTCACTATTGTTTACATTAACCCTATACAACTTAACATAAGTTAACCAAATACGTTATAAATTGAGAATTTGATAAATGAAAGAATGAATTTTTAAAGTGGGTTACATTTTATTTCCTCTTATTGGCGTGAAAGTTAACATTAAAATTAGACTCCTCTGAACTGCAAGTAATATGCAATGTATGTGTAGCAATAGTCTCCAAGTATCGTAGTATATTAACTTCCAATAGACTGCACTAAGTCATTAATGTCTCACTCTAATTGTAACACAATTTAGTATTTCACTAATTCACGAAGTACACTGCTGCGATGCGAAAGCATGCCGGTGGTCTTCGAAGGAAGACCACACCTCAAGACGATCGATATGTATCCCTAGTGTCGAAAAGGAACAAACAGCGCACTCCAAGTCAGATAGCTGCAGACCTTGCAACCGCTACCGTTACACATGTATCTACCAGTACCATTTCGCGGCGCTTAAATCAGGTTGGTTTGTATGTAAGGAAGCCTGTTAAATGTATCTCACTTCAATCACGCCATCGTCGCGAACTATTACAGGAATATCAGAAACATACTGAGTGGGATCAGCACCAGTGGACCAGAGTGATGTTCTCCGACAAATCTCGTTTCACTGTAACAAGTGATTCTGGCCCCCAGTTACTGTGGAGAGAGCGGAGAACACATTATATACAACACAATGTTCATGAACATGATTGCTATCACCAGGGCGTGATGGTGTGGGCAGACATTATGCACAATGACAGAATCTCGCTTCACATCTTTGAGCGAGGTAGTGTGACATAGCAGCGGTATTGCAGAGAGATTCTTCTGAATCATGTTCGTCGTTTTCGGGGTGCGGTAGGTCCTGCCTTTCTGTTTATGGACGACAATGCGCGTCCACACAGTATCGCTAGGAGCACGAGTTTTTCGCACTAAGAATTTGAAAATTTCGCATTTCGTTTTTCATATTTTGCGTTTTGTCCCGTTTTACATCCAAGTTTCACATTTTGTAGCTCTTGTGGAAAAAATATTCCCTGACATTTATAAAATTGTTCCTTTTATTCATAGATCACTACAGATCATAGACCATTAATTACCTAAAAACAAAATACAATGAATATTTCATTTGACATTGTAAATTTCACTTATAGAAAATTGTACATTTTTATATAAAAAAAATCAAACTAAAGGAAAATCAGTAATTAAACTTACTATTAGTAGGAAAGTTTTGCTGTCTTCTGAAAACACATAGTCACAAGTTACATTTAAGCTCTGAACATAAGCATGTAACATGTTTCCACATTTTCCTCCTTCATTGATGTACGTTAATCACTTATCACCAGTTCATGCCATTAGCAAGCTAATTAAAACGGCTCCTTCCTATCCAGCTGCGATGGTGATAGCTAATTTGCAGCAAGTTCTCTATAGCCGTGTCCGAATCACCAACATGCGCCGTTTATGTCACGTTCTCCCGTTCCCTCAGCGGAAAACTGGCTTTTTAAATTAATGAAAACGTACTTTAAAAATTTCGCGTATTGTTAGAAGTTCCGCGCAAGACTGCCAATTTCGCGTTTTATCGGGCAACGGAAACCAATGAAAATACACATAGAATATAAAACGTCAAGAAACTGAAAATCACTTAATTCTGACGCATTTCGTTTTACCGCGCATTGCGAAAAACTCGTGCCTCTAAGTATCGCTGAAGTACCGGACACACTTGAACTGGTGATATTACACGTATGCAATGGCCTGCTTACTCTCCGAACCTCAATCCGATTGAGCATGCCTGGGTTGTGCTTGGTAGACGTGTTTCTTAGCGAATTCTCCCTCCCCGACCCGTGCAAAAACTGACAAACACCTTGCGAGGGGAGTGGGACAATGCCCACAAAGACTCCTTATTAGTTTAATGGACAGCATGAACAACAGACGCAAAATGTGCATTAGTGTTCGAGGAGGTGACACATCTTACTGAAGTATTCATATCTATGTCCTTCTGGCGTGAAGACCCATTTTGCGTGGCTGTTTTGACATGCTCCAAAGAGTACCTTTTTCTTTTTTCTTCTTCCCTTTCCATCTGGCGAAACCTCTACCATGTTCCATTAGAATAATACCACACTGCCTCTACTGCACATTTACTGTGTTTCATTTCATCCCTCAATGTCTATTCTGAATTATTCCGAAAAATGGCACTGTTCCTTAGCAGTTGTCAAGCAGTGTACACATTTTAACGATTTATCAATTTAGCAAACGTCAAACAAATAGGTAGTAGTTCACTGAATTATATTTTACATGATTCATGGCAGATTAACAATGCGAAAGATAATGCCACCCAGTAATAACTTGTACAGTTCGCAGCATAGAAATTGTTACACAAATTCTAAGTCCAAATTAATAACAAACTCTTGCCCCGTTTTCTTATGCATCCAGAAATACATGTCTTATTCGATTAGTTGCTTCTAGTATTCAATCCAACTCCTCCCCTCCTCCACCTCTCCTTGTCTAAAGCAATATATGTGACGTAGTACACTCTTTCTATTCAGCTGAAAAAGAAACAGGAATCAAGTTTACAACATTGTAGCTTTAAAACAGTCTTTTCCATTCGTTTGTTCTGAAATATTTTAAGAGTCTAAATTTAAAAAAAGTCTCACAATGTTCCCAGACCATCATAAAGACCTGTAGTTTCATTCTTTCCCTTCTTGAAAGACTGCAAGCTAGTAAGATGCTCCCTAAGAAATCTATGGAAATTACTAATAACCACAGTAGGTTTTGTGCTTCCTAAAATCTGTAATGCACGCACAGAGCTCTAAAATATATACGGACAGAAATGAGTGTTATTCAATGAGTCATTTCATTTCTTTTCAGTAATTGCAAGCAAATGTTACAGGGGCGTCATTTGGACATGACAGGAGGGTGTAATTCCCTGTCCCTTGAGCTTCATAAATACGTATTGTTTGATCAAATGTATAGTAATACACTAATAAAAAACTGAAAATCTTATGTCGGCGGAGGATCTCCCCCTGAATAAAATCTAAAAGACACTGATTTTAGCAAAAAACCTATAGAGTTACGATAGCACTTTGCTAGAGAGCTTACATTTGGTTTCAAGAGTCGAAGGTTTGATCTCAAGCCATGAGTTCCTGAGCGACATTGGGAGAGACAGAGAGATCCAAGTATCGAGACAAAGAGGGATGATTTATATACACAGATTTTGAATTGGGGAAAAATGATCGGACAGCACTCGTATTATGAAGAAAATTGTGATTTTGTGAAACAGAAGAAGGGAAGGTTTCGAACTACGAGGATCACATTAGGCAGTTGTTGAACTAAGGTGGAGAACTCTTTCTAGAGCATCAGATAATTACGAAGGCAGAGAAAGATCTTGAGAACTGAGGAATTAAGAATTGAAAAAATCTGAAGCTACCGAGACGGGTTTCGAACCACGAACCTTGTAGTTATCGAACCATGACTTTATCCATTCTGCTACGGAGAACTCTATGTACTCGTTCATATACGTTTCCTTTAACTACGTTGAAAGCTAACGTAATAGGATATTCCAAAAGTTGCCTCGCTGGATGCACGTTCAAATAGGACGTAAACCTCTTGTAACTTAGTTACAATGTATCGTGGCGGACATAAATCATTGATCAGGTATTGGCGACTGCTTTGAAACAAATGCAGAGTATGAGAATTAAATCAGTCATATCTGTGGTTTCGTGTGGAGAAGTAACAAACTTGTGAACCAAAGGTTTAAGAACAACTCAAGTTATTAATATAAACTTTGCCGAAGATTATTCACTTATATCATCATAAAAGAAATACGAAAGACGTTCTGAAACGACGAAATATAACATACAACTTTGCACGCGGAGGCAAAGAAATCTAAAGTAACGAGACTAAACATGAATCATTTACTGCGTAGTGATCGTGGTTCAGTGGTCAAGGCGCACTACCAGTAATCTGGAGGTTCGTGGTTCGAATCCACGTCGGGCATTATTTTTTTACTTTAGGATTTTTGATGGCGATTGATCGACGATGACACACGTTTTATTATATTCAGATATTTGAATACTCGATGTTTCAATACTTGAGCTATCAAATTTTCATGAATAATAATAGTAATAATAATAAACTAATAATAATAATCATTATCGCGTAGAAGATTAAAAACTAGGAGCTAATTATCACTCAGGTCATACCATTACAAGCAGAAACACGACATTTGGCCAGAATATTTTGGTTTTGTTTAATGTTGCCCACGAGAAGAGGAATTTTTCATCTCGTTTCTAAAACAAACAACAAAAAAATTGAGAATTAACATTTTACATTCGAGACGGGACAAGGCTAACTCAAATTATCGTCTCGCTTTGGAGATGAGAATCGAGACGAAAAGTATCGTAAACATTTCTCGTCTTGTCTCGATTCTCGAAATAGTGTATGTCCATTCCTTAAGTAACAATTGCTCTCTAGACTGAATCTTATAGGCTTTTGTTACTTAGTATTTCAGAGCTCATTGAATTATGGTCTGTGTAGGTATTTTTGTAGCAATGCTTTTATAATTACCTCTGCATATCTTAAAAATTAGTTTATTATATGGCTTACTGTTCAGTGATATTCAGTTATTTTCCTTAAAACATACAGTAGAATACTTTCTACATGAAATTTTAGTGGAAAGTTTTTTTTTCAAATGTGGGTAGTTGCAGAGGTGTGTCTTGAAGGTACGGAACCCCTTCTCCGAAATCCCCACGTTTAAGTAAGTTTTGCCAAATTTTAAGGCAACTTGAAAACTTTTAATACCATTATTTATTATTATTATTATTATTATTATTATTATTATTACTGAAGTGGTTTTAATTTAATGCTTCACCCTGTTCCACCCATCTCCCATCTAGTGGGCATTGTGCTGAACGAACATCCTGTGTGTAGGTTTTCTCCGGGTTCCGCATCCTCCCACTTCCTTTATTCCACCATTTCTTTCATTCTCATCATCGACGTCTTCTGTAGCATAGCCGGCATAACTATTGCTTAAAAACAAATTTTCTTACGGCTCTTCTGAGTTCTGTATCCCTACTTTCTACATGAAATTTACCTCGAAAGTTTCCGTTTTAACATTCAGTTAGGTGTAGGGACGTATTCAGAGGGAATGTCCTGATGGTCCTGACAGTTCTCTGCAATTCCGGCTATTTTGTAACTTCTGCCTAACGCTACGGACGATTTTACAGATTTTAATACAATGTGTCATCATACTAAATTTGCCTATATTATTATTATTATTATTATTACTGTATATTTGAGACCTTAATATTACGTCCTATTCCAATGCATTTAAGCACACTGAAATTAAGAAAAATAAAAAGAATTTTTTTGGATCCTCTTATAAGGATGATTTGCCTTATAAGAGATACTTTAAACAGAACAGGGGGGGGGGGGTAAAGAAGGTGTCAGCTACTGGACAATATGAAAATCGAACCTTTGGATGCCTTAACAGAAACTAAGTAGGATTTGTCTTCATCACGATACATAGAAACACCCTTTCTTTGAGTAAAAGACATTGGATTATATATGCGTTATATTGATATTTTAACAAAATATACAAATATATAAAGAGTAGTTCCCATTTACCAATTTTTGTTGAACGAATATATGGAACGTGTTAAAAATGGCGAACGAAAATATTATTTGTAGTTAGAGTGGAAGAACTTAATAACAATTCCGCAATGACGTTTCAAACTAATTTAAGACTCATACTAAGCCTGAAGGATGACCCGTTTGTATTCATAAATTGTTTGCGAAACACACGAAGTTTTCAGACGGTAGGAATCGAGATTGTAGACTGTCACGTCATGTTGTTAATTTTTCTCATGTGGAGAAGTCTTTTCAACTCTAACTTGTAGGAACGAGAGAAATTGACCTTTTTTCATATTATTATACATCAGAAAGATCTACATTCTAAATTATAAAATTTTTCTGAATATCCTCGGAGGAACTCGAACCGCGGACCCCTAACTCACGAAACGAAAGCTCAAGCCGCTACCCTAAGACAGTTCATTTAAGTAAGAGTCAAGAAACACTCGTCTATGTAGCAAATTGCAAACGTTTACGATTCAAATATTTTATTAACGATGACAGATTTCGGTCATGATAAAATATTATAGTCCAAAGAATTCAAGTTTAAATTTAAAAAAAGACCGAAAGTATCTCCGTAACTTACCTCTGTTATATTCGGTTATTCTCGTTTTACAAGTATTTCCAGTAGCCTTGGACAGGGACACGAACACAGATACACTGAGGACATGTAATATTTCAAATGCTCTTTCACCGGGAATCAAAACTGAGACCCCGCCTACTGAACTATCTGATGGGTCGGGTGCCTGGTTCGTTCCCAAGGCAAGTAAGCTTGAGACGGACAACAACGTGTTCGTGGGTTTTCTCGGGACACTCCCACTTTCTCATTCCACCATTTTTTCCATCATAATTAACTTGCTTCAATCATAGTCTCCTCAACCTAACAGGCAAAATCGTTGGACATTAACCATAGAGATTTCATTTTCAAGCTCTTAACCCAAACCAATCCGAATCGAAAAGCAGTTGTATTTTCTATTGCTCATTAACGTTTTTTCACAAAAAAATATGTAGAAAAAAACATGGGGAATCGTAATTCCATTCAAAAGTGAAACAGCAGACTCATAATACCTTAACCTAGAACGAAACAACTACATATCGTTTAAAACTTTTCCAAAATATATACGGATATTTTGAGAAGTGCCAATCAGAGTTGGAGTGGGTCAGTGAGTCAGTGGGTCGAGTTTCCTGAGTAACAGTAGGCCGTTGATCAACAGCATGTGACCCACTGCGACCCATCACCCAGCATTACCCACTGCGACCTACTCTGCTCACTGCATTGTAGACAGCATCTTCTGAACAGCATGTTTCTTTTAACACTCGACCCTAGCCATAGAAAATAAAAACAAGTTTCTTATTGGTTGCAGTTTGCGATTGTCCAAACCAGGCACGCAACCAGAGGGGGCTAGAGGGCCTGGCCCCCTAAACGTTTCGTGGTATCTTCAGACCTCAACACAGAAAACACAATTTAAATATGTGTAAGAGAATTTTTAATCACTTGTTCCCCCTAACATATGCATGGCTCCTCTAAATCTCTGTGGCTGGTTTCGGGCCTGGTCCAAACCTGGTGTATGTATTGTGTTGTAATAGAAGAAAATTGTCACTTTTTGGGGCTGAAGAAAATTGAATATGCAGTTGAGGTTAAATTTATATCATGGCAGTCAAGGTGGAACAAAACGAGTCTTGCGTGGCTTCTAATCCGTTCCTACTACTACTACTACTTCTCCTTCTTCTTATACAGTGGAATCGTATAGCAAAACTGCACACGTAACGTAAGTAAATAACTTTTTTGAGTATTATTTTTTTATAAAAATATATAAAAATCCTTGGACCTGGTTTGAACCCACGCCAAAAGCAATTATAATTACTAGTGCACTGCGCTAGTACGCACGGCCACGAAGACCGCCAGTAACAGTTATTTGATTTCTGCTGTATTTATATATGGTATGTGGCGAGAAACTGATAACTGCAACTAACCACCTCCTATAAGTAGGGTCGAGCGTGATTTTAAAATATGCTTCTGAACACTGGTGATTTTGTCTACGTTTTACTTTCAAGGCCTCCATTTCCTTTTTCATTTGTTTCTGTTTATTTTCCTGAGATGAGTATCTCTAGGTGAAAAAAGAACCTGAGCCATTCTTGGATATTGATATTTGTAATTGTAACAATAGCAATAGGACTTATACTACTACTTGGCTTTCGAGACTATGAGTTTTTAGAGGAGCTACTACAGGAAAAAATACATTTTTGAATCACTGTAATATATAAATTATTATATAAAAAATGAAGTAACTATGTGTACCTAATCATTACGGCCAAATTGCAGTCAAATGAAATGAATTTCGGTATATAGTTAGCAGGGTAGATTTAAATCAGTCTGATTTAAATCACGATTTTAACCAAGATTTAAATCACTTGATTTTTTACATAAAAATCGTTGATTTAAATCAAATTCCGAAATAAATTAATTTAAAATGAAGATAAGCAAAATCACTTTTCTGTTCTATTATTTCGATTATGGAAGATGATAATCATAATACAATGAGACTCAAATGTATGTAAGCGCAATATGAAAACGAGTATCATGCAGAGGATGATTAGGGAAAATCCTGTTTTGAACGGGTTACGGGTGAATCCTACTTTCTTCTCATCGTAACACGGTTTCTAAACCGTTAACTATTCCAACGAGGAAATCACCAAGGACATGGGGAGGTGAAATTCCCCATTTAAGACGAAAATTCTTTTGTGTCCACGTATATTTCTTTGTTTCCAGGTAATAGGGGCATATTTAGAGGGGTCCGATCACCTCTCCGAAACGAAATAAAAAAACAAAACTTTAGTCGAAATTTATGTACTAAATACATACAGGGTGGGCCATAAGTCCCTTACCACCCCTTGTAAAATCCGTGTTCATGGAAAATAGTGAACAACCATGTAGTAACATAGTAGGCCGAGGGGGAAGTTGGATTGTGATGGTAGCCAAGATGGCGGACGGGCGGAAATCCTCCGGAACGGAGCCTCCATCTTGAATTCACGTCAAGATTTTTAAATGGAAACATGGTCGTGCGGCACATAATTTTAGACTAGAATTTAAAGACAAACACAATGGTGAAATCGGTTTGTTGATATATGAATGTGTTCAAAAGTAACAGGCATTTCAAATTGCTAATTTTACCGTACCCTTTCTGTTGTTGCAGATGAGTGATTATGCCGCTAACGACAGTAGAGAGGAAGGAGTTGATCAGGGCATGGGGAGGAAGGAGTACAAGGGCTGTAGCTACTTAGTTCAATGCCAGGCACCCAGATCGACATCCTGTGTCCCATGTTAGTGTCGCTCAACTCTTCCAGAAGTTCATGGATACTGGTTCCATAGCAGATAAACCCAGGTGTGGAAGACCCACGACCGAAACAGATGAAGCCACATCAGTAGCAGTGCTGGCATCATTTGCTACATCACTACACCGCAGTACCCGTCGTCTGTCCATGGAATGTGGTGTCAGCCGTACATCCATCAGACTTATCTTACAGAAAAGCAAGTGGCATCCGTACAAAATGCATCTTCAACATCATCTATCTGAAGATGACCCTGATCGTCGTGTGGAATTTTGCGACTGGGCCCTTGCACAGTTGCAAACGGATCCCACATTCCACACACAAATTTTATTTTCCGATGAGGCCAATTTTTGTCACTGGGGAAGTGAATAAACAAAATTGTAGCTATTGGTCCCCGACAAATTCTCAGTGGGTTGACCTTGCTAAATGGTAGGTACAGGTAAATTAATGGTGTGATGTGGTCTATGGGGCACCAAATTAATTGGTCCATTCATCATTTCTGGTACCCTCACTGCTGAACGGTATTTGGATATGTTGCGGGATCTAATCCTCCCTTCCATATTGTCCGAGAACGGCACATTTCCACTCTTTTTCCAGCAGGATGGTGCCCCTCCGCATTACGGATTACAGGTCCGTACCTATCTGGATGAACAATTTCCTGGACGTTAGATTGGGCGCCGTGGTCCCATTGAATGGCCAGCACGATTACCAGATCTGACGCCCTTGATTTTTATCTGTGGGTCATCTGAAGGCAAAGGTATACGCCGAAAAGATCCGGGATCTTGAACACCTGGAAGAACGCATATTTGCAGCCTGTGCCGATATTTCACCAGAAACTCTTTTGAGGGGTCATGGACAATTGGGTTGAACGACTTACCTTGTGCATAACTCGGGATGGGGGCCGCGTAGAGCACGTACTCCGCCATGCGCCAGGGAAAATTAGCAATTTAAAATGCCTGTAACGTTTAAACAAATTAAGATATCAACAAACCGATTTCACCATTGTGTTTGTCTTTAAATTCTAGCCTAAAATGATGTGCCGCATGACCATGTTTCCATTTAAAAATCTTAACGTGAATTCAAGATTGTGACTTTCAAGAAGGCCTCCATCTTGTCACCATCACAATCCAGCTTCCCCCTCGGCCTACTATGTTACTACATGGTTGTTGTTCACTATTTTCCATGAACACGGATTTTACAAGGGGTGGTAAGGGACTTATGGCACACCCT
The DNA here is from genome assembly GCF_964235325.1 of Thermobia domestica. NCBI lineage: Eukaryota > Metazoa > Arthropoda > Insecta > Zygentoma > Lepismatidae > Thermobia > Thermobia domestica. The sequence goes on along the minus strand of NC_137462.1, from coordinate 115,022,071 downwards.
GTAGAAGTTCCTCGGAATCGTAGTACGGCAAATTTTGGATGCGTTAAAATATCAAATAATACTTTTGATAAAGTGCATACTTTCAAATATCTAGGATATATATTAACAAACGAAAACGATATTTACGAAGGAAATAAATGTCAACTGAAAGCAGGGAATTCGCGTTATTATTCAGTTCAAAATCTCTTGTCGTCACGAGTTCTGTCGAGGAATTTGAAGCTTAAAATACATAAAACGGTAATCATACCTGTTGTTTTGTATGTTTGCGAAATATGTTCGCTTACTACGAGGGAAGAGCATAAACTGAAAGTATTTGAGAATAAGATCCTGAGACGAATATTCGGACCCAAGAGGAACGAGAATGGCGGAAACTTCATAACGAGAAATTACATAATTTATACGGTTCACCAAACATTGTTGGGGTCATCTAGTCTAGGGGACTCAGGTAGGCAGGTCATGTAGCCAGGATGGAAGAAAGTAGGAACACATTTAGTCTTAAGTGGGAAACCAATGGAAAAAGACCATTAGGAAGACCTAGAAACAGATGGGAGGACAATATTAAGATTGATTTCGCAGAAATAGGAATACAAAGTAGAAACTGGATCCAATTGGCTATGGATAGAAGTCAATGGAGAGCTTTTCTGAATGTGGCATTGAACCTCCGGGTTCCATAGGCCATAGAGTTAGGTACTTAATTTTAGGCGAAGTTTATGTACTTTATATGTATTTCGTGCCGCTAGCTAGTTCCGAGTTTTTAAAAATATGTCCCTGCCAAATATCAGTAACTTTAGTGAAAAGAGAAGTGTCATTGTTGATAAATTTTGCTGTACTTTTTTCTTTAATGCTTAAGAAACATTGTTTGGCATTGAAATAGGTTAGCGATTAAGAATTAATTCAAAATTCAATCACAATACTTTCACTTAAATGGCATAATTGACATTTAATACTGATTGCTAATGCTTCTTTTTCAGTTCGCGACTTGTATTATACGAGGAGAAAGATTTGATTTAAATAAAAAAATGATTTAAATCAAAAATATCAACAGAAATGATTTTTTTTTAAAAATCATATCATATTGCTTTCACTATAATAATATCCTAAGGTATAGTGGGGATCCAAATTTTTGTGGGAAAAAAAATGAGTATCTTGAAAGCAGTTCAACTTACGGAGCTGAAATTCAGTATTTCTTTATTGAAAATGAACAGAACGTCTCCTGGCATTTTTTAAACTTGTCCTTTGTGGGGAGGGGCGGCACTTTGTATACATGGTAAACTGATAGTGGGTTAGTTTGTAAAAATAATCGAAAACAATCGATATCAGTTGAGACACGAACAATACAGTGCTTCGCATCATATATCCATATATGCTTACCAACAGGGGCGGATCCAGGACCCTTTTCTGCGGGGGCGGTGGGTTGTAATACTGCTACTTAGAGCTACTTTTAAGAGCTCCGAACACTGGTTTTATTTATATACAAAATAAGAAAGTTTCCACTTCTGTGGGCGATCGCCCTAGCTTAAAATGCGCTTTGTATTATAATTGCTGAAGCTTGTTTATTATATGGAGCGCTTAAAGCACAGAGCAATCAACCTATAAAGTTGTGAGAAAAATAGACATAAAATTTGTAATATAAGCTTCTGTACGTTGGTCTACTGACCTTGAATTGGGACTTTAAAAATTTCATCCGTTTTTTCCACTGAAAAATATCGATAATTCAACAAGGAAATAATTAGACTATGATAATTTAATTGAAATTCATCGTAATTTTACCCATGACAAACACTTTACCATTTTATATCGTAAAGGTTAGATCCATCGTTTTGTAACTGAGCGTTGCTTGAGCGATTTACGGTAGAAATTCGAACTCCGATTAGTTAGAATTTCACAACCTGATTGTATTACAAGTGTAAACTCTTTAGTCGGTAAAGAGGCCGTGAATCAAGTCAGAGTTGATGACGATGTGTTTTGGTGGATGGTGGGTCGGAGTGGGTCACGATGGATCATGGGTCAGACTGGGTCACGGTGGGTGTTGGGTCAGTGGGTTGTGGGTCTAGGTTTTATTGACCCACGCCATCTCTGGGTTAACTGATTTGGGTTCGGTTTAAACTTGAAACAGAATGTGTCCGTTTATTGCAGAAATTTTGTTCAGTTTTGTTTGAAAATAGACACTACGAGCGTCACTACCAAAGTTTTAAGATGTAAAATAACTTACATACTTAAAATCAATTTAACACTTACATTTTCTCAAAACTCACCAGTATTCACCATTACACTGTACACACTTTAGCATTCTCGAAAACCACTTTTGCAAGCAGCAAGCAGGGTTGGCTGGTTTAAACCAAGGTGGTTTAAAATAACAAACCAACTGGTTTAAACCAAAAACGAAAAATGTGCGTAAAAGTGTAACTATTCGTAAAATCTTGATGAACACACATTTGTGGGTTATCACGTTTCACTCCCAAATATTATTCGTACTATATTCAGACCTAAATTCCCCATTCTTTACTCAAAAAGATTATATTACAAAAGCAACTTTTTTTATGTAACTTTATGGATGTTTCTTTTGTGATTTTTTTAAAAGTTTGTTATTATTGTTATGCAAGCAAAGGAAAATTATAAAAATTGTTTCGTTTTAATAATGTTTACTATTGATAAAATACATCGAAATGCCGTACTTTTTTGGGGAGGGGGTCATACAAACCCCACGAGGCAATTATTGAAATAACAAGAATCTTTGGTTACTATTTACGCATAAATGGGTCAGAGCCAAAGTGGACTCAAATAATTCGCATCTTGATTCACTTTTCTTACTGATATGCAAAGTAAGTCGTTATATTTTTTTAACTTGGACTAATAAAAGTCGTAGTAAACTGACTTGGACTAAATTAGTACTTCTGTACTCTGTAGTACTTCAAATTGTCCATATGTAATTCTGTATAATGGACCCACTTGTGGCATTGTTTATCTTTTTGTCCTTCGTACTAATGAGTCTTGACGATTATATTAACAAATATGTAAAATCAGTCAACGTATTTTTTTAAGGAGTCCTTCGTGAGTGAGTCGGCAGACGTACCGCATTTGTGGCCAATTAGCCCCGGTTTCGAGTTCAAATGGAGGACAATTTCTCTAGGATGTAAGCCGAGAAACGGTTTAGATCCCGCTTTAAGCTTATGTGATATCTTCCAGTATAAGCCGGTTGTTGCATACTAACACTAAGGCGAAAGAAGCTTACTTCTGTCCATATGCGATATAAATACATAGAGCAAATTATTTAAACCAAAAAAACCTGGTTTAAACAAAAAAACCGGTTTTGGTTTTTTCAATAAAAACCATGGTTTTTGCCAACCCTGTTTGCAAGCAGTGTTGCCAGTCTTTTTCTTCAAGTGTTGAAAGTTCATTCTCGTAAGCCACTATAGCTTCATCAGGACTGCAAAATCTCTTCTCACGCATGCGATCTTTGATCCTGGGGAACAGAAAAAAATCAGACGGGGTCAGGTCAGGGCTATACGGCGAATGTCATAAGTTTGACCTCCATAGATTCTAAAAACTGAATTGTGATGTTGGCCGTGTGTGCGGACGCGTTGTCACGATGAAGCAGGATCCCACGCAATCCAGTTCTTGGACGCCGTTCCCGAAGCTTCTGGAACACTTTTGTTAGGCAAATTGTGGTGCACTGTACCACTGAGCAGCAACAGTCCTTTGTTCTTCAAGTGGAACAGTTGCAACATGGCCAGATTTGAAGAAGAAAGTTGCGACCATCTTCTTCCCCACACTTCGCGGTCGCTTCACTTTCGTGGGTGGGTTTTCATTTGGAAAGATCCAAACTGTAGACTGGCGTTTATTTTCAGGGTCAAATTGATAGATCCAAGTCTCATCACCAGTAACAATGTCAGAGACGCGTCGAGAATTGCCTCCATCAAATCTTGCAAGCATTTCTTCACACTATTCCACACGCATGCGCTTCTGCTGTTCAGTCAAAGTGTGAGGCACCCAACGAGATGAAAATGTTTCCTTTCGAGCTCCATTCTACACAGCCGAATACTGCTCACATCAACAAACAAGTGAAGGCAATACGGCCACGCCGATAAGCGAGGCGGGTTGAAACTTGCTTCGCTTCTTCCGCTCTGGATACCACTACCGAACGCAATTGTTGGAGTTCAAATACTGTACCACAACAATGCGTATCTCAAAACTTTCGTAGTGACCCTCGTATATTGCCACTTTTCAGAATATCCGTATATATTTTGGAAAAGTTCCAAACGATATGTAATGGTTTCATTTTAGGTTAAGGTATTATGAGTCTGCTGTTTCACTTTTGAATGGAATTACGATTCTCCATGTTTTTCTTCTATATATATATTTTGTGAAAACATGTTAATGAGCAATAGAAAATACAAACGTTTTTCGGTTAGGATTGGTTTGGGTTTACAGCGTGAAAATGAAATCTTTACGTTTAATGTCCAGCGATTATGCGTGTTAGGTTGAGGAAGACTGATTAAAACAAGTGAATTATGATGAACGAATTGGTAGAATGAGAAAGAGGGAGTATCCCGAGAAAACCCACGAACACGATGGTGTCCGTCTCAAGCTTACTTGCCTTCAGAAACCCGACCCATCAGATAGTTCAGTAGGCGGGGCCTCAGTTTCGATTCCCGGTGGGAGAGCATTTGAAATATTACGTCCTCGATGTATCTATGTTCGTGTCCCTGTCGTTCAAGGTTACTGGAAATACCTGTAAAACGAGAATAACGGAATACAATAGAGATAAGTTACGGAGATACTTTCGGTCTTTTTTTCAAATTTAAACATGAGTTCTTTGCACTATAGTATTTTATCATGACCGAAATAAGTGTTTCATCGTTAATAAAATATTGGAATCGTAAACGTTTGCAATTTGCTACATAGACGAGTGTTTCTTGACTCTTACTTAAAAGAGGGGTCTTAAGGTAGTGGCTTGAGCATTCGTTTCATGAGTTAGGGGTCCGCGGTTCGAGTCCCTCCGAGGATATTCAGAAAAAAATTATAATTTAGAGTGTAGATCTTTCTGATGTATAATAATATGAAAAAAGGTCAATTTCTCTCGTTCCTACAAGTTAGAGTTGAAAAGACTTCTCCACATGAGAAAAATTAACAACATGACGTGACAGTCTACAATCTCGATTCCTACCGTCTGAAAACTTCGTGTGTTTCGCAAACAATTTATGAATACAAACGGGTCATCCTTCAGGCTTAGTATGAGTCTTAAATTAGTTTGAAACGTCATTGCGGAATTGTTATTAAGTTCTTCCACTCTAACTACAAATAATATTTTCGTTCGCCATTTTTAACACGTTCCATATATTCGTTCAACAAAAATTGGTAAATGGGAACTACTCTTTATATATTTGTATATTTTGTTAAAATATCAATATAACGCATATATAATCCAATGTCTTTTACTCAAAGAAAGGGTGTTACTATGTATCGTGATGAAGACAAATCGTACTTAGTTTCTGTTAAGGCATCCGAATGTTCGATTTTCATATTGTCCAGTAGCTGATACGTTCTTTTTTCCCCTCTTTTCTGTTTAAAGTATCTCTTATAAGACAATTCATCCTTATAAAGGATCCAAACAATTTCTTTCTATTTTTCTTAATTTCAGTATGCTTATTTGCATTGGAATAGGATGTAATATTGAGGTCTCAAATATACAGGATTAATAATAATAATAATAATAATAATAATAATAATAATAATAATAATAATAATAATAATAATAATAATATAGAAGACACATTGTGTTAAAATCTAAAATCGCCCATAGCGTTAGGCAGAAGTTACAAAATAGTCGGGATTGGAGAGAAGTGTAAAGTCAATCAGGACATACCCTCTGCATGCGTCCCTACAACTAGCTAAACTTTAAAACGGAAAGTTTCGAGGTAAATTTCATGTAGAAAGTAGGGATACAGAACTGACAAGAGCCGCAAGAAAATTTGTTTTTAAGTAATGGTTTTGCCGGCTAAGCTTTAGAATACGTCGATGATGAGAATGAAAGAAATGGTGGAATAAAGGAAGTGGGAGGAAGCGGAACCCGGAGAAAACCTACACACATGTTGTTTGTTTAGCACAATGGTCACTAGGCGGGAGCTGGGTGGAACAGGGTGAAGCATTAAATTAACAACACTTCAGTAATAATAATAATAATAATAATAATAATAATAATAATAATAATAATAATAATAATAATAAATAATGGTATTAAAAGTTTTCAAGTTGCCTTAAAATTTGGCAAAACTTACTTAAACGTGGGGATTTCGGAGAAGGGATTCCGTACCTTCAAGACACACCTCCGCAACTACCCACATTTGAAATAAAAGTTTTCCACTAAAATTTCATGTAGAAAGTATTCTACTGTATGTTTTAAGAAAAATAACTGAATATCACTGAACAGTAAGGCATATAACAAACTAATTTTTAGGATATGCAGAGGTAATTTTAAAAGCATTGTTACAAAAATACCTACACAGACCATAATTCAATGAGCTCTGAAATACTAAGTAACAAAAAGCCTATAAGATTCAGTCTAGAGAGCAATCGTTACTTAAAGAATGGACATACACTATTTCGAGAATCGAGACAAGACGAGAAATGTTTACGATACTTTTCGTCTCGATTCTCATCTCCAAAGCGAGACGATAATTTGAGTTAGCCTTGTCCCGTCTCGAATGTAAAATGTTAATTCTCAATTTTTTTGTTGTTTGTTTTAGAAACGAGATGAAAAATTCCTCTTCTCGTGGGCAACATTAAACAAAACCAAAATATTCTTGCCAAATGTCATGTTTCTGTTTGTAATGGCATGACCTGAGCGATAATTAGCTCCTAGTTTTTAATCTTCTACGCGATAATGATTATTATTATTAGTTTATTATTATTACTATTATTATTCATGAAGATTTGATAGTTCAAGTATTAAAACATCTGAATATTCAAATATCTGAATATAATAAAATGTGTGTCGTCGTCGATCAATCGCCATCAAAAATCCTAAAGTAAAAAAATAATGCCCGGCGTGGATTCGAACCACGAACCTCCAGATTACTGGTAGTGCGCCTTGACCACTGAACCACGATCAATACGCAGTAAATGATTTGTCTTTAGTCTCGTTACTTTAGGTTTCTTTGCCTCCACGTGCAAAGTTGTGTTATATTTCTTCGTTTCAGAACGTCTTTCGTATTTCTCTTATGATGATATAAGTGAATAATCTTCGGCAAAGTTTATATTAATAACTTGAGTTGCTCTTAAACCTTTGGTTCACAAGTTTGTTACTTCTTCACACGAAACCACAGTAATGACAGATTTAATTCTCACACTCTGCATTTGTTTCAAAGCAGTCGCCAATACCTGATCAATGATTTATGTCCGCCACGATACATTGTAACTAAGTTACAAGAGGTTTACGTCCTATCTGAACGTGCATCCAGCGAGTCAACTTTTGGAATATCCCATTACGTTAGCTTTCAACGTAGTTAAAGGAAACGTATGTGAACGAGTACATAGAGTTCTCTGTAGCAGAATGGATAAAGTCATGGTTCGATAACTACAAGGTTCGTGGTTCGAAACCCGTCTCGGTAGCTTCAGATTTTTTCAATTCTTAATTCCTCAGTTCTCAAGATCTTTCTCTGCCTTCGTAATTATCTGATGCTCTAAAAAGAGTTCTCCACCTTAGTTCAACAACTGCCTAATGTGATCCTCGCAGTTCGAAACCTTCCCTTCTTCTGTTTTACAAAATCCCAATTTTCTTCATAATACGAGTGCTGTCCGATCATTTTTTCCAATTCAAAATCTGTGTATATAAATTATCCCTCTCTGTCTTCATACTTGAATCTCTCTCTCTCTCTCTCTCAATGTCTCCAAGGAACTCATGTGGCTTGAGATCAAACCTTCGACTCTTGAAACTAAATGTACGCTCTCTAGCAATGTGCTATCGTAACTTTATAAGTTTTTGCTAAAAGCAGTGTCTTTTAGAATTTATTCGGGGAAGGGGGGGGTGAGATTCTCCGCCGACTAAGATTTTCACTTTTTTGTTAGTATATTACTATACATTTGATCAAACAATACGTATTTATGAAGCTCAAAGGAGGGGGAATTACACTCTCCTGTCCTGCCCAAATGACGCCCCTGGAACATTTGCTTGCAATTACTGAAAAGAAATTAAATGAATCACTGAATAACACTCATTTCTCTCAGTAGATATTTTAGAGCTCTGTGCGTGCATTACAGACTTTAGGAAGCACAAAACCTACTGTGGTTATTGGCAATTTCCATAGATTTCTTAGGGAGTATCTTACTAGCTTGCAGTCTTTCAAGAAGGGAAAGAATGAAACTAAAGTCTTTATGATGCTCTGGGAACATTGTGTAACTTTTTGTTTAATTTAGGCTCTTAAAATATTTCAGAACAAACGAATGGAAAAGACTGTTTTAAAGCTATAACGTTGTAAACTTGATTCCTGTTTCTTTTTCAGCTGAATGGAAAGAGTGTACGTCACACACACTGCTTTAGACAAGGAGAGGTTGGATTGAATACTAGAAACAACTAATCGATTGAGACTTGTATTTCTGGATGCATAAGAAAACGGGGCAAGAGTTTGTTATTAATTTGGACTTAGAATTTGTGTAACAATTTCTATGTCGCGAACTGTACATATATGAATACATGACAACTCCTTCACAAAAGCATACAAGAATGCTTCTCAGACAAAGAATTGGGACGCAACAGCTTCTGTTACTGTGCAAATACCTGCACCAACATTACAATCAACGGTATCATTATTTAATAATATACATTTGGCATACTACAAAAGGAAGAAACTATCTCCGAAGCCCATGGTACAACACACAACATATCAAAGCCAGAGTCAACCACTTTACATTTGGATTCGCTGTAAAAATGGCACGGTTGTTATTAGAGCAGATAAAATGGCAGGAAGGAAAAACAATAAGTAAACACGTAACATACATACATATGAAAACATTTTCAAATATATTACTCAAACCTACCTCCTGTATGTATTAGTTGAAGAATTTCTAGCCTTGTATACAAATTATTAGTACTGGAATATTCGAGAAACAAATTGATTATACTACACAACTTGTCAAACGAATATTCTGATACTTTTTTTAAATTTCTATTATTTCTGGATCGATGTTTACTGTATACATGACATAATTTACGTGAAAGAACAGTAAACACAATATGTTGTTATTTTTATAATGCAAATCACGTAGTCAGATTCGTAATACTATATACAAAATAACTTTTATGCAACAACTACACTATTATATAATTTTGTATTGTCTAATTTCATATAATGCAAATCCACAGTTAGCTTCGTTGTACTATAGCCTCATAAATTTTTCGTACATGCAACAATAACCACCTTGTACTCTGTCATGTTTAAAATATCAAATTCTGAGCGACTGTAGTTAAGAAGTCTTCAAGTCAATATAGTCTAAACACAAATTCCTCAAACTGTTCTGCAACTCAACATACACTAGCTTTGTCTTCTTTTTTGGGACTTGAGCCCTCTTATACCACAGGATCACTGTCTCCACTACCACGCAAGCTCCTTCGTGGCTAAGCGGTTAGCATACGCGCCTTTGGCATGGGAGGACCGGGTTCGGCTCACGGCGGGAGCTCATGTAGTTCGGATTTCACGTTAATCAGTAGGTCCATGTCTTCTATAGCCTCGCTGCTGAACGGGGCGTTAACTCCACTGCCAAGCAGTCCTGTTGCAGGCACTCAACCAACTTCCATGTTGAATGGTTGTACCCAGTAACTCGGGAAAACTTATTGTTCAACCCTCGGATAAATTTTTTGTGCGGGAGTTCAAGCCAAGAGTACCTTATGCACATTCCAATTTTGGGGAGGAAGCGTGACGGGATGCGTCTTACTCTCAGTTTCTTCTCCTTCTAATCTTCCGTATGAAATGGATACATATATTGAAACAAAAAAAATGAATGAGCTCTTCTGCTTCTTGAGGAGCTATGGATGAGCTCTTCTGCTTCTGGAGGAGCTATCTTTTATAAGTATTCCATGTCCTGCAACACATTTTCACATGGAAGAAACGCCAGTGAATCGATTTGGTTGCAGAACAAAGAAAACTCTACATCTTCTTTATAAAGTCCTGACAAACCCAATTCTCGAATTTTACGATAAGTTCTTTGTCGTAGATGGAAGAAACATCCTTGTATAGACACATCGTTTCCAAGCTTATTTCGAACTGCGTGGTAAACTGATATTTCAAAGTCACATACAACTGCTGAAGCAGTGCATAAGCAACCGTTATAGCTATTTCCCCTATCGGGACCCTCATTACATGTAACTGAGTAAATAATAGAGATGCTATTGCAATAAACCAAACAAGTACTTCAGAAAGGACAGCCGGCTAAATGTCCTATGAAAATGCTTTCTTACGTGTATATGTTACATGTTTACATATTGTTTTTCCTTCCTGCCATTTCTTCCGGCTGCCATCTTTTTCCGCTCTAAAAATGACCCTGCCATTTTTACCGCGCACCTTACATTTGTATATATTTTACTATTCAACAGTAGGAACGTCGCTGAGAACCAATTAATTTTCATGCACTTCCAATCGGACAAACGTTATTAAATACAAAAGCAGATTTGAATATATTCCTCCAATTGTAATTTCAAGTTGCATACCCTTTTAAGTGATTCTTTGGTTATTAATGATTCTTCCGTTATTATTAGTAACGAAATAACACTATAAAGCAAAATATTCGTTGTAAACCCATAGTTTTGCACAGTCGATTTTATTGCGTACATCAGGACGCGTATTTATATCCGTAGGGGGAAGAATATCAATATGCACGCATATCAAACTGTGCGCAATTATTTGGCCATGCGTTAGGTAATAAAGTCGCCCTACACTTGTAAAGCTAAAATAAAGAAATTCTCTTCCACCGGAAATTAATATCAGGAATATCTAATACTGTTCCCTTTTATATACACCAATTTTGGATAGATTAAGAATAATCTATCAAATTAAAAAAAAAAAAACTTTCACTTTTCTTGGTTTAAATGCTTTCCTACAACGTTCGGTTCTGTTATTGCTTCCGTACGCTCAAATAATGGCGTATTTTATACATAATATGCGTGCAAACCGATATGCACTAGAAATGATTACGTGCTACCTTATTACATATTATCCTATTATGGAATTATTTCATCAAGAAATTTACTTGCGGTGAGTTAGAAAATGCTTTTAGTTTAAAGTTGGAGTCATGGGTGCAGATTCACTTTACGAGGAAATTCCCTTACGAGCATAAATAGATATCCGAACGTATGTTATGAAAAGGGCAATGCAAAATACTAACTCGTGCTAGGTGGCCACTAAAAGCGAAAATGCTATCTAAACGAGTCAGGGTAGGAGTGCTGTGAGGGAGACACGCAATGATGCGTCCGTACGAGGCAGAATGTCAATGATGGAGGATATGTGCAGAAACAAGGACAGTGCAAAAAACACTTGATGTTGCATAAAAACACATACGTTTGTGTCTTTGTAATGGTTTTCACATTTTTAAGTCTATATATGTACACATAAAATATAAGGGGCTAAATTCCACAGGTTACCCCCCCCCCTCCCAAATTACAAAACTTTTGGGGAAATTGAGTGAATTATACAACAGAATTTAGGAATCAGACAAACGAAAAGGTAATAAAGGGATCAATGTGTGATGATTAATTACGGAGAAAAATAAAGTTAAAATCCTGGACTGTATCACAGAGCGTAGTAAGCTCCTATTAGGTAAAGTGATAGCGCATAACGTGTTAAGGTTCTTCATTACAGCGAAATTAAAGTACCGCTAATTTTAGAGTTTTTCTGTAATATCATCAAAACAAATAAAAATACTCGAAAAGCAGAAACGTAGAGAACTAGATAATACGATTTTGCATGTGATACAGTTATCACAACTCATCTATCTGCTTTCGATTTGCAACTGTAGAAAGATTTAGCATTTTTTGCGGGTTCTGTAAATAGCGGGATAACAAAAGCGGATAGGTGAATTGTGGTAAAGGTATCACATGCAAGATCGTATTGTCTAGTTCACTACGTTTCTGCTTTTCGAATATTTTTATTTGTTTTGAAGATATTACAGAAAAACTCAGAAATTAGCGGTAGTTTATTTTCGGTGTAGTGAAGACCCTTAAGTATTTCAAACCCCCTGTCTTAGTAACTAACTTAGGAAGTGTATGTTGCAATAGGGAAGAAAGGTGCTGATTAATTCCTAACTAACGTGTTCCATAACGTATCGCCCATTCTGGTCTCGGTGCTATTCTATTTTAGTGGGGCATAAATTTGTAGTCTCCGAAAAAAAATACCTGAATTCACAATAGGATTCTACAAGTAATCAAAATATATCGGGATCTTAACTCTCATATGAATAATAAGAACTACGAAATGCAAAGTGTGCTCCTTCCCGCGTACTATTCTATGAGAAAATCATGATGAAGTGACAAATCTGTCCAACATGCAAGGTATGCATTTTTATGCCATATGAAGTGAACTTCCAATATCAACACTGTCGTTAACGCGCCTGCTCCCTACTGACGCACCCCTTGTTGACTTCAATGCTGCCCTGACTGTCAGATAGCATTTCTGCGTTTTGATGGCCATCTAGTAGAAGTTGGGTTGTTTTTAAAATTGGTTTCTTGTTTTATTCGATGTTTACATGCTGTAGTTATACTTCGAACTACTAATGCCAATATGCACATACTAATGCGACTTCTCTCTCACGGTTATAAAGTGAAACATGGTCTTCATTATTTCTGAACATGTGAGACATTGCTACATTAAACAGTTGAAATGTACTACTTTTGCGAAGAATACAATTATGGAAGCATACTTAATCAGTGAAGAACGATGCAAGCAGGAAATTAACAAATTTGCGAAATACAACTGAAATAGGGAAATGAAAGACAAGTAATTGTGAGTAAAGTATATTAACAGGGGTTAACTTCCGCAGACGGCGGTTAAGAAATGCAAAATTTACGTAAAAATGAATAGAAATGAAGAAAATGTCAGCATGAAAGTACAAAGAAGGCAATGAAGGTTATTGGTGTATGGGTGAATAATTAGGGAGAAAAAAGTTAAATTTTGGACTAGAAGTTCCTGCGATATTACGTAAACAGGCAATAGAGCAAATATGACAGTATTTCCAACCGACTCTTTTATTAATCAATCTACAACGTGTATGTTGCAATAATGGAGGGAAATTCAAGATGGCGTCAGGCTCCAGGTCGATGCAAAGTGGTGCTCTTATTTTTTATCTTTTTTTGGTGGTTGTATGTGGTGTTTGGGTGCGTGTTCTGGTGTCGTCATGTTTCTTCGGTGATGTGACTTCCCCAAGTGTAGTGTTGCCAATGAAACATGGACCGAAGTGTAGTGAAAGATCCTTCCATTACATTGTTGCTGCTTGCATACCAAGGAGACCGCCATGTGCTTTCTTAGCTTCTACTGAAAGTGACAGAGGAACTACCAGTGACTGTGTGACAAGGTAGTATTCAAAAAAAAAAAAAAAAAAAAATTACCTCATTCTCTTTTATCTTCTCTTGCTTTGTGGTGATATTCACATAAACCCTGGTCCATCTGGTCCAGATTCCACCAGTGCTTTTAATATTTATTACCAGAATGTTCGTAGTATTAAAAACAAGTTACTCGAATGCTCAATCAACCTAGGCGAGATAATGGAACTGGATTGCCTTGCAGTGACTGAATCGTGGCTCAATGAATCTGTGAACCACAGTGAACTTATTTTGTCAAATAATTTCTCCATCTTTCGTAAAGATCGCATAACTCGTGGAGGTGGAGTGATGATTTGTATAAATAATAAGTGGAAGAGCAAGAGAAGATTGGACCTTGAACGGAATTGTGAACTTATTTGAGTCGAAGTGTTTATTTCAAATTGTAGCTCTGTGTTTATTGGGTGCTTCTATAGACCGCACAAAAACACTCCTCAGTACATCTTAGAAGCTTGCCATGACTCACTGTGACAAGCATTATCACTCGGTGACGTCATCCTATTGGGTGATTTCAACCTCTCGATCATGTGGCAGGACAGTAAGCATGGCATCGCTACAGACGGAAATGACAATTATTTCATGGACTTGGACTGGGTCAGCACAATATGCATAATACCCGCAAAAATAGCAATCTGGATTATGTTCTCTCTAACTTAGAACCTCGTCGTATTGTTCCATGCAGAAATCTCTTTCCCTTGAACCACGATTCCTTGGATGTTTCATTCAATTTTTTCCCCTCCAGTACTACAACCCAGCCCCTTAAAAGTAGGTCACAACTTCTTTGGAAGAAAGCCCTCTGGGGTGACATCTGTCGGGATATTGAACTCTTTCCTTGGTGTTTGTTGGAGGCAGGATCTGTCGACGAGGCGGTGGACCTATTCAAATCTGTTGTCCACTCAACTATAAAGGATTATGTCCCTGTAGAAATCATCAAAATCGAAGAAGTTTCCGGTCTGGTTCGACAATTAACTGCGTGATCTTCTTAAAAACAAAAAGGTTGCCTGGAATCTACGGAAGTCACATCCGAGTGACTATACATACAAACAATTCGCTAAAATTAGAAGCTTTACGAAGAAGGTACAGCGACGTAAGTACTTTGAATACATGGTCTCAATTGGTGATTTTACTGTTAGCAACACTAAACTATTTGGGACTGTAACTAAATCTCGATCCAAATCTCCCGACATACCAGCAACAGTTCATGACGAGAATTTTGAAGCTAGTGATGGTCAGAGACCCGACCTTTTTAATAACTACTTCTGTAAAACATTTACCGCCTTTCCCCCTACAACCCATCTTCCCCCTCTCCTCCCCATTTCTACTAACACCTTATCAGACCAATCTACCACCCCGGGTGAGGTTTTGGTTCTCTCGCAGCCGCTTTCTCCACATAGATCTCTTGGGCCCGACAACAAAACTGCTTAAGCTATTTCAATTCCTTTATCCATCCTATTCACTAGATGTTTCAGAGAATGATATTATCCCACCAGCTGGAAACTAGCTCATGTGACCCCAATATATAAATCAGGACTTAAAGACCAAGTATCCTCCTATAGGCCAATATCTCTTCGTTCTGTAATATCTATTATCTGCGAAAAAATAATCAAAGACAGGCTTCTCAAATTCACGTCGCCTTACATTCACACCTCTCAGCATGGCTTTCTACCGAAAAGCTAAAGTCTCACAAACTTAAGTACTCTTCTTTCCTGTGCAGTTTAATGTATAAATAACAATACTCAATTAGATGCCATTTATTTTGATCTCTCAAAGGCCTTTGATTCTCTCAGTCACATTCTTCTTCTTCACAAGCTTTCCAATAGGTTTAATGTACATGGTAAATTTCTCTCTTTAATCACCAATTATCTAAAGGGCCGTAAACAGAAAGTTATTATTTCAGGGGCGACTTCTAACCCCCAACCTGTGATCTCGGGGGTGCCTCAGGGAAGCGTACTAGGGCCCCTGCTATTTGTCTTGTATATGGACGATTTCTACTCTCACCTATCAGTTAATCCTAGTGGCCTTTTGCTTTTTGCTGACGATTGCAAATTACGAGGGTTGGAACTTAAATAGTGGCAACACTGCTGTGGAGACACTGTGCAATGAAATGTACTAGTGGCGCTGATAGCGCACGTTGTTGACATACCTACCTAACCTCCGAGCAAATAGACTCGCACGTCACCGGCAGGCGCACAAGCGAGGGAAGCACAGTCACTTGTGAGCGAGCGGTCTAACGTAAAGGAACCCATCGTGATGCAATTTTGCGCATGCCCAGGCGTTCCTTCAGGATGCGAAGCACAATCGTATGCGCTAATCCGGTTTCGTGGGCGAGCTCACAAATCGTCAGGCGTCGATCACTGTCCACTAACGCGGCAACACCTTGCACTTCTTCTTCAGATACAGCTAGGACGACCTTCCCGATGCATGTCTGCCACAGTTTACCGACCTTCGTTGAAGGCTTTTACCCACCGTGCCTCTGTTCTGTACGGCAGTTCTTCCCCACACACCTCTTGAAGCCCTTGATGACACTGTCATGTTGTACGACGTCTGGCACATTCAATCTTGATCCAACTCTGTTGTTCCTGTTTCGAAAACATAGTGACACCTTTACGTTAGACCGTTCGCTCACAAAGTGACTATGCTTCCCTCCCTTGTGCGCCTGCCGCTAACGTGCGACGGACGAGTCTATTCGCTCGGAGGTTAGGTAGGTATGTCAACATCGTGCGCTATCAACGCCACTAGTACATTTCATTGCATAGTGTCTCCACAGCAGTGTTGCCACTATTTAAGTTCCAACCCTCGTATATAGAGAAATATCATGTTTCCATGACACAACTGCCCTACAGGAAGACATACATTATCTTGTAGACTAGTGTGAAATGTGACAATTGAAACTTAACAGTAAGAAATGTGACGGTATTACAATTACTCTGAAAAAGTCTCCTGTTCCCTCTAAATACCATATTAACGATTCCCCTATAACACATTCTGCAAGTCATAATGATCTTGGTGTCATCTTTGATTCGAAACTCTCGTTCTCTGACCACATCTCCTCAATAGTTAAGAAATCAATGCGTATGCTCGGGCTTCTTTACCGATTCACTGAACTACGTACTGTCGCATCATTAACAACATTCTATAAAACTTTAACAGCACCCAAGATTGAATACTGCTCTCCCATATGGGCCATGGCCGCACCTATACATCTCTGTAGACTTGAGTTTGTTTTCAATTTCTTTATTGCAATAGTACGTTTTCGTGTTCCCGCACTTCGAATATTACCTAATGAGGAAATTTTGCGATATCTTAATATCCAGACGCCGGAAGTACGCAGAAATAACTCTGATTTGAAGTTTCTTCATAAGATTGTAAATGGGAACCTAAGATCAGAAACCCTAATTCAACAACTATCCTTACTTGTCCCTTCCCGCAAAACCCGGAATACCCACCTATTCCATGTTGCACGCCCTAGGTTGACAATTATACAGAGGTCTCTTTTTCACCGAGTACCCAATTATTATAATAATCTAACAAGTGAGGTGGACATTTTTTCGAGCTACCCGGTGTTTGAAAGAGCAATAAAACGCGTGCTGGCTAAATAATATTACTTGTGCACTCTTTGTTAATACTATTGATGTTACTGTTGTTGTTTATTTTTTAAATTCTTTTTCTTTTTTTCCCGCTTGTTGACATTTCCCTGTGTAAAATGGCACAATTATGCTGTATCTGGGAATTTGTTCAATAAATAAATAAATACGGAAATGTAGAACGGAAGGGAGTAGCGTCAGAATCAAGTGGGATGAAATAGGGGAAAATGTTGAGTGTTAATCCATCTTACGGGTGCATAAATTTGTAAAATCCACGAAAGAAATACAATGTAACTTAATTTCACAATAGAACTGTACAAGTAATCAAAAAAAAATTGGAATTTCATGAATGTAAGTGCCTTCTTATATAGCAACCTAGCACAGGAAAGGAGTACTTATATCCGTATACATTTTTTAATTTGTTATATCCCAGGGACATCTATTTGATATGGGCTTCGCGGTCTAAAAGTTTATTTACAGTAATACTCTAGTAGTGCTGGTTGGAAATACCACTAGTTAAGGATTCATTGCATTCGTTATTTCTAAATAGTGCGTATTTTGCAACAATTAAAAGTTGGAAGATACTGATTTTGCACAGTAATACAATACAGCATAACATGTACACTCATGTCCAAAATTATTGTCGCATATCTAATTATAATTGTCTTCTTGTAATTTAATTGGATAAATGATTTTCCGGGGTACTTTTAATACTGATAATATGTGTATAATCGGGAAATGTATATTTGCGGTAAATTTTATGGGAAAAGGATTATAAATACGAAAATTACAACGAGTAAAACAAAATGTTGCTAAATGGACAAGAAAGTTATATTTTCGTTTGATTGTTTTTATTTACTGCTCTTTTAACATGAAATTTGCCACATACATGTCTTTGCCGATAATGCACATACTAACATTATAAGAAATACCGGGCGAATTCCTTATCAAATTATATTCCTACAACAACATACATATAGACTTGCGACAATAATTTTGGACATGAGTGTACCTACTGAGGAACAAAGAAAGCATGAAAATAAAAATATTTGTGATTAACAGTTCGGAGAAAAAAATGAAATGAAATCTTTGTTTTACGTTCCACGGTTATGCCGGTTAGGCTAAAGGAGACGGTGATGATGAGGAATGAATGAAATGGTGGAATGAAGAAAGTGGGAGGAAACGGGAAAACCCACGCACACGGTGTTTGTCCATCACAAAGTTCACTTGGCGGGGGCTGGGATCGAACCCAGGACCTAACAGTTCGGAGAGACCGAGAAGATGTAAAGATATACTTTGCTTAGTAGCCTAATTCTAACTAAAGTATATTACAATATCAACATATAAACAGTAACATAACTTGGAAACAGGTTAATGTGGGTTTAATCCGTAGCAACCATCTGCGAAAGATTAGCTATTGACAGAACCATAAGTAACTGGTAAATAAAGTTTAAAATAACTTTATGATCGTCCGATCACTGGGAGCCATCAGTGGAACCGTAGCTAACACATATTCCTACATCGTGAAGAAATAGTTTGCTATTCGAAATTGGAATGTCACAGAGTCGTTTGTCATATGCACTCTTTGGTTTTGACCTGTAACACCCCTTTATTGATGGTTTGAAATTCACACTCAATGTTTCAAGTTATCAATAATGCATGAGATAAAACCTTTTAATGATATACATGTAAGTTTTCGAAAACTGTGGTGACGTGGGGAAATTTCTGCATCATGTGATATTTACAATCATTAATGAATACAAAATATCAAATAAATTCCACGCTGTCATTTGGAAACAAATTAAAGTTCTATCAAGTTGGCAACATTGCCAACCGAACTGCATCGCCCTTGCGCGCGTCAAGACCATCATATTGATACAAATCAAATTCCAGAACGTCATCATAACTGTAACGTATAGTTTCTGATTTAACGCGAAAAATATATTTCATTTTTCAGTGTCGCGAGCCGATTTTGGGTCCCGAGTTGGAAACAATGTAACTCGAAAACGAAGCGGAATTGGACTTATGTTCACAGGAACTTTTCTACTTGATTTGAAGTCAGGACTCATTTCTCAAAATTTTCATATTGCTTTTTAAATAGCCTTGTGTATAGGACCTAAATGCCCATAGGAAATATTTGCGAATGTCAGGGGCTGCAGCCGCACGAACGGTTAACGGATATTAAATACTTAGGTACATCTCCAATAGTTGTAAGATATTCAATTTTTTAAAAGGCGGAATTTTTGAGAAAATGGCGGCCAAACATAGCGTCTTAATGAAATTTTTATGTTTACAGGAGAATTGAGTCGATGTTACGTAAGTGTAGTTACTAAGTACTAACACAACCTAACCTAAACTAACCTACCCTAATCTAACCTAGACCATCAAAAACACAGAAAATACACGTGGAACGTTACTAGTAAAAAAATGAAATGAAATCTTTTACGTCCCACGCTTATGCCGGTTAGGCTAAAGGAGACGGTGATGATGAGTAATGAATGAAATGGTGGAATGAAGAAAGTGGGAGGAAACGGGAAAACCCACGCACACGGTGTTTGTCCACCACAAAGTTCACTTGGGGGGGCTGGGATCGAACCCGGGACCCCACGCACCAGAGGTGAACGCTCTACCACTGAGCCACCGCGGCCCCCTAGGAATGTTACTAGTGTAAAGCCATGACAAGTGCTATGGAAACTCGCATATGTGCCAAAATCTAATTCTTTTTCACTATACCCACCATCACTAACGCACCTGCTGCATTCGGACGCATCCCAGCGCCAGCGCGCGGGCCCACCAGCTTCGCCCTACCCTGACTCGGTTAGATAGAAATCGTGCATTTAAAGGCCACCTAGCACAAGTTTGTTTGTGCTTCTGCACTGTATTTCTTAAGCCGTACTCCCGGAGACCGTATTCATATCAAATGGAAAGAGAATTGTAATTTTTAAAGGAAGAGGAAGAAAGTATTAATTTTGGCTCCCCAGATAACCTAAAGTAACGCACACAATAAAAATACAGCAAGAAAGTACGAATTTTAAGCAAAAACTTTTGGCCCCCACTTTCAAAAATATGCCTTTTTTCTAATGTGTTGGTGAGCATGATTTTGTATTAAATATTGCGGTGTGTTCCTTCGGTCCAACATAGTCCCAATGCGCAAGGGTACTACCTACTCCATTGTGTTATGACTGGAGCTGGCCTTGTACAGTTAACGGATTGTGTATAGCCCGCTCACACGAGTTCTTTGTCACCGGAACTGGAAGAGTCACCACCACCACCACTAGCACTACTACTATCGAGAACAGCCCAACGAACCCCTGCGGGGTTTCTAACCCTTCCTACTAGTACTACTGCTACTAACTACCACTACTACTACTCCTACTACAACTTATACTAAAGCTTCCTTACCACAAGATTTAATCTTAAATCTTTATAACATGCGATTCCGATTCATTATGAACTAATATGAATCGTTAGAATCACTATGATTCGTTAAAAATCATTGGGGGGAGCGGGCTATACTCAATACAAGTTAACCTCTAATTTGTTATGCAGAAAGTGCACTCTTGCTGAAGCGACTTTGTCGGATTGTAGGAATGGGTCCGTGTTCCACTAAGGGGGTCCAAAACTAACCTCATATAACGTTATATTATATAATCAAACGAAAATCAATGGAAAGAAGTGGAGAAATTGCAAATTTCGTATGAAAGAAATTACTGGACCCTCTTAACGGAACATTGGCCTAGAAAAGCAAAGAAAAAAAAAAGAGTATGTTTAGTACAATGGGTCCAGAAGCACGTAAAAAACAAAATTTACAGGAGAAATGAACGATGCAAGTATTTAGACATAACATAACGTAACCAAATTTAACCGAACCTAACATAAACTAACCTAAGCTAACCTGAACTAACCTAAATAAACCTAATATTAGTAGAAATATGCGAAATTCTATCATTTTTTGGAAAATTTCGGGCCACTTACACTAATATAACACAAACTAAACTAAACTAACCTAATGTATCCTAAACTAACCTAACCTAACCTACCCTAAACTAAGAGAATGTGACCAGAACTACCAAAATTTTAA
Organism: Thermobia domestica; assembly: GCF_964235325.1. Classification (NCBI taxonomy): domain Eukaryota; kingdom Metazoa; phylum Arthropoda; class Insecta; order Zygentoma; family Lepismatidae; genus Thermobia; species Thermobia domestica. The sequence continues at coordinate 115,000,824 of NC_137462.1, read as the reverse complement.
CATTTTTTAGAGAAAAGAGCTGGACCCCTTCTGATAAACATAGGCCTAAAAAGAAATGAAATCTTGTTTTACGTCCATGGTTACGCCGGTTAGACCAAAGGAGACGATGATGACAAGAAATGAATGAAATGGTGGAATGAAGAAAGTGGGAGAAAACGGGAGAACCCCGAGAACGGTGTTTGTGCATTATAAAGTCCACACGGCGCGAGCTGGGATCAAACCAGGGACCCCAAGCATCGGAGGTGAACCTAGGAAAGCAATGAGCATTTGTATTCTGAACATGGCTGCAGGTGTACAGACGGCTTGTGTATAGCCCGCTCCCCCCAGTTCTTTGTCACCGGAACTGGAAGAGTCACTACTGCTACTACTTATATCGAGAACAGAACCCAACCAACCCCTGCGGGGCTTCTAACCCGTTCCTACTACTACTACTACTACTACTACTACTACTACTACTTATACTAAAAGAGCTTCCTTACCACAAGATTTACATCTTAAATCTTTATAACACGTGATTCCGATTTATTATGAACTAGTATGAATCGTTAGAATCACTATGATTCGTTAAAAATCACTGGGGGGAGCGGGCTATACTCAATCCCTTCCCTGAACTAACCTCTCTCGACTTTTAAAGCGGTTCTAAAAATATATGATTTGTTCGTAGTTATTATACTCTTTGTCGAAAGCCAAGTGGATGACAAACTTCGAAGTAATACCTTCTACTATATGGTATACTGCCGGAACATAACCCTATACCAAACTACAATGTCAGTATCTACTTATTTAAATACCCTAACAAAATGAACTCATTTTATTTAGTGCAAAATTGATTAATCAAATTACATTCTTTATTTTGCCTAATACTGGCCATTACTATTACATAGATCTTAATTGTTAATTTGAACGGCATTACATTAAAAATATAATTACACAACAGAAGGAAAATTTAGAATTCACGAATTAAACACTAACCTTTTCTTTTATGATAACCAAATGCCAGATTTCCTATTACTATTTTCTTCTTCTTCTTCAAAAGAAATAGTTGAAAACTACCACTGTCTTCAACAATTATTATTTTTATTATTATTATTATTATTATTATTATTATTATTATTATTATTATTATTATTATTATTATTATTATTATTATTATTATTAAGTATTCTTCTTATTAAACACTTCCAGGGACATGGGTTTAGAAGTAAATGCAGAAAAACCTAATGCATGGAAGTGCGTCGGGACCGGAATACAGCAAATTATGGATGCGTTAAAATATTAAATAATACTTTTGATAAAGTGGATAATTTCAAATATCTAGGATCAATATTAACAGAGGAAAATCATATTCACGGAGAAATTAAATGTCGACTAAAAGCAGGGAATTCGTGTTACTATTCGGTTCAAAATCTCTTGTCGTCGCGAATTCTGTCGAGGAATTTGAAGCTTAAAATATAGAAAACGATAATTATGCCTGTTGTTCTGTATGGCTGCGAAACATGGTCACTTACTCTGAGGGAAGAACATAGACTGAAAGTATTTGAGAACAAGATCCTGAGACGAATATTCGGACCCAAGAGGAACGGGAATGGGGAATGGCGGAAACTCCATAACGAGGAACTACATAATTTATATGGTTTACCCAACATTGTTAGGGTCGTCAACAGGGGCGTCATTTCAGACTTCGCTTGGAGGGGGCAAGAGCACCACAGACATAGGACTTTCACGTTTTGTACTAGTATATTAGTGAACAATCTATTAATGTTTATGTATTCCTCAAACTCTTGGGGGGGCAATTGCCCCCTCCTGCCCTCCCTAAATGACGCCCCTGGTCGTCAAGTCTAGGAGGCTTAGGTGGGCGGGTCATGTAGCTAGAATGGAAGAAAGTAGAAACGCTTTCAAAGTCTTGACTGGAAGACCAATCGGAAAACGATCATTAGGAAGACCTAGGCGCAGATGGGAGGACAATATTAAGATGGATCTCGCAAAGATTGGAATACAAAGTAGAAACTGGATGCAGTTAGCTAAGGATAGAAGTCAATGGAGAGCTTTTGTGAACGCGGCATGGAACCTCCGGGTTCCATAGGCCATAGAGTTAGTTAGTTAGTTAGAGGAATCGTTCCAGTTTCTCCAAAATAACATTTTTTGGACAGAAGTTAGGTTGAGATAGTATAATTTTGAGCATATCTTATATAAATTTTGCCAATTTATGGTAAAAGTAATTCATTTTCTCAGTATAAAAGATACTTCGATATAAGATTTTATTTATGATGCATTGTATAAAATGCTTATGAAGACAAATAGGATTTATTCCCCAACGCTTGGAACTTAAACTTTTAAGTATGGTTTGATGTTTATTTAGGTCGCTCTTGGAGACACCCCTGGTAGAAATAAATTATAAATTACTTCTGATGCTTCATATAAGTGTTTGTATATATGTATTAATACCAGGGACGCCTATGAGGGTTCATCGCATAATTTTGAGCAGGTGCGCCATTGTTATTGTAGGGGGAGATGTGAAATAATTGAACTTTTACAGATGATTGTACACTTGCAAGAGAAGACTAAGGATTGGACATTACATCAGATCAGTCAGTGTCAGGAAAGAAATTACTGCCTAAAAATTTTAAATTTGCATTTTAAGACTTTTCAGCATACTTGATCCGAGTGACACCCCTGGACTCCCTTTTATTGTCAGGGGGACTGCAGTACGTTCGTGTGAGTGGACCCCCTAGAAAGTACCTTCCCGGTGGGCCCCTGGGCTGCAGTACGGCTCTGAATTAGAAAGAGGAAGGAAACTATCGTAGTTATCCTATTATTTGTTTTCTATATAATGGACACGCAGAGAATTTCACACACCATGCCTTTTATGTAGCAAATCATTTCTATAGATAACCATAAGAAGAGATGAAAGTAATAATGACGTTATTTTAGGACACCCATTCCCTGGTCAGAGGCCAAAGCTAAAAAATCCCACCCCTCTTGAATTTGACAGGGGTATCTTGGTCTACTTCGTTAATTTTCGGTAGATGTTCAATGGCCCTTGTAGTTTAAGAATTGCCAAACTATAAAATCTGGAAGGTGTCTAGGACCGGAATACATACCTCTGAAAATTTCAGAGGTCTATCTTGTTTCTTTGGATGGGTAAAGAATCGACAAAAAAGAATCTGAAAGGAGTTTGTTTTCATTTATCCTTTAACACGGGGCTTTACCATGAAATATGGTACCATGGGTAGGTACCTTGCTCCACTGTTTTTAATTGAATGGGCATACCATGATCCATTCCTCAAAAAGGAGTGTATTGACACATCCCTTAAATTTGAGAACTGTCAAAAGAAATTCGTGTATGTTGTGTAGAATTAGCGTGTACCTTTGAAAATTTGGAAGGTCCATCTTGTATAGTGCGATCTGTAAGTGCAATAATTTGTATGGATCGTGCATTTCCGGTTACCAGCACGAAATTCGGTCAGAGTGTTTAACGCAACATGAAAATGAGAAAAAAGCCGGCAGACAGCTTCTTAATATGTTTCGTGTGACTCTGGGCGCCATCTTAAAAAATGGCCTACTTTTCACAAGTTCCCCAAATGTTGTCCGATTTACACCGTCCTTGGGCTTAAATTCACAGGCAAAACGACTATAGATGACTGTGAACTGCTAGATAATAACGGTAATAGGTTTAATATTTTGAGGGGGGCTAGTGAAAAGGAACAGGTTTTCTGAGGGGGGCAGTTATTTTGTGTACACCAAAAATAACACTATTGTGTTACTTGACCTATATATCAAGTGAACATCTCTGGGAAGGGGACTCACGACAGGCCCGTATCCACGGGGGTCATGGGGAGCCACCCCCTAAATTTCTACTGCCTCTAAAGTTTTCACGGTAGGCTTGCAAGAGCAGATATTACAGTTAATATGGTTGGATCGGGTCCCTTAACTTCTACCGCCCCCCTACATTTTTGCGATGGCTACGAGCCTGGCTCACGATGCCTCCAGAGGGCACTTGCCCCCTTCTTCACATCTAGCGTTGTCACAGTGCCACCATAATTTGCAACATGTATCGACTATTCATACACATACATATTCTGAAGCAACTTCCAGTTCATCATCTGATGTATTTAAGGAATTCTCTAAACGACGTTTCACCAGTAGGAAATCTTACCGGCACTTTTCACGTATGTCAGACGACCAGCTTCACGAACAGAATAACAAACTGATAAAAGAAAGTGGTTCTCTATGGGGAGCTTCCGATAACCCATTTACTCTTTTGAAGAAAATAGTCAGTTGTCCCGAAATCGCTCGTTTACTGGCTGAGTATGAAGACAGCTACTCTGCTGAGTTGCACGTATGGAGATCACACCACTAGGACACGGATGCATTCCAAAGCAAGTACAGGACACATGTGAAGAACCTAAATGATGTACTTCGTGATACTGGTAATCCTTTTGAAGAAGAGCATCTGTCTACAGTTGGGTTCACCAGACGTATAGCGCCAGAAGATTCGTACCAGTCTGTCCGCATCGCAGCTACCACAGGAATCAAAATGTACGAGGATTTCGTTTATAACCGTCTAACGACATACAAGCGGTCCATACACGATGTTATAAAGAAAGTTAATATTCAGCTTTTCAACTGTAGCTCGTTGAAAGTTCATTGCAAAGATGAGATGAAACTTACTAGTGCACACAAAGATTATAGCCTGTTCTGCAAGATGTTCATAGCATGTCAGGAAAGGGAGGGCGATATCAGAGAGTTCTTTTCTCATGAGAACACAACTTATCCTCCATCAATATCTGAATTTGGAGATCTCAGATTTCCTACCTCTAAATCTGATATTTTGAAATGTTTTGAAAAATTTGACGGGTGTACAAGTACTATCACCCCCCCCCCCCCATTCCTATTGCCTTGTTGTCGATGGAGCGATGCTGGTACACCAACTGCAACCAGGAGCAGCGAAATCATTTGCAGAATATGCCGCAGTTGTGAATAACTGGGTTTCTTTCACACTTCGAAACACTAAACGCTTAGACAGCTACATTGAAACGAGCTTGAAAACACAGACGCGTCAGAAGCGTGGGCAGGGTGACCGCTTTGTTGTCAAGCCAACGAAACCGCTTCCGAAAATTTTCCAGAAGTTCCTTGCAAACGATGACAACAAGGAAAGGCTATTTCATTACCTCGCCGAAACTATAACTGCAGCTGATATTTCAGAAAGAGAAATATTCTGCACAAGAGGAAATCAAGTCTTATCCTCTTCCTCAGACTTAGATATTACTGGTATTTCTCCCTCATCCCACACAGGAGCTGATGGAAGAATCCTTCTGCACGTCCGTCATGCCGCCGAGAAGGACACAAAATTATTACAGTTCGCACAGTTGACTCCGATGTTGTTATCGCTCTCTATGCGTTTCTGCATCTGTCACCCACTCTGAAGAAACTATGGATTGATTTTGGTTCTGCAAAGATGCGACGTTTCGTTCCTATACACACCATGTGCACGAATTTACCTTCTGGAATGATAGATTTGCTGCCGATTTTTCACAGTTTTACGGGCTGTGACACAGTTTCAGCCTTCCTTGGCGTTGACAAGACAAATGCATGGAATACTTGGATGGCGTTTAGAGAAGTGGATACAGCTTTCCAGGAACTGTCAGTCGTTCATTCTCACGATGTTGTAATCTACCAATCTCGCATGCTAATCCAGCGATTTGTGACGCTCATGTACGACAGATCAAATACTTGCGAGGAAGCCAACGAAACCAGATGTATTCTATTCAGCAAGAAAAATCACACAATAGACAGAATACCTTCAATCGAAGATGCATTGAATCTCCATACAAGAAGAGCAACTCTTCAGTGCAAGATCTGGGGACAGTGCCTCGAAAGGGATGTGCATAATGTTGAACCTCTGAACTGCGCTTGGAAGGAAACAGATGACGGACTCGGTTACCAACCTGTGTGGACTACGTTGAGGAGTATGTCTGATAACAGTCGACAACTAGTGACATGCCGTTGCAAACTGCGCTGTACTGGGAAATGTACTTGTATTAAGGACGGCCTCGTCTGTACGTTGCTTTGCGACTGTGAAGGACAATGCTCACAGTGATATCACTATGAATACAACAGCTGAACTTTTTTAAAAAAATGTGAGTGTATATGAGTTATGTAGATATGTAACATTGTAGCAAACGCATTAAAGTTGTAGAATGATAAACTGTATTAGTTTGTACTTGATATACAACACCTCTACAATAAAAACTCACAGTAAGGTCGGGTGAGTGGGGAGGCCATTCATGCAGTTAACAGTTTACCCTTATGGGACCTTGCCTTTTTAGGTAAATGTTAGAGTTTCAGTCAAACAGCTATTGCAATGAGACTATTTATCGTAGGATCATGGTTCATACCTCGTTGTTTTGTAATGAAGCTGCGATTCCAACTGTATTAGTCAAATTTCCTTATTTTGTACATGAGGCGGGAAATTCCCGCCCAAAGTAGGAAAAACGGAAATCACAAAAAAATGGCACCAATATCTCCCCTCGAACATGCAAGTGGTACATGACACGAACATGCATGTGGTACCAAAAAAACTTTGCTTTATAGTGAATAGAATGAGGTATGAAGAATGGTCCCCCCAAAATTAATGTAGATGCTCTAGCCTATTTACCAATTTCCCTCAATAATACATTGTCAGTCAATTGTTTTCAGTGAGCTTCAGCATAAATACTATTCTTTGTAGGAACATAAATCGTACCTTGTTGTCTTTGGAATGAATCATCCTTTCGAATGGTACCACTTATATATGGGTACCGTATGCCTGTGGACAGAAAATTACCTCCAAAGAGAAATTTTGTCAGAAAAAAACACCCTTTTTTAAGTTTGGGTCCCTCTCCCCCTTGTGTTAACGCTTGGATCTGAAAATCGCCTAAAACATACTACATGGTGTATGTAATATCTATGGAAAATATCAATCACATATCTTGAAAACTAAGGGCGGTAAAGCAAATTCCCTCACGTGGAAAGCATAACCCATACTACTTTAAGGGAAAAACAAAAAATCCCTGACACGTCCCTATTTATTCGAGGATCATAATTCGCAAACGATTTCGTGTCAAATTAGGGTAGCTTTCGAATGGTACCACTCATATGTCCCTATCTTGTCCCTGAGAGGGGAAATCCCAAAAAAAGGGAAATTTTTCCTTAAAAATCTACTTTTTTCAATTTGGACGCGATTTTCTCGCTTCTGATACACAATAGGGAAATTGTAATAGTACAGTTGGAAACAATACTTCATCACGAACACAATGAGGTAGGAACCATGATCCTAGAATAAATAGGAACGTGTCAAAAATTTTCCAAATGACTAACCATTTTTTCTTCTTCAATGTTCGTGACGTCACCACCCGTAGACATCGCACGCGTGACTAGAAATGACCACGAAACACGTTCTTTGATGCTTCCATGCTTGAATAAATACAAAAAACCCGGTGTGGAAAGCTTAACTAGAGACTTACAAGGCAAATTCCAAAGGTCGACGCTATGGTCCCCAAAGGGTTCCATCAGTCCCCAAAGGGTTAAATGACTAAAATCGGAAAATGTTTGCTATTAACTGTTTCTTATTCTGTTTAAGAGCAGACTGGAGAAGAAGAAAAGTGTTTTCTAAACCTTTCATGTAAATATTTAGATTAAGTTTGCTAGAAGTTAGCCATTTTCCAATATGGCGTCCAGTGTTGACCATAATGATCCTATAAACTGTCTCCCGGTAATTTTCCAACCTTGATTGGACATGTAACAAAATGGCGAACTTTCATGCTGGTAACCGGAAATGCAGGATACTTACGCTAACATACCACACTATACCTTTAGATGGGTATAAAATTACCAAAAATTACACAACCTCTGACAATAAAGTTCGTTGAATGAAGGAGCTGTGCTCGATCTGGCAGAACTGGCGCAACGAGACACTACACACAAGTAGCGAAAGGTGCCGCCATTGTGGACCCATTGTTGTTCAGTTGTGAGTCAACTGTGGTCTGTGTGAGACGCGTTATACCAAGTGAGTGATAGTGTCCGCCTCCAAACTGATAGTAGTAAATTGAACGAACAAAGGATCGATCTGAAGTATGTTTTAGGCTTGGCAAGACACCGAAAGAAACCCATGATATGCTGGTACAGGTTTATGAAGATCAAACAGTGTCCTTGAAGTGTGTTTACGAGTGGTTCGGCAGTTTTCGAGAAGGGCGGGATAGTGTTTCTGCAACCCCCATAGCGGAAGACCGTCAAACTCTCGCACAGACGAAAACATTGAAAAGGTGAGAACATTAATCACGAACGATCGCTGATTAACTGTACGAATGATTGGTGAGGAATTGAACATTAGCCGTAAATATGCAAAACTTATCCTCACCAACGACTTATGGAAAAGAAAAACGTGTTGTCAACTCGTGCCACATTACTTGACTGATGACCAGAAGCAAGCACTGTTCTTGCCTCACAGGATTTTATTTCTATGGCAGATGAAAATCCAAATTTCTTGAACTGTATTGTTGCTGAGGATGAATCCTGGTGTGTGAGGTACGATTCGGAAACAAAACGCCAAAGCATGGAATGGCGTTCTCTTGCATCACCTCGTCGAAAAAAGGTCAAAGTAGAAAAATCACGCATCAAAACGATGCTAATCACCTCTATTGACAGTAATAGCATAATCCACAAGGAATTTCTACCTGAGGGAACAACATTGAATGGTGCTACGTACGTTGAACTTTTGAGACGTTTCATGAAACGTGTACAAAGGATATGATCACAGTACTCAGAACAAGTTCATCGTTTCTGGTTCACGACAATGCTAGCCTTCACACAGCAATATCGTCAGCCTATTCCTGGCCCAAAAGGGAGTGGTGCAAATTGACCATCCACCATACTCACCAGATCTGAATCCTCTCGACTTCTTCCTTTTCCCACGCCTCAAACTCGCGTTGAAATGAAAGAAATTTGCCGATATTCCAGACATCCAACGAAACGTGACGAGGCTCCTGAGCACCATCCCGAAAGAAGACACCTCACAAAAATTTTCAGGGCATGTACAAATGTGCTCAGCATTGCATAGCTGCGGAAGGGGACTACTTTGAAGGACAGTAAGGTAAGTTTCATTCATATTGTATCTAATTTCTATTTACGGGATCATTCACCAAACTTTATTGTCATAGGTTGTACCTAGGTATTTTGGAAGATACGAGTCATAATTATCCTTTAACTTGGAAACTATATACAACTTGATGGTATATTACATATTGTGAATGTGTAGATCCTTGAGTTCATTTGAAACATAAGTGTCCCCTACATGAATCTGGTCCAAGATACTTCTCCCAAAAATTAGGAACTAAATTTTGTGTATGACTTTGGGGGGTTGATTGAAATATTCTAAGATGAAGTCTTATGACTTAACTTCACGGAGGTATGTCATGTGGCTAGGACAAAGGTTCTCTTTCTCAAAATTTTGGAACTAGTAAACATACATTATCAATAACTTTTATAGAAGAATATGATACATACAAAGAACGTTTCACCATTATAAGAGTGATCGAAAATACATCAAATTCGTTGGGCCCTCCATATCCAACAGGGATAAGGCACCTTTCCCAAAAATTTAGGAACCAAACTTGAGATATATGATTTTGAGGAGTTGTTTGAAACTATTGTCGACGCTTCAAAATGTTATACAGGTTTAAATTTAGTGATTTAACATCAATTTTGGATAAAGCCTCGGCTAAAAAAAGGCATACAGTTTACGTTGGCTCGCCCGGATCAGAAGGGTGATGCTTTATGTCCGATTGCAACAAAGGAAAGTGAGATGAAATTGATGTCCCCATAGAATAAGCCTCAAATCTTCCCGCCTCCCAATGTTGAAGATAATTCTGCTGAACCTCCACAGCATTGATTTCCAAGTTCATAAATATTTTGAGCATCGCTTAAAAAAAGATTATGGGAACGGTCTTACCCTTCCCCTTAATGTTGAAGACATTTGTGCCGCTATCTAGGTTTCTTACACGGGATCATAAGACCCGTAAATATATTCTAAAACTCAAAAAATAGAATTCACAATTCGTTTTAAAATATAGGCTGGAGCAATCTTTAAAGGTCAGACAAGAACTAGTTGAAATGATCATTCTTCGAACGAGTAGAATAAGTTCATGGAAATATTATTTGCGAAATATTCAAACCTCTTCACCAATAGAATAGCATAGCAATCGAAGTGAAATGAAAAAGATCCAATTGAATCCAACTGCTGAATATCTTCTAGATTTATTTAAACAGCTAAAATGCTTACTCACTTTGGTCAGTTTATGAACACAAAATGGGAAATTAAGATACCATAAGACGGGGTTACTTTGCACAAGATTTAAGCAATTTAACAAAATCGTATGTAACTTACAAACGTAATGATTTAGAACACTGTGTTTTAAACATATAATAGCTATATATATATATATATATATATATATATATATATATATATATATATATATATATATATATATATATATATATATATATATAAGAAAAACATTAATTTCAAGCAAGTTCATTAGTAAACATTCAGTATGACCATAATTATTAAAATATTAACTTTGGTGCAAAGTATTCCCGTAGGTGGGATTACTTTGCACAACACACAAAAAAATATGTTCAACATACGAACACAATGTTTCTGTGCAATGTTTCCTTTCAGTATTTATACATTTTACTTTCTACATAAAACTACACCCAGTCTACAAATATTTATATTAGAATGATGGTAACGGTATCAGTACTTAGTTTGAATTATTGATATTTGTAAAGAAAATTATGTACTTTCTGGTACTGGCACATGAGCCACATTCTAATAGTTTAGCGTATGTCCCATCAAAATGCCAACTCAGGAACAAAAATAAATCCCCGTGAACTGATTTGACATGGTTATTCCTTATGTCCAAGAATGTCATCCCAACCGTAATCAGTGGAAGATTTACGGGGTTTGGGACTTTCAGGCTGAAGCCCACTCAAATTGCATGATTTCTTTTTTAGAAAATCTAATGTTAGTCATTCCTATGCCTATAAGCTGAAAGCCCCCTTCCCCAAAGTTTAGTGATTTCTAAAAAAACGAATTCTTTGTGAGTGAAGCCTCTCTCAAATAGGGATGGCCACATTTTTTCGAAAAATACTTTCTCGAAAAATGGATTTTTCGAAAACGAAAAATTTTTCGAAAAACGAAAAACGAAAAATTTTTCGAAAAACGAAAAACGAAAAATTTTTCGGAAAAAGAAAAACGAAAAATTTTTCGAAAAACGAAAAACGAAAAATTTTTCGAAAAACGAAAAACGAAAAATTTTTCGAAAAACGAAAAACGAAAAGTTTTTCGGAAAACGAAAAACGAAAAATTTTTCGGAAAACGAAAAACGAAAAATTTTTCGGAAAACGAAAAACGAAAAATTTTTCGGAAAACGAAAAACGAAAAATTTTTCGGAAAACGAAAAAAATCGAAACAGAAGGAGATGGAACACGAAGGGACGAAACGAAACTGATGAGAAATTTGAAGTTGCGAAAGAGCAACATTTACTTCCCTGCCTGGTTTGATTGAAGTTATAAACAAAAGAAAAGAAACGCATCATTACATACAGATAAGCTTTATGAAATTGAATAGTATCTTATTTCGCTGATGCGGCGTGTTCTAATCGTAATAGCTATTTGAGACTGCTTTTAGCTAGCTATCTCGTACTCGCCTTTGTTGATACGGTACGTGGTTTCGTATTCGCTGTGACTGAATATTTTGGTAACAATAAAAGATTGTTGTTTAGAGAAAGGGCACGTGTCCTACGATATCAACACTTCTGGTATGTTTATTGGCCTAGTGGGAGAAGCATTAGTTCGTTATGAGGAATACCCAACTGAGTTCATTATATCAGTTACCAACGCAGAGCTTGTTTCGAACTATATAAGATAACTGCAAGAAGAGATATTTTCGGGAAGTATTTACAATGGGAAAGTCGAATATATGGGAACATTTCACTCGTGAAAATGATGGTGTTTCTTCAAAATGCAATTACTGTCGAAGTATTATCCACAATCGAAATTCAACGACTGGCTTGTGGTACCATTTAAGATCACGACACGTTGGTGTTATACAGGAAACATCAAGATAGCAGTCACTGGAAGAGATTATTGAGGCCGAGGGTGATCCAGAGATGGAGCCACAAAAGAAACAGAGGTAAGTAATTGTACATTGGTGTCATTTGAATCTTCTAGCCCCCTCCCCGAGTGGGGTAGATAAGATTTATTTAGAGGACACTCCTGTTTGACACTCTTAGAGTAAAAATAAAAAAATAACGTGACACGAACACACTTAGTGGACTATTTATCTTTACACTCTTGTAACTTTTAGAATAATATAAAAAAAGGCTGAAATTTTGTTACAAACTAAGGATTTTGTCACAAACATCCACAAAGATCCAGGCCCGTGCTGGCTTACTAATGAGGGCGGTGGACAAGTCTACCAAGAGGGCGCTCATACAAACGTGATTACGTTATATATATATATATATATATATATATATATATATATATCCCACCCAACACAAGTACATACTGGTCATGTGTAAAGAATGTTCCTCGAGGTACATTGGAATGTACATGATAGGTACGTGAATAGAGCAATCATGTGAAATACACATGTAAGGAATAAGGTTACTTCCGCCCAAAAGTACGTGCATGACACATAACGAGGAATGTACCTATTATGTGTATATCACGTACCGTGTATGTACTACGCATGTCAGTAATGTTCCTTAGGGCAGTGCTATGCAACTGGGGGTGCGTGTACTTAAATACTAAAACCTTAACGCTTCATTTTTACGTTCGAATGTAGAAGCTTGTACTTTTAAAAAAAGCCAAGCAGCTAACTCTGAAAATAGATGCCCTCCTTCGGTATCTGTGTGGCAATTTAACTATATATTAAAATACTTTAGTAACATTTACGAGCGACCGAGCTCTAACCTATAATCTTAGCATTCAAACCTTTGATTTACGGTTATTTGTGATTTCACGTTTATAACCAAGACAAATATTTTTAAAAGAGTGTAGTTTAAATAAATTACTGAAAGAAATATTTTTCACAAAGTTTGTCCTTTTAAATTATTGTTCAAAGACCTTTGCCTTTAGTAAGCCTTCTCCGAAATAAATGGAAATGAATTGTGCTGCCATCTTTGGAGCTCTTTTAAAATACGCATATATGTTTCTCGACAATGAGATCTCAGAAACTACAGGCTCTAGAAAGATGACGTTTTCACTGATCGATTGCAAATTTCATGTAGATTGTCCAGTTCTAATTGAATATTTAAAAAAACATGGGCACTATTTCTTTAGTACATTTTTACGACTACATTGGAAGTGTTGAAATTTCAAAAAAAATAAAATAAAACATCACATTCTAATCATTACACATTCCAACACCACACTGTTGTATATAGGGGTTGTATATGTCTCCGGCATTTGTTTCATAGCCAAATAATAATGGAAAAGGAAGGATAACCATTTCTCCAGTCTAAGATGAACTTTTTTGGGGAGTGTTTTTCCCAATAAGCACCATATATAACTGACAATATATTAATTTTGTATGTAATGTATTTGCTTATTACATACTGCATGCAAGAAGAAAGAAAACACTGGTCGTACATGAATTAGAAACTCCAACCGGAAGTAGGCTCAAATCTTGCAAACGGTGCGAGATATTCAGAAAAATAATCGAAAAATCTCCCCTTTATGATACCTCTCTATTTTTAAATCAATACGTCTTTAACTTGTGTCTGTAAAGAGACATGTACAGATGTTGTAAGGAATGATAAGGCGATTTATGCTCATATGCGAATAATGCGCTGTGTAGAGAGCGCAGGTTCAGCTAGTTTCTTGCAAAAATTCTTCAATCGAAGATTTATAATCGCCACTGATTTTCAATTTTGTCGATATTATCTTCAAATTCCACAGAAGGTGAAAGAAGAAGCTAAATCAGTAAAAGATGTTTCACCGGTTTCAAGCTTATTGCCACTGAAAAGCGACATTTCCTGAAGGATGTCTATATTATCAGGCTGAATTTCTTTAAGGAGTTAGTTTATACTTAAACTTACGTCTTCCCGAAAATTTTATTTAACGTCTAGTTTTAACGTACAGGTTTTGAACTAATTCTCTGCTGTGTAACGTCACAATATAACCATCAATGCTAATTTTATGAGGACAATTCTGACAGTGGGGTTTAGAATGTTACAACCTAGAGAACGCATCAAACGTCAGAAAATTGCAAAATGACACACACAATATATTACAATGTGGCTAAACTCAGAAAGTAGCTATAGAAGTGAAAAGCATATGGCTAAAAATCCACTATTGGCTCTTTGGAAATTATGTGACTAACGACGTTCTCAAAATGGCCAGATCTCGTCACAAAGTGGCTAAATTGGCAACCCTAGTCGCAATACGAAGCAACTTACGCACAACCATGCCATGGTACATGGGGTATGTGCCATTCACATTCCTCACATTCCAGTGAAGTATGTAAAAGTACCTTTCAAGTGTCAGAAATTCCTCGAAAGGCACGTACCTAGCGACACATGCTATGCATATGAAATGTACATTTCTAAAGTACCAGGTACGTAAACGATACATATGGAACTTAAATGGCACGTTCCTAGAATGTACCTGGTTGGGTGGGATATATATATATATATATATATATATATATATATATATATATATATATATATGTGTGTGTGTGTGTGTGTGTGTGTGTGTGTCTGTCTGTCTGTGTATTTTGGAAGATTTAATTCCTGTCTCCAAGATAAAAAGAAAATTATAGACCAACCTGGGTGTAGAAATGCCTCGGAGCGATGACCATCCGAAAATTTTCGGAAAAATGCAAAAACAGACATACTCCAGAACAAAATGTCGGATTGAAATTGGGCAAAAGTGAATGTCCATTATTTTTAGTCATAGATTCCATTAGTGTACAATCGGATAAAGTGCAGTGGCGGTGCAAGGGTGGCTCCCAAAGAAACTGGGGGAGCACAGTTGTCTTCAATATTGGGAGACGGGCAGATTTAAGGCTTTTTTTGGTGGCGAAGGGCAGATGAGACTCAGATGAATCTGCTTTTTGAGGTGAACATGTTGTATATTATATATCAGGCGATGTAGATGAAATAGTGGTAAATATCAGTATTACAAATCAGTGCCATGAACTTATTCTGAAATCTGAATACATGCATATTTGTAATTGGTATGCTTCTACTTAGACCGCATTAAATTTTAGGACACTTATTTTATAATAACTTAAATAATGACTTTCCCAAAACTATGAAGAAAGAAAATAAATTATGTATGACGCAAGAATACTATTATTTGAGAAAAATGATGATGATCTCAATAGCATTATAGGAATCGTTACAGGAATTAAATAAATAGACTAACAATAATTAAAGACGAATTTAATGTATTGAAATTGGGGGGCAGGCTCCCCATTTCCTCGGGATTTATGCCCTATCTACAGCTGATACAATTTTCCAGCATGAGGAGAGGCACATATCCTTTTCTGACACTTATTGCAATTTGTGTCCAAGTAACGGGAGCTGAATTAATACAGATTGGTGTGACGTAAATACGCCAGGATACGAAGTTCAGTTTGAAATATGAAAGAATACGATTCTTTTTTTTAAAATGAAACAAGCCAAGAGACATCAATTTCATCTCACTTTCCTTTGTGGCAGTCGGACACAAATCATCACATTTCTCCCCCAAAAACACATTTCAAATCGAATTATTGAGGGGACAGTCCCTCGTAGTTCCAAGGTTGGGGACATGTCCCCCTCATCCTCTCGGGATTTGCGCCAATGACTATATGAATTTACTATATAGAACTGATATACAGAAGGACAATTAAAACCACTCCCCTCTAACGTGGTGTTTCGCAGGGTGCTCTATGCGCGGGACGCACTGCACCCTTCACGGGTTCTTCACCCACAGTAACAGCATGTATTCATTTTATAGAACTAAGCCATACAGAAAAATAAATAAAACCGTCTATCTTTGATGTTGTTTTTCAAGGGTGCCTTGACGGGTTCTTTTCCAACGATAACAGTATGTATATTGTATAGAACTGTGCCATACAGAAGCACTAGCGGATCCAGAGGTATCGTTTGGAGGTGCGGTTCGCTTTCTGGAAGATGAGATAGCCTAAAAGTGACCAGAATTTTAATTTGCAAAAATGGGACACATATTAATCCGGGGTTGGAGAGGAGGGGGATTCTCAGATTATATTTTGTGACCCGATTATTATTATTATTATTATTATTATTATTATTATTATTATTATTATTATTATTATTATTATTATTATTATATTATTTTTATGAAAGTATATTCTTTCTCTAGAGTTAAATTAAATACGAACTTCCGTTTCGGAGGCGTGGTGGTATCATAATTCACTTCACACTTAGTCACCACAATATATCAGATGCACTGTCTTGCACAGTACTTACACAAAGTACTATATTGACGATGGCATTTATATGTCATCTATTATCTGCCACGAGCCTCTCCCATATCTCCTCTGTGTATATAAATATAGCTTCCCTTTGTTTCACTAAAGTGATCGCAAGAAAACATGAAGTTTGACGTAACTATCAATTTCATTATCCAATAGAATGCCTTGACGTTCGTCGACCCCTATCCATGACATTTTTTTTCACTGTCTCTCTGATCTGATCTTTGAACATTTCCTGAGGGCAAGATATTGGATTTCCGTTACGTTTCGTTTTGCTAAACTCAATATTTCACCATGATTTCAGTTTATCAACATTATTGACATTTTCTTAAGTGCGCGTTAAGATTGCGGCTACATAAGTCGTACCAAAATCTTCTGATGTATCAAAGGTGAAGAAAACATTTCTATGATTGGTATAGAACCCAGGATTCACGAGTAGTTGGGGAGTCATTGATAAGCCTTGACGTTATGTGTGCATGGAATAGTTCATTTCTCAAGAAAAGCTCCCAACTGTACTCAATTGATGCATTTAAAGATGAATGTGTAAGGAATTCAATTTCTGGTACATTCAGGAATTTTTAACTTAAGCAGGAGAGAGCAAGAAGACAAATATGGGACACTATTACAAAAGTGTAGACCTCTATACATAGGGTATTTTGATTTGTTGCTTGAGCTTAACGTTCCATGGTAGTGACATGACGGCTAAAGGAGACGTGCACTTATTGATTGTAATGGAATCCGAACCACATTTTTCGTTGAAATGTACCCTCAACGGGAATCAAACTGGGGACTTTAAACACCGTATAGGGTATTTTGTCCGAATACTCTGCTTTTGCAGTGGTATAATTGAGTATGTAAAAAAAAAAAAAAACAGACGAGGAAGAGGGTGTTGGAAATTGGCTCTATTAATTAATTTCTTAAAAGCAGCATTTAGAAACATGTATGCCTACAACAACAATAAAATTATATTATAGTAGCCTTTACCTAGGTGAGATTTCGCTCCCAGACCCCCAATTTGTTCGGAATACGGCCCTGTACAATGTAGAAAATGCTTCTACGTGTATTGTGGCACAGTATTTTGCGTTCTCCCTTCTGTGTCTTTCATATACATATAATTGAATCGAGCTAAAACGCTGTCACGAAATTCAAACACCTCGCAAGGCATTTTAGTCAACCCTCACCTATTTTTTTGCCTTTCTACTGTACGTTAAGTGGCAAAAAATGCTCAAATACATGTTTCGTTATTTTAAATGAATAATCAAATTAGCAACTTTCATGTCTCTAGCCGTAAGGAATCCCGAAATATAGTCATCTTATAATAATAATAATAATAATAATAATAATAATAATAATAATAATAATAATAATAATAATAATAATAATAATACAAAACGCTGAAATATATATTGAATTGTTTTAAGTGAGAAGTCCATATATCTAATTCCATGTTTCTAACCTTCAAAGATTCTTAGATATTGATATCTTATTATGATAATTGCAATCCCCGCCCCCTTTTCTTTACACCTCTTTTCCCCATTTTACTGAAGTATCAAAAAATGTTGAAACGCATTATTTTAAATGAGAAATCAAAATCAAAATTTCAGTTTTCTAACCTTAAGGGATTCGGAGAGATGATCATCTTATTAAAATAATTCCCACCCCATTCCCCCTTCCTTTCTTTGAATTTCCCAAAAATCCTTCCTTAGTGATACCTTAGATCGAAAATCTTATCTACTGTCCGAATTTCAAGTTTCTAGCTTAAGCGGTTTGGCCTGTGCGAAGATCAGGACGACTTCTTTATATATGATTACAATAACAGCTTGTAGCTTGTATTATTTCCTAAGAAAAGATGAAATGCCATTAAAAGTCACAATGAATGTTTCCGTGTTGAACCCCAAAAGTCAGTTCTTTGTTGATGTAGTAGCTAGCGGACATACCTTTGATAATTGATGCATGAGGTTCTGTGGTTTGATACAAGGTAAGTGAACATAGAACGCACTGCAGTGGTTCAGATCCAACTTTAAACTCTAGTTCTCGTTCTGTAAAGCATCGCTTTTGACAAACGACATAAATACATATCAATCAATCAACCAACCGAAAAGTCTCCTTTTAGATTCAGAGAGCTTTTCGGTAAGGAGCGCTGAATATTCTATATTTCTCTTTATTCAAGGTAAACGTAATTGAAGATTCGGGTTTTGAATCACACATCATTTTTTTTTCTAGGATATAGTTTTAAAATATACATTTTTAGTTCAAAGAGTGATCCATCTTTCCTTCTTCCTACAGCTGTTCGTTCAACGAATAAATCATTCTCGCTCGTTTGCGGCTTATGGTGACAGTCTCAAGGAACTAGGGACAGAAGTATTCACAATTCAAATATGTCTGTATTAAGTACCATACATTTTGATTAGACTCTGCTAGGCTTGTTACACAGATTGGATCGGCCAGATTGAAAAGACAATATTTTTATTTCCGAAAGTAAACTGGAAGTAAAATACCTTTGGGGGAGCGGTCGCCCCCTCTGCCCCCACGTGGTCGTGGATCCACCAATATACAGAAGAATAAATTTAACTTTTATCTTTGATGTTGTTTTGCAAGGGTGCCTTACGTAAAAGGCGCACTGTACTCTTCACGGTTTCTTTACCCACAGTAACAGTAAGTATTTATTGTATAGAACTGTGTCATACCGCAGAATAAATTAAACCGTTTATCTTTGATTTGGTTTCACAAGAGCGACTTACATAAAGGGCGCACTGTACTCTTCATGGTTTCTTTACCCACAGTAACAGTAAGTATTTATTGTATAGAACTGTGTCATACCGAAGAATAAATTAAACCGTTTATCTTTGACTTGGTTTCACAAGGGCGCCTTACATAAAGGGCGCATTGTACCTTTCACGGGTTCTTTACCAACAGTAATAGTATGCATTCATTGTACAGAACTATGCCATACAGAAGAATAAATAAAACCGTTTATCTTTGGTGAGGTTCCGCAAGGGCGCCTTATATAGAGGGCGCACTGTAATCTTGATGGGTTTTTTACCAACAGTAACAGTATGTATTCATTGTACAAAATTGTGCCATACAGAAGAATAAATAAAACTGTTTATTTTTGATGTAGTTCGCGAGGGCGTCTTATGTAAAGAACGCGCTGTATTCACCACCAGTTCTTTAGCAATAATAAATGTAAGAATTTATTAGATCTATATATATAAAAAAGTTGTACCTTTATTTATAATGAGATGTTTCGGAGGGCGCACCGGGACATGTCCCGGTGGGCCAGCACGGGCCTTCAAAGATCCAAATGTTTTAGGCTTCTATAATAGTAATAAATAATAACTTGGACGGGGCATGCACATCCACAGCACATTAGCACATTACATACTATGATCATGATATGATTTATTTCAAATAAATAGGTACAAAGTTGTCATCATAGGTATTCTGCCATTATTGGCAAGTCACTTGCCGCAACTGAGAAGCTTCCATGCTCCTTAGTCTTCACGTAAGGCATTGAAAATTTGACTTTTTTTCCAGAAAGATTTTATTTCGATAACTGCTTGGATGAGTATCATATCCAACAACATAGAAGGTTTTCAACGGACGTAGAGATCATAATGCAGTTTACAGCAATTTGATATCTCAAACTGATCTGGAGATGTGATACACATTGGTAAAGTTTGCAACACTGGTTAAAATTATGTAATTGCAAGAATTTATTGTAATTACAAGTACCAAAATCTGTTTCTGTAATGTTATAAAAGCAAAGAGAATCAAGATACATTACGAACAATCCCCAAATACGTCATTTTTAGGAGTATCACTATCAGTATTCACGTTTTTCATATCTCCTGAACGATTTGAGATATCAAATTGCTGTAACGGCTCCGAGAAGTTTACGTCTTTTGAGAATCACCTACGTGATTAGACGTTCTGTTTATGTAAGAAATTTTTCGAAAAAAGTCTAATTTTTAATTTCTTGTATTCATTCGAAATAAGCCATGGTCATAGTATTCGACACTAAGGTATTTCGGGTTTGCATTTCACTGTCCGTCTCACTTCTATTCATAGACAGATCCAGGGGGGGAAAGGTTATTCACCTCCCTGAGTTTCACAATCACCAGTGCTGCAAAAGTCGGTGAGAGAGAAAACAGAATCTTTCACTACCTTCTTTCCTCACCGTTGAATTCGTCCTGAATCCGCCTCTGCTTTTATTAATACTATTATCAGGTTTCTAAAGTTTAGATGCTTGTCATATTGCAGCGTCCTTAATTTGCAACACTGAATAAAAATTTGTGTTGTAAGGTTTCGTTTAATATTTAGATTTGAGATATGTAATAACATGGCATAGTGGCGTTAAAAATATAACTTTATATTATGTTGGCAACACTATTAATTTGTTGGTACTGCAGAGTTTATTAGACAGAGTTCCCTTGTCGTTATTTGCATCTTACAAAATTCCAGCCATTTTTGTCAGTTAGTTTCAAAATTACATGGGCGTATCAAGATAAATGGCCCATCTCAAATTTTTATACTATAAAGTGGAGAAGTTCCATATAATATAAGCCTAATTAATCATTTTTTTTCTTTCTTTAAATGTAAAATCTCAAATGATTGTTGTGTTTTCTTCTTTTAAAGAGACTCAAAATATTTTTCAAGTCAAAAGAAAACATATAAATAGAAGATTCGCAATCTAGTTTTTATTTTAAGCTCAACACCTTGCAAATGTGTTCCGATGATGATGAGGATATTGGTTTTAGTTTAGCGTCCTACTCAGCTACAGAGACGTGAACTCAGCATAACATGAGATACAACCCACTTAAGCTCCAGGCTGGAATCGAACCCGGTCTCCCGAACCGAAAACGCATACGCTAAACATATAGTCACGAGGGACCTCGAATGGGGCTGCGTAACTAAGGGAGAAGCTGATGAGCAAAATAATGGATGAAATGGTGTAACGCTATGAAATGAGGAAACGGGAGAACCCCGAGAAAACCCACGAGCACGGTGTTTGTCCACCACAAGGTCCACACGGTGCGAGCCGGGATCGAACCAGGAACCCCAAGCACCGGAGGTGAACGCTCTACCACTGAGCCACCGCGCCCCCATAGGAAATTGTTCAAGGTTATGTACATACAAAGCTCAAGCGACTGAGACATTTTCTCAGGTCAACATGTTCTCTCAAATTATGAAGTATTGACTGTATCCTATCGTCAACTTTCATATACATGGCTTTTCCGTTCTTTTGAGTAATGCTCAGCATTTCCATTCTTCTGAAAACATGATTACATATAGAATCTTCCCTCAATAGTCTTCACAAGACTGGAAATGTGCAGGGGTTCTGGATAATATTTTGTTTAAGCATTTCTGTCAGTCTTCTACTGCTTTATTTGTTCGATTCCTGTGACTGCTACAATTCCAACTTTCCGGAGAAAAATTTCGATTTTCCAGCCATTGCTCCTAATCATTGAAGACTTCGACTCTTCGTCTAATCGGACAGCCTCCATGTTGATCAACAAACCATCAGAAATATACTCTACGGGTACTAGTGCCAGTGTTGCACACATCCGGACGTGACTGCGAATCTCTTTAATCTTGAGATTAGGGATGGCCACATTTTTTCGAAAAATACTTTTTCGAAAACTAAAAACGAAAAACGAAATTTTATTCGAAAAACGAAAAACGAAAATTTTTTCGAAAAACGAAAAATTTTTCGAAAAACAAAAAATTTTTCGAAAAACGAAAAACGAAAAATTTTTCGGTAAACGAAAAACGAAAAATTTTTCGGTAAACGAAAAACGAAAAACGAAAAATTTTTCGAAAAACGAAAAATTTTTCGAAAAAGCGAAAAACGAAAAAACGAAAAATGAAATTTCCGAAAATCGAAAAACAGATTTTTCGAAAAAGGCCATCCCTACTCTCAAACTCCTTTTCTGGATCCGCCACTGTTCATAATTTATTTTCCAACAATAAATTCATTCCGGCATCTATCTAAACAGGAAATTTACCTAAATTTAGAATGCAGGAGGTTCCAGTAGTAATTTCCTATCTAAGCGCTATTTTGGACCGGTGCAAAGTATCCCCGAGCAGAGGCTGAAACCGCCTTCTCCTAGTTTTACTTTTTACTTTAAAACGTTTCACATTTCAATTTCAATCATTGCGTCAAAGTCCCACTATACACAGTAGTATTCTACGAAACTGATTTAACTTTAACGGAAATTCTTGTACGTGAAATCTTTCAAATTTTTGCGGCCTTTAGAGTGATCGGTTTCCATACCTCTACAACAATGAACCCTCCCGGTCATTAGAACTGATGTTAACCGCCAACATTATAGCCAAAATACAGTTAGATGTTCTATCTTATAATAGCAGTTGAAACTTCCTCTTTACTATTCATGGTTTTACCGACAGAGGACTGTAAAACTCTTTTCATATTTTGTGCAAAGTAACTCCTGATGTGCGAAGTAACCCCGTCTTACGGTATTGTAACAGTTGCCTTGCTTCCTTTCCTAGAGTTGGAATTTCCAAAAACAATGAACCACGTGGTCACAGATTTGTAAGGAGGAGCTTAAATGCCGAGTTTCATCTTCCTATGATGAGTGATTCCTCAGAAGCTTTCATTCTTTGTGTATATTTTTAATACTCCTTTCTTCTCTTAGAACATGTATTGTATGAAAATAACGTGAGAAAAACCCGGCGAGAGTTAACTATCAACGGAGATCAGACTTTGATAAAAGAACTTCGAGGCCATCCTTCGCGAGGCAGTAGTGCACATTTAAAGTGTTAATATTACAAACTGGAGGAGCGCAATAGCCAGGAATAGTGGGGAAAATGGTTTTAAAGATTCCAACTCGCTGCATGTATGCCACGACTCGAAAAGTTATCAAGTGACGGCGTGGCAGAGTTAGGAGGATCCTCGACTCGTGTGGGAAAGGTCCTGGGTGCGATTCCCGCTCGAGTCATTTTTTGTTATTGCTTTAACCAATAAAGTAGCCATTTGTAACTACAAGGAAAATATTAATTCATCATGTTTATAATACAAAAAACAATAGAAATGTTCAAATCAGTTGTAAAAACTGAATATTTCATGTTAACGAGCAAAAAAATGTAACCTCTTCCGCGTTACATATTGATGCCATGGGTTATGTTATGGTTCCCACAGTCGTGTAAAAATGTTCTTGGTGCTTCGTGTCTATATCTGTGAACAGTGTGCGAATTGACCCGACTTTTGCAAGGGGGTATGGATTACGTTTCAGACGAAAATAGCATTTCAAACTATGACAGATGTAGCCAGAGGCGTTATTTAAGGAGAGCAGGAGGGACAATTGCCCCTTTAAGAGTTTGAGGAATAGATATACTTTAATCGATTGTCTACTAATATACTAGCACAAAACGTGAAAGTCTTAGGTCAGTGGTACTCCTGCCCCCCCTCAAGCGAAGTCTGAAATGACGCCGCTGGTTATAGCATACTTCCAGTACTACCAAAGGAAATTTCCCCTTTATCCTCCTTGTAATTTGAACATTGTCCACAGGTATAGACACGAAACATCAAGAACATTTTTACACAACGACTGCGCAAACCATAATATAGCTCGTGATATCAATATATTTAGGGAATAAGTTACATTTTGTTGCTAGCTAACATGGAACATTGAAAGATTTTACAACTGATTTGAACATTCCATTGTTTTATGCGTTATAAGCATATGGATTCCGATCGAATTAATATTTTATGGCTACTTTATTGATTAAAGTAATAAACAAAGTTGATTCGAGCGGGAATCCAAACCGGGACCTTTTGCACAGGGGTCGTAGAGGCTCCTAACTCTGCCGTGCCGTCACTTAATAACTTTACGCGTCGTATCATATGCGGGAGTTGGAATCTTTAAGACGCTTTTTCTACACTATTTCTTGCTATTGTGGTTTACCAGTTTGTAATATTAACACTTTGAATGTGCACTACTACCTCGCTAAGGATAGACCCGAAGTTCATTTACCAAAGTCTGCTTTCTCCTTGTAAGAAATGGTCACCTCGCGTCCGCTGGGGAATTTGGACACTATTTAGAGAATGATCAACTATGTCTGAATGAAAAAAATCAGGTGGAAATATGAGGATTGAGGATTGCAGTTTAGTAATGAAACTCAATAAGAATGTAGCCGCAATCAGTCACCACCAATTGAAAGTGCAACTAAGCACTTCAGACACGCGTAAGAAATAGTCGATTCGAATGGGATAAATAATCTGTTAATCATGTTTTCAAATCTTATTAAAAATTACGTTTTTTTTTTTTTTCGTTTGCGCACATCACATTGCTTTCAATGACTTCCAATGCTAAACTTAAATCCGCTATTACTTCTTTCTTCGTGTTCACTTCCACCTAAAATGTTACATTAAGCATAACTGACCATTCTCTAAATTGTATCGAAGTTTTGTCCCGCCTTATGCAGAGTCGTTTTGACATATGATTAGCTTCATGCTAAACGCTCGACTTCTGCAGGAAGCATATGTAAGTCGAACGCTTTAGTATGGCACTAATCACACTTCAGAAGGACTCTGCATATGGCCCGTCAAGTTTTCAGTGGACGTCAACTAACCACTTTCTTCCAAGTACTAAATGTATTCAAATATTCATTTCAAACGGTTCATTCGATTTCCCGCGATGATCGCACAGATAATCATGATGTCACTTTTACATATTGACCGCGCATTTAGAGCTAGTCCCTTTTTCTCCATAAAAGCGGATTTTTAAGGATAACGGAAGATGGGCGCACATATTTTAAAATCAGGTGTTTATGTTCATCTCTTCCTTTTATGTGTGTTAATGAATTACAGAAACCCGACTGGACCAAATACAAAATACAGTATATTAAAAAGATAATTTCAAGTGCTTCATTCGTTTTGATGTGATGACAAGACTGAAAAGGGAAAGAAAAAGAAAGAAAGCTCCGTAACAAAAGAAGGGTGGGAAACCCTGTATCGTGCAAATGAGAGGCATGGAGTAAGTCGTGAGTGGGAACCCTTCACCCCTGGTGGGGGAATATTCATGAAGCTATCAGCTTATGTCTAATTATATATATATATATATATATATATATATATATATATATATATATATATATATATATATATATATATATATACAGGGTGACCGCGTGACTATGTTACAAAATTTAAGGGATGATTCCTGACACGGAAACAAGAAAAAAAGTTCAAATAAACTTTTGTCCAACGTACATAATTTCGGAGCTACAAGGTGCCGAAAGCGTGAGAAAATGACATTCAATGCTCTATAGCTCGACTATGGTGAATGATAGAGCTAATGCGGCATGGTAACGTCAAAGACACCGAAGCTGCTGTATTCAAAAATGCTTAGGTCGAGATCGTGCCATTCGTGCACAAGGGATTCCCCAAAGGAGCGTAGGGATTCCCGGATAATCTGTCAAGAAAGATGGGTCGGAAAGGATACGGATGGATAGCTGTCCCAACTGCTAGCAATAATGCGTCTGTACTAAGTCGATATCTCACACGAGCACAAAATGGCGAACAGTTTTATACGTGCCATGTGTGGTTGCATAACGTGCACTAAATAATAGTGGGAAAATATGAAAGGAAAATGTGAATAAATTGGTACAAATGGTAAATACATAATAGTACACTGTCCTGTTCATTGTACGTAGAGACGCGTTTAATAAAGGGAATAATCATGAAACGTACTAAAATGTTGTACAAACATCACACTAACATTGTTTTCTTCCATGTAGTTTTGTCATTGAAAGCAAGTAAAACTAAGGGGAAAAACCGGGGGATATGGGTGCTTTCTTCCAGGCAGAAATCTTATTTTATTTGATGATACGAGCCGAGGATACTTTTTACGAGAGGGGGATTTTTCCTTCATCCCTTATTAATGTGACCACTGCCAGAGAACAACAGTAAAATATCCGATTTCTTGTCATTAGCCGTAATGCGTTACCCGAACATTGAAAACGAACAAGGAAAAACAATTTATCAGGACGTTTGTTTTAGTCGCTGCTTCCGATGTTTTGCAGGACTGATTCCAAGATTTTGTCTAGAATGCTTAACATGTCGTCATATTGTTATCGTTTAGAAGATATTTTGTTTTCACAGATGGTGTTATCACCTGAAGTACTCCACAGTTTGCAGGTTCGATCACAAGCATTTGTTCTTCCTTCTGTCGTAGAAAATAATCAAAGGCAAGGAAAGTATAAGACAACCCTACTAGAAGGCGTTTTGGAAGGTGGAAGGTCATTCTTCATGTGGTTTGTTCGTAGCGTACGAGTTCCTTAGTGCAGTTTGTGCTTTGCTTGTTCGAATGTGAGATCAAATGGAGTATTTGATAGCGGAACTTGCGGACATGATATTTTTATACGGTCAAGCAAATGGCAACAGTCGAGAAGCTGATAGGTTATATCGACTGAAGTATCCACAAAGAAGACATCCAGCCCATACTATGTTTGCCAGACTTTTTCAACGCTTACGAGACACCGGGAATTTACAACCTCAATACTACGACCAAGGAAGACGAAGAACTACAAGGACTCCGGACTTTGAAGAACAAGTGCTTGATCGTTTTGCCCAGGACAAAACAGTATCTAAGTACCCGGAAAGTAGCACGTGAAAGGGGAGTAGCACAAGATACTGTTTGGAAAGTAGTACACGAGCAACAGTTACTCCCCTATCATCCGCAGAGTGTTCAGGCCTTACGTCCAACTGACTTTCAACCTAGCGTTCGGTTTTGTGAATGGTTTCTCCAACGCTCTGTAATTGATCCGCAGTTTCCTTCCTACGTGCTTTTCACCGACGAAGTTTGTTTTACGAAAGACGGGATATTTAATAGTCACAATAGTCATGTATGGGCAGACTAAAATCCTTATGCAATTGTGGAAAGGGGCCACCACGACCGATTCGTCATAAATATGTGGGCGGGTATTATGAGTGATCAGATAATAGGTCCATATTGACTACCACCACGATTAACTGTACGAGTGTATTCGAGATTCCTACGAGACATACTTCCAGAGTTATTAGATGATATCCCTCTCGGTGTTCGTCAACGGATGTGGTTTCAACATGATGGCGCCCCAGCCCACTTTTCAGCTAGTGTTCGAGAGTATTTGAATCAAACATTTCGTGACAGATGGATTGGAAGAGACGGTCCTTGTAATTGGCCTGCACGTTTCCCAGATTTGACTCTACTTGATTTTTTCTTGTCAGGTCATGTCAAAACACTTGTCTATGAAACGCCTATAGACAACGCAGTAGAACTATTAGCACAAATACTCGCTGCCTGTGATACTATAAGAACAGCTCCTGGGTTGTTACAGCGGATGCGTCAGAACTTACTGCGACGCTGTAACGCCTGTGTTGAAGTAGAGGGATGCCATGTCCATCACCTATTGTAAGATAATTGGGAGATTTGTCTCGTTTACAGGTAATTGATGATGTTCTTGGCTGCATTCAATCCTGCTGTAAAATGTTGATTGAAGACATTATTCCCATTCTTGTGACTTGTGTTTATAGGAAACAATCTCTTTTGCATTATGGTTGTTTCGCTCAGTTTTATTTGTTTTCAATGACAACAATACATGGAAGAAAGACTATAATAGTGTGATCCTTTTACAACATTTTAGTACGTTTCATGACTATTACCTTTTATTAAAAGCGTCTGTTCAATGATAGGACAGCGTAATATCATGTATTTACCATTTGAACCAAATTATTCACATTTTCCTTTCATGTTTCCCACTCTTATTTAGTGCGCGTTATGCAACCACACATGGCACGTATAAAACTTTTCGCCATTTTGTGCTTGTGCGAGATATCGACTTAGTACAGACGCATTATTGCTAGCAGTTGGGACAGCTATTCATCCGTATCCTTTCCGACCCATCTTTCTTGACAGATTATCCGGGAATCCCTTGTGCACGAATTGCACGATCTCGACCTAAGCATTTTTGAATACAGCAGCTTCGGTGTCTTTGACGTGACCATGCCGCATTAGCTCTATCATTCACCATAGTCGAGCTATAGAGCTTTGAATGTCATTTTCCCACGCTTTCGGCACCTTGTAGCTCCCAAATTATGTAGTTGGACAAAAGTTTATTTGAACTTTTTTTCTTGTTTCCGTGTCAGGAATCATCCCTTAAATTTTGTAACATAGTCACGCGGTCACCCATATATATATATATATATAAAATTCATTTCTTACTTTCGAACCTACAAGGTTCAACCAAACTGAAAAACTTTTATATCGGACTTCCGAAGAAAAATAAAATAAAATAAATACATAACCGTGTTTATTATATATGGAATTCCCAGTCACGACCCCCTTTTCAGTTTTATTAAAATAGAAGAAGAAGTAAAGAAGAGAAGAGAAAGTTGGGATAGGAAGAGAGGAAAAAGAGGGAAAGTAAGAAGATGAGAAAAGAGGGAAACTGTTACTGGATATTTTCGAGAAATATGGTAAAGGATAGTGAATAATTATCGAATTGGGATCATTTCCAATAGCTATTGGGTGAATATTTGGTATTAAGGTGATCAAAGGTAGACACATGTTAACCCATACCTCCCGTACCTAGATCAATTTAATCCCAACTACCGAATTATCCCAATCTAGCTCTGAGAGATGAGAAAGTTTAACAGTTTATTCAATATTTCAGAAAGTTCTCGACTAGTATCCAATACTTGAAGGATAAGTGATGAAGTCGACGGCATGTTAGAATTGACCACAGAGAAAAAAAAATCGAAACAACAACACACATATTTGTCGAAGATTTTGACTTTCAAAGCTCTCCCATGATGATCATTCGTTCAGGCTATTTCCGTCCTTTTTGCTTCCTTTATAGAGCCAACTTAAATTGAGTTAGTATTGACTTTCAACGACTTTAATTGCCAACTACCATTAATTATAGTAAGTCACACATATATGTTAAAGAATTGGTGCACTTAATACTAAACCTACATTTCACTCACACTCACATTCATACAGGACAATGTATACTTCAGGTTGCATTTAGTTGAATTAAACTAACCTAACTACATTTCTATAGACATCTATTACATTTCAAGAAAACTTAATTTGACAGCACAGGAGAAATTTCGATACATGAAAAGAAAATAATACTAGTAATAACAATATGGTTTATAGACATGCATAGAAATTTGTTACTTTTCAATATCTAATAACACATTTCTCTTTGTAGATATATTAAAAGTTGGATTACGTTAAAAATCGACAAGACGAAGAGAAAAAAAATCAAAGGTCAACATTGAACATATTTAAGATTCAGTGCAAAGAATACATACCAATGTGAAAGAGGAAAGAAAAAAATATAATTGGTTAATCATTTAAAAAAAAACACTTTGGTAGCATTTTTATTGAGCCTCTGTCCCTAGAGGAGAAATTTCGACAATTTTATGAGTCCTTTTCTCACATCGATAATAACTCCTTTATCAACTCTCTTTATGCACTAGGATTGGTGTCCATGAGAGTATTTTATCGTTTGTCTTAACTACAGACGAAAAAAATAGTTTCTTCATATTATATATATATATTTTTCAGTTCGTCACTTGACGCACTTGGTATAAAAATTCAAAATTTATTAAGATTCTTAAAAAAATATCGAATCCAGTCCCAGACATTGGGAACATATTTCCATAATACTATACGATATCTCAATGGAGCTAGTTCTCTGGACCTATCTAGGTCCTGTATTCACATTACTAAATTATTAACTAAAATCAGTTCATCGAATTTTTTCTTGGTCTAGATCGGGTAGACAAAAGATTCTAGTCACTGAACTGACGAACGACAAATAGTTAGGTTTCCGATCCTAGGGGAAGGATTTGGGGCGCACTGTTTCATAGTTTACTGATTTCACCATTGTTTTACAAAATAACTTTAGATACGGATTAGGGTTTTTTTCTTTCGACCTGCTACTTGTTCTATTTACATGCAATATTTACCATAGTATTAAACTTTAATAGTTACGAAAATTACTAACAAATCAGTAAGGTGTCATTTATTACAAGTTACGCGGTAATACTTTACAATCACAACTATTTGGTCAGTATCGGGTGTCAAAAATCTATGGCAACCTAAAACAACCAGGGTAAATACCGAGCCCTTACATACATATTCGCTTATATATATATATATATATATATATATATATATATATATATATATATATATATATATATACATTATTCAATATAATAAATTTTATTCTAATATCAATCTTAGTATTTCGTCGACACTTTCTACATTATCTTTTCATATTCAATAAGTATTCACACTTTCTTGGCTCAAAACAAATAAAATTGAATTATTATTGATTATCGGGTTTATATATATATTTCAATGTTGCAACCTTATTAAAAGAAAAGAATTTTGTTAGTCAGGGTTTTTTTGTTTAAGATTCGCGTATAGAGAAATAGTTGATATTATTTAATAAGTCGACACAAAAGTGGAAATACAGCAAATATAGCAGGCACGTAAGTTTCCAAATTAGGTAAGCACACATATATAAATGTATATACAGAGAAAGAAAGAAAAAGAATCAAGATTATTTGAAATTACTGGGTCCAAACTACTAATACATACACACCTTATAACCAATCAATAGAAAGAAAACCAGAAGTCAGTAATCAATGGGTATAGTTTGTACGATCAATGAGCAATAATCAAGTTTCTGGGAATCTGAAATCGTAGTGTTCCTTCTCGTCAGTCTCTCTCATGGTGGGTTATCATGAAAAATGGTCCTGAGTTGTTCTGAAATACCGGGAAATACCTACACGAATTGTGTCCCTCGATGTCTCAGTTAGTACATACGATCGAAATAAGTGATATGAACATTGTATGTTTTCATGAGTTTCAGAACCCGGGGGGGAAGGTTCAAAAAAAATCTTGAAGTAAGAAGAAAGAAAGAGACATGATAGAGAAAGCGGCGCCAACGAAAGAAGGTAGATTGAGGTACTACTCACTACACAGACGAGTGATCGAATTTAAATATATAACAATTCACAGCCAAAAATATTCACATCTACCGAAAGAGGGTGGTTTACTTAAATACGTAAACTCAAAAGTTTTCTACAAAAACACAACGAGTCCGTGGCCGCAAGGGAATTTTCAGAAAGGTAAAAGCTTTAAGGAAATTTCCCTCCTCGCTGTATCCGGTTGAGTCCTTGGAGACCCCGGCCATGCCGCAAGATGGTGCAGAATCTTAATTTGGAATTTCAGAAAAGAAAAAAATCATCCGACCTCTCAGAAACTAAGAAAGTCCAGAATAGTAATGAAACTAGAGTAAATAATACTTGAGATATTCCTAACTTGTAGTTTGCCAAAATAAAAAAATAAATAAACTGAATTTTGAATCGGTGATTTCAGTGGCCAAACATCACCGATGGCTACCCTGCGCAGACATGCCAAGGTCTGGGATGTCGTTAATTTCCATCATCATCTAATTTAACTAAGGAAAGAAACGAAAATAATGAAGAGGACTAGGGGTCGACATCCGGGTACGCAATGGACATAAATATTAATTTAGTAGCGGTTGACTTAATCGGATAGCCCGATCTGAGCTGTTAGCTATATGAACACTGCACAGTAAATAAGGTAAGCAACGAAGAAAAAAATCTCGGAGAGTCAATGAATGTTAAAGGTACAAATGACCAAACCCGTACCTTCCGATGATCACAGGATATAGCAGTTATTCTTCTTAATTATCATTTTCTGTAAACCTTCAAAAGTAATTCCCACATGATGCTACCCTATCTGATGAAAGGCTTAAGATCCGGGGCTGTTAATATGAGGTTCTTAAATGTGAAGTAACATATAATTCCCAACTACACATTACTATCCAATAGCAAACTCGGTTGGATGAATATATCGATGTAGAAGTCCAAACGCGAGAGATTTTCAATAAACATATTCATATTCTCAATATATAATATACACTGGGCCTATTCACTTAAGTACAGGTGTCCTATCATCTCACTCATATTTTATATCACAATTGTATTATTATTATATCATTACATTTATTCATTATTTACCCATTTTCACGCGAAGTAATCTTTTACGGACACCCTATTACATACATTTACACGCAGGCCATATACATATTACATTATGCACTAATAAATCTATAATTATCACAACCCGTCACGCTTAAACTACTACACGATAACATTCATCGAACCACGGACTCTTTGTTCCGAAGCACCCAATTATATTTACTTCACAGTTTTGTAAAAAAAATAAGTCATACGTACATTCACTGAAAGTTAAATTGTCAACGATGATTTTATTTCTGATTTGCTGATAAAACTAAAGCAACAATGGAAATTTTCTACAGCCACGGGAAAAGAGAATTTAATATTACATTTTGAAACAAACAGTAACATCACGTGGGCTGTACTTCTATTAAGAAAATAGGCATTCTTGATTTCAGTGGATATTTCGGTTTCTAATTGACATGGCAAGCTGTAATTTTCAGAACAGTAAGATCTCATGCTATTTAATATGAATGTATACTCATATGAACCGAAAACCATGTCTACTGGATGTAATTTAGAAATAAGGGGCCAAAATCAAACAACCTAAATCGCTAACTCATGCACTGACGTAATGTCAACAAACGATTGATTACGGAAAACGGACACGATGGCGCTGTAGTAAAGAATAATCTGTGTACTAAAATATACCCCTTACACTTGATAATCAAATCTATAATATTTATTCTGGTTCAGTATACTTCGAATTAGACAAATGGTACTAAATTAACGCATATATATACACTGTCCTAACCGAAAATTCACGCACTCACACAAAACTACTAACCACATACAATACTATTAGTACTACACATAAAGACGACTAACTAAACAAGACCCTTTATTATATGCATATTAAAGGCAAGTACCTGATATATTAGATTTAAAACACATTACACCCTTGTCGGTATATAAAGCTGGCTCTATTGAACTTTAGGGGGACAAAATGAGAAGAGTAAACCCTAGGTCCAATTGACCTGGCCTATTGTTTAAAACATGTTTACTAAAGTTTGATGCCCTGGGGGCACCTTACGAAGTTTATTGAGGGACCTTTCCCCTGAGAGGGGAAAAGGCCCTAAAACAAATAATAACTAACCCATCCCCCGCTAGAACTGGTTCAATTCGGAAAAGGAATAGGAACCCTTTCTGTTAGATTAAGCTGCCATTCTGATAGTTAACATTACAACTATGAAACCTACTACGTACATGCACTTACTGAATAATAAAAAAAATCACATCTACCAAATACACGAACGAAACACAAAATAGGTCGTATTGTCCCTAATCCCTAACTGAATTTGAAAGAAAAAGAAAGTAAAATCACTATTTCATTTTGTCTATTCTAGCTTGCAGCAACATGGGGTACTGTCAACTGGAATCTGACATTTCCCCTTGGTTTTACAGTTCTTTCAACAAAGTATAGGTTTGTAGGCTCCTAAATGATCACACGGTGTTTACTATGACATTCGATTAGATTTTACCTTAATTTTCCTGGAAATCCTAGTCTTTTAGGCAGATATGTGGCCGTAAGATGTTGCAGGTTGCTCCTCTTAATGTGTCCACGATGATAATGATAACATTGCACCGAAAACGACAGAGATAGGAGGATTCCACCAATCAGGGCGAAATCTTTCAGCCGCGGAAATTACAAAGCAAATAGAAATTGGTGAAATCCACATATAACCGGACTGAAAGTGACTATGGACTAGTGAGAGGGGGTGAGGGAAGATTTAGTTACCTGGCCAAATTCTACATTGGTCTGAAATTAAGAAATTTTATATCCAATGGCGGAACTATATTTTGATATGACG
Source organism: Thermobia domestica (assembly GCF_964235325.1). Lineage (NCBI taxonomy): Eukaryota > Metazoa > Arthropoda > Insecta > Zygentoma > Lepismatidae > Thermobia > Thermobia domestica. Next base: position 114,966,386 of record NC_137462.1, on the reverse strand, counting down.
TCAGAATGGTAAACCTTGTAACTATTCAACTTGTATATGCAAAAATGGAATTTACAATTAATCAAAATATAAATAAATATTTTATTCCGTGAAAATATGATTCCTAAAGAGACCTTTCAATTCATTACATTAATTTGAAGTAAAGAGGATAAATTAAATCGTGTAATTAAACCGAAATCGGATTTTTAAAAAAATTTACTAGGTACAGGGTGAGTAAAAAAAGTGGCCATTACTTTCAACTGTAATGGTACATTACAAGACACAACCTCAATGTTTTCATTCTTAAATATTGAGCAAAAATGATATAAATTTCCCCTATTCTCCACTTAATATTGACATTTCTAAACACGGTCGAACACGTGCACACTCGTTTTAAAATAAGGTTTTAATATATGAAATTTAATCTCACAAACGTCAGATATTCTATTTTTGGCATAAATTTTTAACCCCCTCTCCTCTGTTAAGATAAGCAATTTGATAAAAATGGCGTGACAACAACCCAGTCGGAGGTAGGTGTTAATTATATTAATAAAGTTCATTTTAAACGGTTCAGCCATTTTTCGTTATGACAGATAATGTATTTTTGATTTATATACTATGTAGATATAGATTAAGAGTACTGTTACTGTCTTGTTATTTATTTATTTAAGTTATTTATTGTTATAAAAATGAGGTGTTATGTTTAATGCTTAACAATACCTTGCATTTTCCATGTTATCAAGTCAAGTAGCGAATTTTGTGTGTAATTTTTATATTACATTGAATTTAATGTAACGCTAGTAGCAAATTAAGCATGAATGCTAAAACATTGTTCAGTTTCAGTGCTCAAGAGATTTTCTTTCCTGTCTTTCTATTATCTTGTCAATAGCTTACAAAACACTGGGACCTGACTTTTGCATGTATAATCTTTAACATTTTTTCCCATATACTTTTCTCAACGTTTAAGTCCTTTAGGCTAAAGGAGACGAATGATTAATGAAAATAAATTGTAGTTAAAGTAAAATTTTAATTGACCCTTAACGGGAATCGAACACGAGACTACAAGAACCAAAAAACGCCTGCGCTAGCCACCAGACCAGCAGAAAACATATAAGTTTTACTAACAGTATCATACAAATTCTCCGTGTGTATGACGACGTTTGGTTGTCTCCAGGTCTGTTCCGGTCATACCGGGACACGAATGTGACTGCTTCCAGGTTACGAAATGCTTAACCAGTTTCATCATTCCTTCCCAATGCTTGTATAATAATAGGGTCTGTTCTAACCCCAACAGGTAAGAACTAACTGTGGTCAGATACTTTTTTCTAAGAACGGAGTTCGATTCTCGGCGGGAGCTCATGTGTTTTGCATCCCACGTTAAGCTGTAAGTCCAGATCTCATAAAGCCTCGCTGTTGAATGGAACGCTAAAATCAAATCAACTACTACAACTAATAATAAACATTCTAGGAAGAGCTCTGCATACCATTTTCTTCATAATAAACTTTTTTTCGTACCAAACAGAACAAACATATATGTATAATAACAAGCATTCTGTAAAACCTTCCGAACAACTGTATATATATATATATATATATATATATATATATATATATATATATTTAAAAAAGTAGGAACCTCCACCAAAAATAAGTTCTAGCAAGCAAAATAGGCTATTTTTGGCATTATTCAATTTGATCAGTTGCTACGTTTGCTCATGAAATGTTGACGTTACATGTTCTCCCTGAAATATATGCAAAGGAAAAAAAAAATATCTTTTGACCAAAAACCCGGCATAAGTTAATTTGTATATATATATATATATATATATATATATATATATATATATATATATAAAACCGAAAACAGGAGCTAATTTAGTGACCTGCTCCCTGTTTTTATCGCTAGTTTATTCAGTTTGTAACGAGAATATTATAACCATGGGACGTCAAACTTGTTCTTCAAGGTTTAAAGTTCTTAACATATTTCAGATTCTATCAAGAGTCAAATTCATGGTGTATATTTCACGGTGAAGTTTCTCTATCTATTCAAGAAACTTTATTTCAGCATATAAGGGCAAGTATTTTTGCTAACATCAAATACCCTCCATTTCATTGCAGCTTATTTTATTATAAACCATTCCTTAATTCTATTATAGAATTGTTTATAATATTTATCATGTTATCTTCGACATTTTCAAGTATAAATATATTATTTTTTCATTTGTTTATATACCGAAATGCAATGCCATAGTGACATTTTGCATTATGCTCTCTGTTTCGTTAAGAACTAGAGGTGAGTATTTTATATCTAAACGAAAAATAAAATTAGTTATATTTAGTTCCAGAAATAAAGATGATGGAAGCCAATGTACTGACCACACACGAAATAACTTAAATCTATCTCCTCGACCATAACTAGTTATTGACTACACTTGAAGAGAATTCAATTTATTTTTGAGCTGTAAATTTAGTCATAGATTTTATTAATAATAAAATCTAGATCGGTTTTATCCTTATAAAATTCTACTTCATCTTGTTCGTTTGACAATAAATATATAAATAAATACTTGCAGAATATCGAATCACACCTTAAACTGTAATCATATATTTCCTTTTTACTGGAGTCCTACCTGATCAATGACAAAATAAAAGAGTAATAGAACGAAGATTCGAACACAGGTCGCGGGAATGAGAATTTTACACGGATCCAACGAGCTATGGAACAAGATATACAAGCCATCCACTCTGTAAATATATGGCAATAACCGTAAGCTTCACACTGTGAAAGAACGTTTTTTTTTTTTTCCTTTTTATTAAGTTTTACGATATTTCTGTATTCTTGTGTTAACTGCAAAGAGAAAGATTATGCAGTTATCGATTTGGTTAGGGATTGAGCTTATAAAACCCTTAAAACATTTAATTAAATCGCGAAGTGGTAGCAAGAAATGGTTACCGATTTCATTCTCATAGTAAGGGGTAAAAGATACTATCCCACGGAAAACATGCATTTACTTATAAGACAGACAATACGTCTGTAAATTTTGTTTGTCCATTTCGTTCCCTTTTATGGGTAAAAAATTGTCAAAATTTTAAATTTCGGAGGTTTTTGACACTTTATTCTTTTTGAAAAGATTTTATTATCTTATATGTTTATGGTTTGTCCATTTCGTTACCTTTTATGGGTAAAAAATTGTCAAAATTTTAAATTTCGAGGGATTTTGACTTACTTTATTCTCTTTGAAGTGATTTATTACCTTATATGATTACATAATTGAGTACAGGGCCTATTGTCTTTCATTAGCCGTAGGTACATTAAGACACAATTGGCCCATCCCTTAAATTTGGGAAATTTCATAAAACAAGATTTCATAAATGTTCCCTAGAGCTCGAACATATATTCCTGTAAATTTGGTTGGTCCATCTTGTTCCCTATTATGGATAAAAATTGCCTAAAATTCAAAATTTTGAGTTTTTGACCTAGTATATCCTCTTTGAAGAGGGTTTCTATTATTATATGCTTATATGGATAACTACTGGTATAGGGATTAATTCTCTTTAATATGATAAGACTAAATTGATGCTTTGGTCTTAAAATTTTGGGAAGTACATCGGCAAACCTATTGATTTTGGTAATTATTAAAAATATATATTGATAAATGTTTTCTAGAACTTGAATATACACTTTTGTAAATTCGGTTGGTTCTGCTTGTCCATTTTCATAGACACAAAATTATCAAGAATATTTTGTCAAAAATAGCACGTTATATTTGATGGGAATTTTAAATTTTGGCAGTAAATTTGAAAAAAAAAATGAAATTTTTGAGTTTTACGTTCCACGATTATACTACGATCCACGAAAGGAGACGGTGATGATGAGTAATGAATGAAATGGTGGAGTGAAGAAAGTGGGAGGAAACGGGAGAACCCCGAGAAAACCCACGCACACGGTGTTTGTCCACCACAAAGTTCACTTGGCGGGGACTGGGATCGAACCCAGGACCCCAAGCACCAGAGGTGAACGCTCTACCACTGAGCCACCGCGGCCCCTCTCGTGTAATGAATATGGTCAAAATCGGGCAACTGCCTTGAAAGGTTACATGATCCAGGACTAACTCCTCCTTAATTTTGGTTTGAAACCATTCAGTTCCTTCAATGAGTATAAAATTATCAAAAACAAAAATTAAAATTTAGTAGGTTTTTATTACGTAAAGTAATAAATTATGATATTATAAATGAATTTAGTAAGGTGTATAAATGTAACAAATTTTGATGATTCATAGATCAAGATCAGTAGGGGTGTCTCCTTAAATTAATTTAGTAAATTTAATATAATCCATTTGTACTCTTAGATCATTATTTTAAGATGAGAAAATGGTATGATAAAGTCAATGTACCTTGCAACCAGGTTTTAGAAGGTGGCCCTGATTCTCAGTCATTATGAGATCGTATGGATTCTTTACTATGACTCATATTCCTCTTGTATTTGATGAATTCTGATTATTGTTGCTTAATTCTGATTAGTTAATTATCCACGAACCATGTCCACTGAACGAGACAACAACGAGTTGTTATCAGCAAGGATTTAAAAAGATCCTGAAAGATTTGAGCCATTTTTAACCCTCAGCGTTGAGTTGTATCAAATAATTGCTTAGTTTAGTCCAACAAGCGCTTAGTTTACAGAAAACTTACATATTTCCTGTAATGTGTTGCCATATTATTTTTACCTAAACTACTCTAACTCTTTAGAAACAGGTTTCTTTGTTGTACTTTTTTTGATGAGTGTAAAATTTTCAAACAAAACATTTTTCACATAAAAATGTTCAAACTAAACATTTTCAGACAAATTTTAAAATCATGATAAAAAATGTTTTAGCTAAAAAGTTTCAGAAAGACTTTTGAAAAATAAGCAGATATTTCGAAGTGATCAATCAATAGGGGCAGGAGTTTTTCGCAAGTTGCGAAATCACGAAAGTTTTGCGACAAAGCCGAGAGTTGGTTTTTCAACGAACTACATAAGATTGAGTATGGAAACAGGTATTTTGAAGTCGCGACAAAATTCGATAACTGATATTTTGAGCGAAATATGCCACAAAACGCGACAAATTACAATTTCTTTAAAACGTCAGTTTCAGTTGTTAAAATGCAGTGCAATGTGCTGCACTTTTCATCAGAATAATAACATGACATCTTTAAGTTTTACGTCCCACGGTTATGCCGGTTAGGCTAAAGGAGACGGTGATGATGAGTGATGAATGAAATGGTGGAATGAAGAAAGTGGGAGGAAACGGGAGAACCCCGAGAAAACCCACGCACACGGTGTTTGTCCACCACAAAGTTCACTTGGCGGGGGCTGGGATCGAACCCGAGACCCCAAGCACCAGAGGTGAACGCTCTACCACTGAGCCACCGCGGCCCCATCAGAATAATAATTTGCAGACGAGATATACAGGAAGATACTTCGCTAATTTATTGTATGTATGTTTTTCCCCATTTTGCATGCATATGTGTTTTTGCTGTATAGTAAGGATGTCCAATTCCAGAACTTTTACTTTCCGGAATCCGGAAAGTAAAATCGAAAAAATTACGATTTCGGAAAAATTCCGGAATTTTCCCGAAATCCGGATTCCGGAAAATTTTGACCATCACTATTGTATAGCTAATACAATGTATGGTGTTTTGTAATCGCAATCGTAAAGATACTGTGCCAGTGTATTTTAAGTTTTTGGACATGTAAAAGAAGAAAGAAGTAATACGTTATAACCGCATAACGAATAAGTTCATTATCCTAAGTAGTATTATTGTTTATTACTTATATTGGGCCTATATTAGAGTTTGTGTAATTTATTTTATTTAGCGACAAAATGAGAAATTTTAGATTTCAAAATACTACAAAATACGAAATTTTTAATTTCAAATGCGAAACGTTTAACTTCAAATTGCGAAAAACTCCTGCCCCTATCAATCAGATTCCATCAAGAGTAACAAAGAATGATATTAGACCGTAAGTTATGACTAAAGTTCAAAGTGTGAAATTGTTATTATTACATATTAATAGGTTTTAATAATTATCTATCAAATTAACACATGAGCTCCCGTCGGGAATCCCTTCTCTCCTTGGGTTTCCCCATGCCAAAGGCGGATACGCTAACCGCTGTCATGAAGAAACTCTGAGCGTAAGGCTGGGCGTGGTTTTGCGTTTGATGTCAATTATATTTCGAGGTAAATTCAACTCACGCTTATCTTTTAGGCAAAGAACTAACTCATGACAGAACTCACGAAAACCAAGCGCACGCATTTGTAATCCTGATTTCTTATAAATAACAACATAAAAGATGGGAAATGAAACTAACAGCAATTTAGAAGCGTTTCTTTTAAAGTAATTTCTTCAAGTTCTTTAATTTTACCGAATGCATAAACATTAAGAGAAAAGAAGCAAATGATCGAAGCGAACCTATTAATCAGTGTCTTCTTTTGTCATGACCTTTTAAAGAAATAATCATGTATACAAGCAACAGTGATAGCGAAAAAAGTATTAATTACAATAAATGTAAAAAGTTTTGAACGTGGTTATACTTTGAATTTTACTAATTTCTTGTCGTCATTTTGAAATCTATATCGACGAAACTATTTTCTATTTAAAGAATCTCTATAACCCAAAGAGAATTACCATATGTTATGCACCAACGTTCTATGTTCATTTTTAATGTATGTTTCATTCGCTTTAGAAAACGTAATCGCACCGTAAATTTACTAACTAAAATTATTTGACTGATGATTTTTTTTTTTTTCCTAATTTTTCTTATGAATGCTTTAATTCATTACAACAACAATTGAAGTTTTCAGGCAAAGGTGATAAATATCTTGCAATGAAGTCAAGTTTTCTTTATATATTGTAAATATTTTTAATGTTCAGTAGATGTAAAATACACTATACAAATACACTACAGTACCTTCACTTTCAACAACATATATTACAAAATGTACGTATGTAACAAAACAAAACAAAGAAAAAAAAACTAATTTAAAGAAGGAATGATGCGTATCACAATTCATGTCTGTAATTCGTATTAGTTTCTCACATTGAAACTAACTTAAATATTATATTTATATTATTATTAATCAACCCTTCGACCATTGAGCACGTTTCTGTAAGAATTACGCACGGAAAAGACAAAAGAATTTTGAACTTTAGTCTTCTGTGCATTTTTTAAAACAGTAAAATAATACGTGAGTCAAAAACGTTTTTAGTCTTGAATTTATCCTCAACTAGCATGGTATGACAAAAGATGTTTTGTATAAAATTATTATATCAAAATAATATTAGAAAGAAATATAGCTCTACGCGATCTTACTTAAAATATTCTACCTATTTCAGAACTATTTTCATTTTAATCGTTTGGTGCTCTGATGAAAACAAGAACGTCTTAATTAAATATTTTTTACCTATATTTGGCTTTATTGGATTTGCTGAATTCAGGGAAGATAAACCAGTTTATATGATATGCTATTAGCATTTCTTATCATTTTGAAAGATGAAAATATATCATAATTCATTTTCTATTTCCACTTTGGGATTTCTTTGTTTGAAAATATTATTGAAATAATACACACAATAACACATTTACATACAAAATTCATGCTCAAGTGAACTGTAAAACAGCTTTTATCTCTTTACAAAAATAAAATATTCTGATCAAATCAGTTATATAAAGTAATAAGATCACTACATTTTCTGAGTTTTAGAAGTGTTTAAAATTCAAACAATTACATTCAGTTGATTTAAGAGATTTGAATATAGTTTTCTTAATTCGATTATAGCTTATACTTCACATATTTTATCTCTGAAACATAATAATTATACTTCAAATTTCTTTTGAACATCAATCAACAGAATATTATGTTCTGTTAGGTGTCAATTACTTTTGTTCTCTTACACTTGTACTCTTTTTGAAGATGATATTTAAAAATTACTAACACATTGTTACATTTAAAAAAGAATTGTGTAGAATTGCATTCTCTAGCACTGTACAGAATCACTTGAACACAGAACACATAATTAATTTCTTAGCACTGTTTCCTTAGATCCCACACTCAGAACAAATAATACATTATTAACCAATTCGACTGATTTTTAACCGCTAAAATATTCATCACTGAATAGAAATATGGCTGTTAACAATTCTCACAGTCTCACTACAACTCATCACAACACAAATCACATTCTTGCTTATACATGAATGTAGCATATATATAAAATCTCCATTATCACTATATATTAAACAAAATTATGAATTGTTTCTTTTTTTCAGAGTAAAATACTAATATGTGATGTTTTGTTTGTATTACATCATGTTATCTATTAAAAAAAAAATACTGAACAATTTTATAAATATAAGGCCACACTGGACTTGCTTGGACTACAACTACCTATGCTCCAGGATTTTGCTTCATTAACGTCAAATCTGATTGCACCATGTCCTTAACTAACTCCTAAAAGAAAACGAAACATTTGTAAAAATACTGATAATTCAAAACTTTATGAAATTCATTAAAATTTGAAGGAAAAAAGATGTATAAATAGTTCACGAGAAAGGTCATCCAAGAGCTCTCTAAATTGATAAGGCAAACCAATTTACCATGAGTATGAGCACGCCTAAATAAAATCAACAGAAGTTCACTTTCGCTTCTATTGCACAAACGAAATTACTTTTCTTTTTACATATGGAGTAATCACATTTACTTTGGCACTGTATATTATATACGTGTGATTTCGTGATCAATACCCACTTATTCGACTTACCTTGTTGTGGTGACCCTCAATCATCGAAAATCCTGTTGATCTTTATTCATTTTCATTTTAATGTGAAAATTCATCCCCTTATATATTTTAACTAGCATAGTACAAATCGTATCTATATCTTTCAAAATTCTAATTATCATATCATCTTAACATCATAGCTTACATTTAAATGTTTCCGTATCACTGTTAATGCTGTACGAACAGGAAATTTCATGCAAATTGTCTACAGGGTCAAAAATGTAATCTAACGTTCCTTCTCTAGTAAATACGTCTACTTCTCTAATAAATACGAGTTATAAAAAGTAATTAAGATTTCAAAAATGGCAGCCTGTTTGTCATGAGCGTCAATATTTTTGGCATTTGTATTTATGTGAAATATAGAGAAGCTCTGATCATAGCTCAGCTGGAAACCTGAGGCAGATCAATTATTTAAGCAGACCTTAATAACGTCCTCCATATGGTTCAAACTGTAACCTGAAATATGTTTCTGAAAATAATAACTTTTTAATATTTTTCATAATAAAAGAGAATAATTTCAAAGTTCAATTTTTTGTTAAAAGGAGCCAAGGTGCATTCGTCACGAAACATAATCACCCCTGATACCAATTTTGGTCTAGAAAATTATTTTTAAAAAATCTATTTTTTCGCTAATTTAATGTTGGATATCTACGGAGGGAAAGGGTGTAACCATTTAAAACTTTTTAATGGTTACAGTTTTATCAACTTAAAATTATACATGGTAAGTCTGAAAATAAGGTTTCCCTGGCAGCAGAGGTGTTTGCAAACGACAAGTAAAACAACTCGGCTTAATTGACCTTTTCACACAAGAACCAAGAACGTTGATGCATTTGTTATACCGAATTATAAGATTTAAAATCCATCATGGAAAAAATGCGGTCCTACATAAGTAAAAGCTCATTTATAGTTGTCTTCATTACATCATTGATTTCAAAATGTCTTTCGCTGAGAGATTTCTTCAATATCAGAAAGAGATGGAAGTTGCTGGGCACACGGTTGGGATTATACAGCGGATGAGCAAAACGTTTCCGACTGAAGATCGAAAATTACTTTTGCATAGCCGTCGCCGAGTATAGTCTCGAATTGTCGTTCAGAAGGAGAATGCCGGATGTCAGAAGAACAGGTCGCTTCCTGCGAATAGTATGCTTCCTTATCAATGTCTGACAATACCTCTACGCATTGATTTTCCAACCTCCATATTTGCAGGGTACAGAATAGGCTGGTCATCCAAACTTTCTGATAGCACAGCGACAGCGCCATCTGTAGGATCTTCGTTTACGTTTCTAAATAAAACATAGATGGACTCAAATTCAACCAATGTCTTGTTTGCCCCATTGCTATGCGATTTCTCGAGGAGAAAATGAAGGGTAATTTATTTCCCGATTTCCCCTCATATAACTGTAAACCAAAATCAATGTGTATGTTCCAAGGATATCAGAATTATACACACTTGGGTGTACCTAAAATTACCACAAAATGTAAGTAAGTCATCATTAGGCTAAGAGTATAAAATGAATATCTCGTGATGATTGGAGTGATTTTTTCTTTTTTCCGCTTTTAAACTGAAAGGCATAATATTCTAACATACTAATGAATTTTAACACTCATTTTACTTACATTAAATTTTGATTTCTGAAAAAAAAATTTTCATTTCGGTCACTAAACATTCGGCTCTTTCCTGGAGCCTTGGTCACGGAGAATGAAAACAGGAGTAAAACAGATAAAAGCATAAAAGAGATATAAGGGAACGAACTCCTAGATGTAGAGTAGTGCAGAAATACCTTCTGTTGATCACATGTCAAATAGTCATCAAATAATGAAAGCCAACGGGTTACTTTCTCAATAAGAGGAAGCAACTTCATATACGAAAACTAGAATACCGCTGTAGAAAAGCGACGTGCTGATCACGTGCTCCAACCCTGAAAAGCCATCTTAGTTATGATACTAGAGTCCTTCACAGTTATCCCACGGAGTTTGCAATGTACACTTTCATAATAAGTGATTCACGACAAGTATAAAGAAAATATAATAATCTACCCATGTTTAACTTACAAAAACTAACTATATGGTAATCAAAACTAACTCTTCAGTTGACATCTATAAAATGTAGCTAATTTACTAAAATACATTTTTTAAAGATGTTTCCAAATAAAAATAAAATCCAACAATGGAAAATTCCTTTGTAAATTAAATCACCTGATAGTAAATTATACACAATTTTCATTTACTTTAAGAAGGCAGAACTCTTATGTACTTGCAAACATACAAATTTTCTTAGAATTATCTATCGTAAAGAGCTTAAAGCGAATGCGTGTTAATTGTTTACGACCTCCTAAGGAAGATTTTCATCATTAAAATTAAGTGTAAATCGGAATTTCAGTATCTTCGCTACTTTATATGGTAGGAAGGAAAGGGGAAAGATATAAGGGCTAATCAGCTACTAAATATCAACAAAACAACAATAAACTAAAAGTGATAAGAAAACCTATTCTCAATCTCAACATTTGAATTTTGTATGACGACTAAAACAAAACTCGTTCTTCTGATAGCAGTTATAGCTCTTATATAGCTTCCTTTACTATGGAGAAAAAAAAAAAAAAAAAAAAAAAAGACGGAACTTGCTTCATATTTTGGAAGCTTTCTTCAGGCTTAGTTAGCCATAATGAAACCAAAATTAAGATCAACATTATAATATAGCCTGAAAAATGCTGAAAAAATTGGACACTGTCTCAGCTGTACAACTTGATTAGAAGCTGAGCTACTTTATTTCGCATGAATACTTACAAATGCCGAAAATGCTGACGCCTATGATAATAAATATGATTCCTACATCATTTAGGATAGACGCCACTGATAACAAATTGCGGTTTTCAACTTCTATCTTAAAGCATTAAAAAAAAAAAGAAAAAAAAAAAGAAAAACAAGAATCGTTAAGCCTGTTCATTGAAATGAACTGACCGAGCAGACAAAACTTTGAGATCATAAATCATCACAAGGAATAATCTATTTCTTACAAATGAATTTTTTTGATATGGAAGTTCTCAAAACAGCATAACACGAAATTAACTTTGTTGTCTGGAAATAGTAGATTATCACTTAAACATCGGATTTTACGGTCTCGATTATTTGGAATTCTGAATCTGAGTGAGGGGAAAATTTATTGTATAATACCTATCCGTAGTAAGTATTAATATTAGTATATGTGGGTAGTTTTTCAAAGACAGATTACCAGTATAACACTCAGATCTGTGAATTGGATATGGAAGTTATACGAGGGAAGGGGGGGGGGGGATATTTTCAGTACCTTCGTATGTTCCACTTTCATACAAAAATTACTTTGTGAGTCGCGACAATTTTTAAGGATCACGACAGGTTATCAATTGGGGTTGGTTTATATTATATTAAATTTTCGAACATTCAACCTCTAAAGCAGATGGTGGAGTATAAAATCTTATTACATAAATGAAAATATATTTTTTCTAAACTCTAGCAGCGTAGGAAATACATTTTTATGGCGATTTTTCGTAAGATGACAGATTTCATCCTGTCCAGATTTTCATGATCCAAGATTTTTCAAAATCCAACCTCAGAAACGAATGAGAGGAAAAATCAATATTCTTACGTGTTTGTATTGAAGAGCTAAGCGTATACACACAAACTCTGAATATAAAGATCAAATACGAACACTTGATTAACTTGCACGAATTATGGAAATTCCACTTGAAAAGGGAAAAATGAAATGAAATGAAATTTTTGAGTTTTACGTCCCACGATTATGCCGGCTAGGCTAAAGGAGACGGTCATGATGAGAAATGAATGAAATGGTGGAATGAAGAAAGTGGGAAGAAACGGGAGAACCCCGAGGAAACCCACGCCCACGGTGTTTGTCCACCACAAAGTTCACTTGGCAGGAGCAAGGTTTGAACCCGGGACCCCATGCACCAGAGGCGAGCGTTCTACCACTGAGCCACCGCGGCCCCTACACTTGAAAAGTGAGAAATTTTACTATTATAACAATTTTTTAAACCGTTGGACACAAAGGCAATGGCACAGAATTAAGTTTAATGTACTTTTTTCGCTTCAGGAAATACAAATAGTCAATTCACTAATTCAAAATTAGGGATGCAGGGAGATGAAGGAGGCATCTGCTGAAATATGAATATAGTAAGTTATATTTCAACCTATTTTTATTTTAAGGTAGCCTAAACGTAACTCTACACAAGATAAACAGGAAAAATCATCGTTGGATCACGACACGATCATGTTGTAAATCGCGTACCCGATATTTAACATTATTTACACCACATCTGAAAGATTTCTGGATGGGGTCACTAAAAGAATTTTAAATTCAGCACATAACACATATTTTGGTTCATTTCTAAGTCACTGTACCTCAAAACCATCTGAAATCGTGGGAAGTGATTTGGGTGGATACAACAAGCTGACAGTTTTGCGAAACAAATTTACTTTTTTTTTTTCAAGAACAGTTACTGTATATAAATATTCAGTATATATTATATGCTGTGTAAGAAAGATACATATTCCTGTTAATAAAAGTATAAAGTGTACAAGTGTTTTCTATGCCAGTGTAAGGTGTTGCCGGTACCCGATGACGATGACAATTTTGCGAACAAGATATGTTTCTCTGCTACCTTTTATTAACTCTTTTAATGCTTTACAAAAGTAATTTGTAATGGTATTCATTTCAACCCACAAGATATGTATACGTGTCATTTTGAAATTGACGATTTATGATCTGAGGGAGAAAATCTCGGTTATAGGCCGCACCATGATTTTTCAAGGCAAAATTTAGGAAAGAAAGTGCGGCCTATATTCGCGCAAATACGGTAGAGACCTAACGTTCCATTAATCTCTGCTACGAGCACTGTCAATGTGTTAAAAATTATAAATGAATAATACAATAATTGTTTTTAATGCGATAGATACCAAAGATGTAACATAGAAGTTTAAAAAAATACAAAATAAAAAAATATAAATGCTTTAGATGAAAAAAATAGAATGAATCGACCGAACCTCCTACTGAGATCGGTGCTTCAACCGTCATATGTATTCACTAATATAGGCACTGGGTTCTTCGAGTACAACAAGAGATGTGGTACAGATTCTGTATTCTGAATCGATGAGCACCGACCTCAAGATTGAATGGAATGTAATTGATCAGAAAGCGGACTGAGTAGCATACTAGTTACGGTGAGCCAGACCTGAATTCTTTGAATTTTCACTAAATTAACATAAATAAGTATTGACAATCACATTTTAAAGTTTAAGGTTATTATTTCAATGAATGCACTGATTATATATATATATATATATATATGTGTGTGTGTGTGTGTGTGTGTGTGTGGTTTAGCAATCTCTGATTTTATTCACCGTTTCATAAGTCACCTACACATTATAAATTTTCTTATATGCTGATATGCAATTTTATGGAAGATGGATAACTGTCAGTATTGTCTAATACTGAAATTTGACAATATGCTCACTTACACTTCAACACAGCTACACGGTATTATTCTTATTTAAAGCATGTAATCATACCTTGAATCCCACTTTTGGAGTCCATCCAAATTGCTTCCTAGCTTTACTGGCATCTCCTAGTAGTATATCCTGAAATAATAATAATAATAATGCAACTAAATAAATAAATAAATAAAACAAATAAATTAAACAAAATTTCAATTGTAGAGGTACTCCACGGTGTATTGCAAAAACTGTACTAAAGGCGTTCTTACTTACAGCAAGAACAGTGACAGATCATTTTCAAATTGATATGAGCTGCAGCAGTCAAAGCAACAGTAATGTTTATAATAATATCTTTATGAATTCTGAACACAATTTTCACAATTGAGAGTAATCTACAGTTTCAGAATACGTTTAACCAAAATTTTATGCAATAGAAAATAAATTAACATTATAAATGATGTCACTGATAAGTATATTAAATTTATTTTGTACGCAACCGCTCTACATTTGTCATTCTTTCATATTCGTTTGAGATATCACTCCACGCAGGGGTAAAAGTGAGGGGGAACGCGGGTGGACGCCGTTACCCCACTTCCAAAAAATATCTATGATGTCCCCTACTTCCTAAAAAAATTACAATGGGCAAAGATAGGCAAGGGGGCCGGCGTGACGTCATGTGTCCCCTACCTTTTCAGATCCACTTTTATCCCTGAATCCACGTGACTCTTTGAGATCTTTGAGACATTCTGAATCTACACAATTTTGATATCTCGAAATCAATGTAACTAAAACACTCACAATTTGTACAAATTTTTATGACCAAAATCTGGCAATTGAAGGCTCTAAATATGATTATTATACGTATCTAACTTACTTTCTTGTTATGTTGATTGAGTCTGTACTTAAATGCAAGGAATTAATATTGGATTGAAAAAGCGTGTTTATTTAAATTAAAAAAAAAAAAAAAAAGTTTGCCAATGTATATTACAATATTACCAGTTTGCTAACTGACTCGCAGTTCAAGATTGTTAACTGTCAGTTCAAGATCAGCAACTGACTGTTTGTTTATTTGTGATCTTACGTTTAAGTATATACCATTTTTTTCCCCCCCCATTATCCATAAATTAGGAGGAAGAGAAGGAAATTTTGCTATCGAACTTATCCCATCACTTTTATCCTACAGGATCGACAATAAGGCTTTGGATGGACATGGCTTTGGATTGATTATTTTAACAAAAGAAACACTGACCAAAGCTTAAAACCCATTTTATTTTAAATTATAATTTGTAACGTCGATAATGTCGATAGTGTCTGAAGAAGGATATGTTAGATATCCGAAACCGTTACAAATTATAATTTAAAATAAAGCGGGTTTTAAGCTTTGGTCAGTGTTTCTTTTGTTAAAAGATCGACAAGCAGAGAATTTCATACATGATTTAATTTATGTAACTACAAGTTTCTCTTTAGATTCACTGAGGAAAAGGTGAGGAGTGCGTTGAAACTGTAAGTAGATTTTGTGTCGCTGGGATGTTCCCAAGTACGAGAATTTTTATTTACATCACTTATTAATATTAATTACATCACTTTCCTTATTTCCTGCAGTATTTTCACGTAATTATCATTGCATCATTAAATGGAAAATAAAAACTTACCACTTCCGTTGGTCGAAAATACTTTGGATTCACTTTCACACGCACAATGCCTGTATCCTTTTCTTTGCCTACTTCCTCGAGTCCACTCCCTTCCCACACAATTTCTCTACCTATCTCAGCAAATGCTGTTTCCACGAACTCTCGTACGCTATGTGTTTCTCCTGTGGCTATTACAAAATCTTCAGGTTTTTCCTGTTGCAGCATCATCCACATTGCCTGCAACAAATAATATACATTTTTTAAAAAATATAATATCAATTACAGTTATATTTTTTAGGCTTCCAAATAATGAAATCTCTGTTGTATTTTACTACATTCTTTTTATTTAATATTTGCATTGTAAAACTAAAAAATAATTCTACAGTATTGTTTTGTTTGCTAAAATCATGTTTTGTTTGCACTGTTTTGGCGTTTATTCAGGATATTACTGTTTTCCATTAGCTTCAAATTAACTAGAATAAATTGCACAAACATTCTGGACAATTTCGATGAATGATGTAGCCTCTGAATTGCTCAATAAGCATTCAATACAGTATGTATTATAAAAGATACAATCTCTCCATCCAACATCACGGTCTAAAAAAAGGCAAGGAGCTGTGGACATATCCAACATTTGTTAAATAATATTTCGTGTGTTTACTATGTTAGATTGATGCACTTCAACACCGTTAGACTGATGTCAGGGTGTCCTACATAATACCCCATATTTATGTCAAGACTTTTAGCATGTGTGTATGTGTAGTTACAAATGGTACAATAGGTACAAAAATAAATGTATATACTATCTTGAATAAGAAAATACAGCTCACGATTTAAACCAACGGCATTTGTTCGACTTTTTAAGAAGTGCCGCCACTTTTCCGACTTCTTTCATTTTTCCGTCCTGTAAATGTCAAAATAAAAACTTTTCGAATGATGTCTGATATGAAGTGCATATGGTATGCAACATTTTGTGTTAGTCACGGACTCTTCTCTTAGGATATGCGTCTGTTATGTTTTGATACTAAATTAGTTGGATACACAGACGTCATATAGAGCCTCAAAG
Organism: Thermobia domestica; assembly: GCF_964235325.1. Lineage (NCBI taxonomy): Eukaryota > Metazoa > Arthropoda > Insecta > Zygentoma > Lepismatidae > Thermobia > Thermobia domestica. Next base: position 114,949,408 of record NC_137462.1, on the reverse strand, counting down.
AAACGCAAGCTTTAGAAATAACAGACTCTAGAGCCAACAACGTTTAAAATTAATTTTCGAAGTGATTTTACTGAAATGTGACATAATACGATTAATATTTTTGTTTTAATTTTGATGGGATTGTTGAATGGATAGAGAGTTTTGTGTAGCATTGTCGTTGAATAATAAACTTGCTTACTAGTTGTACAAAATATTGCCACAATCTAATCAGTAACAAATTACCAATTAACAACACTTCTTACCTCGACATAATCCTTAGCGTGGCCCCAGTCTCGCTTCGAATCCAAGTTTCCTAACTCCATACAATCCAACTGATTAAGAGCTATCTTAGCAACTGAACGTGTAATCTTTCGTGTTACGAAATTCTCACCTCTTCTAGGACTCTCATGATTGAACAAAATGCCATTGCAAGCAAACATCCCATATGCTTCTCTGTAGTTCGTAACTATCCAATAACCATAAAGTTTTGCACATGCTGCAATACGAAATTAACAAACATATGATTTTGCTGGGTAATACCGTATAACAAATTACGGCTACAGACAAAAGAGAAAGAAGTGGAACAGACATGCTACAATATACAAATATAAAGTAACTTTCTCCTTTCTCCTCCTCCAGGAAAATGTCATTTTGTTTTCTTTTTAGTTTAACGTTCATCGATTATGCTCCGAGGAGATAATGGTGGGGGATTAGGAATTAGATTTCTGGGCTTTCGGCTATGTTAGCTCGTCACGTATGAGGGATGACATCCCTCGGTGACCACACTATCCGAGGAAAGGAAAGAAGCGGAATGGAACCTGTATGTCAGGTACTATCCTGGCATTTGCCTGGTATGAATGATGAAAACCCAGGAAAATCTCCCTCAGGATGGCTGACCTGAAAAAGCTTTTACACTTTTTCGACCGAGTGTCCCCACTGGAAATCGAACCCAGGACCGCTCGCACTAAAGACGAGAGCGTTAGCGATTACGCTACAAAGGGAAACGGAGATGATGGTGATAATGAATGAAATGGTAGAATGAAAACTAAGTGGGAGGAAACTAGAAAACCCCAGAAAACCACACATATGGTATCTGTCCACCGCAGAGCCCACTTGTCGGAAGCTACGATCGAATAAGAGACCGCATGCACTAAAGGTGAGCCAGTGCATCACCACTGAGCCCTCCTCCTCCAGCAAAATTGTTGAAACATCTAACTTCGTAAGAATCTTAGTTAGAATGCCCAGTATTAACATTTTCCTTCTTACTAAGTACAGTGACTGGATATTTCTACTCATTTCAACTCCTATACCGATATTATTTTGTGATTTCTACTACGAAAAATTGTTGTATTAACGCTTCTAATTCTCCGCTTTACAGAGAATGCTGTTCTATTGTAAATTTGGTTACTGCAGTTCATTCACTTACTTATTTATAGTTGAGTTTATGTTTTGATTGAAACTAATCTTCATCTGTCATAATCATGTGTTTACCAATTCATTATTTGTTATGTTCTGTTATAACACTGTCTATATTTATAATCTGTTCCGAATATTAATAGGTAATTACACTTCGTAATTTAGTTCTTCTGATAAAATCCTAAAAAAAAATCAACCGATAGAAGAAAAAGAAATTTCCTTATTCTAAATACAAATTAAGAACTTTTAGAATGAACAAAACTCGTTCCACACTGCATCTATATCATACCTAACAACCAACGATTCTGAATAATTTTGAAGAGAGAAAATTATTATCCGCAAGTTGTAAATCTTCGAGCTGTATTCGTAAGTAGAATCAAATACAATTTTGATACAGAAGAAATCCAGGCTGAGCTGAATAACTAGTCTATTTTATCAATCTGTCTTCTCATGTAATTATCTGTCATGCATATTAATACAATATGAGTACTAAAATCAGAGACACCCATGAGGAGTAACCCTCGAGTTATTCGACACGTTCTGGCGTAAAGTTATATAATTCAGCTACATAATAAAATATACATTGCACAGCATTACATTATTATTTTCTTTCGGTCAATTTTATTCAAAATTGTTGATACATGATACATTGAAACTAAGACTTCAGCAGACATGTATCTATTTGATACATTTCAACTTAAATGCAACAATCGTCATAATAAACTACAATGGCAATCATTTGTACACGTTACGAATATTTTTTAATGTGCATACAGGGTATGCTAAAGGAATAATGGAGAACATAAAAATACAGTATCATGCTAACTGGTGTTATCTGTGAATGAAGTATGTAGATGAATGGAATATTTTTATATGAAATATAACGACAAAATAATAAGTGAATGACATAAATGAAATAATATGGAAGAACTGATACTATGCTTTAAAAGTAACAACATAATTAATTACGTAATGTATAATTCAACGAATAAAATAGTTGGAAAATATATAATAATGTTTGATGAAAGAAATGATTATATATTTTACGTATCAATCTCATAAATCCGATTTGATTGATTGATTTTGAGTTTTACGTCCCGTTCAGCAGCGAGGCTATATGAGACGTGGACCTACTGATTAACGTGGAATCCGAAACACATGAGCTCCCGCCGGGAATCGAACCCGGGTCTCCCACGCCAAAGGCGTGTACGCTAACCGCTTAGCCACGGAGGAGCACCTCTCATAAATCCGAATCGCAATATACGTCCAATTCTTACATTTTCCTTTATGCATGGAATTCTACATATATACCGTCTTATTTGTGTTTCAATTTTCAGTGTTCATGCTTCTGTAAGTATATTTTGTGTGTTTCTAGGTACCTATGGTGTTGCGTAGCTATATATATTTGTATACATATAATCTATCGGCGTCTGAGGTTTCCTAATCATTTCTTTATGCTCTCTGGCATACTGTGCTTCCATATGTAATTACCAGTTATGCATTACAATACATTCACTGATATACAGGGTGTTAATGAACTATACCGACAAATTTTAAGAGGTAATTCCTCACATCAAAATAAGAAAAAAAGTTCATATGGACCTATGACGAAAAGTGCATAGTTTCAGAGCTAGGGCAGCGCAAAATCGCGAAGAAGCCAAATTTCAGGGGGCCATATTTCGAATTCGAGAGACTGTGCATGCTGGTCCTTATTACGCATTAAACAATAATTCACACATACACAATCCAAAATGCATATTTCATTAATGTTCAGTGCGTGTACAGATTATTCCCTGCAGGGTGAAATTCCCAGACATGCCATCAATCGAATTTTGAGATATACTCTGACTTTATGATTGGTCCAAAGTAGGCAAACGATAAGCCTTGATAGCCGTGAACACGGAATCCTTTGGCGAGATATCGGACGTGTTAAGGATCGTCAGCAGCACGGTCTCTCGTACTCGGGAAAACGTATTGTGTGATGTTTTCTTTCACGCTTATAAGTGAAGAAAACGTGAAATATACTGTGACAAAATACATATCATCATACGTTATTTCGAACACCAAGAAACATGAAGCTGCCGGTTCCTAACACTTCGCCCTTCCCTCCGAAGCATTGGATGTCCATTGTTGTCAAGGTTTACCTCCTACCTACTTTGAACAATTCTTGAAATCAGAGTATATCTGAAAACTCTATTGAATACACATCTGAGAGTTACACCCTGTAGGGAATATCCTCTACACCTATTGACAATTGATGAAATATGCACTTTTGGATTGTGTATGAGTGGCTTCCTTTACGCTGGTAAGACCCACCATCCACAGTTTCTGAAATTCGAAATAGGGCCTATTAAAATTTAGCTTTATCGAAATTTTGGACAGCCCTAGCTCTGATACTATGTACTTTTCGCCATAGGTCCATATGAACTTTTTCTCTTATTTCGATGTGAGGAATCATCTCTAAAAGTTTGTCGGTATAGTTCATTAACATCCTGTATATTATGTTAATGGACCTATTTTACTGCAGGTGCCTATTATTTTTATGTGATCTACTTTGTTTTGAAAGCTATTTTTGTCGAATTGCTTACTTACTTGATTACATAGTTCTCAGTATTAACGTATCCTTGCCTACAAACTGCCTATTCGTTTCTCCGTATGTGCTTATTTAAATTCTGCTTTCTTGCTTGTTACTGAGTTATGTGTACCTTCAATAAGCACAATATTTCTTTCATTTAGTAATTTTCATTATTCCTATCTAGGAATATAGCTAACTTTTCGTCTAATGACTCTTGCTCTATCACTATCACTACACACCTCTTGTTTGCATCTATAAGCTGCTGCATATCTGGAAACGATTGTTCAAATATTGCTTCTGTGCAATGATATCGCCAGAACATCAGTTCAAAACCTTATAAATGAAACTTGCTATAATAACAAATACTGACACAAGACAGTATAAAATCATTCATTAGTACGAAAATGTTACGCACTACTTTTAATTTCTTTCCGCCTTTTAAATTCAATGCTTGTTCTTCACAATTTCAAATTTCACTTTACAAGATCTCCGCAAAACTAACTACACACAATAAAAAATTATGTCATGAATTCTAACACTAATAATATCACGCGCAATAGAAATTACATTAATAAAATACACGACACTAAGGTTTACATGAATAACACTTAAATTTCCACTACTTTTGTGTCACTGGATATAAATTTAAATGCTACAGAACAGCAAAAGAACTACATAACATTACTGTATTAGTGTAATGAATAATTTAATTGTTTAACGTTCTACAGATCATTTACACGTTTATTAGTTCGTTTACCAAAGCATTTTGTAGGTATTCACGATTTATAATTTCAATTTTCCCATATTCGACAAGACTTAACAACAAGCTTGTTAGTTCACGAGTCTAAGAGCTTCGCTTACTTTATTTGCTGTATCATGCAAAGAACTGCTCATGCAATACACAACAATCTATTATGCTACATTACGTCTGGCGATAAACGCGTGATTTTACATAGTAACAAACGTTTCTAGTAGTATATATTGGTAACTTCTGGGCCAAAACTCCAGGCCAACCCATTTCGGACATATCTTTGACCAGCATAGAAGAATAGCACAAAGCATTTATAGAAGGGCCTATAAAACTTCTGGACCAAAATTCCTGTGCATATGTATGTTTTGCAGACAATTTTCACCCCATCCACTGCCCTTGCACAAGATCACACATTATTAAAACTTGATGGCATAACAATCATAAAGAACTTGTAACTAAAACTGCATTTTTCAAAGTAAAAAGCAGCAAAACCTGTGAACAGGTGGACCTGAGAGAACTTACGCCTTTTTCTTATTTGTTTGTTAGATTTTGCTTTTTGGCTGCCTCTCAGGCTCTTTTTTCCGCTTGTTTCTGTTTCTGTTGCTTTTGCTGCTATTGTCGCTCTGTTGTGCCTCTGTTTTGCTTTCCCGACTAGCGCTAGTCTCCATTCACATCAACTCCCTCTGATTTGTTGGCTTGTAGAGGAGAGAGTGAAAATCCTTCTTCTTCCTTGCAGGCGATTCGAACCTGCGACGTTGACCACGCCGATAACTACTCACAGCTGGCCAGACCATGAGCAAGCACGCTCGGCTAACATGTATTCAAAGAAATCGAGTGAAAATCAGTTCTTATATATGAACAAATACTTCTACAAGCAACGACATCTATTGGCAAACAACAAATTTATGGAAGATTATAATGAAAATGAAGAAGATTCTTACTTATTGTACTTAGATGCTAACAACTTGTCTGGATGGGCAATGAGCCAATACTTACCATTTAAAGGATTTAATTGGTTAACTGAAGAAGAAATAAAAGAAAATCTTTAAGTTTTACGTCCCACGGTTATGCCGGTTAGGCTAAAGGAGACGGTGATCATGAGAGATGAGTGAAATGGTGGAATGAAGAAAGTGGGAGGAAACGGGAGAACCCCGAGAAAACCCACGAGCGCGGTGTTTGTCCACCACAAAGTTCACTTGGCGGGGGCTGGGATCGAACCCGGGACCCCAAGCACCAGAGGTGAACGCTCTACCACTGAGCCACCGCGCCCCCCAAGAAATAAAAGAAACAGATTTTTCAAATGTTCCTGATATTTGTGAAAAAGGTTACATTTTAGAAGTTGATCTTGAATATCCAAAAGAAATGCATGACTATCAGAAAGAATATCCATTAGCTCCTCAAAACATGTGCCCACCTGGTTCAAAATAATCAAAACTTTTAACAACTTTATACGATAAAGAAAAATATGTAATTCACTATCGAAACTTAAAACAATGTTTATCATTTGGGTTAAAACTTAAGAAAATTCATCGAATAATAGAATTTAAACAAACAGATTGGTTAAAGAATTACATAGATTTAAACACACGTATGAGAACTAGAGCAACAAATGATTTTGAGAAAGAATTTTATAAGTTAATGAATAATTCAGTTTTTGGAAAAACTATGGAAAATATTAGAAAGAGAGTTAATATTAAACTAATAAGTGATGAGAAAAATTTGAGAAGCTTATAATAAAACCAAACTATAAAAGCACTTAAGTTTTTACGGAAAATTTGTTTTTGTCTTGTTTTTTCAGTGTAGATATAAGCTTGTAGATGTAATGTAGTTATAGTTCTTAAATATAAGTTTTTTATGGATATCATAAAGCCTATGCTCTTGCACTATGTAACTTAGTATAGTTAGTTGTAAGGTTTTATGGGCCTTCTGTAAATGCTTTACGTTATCCTTCTGTGCTGGTCAAAGATATGTCCGAAATGGGTTGGCCTGGAATTTTGGTCCAGAAGTTACCAATATATACTACTGTTTCTTTCTCTCTTTCCCTCTGCATGTATGATTAAGTTGTGAGTCATATGCGTTAAATCGCGTGATAGTTGATATAGTAACAAGTTTTCCTTATTAGGTAGAATGACAACTATCTTATCTCAACACAGCAGCATTAAATCAACAAAAGTGAACTCAAAGAAGAGTTACATGTTTAAAAGTGAGCTCTTCCAAAAAAAAAAAAAAAAAAAAAAAATAATAATAATAATAATAATAATAATAATAATAATAATAATAAATAAAAATATAAAATAAAATGCAAATTATTCACAGCACAAAATATATTTTAAATAAAATATTGACTCAAATCTAGAAATCATCACAATATGGATTTCGAACAAACAAAATTATACAATAGATACATTTAGGATTACGCTGATGATATAAAAGTGTACTGAAACTGAACCGGTATATATATTGAATCGCGACTATATCATGAAAGTAACACCAGGAAATGAAAGAGTTACAAGTTGTTTAAGCATTGCAAAAATACATTTTGAGAATAATATAAACAGTTTTGGACATTTAGGAAATTTATAGAGCAGACAGCTGAGTGACTAACTACTAAGACAAAAGATAATTTAGAGAAGTTTAACAGGAGAGTGTTAAGAAAGATCAATGCTCCGATGTTAAAAAATGAAGAACAATTACAAGAATTATATAGCAATAGCAATAATTATAATAGCTAACAAAAATTATACAATCAATCCACAATAAAGTACGGAAGATTTAACGCTTAAGAACTTTTATATAAGACGGAAGACAGAAGAATGCTGCTTAGTCCGTACAAAAGAATGGAAGACTATATACGACAGGACGAAGAGAACAACTGAGTTCAAGATGAATCGTTAGGAAATAAAGAAAATCAAAAGAACACTGCTTACCAGATTATGATTTACTTAAAGAAGCAGTGCTGGGAAGTAAACTAATACATATTAAAGAAAGCTTAGGAAACATTAATCAGAATAGTAGGAAAATCATAAACAATTAAATATCTCTACAATTTTAATGGTTGGTTGGAGTTTAGTCTGTTTTCAGCGCCAAGACTATATGAGACGTGAACTTACATGTTAAAGTAGAATTCGGAACACCGTAATGCGTTCAAATTTCACGGCTTTCCTACCGAGAATCGAATTTGGGATCCTGCGCACAAAGGCAGTCGTGTTAGCCACTAGATTAGCGGGAAGGTTTTTAAAACTTCACATGAATAGACTATACAACATTGTGACTACGTATCACTAGATACAATACTACCACTATAATAGACTTCCTAAAAATAGTAGTAATAAAATGAGAGCTGGAGGTTAAGAAAGGAGAGAACAGATTAGATTTTATGTATATTTAGAGTAGAAAATTTTCTAAATTATGAATAAGCCTAAACACATTGTAAAAGTGTATACATGTGTGTGCTAATGCGCAGTAAAAATATATACATATATGAAGCTATTTCTTTCCTAAAATGAACACTTTCCATGTGTTTGGAAATTATAAAGGAAAAGTGCCTAACAGGAGATTTAGATCCAGATAATGACAGACATTTTCACTCACACTTCAAACTAACAATGTATAACATTAGAAAATGCACCAATACTAATAAAAACACAATAAACTTATTGAAGTCTCAACTCGGTGCAAAAATGAGTTCGGTGTGTGAAGATAAAAATTAGTCACTTTCCCTTTAAACAAATCATTCTCAACAAATGCTTTGATCACTCACCTACTATAAAAGAAAAATGAATAGTCCAACCGGTTGGTTGTACAATATAATTCTATCTAGATGAAACAAAATACTCTTAAAATCAATTAAGTTATCAAAACCTCAGAGTAATACAGGAAAACTCTACACACATAAAATACACAATACTAAACAAGGAATGTAAATCCATGTTTAAAATAACAGTGCACGAGTATTGAGGGAGTTCAGTGAGGATGATTTGTTACAAAGAAAAACGCAATTAATTTTTATTTTCAGACACATAATTTATATCAATGTTACAAACAGTGAAATATCATCGCTTTATTAAGAAGTAAACTGGTATATTATATTAACTTTTTATTCTCTATTTAAGTGCAATTCAGATGTGTAAACTACAATTTAGAGAACAAAAAACAAGTAAATATTGCACTAAGTAACTACAGTAAAATAATATGAAATGTGAATAAAACTAGGAAAGTATTTGCAGAAAATAAAAATACAAAGTTTGAGGTAAACAGTCTTGAAGTGGTTATTAGGACTATTAGTAAAATTGATGAACTGATTATGCACGTTATTATATTTTGTACCGCAGGTAATCAAATAGAGAATTATCCAAGCACTTACCAATAGTATATTTTGCAAACATCATCATCTTGAACCTACACGGGAATAATTTTCCAGTTTTTGAAGGAACAAAGGACAAAAACAAACTAAAACTAAAATCCAATTTGAAAGGAAAATCTGCATGCTCATCCATGTGTAGACAATTTCACTGAAAACAAATTTCGACGAAGACTTCGCCTAAATATTTTACTACGGTGGCACCTTCTGAATTCAGAGAAACATACACCACTCTAATCCAGCTCTGCTCCAATTGGAATCTGGTCAAATTCAAAAACGAATTATATTTTTTTAATACAAATTTGATTTCATAGCAACTCTCTTTTTATTATTACTGGACTTATATAAAATGTTTGCGTTGTACATGCCACTTGATGGGAGGTGGGCAGGATGTTATTTTCCAGAAATAATAGGCTTTTAAGATAATTTACAAACTTCGAAGATTATTTTAAATACTTAGGGTAAAAATTGATAATAATAATAATAATAATAATAATAATAATAATAATACCACCTGTATAATGCGTCATTTAATATATATCCTTTTATTTCCTTGGATTTGGTAATTCAGTGGGGCAAGAACTTTTTAAGTGTACATAAAATTCTGTATATGAAACCGAGCAAATCATTACTCTACTGGAAGTGTCATTAAACTATTTTGAACTTGAAAATAGAATTTACTTCCATCAAGACGGCTCAGTTTGGTCATGGGCAACAATATGTCTCAGCTTTTAGCCAATAAAATCCTTCTTCAGTTTGAATCGAAAATTTTGAAAGATAATCCAATTTTGTAATTTACCAGGCACTATAGTTCACTTTATTTATAAAAATGAACCTCGAAACTTGCGACAATATTCATCACAAAATTAAGGTTACAGCAGAAAAAGAAAACAGCACATGTAATTTTATTATTATTTGATAATATTCAGAAAAAATGAATTCCGCCTCAAAATCCAAAGAAAACTATTGGCGCGTTATGCATTTTCAATCGCGTCCCTTAAGTATCAAAGACAATATTTGGAGAAATTTCACTCGAAGAGATTTTTACTTGTGTTCTGAAAAAGAAATGCAAAATGAGGAGACGAAATATATTTTGAAATCGAGAAGAAATGATTACCCAATTAATCATTATACTTACCAGTGACTATGATTCCTGAAAGCACCTTGTATTACCTAACTTTCGGTTTTCCCGTGGTGACTTAATCACGGAAGTTAAAACAACTAAGAGAAAGAATAACAAAAACAACAAGAAAGTACAGGAACGGACTCATCAGGGTCGAGTAGTGTGAAAAACCACCTTTCTAAACTTCTGGTCACTTATATTAATAAAAATGAAATGAAAACTTGCACTTTTACGTCCCACGCTTATGCACGCTAGGCTAAAGAAGACGGTGATAATGAAAAATGAATGAAATGGAATGAATAAAGTGGGAGGAAACGGGAGAGCCTCGAGAAAACTCACGCACACGGTGTTTGTCCATTACGAAGTTCATTTGGCGCGAGCTGGAATCGAACCAAGGACCCCATGCACCATTGATGAACACACTAACACTGAGCCACCGCGGCCTCGCCACTTATATAATAGTGGAATAGCAGGTTGCAACGTTTTAATTATTGCTTCTCCTGTTTTTAACCTCCGTGATCACGGCTTCAGAGGGGAGTCGAAAGCTACTTAAGCACAAGGTGCTTTCAAGAATTTAGAGTTACCTGTACGTAAAATGGTTGTAAAATTTCTTAGTATGTTAATATATTATTTGACGGTGTTCCATGAAGTTACTTAAGAAATTGTGATGGAAGATTATGAACCGTAACCCCCACAAAATAATAAACGAGATAAAACTGAAAAATAGAATGAAATACCCAACTTTCAACCTGTAAGTTATAAAGTACAATAAACCTTTAAACATTTGATTTAAATATGAGTCTTAAGCCTGCCAAAAATTTAGGGAACATTCAACGGAATATAGGAGTTACTTTACGGACAGTTAGCAAACCAATGGTGTTAATTAAGTTATCATGCACTGTGAGAAGACATATAGGGACAAAAATAAAAAGAAACAAATCAATAACTAAAATTTTAAAAAATGTAAAGAATACAGAAGAGGAGATATCTGACTTCTAGATTATCGTAATATTTAAAATACAATAATAAAAAATAAATAAAATACAATAATTTAATTTTTTATAAATCCAATAACAACACAGAGAAGTTGGCTATGGAATATTTTTTTAATTCAAATAAGGTATTCGCAAAATTTGAATAGGGTGCAATTGAACCAGTGATGAACTACAATTCTGGATGTGTTTTCGGAATGTACAAAAGGTTGTTCAAAATAGGGTGAAACAGGTTTGTCAAATGTATGCAGGGCTGAGCCACTTGATCTGTGTATGATAATGAGCCTAGTAAATATACAGTAAGCAGGAGAGTGCGATCGGTGCAGGTATAGCTGTGCATCTCACTGATTACTGGAAGGGCACTGGACTTTTAAAGGCGCACTGGAAAATGTAAGCGAGAGTTAAAGATTGTAAGGAGCTTGGTTTCGACATCAATAAAGCCACCATGCGACGTGTGATTAACCGATGTGTCGCACTACCGCAAGAAGAAAGGTTGTGTCCCAAAAAGAAGACGAGAAATCGATCTCAACCGGCTCGCCCAGCTGGAACAGTGCGTGTCATTCGCTGTGAGGTGGTGTAGGACAACCCAATACAACGAAATTTGGCCGTGTGACATGGCATCTTCATCGGTACTGTCCACATCATCATTGACCGTAACGTGGAACTGGAGATGTGACATGAACCATGCAGTTTTTGCAAGATCGGCACATCTAGAAAATGTCGACAAACGCCAGGAAACTGTATGAATAGTACGTCGCAGATAACAACTAGCAATAAGTCATCACCCTGGATGAAAAATGGCTGTACTTGGACAATATCAATAAGACACAAGCAATTTTCTACCGAACCAAGGGCAATGAAGCAACATCACAGTGGGTCTGCCAAACAAGGGAGAACTTTCCACGCGGTTTCATGGTGGTGGCCAGGTTCTGTGGTCGAAATGTACTTCCTCTTCTGCAGTTCCCAGTCAATGTGAAGATCAATGCAACGTACTTCCAGGAACACTTTATGGATCTCCTCTATGCGACCCACATCCCTTGACTGCACGTGGCTTTGGGCTAGTGAAACAGAATCTCGCTCGGCGCCATCTACGTATAATTAAAGGACTTTCGAAAATCTCTAATTCGACCTGGAAGGCTGTTCATCTTCATGTCCTGCCACCGCGGTCCCATGTTTCGATCAAATGTCCGTGGAATTTCCAACAATGAAGTTTTATCTACACGTGGGACGAATCCATACAGGTCTTCCTTTCAAACCTGGTTTTAATTCCTGTTTATCTATTATTCCTTCAAACACGCGAAGATGAGTTACGCGTAGATTCGAAAAGTTGTTTTGGGAGAAATATACAATTAGTATGGGCACGGGTAATTCTATATTCGATCAACTATGTAAGGTTAAATATAGTCTATTATAAACTGAGGATCTATTTTCTAAGTTTACCTGTATAAAATTAAGCATTACTCTACAGTGACAAAAGAACAAATTACCATACGGAGATCGTGGATAAAATGGAGTAGTTTCTTTTTGTGGGATCTCACACACTTTTCCGTACAACTCAGATGTTGAAGCTTGATAAAATTTAACAGTCTTTTCTAATCCGCATGTTCTGATAGCGTCCAGCAATCTTAATGTTCCCAATGCATCCACTTCTGCTGTGTACTCACTTAAGTCAAATGACACCTTTAGAAAGAGACCATTACAAAGAATAAGGAAACAAATTCATTAAAGCACAAATTCTCTCATGTTCTTCAACAATAGCAAGGCAATGTAAATACAAATTTTTCGAAATCAGGTAAACAACTTAATTCAAGTTTTAAATTAAACAATTATCCATGTAGAATATGTATTTTAGAAAGACTCACTAAATTAATTCGTTGCATTAGTAGAACTACTAACACAAGCTAGTGCCATCTTTCCTTATCTCTGTACTAGCACAAAAGTTGTCACACGAAAACAATTAAATCAATTTACTTACTTTAACATGGCTTTGAGCAGCAAGGTTATAGATTTCATGAGGTCTCACTGATGCTATGATTTTTACCAAACAGCTACTATCAGTCATGTCACCATAATGCAATTTCATTGAGCCTTGTTTGTGAGATTTGGGATCTGCATATAAATGCTGTATTCGACCAGTATTGAATGTACTGGCCCGTCTAATAATTCCATGAACCTCATAGTTTTTAGATATTAGGAATTCTGCTAAGTACGACCCATCCTGTAAATATAGTATTCATGCAACAATTAAAAGTAATTACTCATACTTCACAAACAATTCACACAAGAAAATATGTATTCAGGATTAAAATGCACACCATATTATTTTCCAACTATTCAAAAATCATTTTCATCTTTAAATTAATGTACCCAACCCTGTTAGTAACTTACAAATTTTACCTTCACTGTCATCGTTCTGTGACCGAAGTACAGTATGATGGATACAAAAAGTACAGAGCAATAAATTCCACTTGAATTGATATTTTTCTTTTTCGCAGTCAGAGATTTAATATATGTGGTTTCACGTTAAATCTCGTTCCTGGAAAGAAAAACTATATCTGAATAACTCGAAATTTCGGAAATCCTTATATATCATTTTTTAATATTACAACTCCATAATTTGACTGGAAAGGCATATACAAAATCTTGCGTTACTAATGTGGTACTAAAACTAGGTTCACAAAAGAGTAGAAAACAGAAACTGGAAAATATACTTGTCTTCCGCGACGAAAAGTTGGTGGTGAGTTGTTAAAAATCAGTAATGGGGAAGTTAAATAATATCCTCTACCCAGTCCACTATATAGAAGGCATAAGCTAAATGGGAGGGCGTTACCCTGCTCTTTGATAGGAGCTAATGGAAATGATACTGTATTTATTTCTACACGAAGGATTGGTAACTTACATGGATTTATTTTATTTAATGTAAGAACCAGATACTGATTTATACTTGCATATTGTTATTATTATTATTCGGTTTCGATTTGATTATGACTCACTTTGCGGTTAATGTGTAAAGGTAACGCTTCAAGCTTTCGAAATTTTGACACAGATAGGAAGTAACATAGCCAACACCATGCTCTGATGTCTTTACACTTCAACCAGTACTGGGAAAGGTTAGGCGAACGCTTGAGCTGCATTTTGACGAGGGGAGAGTAACACAATAAATTCCGCTTTGCACCGGAAATCGAATCTGGGCCATCTACTTGGTAGGCAGGTGCTTTACCGACAACGCTATTGTGGCTCTGGATATTATTATAGGGGAGAAGAGAAAAGCTAAATGTTCATCTCATATATTATACCACTGGAGTCTATACAAGTAAAATTCATGTCATTTTACGTTTCAAAGTAATTAAACAGACGAGAACAAAGTGCCTTACCATTTCGAAAAAAATAACAAAGTAACATTATTTTAAATTTTATTTGGAGTTTAGCGATCCTTTCAGAAGCGAGGCTATATAAGGCGTGGATCGAGAGCTTAACGTGTGATCCGAATCAGATGAGGTCCCACCGGGAATCGAACCAGGGTCTCCCACGTCAAAAGTACGTACGCTTAGAACATTATTTTAAAGAAGTTGACAAGTTAAAGAATACACCATTTATACTATGGAGTAATGACATGCTTTTCAGCTAGAAATAATATGTTAGAAAATTTTATCACTATACTTAGTACTTTCTAACAAGGAAAGCTATCCAACTCCTCGACGCGTATCGCATTGAAACTTGCACAAGTGGAAGAACATATTGAAAGATGGAAATATGCTTACTCTTACGATTCGCAATCTCGTCGAAGCGGAAGTAGAATGATTGTTCTCCCATAGCCCCTGAAAGTTATGTACTCTGGTCATACATGTCAGAATGTGATACACTGGAACCTGTTTTCTCACGAAGACAAATATTGCAAACTCAAGATAACAGTCGGTGATGATTGGGGTCTGTAGTACCTCATTGATGCGAACCTATGGCAAATGGAGCACGATACGATACACCAATCGTAAGTTCCAAACGAACACGTTTACCCACTGGAGAAAAGGGACAGGCCGAAACCGCAACGCAAAAGTGTCTTTCTATGATTACTTTATTATTATTATTATTATTATTATTATTATTATTATTAGTAGTAGTAGTAGTAGTAGTAGTAGTATGATTATTAGTATTAGCAGTAGTATTATATTATTATTATTAGTATTAGTAATATGAGCAGTATGATGAGTAAAGATAATAATAATGAGAAGGAGAAGAAGACAAATGTATTGTTTGGCACGTTCAGTAATGAAGGACTTCAGCCCTTCTTGAGTGTCCTCTACCATTGCTATAAAGGTTTTAAAAAACACAAGCAATCATAACCCAGCCGTAATTCGAAGTCGGGACCCTTGAACGCTGCCTTGACTTCTCAACCAACACGAACATGAGGTCGGCAATAATAATAATAATAAGACAAAGAAATAATAATAATAATAATAAATTCTGGTATTTCAATATGCTGTTCTCATTAGTTTCATATCGTATCTCTTTCATTTAACTTGATTTTTAACCAACTCTGCACCTGTTGAAAATGTTTAGTAGATCAATTTTTTGTTGTTCCTGATAGTATGTATACAAATAAAAATTGTCTATCAGAACAAAATTCAAAATAATAATTATTTAAAAATATTTTCCGGTATTAGACTCTAATTACATTTATCTCTTTCGCTTACCTTCGCGACTCCAGGTTGATAAATTCTGTCCTATGCTATTTCTTCTTCTTGCAGACCTCTGTGTTCGTGAGGATTGAGGCATCAAGCCAGCGACTCAAGGGTCCTGACTTAGAATCTCGGCTGGGGTATGGTTGTTTCTGGATTCTGAAACTTTTATAGCAGTGCTAGAGGATACTCAAGACGGGCCGAAGCCCTTTGTTACTGAACGGGCCAAACAATACATTTGTTGTCTTTTTCTTCTCATTATTATTATCTTTACTCATCACACTGCTTATATTACTAATACTAATCATCATCATGCTACTCCTCCTCCTCCTCCTCCTCATCATCATCATCATCACCAGCAGCAGCAGCAGCAGCCATTTTTGCGTTGTGGTTTCAATCTGTCCCTCTTCTCCATTGGGTAGTGCTTGTTTGGAACTTACGATCGGTGTATCGTATCGTGCTCTATTTCACATAAGTTCGCATCAATGAGGTACTACAGACCCCAATCACCACTGTCTGTTATCATCTTGAGTTTGCAATATTTGTCTTCGTGAGAAAACAGGTTCCAGTGTATCACATTCTGGCATGTATGACCAGAGTACATAACTTTCAGGGGCTATGGGAGAACGATCATTCTACTTCCGCTTCGACGAGATTGCGAATCGTAAGAGTAAGCATATTTTCATCTTTCAATATGTTCTTCCACTTGTGCAAATTTCAATGTGATACTCATCGAGGAGTTGGATAGCTTTTTTTGTAAGTTCTACGAAGTGACCAGTACTTTTTAAAACAATTTTTCTCTCCAGTTATCAGAAGGAAGAAAAAAAATGTTGTGAGCTTTACTTGAGCAATATCTAAATTATACAATGTTTGAACGGTTTCATATTCAGTCATTAATCTCACAGTCAGCTACAATGCACACTTCGGAAACATTAAGAAGTTAATAATGGGTAATTCCATGTCAATTCAAGGAAGTCTATGTAGGACAGCGATTTTTATATTTTGGTAGGAGTTTTTTCTTTACTAATCACTGGCGTAACTAGGATGTTTTGCTCGGGTGGAGGAAGTAGGGTATGGCCCATTACTTCTGAAAATCGCAAGAACCTCTTAGAAGACTTCGTTATGATGTTCGTATTAACATCTGAGCTCTCCTTCCCTGCCTTAGTTGCCATCTCTTCCAATACTTTAGTCTCTCTCTCTCTTTTACTTCTGTGGTCTTTCACGTGGGATTTTTTTTTTTCTTAGATTGATCTCGTTAATTTTCTTTATTTTCAAAATCAGAAGTTTTGTGTATTTTAATCCCACAATGTCATGTAACACATCACGAAAATTTATTATATCAAAAATCTGTTATAATTATATGGTTCCTATATTCTGTTCCTACTAAATAATTACCTACAAATCTATTCTAATTATGAAAAATAATAGTTTTCTAATCCAGTTTTCCACATAATTTTGAGCGAAATCGAGCATATTCGCAAATGTAATTAGCTCGCTCTCAGTTTATTATTACGTCTTATAAGAACACAAATTTACATGTAATACCATATTATAACTTAATATTGTAGCATGTTAAAAAATAAAAGATGCGTTAATATTTATTCACTTTTGTGTTGAAAGTAAGTAGTAAAATCTTTTAATTTTAAGCTTTATTAATAAATCGCTGTTGTTTACTGGTGTTGCAGCTTAACTACACAAGCCTTTGCTAACGAAGGAACATAGACAAACATACATTTTTTTTTTATATACAGAAGACAGTTTTTAATTATTAAACAAACAGTGGTACGTAAACATGGCCGATTCGAAAATATACAACTGTCTTTCCATAAGACTCATAAATAAAAACCTGTAAATAGACAAAACAGATGTAAGTCAACGATACGGGAAGCAGGACTCGTAGACGGACTTGAGGGTCAGCAATAAGAGTCAAAATAAATTTCTAATAAAAACACCATACGTTTGTGAAATGCATCTCTAAAGTTACACCGCACTAAAAAAAAGGTTAAACATAGTGAGTCACATTTTATCATATCCTCAATAAGAGAGCAAGAAATCTTACCTGTGCTCAGGCAATTGAGAAATGTCATTGGAAGTAATCACACATGAAATTTTGCAGATGCCACTCAGCTATGGACTTAGCACCTCTCGTTATCTTTCGATCAGCATTTCTCTTCTAAGATCACTAGAACCATTCTTCAAGGAAGTGATTCTTTATCACGCATTAAAAATAACAAAAAATTACTAACAAGTTCATTTGAAAGTACCGATTCCATTTCACGTGAAGCGGTATATCAAGGCCTGAACATATACACACACAACTATATCTATCTATAGTTGCGCATTAAAACTGATACAAAATTCGTTTGTTTTTTTATTCTTTCTTAAAAAGACGCAACAACAGAAGCTCAAACTGCTATTCCTGTTCAGACGTCTAACATATGTATGAAATAAATACCCTTTACTGATCATTGGAAAGCCGTGTACAAATGTAACGGTGTACAAGTCTTTGGAAGAAGTGTATAAATGTAAGACCGTTCAATTCAAGCCTGTACGTTCTATTTCGTTAGTCTGATTGAAAGTTTAACCTTCTTTTCAGCACCGGCGCTATATGTGAGACGGAACCTCTGGTTTGTATTGACGTGGTTAACATTTTTCTGTAATTATAAATCCGGTAGAACTGGTGGGTACACAAGTCATTATACAAAACCACATTTCTCATGACAGGGGCAAATGCATCGATAATGATGTGCCCATTAATCATAAAGTCAATAAATAAATCAAGAATCACATTATACACGGCAGTCCCTTTCTCACTAAGGTATATAGCCTTCAAGAGCTGACTTAAGAGCACAGTTACATAATTTCCGTGGAAATAAGAAAATAATTGCATTATTCAAATGGAAATATAGAACAGATTCAATAAAATACTTTATGACTTGTAAAATATTTAGGAAAAGGAAATGCTAGATTATTATCGACAAATTCGCAATGTTTGGATGTGGATCAGATAGGGATCCCAGCTGTCCTTGTTTGGATATGATTAACCAGGAATTCTACGATTTTTTTTTCAAGGACGGTTAAAATCCCGAATTCAATCACCCGACTCTTGAATAATGAATAATAGTCGTTATCTTGGTTACAAACATAAATAAAGTGCAAATTTGCAATTATTGCAATAACACGCCTCAGAGAAAATGCAGATTTTAAAAAATCAGCTGACGTGACAACTGATCTCAGCAGCAATGGTTGTAAGTAAGAAGAATTGGTGTTCTTGTCTTTTCTCGTGTATATTCATGGAGTTCCTTTTCTTCTTTATACTGAAAATCCTACAGTCCTATCGTCAAATATTTGTTCCGAGTTTCCTCGTGTGAAGCGATTAGATGTTAGCACCTGTGACATGTGAGATCCGGGTTCCATTTCCGGCGGCACTTCATGTGGTTCGGATCCCACATTTAGCTGTAGGTTCACGATTCATATAGCCTCGCTCCTGAAAAGGGATGTTAAACTCAAAATCAAATCAAATATTTATTCCGCATGGATCAACCCATAGTTTGGAACCTTAGGTTCAGGTACCAGAAGTAGGCTACAAATATACAAGCGGATATATGGAGGCTGGTTCGTTTATATTGAGCTGAAGTTAGTGTGCAACTGTATTGCGCATCCGCAACCTGTTGCCATGAGATTTCCACGAGTGAGCAACAGTATCTCTTTAGTCACGCAGTAAAGCAGTGTGACCAAGCGTAGTCTGATGATGACGAAACTGAACACATTCTGGGAGAGGTGCATTGTGGTCCTTTCTGACGCTAAGCTCACGGTGTCCCCCACATTGTAAAAATGTGTCAAGTGCGTAATTTTCGAGTAGGTCGTGCCAAAGTGAAATGGAAATATGCAGCGCAGAGTCCTGGACAACCACACCGACGCGAGTAGTTAGAAACCGGCCTTCCGTGAAGAAGATTCCGCCGCTATTGCACGTGATTCGGCGTATGGCGACTTCCGAAAATCCCCACACACAATGTGGGATGTCCAGCAAATGCCGCACATTGAAGGCGACAATCAAGCACGCCATTCATCGGGACTTACGCCTCGCGGTCGTTCGAAAAAGCAGTGTCATGTGCTTGAGCGAAAAGGGAACTGCAAGAGGCTCTATAATCATCATCTCGTGAGTGATCGATGAAAATTTTTCGTTACCCTTGACGAAACGTGGATTTCCTCACAGACTGTAGTAAAATTCGTGAAATTACATACAGACCTGTTGGCGCCAAGGGCCGAAGGACGTTCTTTCGCCAGTGAGCAGAGAATTTCCCAAAAGTATTCGTGATTGTATTTTGTTAATCGTATAGAAACAAACCGAAAGGTGAAGTGAAATGTAAAATTTAATGCTGCATAAAACCACTCATAACCAGACTGAAATGTACAAACATGAAATCCCAGTATTGTACGGGCAAGGCGTGAACTAGGTTGAACTACACTAAGAAAAGGCATCAAGCCTCAGAGCGGAAATATAACTCGAATTCTATCGCCGTATGGAACAGAAACTGGAATTTCAGCAATTCCCTTCTCTGATATCCCTGTCAAGAGTTCAGATACCAGCCCAATGGATTATTGTGCTTTCAGACTCCTTAAGCGGCGTGTGTCCCATCGTCAAGTTCGCATTGTTTTCGGCCTGTAAAGAAGAGGGGATGCAATGCTCATGGTTCAGCTGCAACACACTCTCCTGCAATGGAAACTCCAATATCGGACAATAGCCAGTAGACGTGGTCTGCAGATCGAACGCAACTGATGGTGGAAACACAGCATTTCCTTGGTAAGTGGATTATTAAAATTCTACTCAATATAAATTAATCAACCTCTGTACTAGTCATGAGGCTCCAATCCTGTGTGCACAAGTACCCTCAGTTTGACTTCACAGCTACCTTTGGTACAAGTCGTACGAAAAAAAGTTGGTTACAAGATTTGAACCGAGCCACTTTATGTAATATAGCCGATTGAAGATGGAGGATAATCAAAATCACCTAGACAAATTGTGCTAATTCTGAGAACTGTTATGCAACAGATTTGGGAATTGTTCCATAAAAAATAATTATAATGATGTAAATATACTGTATTGTATACTTTATAATGTAATGAAGGTTTCTCTCTGTCACAGGGACAAAACAATAAAAACTTCTCGTGTCGGTAATTATCACACAATTTGATAATTGGTCAAGCACTTTACTGTTGTGATGCTGAATGATTTCTTCATCTCTTATATCAGTCATTCCTTTTAAATGGACTGAACAAAATTCAAACATTTTTGCTCGGATCAATATTTGGTTAGAATAAGGCTGCTGCAGACAGACTTTGGTTAAAGGTATTAACAGAAAAAAAAGGTAACCCAGTTTCCAAATCAAAATCTGTTTTACGGTGACCTAAGTTTTTTTTTTTTTTTTTAGTTTTGACTGACTACATTTTTTTTAACTGACTACAAGCTCCATTTTATAACATATATTAGGAAATTGATTGTCATGTGTTGTAGCAAAATAGTGGGTTTTAAGAACAGGGAAGAAATCTGACATTCTCGTAGAGTGTACTAAAATATTAATTGATTAACCTTGTACTGTTATCGAGTTTAAATACAGGTATTAGATTCTCACTACGAATTTGGTTGGGCTTGTGTATAGCCCGCTCCCCCCAGTTCTTTGTCACCGGAACTGGAAGAGTCAGTACTACTACTACTTATATCGAGAACAGAACCAAACCAACCCCTGCGGGGCTTCTAACCCGTTCCTACTACTATTGCTACTAACTACCACCACCACTACTACTATTGCTACTAACTACTACTACTACTGCTACTATTACTACTACCGCTACTAAAGCTACTACTACTACTTATACTAAAGCTTCCTCACCGCAAGATTTACATCTTAAATCTTTATAACATGCGATTCCGATTCATTATGAACTAGTATGAATCGTTAGAATCACTATGATTCGTTAAAAATCACTGGGGGGAGCGGGCTATACTCAATCCTTTGGTTGTTTTCTAAAGTTGTACCTTTATATATCGACCTGATCAATACAACTGAGTTTCCTACCGAATGTGCCACGTTCGGATATGAAAGAAATCACTTATACCATTAAAACCTGTTTATCATACTCTTAGTAAACACTTAGAAATAAACAAGACGTTATTATTCTACCCATATTGGTCACAACATTAAAATACTACCATAGTTGAGACATTGCACATTAATGTATATATTTTAAACAGCAAACTCCTTTTTAACTTAACAACAATCGATAATTAAACTATGGACCAGTTCAATTCGAACACTTATTTTTCCATCTTCCATCTTGCTATCCTCAGCTAACAATACGTTCTATTGTGATTTTTAACGTCCTGTAACTTGATTTGCAGATAAATTTCAAACATGATATTCACACAGTAGCATAATACACGACAGAGAGTTTATCTGCCAAAATTTCAGATTTTTAAACTTTGTCCCAACAAAGATACAGAATATGCAAATTTTAAGTTTACTGAAATTATCCGTTTTTGAAACATTATAACTTGTAAAGGAAGTTACTCTTAATGTTTATTTTCTTTATATAATATATTTAGGTAGCTACACACCCTCAAACAACTAAGCTTGAAATTACATTCCTTCTTCGGGTGATACGCTATCGAACACTGCAAATTTGTCAATTTGGATGGCAACTGTGGATGTGGATTATGCTGCAAACAAATTTCATTAGAGTGTAGTTCAGATCAATTCACGCATACGAAGAAAACATGTTTTTATAATTTCAAATTTTATTGAATTTAACAGATATTAAAATTCTCTTTTGTGAAACTGGGCTGCGGTAATTCAATGGTACAGCGTTCACTTTTGGTGTGTGGGGTCCCTGGTACGATTCCAGCTCGCGCCAAGTGGGCTTTTTGGTGGACAGACACTGTGCATGGGTTTTCTCAGGATTCTCCCGTTTCATTCCACTTTCTTCATTCCACCATTTCATTCATTCCAATCATTACGGAAAACTGAAAGATTTTGTTTCTTTTGTGAAGTAACATCTTTCACCCGTAAATTTTCCAAAATTTTGCCTTGCTATCCTTCATGTATACCAAATTCAAGACTGAACACTTAATTATATTATTTAGTCATAATTACATTTTATAACTTGACGGCACAATTTTTCGTGTGTAAGTATAACCTGTTAGCGGAGGTTGAACTTCATGCGTTTGTGAAGTTTAGTTCTAATCCATTTAAGCAGCTATTATAAAATATGTGGAAAGTTAATATTAATGTGTGGAAAGTTTTCCACGCAACTATATAGTTGTTGGTGGTTACCGCTAAATGGCAAACTTACGCTACGCAGAGTAGACAAAAGGTCTTAACTCAATGCGAATTATTATCACATGAAAAATTTAAACCCATTATACCGCAATGATAACCCATCCCTATATGACAACGACATATCTTGCACGATCAGTCACCAGAATAGTGCGTCAAGTCATACGGTGAATTCAACAGTGACTTACAAGTCAAGTCAAGTCAACACGGAGTGCAAGGCACGTGAAATGGGAATTTATGCAATATCTTGTTCAGACATTCACGTAAAATTCTCCGATACGTCCTCCGTGGATTTTTCTGGATGAATGTTGGGTCATCAACTGCTGCGCACACTCGTCGGTCTCTGAAGAGTTTATCAAAAGGAATAGAACAGATCTAATTAAACTGTGCTTCAACACAATTTTCTTCAATGGATCAGAGACGCAGAACGATAGCTAACAGACAGGGCTTGTACATAAACCAACTGCGGTGGCGTCGCGGTATTTCCTAAGCCGGTAAGGATATCAAATTCGTTAACATAAACTTAAAATGAACTTCTGTAAAACTATCTGGCGCAAAATTCTTATTTATCTTATTTAACAATTTTAAAGGAGTACATATATATATATATATATATATATATATAGGATGTTAATGAACTATACCGACAAACTGTAGGAGGTAATTCTTCACATCAAAATAAGAGAAAAAGTTCATATAAACCTATGGCGAAAAGTGCATAGTTTCAGAGCTAGGCCTGTCCAAAATAGTGAAAAAGCCAAATTTTCAGAGGCCCTATTTCGAATTTCAGAAGCTATAGATGGTGGTCCTTATCAGCGTAAAGGAACTCACACATACACAATCCAAAAGTGTATATTTAATTCATTTTCAATAGGTATAAATTATATTCCCCACATAATGTAATTCTCAGATATGCTTTCAATAGAGCTTCCAGATATAGCCTGATTTCAAGGAGGGTCCAAAGTAGGCAGTAAGTAAGCCTTAAGAACAATGGATATCCAGTTCGTAGGGAAGCCGGAAGTGTTAGGAACCGGCAGCTCCATGTATTTTCGTGTTTGGAATATTGTGTGCTGGCATGCATTTCGTCACAGTATATTTTACATTTTCTTCACTAATAAATGTGAAAGAAAACATCGTAGCATGCATTTTCCCGAGTACGAGGTACCATGCTGCTGACGATCCTTAACACTTCCGACATCTCCCCCCCCCCCTTCCCCCAAAGGATTTCGTGTTCATTGCTGTTAAGGCTTATTATTTGCCTACTTTTACCAATCATAAAGTCAGAGCATATCTCAAAATTCGGTTGATGGCATATCTGGGAATTTCACTCTGCAAAGAGTACTCTGCACACTCGTTGAACATTAATGAATTATGCATTTTTGGATTCGGCATGCGTGACTTCCTTTACGCTGATAAGGACTACCATCTATAGTTTCTGGAATTCGAACTAGGTCTTCTAGAAATTTGGCTTTTTCGCGATTTTGGATAGCCCTAGCTCTGAAACTATGCACTTTTCCCCAAAGGTCGATATGAACTTTTTCTCTTATTTTGATGTAAGAAATCACCTCCTACAGTTTGTTGGTATAGTTCATTAACACCCTGCATATATACATGTATATATAAAGTCCACTAAAAATACCAACCCACAGATGATGCATGTTCAACTAAATGACACAGCCAGTGTATAACGCCATGAATTGTAGCTTTCTGGACTCGAATTCCCCACTTCCGAATTCACAGACAGTACTGCAATGTAGGGCTATTATACATGATTACGATATTTGGATTGTATATTAAATTGGACTTGCTATAAAAATTAAATTATAGTTTATTAAATTCATACAAAACCTTGAAGGATTTTATTTTACAAATCAAACAGTTTTGTTGATATTTCTTCCTATTAATGTGACTTTAAAAGAAAAATCACTGTCCTATCTTGTTCCTTCATATATAAACGTAGTTTTCTTTTTCGAGTTGGAAGTTAAAGATCCATATTTGCAAGGGGCGATGGGAGTAGTGTGGTATGTTGTGGATGGATCAATGCTTTCGATAAATGGACGAAGAACAAATATTATTAAAACAATTGTTACACAACCCAAAAAGATTTTCGGTGCTTCAGAATAAAGACATTCATTTTGTTTATCAACACACTTGAAATCATTTCTGACGTAATCAACTGTATACTGCATTCCACACGATCCTTTCAAAATATATGAGTCATTTGGATAGTCATATCCTTCACAGTTAATCGTTACCTTTCCCAGGCGGTATTTAGCATCAATCTTCGTTTTACACTCCCATTGAACGTCATTTCTGTCTGATCCTTGGTTTATGCATTGCACAGCATAAGGTCTAAAAGCATTGCAACCAGCTGTTCCACCAACACATTCTAGCTGAGGAATCGGTTCTACACGACGACCCTCCGTCATTTTTCCTCTGTATGAGGTTAAGACTTCAACATCAGTTAATTTTATTTTTTCATGCATACTCAAAGAAAAAGGAACATTAATGCATACTAAGGACAGCAAAATTGGAAATTTTATACCCATGTTATATTATTTAGGGTAGCTAGCAGCTCATTTAGAACAAAACCTCGTCAAACCAAATTGAAGTATGTAAGGAAACCTAGACAACATAGAGAAGTGTTTAACAATTAATTAACCAAGAAAGAAAGCGTTTAACAATTAATTAATCAAGAAAGAAAGCAAAAAGATATGTATGCTTAAACAAGCAAGATCAGTAACTGGAATGAATAAATTTTCTCTTCAGGCCTAGAAACAAGGCGATATAAACCATTATTTACATAAAATTATTTTTTTTATCTACAATTTAAATCAAATTTATTTGGCTTAAAAAGAAATAAAATGAAGTATTTCTAACCATTCTTTGACACTGACCGAATGTCAGTATGAAACTAGCATTTTATATGACGGTAGAATCTTAATAATGGAACTTTTAACAAAATATCTATTCTTTTAGATTACAGTTTATGGTTCATAAAATTTTGACAATGTCTTTAGCTTAAATATTTCATATCACAGAGGAGACTTGAAGAAACAGCTTAATCCACTCAACAATTTTTAGTTCAAAATTTTAAATATTGTAGTAATACATATCAGAGCTTTTTTATTGCAACTGAAACCACTACGTTACACATAATGGCCTGAACGGTTTGAAGTGAGTTTCTGAACACAGTAGGTACTTTTAGCTGAGTTTTTATAGTGCCACTTTGATTAAAATGCTTATCCTAAGGGAGGAAGATTTAAATTTATGCCAAAAATAATCTCAGAAGCTTCTCAATTTAGGAAGATGAAACTCACCATATAAGCACAATATTAAGGTATAATTCGGGACGTATCCCGGCGTTCTCGAAAGTATGCTTCTAAAGGGATGAGGGAGAAATTTCTACTTTTTCTCTCTTCTTCCACGTCCAAATTGACGTTGTCTGTCCCGTCATCATGAGAACATGGCTTAACTGTTTTGAAATGAATTTCTGAAAATACTACTTGACTCTACTTTCAAAAATACGTATTCACAGGGGGCTAGGAGTGTTTAAAATGTATGCACAAAAAAAAAAAAAAAAAAGGAAAAAAAAAAGTATCTTACGAACCCTTCAGACGAAACTTCGTATATAAACTCTTTATGAGAAATAAGTACACACGTCCCCCAGCATTTTAGAAAATTCCGCTTTTCTTAGGTAGGGATGGGGGATTTCTATACTTTTTTCATTACATTAAAATAACAAGATCGTTCTCTCTTATCATCACGGAAAAACAGCTGAACAGTTTGAAATGAATTTTTGAACATGGTTAGCACCTGACCCAAGCCGGATTTCTATCACGTCACTTTCATTAAAACGTGTATCGTACGGTAGGAAGGGGAGTTAAACAAGACACGCTGAAAATTGAGTATCTCACAATCCTCTCATATTAGGAAAATAGAACTCGGTAATATAAACTCCTCATTGAGAAAAAGTTGACAACTACAAAAACTGGACCATCATTTTTTTTTTTAAACATAGGTAGCACTTACGTAGATCTCAATGTTAATCACTAGTTCTATACTTTGTCTGAATGCGGTTGTGACAGTAAACTTTTCGCAAGTAATAACGATGCACTATTTGAAGGGTCGAACTGAGATTTTATTATTGTACTATTTCAACTATGCATTCCACCGCCGGGAAAGAAAGTTTAAATATACCTTTCAAATATTTGTCAATACTTCCCGTGCTAGGAACTGACACTTCAGCTAATTGTTTATAAATAGAAAGAAATATGATTTATTTTTTTTTTTTTAATCTTGATTAGAAACACCTTTCTACTAAAATATTTTACATTTTGCGCTATTATCTTTGTCATACCGTACTGAGTGCCATACATAACTTGAACTCACACATTCATGTTTTATGCAGACATGAAAATTAATCTTTAATAATTTTACAATTTTAAAGCAAAAGATACCATGTAACATGGGTTTCTGTCACCAAGGCTTAGCGCGTCCTCAGGTTGCGGATCGACGAGAAGGGCTCTACACATAGAAGTTAGCTGTGAATATATAGAATAATCAGTCGCGGACAGACGACAAGGGGTGATCCTCCAGCTATACAATGAACCTAGTAGGCGTTCAGGAAGCTAGGTGGGAAGGAAAGGGATAGTGCAGTTTGCAAATTTTACATTCTTTTATAGAGAAGAAAATAAAAATCACCAACTAGAAACTTTTTCTTCTATTACTCTTACGGAACAATGATGTGATATTACTGTTTTAAATGTACATGTCTCAACAGAAGATAAAGATGACGATATAAAAGCAGAACAGGCATTCGAGCAACTACCGCAATACCATATGAAAATACTATTAAGGGAATTCAATGCGAAGGTAGAACGAGATGATATTTTCAAACCGATTATAGGAAATGAAGGTCTGCATAAAGAAAATAATGACAACAGCGTTAGACTCGTGAATTCTGCAACACCCAAAAACCTTATCGTGAAGAGTATTCCCACATCGCGACGTTCGTAAATATACTTACAGCATACGAGATGGAAAAACATAATTAAATTGATCACATTTTAGTAGATACAAGAAGACAGTCTAAGGTAATTCATGTGTAGTTGTTTCGCGGAGCTGACTGTAACATTGATCACTACCTGGTAACACCGAGAACAAGAGATAGATTATCGTTGAATAAAGAAAAGATTCAACATCTGAAAACAGAGAGGTTTAATGTAAAGAAATTACAGCACAGC
The DNA here is from genome assembly GCF_964235325.1 of Thermobia domestica. Lineage (NCBI taxonomy): Eukaryota > Metazoa > Arthropoda > Insecta > Zygentoma > Lepismatidae > Thermobia > Thermobia domestica. The sequence continues at coordinate 114,920,956 of NC_137462.1, read as the reverse complement.
CAAGCCAAAGGGGAATACCAGATTGAATTGTTGAATAGATTCTCGGTTTTAGAAGGTTCGGAATCCATTAGTGTCAGGGTTTGCCCAAGTGGGCCCTGGAGGAGCAGCTAAATAATATTCACTTTTTTTTTTCGTGAGATCCGGCGATACAGCAGTAACACTCCACAAAGAAACGTGGAGAAAGCTATAATTTTCTATGTAATGGTAAGTTACGAGATAAAAAATGTTACTGTAGTAAGGCAGCAACGAAGGGAACGTTTTACGAAACAGTTTTCGTAAAAGAAGTAGAGTGTGAATATAAGTAATTTCTGTCACTAGATATCATATTGAAATACATTTTGAATGGTAGCGAACGTATTCTAAGTGTAACTATTTACTGAAGCGGAAGAATACAAGAATGCGAAGGTGGAAATAAACGGCGGGAATGTTCTGTTCGTGTTAACAACGGATATAATGCAGACATACGATTTTATTACAAAGAATTGTGTGATAAACAGCGTCATATTTAAAGTTTTTGCAGCGTCATGGTATGTTGAAACCTATAATCAACTGTGTGAAGTGTGGAAAAGAAGTAAAAAATCAAAACAGACCAATTTCTCCTCGTAGCGGGCCATTTGTACCCGGGAAACCAGTGAAGATATTTTAAAGACAAGAATTATTACGATTATTTAAGTGCTTTTGAAGGTGAACATCATTGTGAATACTTAACCTATTTTTCACTATCCTCGTTTATGCGTATGCCTCCCGTCGCGGACGCGCCTGCTCCCTACCGGCGTAACCCCTCGCTCAGCTCGGGTCTCCCCTGCTGCACTCCTGGCAGACTCGGTTAGACAGCATTCGTGCTTTATAATGCCCACCTTGCATAAATTAGTTCGTGGTTTATGCACTAGCTCCTCATTTTGTGCATGTTCTGCATACAGAAACCTTAAAATGCAGTAAATGTGTGAAAATTTGGTAGAACCGTCTGCTCGAGTACTGCCAATATGTCTTTTTTTTAAAAAAATCTGACAACCTATTGTAAATCTGCAGAAATAGAAAATATATGCCCTGTTCTTCACCTGCACCGTTAAATTTCAAACCGGAGATGGTGTCAATATCCTTTTTTAAAAAAAGAATTTAACTTTATATGAAAGGTTTAGCAATTATTTTGTGAACATATGCAACTTGCTGCTTAATCTTTACATATTATTTCTCGTAATTCCAAATAATTAAATAGATAGATCAACAAACCTGGCCATTGATGCCGGTTATAAGAGCAATCTTTCTGTCATTGCCATCGCCACACGTATTACCGGTACACGCCATCACTTGCAACTATGATGAACATATGCAAATATGTTGATATTACACAAACTAAGTGATAAGCGACAATCTTTATCACATTATATTACTTGTTTACTCTGGTTTACCACGTAGACAAGTTTTCCACGTTGAAAGATATGTTTCCATCCCCTCCTCAACTTGTAAAATGTTCTACCATCTGCGTTGGTATACAAATGAGCATCTAAAAGCGCAACTTTTGCGTTGGATTTATTGAAGGGTTCAAACCAAGGATCTTGGTTCAAACATATATATATGGGACGTATAAGAGAAGCAGCAACTCTGTAATAAATATATTCAAATTATTTTTACTGTATTGAGCGTTGGGAATTTGTGTTTCTGCACTCAACTGGAATAAATAATAAGGCAAACAACATGACTTACCATCATGTAGGCAATATAGGTAAGCCAACCAAAAAACGGGTGCACACCAATTACGACGCCAGAGAAGGGGAAAGCAATATACCTGCCCCCAAGTATGCTGTAATGTAGGGCAAGTAATATAAAACTTTTTCGGTATATATATATATATATATATATATATATATATATATATATATATATATATATATATATATATATATATATATATATATATATATATATATATATATATATATATATATATATATATTGCTTACCTGAATATATGGGAAGAAAGAAAGAATGATTGAGCTGCTTCTCTCAAAAATGAAAATTTAAAATGCCAAAATATCACAAAGGAAGAAATCTCTCACTTCACTTTTCACGTCTACAGGTAACCTACATACATTACTTGAGCCTTCCAGCGCAAGTACTGCAAATTGAAATTAAGTTGAATTCTTCTATGTTACAAGGAAAACAAAGTGAGGTAGTGGATGAGCTCATTTCTATACTTGCCAACCGGTAGTCGCTTGCGCTGATTAAAAGAAACGACAAAACTGCTTCGAACTAATAGTGCTTGATTAGGAAAGGACGAGTTGTTCGCAGCACAAAAATCGCTAGAGAGAGAGGGAGAGAGAGAAGAAATATGCTTGGATTATGTAATTCTAGAACGAGTGCATGGAGCTCCTGAGAAAGAACTTAACATTACGAGGTTTTTCAATGTGCAATTGTGCAACAAAAAGTCGCATACATTAAAGGGAAGTGAAAATCAAATAAATAAAATAGGTATACCTCAAAAGTGTTTTTCTTCGCTTTCATCTTAGCAAAGTTATTGATCAAATCCTGGAAATCAAGAAAATTGGTCATCTCAGTCTTAATGGATCTCAACGTGAGGTTGAAAATTCTCTCTTGTTTCATTATACCACTAATTTTCTTTCTAATACGGTTTAGATTTAAAGATCGTCTCTTAGTTTTGCAATTACTGATTGGCATTAGCAAGAAGATCCGTTACGCATCGCTGTGTTCGGCAAAATATCTTCAATGTCATTTTTAACCATTTATTTGTATATTTCATAGGGTGAACAGCTTCAATCGTCGTCTTTTAAGATTTCAAATATATACTGAAATGAATCAGAGATCACTGCGATATTTGTCACGAAGTTCCGATGCTGTGCTAGGAGTTTTTCAAGATAAAATTTCGAACAATTTAATTACTTCACAATTTTCATTGCTGTTTCCACAATTCTGTATATAACAGTTGGAATAAATGATATGCAAAATTTATCGATACCGAGAGAGTGATAGAAGTGGCAAAATTTGTGTTTCTTCCTTCTCACTCCCTCATAAAATCTATTCCTCTTGGCTGAAAGTATTAAGTGCAAGTAATAGGGAAATATTATCCTCTGTTCTTCATTTTGTCTCGTGTCATATTAAATTTGTGTGGCTGAGAAACAAAAGTAACGGAAAGAAGAGCAAAAGTAAAGATTATCGTAAACCATTTGAAATGGTATATTGTAATAAGCTGTATCTTTTTCTCACTCGCCCAGGCTTTCCTTCTCTTCCAGTAGCTTCACATGATGGATAATATAAGTTTTTTCTTTGTGTGTGTGTGTTTTCAAATCACATATTATTTGAAGAGAAATATCAGTAACGTAAACATCTGTTCAAACATTTTCTCATTCTTAGTGGTGGCTCGGAGCTCCCGCAAACCTCTAAATCCGAGTCTGGGTTCATGCAGCCGATTGCTCAGTGGTCCCGCTCGACATCGCTAGCAATGGTCAGTATGTGGGATGTGATATCCTCGAACGGCTATATAGTTTGCACAACGTTTTTACAATACTGTAGATGAAGCAATCCAGCAGCTCCTATTATAATGTATTCTATTCTTGCTCAAACACACATTGGAGGGCATCCAAAGTTCATGGTAGTGGATTTCGGTTTGCACTCCGATGCCCAAGGGCGTCCCACACATGTTCAATTCAATTAATTTCCGGGTGGTGTGGTTGCGACTCAATATGCGTAAATCCTCGTGCTCAACATAAATAGTGTAAAGGCAACTTATACATATTTTTATGCTAATGAGTAGTCATGTCTTAATTCAATATATGATAGCGTTTGTAGATTTAATTGAAAACTTGACAGTTAAAATTAATTGGTATACGAATAACAATATGAATGAAATTAATTTATTTGTTTGTGGATAAGAAAAAATACATTTTGAAAATAAAGTAAGATTTAATTTTAAAAATTTAACACTTTATTAAAGAAAAGGATTATGATAAATTGTGTTCTTGTATAATGAAACTGCAAATAGTTAATTTAAAAAAAATATATAAATAATTTTAACTATTTTTTTTTATATTTTTTAAATTAGGGATGAGTAGCGTGAAATTGAGTTTTGAATAACATCTGGTTGGCGCTGACGAAAGAAATCTTAGAGAGAATATAATTAGTTTACCGTTATGAGAGCATTATAGTAGAACCTTCTGTATGAAATTTAATTGGATGTGTATATGCATCTGGATTTTTACTATTATGAAATAGAAATTTCTAGAATTGAATTATCATGTGCTGCAAAAATAATTTGAAAGCGAGTATTTTTTAGCCTAATATGTACTAGTGAAAAGAAATTGTACAAGTTTCTCTTGAGTTTGAGTGTTTATTAAAGAAGGACTTTACAATATTATCTACATTAACAATCTTATAATCATCGGCATCATTGGATTTAAGGACGAAAGATAATCTTATCAGTTCACGGCGGTCTTCGTGGCCGAAAGTACTGGGGCAATAGGCTAGTAATTATAATTGCTTTTTGTATGGGTTCAAACACGGGCCAAGGTATTTTTTATTTTTATATTTTATTATTAAAATTTTCAAAACACTGTTTTCATTAAAATAAGGCGAAAATAATACTCAAGAAATGATTACGTTACGTGTGCAGCTTTCATATACGAATCCGCAGTATAAATAGTAGTAGTAGTCACAGGCGACTCTGGCGGGGGGACGCGTCCCCTCAATATTTTGAAGTACGAAATATTCAATATTTTATTCTAATCTAATTTATTTACTAACGACAGAATAACATATAAATAATAATTATTATATTTATTTGGAATATAATATTCAGGCTGTGAAACTATTATAACAGACTTCTTGATATGCCTCACGGGGTCCGTGAAGATAAGATGAAAGGTAACAAATTGAATCCAAGATAACACACAGAGGTTAGGCTAGGTTAGAGTGTTGGTTGAATATTATTAGTGTTAGATGGCAAAGTAGTAATTCATCATGTATCGTTCCTCAAGTTCTGTAAAAATAAAGTATACGAAAACTTATATTTAAGTCAATATTTCTTGGAATGAGGTTCAAAGCTCCAATCATAATCTCAAAGCGGACTGTCACTAAAGGAAGGTTATGTCATTGGATTATAACAATGTTAATATAGGCCTAATATTTTTATTCTCCTTCATTAGTCATGTAATAGACCTTCAGGGTAATAATTTGAAGCTCATGAATGTAATGCAATGCAATGCAATGAGCTCATGAGTTAGTTGTCTTGTTTTCTCAATGTTATGGCACAAGGAAATTTTGTTGCTGTCCTTGAATCTAATCTGAGGGTCCAATAGGCAATGCCACAACAATGAAGCTACTTTGTCCTACAAGATGGTTATGCAGAGAGGACCAGATTCGAGAAATTCTAGTTAAGTATGTTGTTATACTAGAAACTCTGCATAATATTTCTGAAACCGACAAACAACTTACAAGAGCTCCAGGTCTTCTAGCCCATTTCGAAACTGCCAAAAGGCTGTTGGGTCTATTACTTCGACAAAGATAACTGGCTCGTTGGAAGTTCTGAATAAGTCGGAAACAAACTAACAGGCTTGATTAAAGGTGTTGAAATTGTTTCAGGAAATATTCAGAACCTACACAACAAAGAATATTTTGACAAAATAATGCAAGAAGCTAATGAGAAAGTAGAAAAATATAATTTGAACTCTTTTTCATTGCGAAGAACGAAGGAAGTACACAGGGCCAGTAGAAGCATATGCCAGTCAATGCGTATTATAGGAAAATACATTATGCCAGAAGGGCGAAACAAAATGCATTACTGTTATCAGTTAACAAGTATTTATATTCTATTTCTTGTCATAAAATGATAATTCTATTTGTAAGTCCATAAACATAATAATATTATTGCGTTCATGTGTAAACCTAAGAAACATCTGACATACTGTATATCATTTGTTCCTCTGAATACCTTCGACTATGTTATTTTTCTTTCCTTCTGTGATAATAATAATAATAATAATAAAGTAATAACATAATTACAATACCAATTACATAAACATTGTCTTCTCATTCAGGAAAATTAATAATTACCACGACGGGATTTGAACTCAGGTAGCTGCAATGAGAGTTTCCTGCTTTCACATTTTTTAAAAAAACAAATCGTCCCAACCGGAGTATTGTTCGCCAGTGGCACCTCATGTCCTTTCGAGGTATTCCAAACACTACAGGGACACGAACACAGAAATACTAAGGACAATTAACATTCCGACCTTGTCCTTCAGAGGAATTCGAACCCCTAGTGGATTGCGCCTCATGATCAGAAGCCGAACGCCCGTGATCACTTGGCTAGTGCGACCAGCTCAATTTGCCACAAAATCCTTATATGAATATAAGAATATTAACTAGTAATGGAACATAAATATAGAACTGTCTATTTCTACACGTGTTGATACAATTTAAAAAATTTGAAAATAATTTATGTCGTCTTTTCTTCTTTGGAAATTAGAAGTTATGTAAAAGACGAAATGTAATGTAAATCGGGACAATCCCTGCAACCGATGACCAGCGCCGTAGGTTAGATTCTTTTCTGGGGGGCAAGCATTAATAAGCTCTTTTGGGCCCCCTAGAAAGTTTTTCTAATTCTTGGGCCCCCTCTTTCCAACTTTCTATTAGGCTAGTTTTAGACGGAAGCATTTATCGTAGCATTTCTCGTAGCAAAAATCGTATCATCGATATCCTACCGTGTAAAGTAGCAAATGCTATAATATTTCCCGTGCCATGGCATATCCTATGGCATTTCTTGTCGATAGAACCTGCTTTATTTCGTAGCATTTTCCCCAGCATTTCTGGTCCGATTGCAGCGCCGTGGTGTGTTAAAAGGAAGCGAAAGATTTTGTGTCAAATATCCATGCTCTTTGTTTTGTGTGGGAAATTGAATTGTAGTAAAGAAAATCGACTTGGAGTAGGGATACTATATGAGGAACATCCTTGTTTGTACAAAGTTAAAAGCGTACAGTTTCACTAATACAAATCCACACAGAAATTCATTTAAAAAAATACTTTTCGTTTCATTTATTGTACCTTCAGCAATCATTTCTGAGGTGTGCTCTTGCATTCTCCGGTGCGGGTTCACTTTAACAGGTGGCAACGTGTAGTTTTACTATACGGATCCATATTATAAGTAGTAGTAGTAGGAGGAGGAGGAGGAAGTAGTAACAGGTGTATTAGTAGTAGTAGTAGGAGGAGGAGCAGGAGCAGGAGTAAGTAGTAGTAAGAGTAGAAGTAGGAGTACTTAGTAATAGTAACAGTAGCAGTAGGGGTAGTAATAGTAAGAGTAGTAGTAGTAGCAGTAGTAGGAGTAGGAACGGGTAATAGTAGTAGTAGTGGGAACGGGTTAGAAGCCCCGAAGTGGTTGGTTGGGTTCTGATCTCGATACAAAATGGGGAAATTACAGACTTGGCAAAATTTTATGGCAGCTTATTGAAGATTACGTGCATTTCAGATTCGACTTTAATTTCTATATTTCCACGTAAATACGCATCTCAGATGTAAGTGCACACCATATTTCCATTACTTATACACTACACTATTAAAACATTAGAAATTTCTTCTGTAAATTTTAAAATCTTGGATAGTATAACTGCACCGTTAAAAGTCCTTTGTATCATAATAACCATATGCGAAAAATGGCTTTAGAAGAAATAGTGACTGAAATATCTGTTTTTAGTTTAGGAGCCATAATTGCCCTCTGCTTCAGTGATTTGTTTGCTACGTCACGACAAAATGCTTATCAAAATGCTACCGTATAAAAGCACAATATACTTTTGATGCCATAGAATATTATACGAGATTTTTGGCAGCACATCTGCGACGAGAAATGCTACGATAAATGCTTTCATCTAAAACTGGCCTTAATCTTTATGGGCTCCCGGGAGCCTGTAGGCCCTCCCATACGGCAAGGTCTGTGGTTCCGTTAGTTACTACCTGGGCCCATTCCATACATGACAAAATAAAAAGGAGACAATATTGATAAATCTCAAAGCAATTGAAACTATACGGTCTAGTTGATCGATTATTAATGAAGAAAATTTTAAATTTTTTAATTGAACCTCGTATAAAAGCGCTCTCAAGAATTTTTCTCCAGCAAACAGACGAATATGCATGTGTGTGTGCGTTGCGTCTGCGACGGAGATCTTGGTGATCCTCTCGTCTCCCCAAATAAGGTGCTAAAATTCAGCGCAGGAAGCAAACTTCGTCTCTAAAAATTCCTGCCTATGGATTGTCATAGCTATTTTTAACTTTGATATCACCAGACTGCATCGTGAGCCGATCCACTGCATAGAAACGCGAGGAGACGGGGAGAAAAGTTAGTCTGACAATTGTTCCTGGTGTGACAGCTTGTTATCATGAAGACTGTTCTGGACGAGTAAACACATAACACTGCGTATGGTATTATACATCTTTTTACGTTGTTAAGTGCAATGCTACGATACATATTAAAAGTGGGTTAATAATAATGAAAGTGTTGTCTCAAAGTAAAGATTGAAACCTTAAAATGTTCGTTCGTAATAGTTACTTTTAAATCGCCTTAACGAGGAGGAGCAGCAGAGCAGCGTGAAGTTTCTGGTCTATCAACAAAAGATGAAATGGATGAAGAGGGAATGCAACCCGTAACCTTCAGGACTTCCCCCCTGGAACCACCAAAAACGATCTTTCTTCAGCATCAAAACGAGTAAACAGTGACAATGAGATTGTAGGAAATAACGATGTAGTGAAATACAATCGGTAACCCGCGACAACCGCGTTTGCAATACGAATAATTGGGCCTGATGCTAAATTTCGTTATCATATTCAATCATTCAAATTAAAGTGCTAAATGTAAAGTAATATGTGTTTGTCCTGTTTTAGTGTTATTAATTAAAGCGAAATCTTGCGTATCCTTTACCAAAATAATTATCATGGTATAAATTTACTTTCTCTAGTTTTAAGAAATAAATTAATTTACTTTTCTTTTCAGCACAAATAAACAATGCCTATGCAACGTAAAATTTTCACATTATTAAATTGTATCAGCATTGAGAATACAATTAGAATCAACTTTTATGTCGATTTCCCAGAACGTTCTGACCCGAACTGAACCGTGTTGTCCAGTGGCTATATGGTCGGCTTTGGTGGACGATCCGAACCGTTATTAAAGTCTAAAGGAGACGTATAAATCGTAGAGGATCGAATCCCGGAACATTGTAAATGCCCAAGCCCACCTAGGGATCTGTAGGACACGAACCACATAGTCATAAAATGGCTTATCCCGAAGAGGGACATACAAGGATCGAACCCTAATACTGTCATACCATACGAATAAATAGTATTTCTAGAGCCCCCAATAATAGACATTTTTTACTGAAATGGGTCCAAGACTCATTTTTGTTCTATTTACTTTTTGTATGCTGTTTTGTTTATGTAATGTAGCGACCCTATTTGATGCTTCATTTCTAATTTCATGTTTGTATCGTATATGGAGTAAGAAAATTTTGTTTGAAAATGGGCTCGTTCGAACAGCGGGGAGCTTCTCTGGGGAGGCAGTTGCCCCCCCTCAGAAGTTATGGCTCTGCCGATGACGTAGCCTCAACCTTGAACGTTTCGTGATATTTTCCTCATTGAGGATCGTCTATATAACTTGTTTTTGAGTTAAACAAGGAAATCTCGAGTAAGTCGTTAAGACACTTGCACTAGTTGCTTATATTTTCTTGTTTATATTTGTTTGTTTTTGATATATTTGATTACTTTGTTTGTATTTCTATGAAACGATTTTAACTAGGTATTAGTTTGGGTGGAGGGTTAAGTGGCGCGGTAGGTGAATGGTTAGCGCATTAAGCTTCTATTCGGTAGATCCGGGTTCGAATCCCGGCCAGGCTGAAACTCTTTCAAGTGTTTGTTTCAATTTCTATTTCAATGCATACTCAGTGTGACGAGCAAGATTTTCTCTTCCCTGGAAAGCAAAAGATGTTGGAATAAGGACAATTGGAGGTCTGTCAATGGAGACGGTCATTTACAAACTTGTTCTAGATTTGATATTTTCGTCTACTTTCAAGCATTTTCTGACTCATGTGTGATCAGTGTTTTATTTTCTTTGAATATACAATATATAATGAAATAATGCATTACATACGCAGCAATATTGAGATTAACATATGATGTCCATTGTACAACACGCTCTGAATCAGAGAGATTGATCTCAGAATGGAGAAATGTTTCGTGCGTCATCTACTCACAATTTTAATTGCATAAAGACTTGACTAAGTGCTACCAACTCCTGTCAGTGCCGAGAAAAGTTACGTGTAAGTTGGGTTGCATCTGTCTAGGCGTCCTCACAACTGCAAATGACCTATACCCCAGGTAATGGAATTAAAGCACTTAGGGGAAGATTCTTTTGTAAGTGGCTGTACTTATCATTAAATAAAATTAAAACCGAAAGTCCAATCCAAGCTAATGTTGGAAGCTACGTAGGCAGTCGATAAGTTATGCCAATTTCTATCAATATATTTAAACAACATTGGCTGCTTTATGAACAACAGACATACAGGCGAGCAGAAATATACAATTTGGTTTTGTTTCGTATGTTTAGGCTTAACTTCCATATGTAATACCGAGGCTATCATGGAGAAGACTTTCGCTTTAAGTGTCATCCGAATGCTACTTGATTTACACTTCAAAGAAGGGTTGTGGTTCGGCCGAAAATTGAACATGGGACGCCTTGATTAAAAGGTGAAAAGGAGATTAAACTAATGCAAATGGTTTGATATGTGGAAATGTCACCATGCAGTTTATACGATTTAAAGCATTTTCAGTTTTTTGGGGAGGGTGCAGTTAAACCAATTTTTTAAAAATAAAAAGAACAGCTGGTTTAAACAAGCCAACCCTGATAGCCATTATAGGTATGCAAAATACTTTTTTTTAAAAGCATATATCTATCTTTGTTAACCTTAAAACCTTTAACGGCAATTTTTGAGGGTCCTGTCCAATTCGGCTAGGCAGGTTTTACTATATGCTTATGAAAGAAATATTTATTTACTTCTCTGAGTATATTTATTCTTTATTCTTATAATTTTTATTTGTATATATATATATATATATATATATATATATATATATATATATATATATATATAGGATGGTCCATAAGTCTTAGTACAGTGGATTATTTTGGAAACAAACATGATTAAATGAAACTGACTGCGAATGGCGGACTTGGGTAAAGGAGTTACCGATTAATATATGCGTATTGAACGGCGGCCATCTTGGATCCAGGTTATTTTTTCAAATGGGAAGGTAGGCATATGATACATCAATTAACACTGCTTTTTGCAGGGGAAAGCAGTCCCGCAAACAGAAATGCGTTATCATGTCCCGTTCCAAAGTTATGACGCCCCAAACTCCCACCTACAAAATGTGTTCCGCATATTGACCGTCCATTGCAATTCACAACCGGAGTCTCTTAATCCAGTCCTCCTAAACCCGTAACAACACTGTGGGGGTGATGCTATCACAGGCGTCCTGAATACGTCCCTGTAGGTGTGCAACATCCCGAATCTTCTTCTGATACACCAGATGTTTTAAGTATCCCTATAAAAAAATCCAAGGGAGTGAAGTTCGGCGACCGGGCTGGTCACTACACAGGGCCTCGGCGACCGATCCAACGTCTAGGAAAATACAGATCCAAGCATTCTCGCACAGGCAGCGCATAGTGCGGTGGGGCACCATCTTGCTGAAAATATCGCGGCAAGGTGGCATTAGGGCGGGGAAGCAACGGAAACACTAACTCATGTAACATATCCAGATATCAGACACCATTTACGGTACGAATGAATAAGGGTCCTGTGATCGACGTGTTCCATATGCCACACCACACTAATATATGAGCAGGGGTAACCCTCTTGCAGGGATTGATCCCATGTGGGTTTGCATCCGACCAATATCGCGATTCACTTCCCCATCCAAATAAAAGTTTGCCTCGTCTGTGAAGAGAACGCTGGTTGGGAAATGCAGATCTCGGTCATATTGTGACAAAGCCCAATTGGCGAATTCCATGTACCGGTCTGGATCATCATCTGAAAGGTTGTGGACAAGCTGCAGCTTGAAGGGATGCCACTTGTTCGTATGGAGAATCCTCATCACGGAAGCAAGTGGTACGCCTGTTATCGCTGATAGTTGTGCTGCGCTCCAGACTTTTCACACTCGCAGCAAGCACCACTGTGGATGTCTCCTCATCTGTCGCGGTTCGTGGGTGACCTGATCGTTGTCTGTCGGCAACATTACCAGTTACACTAGATTTCCTAATGAGGTAACTAACGGTGTTGTGACTTATTGCAAATTTTTCGGGGTGGTGCACCGCGTTGAAGTCCTGGACAATCACACGACTGTTTCTTTCCCCAGACATTAGGATGACCTCAATTCTTTCCTGCTTCGTCAGTGGCAACTCGCGCTCTACCTGTAACGAAAAGAAAACCTGTCAAATTTGGGGCGTCACGTCTTTCTTGCAGCGTTAGTGACATGTCGCTCTCCCTGCAAGGAAACAGAAAACCGTCAACTTTGGAAAGGGACATAACGCATTTCTTCTTGCAGGACTGCTTTCTCCTGCAAAAAACAGTGTTAATTGATGTGTCATATGCCTACCTTCCTATTCGAAAAAAAATAACCTGGATTCAAGATGGCGGCCGCCATTCACCACGCATGCATCAATCGGTAGCTCCTTTACCCAAATCCGCCCTCCGCTAGTCAGATTTGCTTTAATCATGTTTGTTTCCAAAATAATCCCCTGTACTAAGACTTATGAACAACTCTGTATACATATAGATAAATATAGATGTATTTTCATTTCACATACTGAGCTGTTTGAACCCGAAGAAACCAAATATTCAAAAGCCTTAGAGGTTTGCGGAGCTGATAACATTAGAAGAGTGATGATCAGGACTTTGTAGTGCATTTGAGCTGTTTAAGTCTATAACGAAACAGACTCCGTTATACTTAATTCTACTAATAAAGCTAAAACTACGTGGAAAATCTTAAATGTTGGAACGGACAAGAAAAAGAGCGTCTTTGAGTATGTTAAAGTTGGGGACGAAGTTATTAAAGAACCTAAGCAGATTGCAGATGTCTTCAATGAGTATTTTCTAGATAGTGTACCATTACCTAACCCCATACAAGCGAGTTCTGATGACTCGATGAAAATTCCAATGCATTCACATACTTTCTTTTTAATTCCAGCGACAGTAGAGGAGTTATGGAAAATATTGAGTAGGATGTCTAATTCGGGATCTTCAGGTTTTGATGAAGTTCCAGTGACTGTTATTAAATTTTGTTTTCCTTTTATTGTAAATCATCTCTGTTATTTAGTAAACCTATCTCTTGAGAAATGATACTTTCCATCAGTGTTAAAAGTGGCAAAAGTAATTCCACTCCATAAAAAAGGCGGTATGCATGATGTAAGAAATTATCGCCCAGTCTCTATTCTTTCCAAGTTTTCAAAAATTTTTGAATATGTGATTAAGTCACGACTCTGCAATTTTTTGAAGTCATGTAACTTACTATCACCATCACAACATGGCTTCCAAAATAAGAAACAGCCTTGATTGATTACATGTCCAATATAGCTCTTGAATTAAAAAAAAAACAGTAAGCATGTTGTTGGCCTATTCATCGACTTATCCAAAGCTTTTGATACAATTGATCATGCTATTCTTTTAAGCAAGTTGTATGCTTATGGTATTAGAGGAGTAGCTCATAACTGGTTTCTCTCTTATTTATCCAGTATACAACAAGCGGTACAAATATCTAAATTAGCTGCAGATGGGTTTCAAACAACTTGTTCGTCTTTATCAACTGTAATCCGAGGTGTTCCTCAAGGTTCCATTTTGGGTCCTATTCTCTTCCTGATATATATAAATGACTTGTTAGAATATATGTATCCAGCAAAATGTATTCTATATGCTGATGACATCAGTATGATAATATCAGGAAAATCAATAGAAGAAGTTGAGAGGAAATCTGACATTTTTACGGAATTAGTAAAATGGTTTACAGCGACTAGATTAATTATAAATCATGATAAATCAATTCTCTTACATTTTCATTTTCCAGGAAAACCGCGTATATCACCTAGAATAAAAATATCTTCTAACTTACTCCAATATTCTTGCATGACAAAGCTTTTAGGTGTAATCATAAGTCTGCTCATATCTCCACTTTAAACAAGAAACTAAGTAGCCTGTGTTTTGCCTTATACAAACTTCAAGGTAGTGTGTCGCGAGAAGCACTTCTTAGCTTTTACTACGCCAAGTTTAATTCATTAATTAACTTCGGCATAATACACTGGGGATCTGCTGAAAATAGTTTAAGCACTTTCCGATTGCAAAAGAAAGCGATTAGAATAATTTTTGGATTACCCACAAAATCGACATGTAAAAAGGTTTTCATAGAAGCAGGGGCGTCATTTAGGGGGGGCAGGGAGGGGTAATTGCCCCCCCGAGGTTTGAGATTTATATAGATTTTATCAATAGAATAGTAGTAAATGAGTGAAAAACGTGAAATTTTACTTTTATCAAGGGGTCTTGCCCCCCCCCCCCAAGCAAGATCTGAAATGACGCTCCTGCATAGAAGCAAAAATTTTGACACTCTCCAACTTATACATCTATAAATCTATTCTTTTTACTGTGAAAAACAAGCATCTTTTTATCTTTAACAAAAATGTTCATTGCCATAATACAATGCAAGGTAGTGACATATTTGTAATGCATCAAAAATATGCTAATATAAGCAAAACCGTGTACATGAATTGTGTCAGATTGTATAACAAACTTCCTCTGTACTTGAAAAATATGACCAATGTTTCTATTCTTGGTAAGACGTTATATAATCTACTCGCTGAAAAGTGCTATTATACAATTAAAGAAGATTTAAATGACTCATTAAGTGAAGAGTTGGTAACAGTTACTCATGAGTACATGCCTGGTGTGGTACAAACAGTTACTAATTACGATGTAAATTGTCATGTTTTTATACTTAATATATTCAATTATGTGGTTTTGTATTTTAGAAAGCTGCATGATGTATACCCCTGATACTTGACAATATTGTTTTTTTTTTTTTTTTTCTGATAACTGTAATGCTTACATGAGAATTTCTCATGCTTTGTAAGCTAATGAAGACGGCAAATAAATGAAATGAAATGAAACGACGCACGAATTTCCAGATTGATCGGCAACTAACAATGCTTCTTTGAAATATTGTCCCTTAACGACCTGTGACACGGAAGGAACATTTTCGGTGAACAGAAATGTTTTGACTAACAAATGTAGGGTTTTACCAGAAAATACCGGAAACTAGATAGTTGTGTATTGTATCATTAATGTATTACAGTAATTCACCAAGTATATGTAGTGCAAGTAATACAACTTTTTTCTAAAAAGATAAAAATGTCTCATTTAACTTTTGATTGGTGCATATTTACTCTTTTTAGTGCATATTCACATATTTTCAGTGTATATTTTCGTTATTTTCAGCGTATATTTTGTCGTTCTTTTAGTGCATATCGATCCGAAGCCCATTTATAAGGACTTAGGAGGAGGCCGGCGAAACGTCGCACGGTTGCTGCTCGAAAACGCCGCCGCGTTGGACCTGTTTATTTGAACTTTTTCCTTGTTTATAGCTGTAGAATCACTTACCGAAGTTTTTCGGTCTTGTTCCCTTCCATCCTATATATATATATATATATATATATATATATATATATATATATATATATATATATATATATATATATATATATATATATATAGAGAGAGAGAGAGAGAGGGTGCTTCAAAAGTCCCCTGACATGGTAACTCTGTTATTATCAGTTACAACAAAATGTAAGAGAGGGAAATCGTCTCCAAATATGATGTTTTCAATCTAAAGTGAAGGAATTTTTAAAAATCGGACGAGCCGTTTGTGCAGTACACTCTTTATGTATGCGCCCAATGTTAAATGAAAATGCAACGTTGGCATTTAAATGGATCCACAACATAAGTAAATGAATTTACTACGCTAACATGTCAATGACCAGCCTCCATTTCAAACATTAAGTTCATTTACTTATGTTGTGGGTCCAGGTAAATGGCAACGTTGCATTTTCATTTAGCATTGGGCGCGTAAAGAGTGTACAGCCCAAACAGCTCGTCCGATTTAAAAAAATTCTTCACTTTAGATTGAAAACATCATATTTGGAGATGGTTTTTATACTTACATTTTGTTGTAACTGATAATATGAGAGTAACGCGGTCAAAGGACTTTTGAGATACCCTATATATATATATTCAAAAAGTTCTGTGTTGCCATATTTATTTTACATGGGAACATCATCAATCTTGTAAATTAAAATGCTACCTTTATATAACAATGAAATGTCGGAAACCTCAAGTTCTAGAAATGTGCTGGTTTCGCTTGTCGATACCAAATATCGTGTAGACAGAACCAATAGAGGAGAAAGTCTGAGCTTTCAGGCAGTACCAATGGTCGGCCGCTACGCGGCGCGCTTATCGCTATAGGCGAAAGAAAGGAATCTACTTACCACTCGGGAATCAGCTGGCAGCCAGTTTGTAAAGTTTGCGATGGAATTTCGCAGTCTTTGATGATTGGAGCTCTCTTCTAACATTCCTTGCCGAAAAAAAAAAATGTATAACAAGTTCTGTAATACTATTAATTGTATGTTGTACAGAACAACCGACTTCCGAAGTTCGAACATCAATATCTGAAATATTATCTAAACAATCAAAAAATACATCACCCCACATGCTACGTGTAGACTTAAGTTTTTCTGCAATGGTATTTTCCACATGTGACAAAATTCTATATACACTTTTGGTTGGATACGTTAAATAGTTCCTTTTAGTTTTGGAGCCATAGTCCTTAATCAATGTTAAAAATGCTGCATTTGGAAGGTCTATTGGATCTCTACGCAACAAAATCACACATTTTGTACAGTTTGTCACTTTAGAAATATGACGTACAACATACGAAATTTGACGTACCCAGCCAAATAGAACACCAAGCACTCCCTACTAAGATTTACCCCGGTCAAAACTGGCATCGTGATTTCCCAATCAGCTATTTCACTATCGCTCTTCTTCAACACTATTTTGCTTTTTACGGTAGATTCCGCATCTTCCTTTATTTTCTTGTTACGCAGTCCTGTGTCTTTAGCCAGAGTTCGCATTTGGTGCACGAATGATGTTAATGGTGCGTCTGTCATTTGTTCACAATCTTGTCTAGATTCCAGAGCCAGTTTTGTAGGGACGTAAACACATTGTAGCATATGCAATTGTAAAAAATCTATTGTTGATGGATGGTCGTCGCAGCTCATGGATCGTAATATTCCAAAATGCCATTCCAGGGGATCTTGTGTAAACTTAGCTGTCAAAACAAATTTAAACCCTTTCTCCCACAGATATTCTGACACTTCCAAAGTGCTTTGAAGTGTTACTCTAAGCGACTCTTGTATCCTTTGAGAGGCAAACGTGTTCTCGTTACTGCTAAGAATGGTATTTCATTTTTGCAAGACGGAATAAGATGTGCAACCTTTATAGAGTACATTTTCTGGTGTTGTTGCGTTCAGGGTGTCAATCAAACTATTTAAATCTCTTGTAAATCCTTCTGTTGGTTCACTTCCTGTTAGTTCTTCTACCTTAACGACATCTCTGTAAAACTTCATTCCGTTTGCCATAGAAGCACTGAACAACTGAAAAGCCATTCGTACATTCAGCCCTTGAAATGAAGAAGGATTTATATGAGAGGAAGTCAGTTTGGGACAAACCCTCATTCCTGCATATGCGGGTGTAATGTCAGTTTCATACACTCGCCTATAAAAGTCGTAATTCACGGTCTGGTTGCAGTAAAGAGCTTCTCTTTTGTCGTGAAAATAATTTCTCATACATCTTATTATATGCACAGCATCCGAAAGGGCCCAAAGTTTTCTGGTTTCGTCAGCAGGATTAGGAATGCAGCACTTTAAGTTTCCTTTCTGTCCAGAAATCCCTAAACTTCTCCAAACTTTCTTGTTTGACTGACTACCATCTGCGGTAAAGCCAATAATTCTTGCACCAGCCCGTTCAAGTTGTAGAACAACCTGAATTAATATTTTACAAAATAATATCTTGAGAAGAAGCATTTTTGCTTGCGTAAACAGCAACCGGCTGAACCCAACTATGCATATGAGGCACAAACATGAACACTAGTGCGTGGTTTGCGATATCACCTCTGTTTTCTTCTGGAGTGTAATCACCGAAATCTACGAAGCCATTCACTTTCAAAGAGTTCGAGTTGAAGCGCACTTCTTCTCGCAGTTTAACTTCATCAAATATAACGATACCAAATCGTTTGCTTTCGTCTTCTTCCCCGCGAAAATAATTTTCAATAGCTTTCAAAGCGTATTCATTGATTCCGTAAGGGCATTTAAGCCCCTTCACAAGCTTTCGCAAATGTGCTTCAGAAGGAAGTGGAAGTAGTTCGTGTTTTAAACAATGACGATAGCCTTTGGGAGATTTAATTTTCAATAACAAATTATCTAAAAGAAATTCACTACTGTAGCGCATACCTTTGGTGTTTTGAAGGTTACATTTCTTCAAGATTGTATCAACTACAATTTTCTGTTATGTAGAAAGACGTTCGAGTTTCTGTGAAACCGAATGTTGTTCGTTAGATTTAATTGAGCAATTTCTTTCTTCAGTTGAACAATTTCTGTTTTTGCCCTACGAAGATTACTTTTTGTTCTAATGACCATGCGATTTAAATTTTTGTCTTCAAAGCAACATTCTCTTTGCGAGCATTGCAGTCATTTCCACATGTGCACAAATTTTTATGAGCCGGAGGGGATAAGTCACTTTCATTACTTTCCGAAAGTTCGTTTTGTTGCCTGCTATTTCTGTCAGCACCAAATGAATCTCTTCTTGAGCGTTTTAGATCACGTTTTGAAGGAGAACGACGTCTTTTCATGGGTTTTGAGAGGTATTTTGGCAGATTGGGAACTATGTGGGGGACCGCGCCAGGTTTTAATTTCCATCTCTGTCTCGGTATTTCAACAGTTTCTCCCTTTATTATAAAAGAATCTAATTTTATAATAAATTCGTCTGCAAAATGAATATCACACACGAAACACTTTCCTGTAAGATTTCTATTACTTCGAGGAATATCTCTTACCCACTTCGAAAATTCTTCGTTTTTAGAGGCGCAAAAAAATGTCTGCAACCCAAACCGTGATATCCTGACTTACAGCCAGGAACAAAGCATGTAGGCATTTTAACTTCGCCTGTCCGTCACGTCGCACGAAAAGCAAAGAAATGTACACACACACACACTAAGAAACTTGTACTGTCACGAACAATAATAAATGGAGGTTAGAGCCATAAGAAATAATAGCTTCAGCCTCCATTTATTAATGTTCGTGGCTGTACAACAGATTCATTTACAAAAGTCTCCACAACACAAAAATTAAAATGTTTAAAAAAAAAAAAAAAAAAAAAAAAAAAACATTACATCACAACGCGCTTTCTTCACAATGCGCGCTCCCGAGAATTGCATCTTTAGCGACAATGCTGCCGCCTAGCGTAGGTGGACAGTATTTCAGTGCTATAGTCCATTCAAACTACGAGGAGAGCTCAGACTTTCTCCTCTATTGGTTCTGGTGTAGATTCGCCACTTCTCATTGAAATTTTCACAGAATGCGCTGTTATTTTTCTATTCAATGTTTTTGGGATAATTTTGAGTTATAAGATTAACACTGTTGCTAGGACGTCCCTAAATTGGTATCCTTGTTAAACCAGAAAAGCTACGGATTAACAAACATCTGAATGGGAAAATCTACTGGATGCTGGTAACTTTAAAGTCTGCAGAGCCGCAATGAGGTGTACTAGGATATGGATTTACAAGAGAAAATATTTCCAACTGACATCATCTTTCACTTCCCCAAGTTTGCCACAACTTCACTCCAACTCCAAAATAGCAATTCACTCCTTTTGTGAGCCCTCCTGTTTTTCTTTTGTGTCTGTAAAGGTTTATGTACCCATTTGGTGAAGAAATGGTACGGAGATTAACTCATATTAGAACGATGTACATTCAGTTAGTGACTGACATTACAATTTATACAAACAGATTTGGTGATAATCAAGATCATCGAGTTAATCGAATCATGAACAGGATAGTCGTTGCAGAACAACGCTAAATCTATTGATAATTATGTAATATGTAGCGCAAACTTTCAATCAGTAAATACCTAGGTACATATTTCTAATAGATATACATATGTTAGGAATAATGAAAACACACACAACCATCCATAAGCAAATTTCTACAGGATTTTAAGCTTTAAAAAGAAAATAAGCCCGTATTTTCTTTTTTTTTTTTTTTTTTATTCTGGACGAAATTCTTCAACAGTATTGTTTTTTTATTTACTTTAATAAGTGTGACCACTAATACATTTCAAAGTAAATATTCCGCGTATACAATTCATTGCAATAGAACACTATATACAACTTTGCTTTGTATAATCATATGTATTTCGATGACTAACAGACAACTTTAAGTTTAAAAAATGCACAGGTACTAAGGAAAACATATTAGAATGGGAATACTGTGTTGCATTAAAAACAAATATCATGATAAACTGTCTTTGTACACCACTTACTGCAGTCTTTTACTTCGTGAAGACATCTTGTACTAACAAAGTCTGTCCTAAAACTATTTTATTATACTTGTATTATTACGATTTGTATTGTAATAACATGAATCATTCGTCATTTTACTTTTGGATATAAATTATTATTCCAAAATAAATAAACAACTAATAATAATTGCTAACAATAACTGAAAGAGATCGATATAATTTAACTTCGTCATACTGAACTACATTGATGTCACACTATACTCCTAAAAATATTAGATCAAAGGGGAGTGCTGTTTGACCATTCTTTAAAAAACCTCATAAGCAATTATGTAGGAAACTGCAAATATTGAGCTCAGGAAAAGTTCAGTTCTTACATATCGTATACAAAAAATAATTTTGAAACTCACCTGAAAGATTTTTTGTATATATATTTTACTATTTACTAGAAAACCTTACCGTATTACATGTTCCTCCGAATTATTTATAGGTTGTATAACGAATATTTGACATAATACACAAATTTAAGGGAACTTGCGTATTTCGTAAAGATCCGCTATTTATGGTATTAAGACAATACATAGGTGCAATATTGTCTATGCAAACATCAGCCATAAAGCTTTAATTTTTCAGGTAAGAATGACAAAACTTTGGGGAAGAATTAAGGCTAATTCAATGGAATCACACTTTTTTCTTTGACAAACAGACCAAACTTCTAATCTTCCTACATATTATCAGTATCGTTGTTCATTCTTTAACAAGTACCGTGCAGTTTCTGATTTCGCTAATTTTTTTTTTAAATAATATGCACAAATTTATTAATCGGTTTATTTATTGAAGTTTATTTTGAATAGAAAAATCAGAAAATACCGAAGTATACAAAAAGTTCAATTTAAAAAAATGTAATGTGTGAGATTAGAGGATTCATCTCTTCAAACACAATCACTACAATGAATCCAGAATAAAAAGTAATAAGGAAAAATTAATAAATAAAAGCTTTAAAGAAAATTCAAAATATTTTAAATAGAAAAAGACGTCAGCAATTTTATCTTTACGTGAATACATAAAGACGTCACTAAAAGCTGTCCACTCACTGTACGAAAGTATTTTTCTTTGTAACATTCGACTAACCAAACACAATCGAATGGTTTTAGAATGTGCAGATGAACGCATGGTTTATAATAAAAGGAAAAATCATTCGATTCTGTTTGGGCAATTTAAATTTGAACTGAAAATATTTCTAAGAAGCGGAAAATTTTTAATTATGCAATTTACAACGTTATGTCAATTTTAATAAAAACTCTGGAAGTATGACCTCAATATTTTATTACTTTCATGTTTTATATTATACATCTTTCGCAATTGTGAATTAACATGACCATCATACAAGTACTTAAATGTTTTCATTTGTCCTAAGAGCAAACTATTCATCTGCGGAGTCTTAAATTTAATTTGTACCATTTTAATGCTATAAATCATCACGAACACCTTCAAACATTTGTTATTTAGCATCAGGAAAGGATTACATATATTGTCATAGTAGACAATACATCACTTGAAACCAAATACAAATTAAACCTAGGAAACATCTTAATTATTCTCAAAAAGTTTACGGAATGTTTATTTTATAAAATTTGATTAATATTACACAGAAATTGGTTTGTAATAAATTGGAAAACAAAGTAAAATTTCTTTCGAAATCAAACACAGGATAACGTAATTACTATATATTAAATTCCAACTAATTAACGACAACTACCTTCCTCACGAAGTCGAGAAACAATTCTTTAAATCCTGCTGTATGCAGATCTTTCAATAAATTCTGTCTTTATTTATTTATTTATTTATTATTATTATTATTTTGCAAATACGCATTTTCATTGTTCGGAACTATCTTTTATATGTTGCAACAACACTGGAAAGGAGTAAAATCATGTAACGTATTTAAATCAAAGCTGGCCAGTACCCACAAACGGGAGATATCATCATCTTTGCTGAACATCTTTAGGACTAATCATGGAAGTAGAGTTTAGAGGAGCTACTTGGGGACTATTATATTTCTAAACCTTACATTTTCACTGTGTGACATGAGAAAAACCTACTTCGTGCTGTGTAATTTAATGGAAGTACCAGAAGTGCATATAAAATTATGAGGGTAAGTCAAAAATTATCCGCAATGTAGTTATAACTTTTGACCTCTGTCCTTGTTTATTTTATTGTTATTCTGTTGTGGTCATGCTATGAAAGTTTGATGCTAATTCCTCCATTTATCTTCTTTTTGTTGCAAATAGATCATGCCGCTCCATTACACGTTTGCACCAAAGAGGAACAACGAGCAGTGATCCAGTTTTTGTGGTCGGAAGGTATATCAGTGGCAGTAATCCATCAAAGACTTTCGGCACAATACGGGAACAGTTTCTTGCCGCAACGAAGTGTCTACGAATGAATTGTAATATTCAAAAATGTTCGCACAAGTGTTACGCATGAGGAAGGAGCCGGACGACCATCTACGGCCTCAAATGAGGATTAAATCAAGACAAGACCATTTTTGAATTTTTCAATCCATTCGTTGACACACTGTTGTGGCTAGACACTATTCCCATGTTGTGCCGAAAGTCTTTGCTGGATTGTGGCTCCTGATATACCTTCCGACCACAAACACCGGATCACTGCTCGTTGTTCCTCTTTGGTGCAAACTTCGAACGGAGCGGCCATGATCCATCTGTAACAAAAGACAAATGGAGGAATTGGGATCAAACTTTCCATAGCATGACCAAATCAGCATAATAAATGATGACAGAGATCAGTATGAACAATGTAAGAGAAGTAAGTAGCTACATTTCGGATACTTTTTGACTTGCCCTCGTAATTTTAAATCTATTTCCTTCAATATTTTTCATATTTTGAGTTTGATTTGATTTCTGAGTTTAGTGATCCTTTCAGCAGCCAGGCTACAAGACGAGGACCTACAACTTAACGTAGGATCCGAACCATATAAGATGTCACCGGGAATCGAGCCCGGGTTTCCCAAGCCAAAGTTAACGTACTTTCAAGGTGACATTAAAAAGTATATTACATAAATCTTTTCACTCATAAGCAAACCATTTATTATCGTACACGAAAAATAATCAAACGTAGCCTACACAATAAAAGCTATGTTTCAAAGCGAAAGAGTAAAATACCTTCATGGTATTCCTTCAAGACAGAAGTCTACTATGCACTGCATGAAACTATTTTGATGCTCTGTGTCGTGCAGGGAAATTGTATTGCTAAATATAGGTTAATTGAAAACATATATTTTACTTAACAGTATTCCATGACTCCCACAAACTCTACCTTTATAGTTATAGGTCATATTCCTCACAAAGAAATGCATTTTACGAGTACTTAGTATTTACAGTAATAAAATACCCTGTCCATCTATACAAAAATATACTGAGGGGAAATATCTTGAGAAAAAGGATAATTTGGTGTAATGTATTTTGATTGAAAGAAAGAAAGAAATAGAAGTTATGATAGGATGAAAACTGAATAAGTTATGACAGTGAAAGGAAGATTTTGAGTAAAAGGACTGATAAATCTGTTTGTTGTGTGTATTATCAAACTGTTCACAAATTCTCCTCTCATTAAACGTACACATTTTTTTTACTAATTTATTTCAACCGAAAGTCTTACACAGTGAGATACTGAACCACATACTAAAATTAGGAAACATGACCATACTACTATAAAAAAAATCTCAGCCGTTGGGATGTGGCTTTTTTTTTTTTTTTTTTTTTTTTTTTTTTTTTTTTTTTTTTTACAGGATTTCCCGTATGCTTCCGGGTAAAATTAACCTCGGCTCAATAAAATTGCATTTAGCAGGCAATAACGAAGAGTTTAACTAGCACTAAATAATGAATTAGAGTTACATATGAGGAGTCCGGCAAATGTTCTTCTGTATACCGAAATATATCTCCAGACTTACGGAAGTACATAAGTATACTCCACTGAAATACCAAATCTTTCAGTTAGAATGAGTAATCATTACTTAATGACGAAAAACGAGAAGCGAATTATAATGTAATGGAAAAATAGTTTCGTAACACTGAATGAATGACAGTTTATCATAATACTCAGATTACTGAACTAACATAAATTTACTGCCGTTTAATAAAAAACAATACATAGAACATGTACGATTTATATATGCATATATATAAAATGACAGTTTTCGACATGAAACTTAATTAAAGGTGACATTTAAAACTTCTATTTGCAATGTCAGAAATTATTTTATCACGGTTGAAGAATGTTCTTATTCTTTCCTTCCTTTCTTCTAATTCTCAACTAAATTAATAGACACACGAATCCTCACACACAACACTCATACAATCCGAAAAAAAACACTCAGAGCACTATATTTTCATCAAACCACATACAACTGAGAGAAAAGTATTAACAAAGATTTTTCAATCGTAAGAAAGAAAAGTAGGAACGAAAATAATCCATCATATTGTATATGTTTCATATACAGACGAAACTAAACGACGTAATATTTCTCAATTCACTTTACAATGTATTCTTTTGGAGAAGTTTTCTCACTCAAAATTCTTTCTGTAAGTTACGTCATTCATCTGCTGCGAAGATCAGGGTCACAGTTGTCGAAATTCTGTCGCATTATGGTCCTCTTCTACCTTCAATCACATGTAGATGAAGTTAAACCTGTAACATATCATAAGGACATTGTCTATTTGTTTTCGTAAATTCTTTAAATTAATAAAAACACTGCAACTAATATTGTATTCTTCATTTGATTATTTATTAACTAAATAACCCTATTCATAATGCAAATTGAACAATTTTATGATTCCTTCACGCCTATTCTAATTGAACTTTACAGTTTAAATGGATTAAATGAGTATAACGATATTCTCTTTTGAAAAATTACCAGAAACAAATAATGTAAATAAGGAAACGTTATTCAGCTTTATAACAGCACAGTACAATACCGACTAGGATTCTCCCACTATTGTTCACTGTTGAAAGCATGCCATCCTCACATCTGTGAGTTATTGGTTCTCTGTACTGCAAAAATAAAACGGGCATGGTAGGAATAACTTATTCATTCTGCACAGATTTCCTAAGAGTGTATGTATTTATCTTGGGATTTAATAGTTGACTGTACTAGCAGTTACTTTTCACATCTTATCAACAAAATTCGACGACAAGCTGAAACTATTCTTGTACGTTCACTTAACGATAACAGAATTACAAATATGTATTCTCACACTATTATTATTTGCATAATTTTTGTGACTATCTGAATTTTGATATTATATTACATAAAGATATTGTTGGACTGTGTGTTATAACGCCTTTCTTATTTTATTTAAGAGTTATTTGACAAATAAGTGGACTGAACCTGTGGTTTCAGTGTGTATACAAATAAGAAAAAAGATTATGCTTATTAATACATGTTTATTACACATGTTACGCACACAAGGTTAATCATCTACTTTATTTGCAGGTGAACGTTCGACCTTCAGACGTGAATTAGGGCAGAGACAGATTCCTCCAGATACGCAACTATATGTGATCACTTTCCTACGCTGAACGCATGCAGTCAGCAGAGACGGTTTGCCCGTTGAATGGTTAAAATGCGGCGAATGGGGACGTACTTTTGCAGTATATGGCGGTGTTCACTTGGTGCAAGGGATTTGGAAAAGAAGAAATCGCAGTTTGCCCATCCTTTCCTTTCTCTCTGTTGGAAATGATATGTTCATCCTTTCCTTTGTTCGTCGTAGACCTATCCTCATCGATTCATTCCCGAAAGGCGCCAGAGTGAACGCTCTTGTCTAAAGCACGAGAATGTTTTAGGAGGAGGATTAATTGACTTAAGAATGCAGGTTTGACGTTATCTTTCCTCTGCAGGACAGTGCAAGGCTATCACTGCAGCTGACACCCTGAGAAAAATACAGTGATTTTCACGTGTCGGGCCTATAGGGTTTACAAGATGAAATTATATACATCCGGCGTCGAAGCAAAATATATTTTCTTCATGGTTCACAGCCAGCTTGAAGAGTTCTACTGGAAAGGAAGCATTTGTGTAATCATTGAGAAAGTCAAAAATCACTTCTGAGATCACCATAAGTCGACTCCACTTATTTATCGAATAATCTTTATATCATATATAAAGTAGTGTATCAAAAAGTTCTGAGATTAATATATATGCTGTTGATGAGGCTAGAGATCATGGTCACTCTATATGCCGATTGACTTTGCTGAGTGAACACTGAGAGTTGCACAATACGAGCGTTTGTGAGCACATACGCTTTTAGGCTTCTTTCACATTGAGGCGGCGATTTGCCGTCGCCGCTCGCGGCAGTATGCTGCGTGAGAAGTGTACCCTTTCATATTACGCAGCGTTTCGCCGCGAATGAAAATTATGCGAACAGGGTTGCTGTGCAACTGAAGAAACAAAACCTTGTGACTCTTGTCGTATCGTGGTGGTTGCAATGGACAAACGCAAAAAGTGTCCTCTACTCACCTTGTTAAGATAGAGAAATAAAGAAAATAAATAATTTTTTTTTAAAAAAGTAAGAGAGACATCGATTATTATTATTTTAAACTGAGAAGTGGTATCTTGAAAATATTTTTCTATACTGTTTCCACAATTGATAGACTTGAGCAAAATAGCGGCCAGGTTCTGGATATTTAAAATACCATCCCGATATTCACCTGTTGTGAGTGGGAAGACCAGGATAAAGTCCTTTCGGAATAGTCGGTGGTTGAGATCTATCTCAGAATCCCAAGTCAACACTCAACCACTGAGTCCAAGACTGGTCTGTTGGTATTATTATTATTATAGTATTTCGGTTTTATTCGTTTCTTTCAAGCGTTTCGACTATTAACTCAAGTCTCGTTAAAAACATTGCTCTAGTCCCTGAATTCAAAGGACTATTCAAGAAATTACACCTATAGAAGCGTTAAGATAGTTATAAAATATATAAAATACGGTATATTCTATTTATCAAATATCACGTAATGAATTCTCTCTTGCTTTGCTAAAGTACATTACAATATAATTACTAAAATCTGGGTTACGAATTTTTATGTAATAATATATATATAGCAAAATAGTACATAAATATATAGCAAAAGACTGTAAAATATGTAATATAGTTGAAATATTTGATAGTATATATATATATTTCAATTTTGTGGTACCAGAAATTTATAGAATTACAAGCTCGTTTGCCCAGCGCTGCCCGCACGTTTATCCCAATCTTCTATTACATAGAAATAAATAATTTGTATTGATTTGGACTCTTTTTAATCAACGACCTTTGGATTCGACACTTCGGTAGTATCGTCGTTTTCGATTATTTTTACATGTCATCTTTTCCCATATATTGCTATATAACAAGTTTGGTTAAAAGCACTCGAGGTGTCCTAGACTAGAACATAAAAACATACACAAACACACTCTCCCCTCCCCCACACATACAAATTATCGCAACCACTCTCTACTCTTTCCTGGCAACACTTGCTCCCTCCCCCAATACCCAAGCGGCGGATCACCGCCTATATGTAAAGAGCTCCATTGCTTGTAATATCCCGTTTGGTTGTACGCGGCAATTTGCAGGGGGAGGCGGCCGCTTTCTAGCAGGGAGAGGCGGCTCTTTTTCCTCGCCGCGTAAATTTGCGGCGACCGCCGCGCATATATGAAAAGTTCCATTGCTTGCAATGTCTTTCTACGCCGCCGCCAAATGAAAAAGGGCTGTTATATTTCTACTTGAAATCTAGCAAATGTATAGCAGAAACATTTGAAATGATACAATGAGCTTAGAAACGAGGAGCTGAGAGTTAGGCGAAGAGATTCGAACGGAACGCGCACGTTGAGAGGAGCAGATCATTCCTTGAAGACGATGAGGTATCAGGAGGAACTGTCACAGCTCAACATCTGGAAACGTGGAATATATATGTGGAAAATTGTGCATAAGGATCGTCGGAAAATCATTAAGATACCGCTGTAATCATGAGTCATAGGAAACAATACCGGCAGTTCTCATGTGTAACTGAAGTATGCAATGCGTTGCAGCAAAATTCGAACTCAAAATTTCTGACCTCCGAAAAGAAAGTGCACCATGCAGTCTGTCAAGAGCCTTGAATGACCATCCTACATGTTATCACTTGAATCTACGAGTTTGGTCTAGATTAAACAATCTTCCAAGTTAAAGAGTCCAAGATCAAAGACCACACATAACAATGGACAACCATTGCGCTACTAACATGTTCAATCCCTCCCCCAACCGCCAAAGTGCACCATGAATTTACTCCTGAAGGGTATTTTACTGGAGTATTCTTTACTGTCTGAAAGAAAATATGCGAAAACGACCCGATCAATATATCACTACACTGCCTAAAACTTAAATCAAGAAAGTAGATTCTTATCTCTAAGTTCACTCTCGGAACTTTTTGATACACTTTCGTACTAATGTACTGATCCATCTGGGTATGGATAACTTTGAACATTTATTCAAAAACTACTGCGTTAGTCGAGATATTTCTCGTTTGTAATTCTTTTCTTAAAAACATGTTGTATTGACAACAGTGAACAATCAGTAGTTGCAATAGCTGGAAGCAATCCTAATAAAAAGAAAGAAAGAAAAAAAAACTTAGTTATATTTAAGTATATGCATAAGCTACCACAAATTAGAACTGGCTAAATGTGTCCTTTTAGTATACTGGTGAAAATTACCAATTTTAGTGTTACTATGAGACGTTACGTACGATTTAACAATATTGGTATTGAACATTTGAAGGGCTGTATTAAAAAACATGGAGACGGTTGCAGGTAAAACACTGGAAGAGATAGACTGCTGTGTGTGAAATGACAAAGTCTTACAGTATATCGAAATTAGTCTAAACTTATCACATGCAACAGTTTTTACAAGATATGGACAATAAAATAGATGTACTAGAAGACTGACGGCTTTTTAAACGAAGAAACATGTTAAAGACCTTGAGTATTCACCGGTAAGTATTGATAGTGCGAAAATAAACTTTACTGAAAATTTCCAAAGAATATCCAGAAATGTTACAACTGACGTGTTTGATGTTACAAGTGACTCAGCGAACCGAGAGTTCGCAATGGTGGTTACGAACAAATAATTTTATGGTTCTGAAAAATCTCCCATCTTTCAACGTTACGTGTACAAAATTGCAAACACAAATTTAGGAAGCGAGTATTTAATAGTATTTTTTGTTCTTTTTTATCCATTCCCAAATTGATCATAAATTCAAGTATAAACAAATGAGAATTACAGCTATTTACAGGGCGCGTATTTCAACTGAATCGATTTTGAAACCAACGAAAGAAAAACTTCTCTCGAATGAAATCTTTTATTTAAGGACTTACCTGGAAATCCACTAAAACAACTAGGTTTACTGTGAAACAACTGGATGTGAGGTTTGCCTCGCAGAAAGGCTTTCAAACTTTTAGACTACCAAAAATAACACAAAAACGGGAACAACCGTTTTTTACAGGATTGACCTTGTTGTATTTGGGAATCGCCAAAAAAGGTCATTAAATTTTATAATGGACTGTGAAAATCGTAATTGAAAGTTTTGAATTGCCTTGTATCTAAGCAACCACATCCAAGGTTCATTTTTCTCGAATAAGCACGCATCAGATTTTTAACTGATTGGATGGGTAAAGTAATATTGCAGACCGATATTGAGGGTTGAAAAACACTCGTTAGAATAATCTTCCATTACGTCGATGGTCATACAACATATTTTTAACGAAACTTCTCCGCCAGCATTTTAATTCTCCGATAATTTTTACTTTTGAGAAGAAACAAATACTTACATGATAAACCTGTATTTCCTTCAAAGTTACAAATTGTGCAAAGCTTCCTACAATATATTAACTTTATTTCAACTTCAAAAAAGACCAAACTTTTTAGACATCCATCCAATCTAGAGACTGATACTGCGTATAGGATCGAATTCAAGACAATTTCACTTTACATTTTTTTTTTTTTTATTCAGAGCAAAAGAAACACTGGAAAGTTATTCTTGTTAGCTATTATCATTATTAACTTGAATCACTAGCCCAAAACAAGATTGCTACACGTGCATATGTTAATGCATTTATTTTTTTCAATTACTTTACCATATCGTTCAAGAAGCAGTTTACATTAAATTGCATATTACAAATTATTATCTCACTCATAACAGAAAATCGTAACAACTTGACATTTTACAAATCGGGGTACCGTAAACCACATTGTCTGGTGTAATTCATACACTATTAGTCAGCCTTTGTTTTAGGAAAAACAATCCAGACTCTGAAGGGAAACAACATTCTTGGAAATATCGAATATAACATATTTCGAGGGGTTTAAAAGACGAATGCAAATGAAGACATAATAGCGCTACATTTTTTAAACGTTATTTTTTCTAGGAATCGTTTTTTTTCTTCATGACTGAACACATTTTGCTCTAAAGACTTTTAACATATTTCCACAATGGTGTTTTAAGCGTATACATGTTCAGGTACTATAATAAATATTACTATACAACACGAAAATTGGATGTGTAAAATAAGCACACAGCATTATCACTCTAGACAATTATTAAAACCCTTTACTTGTAACACACTATAATGATTAACACGTTATCTCAAAAATGTAAAAAATGAACTTTCAGTAGTTCACGCAGAACAGAAGTATAAAAATATACATTCGTTACACAGATCTATTAATATACATTAAATGCACATTTTCACTACCTAAAAATCATCTTCAAAACAGATTCACTATCACAGTTAAAGACTGTAAAAACTTAACATTATTTTCAACCATTAAGAACATTTTAGGATAACAGCTCTCCGTATCTATACACTGCGTGAGTTTTTAACTCGATATGTATACGAATGCAAAGCGGAACATACACTCGATGTCTTATTCTACGAAATGTGTGTTCAATACTGATCCTTCAACAACAAAAAAAAAAAAAACACGTGACTTGACTTCATCTTTATACCGCTCCTAACATTTTAGCAATGTGATTCAAATGTCAATAAGCTAATAATACTCAGTTTACCGTCTGAAATTTGAAGTGAAGTTAACTTTGCAAGAATTATACAATTGGCAAGGAAACCTTACTATGATACGACGGTCACAAGAGAATTCATCTGACAATTATTCAAGAAGCCTTTTTCAAAAGTTAACAAAAAGAAGTATATGTAAAAGTAAAGTAAACACTGTATGTATATTCTTACATACTGTCGATAAAAAAAATAAAGTTTCTTCTACTTGAATCATGGTCTGAAATATTTCAACGAGGAAACTCGTAACCAAACCATGTGATGATCTTTTTTATTATGTGATTCTCTTTCACTGATTTAACAAGCTGTTTGATATTATTTATTACGTTTACGGACGTATAACCTGCAAACGAACGACTGAACTAAGAAAATTCTGTGCAAGAAATGAATCGGTACCGCTGAACATTATAGAAAGTTTGATATTTCAATATGGAAGAAAATATACATCGTAGACCAGAGATTATCACACTAATTCACAATACAAAAATATATCCATACATTTTTCTTTCAACATACAATCTTCACTTCAAATACAATAATTGGATTTCATTTAGATACAACGCCCTCTGATGAAACGTATCTGAAGCTTCCAATAAGCCTGAAACGAATGAAGTTTTCTCACATTATCTACGACCAAAATATTCTCCTGTTTTTCACTGTAACACTCAAACACAACTTACAAATATGGTCAACTGTGTTTGTGGGACATATGCAAGACTGAATACTTTCATTAAGGGACAATTCAGTTATCTTCAACTTACACAATGTAATTGGCGCACGGAGAACATCTCTTTTCACTCACCTTCCTGCACAGAAAAATCAATTTTATCGACTGCATTCAACACTTACGAGTGCCTTCTTATATTGATGTAAAACAGAAAAGGGAAAGTCTATTTTAGTAAGTAACACTTCCTCCACTGTTCACTACTAAAGTGTATACATCCTTTTCCAATTTTCTAAACTATTCTGAAGTTGCCAGTATACATTTTATATGTTGTGGTCATACTTGTCTTTCGAAATCATAATTAGGTCGAGTAGACCACAAATGAGGATGGTTACCTTTTATATATATATATTGATTTTTTCGAGTTTGCAAAATTAAATCCTAAACGTAGGATACCTATATATGCTATTCAATTACGGTTTCCTTAGTTCGAAAGTTTCTTCATGAGAATGTTTAAAGCTATAAAAATTATTATTTTTGAATTGGGTTTGATCCATATTTTTTCAATTGTATGTAGCTAAATGCTCAATTATGGGTTTAAGGTAGAGATGTAAGGGCTTAAAAAAAAAGCTTTTTTGAAAAAAAAAAAAAAAAAAGTTTTTTCTGCTTCGCTTTTTTGCTTGGGAAATTTTGAGTTTTTTTAAAATTTTGCTTTAAATTGATAAACAAGACTTTGTTTCGCTTCTCTACAGCACAAAAACTCATTTAATTAGTGGTTGATGTAGATAATAATATAAAACCTAAAATAAACCATGAATTTCGAAAAGACTTTTTAAAAATTCTTAACATATTTACATTTTGAATTCCTAAGGATTAACCAACAGATGTAATAATTTTTTAATCTCTTATTCACAAAAGTAAGTATTTTATTTTTTTTAAAAAAAAAGACAAATAACTAGCAAAATTGTGTGTAGTATTTTTACTTCAAAATATCACACACCCTCTTTTTGAAACAAAATAAAATAAAACACGACAGAAATACATTTATATGATAATCTTAAAGGATGCACATCAAGAGCTTGGTTTAGGGTGGTTCTGCACATTCTTGAAACTTGTAAGTTTTAACTTTCATATACATTGTTGCTTCGGATCTGCAAAATCGGTAAAGTTCTCGTTTTTTCTCCCTGAAAAAGCCGGCTTTTTATGTGCAAAAAAACATCGATTTAAAAAAGCCGGCTTTTTTGCATCTCTAGTTTAAGGGCAAGTCAAATCATATGAGAATATTTTATCTGAATAGCAAATATGATAAGATAGGATAAAGAACACAGTAGAAATCCAAAAACTCCTGACAGCAATTTCCGCAATGTCAAAAAATTTATTAAACATCCTGTACGTAACTAAAGCCGTATATATTTCATACAATTCAAAATCGATAGAAAGAATAGTTTTGAAAGCTAATCACGTTTTCTAACAGACTTTAAATTTCGACCAAGAAAATCTTAAATTGACTGAATATCAGTCACGCATTATCGAGACACGTTCTTGATTTAAAATTAACTGCTTTCTGCTTAACTTCTTGCGGTAATTGCAATTCCTTAGAAGTTTCCAATACGTTCAAGACTACATTTTCTTCAGTCAGCTATGCAGGTACAGAAAAACGGCTTACTGAGACGACTTATTGCGACACAATTGAATGTGTCTTTTGTTAGTGTATTCTCTTCCTCTGATTAATTTAATTCCTAATTAGTGACTGGCGGCCTGAAGTAAGGATAACTGCTTCAAATATAAGTCTGCAGAATTTTATATTTAATCACTTTCTTTTGTATAACTAATCGTGATGCTTTGTCAATAAAGTCGTGCAGGAAGTGTCAATTTCAGTGGTATAATTAATTCCCCAAAATGAAATATTTCTGTCCTTACCGTTTTACACTGACAGAAGGCACTCGTGTGTATTGCATGTAACTGACGAAATGATTTTGCTCTGCAGCGAGATGAGTACACTGAAATTTATTACATTTATTTTAGTTTGAAATTATGCTTTCACTAAAATAAGGAGCATGCTGGCAATTCAGTTTTAATATTTAAGTATGCTAGCTGGCATGAGATTCAAGAGCATTCTTGGAATCGTAAGGCATATTTACATTTCAACTTTAGTTTTTTTTTTTTTTTTAATCAGCAATGCAAGGAAGGAAAAATGACTGGATCATCAATTACACAAATTCCGTTGCGAAGATCCAAGGGACACATGTTTGTATTAGATATATATATCCAAATTTCTGGATTTACATTATGTATTTTATTTAGTTTTATACCAATATTTGGTGTAGGATGGAATCAGAAAACGCATATGATATTCCATTAAAAATAAGAAAAAGCTTCTGAATGTTAGAAAAAAGCACGTCAAAACAAGTTTCAAAAGAAAGGAAACTGTGCTACTAGAAAAAGAAACAGAGAACTGGTATTCCGATTTTTCCAATCACAACTAACACTTCGAAAATAAGTAATTTTATTACATTTACCTTCGTTGCCCCTAAACTAAAAGCCACTCACAAATTATAGAAGTTATCATGTAGAGAAGGATATGAATCAGGAGATACGAAGCAATCTGTCAATGCACGCAAGTTATATAGGAATGACATGGAGAAATACACAACCTAAAATTAAGAAGCACATCAAGGAATCAAAAGAGTAAATTGGCTTACCATAACTACAAACATACGAATGTTAAGAATCCACAATCTTTACTCGGGGAGAATAACTAATCAGTAATCGAAGACAATACTGATCACAGAATAAAAAGCACACATTAACAACACCGGCTCACACGGTAGAAAAGTAACGAAAAAGACACAAAAGGAAGCTTTCTTCGACGAATATCCATTCACATTATTGGATGTATTCATATAGTCATCCTGGAAAGTTTTTCCAAATAAGTTGTTCTCTAACCTTCGTATTTAGCTGAAAACAACATTCGTAGTGTTGAAAACGTTCGTCCAGCAGGCAGATACGTAAAAACGTTAAGAAAACTACAGTTAAGGAGGACCTGGTAACCGGAATCATCAAAAACACTCTAGAAAGTCGGGCACGGAATGCATTTATTCGTATGGATTTTATATATATATATATGTGTGTGTGTGTGTGAAGTGACTGAACTGATTATGTGCGCCGGAGTTCCTTCATCGTGTTATTCTGGATTTTGCGAATAGCATCGAACAATACTCTTTTTACAGTGCACTTCAATGTATGGAACGCGAAAAGTCACAAAGAGCCAGATTCAACGAGTAGGGGTATGGAGCATTACGGGATAATGTTTTGGCCAAGAAGTAGGGCATTACTACTGAAGTGTAATACGAAGCATTGTCATGGTACAATCCGCGGCAAAAAACCTGCAACATGAGGATGTAAGTTTATTGTGAAACTACGCCTAACAGCACAGGGAATGAATGTAACGTCTAAGTGGAACGAATCACGCCAGGATAAACCTCGGTCTCCTCCCGTGCATACTTATTTTTGAGCAAAAGACTTCGTCATTTCACAATAAACTTATATGCTCATGTTGCAAGTTTTTTGCCGCGGATTGTACAACGGCACTTGTCCGCTATCTACGAACAAGAAGTCGCGCGAAGTTGTAACATCCTCCTATTGCCAGAAACAAATTCGTGATGCACGGTTCCTTAAATATCAAAAAACGCAATAATAGCATCCGGGACCAGAAATGATTGGCCTATTTGGGTCTTGGGGATCAATGTTATTTCAATTGGGACTTCACTTTGATTTCGGAGTCGTACCAGTAAACCCACGATTCATTCTCTGAGATGATACTAGCCAGGAATGTCGAGGTTGTTGGAGGCTGTTTCCTCCGGTTCCCAGGTACTAGTGACACGAGTGTCCTGTTCTGTGTGAGAATCCTCGGCACAAATTTTGCCGATACACTTTTAAACTCTAGGTTTCACGATTTGGTGATAGGAGCCAATGGAAACGTTTACGTTTACTCCCCGGAACTCCACGACAGTCAATCGATGATCTTACAAATGGGCAATTTTCTCTTCATTCAGGGTGTCTACTAAAATTCCAAAATGAAATGTCGTGACTTTTTCGTATTCTTTTCTTGACCAAATTTTAAAATTTCGTAACACTCTCAAGTGCGAATGGCCGAATTTTCATCCATGCGATAGAAGCATGGTTTGCTTGCGATTTGATAGCGTCAAAGGCCAACCATAGACATTTTTGGTGGTGAATTTTGACATTTTATAGAACAAAATTTTCCAATTTGTACTTACATTTGTTCAGATACAGAAAATCGTGACCCAAAAGCCAAATTTCTTGACTTTCATGATCGTTTTCTGATTTTGTGACATTCGTGACAGATACACACCCTGTCATTCCAACTTACGGACGGGAATCATCCTTCACGGACACTTCCAGCACGAAAACGTGCAAACCACTGAAAAGCCATTACGACTCACTGATGCATCATCGAATGCTACTTGCAATGTTTCGTACGTCTTTCTAATGGATCACAACACATTGGTCGCAATCACATCTCACACTGCCCGGGCTCAACTAAAAAAACACACAAAGCACTACTACCAAGCAAGCAAATGTGTTTATTCATTGCAAATACCAAACGCAATGATGGAGACACTGTTGACTACTTGTTACAATGCTGCATAAGGTCCATGGTCTTTAATTTGTCACAAATTGTAGCGTGCCCTCTTTGGACGGATCTGAAGTCCAAGTTTCGTAGCTTAGTCTTGATGCAATGGACGAGTTGTGGTGCAGTTTCCCTCCCTCCCTTCCCCATCATAGACCAGAAGTGCTTTATCGGGCGTGTCTATGAAACATTTGGTGGACTGGTATTTCGTGGTGCGCCGTCAACCAGTCAGTTCTATTCCTGGGATAATGGCTGGTTGCGAGGTCTGGCCAAAATATGTAGTTATCACCATGATGATGTGTGTAAATGAACTGAATCAATTTCGGCACACAACTCTTGATGTACAACTGTGATTGCTCGACCATTAACTATATTGACGAATGATTGGGTGTGACACCCTAGAGGGAAATGGCCAACCATACCAATACTTTCTTTAGAAAGTTTTCCTTGCTTTTGTAGCGTATAGTACTGGAGTTACCTGCTTACATCCATGTCCTCTGGATTTAAGCAAGTATGAATTGTTCATTATTTCGGCTGAAAACTGTTAACCATGATTTCACGATATTATTTTTCAAAGATTTGAAGTAGGCAATAAAAAATTTTAAAATCTACTGAAATAAAATTAAGCACTGTTTAATGAAATTGGCGATTCGCTATTTAATGTTTCTAATATCTTATTTTTATTATGTAAACTGAACAGCAGTATCCATGTACACTTTATAACTTTTTTTTTTTAAATTAATATTTTTTCTGAAGGTATCAAACGCATGTTAGCTAATGCCCTAAGTAACAGTAGTCTACAATTACAGTGTCTGACGAAAATCGCGTTGTCTTCATTTTGAGAAATCACGGTTGACTGTAGCGGTCCATCGACTACCGCTACGAACTGTCTATGCCATTCAATCATATGTGCTCCAGATACAGCTGCAATGTCTCTGCGGCTGCCTTGCCCAGTTACACACAAAAATTGAGTTTATCCGCTGTATAAATTGGACACCAATTCTTCTCAGTTCGCTAGCCACTGACGATGACGAGTTTTTACGATGACGATGCCTTGCCGCCTAATCACAGTTGTAGGAACTACCATCATTAACACAGGCAAACCTTCGAATGTCCAAGCACTCCCACACAGAGACAGAAAATGTACAGCCATTACTTATGCCGAGATATTCTAATAGTCTCGGAACTACCGAACAAGGATTGCGCATGTAAGGCTTTTTAATAAAGGTAATTGATTGAAATTTGCTGTAAGGACGGATAAAACTATATATAAAAAAAAAAATCACAATTTCTTTCACAACTCTGCGTCAGTTCCAATTGAGAAAAAAAAAATTTCAACAATTATGATCAATCAGAAGTTCTGTGAAACTTAAGGAAAACTATTATGCAAACTCAATTCAGAATGGTAAAATGAAGATAAGACCTCTTATAAGAGGAAACAAGTTTGCAAGTGAAATATTCAACGAAGAAAACACAACACTGGCACCTAAGCAGTAGATAAATGTAAATATGCACAGCCAGCTTACTTATAATTTTACAGTAACATAAATAAACTAGCATTACTTTCATAAACTTCGCATGTAAATATGTGATAATTACAATATCAAGTATTAATGATACAATTAATAATAATAATAATAATGTAGTTTTACCTGCACAGTGCTTGGGGCAGTGACGAAATGATTGGTCCATAACCTTGAGCATTGTCGTACAATTCAAACAGCGGGGCAGCCACTAACTTGTAGTTCTTGGGAACCGCAAATAATGCTGTAACAAATCAAAAGGTTATTAAATGAATTTCTGTATAACTCCTCTTGCATATATTACGCAACATAAATCGAATAATCAAATTCCTTAGTCACAATTACTAGCGCTCCTATGTTAGTTTCCAGAATATTATTTTTCCCGTTAAAACAGAAATTGTGTTATATTCTCTTACACTATCAAAAACTTTTAGAATTTCAAATATTTCCAAGCTTCGCGGTTGCTTACGTTAAAAAAAGAAACAAAGCTCTAAATAGCAATATAGATTATACTTTAATTACTGAAAATAATGAATTTCTGAAGAAATACTAACAATAAATTTTAAAATTCAAAGAACTAACTATACTTTTAATTATAAACACGTACAGCTAGTTTCTGAAACACTAGAAGAGTTGTCCTACGTTACGTATTTTCGCTAATCTGGTAGAATCGTGTTCTCTTCAAAAATATTTTATTCTAGAATATCGCTAACAACCAATCTACTGTCAGGCACAAAGTTCTATCATTATTCACAGTTTTAAATTTTCACGATGGAAGTTCAACAAACATTTTTCTCCGTGGTTTTCACGCAATAGTCGATTAATTTTAATTCTAAACCGACGATGTTTCGCTGGTTTTATTCCCAGCCTTCTCTAACTGGCAATAATGTACTGATCCTGAAGAGGCTGACAGTGAGACCAGCGAAATGACCGTCGGTTGAGAATTAAAAATTCTCCACGTATTAACTGAAAACTATAAAGAGAAATGTTATGTTCGCTAAACCAGGTTTCTGCTATCTCATGACTTCTACAGCTGAATACAAAATAATAAAAATGAACAGTAAAAGTAAATTACTTTGAGAAACAAATTCATAAGAAACAATATTCCGCTCCGAGTTGGAGAGGATGTGCCACAAATAATAAACTTTTACGGACAGCAATTACATTTACACGCTTCATTCATAATAAAAGAAATGAAATGCAATAATGTCATTACAAAAATCTCATGTTTATTACATATTTTTTATTCACCGTGTATTTTTTTCACAATCTTTTTTTTTTAAATTAAAATTCCCAGCTACAAAGATATCTGTCTGAATACGAACAAATACATGATAAAATTTGAAATTTTCTTGAGATCATGCATTTGGTAACTCCGGACGACGATGAATAGTTCCGGACCTCTTGTAAATATGTAAGCACAACTTTTTATATTCTAATTCACGTATTGTTAACTTGGTCCTATTCTGACACGTAGGTATGAGCAGTTTACATGATAAAACACACACATTTTGCCTACTTGCCACCATTGGGAGCCCCAAACAATTAATTAATTTCTTGCAGTCTGATGAACAATACCATCTGCAAATCATCAAAGAAAAATCCCTTTCAAAAATAGCAGTATAATTTGGACAGTGCACTCTTATGTTCAACTGAATATGTTAAATATAATGACCATGAACAACTGTCTTATCAGATCAACTTTTCATAATTCTTAACAAACAGCAAAATACTTTCCAATTACTTCTTGGCATAAAAAAGATAAATAACCCAAAATAACTTAGCCTGTCCATAAAAGCAAAGTCATTACGCAGAACATACTTAAATTTATCAACTTGCTATGCGCCACTCGAACCACAGTGAAACCGGTACAGTCCCTTGGTTAAAGCCATTTTTCTGGTTGGGTACCGAGTATTTAAACAACTGTAGTGATTAGAAACATGACTCGACCAGTAGACAATTAGTATAAATTGCAGTGAGTGTTCAAGTCACCACTTGAATCGCTACGCGAAATTTCATCAACTAGAGATGAATAATGCACTTATTAGCTTACCTGGAACAAAAAGCAAGGCTAACGTTTTTTTTTTTTTTTCAGTGCAAATGGAGTGTCCTAATTCGAACTTGAAGAAAAAAAAAATACCTGCTATTATTCTGAAGTTTCATTTAGAGGACCACTCCAATATAACTGAATACATAATAACTAAGTGATATGTGTATCAATCGCGTTAAGTGAGAACAGATTCCTTTGTAACTGATTTCAGCTGTTTATGGTTTACGCAATACCTAGGATATGAAGGAAGAAATGTACTATTAAAGTGAAATTCGAACTACTACTCGAGTGTTTGTTCAATATTGTACCCCCAGTAGTTTTCAACATATAAATGCAGTAACTCAATAATCACGTGAAGAATAAAATGAACGTGAAGAATAAAGTGAATAAAAAAAATTACCTATTAACCATTTTTTTTTAAATGCAAAGGAATAATTACAAAACATGCAAATACTGATATTTTTAATTATCTAGCCAGGTTCGCGAAATGAATGCAGAATATGCGTTTATTATTCGAGTAAAATTTAAATGGTATCTTCTACAGTTGGAAGAAGGGAAAAAGGAACAGAATACACTATTAAAATATTAGTGTTGAAAGCACACTGATTTTCTGCAATCTATGTAGTTAAGACATTTTTACATGCTTAAATTTTTCCGCATTAACTCCTTAAATCGTGTATTCATAATTTTCTATAGATTCTAACATGTAAGACATATCTACATTAGAAAGCATACAAAAAGGAATTACGGTATCAATTAGTAGTAAATTGATATGTCATTACTACACAAATATTAGCAAATAACATTTTTTTTTTCTTTACATAATATAAACTTATCCGACAAACCTCTTTCCCTTTAAAGTTTTCAATAACTGGATTCTTGTTGAGGTCCAATGTTTAAGAAGTCTTTTAAACATATTTAGTATGTATTTTACGTGACGGTACAAAACTTAAGTTTTAAGTACTATTATTGTAGTTTGAGTATGCAGAATATGAAAATGTTCTATGTACTCCAGACTTGTTAAAACAAGTGAATACACGTATTTTACATTTCATGAACTATAATCAAAATTAATTTTCAAGTACTAGAACGATGTGAACGATGCTGTGAAAGAACGAAACATGTATCACTGTAATTAATCAATAACGGGCCGTGATTGAAACGAAAGTATTGCAATTAATCTTAATTATTGAAAATTCGATGAGGATTTCGTAAACTACATTAATAGGTTTCATGGATTAAAATTCACGAATGCTTCCTGTCTAAAAGTGCCGATAGTAGATTTTGAAAACGTACGTAATTCAAAGTCGTTACATGTCTCTCAAGGCGTAGGCCACTGATGATGATGTAATTTGGAAGAGCACAGAAGTTCTTATTAGGGAATTACAAAATATCATTCGGTATCTACTGTTAGCAACCTACAGAGGGTATAATACATTAATTACATTAAGATTTTTTTTTTTTTCATTTCAAAACTATATTGCTTGAAAATTTAGAATAAAGGCTCTGTAATATATATATATATATTTTGCTTTCTAAATCATACTGCCTGAGACAAATATCTCACATGTAAAATGGTAAGATCTCTCATATACATACGTACATGTACGAGGTAAACATACTGACTGAAATATATCTGCAATACGATCTAAACAAATTTGTGCACATCTTAGTATAATATGAACACAAACAATAAATAAACCGTACTGTACATTAGCTATGATTAGATCATAAGACAGAAAGTTTGATCCTTTTTAGGCCATTTTGCATCCGTGTCCTTTTAATACTCCATGGGGGAGTTTATACTACTATAGTTGGTCGGACTGTTTAATAACTTCTGAAACATTCCCTCACAAAATATTCGCGGGTGCGGCCTAGTACTTGCTTCTATACCATAGTTTATGTTCCCCGCCCAGTAAGAGATACGTAAAGGTCACCAAGGAGGCATGGCCATACACGATCCCTATCATCTTCAATTTCTAATACAATGCCAATGTATCTGCAAAATTTAAAATTCAATATGTAAAATCAAACACAACTATTGAATTTAAAAACCAAGAAGACAATCGATAAATAAACCCATAACAACCGGAGTATCAACAAAAGAAAAAGACTACGATTTTATGCACCAACCTAAATATATACTATATCGTTGCTGCGCCTCGAAGAACCGCCATGTGACATTTTCGTCGAAAATGAGTTATGCTGTGCAAATAAACCTAAAAGCTGTCAGGCAGCGTCCCTTATAATTTGATAAGTGAATATTCAATTATTTCGCCACAACAACGAAAAATAATAGATTGAAATTAAAGGCTTCAAGCTCTTATCAAGTACATATTGATTAATGTATACAAATTCTCTATGTGCTTATCAAGGCGCAAAAGGTAAATTGACACATGCTACGTAAACAAAAATAGTAATATTGTTGAAGCAAGCTACAACCATGTCTAGCTTGCAGAAGCAATTTTATTATATTTTTCAAGTGTTTCCGTGTATTCGGCAAAATT
Source organism: Thermobia domestica (assembly GCF_964235325.1). Classification (NCBI taxonomy): domain Eukaryota; kingdom Metazoa; phylum Arthropoda; class Insecta; order Zygentoma; family Lepismatidae; genus Thermobia; species Thermobia domestica. Next base: position 114,877,801 of record NC_137462.1, on the reverse strand, counting down.
TTAAGAGTTTGGAATTTTTTTTTTTTTTCTTGAAAGTTTTGGTTTTAACACAGCGGTTCTTAGAGGCGCAGCGACGATATATAGATTTAATAGTCTACGCGACACGAAGTTATACGTGAACATACACATAGTTAAGGAGCTTTCTGGTCTAACTACAAAGACTCATTAGATTCTGATACAAATTACGTGGAATCTGTAAGAAAGTATACTCTTTGAAACTAACGAAGAATGCACACAATGAAGCTGATTAATTACGATAATAACACTTTTAACTGCTGAGAAGTTTCATGATCTATGACTATCGCAGGGTTCTAATGAAATTTATATGAAACCACCGCGAGAATATACTTTTCAAACAAAAAGTAAATCAACAAAGTTGATGCACCTATGTCGAAATTGTGTCCGAGATCATACACACAGTGAAGGGCATGGGGGGGAAAACAATGGCAACTCCCATTTTAAAACCGAGTGAGTTGGTTACAGAAAAACGGTAATAATACTTATGTGATCTTGAGTTGTGGAAAGAGTTCAAGTTTCAATCAGCATATTCAGCATGCTGTTGTTTGTAACTTGAATTGCTTCCACAATTCAGCTTACATGAGTGTTATCATTGTTTTCCTGCAACCAACTCAATCGTTATTAAAATAAAGGTTAGCATTGATTCGCCCATAACCGTCATTATGTATGATAGCTCCTTATGGCTTAGCGGATAGCGTACATGCTTTTGGCGTGGGAGACCGGGATCGATTTCCAGCGCCACTTCATGAGGTTCGGATTTCACGTTAATCAGCAAGGTTCCCGTCTCATATAGCCTCGGTGTTGAAAGGGAGGGTAAACTCAAAATTAATTCAACTCTGCTGAAAGAGACGCCGAGCAAGACTATCATTTCACCGTAACAAAACATAAGGGACCACCGGGATGCTATGCTCTTTGCAACAAAAAAGAATCATTAAAATCGGTGGATCTATGTTAAAGTTACGCGTGAACATACAAACAGTATCATATATATATATATATAAACGGGTCGAATTGAGAACCTCCTCCTTACTGAAGTTGATTAAAAAGACGTAGCTCAGATTTTACAATGACCACATTCTGTCTATATTAAAGAATTCCAGAGCTGTAGCTCAACTAATTATAGAGTTAAAAACCTCATTACAAATCATAGCACAACATACCCTGGTATACCTTAATGCATCTGTAACCTATTGTTCTATATTGTTGTGTTGCATGATCTTAAATAACCTTATTACATCGAAGTTGCCTTCATTATCCAGAAAGACTCCTTTTTTTTTTCCTGACAAAAGAACTTATCAATAATTTCTCTAACGAAAATCAAATTTCCTGATTTTCCAGTTCTGTGGAAATCCTGTATTAATATTGGCGTTTTTTTTTCTTTCTTCTCTAATATAAACTCAATTTATTCTTCATTCTGTCAACTAGACAATAAAAATCTTTGGCGTTATTCTGCAGTTAACTTGCACATTATTCTGAGGAATCACAAATCTTCTCAAGTTTCCATACCAAAATTTCAATACGAGTGCAGTTTCTGATTGCATTTTAACCCTAACTCGGTTGTTTACTTTTCGTTTGGCAGAATTTACCTATGAAAATGCTGATACGGAGTTCGGTTTTATTCCTACATTCACAATGATTAAATTCAAATATTCCTTCTTCAGGACGGGATCGTTCACGCTTGGAGGTTTCACTTCTTTTCAGGTCAGTGGCACAAAACCACTTGCATAATCATTGTAAGCTTCTGTTACATCATGTAAAAGCTTAAAGCAAATTAAACCATTTTTTGGTCACGCACTAAACCTCCCTATCCTCCTGGAACTCCTTTGCATAATGTAGCGTGTATCACTTAGTCTTCTCGTAGTGTTAAAGTATTACAGCACTTTTGAAATTTGTTCTCAAATTACTGTATATATATGGTGTATGAACATAGACGAATCGACTTGTGGGATCACTTTTATTATTATTATTATTATTTTTACTTCTATATCCTGTCAAATGACATTCTGTGTTACTTCTTTACGCAATGTCCAGCTCACAACCTGCTTGACAAGTTTCCGAGATAGCAGAAAACCAAAGCGCGCAGGGTCAGGGAGGTGAGTTATAATAAATACTTCGGGCTCAAGGAGTACGATAATGGGGTCGAGGGGAAGTTAGCAAACACATGGAGAGGGAAAAGGATGCGTTTACTCACGTCTAAACCCACATTGCTCAGATCTTTACTATATTCATTTTTAAGCGAAGATCCAATCGTTCAACTGCTTTATATGAAATATGTAAGCACAAGAGCTTGAAATGTGGGTAAAAACGCACGATATTCATCATCATAGGTATTCTGCCATTACTGACAGGTCACTCGTCGCAACTGAGAAGCTTCGAGGCACCACGGTTTTCAACCAACCTCTTTTTCAAAACTCCCACAAAAAGACCCATAAAATACTTCTTCCTTCTAAAGGCTTCTTTCTCCCTTCCTACCCTTGTTTGTATTTGACGTTTGCACGTCATGTCATCACTTATAATACTATCCCGGTATCGAAAACTAGTCACCTGTTATATTTCTCCCCCTCCTACTTGTACAGATGACACCAAGCGCTTCGTTTCAATTAAAACCGTATACACCTAATCATCCTACTCCTATTGAAATACGACCTACATAATGTAGGAAATTCTTCACTATCTCTTCTAGATAGATATTGAAATAGAATCGGAGAGACAACATTCATGTCGAATTCTGCTGCCTCTGTCATTTCTTCCCCTATTCTAACACTTAAGTGTTAGTTCATATGTAAGTTTCTTATGAGTATGAAATGCCATCTTTTTCCTGGTATGGCGGACACAATTCGCACCAAATCTATATCATATTAACTTCACTCTGAAACAATAAATGGTAATTTTAAAGTACATATTTTGTCAATTTTCCAGTGTTTAAGTAATTTCTGCAAATATAGATACTTTTTGTCATTTTTCAAAGTTCGTCATTTTAGGTATGTTTCGGTAGTTTTTTTGTTATTCTTTTGATTTTGGCAACATGCTCAAGACTTTGTACCAAGATTTTTCATTTACAATTTGTTAATTCTAAACAATAATTACACGATTTACGTGGAGGCATTATTTCTTTATCTTTGCAGTAATGCGCACGACATGGAAACACACCATGCTACATAGTAGGCAAGATGCGAAATTAAGTATATTTTACGCTGAATAATCTGCTATATTTGTCTTAATCATTATACTGTTTGAATTTATATTTTATTTAAAATCAAACTAACATATTTCAACTGAAGAAGGTACTTCATTTCCTCTGGTATCGCGGGGACGATACCCATCATTTGGTATGTTTGTTGTATTCTTCTAAAGTTACAGTTACAAATTTAATAGTCATTTTTCCATGTTTTTAAGGAGATTTGGTAATGTATCTTTTAGGACATGAACTTCCGCCTCCTTAATTACGATTCTTCGGTCTTTCTATTGTTACCCAACCTTCTTAAGAACTACCATAAAAAATTCCCAGTTCACCCGGTCGAAAACCTTTCCTAGATCAATAATTATTAACACATGATTTTCCTTTTCCTATACACCTTTCATCGATTATTCTCAATAAGCCAATCACATCTCTCGTGCCCTTGAACTCTCCTAACCCGAACCGTTCCTTCTCAACTTCATCTGTTCTTTCATACAGCGTTCGAAGCACATTTTTTGCTGCATGCGATATGACACCTATAGTTTTGAGTCCGCACATTTCTCTGGGTTTGATTTCTTAGCCCGCTATATCATGATCGTCTTCACGAAGTATTTTGGCCACTCTCCTGTTTCATATATATATATATATATATTTCATTGCGAAGTCGGAATAATTCTTTCTTGTTTCCCATATTCTTAATGAATCAGATTGGTATATTACCTATTCCGGTTGCCTTTTCATGCCTAATCTCGGATAATGCTTTTCCAACCCATCCCGAAGAATATTAAATAAACCTTTTAACATCCTTGCGTACTTCATTTTCTGCTTGAATATCTAGGCCACGTAGTCTATCCCCATTTTTATACAAGCCCTCAACATATTTCTTCCATCTTCCTAAGACTTCACTCCTCTCGCTTACTTAGCATTCTTATTTGCTACTGGCCCTCTTGTTTCTTCCTTACTTCTATAGATTTTATTTCCTTGTACATTTATTCATATTTTCCAACTCTTTCTAATCCTTCTATATCCCCACATTTTCATTTGTAAAGTCTTCCCTTGCTCTGTCTGATTCCCTTGGTAACAAGTTGTTTAACTTCCTATTAATTATTCTGCACTCTTCTGCATTAACCTTATTTTCACGCTCTCCTTTCTCACACTTTCTGCAACATCAGTCGATATTAGTGATGGTCAAACCCAGATTCAGAAGAACTGAAATTTGAAGATTGCTTTTGTTTAGTAACTACAATTACTTTCGTCTTGGATTCGCTTCAGTGTTTTAATGTTACATGCTAATATCATGTCCGCTGTGCAAGTGATTCCTGTAGTATACTAGCAGTCTCTAGTTTCAAAAATAAACTGAAACACCAGTTTCCGAAAATTTTAATAATAGTTTTGGTTTTCTAAAAAAGTAACAACTGGAAATCCAGTTTTTGTGTCCATTACTAGTCGATATGCTATAATAAGGGATCTCCTTGGCGTTTGGGTCATCTGAATCAACGAAAAGGACAGTGTGGGAATCAATGATATTTGAACCGACAACCTGTCAATGAAAATGGCCTTTTCAGACTAAACTACCGCAAGTATCAATACTTTTACTTGATTTTTCAAGCAAATAGTTAAACAAAATACAACGTTTTTTTTTTTTAAATATATTTTAAGTAATAAATACATTAAACTATCTATAGATTGCTGAAGTAAATAACCAATGTTCTTTTTCTTTTCTTTTAACCCTCTAATAGAAAATTGTGTATTTTTCAAACTGTATCTACAGCAATGTCTTACGGTTTGACAAAAATAAATAAAGTTATATACATTTTCCGAATCGATTATCACCACTTATATTTCACAGAACAAATCCATTCGTTTTCCACATTCCCACCCGGTTAATTTCAAAGCTTTTTTCTCTTAGCATTGTACTAATTAATTCGAGTTAAACGTCCTTCGTTCTTTCACAGCACTGTTCACAAAATCTTTGAGCAAAATAATCTTTCGGAGGCTGTAAAGAATAACCAATGGTAACATGGGTAAAAAAAAACAGATTGTGCAATCTTCGTTTCTTTACGGCATTACGATTTGGTAGTTAACATGTACACACCTAGAACAAGCTACCAGTTTAGGTGATCTGTAGAATAACAAAGTTAGTACTTTTTTAAACATATATAATTGTCATTAATTCTTCCTTATTTTGCCTTCACTATCATATTTGTTTGTATTACATTAAAAATTTACTTTTATTATGTATGTCCAAAGAAAACAGTACAGTACATAACATTAATTTCTTTCGCTGCCGAAAATACTGTACAAAACTAACAATTGTTATACAAATTTAAATTTGTTTTGCAGTTTATTATGCAAATAGCAAAATGTAAAAAAACAACGCTGATATGTAAGGGAAGTAAATTATTTTGCAAAATATAATAATAATCTTACTTGGCTACTCATTTCTAGATGATTACAAATTATTAAACTGTCATTAGCATCCGTTCAGTGCACCTTCCTCCCCATATCTCGTTAATGTAATATATTTCTTGCAAACTGAGTATATTACGTGTAAACAAAATTCTAAAGTAAAAACTCACAAATGAAAACTTTTTACTTGAATTTCTTTTTTAATGTTTTACAGAATTATTTTCCAAATGACAGATTATTTGCACAAATGACACTATAACTTAACATTACTACGATTTCACATTATCTGAACTTATTTAATCTTAAGTACAAGCCGTAACATTATTTTTTCCTTGTTTGCTTGTGAATTTAGTCTTTTCGTTTTGTCAGTTCAATAGAAACAATTTACTACATGCTCACTTTACAATTGTAGTTGTACAAGCATTGACTATGACACATAATATGAATGTACATATAGAACGGAAAAAAAGATAGAACATACTAATAGGAAGCGCCACACAGAAAGAAAAAAAGAACTAAATGAAAACTCAGCTGACTTTGGTATACCGTTAGATACTATTATGGTTGCCTATTTTACCGTTAACACTTCCTAGTACCACAACTGTTTCTAAAGATCGCTCACCTTATGGGCTAAAATGTGTAAGATTTGTAGCGAAACTGTGAAACAATCTCATTAGGGGTCGAGTAGAAGCAGTAGAGTTCTCATTTAGTTAACAGAAACGAAAATACAAAAATAAATATTAACATTGAAATTTGTTATAATATTTTATATTTATATATTTGTGCACTTCACTATGAGACAAATTCGAGTTTCATTTAAAACTTTCCCTTTTGTTTCTTGCATAACAATGAATGAATCAGTGCTATCTGAAAATTACCATATTAAAAATTCCTTCTCTTCCTAAGAGATTAAATATTTTCCGATAGCTCCTGGTTATTTGCTCCCAAAATGAAATGCACACGCAATGAAATAATCGACAACTCTAGAACAATAAGTTTAGTCTTTTATATTCATACGAATAAAAAATAAAGCACTTAAAAAGTCATTAGCCTACCCTTTTCAGCCAGCTGCACGAGAAAAAGCTTCTTATGTTCTTTAGGTTTAGTGATATGAGGTGGGACATAAGGGTACTGCGGTGGTTCGAAATTTGGCCTCCACCAATTTCCTATCGTATCCTCAATAATCCACTCTTGTTTCACTCCGTCCTGTCTTCCAAGAGTCTGCAAACAAGCATATTACACCCATAACGCTTACCACGCTAATTCTAACATTTACAGATATAACAATAGAGTTGACAAATTCAAACTCATACAGAAAAACACAATTAGCTTCATTATCAAACTTGAGAATATTTTATCAACTACCGTAATGCTCCATTACAATTTCTTGTAAATCTCTTCCATACTATACACCCTTATAATTTATCGATGTCTAGGACAAAACAGACTGTAAAAAGAAAGCCTACTGACCAGTTTTCGTGTAAGATGTCATGTTTTAAGATACGTTCGTATTTGGTGTACCAAAAAGGACAAGAGATATCAAATTTAGTATTTGTACATCCAGTGATTCAGAAAAATTTTCTTCCCTCTCTGTGGTCACATTATTGAATTCACCGCCGCATCTCGCATATTTCCAATGCCCTTAGATGATTTCAATCATTAAACATCTAATAATTGAAGGGGCCATTTTTCGCAAATTTTAATTGTCACTTTCATGAAATCAAAGGATTAAAATAGGTAATAAAACGAGTTAGACGAAAATTTAATTTCTCCTCTTAAAGGATTATCGAAATCAGTATCATCAGATTTCCTCGAAAGCCAATTTGTTCTTCACAATACAGTAAGAAGTTTGATATATATATTCTGCAGAGGATCAAATCTCATATTGAATATTTTAAATAAACAGAAGAGCTTAGAACTGAATATTGTATCACTGTTAATCACTGCTATTCAAATCTACGAAGCAGATTATGTAAACTATGAATAGAAGAAATGAATGAGTTTTTCAAATTGTATTCTCCATAGGTGCGAATTAAACGAAATTCGAACTGTGAAAAACTGCAGAGCATAAGCCATGTAATGAATGACTGAGAACCAATCTCACGAGTGAAAGTATGTGGATGCTCGATAACTGACTGAGCAGCGCAATCGTAAGCTGAAGATTCGAGTTCGATTCCTACATTTTAAACTCTTCAAATTACAATGAAATCGGTTATACTTCAATTTTTTACGAATTAATAATGCAATATTTTGCGTAAAGTAGCAAAAATTCGGTAAGAGTGACCCTTAATGAACAGTTTACTAGTCAAAAAGATTTGAGGTACAATTTAATAACCTCAAGACACCAACGGAGTGTACCAACCAAGTTAAGATTTGAAAAGAGAAACCTGATTGGCACTATCGTTGAAGCTTTATCGAATGCATGGGAAAAAAAGATATGTTTTCCGCTTCAGTACAAAAGCAGCGTAATAAGTAACGCACTTTTTTTTCTTTCTTTTACGATATTATACTGTAGTCGGCAATTTTCGATCAAGTGCACTTTTAGTGGGACAAGCATGAACTAGTAAGCAAATATGGGATGTTACAGTCGTCTACTTGTGAGAAGCAGAGAGGTGTAATTTGCCTTTGTAGACAAATGAATGAAATCCATGTGAAATTCACAGGAAATGATGTGTGTGTATGGGGAAGACTGTATGGACTGTTGGAACATCTCCAGTTGGTGCAAATTCATTGAAGAGGCTCATGTGAACACTGCAGGTTTGTTACATGCCGGGTCTCCATTAACAGTATCATGTGAAGAGAATGTCGTTGCCATTGAAGAGGCAATTCGTAATGACCGGTGATTTGTATATTCGTACCTTCAGATCACCTTTTTGGCCCAGTGGAAAAAATTACTGGCCGGTAAACGTTTCAACTTCGAAGACCACGTCAAATCGGCGTATACGCATCTGCCTACACTCCCAAAAGACGGATTTCTATAAATAGTATGCAGAGGAATGATTGTCAGCGTTTGTAACGAAATGATACTAATTAACAAAAGCGATGATAGGGGATGAAAGCTGATAAATCTCCCTTGCATCTAATTCTGCCAAATTATGCTTGGGAATATATAAATGAAACTCAGCATTTAAAAAATATGAAAAGACTAAAATAGTGAAGGGTATAAAGGAGGTGAAAGAATGAGAAGGATGAGCTACAGGATTAAGAAAACGATTAACAGAGCAGAACCTCTGATGTACATCGATTCTTGGTTCTTCCTTGGTGACATGGAAGATGGCGGCGTAGCTGCGGCTGGACAAACGGCTTTCAAACATAGGCGATATAACTGTAAACGTAATCCATGGTACATAAACGGTTCATTCTGTCTACAACCAAGGGGTGACTACCACGAATCAAGAGCAGTGGGAAGCGCTAATTTAGATCCATAGTCGAATCTTGTCAAAGACTAGCAACAGTTCCTTAATCTGGAGACAACCTCTAGTCTCCAAGGTGGAAGTGTCGACCTGTGTACTTCATTAATGTTTTTCCCATAATCAGCCACGACTGCTCTGGTTGGTTAGTTTTGTTCGGGCCAATTAATGAGATGTCAAACGTTCAATTAAATTTTAGAGGCACGTGTCTGGGGAAACACATGTCCCAATCGAATACGGCAATGGAATAAGGGCTGAGCCTGAAATTTTATTTCTAATAATTTACAAGCTGATGAAATAAGGAAGGTGATTATATAAATACTTAGCTGTCTTCATTAAAATGTTGATAAAAAGTTCAATGAACTAGATGGTCGTTTTAATTTGAATGAATAAATCTTCCCAAAGTTCTTAAGAACTCAATGTCGAAAATGAAGTAGACTGAGGGAACAATCGTATACCTTCACAACAGAAGTTTTGAAACTTGTATCACGGTGGGGGGGAATGTGTTGAGACTTGATGGCTATGTTGAAAAGTAGCTTTATTAAGCCTTTACTTTGTATATATTCTTTACGTGTTATCTATTGCTTTCTTCTTCAAAAATAGATGTGTTACTTACTTACTTACTGATCTGCCCTGGTATGCTGCTATCAGGTCGAAAGTGGAAGTTAAGTTGCAAGACGCAGCCAGTCATAAAAATTACGGATGTGGTTAGCGGATATCTTCCCATTCTTTGTGCAGGACATGGAGTTCGAGAATATTTACGCGCCAAAGTTTGATGCTGGACGAACTGTTGAGATGAGCCGCATAGACCAAGCTTAAAAATGGATATTGCAGAAGTACCCATGATTGTTGATGCATGGAAAGGGGAACTAGAATTTGACAATTTAAAAACTTAATAGTATGGGGCATTTATAAAATGAAACTTCAATCAGAAAGTTTCACACGGCCATTTTTTTTTTTTTTAATTAATAACATTAGTGGGGCTGTTCGAAGTTACGAGAACTTGGAAGAAATGTGTTGTAGTCAGGGATTATATGTATTATTACTATTACTTAATATACCTTTTAGTTTTAACCGTTTTTTCTTTCTTTTTACTTTGACATTTTCTTGGTTTAGTACTTTTAAATCTCATTTTAAATAATTACATTTTATATATTTTATAACTATATATTTATTTTTATTAATTTTGTTTGTATTTACTGTTATTTTTAGTTCTGGATAGATATTGCATATACCTATCTTGCAATTAAATACTATTCCTCTATTCCTAACTGACAAACCTGGCAGTGAAGTTTTTATCGCATGCAACTGAAATGGGTGGATCAAGTGGAATGGGTGGATTTTGTTACTTCCGGTGTCAACGAAACTTGCATAGCTTCAGAAGTTCATTTACGCTTCTAATGTGGATGCTAAGTAAACGAAGTATTGGCACAATAATTACGCTTTTCAGTAACCAAATTTTCACATGCTATTAATAAATGTTCGGTAGCGACATTGCTATCTTTTTCCGAGCTCTTAGCAAGCAATGAATTACGAGTAAATTTTAGGTAGGTAATAGGAAGACAAGGCCTAATCTCCATACGAAGTAAATACCGTATCATCAATCAATATCATGATATACATTAATTTACGATATTAAATTGAAGAGGAGGAGGAAGACAAAAATCTGAACAGATTATCAATTATTAATATTTTCATTCCGCTATTTATCACAGGTTTCCTAAAATGTACAAAATCTTTAATCCATTCAAGTTGAAAGAAATTCAGATGATGGCAGATCCAACTATCGATATAAAGAATGAGCCAGCACATGTTTCACATTTATTTTCTTGAAAATATAATTTACATGCTGTACAATCTTCGATCAATTTCTTGTTTGTAAAGTCTCACATTTCAGAAATTTAAACTAGGTAGCTGCGTCACGTGTACACCACGTGAAGGAGTTTCCTTTGTACGTGTTACTTTCTCAATTAATATTAAAAGCCAGTAGTGCTGGTATATTTCCATCACTTTCGGTTTTAGTAGAGAAACTGGAGATGGATTCTTGGACGTTTAACTGATTACAGAAAACTGCTTCTCTCTATTTATTACGAATTAATTTTATGGTGATCAGTTAGAACCGGAAGTGATTGATTTTCTGTCGCTTCCCGTTTTAGAAGAGATTATAGTGTAGATGGAATATATTCTTGGGAAGCTTAATTGATTCCACTTCTCGCTGCTACCATTTTCACTTTATAACGATCAACATTAAATCCCGAAGTGACTGATTTTTGCCACTTCCAGATTTAGTAAAGATATTGGAAGTGAAGTAGAACATTTTCTTTGACGCTTGCTTGATTGCAGAAAATAGCTTCTCGTTACTAATTACGCATTTATTCTATGACGATCAATATTAAAATAGAAAGTGACTGATTTCTGCCATTTCAGATTTTACTTGGATTAAATATACAACATATTCTTAGGTCTATCAATTAATTACAGAAAAGTACTTCTCACTATCTGTTACGGTTTTTATTCTACAGCAACCAACGTGCTAAAACCTATATTTTGAATAAAGGGATAGGGGAGAAGATGGTATCTTTTCTTAGAACGCTAAATCGATTCCAAAAAAAATCGTCGGCTCCATATAGATCAATATTAAAACTGGAAGTTGTAGTAGATTTCTACCACATCCGGTTTTAGTAAAGTTAAGATGAACTTTTAATCGGTTGTACAAAATCACTTCTGGCTATTACCGTTTTTACTCTATACGGATCAATGAAAAAACAGGAAATTATTTTCTACCAGTTCTGATTTGAATATCTCCTCCATCAACGAGCTCGACTGCTAATTCTTGACCTACATCCTTACTAAGTTTGATGATGATCTATCAAATAGTTCTTGAGATTTCTTTTTGTCATATATAAAGGAGTTTCAGGAAACCATACCCTTAAAAAAATAAAATAACTATTCTCACTGTTACGTCAGCACAAAACCACAAACTGTAATTTCTGCATGTTACGTATTTTACAACCCACCGGAAGCAAATAATGCTATAACTGTTACCTACTTTCGATCTGGCAATACTAGTATATGACCATCGCACTGGGCCTGACGTTAGTAGAGAAATCGTCTCTGCTTTAAATTCTTTTGCTCTAGATCAAAAGTACTTGCGTGTGTGTGCGTGTGACACTGCACTCTACTACTACAGTCTGTTTAAGAGTATGAACGTGCAAGTTATTTATTAAAAATAAATAAATAAAAATAATTAAAAAAAGAAAAAAAAAACTAAATTGAAGCATCCACTGACAACATTGGCACACGAATAAAAATGTCCTCGTTTAATTTCTCAAGTCTGCTAATTGTCCACAAATATTTACACTTTAAAAAAAAAAATAATTCATCAAGTTGAGTCACTTCACAGACAAATGTCTATAACAACAATAATCGAACTTACAATAAGCAATTAATAACACTGATAAAAACAAATTAATCTTTAAAAAGCAAATAGATACAAGTTTTCTTAAAGAAGATGACATATATTAATATCTGAATTAGATTTAACGAATTATTAACTAAGATTTGAAACTTTACATTAAAACACATTTATAAAATTCACAATTTTACGGTGAAACGTTTCATTGAATCCTTTGCTGTATTTAAGAAAATAATACAATCAGTGTAATTACACAATTGAACTGAGGTGCAGTAATATCTTACGCATCCAGTTAGCATTCCAATTATTATTATTATCTGGTATACGATTTAATCCTATTATTAGTTTGTAGTAAACATTCCAAGAGTCAGAGTTAATTCGAATATTTAGTAAAATCTGCATTGGAAGAAAATTTCATATAGTGGAAACATGGTTCTAGGATATTTTAAATAGGGTAAGTTCATTTTATTTAAGCAAAATTAAAATAAATAATATTACAGTAGGACTGTCTTGAACACACATGTTCTACTGCTTGTTCAGCTTTCGCTTATCTTCCTTGCTCAATCTGGCACGGAAGTTTGAAAACAATGAATTTTTACATTCTTATTTAAGTATTATAAACTCTGTGTAATTATAAATCTTGGTTATCATGTAGCATGTGTATTTAATTTTCAATTGCAATCATCACTAGTTTCCAGTATGCTTTTGTATCCTACTAAGGTTTGTTTCTTACTTTTTTCTTCCCCTTTCTTGCTTGTTTGCAAACTCTAAAACTGGCAGGAACACTTGCTCAGGCTCCCTCATGGTTCGACCACCTCTAGTGTCGAAGATTCGGTTTCAATTCCTAAGTTGAAAAATAATTTGCCCTCCTTTACTCCCCCAGGAAACCGTAAATTTATGTGACAAACAGGACACTGGACTAATGCAAGAATGGTCCATGTTATTTGGTGACAGATCCAGATCTTGGGATTTCTCAGATCGTAGTGCTAGCAAAAAATTTGAATGAGCGGCTCTTTCTGTGCTCGTAAAGTATTGAGAGAAGACGTGTTTTGCACTCGTGATCAAAAAGTGCGAGGGGTTGTGCGATATGAATAAGGCCCGTGGGCTTGGCGTTCTTTTGGACAACAATGTGAGACCACATTCGGCAGCTGCAAGAAAAACCATCTTGGCATGTTCAGTTGGGACCGCCTTGCTTATCTACAGTCCAACTTCTCGTCCTGTGACTTCTACCTCGTTCCCGCATTAAAGAACGCACTTTTGAACCAACAACGAAGTAAAGACAGCCGTACAAGAGATTTTCTGTATGCAGGACAATATTTTTTTTTCCAAGAGGAATTTTTAAATCTTGTAAAGTTGTATGAGAAGTGCATCTACGTCCTAGGTTCTTATATAGAAAAATCAAGAAAGCTTTGCTCTATTTTCGGATTATATTATTTGTCCTGCACAAACATTTCTGCAGACAGCTGCCAAGGAAAACTTATTTTCCGAATAACCCACGCATGTAGTTCGATTAGGAAGTAGATATCTGGGTTTACGGCAGCTATGGCCATACTAGCATCACGTATGAGGGATGACGTCCCTCGGCGATCACACTGCTCGGGGAATTAGAGAGGAAGAAAGGAAGCGGCCTTGGACTATTATGGTACGAACCATGCCGGTATTTGCCTGAAAACTCAGGGTGATAGGCCCGAAAAAACTATTACATTTTATCGATCGAGCGTCCCCACCAGAAATCACATGTTAATATCTAGGTCCATGTCTTATATAGCGCATATGGCAAAAAGTCTCTCTGAAAAGCTCATTTTCTCTAATGTTATACCTCACTCCTTCGAAATTTAACGATCCAGAACAACTGTTGTTGCAAATATCCTCTACCGGAGATAATACAAATTCCGACTCTTTGCAGCATACATCTCACAACTGCTTTCGTAATTTTGCAGATCATGGGGTTGCCGTTAGGTGACTGTGATGCCTATTTCTTAGAGCCCTTTCTTACAATCCAGCATCTGGAAAATATGTCAACCAACTAACGGTATACAATTTTTCCATGAATTCTTCCAGTGATTCTGTCTTCTAATTTCATCTTTGTCCTGTACACACTATACGAGTACCTATAATTAATTCGTGATGTATTTCAATTGTCTTCTTTTTCAAGGAAAGACTAAAATAACATGATAAAAAAGAAAAGGTGACACAAGCAAGTACCTAATAGAACGATTATTACAAGATTACGGGATTGATTTTTTTTTTTAATGAGAATAGACTGAATAGTGGCTATATAGAATCTTTAAAACCTGATGCTACTAATTCTCAACAATTTGAAGATATGTAACAAATTTAAAAATAAATGAATACCCTACATTTACATGGATCGAAATTATTATGTCTACAGAACTGAAGTCAATTTCTATCTTACGAAGGAAAATTTAGTTTACTTTTCAGCAGATATAATTGAAGGTATTTAGTAGTGCTGACTCTCTATTTGAACTTTAAAACTATTATGTTAATGTCTAGTCTGGGTTGCCATGATACAGACAGAACCATGTACTACTACAACTTAAGTAAAGTAGTATATGGTGTGGTACAATCCGCGGCAAAAAACCTGCAACATGAACATATAAGTTTATTGTGAAATGAAGAAGTCTTTTGCTCCAAAATAAGTGTGCACGGGAGGAGGCCGAGGTTTATCCTGGCGTGATTCATTCCACTTAGACGTTATGTTCATTCCCAGTGCTGTTAGGCGTAGTTTCACAATAAACTTACATCCTCATGTTGCAGGTTTTTTGCCGCGGATTGTACAAGAAAGAAAGAAAGAAAAAAACATTGTTAATAGATTAGTTCAATAGTAATAGATCAATGATTAACAGAAGATTTTTCGCAAACGTCCAAATGCCACTTAACAAAATATTCTTGCTAACTTAAAAAAACGCGCATTTCTAATGTGTGTGTGTGTGTGTGTACTGTACATGCATGGAAATAACGTATGTTAAAAGAAGTACTTCAACATATGTATGTACCGTTGAGTAATTTCACTCAAAACATTCGAAGACTAGTACATTGCCTTCATCAATTATCAGGAACTTTCTAAGCCAGTTATAGCCTGAGGGAGCACTTGGCAAACAAAGGAAAGATAGTCGTCGGAACCCAGAAATCATGCATAGATTCCCACAGATCAATGTTAAGTGTTTCTTTGTTGCAAAATTGGGCAATGCTCATTCAACATAGGCACAATGTGCTTTGAGTAAAGAACAATTACTCAAAAAGCGACGGTTGCAATTTTGAAAATTAAGAATGCTATTGTCAGCAATTTGGTGTTTGAGTATTAATGCAATATGAGGTTTCGTTCCAGTGTACTCTATATATGTAGGATCTAAAAATGTGGAGTTATTATGGTTAAGCTATGAGTATGAGTCAATAAACGTGAGATCTGCATTTGATTCATTACACACACAATTCTAAGGTACCCGGTCACCATCTGGCGCGGCATGGTTTATTTATATTGAGAGACAGCTGGCAGCATGGCACACACAGTCTCTGAGCCACCGCGGCTCCTTGATTACATGTTCACATTTGTACGTAATGTTTGCTGCATTTATTACCTAATATCTCACTCATTCCTTCTTCCCAATTCTGCACATCGAAATAATGTTTCTAAAAAGTATTTTCGTAATTTTTCGACAAAAAATGATATTACTGCACAGATATTAAATACATGCTACATTATGTTTGTACACAAAAATAAAGATACAATGATATTTTCTGCAAGACACAGCGATATGTGTAATAAATAAATAAATAATCCACTACACGATTTTTACATTAAAATTTGTTTTCAGATTTTAAAACAAAGCTGCAAGAATTATTAATACAATGGTGTAAACTTCACATGTATTTTCTTGTTGAAAAAAGAGGCTCCTATTTCTCTTTGAAAATCTATATAATATATGTTAAAGCGGACACTGTTCTTCACACAATGTCCAGACACAACTACAGTGTTTTAAAAAAAAGAATGTGATTGCTTTATTTCCATACAACTGAGAAATATTATGAAATAACCTCTACAGAATTATTAATATTTCTTGCTCAAAGCATAACAATGATTCTCACACACTTGATATACTTACAGAATACACTATCTTTCTTTACTTTAAGAAGCATACCATACTCTGAAAAAATATCTGAACTTTTAAATTAATTTCATAAAACAATAAAAACGAACATAAAACGTGTGAATAATAACATCAATTTACTTACAAATGTCAATATATATATCGCCTTTCATTCTATGCAAGTACAGTTGTCGGTAAATAAAACGAGGAAAGAACACAACACAGATCGCCTTATGGTCAACTACATCACTTGAGGCAAGTATCAACTGTCTGGATTCAATACAATTAATAGACATGTAAAAATATTATTCCATATAACTAAGTTTGAAATTTGGATATCATTTACAACGATTATTTTACAAAGAAACTTAGGCAGTTTGAATATCTCATTATTTTGTTAAAGAAAAGGACTTGAATTTATTGGCACTTTCCGCACAATAAGGTTTCAGAATGAACAAGAGAATTTTAATTTTTTTGCTACATTGAATCATACCAATTCCTGGCTTTTCCTTTATTATATGCCTATATCTTCCCTAAACTCAAATCATTACTTCTAATTTGAAAGATCCGTACGAAGACACAAGCAAAGGCGACGACACACATTATTGTCATTTCGAAAGCAAGTCTAAAGTGGATTTTCTTTTACACGATGGAAAAATGGGCAACTATGTATGCTTTTCTTTGGTAGAGACGAGAGATAATTAGCAACTTAAAAAATCATCGACGCATACACAAGGCCTGTCACTGAATCTTATCCTGTGCAAAATTAATAAATTATCTATTTATATTTATATATATATCTACCAATCTATCTATCTATCTATTCCGTCCAACACTTTTTGCTACTTATTGTAGACACGAAATATCTTTATTTTTTCTTTCTTTTAACTTTCCACGATTATGCAATGAGGCTAAGGGAGACGACGATAAGAAGCATGAAAATAACGAGAGAAGAAAACGGGAACCCGAAAAAACCTATGAACACAGTTTTTGTCCACCACAAAGTCCACTTGGCGGGAGTTGGAATCGAACTAAGGACCTCAGGGGGTCAGAGAGGTAAGTGCTCTACCATTGAGCCATCGTGGCCCCTTAAAATTTTTCTTACCTTCGTCCCAGTAATAAGCCGAACATGCGAACTTTGTGTACTATCCATAAAAATGAAAGTATTATTGAATCTTGTACGGGAGTTATTTTTAAAAATGTATCTGAAGATTTAACATTCATTAAAAAACTATGATCAATAATTCGTCTCACATATGCAGTACACATAATTTTACTACTTGCGAAAAGTCAATTTAGATCGTCTTAGTCTTCCTGCAAAGAAATATTGCTGAAAGTTACCAAGGACATCGGAAATTTATATAAACAGGATATCTACTACCACAAATGTACTAACACTGTACAGCTTTTGTTTTAAACTACAGACTCGGAACCGACATGAAATAAAACAGTCACAACTATCGGCTCATATTTACAGAATCTGTTGATCCAATCGAATAAAATATTTAAAACTGACGATTAAAATAATGCGATTGACATTGCTGACAATGACTGACCAAAATTCTAGTATTTTCACAGCAAAACAAGCACATTATTTACAACACCAATTTGTAATAATTGAACATTTTAACTAAATTAAGAAAAAAAAATTCCACACGACAGGACACATTTGAGTCTTCTTTATGCTCTCATGCCGTCCTTTACGCCCACACGTAAAATTGCACTGTACAACGCATACTTAGGCACGCATATATGTGCTGTTGACAACTGAATGATAACAACAATCAACACACACAATTGTTTAACGAAACTTAACTAATTTATATACACGCACTATACAAAACTTAATTAGAAAAAGAAAAATATAAAAGACAGTATACCTCTGTCAAAAGTCTTTTTAGCCCCTCTACTTCATCCTCGCCTGGGTTCAACTCACCACCGGGCCTACAAAATAAAACATGAACATCTTAACAATGTATTACAAGTCCTTAAAATTTTAAAACAAAATCTGAACTTCAGTGCAAGATTATTGCTGTACTTGAAATTAAGAAAAAAGATGTTCGCTTAGTGCAACGTATCTATTGAGAGCCAAAACGATTTCAGTGAACACTTCCACCTTCTTCAACTGGTGAGTCTTGAAGAAAAGAAGAAAAAGAAAGCTTCTTACATTCCTAATTGGTATGACGATTCCTTCATTTCAACTGCCGATTATGTTACTAGCCTGTTTATAGTGCAAAAATCTTGTGCACCTGAGATCAACTTGAGTCTGTTGTTATTTCCTTCCAACTCATTAACCGTGGATACCTTGCTTGTATTGAGAATGTAACTACATGAGGCTTCAACTCAAGTACTTTATCGAAAGCATTGCGAAAAACAAAGGAAAACAATTTAAAATAAATCTATCTATAGAATAACCGCAGACTAGTGATAATGAGCATTATGCGTCATAATATCCAGATTAAACCATGTACATGCAAAATTTGGTAACTAAAATCACATTTAAAAACACGTCGTAATTATACTTTTAGCTCATCCGAGTTGTATAGTGTTACTGTATTGAAAAGAAGAAAACAAAGTTCAACTTAAACTCGGACGGATAAGTAATTGCAATTTCAGCAGGTTAGTGACCATAATCCCAAACTGAAATGAAGAAACCGTACAAATTAGGGATTTGAAACGCATTTTGCATAAAGACTTGCCAACCGAGCAAATGACAACGCACTCAGAAACCATTTTGACTCAATACCATTAGACACTCAATCATTTTGACACTTTTTCTTACTGTAACAACATGTGACAAACATATACTCAAACTTTGTCATTTAGTTCCTTGCGTGCATCGTTGCGTCCATAGAAGTGAATCGGAAATCCAGGCTGTAGAAGTAAACAGAAGGTGCTCAACAAACTAATTGTATGATCCAAAATCTTTTTCAGGTACGATACACATACAGTTACTGTGTTCTTCAGAAACAAAAAGGCAATTTTTTTTTACTATCACGTCAGGAAGCGAACTTTCTGGAGAATTTACGGCGTTTCGAGTATCAAATAAAACTAGCAAATAATTTTAGTGTTTTTCAAAAAAGTTACGTGTTACCATTGAATAAAAGTGCACTAACTTTAGGAACCGTTTGTAATTGGTTATTTTTGCGGGAATTTTGCAAAAATCCGATGATTCTTGCATATTTTCAAAAACTGTATCACATGTGAAAGGAATCTATCCGAATTTAAGCAGGGTTGCCTTAGTTTGCATCCAATCAAAATAATACTGGGAATCAACCCGGAACAACGTACACTACAGGCGCGCTCGGCACCAGATCAGCGGGGAGTGCAATATGTTATATAATTTACCATGAGATTAAGTAGATAATTTTATATAAAGTGGGTTCCACCTGCATTCATACAATTTATTGTTTAATAATGTTAGGAAAAGAAAAATGAATGGAGAAGACTTGCTGTTGATTAAAATTTATATGAAAGTAAACGAACTAGCATAATGAAATCGCTATGAAAGAGTGGAAGGTCCCGAAAGATACGCATAGGTGCGAAATTCCAATTGGACTAACATTGTTGGTCGCTGAACAGAAACATAACTGCACACATTCTTCCAAGTAAAGTATCCATAAACGAGTGGATATGATGACTCTACATTCGGCGTGAAATGTGGAACTCAGCATGCTTACGAGGTGGAACTAAATAAAGATTAGGCTCTGAACAAAAAAGTTCTATCATTGATACGACATTTTCTGCACCCTATTCGAATGGATCCTCGAAAACATGATAAAATTATTGTCCTGGCAGAAATATTTGCTGTAGCCACAGAAGGTGGCAAGTACCAAGCTACCTAGACTCTCTATACATTTTTCAGCTTATTCTACATTTCAGATTAATCAATCGACAGATGCCATACCGTACCAGGTAAAACAATTACGTACGAATTGTCAGCAGCCCTACGCTTCACAATGGCTACAATGGCTAATAACGTTCTCTAGAGCAGTACTGTATTCTTTATGATTACATTTATGGATCATGACAGGGAAACAAATTATCGTTTCTAGGAAGTGGCTTATTTGAAGCTCGTATATTGGTGAAATTCCTCCAATTAGCACGTAAAGCTCGTTTTTGAGCAACAACTTATACAGCAGTCTCCGGTCCCTGCTGTTTCCGAAGTGAGTTCCTAATGCCTACTTGCTGATAACAGCACTCAGATCTCTTACGGAGAATCCTATTATACTGCGCTTTTTAAACTTTCAGTTCTCCTTACTCTGCTTAGCCGATTCACAGTGAATTCTTGAGTGCACCCCATTACATTACGAATTTACCTTTTATCTCAAGTTTAATGATTTACTTGGACAGTTGTAGTAGTGTGCTCTGCTACGTTCTTCAGTAGCTTCTTAAAATTGCTAAACTAGACTAGGAATCCTCCTCCCTCTGTCAATTTTATCAATTTTAAGAAGCTCCTAAAGGAAGTGTCAGAGCACACTGAACCTGTACAAGTAAATCACCTAACTTAAGATACAAGTAAAACCTTATATTTAAATAATGTATCCTATAGCATCTCGCATCATGTTACCTCACTGACCATGCGGTTTTTTAACAGTACAAGCCATACTAACTAAAATGAATAACTCGTTAGAACAAAAAGTTATCAACTGGATATTCTCACTAATAGTACTAAGAAAATACATGAATCGAGTGCAAAGAAGACCGAACGCAATTCCTTCCCTCGCGTGCAATTTCTTGGTCAGGAGTGTTTGTCAGTGGCTAGTTGTGTGTATGCGTGTTTTCTTGCTGGGCCAAAAGTGCCACTAAAACTGAATCGCTTTTGAGAGAGTTATCTCGTACCTTTTACGATGCATGTTTGGTGTTTCAATGATCAGGAATCAGTGTTTAAGAGCAAGAGTTGTGACATTAGTTTGACTTTAATAAAGGGTGTGATCGGCAAGTATAAGGATTCCGTGGCTCCAGCATTTGGTTCTCCAACAAAGGGGAGAAGAACACGGTCGTGTACATAAGCCAGCACCAGCATGCAGACGAAACTTCGCAGAACAGCCATGCAAAAGAATTCTCTGACCCAAAGATGGATGGTGAATCGTCTACGTGTGTTTTCGGGAACTGTCAACCGCATCTTGTGCCAACACCTTAATCTCTAAAAGGTGTTCAAGGTTAGCCGTCATCACCTTATCGATGCCTACTGACGGGAACGAAAGTATAACGCTCAGACGCTATACGAGCGGCAAATAGCAAAGCAAAGGTGGAGGTATGTCGCCAGATTGGATGAGGCGTGGGTGTAACTCTTCGGCTACGGTAAACCAAGAGCCATCATGTACAGAAACAAAAGGGAAAAGCTTTTTACAAGTATGTCCGAAAATGTAAAGCGGCTTTCTCGAAATGATTCATATAGTGATTGCCAGCTACTGTCATCGAACGTTCAACTCGCAGTACTACCAGGAGGAGGTTCTGAGGCCGATCTACAAACGCAACTACCAGATACATGTGAAAATGAGATAAACATGGTCTGTATCCATCAAGACAAAGCTTCCACATAAACCTCCAGACATATAGAGCTCTATTGTTCCTTCTATTGTACCAGGAAATGAAGAAGGCTACTGAAATATAGGCCATATCTTTTCACGAGATAATATGATGTCTCCAGACCCAAGTCCAATGAATTTTGTGGATTTGGACTGCTATAATAAAAGAGCTTTGGGCACGAGACGTGTGACAACTGGACTGGATTCTGAAAAGCTGTGACAGAGGAATGTAACAAGATCCCTCGTAATTCTCCAACGGAACCTTCAGCAATAAAAACTATGTTGGTGGTCCATCGTCTGGCATGAGAGGAAACAAGTTGAGCACTGCAACTGGCGCCATGGAATTTCTAAACTATTTGGTAAGTACAATTCGGTCACATATATGCGGAATAGCATCTGTATGCAGCTATATACGCCGTGTCCTAAAGTTCGGTAACACTTTTCTTAATTTATTACACAAAAATGACAAGTGATATAGCTGTCGTGTATGTCATATGGAAGAGGATCTCAAACAGGGTGTCTAAAAAAATTCCAAAATGAAATTTCGTGACCTTTTCTTTACCAAATCATATAATTGTCTAACATTTTGAAGAGTGAATTTGGGTGCGAATTAGGCCGAATTTTCATCCATGTGATAGAAACTTACTTTGCTTGCGATTTGGTAGCGTCTAAATCCGACCATAGACATTTCTGGTGGTGAACTTTGACGTTTTATAGAACAAAATTTTCCAATCTGTACTTACATTTCTACAGTTAAAAAAATCGTGACCCAAAAGCTAAATTTCGTGACTTTCATGACCATTTTCTGATTTCGTGACCGGTAGACACCGTCAAATATATATATTCGGGCAATGCTCGTAGTTCCCACATTCACCGCAGTTGGCGTTGGCGTGTTGTAAACATGGCGACTTCTGGTGCAGAGCGTGCTTTCTGTGTATTGGAGGTCGATAAAAACAAAAGTGCTACAGATTTGCAACGGAGGTTTAGGACAAGGTACACGAAAGAAGCACCAAGCAGGAAGTCTATTTATGCCTGGCGTGATAAATTTGCGACAACTAGTTACATGTGTTCTAACAGAAGTGGCCGTCCTACAGTGAGTGAGGAGATCGTTGACCGTGTAAGAGAAATTTGAGTTTTACGTATAACGGTTATGCCGGCTAGGCTAAAGGAGACGGACCGTTTGAGAGAGTCCTTTGTAAGAAGTCCGAAAAAGTCTGTTCGTAGAGCATCCCGCGAGCTACAAATACCACGGACGGTAGTATGAAGAACACTACGTAAGGGACTGTGTATGAAATCCTATAAATTGAAGCTCTTGCACCAATTAAAAAAACAAAACGATAAACAACAGCGCTACGAGTTTTGTAGCAGAGTGCAACGATTCATGGAAGAGGATGAGCACTTCGTGGATCGCATAATCTTTAGTGATGAGACAACTTTCCACACAAATGGCAGAGTGAACAGACATAATTGTCGAATATGGGGTACCCAGAATCCTCGCGAATTCGTCGAAAATGAGCGTGATTCGCCCAAAGTAAAGGTTTTCTGTGCAGTGTTGTCGCAGAAACTTTATGGACCATTCTTCTTCGCAGAACACACTGTAACTGGCCATACGTACCTCGATATGTTACAGCATTAGTTGTTCCCACACATGCAAGATGATGCTGACAATTTCCTGTTCCAGTAGGACGGGGCCCCACCCCATCACGACGTTCGGGAATTCCTGAACAATGAATTACCTCAACGCTGGATAGAACGAGGAGGGAAAAATGATCAGTTTCGACACGTGACCTCCAAGATCCCGGATCTAACTCCCTATGATTTCTTCTTAAGGGGATACATAAAAGCTAGTGTGTATGTGCCACCGTTACCAGAAAACGTAGAAACACTCAAGCGCAGGATTGAAGCTGTTGTTATCACTGTCTCTCAGGATATACTTCCACCAGTATGGCAAGAATTTGATAAGCGTCTAGACATATGCCATGTTACACATGGTTCCCATATCGAGGCATTGTGAACTCATATATTAAAAAACATTTGAGATACTCTTTTATATGACACACACGACAGCTATATCACTTGTAGTATTTGT
This sequence comes from Thermobia domestica, assembly GCF_964235325.1. Classification (NCBI taxonomy): domain Eukaryota; kingdom Metazoa; phylum Arthropoda; class Insecta; order Zygentoma; family Lepismatidae; genus Thermobia; species Thermobia domestica. The sequence continues at coordinate 114,853,642 of NC_137462.1, read as the reverse complement.
GTAATAAAATAAGAAAAGTGTTACCGGACTTTTGAGACACGGTGTAGTCTTTTTCTACAGTGTCAACATTAGAAAATAATTATTCATTGTCTCATATTAAAATAAAAATATAAACATTCCTTTATATGCAAAATTAAAAATAAATACAGGACAGGTGTTCGTATTTCTCATAAACATTAATACGTGTAAGCGAATTGATTGATTACTGTGTAACACCCTTTTCAGCATTGAAGTCATGTTATTTACTGCTTAAATGGGATTCAAACTGAACAATTATTCATGCTAATATAAAATAAATAAATAAATAAAATAAAATACAAAAAACATTACTATGATGACTCATACAGACTATCAAAAATAACTATCAAATACAATCCAAAATTTACTGTGAACCAACTATTACCACAGAAAGGACCTTATATTCTTCTTACAGGAATTTTTTGTGGAAAATAATTTGGATTATAGAATATGTGAAATAAAATGCTAATGCTACAATTCCTACATAGGCATTATTAAACGGAACACTGACCCAGAACCAAAGAGTACAATAGAAAACTCCAATGAAGTTAGCAGAAGCATGTCAGGATTATTGAAACACCTGAAGACCACACAACATGACGTAAAGAGTTTAATGTATTACATAGAATTCAATTATTGATTAAGGGTTGTAACCTAAAAATCTGCACATCATTTAAGGAAACGATGGTTTGACAAAACTCTTATTGTGTTCCTGAGAAATCAAAGTTTCATCACCCATAGCATTGTAAAATCTACGAAGCTTTTTTTTTTTTTTTTTTTAAATAAAAAACTGTAATTTTTTCACGTTGTTTTTCTTAAGTACAATAGTTCCTCTTCAGATTAACGCTTAACCTAAACCCTATTTGAATGTAGTTTGAACGAGTAGTTTGAATCAGTTAGAGCACTGATTCTGAAAACTGCTTGTTGCTATTACCATTTTCTTTTTTTTTATAACGTTAAAGGTTCAAACCAGAAATGGTTAATCTCCAGGCCTGCCGTTTCTGCTTTAGGAAGTTCTGGAGCCTCCCCTACAGTAAAATACACGTTTTTAAGTTCTTCATAACATTTTTCTCCGAGTTTTAGATAGTAGCTAAATATACATTATTGCGTATTATTTCAACTTTCGTCAGAATTTATCTTTGTCATTCGAGATAAATGGAAACTGACACATCGACAGAAGATCCAGATACATACCGTAGTATATTAGAGCATTTATAATCTTCATTTATTTACATATTTCATTACCAGTTATGACCAAAACATGCCTCAACATTAATAGATGATGTAACGAAGGAATGAACTAGGTGTCTGCATATAGCCCTGCGTAGGGCTATTGTTATCTATCTCGTATTTGAGACGCGGTATTGAACAAGAAATGGTATGGTGGAACATCATCCCTCAGTCGTGACGGGCTTAGACCATAGATGCCAGAAAGGTCAAATATGCAAATTACGTAACTGTAAAACCTACCGCTCAAATTGTTGCTGCATTGCCACACCTATTATTATACTACTATTTAAATGATTCTTAAGAAATGTATCCATTTAAAAAATAAATTCAAACGCAACACATTGTTTACAAGTAATTTGCGCAGTTGGAGACCCACTGTAAGAGAACAGTTTTTTGTTTGTTTAAAAGAAATTGGAAGAAAAGGTCTTGTGCTTCTGTAGCAAGGTAAAATCCTGCCATTAGCTAGGTGTGACAGGGAGGTGTCTGAAAAAGAAAGAAATAAAAAAGGCGATGTGATCTTTTTATAATTTTCATACCTTAAATCTTCTTAGACCAGATACCCTGTCTTGATGTTTTGTCTTAGTCATAACAGGCAAATGGGAGAATGATGCATTAATTTCTACAGCCAAGCCACTTTTTGTCCCTATAAATTTTTCATGTTATGTGGCCGCCGAGAACATCAAATTAGAAGAACTAAATCGAGCACACAGCAAGAATGGTGATGGTCTTCTCGACTAAGTATCCCTATTAGTAATCGAACCTCGAATTATTCCTCTAACTTTCTACTATCCTCGCATATGCACTATGATTCTAGATTGAAATAAACATGTACATACAAAGGATGAAAACAGCAAGTAATACACCTGTTAATCTACAGCAAATTTACGTATACCTTCTCATGGGATTACTACATGAGGTGAGTATATGTAAGAGAAAAACACGAAGTTATCAGTGATGAAAAGGTCAATTGGGTCACGATTTTTGTCCGGGTCATCTAGACCCAGACAGAGCTGGCGACCCGGAAGCAACCTAAATATTAGCTCTGCACTGTAGAATTTCATAATGGATTAATGATGTCACTACTCCAGCTCGAACATTTATTTGTTTGATTTCCGGTGTGAGATTTCTTCATCAAAGAATCATATTTTGAATGTAAGAAATATATTCGTCCTCCCATTAGTAATAATACGTTTCATTTCTGTATGAAACTACAGCAGATTTCCAAAATTTGCGAATTTAGTACTCAAACTTGAAATAATACATTTACAACTCGTGCTTATGAGCCATAACTGACTGTTTTCTAACTGGATTTCATTGGACATATTCCGCCACAGCTTTCACAACTTCGAGTGTTCGTACTGTGCGTAATCTTCCTTGCCGCGGGCGACCTTTCACAGTTCCAGTCTCAACAAAGCGCTGAATAATAGTGCGGTAAATGAATTTTTCATTACTTTGCAGCTTCTGGAGGATTTTGAAATTTACAACTGACACCTTTACACTTCTTCAGCTCATCCAGCAATGGCTCACGTTTCAAGATACCGCTCTTGACGTCGCTCGCTTGAACGGGCGGAAGTATAGCCACCCTCGAAAGCTGGGACAGTACTTATGGTAAGACTAGGTATTAGTTTTTTTCTACGACAATCGATGTTGAAATAGGTAAGGGTTCATTTCTACTACTTATAGTTTGAGTAGATGGTTAGCGGAGGAGATGGAACTTGTTCTTGAGATGCTGAATGTAGCATTCCAGCTACATGAAAATAGATTTGTATTGATTGAAATAAAAAAAAAATGTAAATCCTGATTAAATGCAAAAATTGTATTAATAATATCTAGTCAAATATTATTGATATTTAAGATAATTATATCTAATTATGATGTATTTGTATTATATGTGGGCCTACAGTAACGTCTATTTAACGTTTATGTGGTATCAGACGTTTTGAAAGAAAATGTTTCTTTTTTTAAAAAAAATGAGAGAGAGAAAAAAAATGTAACGAGCGATAATAACGTGAGAGAGAATTTCCAATCCTGTATGGCGAGTCTTGCTTTCGAAGCAGCTGCCTCCTGAGGCTGATTTGCTGTTTTGCCCTCCGCTGGTGGAGTTGGGCTCGCGTATGCTTGTTCACCGTGTGTTGTCTCATAGCTTGCATGGCGCGTGTTGTAGTTGAATGCAGAGTTAAAAGTGAAAAGAAAAAAGTGGCCAAAGGTGAAGTGAGTGTATTGAAATGCTTTCAGTGAACATAGCTGAGTGTTTTGTTAGTAATTGCGATCTCGGAGAATTTTGTTCCCTTGTGGAAAGTATTTTTCTTGAAATTTAATGGAGTTAAACCGGCATCGAGGAGACGGTGCTTGAGTGAGCCTTGGTGGTCAGACAAAAGTGCCCATTAAAGTGACTCCTATCTGCTCAAGTTTTTGATTATATTGTTTGGATTTCAATGTGTTGTAATTTCTTAAAGCTATTTTTCCGCCTTTTTCTCAAAAAGAAAAAATCAATTATACTCACTTCGTCTCGGGCCCAAGTTAACAGAAAGTCAGTACTAGACCATAGGACATAAGCTGTTCCAACCAGAGGGAAGTAAAATTATCTACAAAGGTAAAATATTGCTGGAGCTAAATTGCGTTTCGTTTAATCCTGGTAAGTTCGCAGTTAACTAGTAGTTTACATATGGGTTTAGTTGGTTACGTAGTATCATTAATGAGCTGGAAATGGGTTAAAATAACTTGCATTCAATCGCTGACATGTATTCGGGTATTTTCCAGAGAATAAGAGTGATATTTTCAGATTTTTTGCGAAAAATTGAAAATTCCCCCCCCCCCAATTTTTAGACTCACCTCACTAGTAATGCTTAAATGCTGTTTTGAGTGGAAATTCTTGGTATGATTGTCCAGTATTCATTGAATTACCTTTTCTAATGTTAATTTGTTTGATCAGAGCTTAGCGTTTAATGCAAACTCTCTCTCACGTCATTATTCTCTCGTCATTATTAGACTCGGAGTCACAGTTGTTTTGGGTATAATGAAACGGGTTTTCAGAAATGCTGTTTGCAAAGTTTGAATAGACAGAATTGAAGAGGCTATTAAGAGGGTTGAAATTGTAAATTCGTATATTTGAATTCAAGAAATTGAATGGGACAGATTGATTGAATTGGATTGAAATTTTGGGTCCTAAATCATACTAAGCTGGAATTGATTTCTTTAATTTGTGGTTATATTAGTATAATCTGTGATAAGGACCTCGTTTTGCACAATAAGAAATTGTATTTAAAAAAAAATTGTCTCGCGGAAAAAAATTAAGAGGTAGAGTTCCGAATACTGCCGAAAAAAAAAAATCAGTAAAGAACAAATATTTTTTTTGAATATATTTTCTTGCATTTTCATGCATTTGAAAACTTTTGAATGGTTTGAATTTCTTTAATCAGTAATATTGATCAATTAAGATATTTTGCTCAATAAAAATATTTTCTCTGAACAGGTGCGAAATATTGAATATTCTTTTTTCTAGAGTCTTTGCTAGTAATACGAATTGCTCTTAGCTAAAAAATATTGAGAGAAATCTATAAATTCAGGGTTCAATCTGAAGGTTCTAGATTTTAGTATAAAGAAAAATTGGTTAATTGCTCCGGAATTTAATTACATTGTTTAAATTTTTTTGGATATTTTTAATCATGTTGGTGAATATCTGTTCTTCAAACGCTTGAGCAAATATTCACCTATACTTATTGAAATAAAATTTGTTATTTGAAAACTGAATTTTGGTTGGTTATTTTTTGTTATTATTGTTGTTTAACCTTATGCTAGAGTGAATACTGGATAATCACAGTCTAGCCACAAGTTAATCAGGTGAGCTTGAGCAGCGCGAATCCACCTGCCGTAGTCCCTTCTTCGGTGGAGTCCGGGGTTGGTTTAGGATTTTTTTTTTTTTAGTTTTCAACCTCTGACTCCTGGGGAATGGGGCGTTGCAATGACAAAACAGCAAATCCCAAATAATTTTTAATTTGTTATTTTCCTGATTACGTTAAAATTTAGAAAATTTTCACTTAATTATATATATACTGTGTTTTCATAAATATTTGTGACCTCCACCTCCGGTTAAATAATTGATGGTTGTGTTTTGTAGTAATATTATTGGAAATTTGAACAGTATTAATCATTATTTATATTTAAAAAAAAAAAAAGTTTCTTGAATTAAATTTTGAAATTTCGATTGGATTAGTAGTTCTTGTATGGGTTGTTTCCATTTGGTCACTGGTAGCTTGTAGATTTTAGTGGTAACTTGGTTGTATGTTAATTATAAGTGAAATCATTTTGTTTATTTTGGTATTGATATTATCTTATCAGCATTGTATCTCAAGGATGGATAATCGAAATTATGAAAGAGAATACGTTAGTATTGATATGCCTATTGATATCTCAGGATTTGTAACCATGGATAGGACTGGCCAGGTAGATTTAGATCAGCATTCGAGTCTTGGTTATGCTAATATGTCTTTTACACCTCCGACTCAAGGAAGCTTTTATATTCGTCATAGGCCTTCACTAGTTCAGAATAATGAGGGAATGCCTAGTACAAATGATTCGACTTTTGGATTTAGTAGGCAAGTGAATCCCAGTTTAAGTAATGATGGACGGGATTGTCGGCAGGTAACCTTTTCGGAAAGTTTGAATGGACCACCTTTAGGAAATCATATAGGGTGTCCAGAAAGTAATATCGAGGCTCAGAATCCTGAACCTAGTAATAGGTATTTGAATTTGGGTCAATACTATCAAAGAGTTTCAAGGATCAGGAACTCAACCCCTAGGGTAGTTAATACTAGGAATGAACAACAACCTTATGTCAACTATGCTAATTTGAATTACCCCGAATGTTATAATCGTAATTCAGGAAATGCATCAGCAAATTTTGTTTCTCAGGTAGAGAATAAGCTCATGATTAAACATACTTTTAGTAAAACCTCTGAATATTTAGAGAATAAATTTAGAAATTTTAAGAAATTAGATGGAAATGATAGTATTCAGATGTTTGAGGTTATGGTTAGCATCGAAGAAATCTTATTAGATACTAGTTATTCTTTGGGAATGATACTGACAGCTTTGATTTCGCGATGTGAAGGTACAGTTTTGAAAATAATTTTGTCTGCCTTACATGATAACATTGGTTGGGTAGAGTTACGATATTCTTTGTTGATAAAGTTTGTGACACCAGTATGTATTCATACGCTAATATCTGAACGTGTTTATAGGAGGCAGAAATTGAATGAATTAATGAATAATTATGTTCGATCAGTCATGGTTGCTATGAATGTGTTAGGAATGAGGGCACCTGAGATTGAATTAGTTAATATAATCCTGAGCGGAATGAATCCGAATCAGAGACATAGAATGTTAAATGCGTATATTCCTGTTGATAGAAGAGAACTTTTGGAAATAGCTGACCAGTTCGTCCTGATTAATAAAAATCAAATTGATTATAATAAACAATCGGGTTATATCAAAAATAAATCAAATATTGTTCTTTCTAGTAGTAATGCTAGAACTAATCGATTGTATGGTAATGGGAAAGATAATTTTAAGGAACATCCTAATAAAAATAATTCGAAATCGAATCAAATGGGGATCGGGTCTCGAAATTCGATATCTTCAGAGACTCATTCGAATAAGCCGAATTATTTCACAGGAGAGAAACCCAGTCCCAGGGGAAATATTCCATCAGAACTAAATGGCACTATAGCATCCTTTGTTGTTGGGAAAGTTAATAGTCAATTGACTGATATTTGCGTAGACGGCGGATCAAGTTTCAATTTGGTGACTGAAGATCTTGTGCGTCGTTGTGGGGCTGAACATTTTGTGAAGGAAGCGGATGAAAGAACGGTGAATGCTCCGTCTGGGTTGACTTTTTCAACTAATAGGGAAGTGTTACTTAATATCAACCTGTCCGGTCATTTCGAGCGAGTTAATTTTCGTGTAGTGAAACAACTCCCATGTGACTGTTTGTTGGGCACTCCTTTCCTGCGTGAAACCAAATCAGTTATCGATTATGTGAACAATCGAATAATGTTGAATAATGGAAAGAAGGTAATTCGCTTGAACTATCGGCGTATGTTAAACGATAAAAGAAAGTGGTTGCGATCAGTTGATCAAGGTGACCAGTTCGAAACTCGGAACGATAGTGCTTCGAACTTAGTCTGGTTTTCTGGGCAAAACTCCGGTATGGCTTCGATATTTGTTAAGGAGGATGTAAATTATTTGGGAATTGCTAGCAAGGGAATACAGTGTGAATTGGAATGTGAACAACTAGAAACTGAGTTATTAAAAATTGATCATCCTTCAGCCTCTCAGTTGTTGAATTTGAGGACAGTGGTTGAGTGTGAACTTGGTAGAAGAGGTGTTCAGGGTCCTGATTTGTTGCCTCGGTCAGTGGATACTGGGTTTAAGGATATTGGTTTCGGAGATATTTCGTCGCATCAAGAACTACCTTGGACTTTGATAGAAAATTTAAACAGAAATAGGGAACAAAGTGGTTCTGGAAAGATTCCTGTTGATTTGGCATTTATCACAGACAAAATTGACACTAAAAATTTTGTTTTAAATTCGGATGAAATGGCAGTTCCTGAAAGTCATGTGGAATGTCCTGTTGGAGGAAATAGTAGTTCTTTGGTGGCAACGGGTTATTTGCAGAATGAAATATCGGTGGAAGAGTGTCGAGCGGATTCTGGTTTTCCTGGTGTTCCCAAAGGACAACGAAGAAGAAAGCGAAAGAAGAAACAGAGTGATTCCAGAGTAGAAACTATGACACATGAAGATAATTGCAAGCCAGCTGTTGAAATTCCTGTTAAAGATGGATCCATGAAGACTGTTGGAAACTCTTCAGATGCTGAAATGCATGTATTGTCATCAAAAGGGGAAATGGATAGAAAACTTCAGATTACCGATTCAGAAGCATCAGATGTGGATATGGAACAGTCAGAGAACTTTAAAAAATTAATAAGCCAGAATAGGAAATATTTGCCTCCGGATAGCTCATGTTTTAATAAAAAATTGAAATCGGCAATACAGGTGAAAAACCTTGATAACACACAGGTGGAAAAACCGGTGATTCCTAATGAGTCCTGGAGATGTCGGGATTCGGAGACCTTAGCTTTTATTGATTCGTTAAAGGAGAAATACTCCGATGTAATATCGGATCGAATTGGCTGTATTAAGGATTTTGTAGGTAGGCTATATTTAAGTGAAAATAAGCCATTTAAGCAAACACCATTTCCCATCCCACGAAATAAAGAAAAAGAATTTGATCAGCAAATTCAAACTTTGATTCAACAAGGCATATTGGTGGAAGTTGACCACAGCAATTATGCTAGTAGTTGTTTTTTAGTAAAAAAAAAAGAATAATACGTTTAGAATTGTGGGGAATTATGTAAGGGCCAACGAGTTAATTGTGAATGATGGTTATCCGTCTCCACATTTAGAATCTTGTTTAGCAGGCCTTGCCGATAAAGCAATTCACAGCAAACTGGACCTCCGTAAAGCTTATAACCAAATATATTTGGATGAAAAATCACGTGAAATAACAACCATCGTTACCCCCAAAGGGTGTTACCAGTATACTCGAGTTCCAGTCGGAATAAAGACTGGTAGTAACATTCTGGCTAGGGCAATGAATAAAGTATTGGGAGATCTAGAGTCAGAAGGAGTAAGAGTTTTTTTTGATGACGTCCTAATTTCTTCAAGGTCACTTGAAGAACATAGGAGGGTCTTGGAAAAGGTCTTTGAAAGATTTAGAAAATATAATATAACGATATCTCCTGATAAATGCTTATTGTTTTATAACAAAATTAATTACCTTGGATATGTTATAAGTGGTGATCAAATGGAAATAGATCCTGCAAGGGTTTCTGCTATTCGTAATATTCCACCTCCGAGAAATAGAAGAGGGCTGATGAAAATCCTAGGACTTTTTAGTTATTATTCGAAGTTCGCTCCTGAGATGCAAGAGATTATGGGACCCTTGAGTTCTCTTAAATCTGTAAATAACAAATTTGTTTGGACAACCGAACATCAGTGTATTTTGGAGAAATTGAAAAATACACTTATTGAAAATGTAGTTTTGAAAATACCAGACTTGAATAAGCGTTTTATTGTTAACATCGATGGGTCTGGGAAGAGCATCGCGGGATGCATTTCACAAGAAAACAGCAACGGGGAAATCCAACCGATCGCGTTTTATAGTAAGAAACTCTCAGAAGCCGATAAACACAGATCTATCAATTGCAAACAATTCCTTTTCTCGGTATCTTTTAGACTTTGTCCCATGAAAATCAGTATTGAAACCGGAAACACTAGCAAATTTCAACCACTTCTGGTTTCGGAAGAGTGTTGTTGGTGGTGTCGATACATTCACTTGTGACGCTGAAACGACTGCAAAAAACAGCTTGTCCTTATTTGGTACCCTTTTTGTTCTATGGTAATAAACGTTGAAACTCGAAATAGTCGAATTCTACCACTTCCGATTATAATAGAGTTGCCGGAGGGAATGGAACCTGTTCTTGGAACGCTGAATCGATCCCACAAAAAGTTTTTCTATAATAGCCGGACATTGCTGTTCTATAAAGCTTGCGATGTTTATGTGTATTGTGTCTCATCCTTTAAAAGAAATGTTGGAAACAGTTTTACCATGTAGTTAAAATTCTTTTGTAGTTTATCAATGTGTCAAGAGAGAGGGTAAGGATTTCTCTGACGTCATGTGATGGAGGCGGGATATAACGGAAGAGAGAACTTACAAATCCTTTCGGGAGAGCAACAATATTTTTTTTCTTCTGGGATTTCCAGTATTAAGTATAACAGAGGATTAATATACCAAATTTCTCTTCACATTCTTCATCTAGGATTTCTCTCAGTCTTCTTTTTTTAACATTTCGATAGAAATAATAACTTCAATACAGAAGAGTTAAGTTGGACAATTAGAAGTAATTAATTATTATTATTATGAAAATATTAGTGTTTTCAAACATTTAGAAACTCATAGACTAAGGTAATGGATCTTTACGACAAAAGAAGAATCTTATTATAATAATTCATCTTGAAACTACCATGGAGCATAATGGAGGCGCCCAAGCGTGAGCTAAACTTTTCAGTCATATCACACAATAAACTCTTCACATCTCCAATTGTATCAACATAGTGGAAATTATAAGAATGGTTCCACTGTGTTGATAATACTGTACTAAACATGTGAAGACTTTATTGTACATGTGAATTATATGCTTAAGCTTGTGTTTGCTCCTAAGAGGAGTATCTGTATGTAGCATTAGAAATACTGAATTTAACAAATAACATGGAGACACTAAATGGTTTGTTACGGAACATGAAACTTTCAAATGTCATCCAAAAAACAATGCAAAATACTCGGATCAAAATATAGACTTAATACTAATTAAAAAAATAAATTAAGAATTTAATACCTCAACTTCCAATACGCAAAATAAATGTATAGGAGTTTTACAATCCGCGAGTAACACTTACAAAAATTACTTTTGAAACTGGTTCTACTTACAATTTGAAAAAAGTGGTTCCCAGCTGAAGTAAAAGCACATGAGGCAGACCATGTTCGTGGACAAGCAATACACCCTCGACACTTCGTCGCATGCCGATTTTTTCAAATTCCTCTCGCATTCTCTGAAATCTTGCTGGAACTGAAGGATCCTTTTCAAACAGTGGTTCTTTGGTTCCGAACGTGTAATTAGTGAGAGGATATCTACCAAGAACGAAAAGTCAAATATGTACATTTATTTACGAAACAAGTCTGATCACTCTTTTTCAATATAAAACAAAATCCTATTTACAAACAAGTAGCCATTTACGAATAACACTCACGAATGTTACATAATTATTTTTTCCTTATGCTAATGCTGACGTACGCTGAGAATTTAACACTGAAAAACTTCGGAATAAACTTTTGTTACTGGCACTGTGATTCTCCTTCGCTGTCTTCATTTGTTTGTTCACTATATACGATGTACCCATATCTCTTCATTTTTTAAAACAAAAATATTCCTGATAGGAAACAGTGAATAATCAAATTAGTCTGAAATAGCTTTATTTTGGAATAAAGTTGGTGATCCTATACGGGATACTTATTTGGAAGTAAAATTGTTTCATTTTATATTGTAAAATTACGTAAAAAAAGTCGTACGTAAAACAATTTAGCACAATATTTACACAATTATTACTCATCTGCACTATCAGAAATGCACAAAACATTTAATTTATGCATAATGTAACTACCTCGGCGTTTACGAACCACTAGCTTAATTTTCTCGGAATTTTCAGACCTCATATTATTGATGTTATTTTGGTCACTATTGCTAGAATGTTTATTTCTCTCTTTATGTTCTCCTAATGTTTATCTTGGAGCTGTTATTTTTTAAATTTGTATTTATCTCTTGATATACTTCACGAGATTGCCACTTAAGAAACAAATTGCTATTTTGCAAACATCAACAACAATTTTTCTTTGCACAAGTCCATCGTCGACATGACTTGTACTTTTTTCATCATTCTGGCATTTTAATTGTTTTGTTAAAAAAAAAAAATCCGTTACATTCAGGTATATTGCTTACGATACCTGGCCAAAGGAGTAATTAGGCTGTATTTCTAACACCGTGAGTCTATAGATTATCCTCCTCCTCTTCTTAGAATTAGGTATAGCTAGACCACTATACTATTACTTTGTTACCGATTTTATACAATAAACCACAAATGCTTACCAATTTTATATGATAAACCACAAATGCTTTGGTAGTTTAAATGTGATACTATGACATGAGTGTGCTACTCGAGAAAAATAAATAAATAAAAATTACATTTTTTTTTTTTTTCTGCAACAGAGACAACAAATTGAAGATAACTTCTTGAGACTAGGATGTGCATTCCGGTGTCGTCGCTGAACCAGAAGAGCTCATATTGTTGGTGATTACGATTTATTTTGACGAGTTGAACGCACCTCGTTATAACCTGGCCGATGAACGATTTCTGACAGCTTTGTACAAGGCTTTGGCGAGCGAGCAGAAGACAGCAGGTCAACCAACCTTAGGCTCAGAACCTGTCGCGTCTCCATGATAACCACCACACACTGCCAAACTTTCACTAATCTCCTCTCACCCTCAACGAGGAAGCAGACGATTCTTTCCTTGCGCGAGAAGCACACGGCAACACCTCACTCCTCAGTCGTCCTCGCGAGCTGAGCTGTCAGAAATCATCGTTCGCTGGCCAGGGTATAGTTGTAGGTTTAACATGAGAATGAGGGAAGTCTTTGCACGACCGGATAATTGAGTATCTTATAATGAATAGCAACTTCCAGTCTCAGTAAAATGAGGAAAATCAACTGGTGGAAGGCAAGATTCATGGTTGAAATAGTGGTCATATTTGTAGTAGGAAAGCCCATAGAGTAAAGTGATCATAATTGATAATAGCAAAAGTGTGATGATTTTTGTATTAGTAGAAAACTAACAGCACGTCTATATCTAGCAGATGGTTATAGTGTTTGGTAGTGATTTATGATCCGTTTTTTAAAGGAACGGACATGAACATGTCATCCGGACATCCGAATCAAACCTAATGCATTCGATGCATAAACATAACAAAGACACGTTCATGTACAAAAAATTAGGAGCCATGGACAACGCAGTAAGTCCCTGTCAGTATAAAGAAAATCGTAGACTCCCAGTGAAATAGCTATTGCATGTACACTGTTCATTGGATAGTTCAATCTCTTCAGCATGAAATACGCTTTCCTGGAGTGCTATGTATTGGAGCCCATAACGTACTTGAACAGGGAAAATTGGGAGAATGTTAGGAAAATTCGCTCCAGAAAACCCTCCCATCAACTTTGGGCCCTTCTGGAGTGGCTCCGGATAAAAGCACACTATCCAAATGTATCTTGAAAAATACTATAGGGATAAGAAATGACTGTACCAAGTTTTAAATTAACAGACGGAAGAGATATGACGGAAAAGCTAGTATACCAATACACGCTTTCCTTTCATACCGTACTAACCTGCGATCTTTAGTAAAGACATACCTGTAACGTTCTTCAAAACCTTCTTAGGATGGCTTTTAGTATCTCTCCCAAATCCATCGACAGCTCCGGAGCCAGTACTGTGACTTATAGTGAGGCGTTGTAAACTACGTTTACACATACCGTCGCTGACGCGCCTGCTCCCTGCGGGCGCATCCCCTTGCTATCGCTCGGACCCCACTGTAGCGCTCCTGCTCTGACTAGGCACTAGTGCCTTTAGTCGCCACCTAGCACAAGTTGATTAGTGTTTTATGCACTGTAGTTTTTATGTCATATGCCCACACTGTACTTATACTCATGACTAAATCACAGTCACAAAGAAGGAAACGTAGTGACTACCAAGTGAGCCAGAATCACTACCAAATGATTTGGGGGAGAAACTAAATAATACCCTCTTAAGACATATTTTGCAAATATTTAAAAATGAGTTTTGGAGCTTCATGGTATTCGCAAACTTCACGAGTGATGTGTGTTTTGGATTGAAAGTACTTTTTTAAGTTGTTAGGCGTCAGCAACTAATTTTTCTTTGGAAACGCTCTTTGGTTGATCTTTATTTCCCCATTATTTCGGTAACCATAAAGCGTATAGAATTGCGGTCTTAAGTGAACTGATATCAGTAACGTTCTTTACATTTTTGAGACACATATTTGAAAAATAGGTAAAAATAAATAAATCAGGCACCCCCGAAGCCCACTGGAATATCCACCTACTTTTGCATAGTAATACATGTTAAGCCTGAACCAATATATTGTCGACATTCACCGTTGACCCGAACGACCCAGTTATACATTCAAATGTGAACATAGTGTTAGTCGTGAAAAAGAAAATGAGCACAGGAAACTTTCTTTATCAGAGTATTTATTCAAGTCCTCTACCACAAACGAGTCAGTACATAGTTTCCTGAAGACAGTGCCGGAACGTTACAAATCGTGAAGTAACCGCAGTGAAAGCGTTAAACTTACCTACAATATAGTAGTGTTTTGAGCCACATACTTATTTACGCGCATACGCACCGCCTATGACGCTCCTGTCCCCTTTACAACGCAACCCTTCGCCACTGGATCGAACCCCTTGCTAAGCTTCTCCTCTGACTCGGTTAGACAAACATTCCAACTTTTTAGTGACCACCTAACACATGTTGGTTCTTTATTTGTACACGCAGTTTTTATGACATATTTCAGAACCCAGCATTTACACGCAAAATAATGAAGTCTTGAATCGGCAGAGAGGAACACTTGCTACAGGTAATTACAAAGAATTTCCTGATAACAAAATTTTGAAGATTCTGGACCTATTCTGCGGCACTAAAACAAACAAAAGAGCTGACATGAATGCTCCTTTTGAACGCACCCTCGCGCAAGCCCTCCAGTTTCCCCAGCTACTATAGTATTCATGCAGTTAGTAGAACTGGTTTATTTGTAGGCTACTTAGTTTTTACGCAAATCTCCAAACGCTGTATCTATACGTAAAACGATAGAGCCCACTTAAAGTGAATCTGCACTGAGGAATGTAACCTTTCTAAGGCAGTATGGTATTCGCAAGTAGCTATATTTTCTGATGAAAGAAGGGAATTAGTTTCAGTGTGTGCCTAAAATAGGATAAGAAAAAGTGGTTTAGCACATTGATCGCCAGAGATTTTTTTTTTTAATTTTACTGTTGGCGTGAAGTTTATCTGTATCAGAGATGATACACTTAGCGTAGGTGGAGTACTTGCCTAAAGTATTCAACTGTCGCAAGAATGGTCAATGTTCCGTTAAGGGGGTCCAGTACACACGAAATTTGAAATTTCTCGCACTTCTTTCCATTGATTTTAGTTTGATTACAAAATATAACCTTGTATTAGGTTAGATTTGGACTCCCTTAACGAAACATGGACCACCAGAATTACTGCTGCAATATGACTTTCCAGCGCCCTGACTACAGATAAGATGTGTTAAATATACCACCCTGTGTATCAGAAATGATACACGAAGCGTAAGCGGAAAACACCGCGTGTATCACCTGTGATAACATGTTGATCAATGTGTAGTTCCGTTAAGCCCTACCGTGTCAAACCTATTTACTAAGTGAACGAAACCAAACAACTAGCCTAAATATAACCTAACCTATTCAAGTACTTATTGCCATGTTGAAAATCTGGTGGGGATTAACGGAATAAAAGCCAAATCGTGCTATTTTTCATGTCTGTACAAAAATATCTACTGTAGCAGGCTGTCAATTATATCCCATGTTGCAAAAATTCCTTTTTCACAAATCAGTTGCACCCATTTTGTAAATCTTGGTACACAATGGTGGGATGGAAGGGTATACAACGCATTCGGATACCTTCAATTAAGGTGATGTTCACGTATATTTTATCTAATATTCCCGGTTCTTAATCTTCATGGAAAAATACGTTAAGTGATTTGAATTACAGGAAATTGTGTACTTAGAGAAAAATCACTACAATAAATTGTTTTCCCAACTGTAAACATGCGCAAATAATCAGCATAATTCAGATCACAATTTCACAAAAACATCTTCAACTAGTTGAACAAAGAAAATTCCAGTAATTTTGCTTTCTTCGGGAAGACTTACATCATTTTAAACCACAAAACAATAACTAATTAGAAAATATTTGCATACTAAACTTCATATTTCGATCTTTGTGATTACTTCCAGAGATACTTTAAATCAAAACAATGCAAAGCTGCGCATGTTTACCGGCAAATATGGCGACTCCATTGAGTTAACCATCTCGATATACACAATAGCTTATATTCTAAGTTTATAAAAACTTACAAATTTATGGTCCTGTTGAGTGTAATTGATTGATTTGGAACATATTTTGTTTCAACAAAAGGTGCTGTTTGTGACGCTCTTCGCGGCCACCCGCTTCCCTTAATCGCAGTCGCCATTTCTCCTTCGAATTCTTCTTATGATACAATGTTTGCGAATGAGACGTATGCTATGATTTGTCAGCGTCCTCATGTTTCAAGCAATGCCATTTCCTATTGGTTGGGTGGTAAGTTGTAGCACTAATCGCCATTTTGCACCGTCAAATACGTGAAATAACGTGAAATAGAGAACCGAGGTTAGAAGAGGGTGATTTGAAGATTTTTCCCCGAGATCAGTGATATTAGTAAGTCATACATCGTGCGTAGATGTTGTGTATATGTGTTTATGCTACAATAGGAGTAAACTGTAATGCTTGTGTTTGCATCTGCGTAAACAGCCATTTTCATACCGTATTGACCTCTAAGCTTATGCAAATACCCTGTATTTTCTTAAAAAGAAATCAATGATAATTTTGGTGCTGAGTAAGAATTCACATTTTCCATATTTGATCACATTAACAATACGGGAGCCTAAAAATGGGAATTTTGTTAGTCTATTTAGAATAATACCGAATATATTTATTATATGATAATACTATAATAACAATTACTTCGCCGCAAACCTCAGATTAAAAATAGTCCGTGAAATTAAAAAAAAAAAACATCGCTTCACTTGCTTTAAATGATTATCCAAGGCATTATAAACTATTATTACCCTGGTACATGCCCAATAATTGCGTACAGATTGATATTGTGCCTGCAAATTGATCGGCATATATTCCGAAGTTGGGCGTCCGCTTTCGTCAAGTTTTTTCACTGTTATCTCCTTTCCACACTTTCTGAAATTTGTTATTAGGTTCATTAATCCGTGCCCTTCACAAACTTTTAAAAGATTTTGCTCATTATCAATGTATTCCTTCACAAATGTTAAAACTGCTAGTTCATTGCCCTTGTACATTCGCCATATTGGTAACATAAATGCTCGTTTCTTTCCCACAATGCAACTGTTCGGTTACCTTGCGCCAAGTAGTTCCCTCCGCTCGCCATATAGTCCCATGTTTATAACCGCTTATATATAACAAATAAACATATTTTTCGAGACTCTTATATATTATCAAGCACACAAACGATCAAATTATCCATATATTTCCTGTATATTTTAAAAATTTCGCTGGAAACGGACGCCCAACTTTGGAATTTAACCCAATTGATCTGCTCTAGGAGCACCCAGCTATCCTATTAGTGCAATTAGAGAATTCGGATATAGTATACGTAAGACCGTCTGAGTTCCAGAAGAAGCTGGACGCTCATACTTTTAGGGATTATTCATTGAGTATCTACGAACTTAGAAAGGGGGTAACAAACCCACTTTCATTTACTTATCCACTGATACGAAAATAAGAGAGACCGTACCTATTTGCCCTTGTACTTTATATGCTATAGCGCATTACATTATATGCAACAAGGATTTTGGTCTGCATCATGATATAAATTTAAAAATATTTAACATTTTTCGAATCGAAATCAACAAAATTTATTCTAGAAAGTAAAAATAGAATGTTAAGCACATATAATGAAGACAACGCAGTGATTTAATTTGGTAACGTATAAATATATAATATAAAGTATCCTCGCGCACGGAAGACAGGGGGTTCTCATGTATACTATTACCGAGAATTCTATTACTCCGTCAGAAACATGGTAATTTGACGGTTAAAATGAGCGAGTGCATATAGAAGATAATTGTGTAGGATATTCCACTGGCGGAGGAATTTTTCACAAAATAGGAAAAAAAAAGTATTTCACGTTCATAAAAGTAATGTTACAAGGGCAAGGTTCTAGAACACAGGTCCCCTTTCAATTTAACTGTAATAAAGGCAGAAAACAATGTGTCCTGCGGGGCTCTGACCCGCCTACACTCGCTGTCGCTCGCTCGGCAATATTATGTGAATTAAATTTATTCCTTTAATGCAGAAAGGAAACAATATTGGTTAGCTACTAACCTATATGGGGAGGCCTGTGTTCTAGAACCTTCCCTGTTACAAGTGTGAAACTTTTACAATGACTGTACTAAGGTTAAAATAAATAGTGCATATCGAAAACGATTGTAGGAAAAACTAATTACCATCAGTAGAGATAAGTATACAAGTCTTTTTATCCGGTTTTACGAAAACAAGCATGACTGTATGTTATATATGCTTAAGAAAATGCACTACTGGTACCTTACTTTTTCTTTTCTTTCTTTTTTTTTTTTTTTTTTTTTTTTTTTTTTTTTTTTTTTTGTGGAGTTGCATTCTTGTGTTCAGATTTAGTTTAGGAGGACTTAAATTGTTTGGGTGTAAATACATCTGGATATAGCTACATGTCAGAAAAACGATAATATAACAAACGGGGTATGTTTAGTACAAACCAACCCTACCCTAAACTAACAGAATGTGAACAGAAATAACCAAAATTGTAACATTTTTTAGAGAAAAGAGCTGGACCCCTTCTGCTAAACATAGGCCTAACAAACTCCAACCATCTTGAGCTATGTGGTCACTGAAAGGCATGAATTGTATCTAATCAACTAATAGGTAGGTAAAAACTAGTGAGCCCGAGCTGCGATGCGTCTATACACGCGTCAGCGATGGTAGGTATTCTTCAGCATCTTCGAAAAGCTTTCTGATACATATATCATTATAGTATAACACACTTCATTAACATACAAATTTAGTTAGTTATTCCTTCCTTATGGCCCTCCGTGGCTAAGCGGTTAGCGTACGCGCCTTTGACGTAGGAGGCCCGGGTTCGATTCCCGGCGGGAGCTCATTTTGGGATTTCACGTTAATCAGTAGGTCCACGTCTCATATAGCCTCGCTGCTGCAAAGGGACGTTAAACTCAAAATAAACTCCTTCCTTATGGACTGTTGTGCTTACAAGCGTACGCTTTGCATTACATTTTTTAACATTCTTAGGAATGTTGTAGGTAGGATCATATTTTGAGTACTTATATATTCTTCTGTTAAATAACACTCGATATTTTTTCTGTAATTATTAAAAACTTATTTCTGTAAACTGGGATAGCACCTTACAAGTTGATAATTAATAAGTATGTTTTGACATAAAGTGATTTTGTCACGCGTACATCTCATTCTCAGTGTCAGTGTCCTTGAATTTTAAAAATCCATGAATCTGATATAGATCTTGTTCGGCCTATACGCCCATCTGGAATGTTGCTAGTTCCGAACACACACAAGTAATTGCAGTACCGGAGCCGCGATTCTTAGTGGCAAAGCGCTCACTTGTGTTGCGTTGCATTGGGCCTCTGGTTTCATCTCAGCTTACACCAAATGTAATTTATGGTTGACGAAGTCCGTTTTTTTTAGGTTCCCGCATTTCGTCCCATTTTTTCATTCATTAACATAATCGTTTTCTTTCTTAGCCTTGGGGTTAGACGTTAAACTGAAAATATCCGCGAATTCTCAACTTGTGTTTTATAGATTCATTTAGTATATGAGGGCACGGTAGCTTACCTCTGATATGTGGGGTCTCTGGTTCGATCCCTGGCCAAATAAGTTTGTGGTGGACAACGTCATGTCCGTGGATTTTGTCGGTGAACTACTTTTTCTACCCACATTCTCATTCCACCAATTCTTCCATTATCATTTACTTAATCATCCGTCTCCTTTAAAGGCATAATTATGGGACGTTAAACTAAAAGAATTCATTTCCTTTAGTATAATATGTAAGATGAAATCCTTATTTTGGTATAACCAAAAGACATATTGGCAGCAGGATAAAGAAAAATGTAATAAGATTAAGAAAGAGGAACTAAGTGTGCACATGGGCAATTTTCATATGGAATGACAAAGATATTTCAGCAATAAAAATTACACAAATTTACAATGGCTGTTCATAGCTGATACGTTTCCATGAGAACAAGTTCAAGTTATTGCTTAGCTAAAATTCTACACCCCACCACCAATGATCATGCACGATGTAATATTCATCAGTATAGGCCATTACGGTAATCCTTGGGACTTCAATGGAATATTCTTGAACTGAATAGCATGGATTGCTGCCAGGTAAAATCACAGTTCCACATTGGTAAAAAAAAATTATATAGTATAGAAAAACTAGTTTAGTCAGCATTTCTTTTGACATATAATCAGTGTTCTGTCCAGTACATCATGTTTACCTGCGACCAATATATATATATATATATATATATATATATATATTATTATTATTATTATGTAGGAAAATTTTGGCATCCAGAACAAACAAAATTAAAGGCACATTAGGATACATATTTAATTGTATTGTATGAAACAATAAAATACAGGGTACAAACCGATAAGAAAAATAGTCACACTGGAAGAAAAAAAAAGTCACTTTTTCTTACTTAAGAATTTCACTGTTATTTTCCCGTGATAATCACGCTGTCTCAGACCGTTTTCTGCCGAGGCAAATACACCGTCATACCAGGGCTGTTCCTTTGATTTCCTACCAACTTCAAAACGCCTTTCCTTTCTGGCCAGCCATTTCATAACAGCAGGGGTTGGCTAAAATCTTCCTACATACCCGTATTTATATTAACGTGAAGGTAATTTTTCACAGTAGTGGGAGCCAAAGAGAGTTTGTTATCTGTTTTCAATATGTTGTAGCCACTTATAAGTCTTTCAACATCGGAAGAAGATGGTTTCGAAGCAACAACTCGGGCTAGACGTGTTGACAGAGCACGGCGGTAGACGTGTGAAATGACTGATTTCCATAGATTTTCATGAGGAGGCTTTTAGCGTCCAGATCTTTCAACATACTGTATGATGATGCCTCTCTATATTGCATCTGCATCAGGACTACAAAATATCTGTATCAGGACAAATAACTTTGTGGCATTCTCTTAGGGCGTAATCAGTTACATCCTCTTGCAAAACACGCAAAGGCTCCAAAGCAACAATACTGTCTTCATACGCAAACGCTGACTAACAAAGTTAATTATGGAATCCAGGACTTCGTAGCGTATTACAGTAAAATCTCTTTTCTCACTGACATATTTGTTATGGGATTTATTGTGACGTGTGTTACGATGAAGTTGAATACCATGTAATGAGTACTGTATTTCTCCGTTGACGTTCTCTTGCACACGTTCGTTTAAAAACGTTTCTTCCCACCCGCCTAATAGAGGTTTCTCTTTCATACTCTCCAATTGTGCTACAGTTCTATTTTTATATGTTATTATGTCCAAAAGAAACATTTCATCACTCTCATACTCCTGCTGGTAGTTGTTGAAAACATATAGAGCGTCTGTCACAAGACACAGAAGATGAAGGCGATCTACTTCTATCCATTTACGCAGATGACCATTGGCTTCATTGCATCCATGGCTTTCCGTTTGCAAGTAAAGGCAGCTTGAATACCAATTTTTTAGGAGAGTAGTGAGCATACTGAATGAAAATTCTGTCCACCTGACGTCAAAATATTCTGGGTAGTGCAAAACTTCTAAGTTATTTTCTGAAGCTACTATCGTTAAACCTTTCGTTCGCTGTCCTGAAGAGTGATAGAAAGCACACAGTCCAGATGCTGCTTGTATGAGAGATGAAACATATTGGACATTCTTGGTGATATCTTTTCATGCTAAATTAAGGCGATGGGCAGCACACCAAATTTTCAACAGAGGCAACGTTTCACCTGAAGCAACTCTTTCATCAGTTAACAATTTCCACATTCCTTTGTGTTCTCGGGGGGCACGGTGGCTCAGTGGTAGAGCGTTCGCCTCCGCTGCTTGGGGTCCCTGATTCGATCCCAGCTCGCGCCATGTGGACTTTGTGGTGGACAAACATCGTGCTCGTGGTTTTTCACGGGGTTCTCCCGTTTCCTACCACTTTCTTCATTCTACCTTTTCATTTATATCTCATCATCACCGTCTGCTTTAGCCTAACCGGCATATCCGTGGGACGTAAAACTTCATTTCATTTTTTTCTTTGTGTTCTCCTGTATTCATGTTTTCACCATCAGTAACTATCGAAGTCACTCTGGGAAACAGTTCTTTCCATGGCATTACTCTTTCTACTGATTTTCGTAACGCTGTAACATGCGCTTCGGAGCCTCTTCCTTCTGGTTCTTCAAAGCTCAGGAACAATAACTTGTTCTTACCCTTTTCGTCATCAATATTGGCCATAACGTGATGATTGTGCAACTGCATTCTGTCGACACTGCCATCGCTTCTCAGTGATATAGCTAGTTTGTTTTTAGGGGTTTTCGTATATTTTCCATATTTGCCTCAACAATGCAATCTAACAGTTCGGCGCGAGATGGTGGATTAAGATACAAGAAGTCTGAGGACTTGGGTTCAAACACTGTGTGTTGTATATTAACATCACTGCTACATTAATCTGGTACATCTGACCTTTCAGGAAAGCCATCTGTCTAGAAGGCCATGACCATGCACTTAATGTTCCACGTTTAGCGTCATTAAACACTGTGTTCATGTATGCACCAATCTTCGCTTTTTCTACATTTTGAGCTGAAAACTTCTTTAGTAGTTGGGGTTCTTTACATTTCTCTTCAAATGTCATCGATAGCTTCTTCGTGATGCTGAGACGACATATGATTGTCGATGATTGCCTGTCTGCATTCTGCTCCAGTTTCTGTACAAATAGGTGGTATCTGTTTGCTAGTTCTAAAGCGCTTGACACTATGCAAATGCTCCATACAGACTATATACCTAATTCGCTTTCTTCCTTCACCGAATTTCTGTAAACATTCTGGTACTTTCACTATGTTTTTGAGAGTTTGGTGACTGGGAACTATGCACTGATGGAAAGATTGCTGCAGTAGCAACAGATCCATCATTTTTCACTCTTTCATCATCTACAACGTAAGGTTAGAAACAGTAGCTGGTAGACCTGTTTTAGCACCTTCAGGTTTAGTTGAAACATCATCAACGGCATTTGAAACAGAGGAGCTTCTGTTTTCTTTTTTGGGTCTGTCATCTTTTGTGAGCCAGGACAGAAGACTCCTTTGAGTGCCAGTATCCTAAATTAGAAAGAGAAATGTATTCTAAATTACTAGTCCCGATTTGCACTGCGTAAAGTTGTGCCAAAAATTATAGAACCGCAATTTTTGCGACGTAAATACTCAATAATGCTGGGGCTAGCGAAGAAACTGAGTTTACATCCAATATTAAGACAATAAGCGTTTGTCTGTCAGTGCTAACAGATTATATGCAATTATGAATTATTTACGAAAGAATGTGTTTTTGTGATGTTACGAGGCTCTTGCCAAAGTTACGTATTTTTTTCCAAGGAAACAGGGGGACAGAATAAAATTATCTTCATCCATGTATACCAAATCAATTTTACTATATAGGCTGGTATTGTTAGAATTAAATAAAAAATTAATTACATATTTAATTTTACTTAAGTATTAATTCTAACAATGAGCACTAATAGCAAACTTCATTTGTTATGTATCTCTGAAAGTACGTTTTATTCTGTTTATCTGTTTTCTTACAGCAAAAAGAAAAAAAAATGTGCAAAAATAAAAAAATAAAAAAAATGCAGAAGTCTCGGATCCACCAAAATCACATCCCCCCCCCACACACACACAGACAGACAAAATACTCAGGATTGCAAATTATCTGTTAGCAGTTACTTTATGTTCATATGTGACATAAAAAGTTATTTTCGTCTGCTTAAAGTGCATGTAGCCCCAGCTTTATCGAGTATTAATGTCACAAAATTATCGCTCTTGTTTGTCACAAAATTATCGCTCTTGTTTGTCACAAAATTATCGCTCTTGTTTTTGGGATGAACTCAATGAAATAAACGGAATTTAAAGGATTTATTTTCAGAGGAGTTTTGGACCCGGAATGACTGATATTATGAACTTTTATGTTCTTCACATATAGCAAAATGAGTAATCTTCGCATCTGTATTCTAAACTAAGATAACTAATAATTTTAAATTGAGATTGATATGGCGGTCTAGTTAAGGTTGAACTGTTGTATACCAGTGCTAGGCGTACTCCCGACTGCCCTACATGTGCCATACAGGTTCGTCAGTGTCGAATCTGAACATGAATTTAACAACTGGTACCACTATCACTATCGGATTTTGCAGCTTTCATTATTTATCTGTAAATTACATTACTCACTTAGCCATGTTGGTTTCCATTCCCCCTTCTACCAGTATAATAACCTTTTGTGATGGTACTTTCAAATTCTCAGGATCACCGTGACAACGCGAAAATGCATAGCGAAAATGGTATGGCAATTTTCAAAGGCAATTAGTAACAGCTGACTGGTATTTCAAACATAAATTATTCCTAATTGTATTTTTCTAAAGACAAAACTCGTACTAAACAAGCCAGGCCAAAACCCTGTGGAGACTGTTCCCAGTTCAAATGCTTAACTTTATGACTTAAATACCATGGAAATTAAAAATATTTTTGTGTGTGTTGAATATCGCTGATTCAATCTTAAACTCTGGATAAAATAAACTAGACATAGCTGATGTTTGGCACAACCAGGTATTTCACTATAAACACTGTAAATTCCGCATAATGCTATCATTGATATGGGATTGGGAACTGACAAATACTGTTCAACCTGATAAACTTATTGTGATTTACCAATTACCATATTATGGTCACCGTATTAAAGAGGTAAAACTGATTCAAAAGTTAAGCCCTGCCAATGCTGGCAAAGCCCTCGCACACCTCCCGTGACGTGCACAGTCAAAAAAAGTTTTTTTTTAAATAAAGGAAATGTGATTTTCTGTTTGACGACTTAGGAATGAGTTTTCAGATTTGACAGGTATTATACTGTTTGCGATTGTATGTTATACAGTCAAAAATTCAGATTTTTAACTGTTATTATATAGATTTCAGTAATTTTGCACTTATTGTGTTTTTGCACTCACATTGACATATGTTGTTTTCAGCCTGTAAAAACACAGTAAGTGCCATTTCTTGAAATAAAACCATTAAAAACAGGTAACAATATTTAACAACACTTGTAAGCTCAACATAGGTCTATAATTTTGAAAAAATGAAATATATATATAATAGGTTCATAAAAGCGATACGGGAGGACTAGTCTACAGCATTCTACTTACTCCCCATTATCACTGCAGCATACACAAAACGATGGAAAGTAATGACGAAGAAACAGAAACAGATGTTAACGTTTCTTGTATTAGTAGGCTTCTCAAGCGTTGCCTGTCCCATCGTCGAGTCCACGCCGTCTCTGGTCTGTGGGGAGCCTTCAAAGAGGAATAGAATGTAATACCCATGGTTCAGCTGCAACGCAGTGGCCTGCAATGGAAACTCCTAAACAGGGTTGGCAAAAACCATGTTTTTATTGAAAAAAAAAACTGGTTGTTTTTGTTTAAATAATTTGCTCCATGTATATATACTACATATAGACAGAAGTAAGTTTTTTCGCCTTCCTGTTATTATGCAACAACAAGGTTATGCTGGAAGGGGTCATATAAGCTTAAAGCGGAATCCAAACGGCTTCCCGGCTTATATCCGAGAGAAATTGTTCTACATTTGGACTCGAAACCGGGACTAATTGGCCACAAATTCAATGGGTCTGCCGACTCACTCACGAAGGACTCCTGATGAAAATACGTTGTACTGATCTTTACATACTTGGTAATATAGATGTCAAGAGTCATTTCAGGACAAAAAGATAAATAGTTGCACAAATGAAACCATCATACAGAATTAATATAAATCGGGAAACTCCCCCTTTAGCCATTGAGAAAATCCTGTTATTACTTAAAATGCAAAACAAATCCCGCTATTGCTTTGCATGTAAAATTTTAAGGTCAACGTATCATAATAAGTACGCTAAAACAGGTATTAAATTCCAAATTTAGTATGTAGATATCATTCAATAAAATTAAAACTAAGTCCAATCCAAACTAATGTTGGAAGCTACGTAGGTTGTCGACAAATTTTGCCAATGTCTTATCAATATATTTAAGCAACCTTGGCCTCTTTGTAAAGCAACAGACATTCAGGCAAGCAGAAATATACAATTTGGCTTCGTTTCGTATGTTTACGCTTAACATCTTTATGTAATACCGAGGTTATTAAAAAGACTCACTTTAAAATGACATCCAAACCGCTATTTGGTTTACACATGAGAGAAGGGTTGTGATTCGACCGAGAATTGAACATGAGACACTTTGATTAAAAGGTGAAAAGGAGATAAAACTAATACAGATGGTTTGATATGTGGAAACGTCACCATGAAGTTCACACCATTTAAAGCATTTTTCATTCTTTTTTCTTTTTGATTTAAACCAGGTTTTTGTGAGAAAACCAGCTGGTTTAAACCAGCCAACCCTGCTCCTAAGATCGTGGCTTTTCGTCGTGGACGTAATTTCCTGTAAACGCAAAAAAAAATTCTATTTACTTTTCTAGTGTCTCTTCATGTTTTCTTTTTCGTTCGCTCTCCCTCTTTCCCAGCTATGCCACGACGAAGATGAAACTATCCATCCCCATATTTCTGTACAGCCGAAGGTGGGCAACGGCGGACAAAAATATAGGGACCATAAAAAGAAGGATGTATTAATAAATGTGCAGATTAATTAAGTGTGGATGGTGAGCTAAAATCTAACCTTGCAAACAAATTAAATTTTACTTCATAATGCATAACACGTATAATAATAATCACAAGCAAATTACAAACAAAATGACATTAATTATACAAACGAGAAATTCCTGTTTTGTGACTTATACGGCCGTTCTGTAGACTTAACTATTATTATTATTATTATTATTATTATTATTATTATTATTATTATTATTATTATTATTATTATTATTATTAGGTGGCTGGCGGATCGATTGAAATATGTGTAAAGTACTCACTATAGTCTTCGACCGGTCAACTTTCTTTTAGGTTGTAGTGGTCTCAGTGCCGCAAATCGAATAATCCCAAGAGGTTCTTGCCTTGCCTTGTCTGTGGTGCCCTGCTAAGCACAATACGGTCAACAAAACGAAAAATGTACTCTCATGAATACTGAGTTCCTTTTACACTTGGGAGTAGTTACTTATCTTTTCGTATGATACTTTGACCTCTAATGCTCGACCCAGGTAGGGGCTCTCACTTCGCATAACGACACACAAAAACTTAAACGGCGACCCAAGCTACGCTCACGGGCGGCCTATGGCGATGGACAAGGTTGCAGCGTCCAAATGAACTAACGCACAACTAACTCCGTTGCTCCAATCACTTTAGCATATAACAGAACGTGGGTGGCAGGTAAAAGTCTCGAAGAGTCCAGATTGAAAGGACAGTTACAAAGAATGTAGACATCACGTAAACAGCCTTCCTGTTTTTTAACCATATATGGTCGTAGGATTGGAGCTAACCGCACAAACACATAAGCAGGCATACCAAACTTGTGAGAGAACAGTTCTGAGAACTTCTTTTCATATACGAGGTTCGTTTAATAAGTTTGAAATAAGCACTGTTTTTTCTTTCTGTTTTGATTAAAAATCATAAATGAGCTTCGGAAACCGGTGACACTCCGATGCCGGGCAATAGTCAGTAGAAATGTCCTACAGATTAAATACAACCTTTGTAATTGCCAGTCAGATTTTCTCAATTTAAATGACTCATCCTCTGTATTTTTTTTTTAAATACTTTAGGTGTTTTTTTCTTCTACAGGAAGAAAATCAAGATGCCAAATTAGTTAAGTTCGACTAGCTTTGAATTGCTGGCGTTCAAGGCCCCCGAGAGGGTTGAAACATCGAAGAGAGTTATCCCATAAAGAAACGAGGAGATATTGGGTACAAGGTAGATGTAGATTTTTAAATTGAACTGTACCCCGTAGCAACAATAAGTACTGATATAGTTTCGATTGTTATTATTATTCTTTACGTATAATGTTAATGTGTAAAAGCTAATTCATTGTACGTTGATCTTTTTTTTTTTTTTTTTTTCAGATTATTTTCAATAAATTTAAAAGTATGGACGAGCCTGCATTGAAAAGGATGAGAAGTGACAGCAGTTACGATACTTTGGAACATTGTTTCAGACAGTTAGAGGATTTAAAAGACTTCTTTACCCAGAAACTTATAACGTTGGATGATAAAATGACCGCAATAAGTGAATGTTGCAATACTCTTTTACAACGATTAGAAATAATAGATGAAATAACGAAAGAAAGAAATAATTGTGATTCCCATCGGCATTCCTGCTGTGTAGAACTGATGAATAAAATGCAACAAGTTGAGGATTTTATTAATAATAGTGTTGTTAGTGGTAGTAGTATGAACAATAATTGCATTCCAAAGGATGATTCTACATCTAGCGATGGGTAAGATCTTTATAAATATATATTAGAAGTTTGATTCCTAGAAGATTTTCATTATCTAAAATATCACTGAAATATACAAAGTGAAAAATGCACCTACGATCTAAGATTTATGAAAAAAAAAAAAAAAAAAAGTATGTGCTATATCACAGAAAGTATGCTAGAACAGTGTTTTTGTCATTGACGAACTACTTTCTGATGGTGAATTATTTATATAAGAATGATGAATACAAGCAAGTGAAACGTATTATAATATTTATTGTAATTATTCCAAATGCCAGTCTTTTAAGATTTAACCTGAAATAGTTTCTTATATTTTTGTTTTGTTAATGGATGCTGAATTGCAAGAATAATGAATATTTTATGCAAAGTTCCAAATAAGAATAGTTGCTTGTTATCAGGCTGCATATTTAACTATAGGTTTTTTTTTAAATTTGAAACTACAAAATATCTGGAGCAATTAAACATCGGATGAAAAAATGTTCGATATAAAATGTTATTATTTTGGAGGAGGATATTCACATGCAACAAAAATAGCCTTCATAGCAGCCTGAGAGCGGGGTGGAAGCAACTTCGAAAACTTAAATTGATACTTTTTTTTCCACTGAGTGCTTTCTGAATTGCGTCCACCTACCTAATATTTTGTTGGTCAACCTTTTACTCAGAGGACGGCCTGGATACGGAGTGGCATGGATTCTAGTAGTTACTGATATGTTTCCACGGGAATCTGACACCACATATTGTTGATGGCATACCACAGTGAGCCCACAGATGTCGATGCAGGAGTCATGGTGCGAAGAGCTCGTTCCACAATATCCCAAAATGTTCTATAGAATTAAGATCCGGTGAGTTAAGAGGGCCAATTCATGTGCTGCAGCTCCGTGGAATGTTTCCTAAGCCAAGCAAGTACAGTCCTGGCTTGGTGGCACCGTACATTGTCGTTCTGGAAAATGCGTCTTCATGTGAATAGAAGTGTTGCATTGTAGAGTGTACGTAATCCTGTAATATCTGCAGGTACACAATGGATGACTCACTGTGATCTATGCACACCAACAGTCCCATTCCATACCAAGAGAAGCATCCCCAAACCATATAGCCGCCCCACCTGTCTGTACAATACGCACCATGCACGAGAAGTTCATAGCTTCGTGCAGTTGGCGCCACACATGCACATATCCATCCGATAGGAGTAGCACAAACCGTGATTTATCGGACTAACACACCCTTTTTCAATCATCCACGGTCCAATTAGTGTCTTCCTGTGCCCAAGCGCGATGGAGTCGTAAAGAGTGGGTCATCTGCTGTGGAGCTTCATGTGTGCCCGTGTACGCCGTATAGTTGTGTGGTATGGGTGTTGTGCATACACCATTGTATTGGTCAAGAAATTCCCAGACACTAATGGTCCGTTTGGCTGTCACGAGCTGTTTGACGCGACACCCGCCTCACGTTCTGAACTTCCGGACACCCCTGCAATTCCGTCTCTTCGAGTCAGTTACCCTATTTTCGTCCCAGGAACGTGTGCATCTGACAAGTATCGCTGCCTGGGTTATTGACGCACCTATTGCTCGGGTATCCACAATCATGCCCTATTGGAATGCGGATAAATCCTGTCTACCTCCGATTATAACAGTGTGCTGTCTGTCAACATGTAGCCTCGAGTGTGTTCTTTCTCTGCAATATTACCAATCGAGGTGGTCACGTAATCAGCTCGGCTGCTTGCCACACTTTCTTGTGCGGAGGGGTAGTCGCAATTCAGTGAGCACTCAGTTTATTATAGATTTGGATTCTACGGGAAAAATAGTAAATTTTATTAGATTTTTGATTCGTGATAGATGGCGCTGTAATCAGTAAACACTAGTTTCAAAGATCTCTTCAATTAGGAGCCGGCACATTTTATTCCAGAATAAATCTGCTATAAACAATAGCAATCTTTTATCTAAATGCTTTCTCGACTTGTGATAGGCGGCGTGAAAGATAACTCTGCACTCGGTTTAAATTCAGGTAATTTAAATGTGGCAATGCAATTAAGTGCAGCATGCCTAGGTAATCGTAATTGACTATCAAGGATTTTATCAGCTGCATCTCTTCGTAGTCCACGCTTACGGTACCTTAAAGTCTATCTTTTTATTTTTTAATTATTATTTGATGCTCACTTCTTTAATATTGAGAAAGATGTTGATCTAACTATTAATTCAAAATCGTTTATTAATCGCTTTCTATTACTTTTGAAGTGTGTTTAATTTCACGTTTTAAGTACTATAGACATAACATTCAATTGGATATTTTTTACCACATTTATTTAGTTCCTTCATTTGTTGATTTTTGAAGTAATTTTCCCTACTTGCATTACTGCGGGACGATGCTGTCGATAAAATACTTGGTACCCAACTACAGTTACCTCCGCACGTTGCACCTAATTCCACCGCCACATTTGAATTTTCCGAATTCACGCCGAATCCAGAACCATCTTTCACGTCACCTTATACGAATCGAAAAAACGTTTAAGACAAAAGATTGATACTTTTTGTCGCAGATTTATTCCGATGTGAAAGGTGGAAGCTCCCAATTAAAGAAGCCTTACTAATACTATTTTTCACTGATCACAGCCCCACCTATCACAAATCGAAGAAAATTTTCTAATAAAATTCAGTTATTTTTTCCCGTAGAGTCCAAATCTACAAGAAAGTCCCAATTTAAATTTTCAAGGTTGCCTCCTGACACGCTCTCAGGGGGCGAAGGAGGCAGGCTAATTTTATGACAGTTGAATTTTGCCTCCAAAGTAATAACTTTTTATTTGAACTTTTTTTTTTCGTCTGATTCTTAATTCTCCAGATATTTTGCTGTCTCAAGTTAAAAATCTGTCCTGTATACGTTCTTTAGTACGTAAAATAGCAAAAATAAACTGAATATGATTTTAAAATTTAGTATAATATGTTTTGACAAAATGTTTCTTAATTTTCCTACGTTTTTCATAACATGGATACCCATTTCCAAATTTAGCAAAAGAAATATACTACATCGACCATGTAAATCCTAACCTCATTGATTACTGTTGATAAACAACAAAGAATATAAAAAACAAAGACTCTAACATTGTTTGGTTTATATGTGTTGAAAATGAACAATTTACTATCAAATAAATTATATAAACTCCTCTGTATCCTATGAATAATATTTTTTGTTATTGAATAATTTCTCTTCGCTCTAGAAGCTTCTTCTGCATCATTCTTCTTTGTTTCACTAACTTCCTTATGTAATTTCGACAGTTGTTTTACTGGAAACTTTAAAGGAAAGTGAAATGTTACAAAAGAAAGTTCCAGAGTGAACCGAAATCATTCAATAACAAAAAATATTCACTGAATACAGAGATTCGTTTATCACTTATTTATGTTATATGTATCCTATAGCGTGCGTTAGTAAATATTAGTAACTAATTTTTTGCAATTACGAGGGCAATTTAGAAAAAGTGGTGACATATCTGGGAAATGAAAATGAAATAAGTTACTTAAGCGAACATAATTACATTCCTTCAATGTAGTTCCCACCTGTCTGGTGAATACATTTCCAGATATCTGGCAGACGTTGGATACCGTTGAGATCCTCCATTTGTAAGGGTGTTTCGAGAGCGCCCTAAGGTACGGACAATGGTGGAAATATCGCGGAAATGTTGTCCCCGAAGTGGTTCTTTCATTTTCGGGAACAAATCAAAATCACAGTGGCTCATACGACCGGTGTTTTAATACCTCCTAACCTTGTCATCGTAAGAGAGTGGAGGATGACATCTGGCGTTGTTGTAAAACAAAATTGAACCAGACTGTAGGAGATGTTCGCATCTCAATGCTGGCTGCAAATGGTGACTCAGGTATGAGGCATAGTATACAGCATTAATGGTAACCCCCGCTGGTATTAGATGTGAGTGGATAATGCCTTCGTGATCTCAGAGCTCATAGCGAGTCACTTTTTTTCAACTAAAAGCTATTTTTTTTTCAAATTTTTCACGAAAACTTACTTTTTTGCTGGTAAAGTCATTTTTTCGTGTGATTTATGTTTTGCATGGCCGTTTTCTAAGAAAAAATATGATAAAAATAAATGGGAAAAGGCAGAAACTTGTTACTTATTACTCTTTTGAAAACTTCGGTACTTGCTGCCACATGTGAACCAAGTCAGCTTTATTCTTACTTCAGCCTTTGTTTTTTCTGAAGCATAGTGGATGGTTGGTAGATGCTTAAGCTCTCAAGGTTGGTTTGAGAGCCCCTGTAAGTATTTTCTACACAACTGCATTTTCAGTTAACATTTGTAATTTATTTTAAAAATTCATAATAAGGGTATAAACATAATCCACATTATTTGCTTTGATCTTATTGTGTTAAGGAGAATGACTTATATTACCTGTTTACAGTTTACTTTCATTGTGTGCGGAATGTTGGTAGAAGCCATACCAATGTTTACCAATTATGGGTATGAAACCAATTATACAAGATAAAATTTTATTACCAGTTAATGGTAATCTAGAAAACATAGAAATTTGGCCTTACCCCATCCAGATCAAGGTTGAAATACAAAACCGTGGAAAGTATGTAATTAATAATGAACCTCTAAACACAAGTAATCCAATATTTTTATTAACTGACAAACTTAAGTAAAATAATTTTTAATCTTAACTTGTTGAAACATTACGTATTTCAGCTATGATCCAGCCGGCTTTTTTTTTTTTTTTTTTTTTTTTTAAATATAAAATTAAATTTATGCCCAAGTTTATAATTGAGGTTTAAAGTTACTTTTTGATGAGATTTTGGTCACTTTTTCATGTGCTTTTGGTCACTTTTCAACTATTTAGAAGAGACCAGACCACTATGAGCCCTGTGATCGTAAAACTTAGCATCATAACCTTAATGTTTGCTGGCTGTTGTTTGACCTTTTTGAGTCGTGGAGATGCTGGATGGCGCAATTCACTGGACTGATTTTTCAATTCTGATTTTAGGAACGGGAAGAGTACGTATATATAAAGTATTTGAATCCCTTGCCCTCTTATGATATGCATCAGAATGAAAATATGATAACAATTCGTGATATCACCCTCTTTGCATCCATGTCCTATCGCCCCATATTGATGGGGGCTGAATTTGGACTTTAGACTACCAACAGGACACATGCGTCCCATAAAAAGAATACAAACACTATTGTTGTTTTTAATTCTAAGATACTAATGATATATGTTCTGTTCCTCAGTCCTCCCCTCCCCTCCCCACTACATTATATGAATTTAACCAATCATGACTAACTTATAATAAGCCTTTCTAACGCGTATGTCACAAAGGTGTATATATAAATCTATCCTTATTGACAAAAAAATCAGTCTAAGGAAAGGCATCGAGTGCAACCCTGAAATCTATGCATTGGACACTAATATCGGTCGTTTTCGATTATTTTTGTATTTCACCACTTCATTCGCATAAAATATGATGAACAGAATATTAATCAATTTAATACCATAATCCTCTAAACTAGGGTTTGTAACCATACCAGTATCATTTTAATTGTTTCATTATTTAAAGTATTGCGTAATACGATCAGGCAGAAACTTATATTAGCTTTTGTAGGATAAATTTTGTTTCATATTTTACCAATAGCCAAAGATCAGTATATCTGAATCATTTATTTTTGATTCTGTTCTGTGTGGACTCCACCAGTCCTTTGCGTCATTTGACTCATATTCATTTGAAACGTTCACTTTAGGACATCTTAGATGCAGCAGTGGAGGCTAATGTTAGTGTTGCAGTGTTGCGCAACGACCAAAATATTTCAAGAAAAAAAAAATAGTATTAGCATTAGTAGTAAAGAACAGGAAAAATGTACTTTCTAATACTCCCATATATGCTTTAAATAACAATTTTTTTTTTTTTTTTTTTTTTTACTTCTATAACTGTAAAATCCATTAATCCGTTTTAAAAAGCTAAAAACAATCCATCATAGAGTCTAATTTATATTGTGTTGCAGCGAACATACAACGACCAGATTTCTAAAGCGCGGCAATTGGAGCGAATGTTAAGTCTCCTTTCCTTTCCTCTATCTCAGAACTTAAAAGCTTTGGTCGTTGTAGTGTTTCTGCAACAACGCAGCACAGTTTCCAGTGAACGAGAAGGTTTTTCGCGCTAAATAAGATTTCCGAATGTTATTTCACTACCAATTACAAATGGAATTTATATTTATACATTCATATTTTTAAATTACGGAACTATACTGAAACAAACCAATATAATGACAATTAAAAAGAAAGTGATCGCAAAATTACAAAATAAGAAAGAAAATATGTAATAGAGTAGAAAACAAATGAAGGTAAACACACATTTACAAGTTAATTCTTAGCCTATATAGGTAATGAAGGCTTCTTGTACAATAATTTGTGAACCAAATATTAATAAGTCAATACCTCTATAGAATCCCCCTCCTGTGGATAGTATTTTAGTATGTACATTTTCTTTTATAAAATAAATGTATTTTATACTCTTGATAACTTTCCACATAAAACTGTATGATGGAAACGCCACATTGCATTTGGGACTAGTTAGCAATGCTCAGGGTCGCAGCCACGAAATTTCGAAACTCGACTAACATTTGTAGACTTTCTTAACGAACTATACTTATTTAACAGAAATGATTGATGTAGGCTAAATATTTTATTTTACACCTCAAAATGTACTCTTTCTTTTTTTATAAAAATAATCGTGCTATCATTTTCTTCTAAAAATATAGGTGACAGTAATTAAGAATTATCATTTTTTCTGGTGCAAAATAAGACAGGTTCGATATTACAGGGACATATTGAACCCTGTCAAATACTTTGGACCCTCCCAGCAAACATTTATGGTTGTAGAACTGGCAATGCTGTTTGTTTTGGCGTTCTTTGACTTATAGCTTCCGTTACATGCTGCTTCTGCATCTGGCGGGTTTGAAAGTTGGCTTTCCAGAACGTATAACATTAATAAGCATTGATTCGCCTCGTGTGGAAGTATATTTTCTGTTCACCGTGCATTGCTTACAACCAAAACGGATGATTTGGAATGTAGTTTTCCTTTTACGCACGTGTGTGGATTGGTGTATATATGACATTCGCGATTCATATACCTCTTTTGTATCAGCTGTTTTGGTTTTTATTTATTAGTTTTACTTGAATTGTGTGTGCTCTAATTCTGTAAATAACTTACAAAAAAAAAAAAAAAAAAAAAAAAAAAGTTTGCCCAACTCTCCATTGAGGACAATCTTGCAATTAAGGCTTAGACAACAAGAAAAGGGAAATTCAGAAGAATGTTCGAAAAAAATCCGGTTCAAAATCCACAGGACATCTTATGGCAGCAATGTTGTTTGCCTTAGATACATTTCTAAAGTTTAAATTTTCCTAGATGAACTATGAATAAAATGTGTTCAATTTATATCTTTTTCATATCACTAATCTCTGCCACGAACTGTCTTCAGTATACGCTGCAAAGGAATTTGGATCACTGTTAGGGACTGGGTTTGCTGGAATGAATTGTTCGCAATAATATAGAAAAAATATTTAGTGAATCTACAAAGCTTCTAAAACTAATATTATCTGTACCTATGACGTCAGCAAAAAGAGAAAAGCGTTTTTCCACATTGAAAAGAGTTGACATTTTCAAGGAATTGAATGTCCCAAGAAAGGTTATCACCACTGGTTATGCTTTCCATCGAAAAAGACCTGACAATAAGAACCAGAGTTCAACCAGCATGTATTAAGTAGATATGTTCCAATCAAAGAAAGGAGAATGAACTTACTAATTAACTAAGGTGATTAATCGGAGAAAATGTTCTGCATTATTTTTTTATTTTTTAAAAACAGAATTTTATTTAATTTCACATGTCATATAGCATTTGCATCTAAAGTTATGATGATTAGTCAATGAGTCCAGTTTATATCTTCTGTCTGATCATTCGTACTGCAACACCCGAAATTACAATTCACCGGCCGCCACTGAGATGCAGACGTTTTTAGGGACTAATATAAGTCCCAGAAATGAGCTTGTATCATTCCAAATTTCCTCAAGCCACCCTACAGGAAATGTATCTTCACTTTCTTTTATGAACGACAATAATATGTATATTACATACAGGGCGTCTCAAAAGTCCCCTGACATAGGGTAACTCTGGTATTATCAAAGTTTCAACAAAATGTAAGAGGAAAAACCACCTTCAGATGTGATGTTTTCAATCTAAAATGAAGGATTTTTTAAAATCAGACGAGACGTTTGGGCTGTATACTCTTTATGCGCCCAATGTTATATGAAAATGCAACGTTGCCATTTACTTGGGCCTACAACATAAGTGAGTGAAGTTACTGCTTGAAATGGAGGCTGGCCATCGATATGTTAGCGTAAAAAACAGTAACTTCATCTACTTATGGTGTGGGTCAAAGCAAATGACGTTGCATTTTCATTTAACATTGGGCGCATAAAGAGAATACAGCCCAAACGGCTCGTCCGATTTAAAAAAAATCCTTCACTGTAGATTGAAAACGTCATATTTGGAGACTGTTTCCCCTTTTACATTTTGTTGTAACTCTGATAATAACAATTACCCTATGTCACGGGACTTTTGATACTCCCTGTATATCAAAAATATAATTGGCATGTAGAAAACAAACATAAGGGATGATATAAAAAGGTGAAAGTTAAAAGCTTGAGTATTGCACGCAAATTGTACAGACCTTTAGAAGACCATCAAGTCAAAAAGCAATTGTAGCTGGTATAATAGAGAGCGTGTGAAACTTTACACTCATACGTTCCTTTTTCTTTTCTTTCTTTTAATCATGAGTTTGAATCCCATCACGGGAAAAAAAAGTAAATGTAAAGAACCTGCGTTTTCTTGACAAAAAATTATCAGTAAACGTTTTTCAAAAAAAAAAAAAAAAAAAAATCGCGGTTTCTTGATATAGTAAATTAAAGCATGTGTGTATATATATATATATTATTTAATAATATATGTTCTTGTCTTATGTTGTGAAGCTTGGACGTTTGCTTGCTTGTAACTAGCTATCACGTGCATCTAACCAAAGTGTGTTTCTCTTCCATAATTGAAAAGTTACAACTCGCTCAAAACTAAATTTCTCAAACCGTATTTTCTCCTTGTAAAAGTGATTTTCTTGGAATGAAGATCAAAACAATTACATTTCTTTCATCACGTATAATCCAACACAACTAGAAAGGAGTAGCTTGTCGGTCTCGTGGCGTAAATGGTTACTACATTGGCCTATAACTTGAACATTTGATTCTGTTGTAAGCTATCTTTCCTTTTCTTATATATAATTTAACCGAAGTTTACTTCTATTTCCCTCTTCATCCTAATCCAAATAACCGTTTACAGTAGTTTTAGGCAGTAACCTGTTCAGTCAGATTTTGTGCTGCGTTGCCACATCTACAAGGACAGATAAACGAGCGCTCTTACGAATAGTTCATTGCTTGGTTGTGAATAGAAATTGTAACTGTTTCCGTTTTCATTCTGTGTTTCAAGAAAAAAATGTCATAAGGAGAGAAACTGGTGTGGAATTTTGGTTTAGAATGATCCATCATGTGAAAGTGATGTAACTGAAGTATTTAAATATATATGACGCCTTATATATGTACACTATGCAGCCAGTTACCAGAGAACAAGTCCCGAAGTTTAGTCACTTAAAATACACGGAACATATCCTCTTGTGTCAGCTAAGCGCACTACAAAGACTAACGTTTTGGATGCGTAAGATTCAGGTGTACACCTTTTCGTATTTTTGCTAAAATAACCCTCATGGGTGTTGTATTATGGGCATCGGTTAAAAATATACAGGAAAACTGGAAATTACCCGAGCGAATCAGTGAGAAACAGATAATAATCTATTGTATATTTGCCTTGTCTGCATGAAATTTGAATTTCACTTTGAACTAACTATATATTTTTCTGTGAAATATGATACCCAACCGATGTGAAATTTGAGAAGTTATCACAATTCCGTGTGAACTTTCAAGTGCGTAAAGTACTTTTCAATCTGCCAGATAGTTTATACAAAGTGACCCCTTAAATTTGTGGGGGGGGGGAGGGGAATCCAATTTTGGGACTTGTTTCCAAGCCCGTTATACCCTGATCCCGAGTTCGATTCTCGGTGGGGCCGAATGGTTCGGAATCCACATTAAACTATATGTCCCGTTTTTATATAGCCTCTTTACGAAAAGAAATTATAAAATTAAAAAAAGATTCAATCATACCAAAATTTGGAGCAATCGATTCAAAATGTTATTACAGTTTCCACACGAGAAGAGACTAAGTTAAACATTACCGTATTCGTGCTCATACAAACGTAATTTTCATCGACACAAGTCTATCGTCAACGACAATATTGTGTCTATACTTTAGCGTAAAATATTAAGTTTGGCAAAGCGTATTAAGCGTTTCAAAAATTATAAATAAAAAAGTTCCTTTTATAGATTCGAACTGCTGCTCTGGATTGGTAGTTTGTTTTTATCCGTTGGCTTATCCATTGACCATCACCACTTCGCCCCAAAGATTTTGTCATTGATGTCTTTACAGGCATCTCCAATCTATGCCACTGTTTCTAATCTTTTGCGACGTTTTTCTTTGTTCTACAGATTTTTCGTTTCTCTTTTATGGCCTTGTCACT
Source organism: Thermobia domestica (assembly GCF_964235325.1). NCBI lineage: Eukaryota > Metazoa > Arthropoda > Insecta > Zygentoma > Lepismatidae > Thermobia > Thermobia domestica. The sequence continues at coordinate 114,814,522 of NC_137462.1, read as the reverse complement.
TATCTATATTATGCATAATTTGTATTTACAACTTCTGTCCCTCTTAAGCGTGTGTTTGAGACTTTCATTGCCTCTCCCACCAAACTACCGATTTGACTGATTTAATTCTCATATTTTCCACACCAGTTGCTGCAGGGATGCCAGACTCACAAACAGGTGTACATCTACTTGTTTGTAGTTTGTACACTGACGCAGATGAAATATTCAGTTCATTAGCCACGTCCGTCGCGAATATTTTCTATCAATGTTCGCAATGCTTCCTCATGATTTTAATCCATAGACGTTCGAATACGACTTCAACCATGTTCTTGATCTATTAACTTATGCCCCGCTCTAATGTCTCAGCCCATCTTCCAACCGCCCGATAATCAAAGTGCTGGCACAACACGCTCCCTGTAATCCGTTTTAGATCTGACGTGTGCTATCTGAAACGTTAGTCCAGTATGTTACACGCATCTCACTACCTCACTTTAACAGCGTCTTCTGACCATTCACACCATAAAACGGGAACACAAACACGTCGATACCATCGCTACACTGCCCAAAATATACTACATTCGTCATTTGTCTCCCGGACAAACGATAATCGAATCACAGCAGTGTTGTCATGTCAATCCAAATAACCCTCGTAATATATGATGTCGCATATTGGTATAACATGTAAAGGAATAATAAATGTAAAAAATTCAGTTTAAAAAAAAAAAAAAAAAAAACGGTGAGAAGCAAGAATATTTTGAGATTTGATTTTGAAGGTACTATATGTCATATCAAAAACTTCCATTTTGAGCGACGTTTACTTTAGACCTGTTTATTATTATTATTACTCTATTATTATTATTATTATTATTATTTAAATTTTAAAGTAAAAGTTTAGTAAGTATGAATTTGAATATACTATCACATCATTCGCATAGAGAAAATAAATTCAGCACAATATTGGATATCGAGTATCGAAGTTACGGGTTGCTAATGGAAAACATTTAACCTCAATGTTCTGTTGATACACAACGAAATTAATAACAATAATCTACGATGGAAAATGCAAACAGAAGACATGTCAATAGTAGTCAATAGTGGCAGCTTATGTCAATAGTAGTGGTAATTTAAATCAAGTAATATACCAATGTTCACCTTTGATGATGATTAAAAAAAAAAAAAAAAGATTTTTATCTACTTTCTGATCCGCAGTACGTTATGAATATCCATTCCCTTAAAATCTTGATGAGCATGCGTGGATTGTTACACTAGACAAACTAACATATAAAAACTTTTTAAAAAATTAATTAGGCGCTGACTTTTATTAAAGCAAGATTTGTGAAGAAGAAAAAGAGTATAAGAAGATGTAAACTTTCTTTATATCAAACGTGATATTTATCACATTGTTATGAAAAACGAAAATAAAAGAACAACTTAAAGTCAGATTATAAATAAGATCAAAAAATTATTTAGGAAGGTGTGATAAAAAGTTATTCATGCATGATCTTCGCGTGAGAAAGTTTTAAGTAGTGTTCGCAACTTGGTGTATTTAAAATATAGATTTTGATTTAGTTTTTGTGGGCTGTATGCATTACGGTGGTTCAGATTCTGTCTCAAACCGTATTTCCATGTCTTATATAGCCTTTGTGCTGAAAAGAAACGCTAAACCTAATAAACAAAATCTGTTTGAAAGCGAAGGAAAAGATAACATCCAAAATATCAAAAGTTGTAACTTGAAAACGAGTGGTTGCATCTCAATCCCTAGATTTATTTTGAACTGAATTAGAGCTTCGCAGAGTTGCGTAGAAATATCGTAATGGGTTGAGAATCTTCTAGACATGCGTAATTCTACGTACACCGTGTTTATAAATGTTATGGTGCTGTTTTAAAAATTAATAATAAATGTATTACTTTATATGGGCAAACCTTAGAGCATAAACAGTGGCAACTGTCCAAATTTGTGATGCATTAATCACAATCTTTCAATATGTGCACACATGATCAACACGACACACATCTACGCGGTAATCAAATTCTTCCCATCCTCTATGTGGCTCTCTGCCGTGATGTTCTGCAGTACATGCATTATCCGGTCACAAACTTCCTTAAGGGGCACGGGCATTGGCGGTACATAAACTCCGTCTTGAACAACCCCCCAAAGTAAGAAATCACATGGTGTTAAATACGGCGAGTCTTCTGTTGCAGAACGTCTAATGCAGTGGTGGTGAAGAACACCGCACAGAAAACGTTCACTTCTGGAGTCACGCTGATGCTTATATGTGTGTCGTTTCTCGCTTCCCCAGATACGGACATTATGTTTATTCACCTTTCCACTTAAATGAAAAGGGGCTTCATCGCAGATGATGAGTCTTTCTACAAAACCATTTTCCTCCATTTTCAACTGCATCTCTTCACAAAGTCACGCCTTTTCACTTTGTCTACTGGTGTAAGGGCCTGCACTAATCGCACTTTGTACGGTTTAAAACATGGCCGCTTACGCAACACCTTCCATATCGTATTCTTTGGCATATCCAATTCCCTGCTTGTTTTACTAAGTGACCTGCGAGGACTTCGCTGAATCACCTCTCACACTTTCAACGTTTGCATCAGACACAAGGTCGACCAAAACTCTTGCCATTACAGAAGCATCTAGTTTCCATGAACTGTCGGTACCACTTCTGTTATTCTTGTGTGTGGGTCTTTCCTAAAGCGTGCACGAAACTCACGCTGCTCTTGATGCTTGAAACAGCTTAAATAAGACTTTATGCGGTCTAAACTTGAAAATCCAGGAATCTGAATATATTTTGTCGGTATCTCTGTGCTCCTTGCCATATTATTTACTTCCTGTAATGTGAAGTAGACAGCTTCTGTCATTCTGTGTACACTTTCGAGAATTGGTGGCCTAAATTATAGAATGTGCAGTCACTTGTCTTGTATTTTCAGTAAGTTTGACTCTACTTGACATATTTTTTGTCCTGTATTGATTGACTTCTGTGTAAACTTTTATGTATATAAACAGGACGTCTGAAAACTGCGTAATCAATTTCCTGAAAGAAGTAGAGAAAATTCATCAATCGCTTTTCCAACTTTCACTGGAGGTACGAATGGCTTCCCTCTTTGGGTTTAGTATGTTGATCCATTTTGCAGTTATAGCTATTCAGAATTTTATCATACAAATTCATCTTGCCTGCCTACCATAAATAAGTGATTTTTAACTTTTTTTTAATGTTGATTTTACAGTTGTTCACGTTATTGTTGTTTCCACACCCCGTTGTAAGTAGAGGTTTGTTTTGAGTAGAAAGAAAGATGGAAGAGTGCAATACTTTGTAGTTGAAATGGATGTTGGATAGCATAATCCAGTAATCGAAAATACATATTCGATGATTGAGAAGTATTAGAAACAATTAATATTACTGAACTATGTTTCAAATAAGTAGAACTTAATTTATTGATTCTAATTATATATTTTTAACTCTTACTGACTTATTTAGATCACGTGTTCTTATAATACGAAATAAGCCAGCACCACAAGTAGAAGCCTCAGTAAGTCTCGATTCATCCTTTCAAGTAATCACTCTGAATAATGAACAAGATTACCCAGATGGTTCATGGTTAGGAGACGAGCTAAATCCTGAATTACGTGTTAGATGTCCTATAACTCCATCGTAAGTATGATGATTTTTAGAATACAAATAGTAATGTTTGTAATATTTTTCTGTAGTTTTTTGTATAAAATTATCTGCTTTCGAATTTCGTATCTGATATTAAACATACTATCTACTCAAGCGACTGAAGTACAGAGTTACAAGATTTTGGGATTGGTGAATAGTTTATTTCTGTTTATGTAGCTTTTTTATTTAATTGATCCAACGATTTATTTTATGTTGATAATTTTTATTTCTAATGTTTATTACATTTTATTATTCTGTTTGAAAAGTATCGTTTGACTGTTGAGAAAAATTCGTATTAAGAAATCAGTTTGTTCCAAAGTTGATTTCTTAAACTCACTCAATTGTGTAGATTATATTGAAACAAGAGGTGGCGCGGTCATCGAGGCAAAGTAATCATCACAGACTCTTTTAAGGTAACGGAGAAGGAAGAAAGTCCTTACATTCTGCAGAAATAGATGTTTGAAAACTAGAAAGTCACCATTAAGTTAGAATATTGATATTAATTTTCTGTCTTCAAGACATTTAAGAAATGGAGGATTCACTCTAGAAAACAACGGGAAGAAAAGGAAGTGAATGCTGCAACTAGATTTTCAAAATGTTAGTGTTTTTTTTTTTTTTTTTTTTTCTCGGATAGTACATTTATTTTGTTCGTTCGTGCTTTCCTTGCATAGTGTTATTTAATTTTGTACAATTCTTAAAATATTTCTTATCCGAAGATGTCTGCAGCTAAACGGACGAAAATAATATACTTGAAAGTCAAATACTTTCGCGTTGAGAATTATTAAGATGTTTTATTATATTATGTTATTATCTTCGTATGTCACAAAGATTTTATCCAAGTACTATATTTGTCGATGTAAAAAGTACACTTCTTTCCTTAGAGAATAAGATCAAAAATAGTATGCGTCGTACTCGGAGATTTTAATTATTTCAATTCAACATGTATTCCCGGTTCTGTGTTATTTGATGTCTTCTTTGTTTTCTTTACAGTATAACAGCATTCCAGCTACATACATTTCAGTGACTCGGTAAATGTAGTTTCGATACGATTGCTGTATTTACCGTTTCTTAGTATGTATGCTTTTCTCTGAAAGCACATGCGCATACGATTCCGCATATGTTCCTTGCTAATATGTCATTTTTTATTCAAACAAATGCAAATGTAGTGAAAATATTTTATTTTCTTAAAATTGAATTACGATAATAGGATGCGTCTTATATGCCGACAAATACAGGCTATTGAAATTGTTGTTACGCATAAAAAATTGTATAATTGTGTACTGTCTTGGCCTACTAGAAGATGCAATATGTTAAAGGAAAAGTGGCTTCTTCACTCGTAATTCTAAACTCTTATCCTTATTAATTTGTGTAACTGTTACTCTTAAGACCTCACTAATTATATTAACTTGTAAATAAATCTTAAATGGTGTTACACACTTTAATAAATGTATGTGCGCCACTTACCTTTTAGACTGACTAACATGGTTATATATGTAAAGTGTTTTATATTCGTTAAAAGTTTGTCTTTTAAAAAATCTTATTTTCTAGTGATCTTCTACATATTAATACTTTCTGTCACACACCTGAAAAAATGGCTTTGACGTTGTTGGACTACCTTTTTCCACGTGAAGTTCTTGCAGTATCTAACTTGTCGGGAAAAGGAAGACATGGAAAGAAACAGTTGGATCCTCTAATGGTAAATGGCATTAATGTTACGAATATTATGCATTAATTGTATTATATGCATGTTAAAGGAAATATGTTTTAATATGTATTAGTAGACAAAATAATATTTGACTGATAACCTCAAAGAAGTCAAACATTCAAAGAAATGAGAAAAATACTCATAAGATAAACTCTTCTGTGCTCTAGTTTCTATATTCCATAATGCTTGTGATTCTTCCTTCTTGAATTTATTTTCTTTATCTCGACTTTTCACATTTTCTTTTCTCACAGTCTTATGTTCTCGATTATATTTTCTCTTCTCAGTCTTATGTTCTTATATTTTTTCTTCTCACAGTCTTGCGTTTTCATTCAAATATATTCTGCTGGTCTGGACTATATTTCAGACGTTATGTGTGATTATAGTATTCGGAACCCCTTAATCCTTAGTTTGTGTTATAATTTAACTACATAGTAGTTTACCTTTATTTCATTTCTTATTTAATTTTTTTAAAATTTATTTCGTTCAGATATTTCTACCATTGTTTTCTGTTTCCTTGCAGTTTTCACCTGCCTATGCTATCCTTATTCCTGGACTTTATACCGCATTTATATGTGAATCCCTGGATTTTTTCGTAATATTTACATTGAAGGTGCTATGTGTTACTAAAATGTACATGATGTAAGTTTGTGGTTGTTACCATTCTAGTTTGAACGTACTATATATATGCGTATTTTATTATTATTATTATAATGTTTAGGTCATTTTGTAAGCATTACAGAAATTTTTCCGAATGAATTCAAAATATATTTTTGGCAATTTTTTTCAGTTCACTAAATTCAGTTTTTATAACTAATAAGGGATAGTTGCAGGGTGTACATCTGAAATTCATGGCAACTTTTTTGTCACTTTAGATTTTAATAAGAGTTGATTTCAACTACATATCAGCTCAACAAAGTTCTGGGTACATTCGGAAGTTAGTAGACATGAAGGATAATGTATTTAAAAAAAAAAAAAAAAAAAAAAAAAAAAGGTGGAAATGTAATTCAAAGTTAACTTTGTAGAAACTGTCGTAAATACTGCCTGCTCCCTGGGTATTTTCTGTTAGTAACAATGAAATGTTTACAATGAAAACGATTTCATGCGCATTGCATTTACTAATATTGAATGTTAGATTGAAATCAAATTCAGATTTGAAATATGATTTAACTCGATTAAATATCGATCGAAATAAGTCAGAACAAAAATATGTTCACCGGTTCGTACGACATGTGTAATTTTACTGTTACCAGGAGGCTGCAGTGGCTGAATAGTAGAGAATTCTCCTCTGGCCGTGCAGTCCATGATTCGATCCCATTTCGCACCAAGTGGACTTTGTTGTGGTCAAACACCATGTGCGTGGATTTTCTCGGGATTCTCCCGTTACCTCCGACTTTTCTTCATTGTACTATTTCGGTCCTTCTTTTCATTATCGTCTCCTTTATCCTACAGGGCATAACTGTGGAAAGTAAAACAGAAAGATGATTTCATTTTCATTTTTGTACCGATCCATATTTACATGTTGCGTAGCTAAATGAATTCTGAAGCGGATATATATATATATATATATATATATATATATATATATACGTGGTGATTGGAAAGTTTTAAGACAGTTGGCAACACTGCTCAGGAGGAGTAGATATAATCGTCCGTTAGCATGGAAGCGGTGGCTTGGTGTGTCCTAGAGACATGTTGAAACATGCACCGAGATATCTTTATTCAGTACGGCGTAGCAATCAGTTGAGTGCGGGCGTGTGTGTGTCTTGGCGGATTTTTTAAGTGCGCAAAATGGACGAAAAATTGGGACAACGTGTTTGTGTGAAATTTTGTTTTAAAAGTGGGAAATCTGCTTCGGAGACTTACGAACTCTTAAAAGCAGCTTTTGGAGACAAATGTCGGAGCCGGTCAAACGTGTTGATCTGGTTTCACAGATTCAAAGCTGGCCGCGAGTCAGTAGAGGATGACCCCCGGTCTGGCCGGCCTTCAACATCAATAACTAACGAAAACATTGCGAAAGTTGGCGATTTAATGCGCTCGAACGTAGACTTACAATTAGGGAAATGGTTGAAGACCTGAATTTAAGTTTCTATGTGGTTCAGTCAATTTTAACTGATGATTTGAACATGCGTCGAATGTCCGCGAAATTCATTCCAAAAGTGTTGTCACACGAGCAAAAACAACACAGACTTGAAGTATCCCAAGAACTCTTTAATCGAGCAGAAATGGACTCAGATTTCTTGAATAGGGATAATAACAGGTGATGAATCATGCATTTATGTGTATCACCCAGAAACAAAGGCACAATCTTCTCAGTGGAAGAGCTCAGATTCACCAAGACCAAAGAAAGCGCGACAAAGTCGGTTGAATGTGAAGACAATGTTGATGTTTTTATTCGATTCAAAGGCTATCGTGCATTATGAATTTGCCCCTAGAGGCAGACAGTCAACCAGGAATACTACAAAAGTGTCCTTCAGCGTCTGCGCGAAAATGTGCCTCTGGAAAGAAAAAGATTAGATTCTTCACCATGACAATGCACCAGTGCATTGTACGTTCTCGATCCAGGGCAAATTCAACATTCCCCAGATTTGGCCCTGGCCGACTTCGACCTCTTACCTAAATTAAAATTGTCATTGAATGGGAAGAGATTTCACTAAGTGAGGACATTCAAGCAAATACGGAGAGAGTGCTTCACATCATCACGGAAAATAATTTTCAGGAATGCTTCCAGAAGTGGAAACACCCTTGGAATCGGTGTGTTCATTCAGTAGGGGACTTTGAAGAAGATCCATGACAACAGCCTGTAAGTACTGCTATTTTTAAATTACAAGCCCAGTCTTAAAACTTTCCAATCACACCTCGTATAATATGTATTTTCACTAAGTGCTTTATCATATAGGGACAAGAAGTAGAAAAGGAAGGAAGGGTTATAGAACATGCAACTAGCTGTGAAGCGTCCAGGTGGATTCTTTGTTATGCAGGGTCGCGTGATAATGTTACCAGGTTGAAAGTACAGTCTAAATGGGATGGGTGGATTAGAAAAAATGGAGGAGGGAGAAGGAATAATAAGTGAAGAAGAAAATTTCTTTACGTGTATAAGGAAAGATAAATAATGAAAATAAATAAATGGATAAAGAAATTGCCCAAAAGAAATTGGTATATTAAATATGAAGAATGATAATGATTAAAAAATGATGGGAAATAAACAGAATGAAAGTGTGTAGGAAAAATAATTATAAAAAGGAAAAAAATGAAAAGAAATGTATGGAAAACGGAGTGAGTTTAGTGTGGTATGATATTATAATCCGGTTCTCGGATAAGACTGTAAGTCTTCCCATCTGTTCTTGAGGATCTAGAAGTCTAGGATGAGAATTTTTTAAATTATGTGTAAATGTGGTCAGTTGTACTATTGTGAGGAGTTGTGTGTCCTGCATAAATGGAGAATTTGAGTGCGTGCTGCGGGTGAGGATTGCTGATTGTTCATGCAAATCGAAAGAGGCGTTAGAATTTCCTCAGTGTAGAAGGCTGGAACTAGATGCATTTAAGGATGTAAGAATTGCAACAACTATCATGATGTGATAGGGTGTTTGGAAGATTAAACTTTTATTAAAGATCGGGCAAGTTTAACATATTTGAGTTTCTGTCATTTCTTGGGCATGGAGGTTTCGAGATTCTTTTGTAAACCATTTTAGGGTGATCGGGAAAACTTAACGGTTTCAGATGAATTGTAAGTATGCAGTAAGCAAAATCCATTTGTTTATGTATGAAATAGTGGCTAGGATTGTATTGTCTAAGGAAGGTTGAAGTATAGGATGGTTTGCAGGTTTTTTTTTTTTTTTTTCCTTTCTTTTTGGTGAGGATTTTTGCACGACAGAATTGTTTGCTGGAGGGTTGAGGAGGTATTCCATTTGAGTACTGACAAATGGATCTTGAGGTAGTTGTTGAGAGGGAGTGTGGTGGAACAGATATGAGTTTCCCCAAATGGCTAAGGCATAGGGTGGGGAGCGTTTGTTGTGACGGTAGGAGCTCATGAATTAGAGGTATTGAATATTGTTGATAGGTTTCATGTGTACATCAGTTTCAGAATATTCATTCTCCAGCCTGACGTCCACATCAAGGAAGATGACTATCCACTTGCTATTTAGAAAACTGTAGGAATAATTCACGTACTGTTTGGGCTTGAGACCATATTAGAAAAATGTCTATGAATCGAAGCCAGAATAATTTTAAGTGGTAATGGGTGGATAATTTGATGTTCTAGGTGCACAATGAATAGAATGAAGTATGAGGCAAAGTTACGCAATGCTCATGACAGTGTAACGGAATAATTTGCTTTGCAACGGACCTCATAAATTATATTAAAGATTGCATAATTCTAAGGGGAAGGATCTAGATATAATATTTGTGGTAGAAGCTCCTTTCATTTGAAGTGATTAAAGTAGACCTGCACAAACATGTTGTGAATTTGTAATTTGTTACTTTGCTGTATGTTTTTGTTGCTTTTCCTGTTTTCGTTGTGTTTTCGATGTACAATTAACCTACTGCATAACGGCGGACAATTACTTGATCTGCGCCTATGTATACTTTACAATTTCATGATTAATTTCAAGAACCTTAGAAATACCCTATGCTTTAATATTTATAAAAGAATTCCTCAAAATTTTACTGTTACTTGTTTACTTAACTTTTTGTATAAGTGTGGCTATTTTCATTCTGTACGTGCTTTTTAAAACCCGTGTGGCAAGCTCTACGTTTCGTAGATTCTGTCAACGAAAGAAAAAGTTGTTGATGTTAGAAAAGGGGAAACGCGGACGATACACAGTGTGTGTGGCGTGCTGCTTTATAAAATTGTAAATATAATTTTAGCGATTTTATACTTCATTGTCTATATAAGTAAATCGTTACTACAATGGTACGTTCCATATTAAATTTCTTATTGCATAAAATGACCATTGAAACATCGGGTATGTAAAATTATCGCGAATTATGTTCCTAAGCGGATTAGGATTAACGTGCTTAGCGTGCCTTATTTAGAAAACAAAACAATGCAGTAATGAAGATTAATGTGGTGCTTGTAATTTTGGAAAATGTACCAGAAAATAAAATTTAGTGGTCAAAACATTCAGTTTTGGCTTGTGGGAGCATAAGGAACATGAGTCATTAGCACAGATTGCTCTAAAACTTTTGGTTCGTCCAGGTAACAAATAATCAGAACATTTCCTGCAGTGTGTAGAAGGAAGCATAAATGCTGTTGTAGTGTTCTCGTTGCTCCAAAACTTAGTTAAAATTTGTTCTCGAAGTTCGTTTTCATATCTACGGTAATTTAGTAAGAATTCATGATTTAATGGTATTTATCATTAATTCGTGCCGCCTTTCGTCCCGATCTATTGATCAACAATGATCGCAGTATTCAAACTGCAAAATGACCAGAGTAGTATGCACTTTTCTCGCATAAATAAAAATCCGATACGCGTCACAAAAGGTTATTATACTTAGTTCAAAATAAATAAGTTTGTGTGTTATTAATTGAAGAAATTTCAAGTTCCATGTAGCAAGCAGTTACGAAAATTGCCTCAGCATCAATAACTATATGTCAGTGTTGTTTTGCAATATTCGGGAAATCAACAGTGACAAATAAAGTTAAAACTGGTTTTATATATCTGTAGCCAAATTTCCCTTTATATCTAGTATAGTTTCTCTTGTGTAATACCAACATATGTGAAATGTAGAATAAATTAATATTTCGTTTAAAAAAAAAAAAAAAAAAAAAAAATGAAGAACTAAAAATAGTAGTCAAGTATCCACAGGAGCATTGATATATACATATTTGAATTGAGACAGTAATGATATTGAAGAGGATTGGTGTCCATTCCTTCCTTTTTTCATTCTGTGCAAGATGCATGTGTTCATCTTCATAATTTCATCTGTAAATGTGCATTATTTCATAATCTATGGTGGAACATTCCCATTGGTGTTTTCAAGGTATATGTTAGGTTGAATGTATTAAAAGAGAATTCCCATCAGTTACGTGCTAGAAGTTCACGTGATGGCGGAACTGCTTGTAGTATTCTTTGTCGTTTTCATCATCATCTCTGCTGCAGCTGGATATCGAAGGAATGGTTGGACGTAGATATTTGTTCTCTTACGGTATTGTAGTCTTTGTATTAGAAATATTTTCCCCCTTCATATGGAAACATGAAATATTAACTATCATATACGAGATACTAGAATTGTTTCACTGCATCCGTGGATACTTGCTCACATTATTGAGATAAAGGAAATTATGAAATAATAGCTATCATAAGATACTAGATTTGTTTCATTATATTTGTGGGTACTTACTAGCCTAATTGAGATAAGCAAGATTTATACTTTGAATAAGATTCATTACAGATTAATATACAATGTGTTTAAATTAACCATTCACAGGTAAATACAGATTGTTTAAATACAAACTTCCTGACAAAAAAAAAAAAAAAAAAAAAAAAGTTCAGTTAATTGATGTAAAACATGTACTTCCTCAAAAACGACTAAGGTGATTTTAATCATATTTCATAAATAATCTGACAATATGACATGACTTATTTGTCCTGAAAAATCCACAAGAGATAGTAAATGAAATCTTTTAAGTTTTACGTCCCACGCTTATGCCGGTTAGGTAAAGGAGGCTGTGATAATGAAAAATGAGGAAATGATGGATTGAAGAAACGGGGAGAAAATTGATGTAAAACTATTGCAATTAATTGATGTAAAACTAAATAGTTTAAGTCAGAAGAATGGAAATTGAAATGACATTTTGTTCAAGTGTGTAGCTTCCAAGTAATTCGTTACGCATTATGCTGCACAAAGATTCAGAAATTTATCTTATTTCCTTATTTGTTGACTATTTGACAAAGAAATAAGCAATAAACAAATAACTTAATCAGATGATAGTTTGCGTTAATTTATTAATTACTAATTTATTGAGTTCCATGAAGAGAAGCCGTCGAACTCAAGAATCTGAATCTGGTACGTGGTTATGAAAACATAAATTAAGTTTATTTGCATTCTCTTTTGTTTTGGGCACACAATAGCTAATAAGTGAATTTATGTAAAAATAAATAAATAAAAAAAATCTACCTATTTTTTCGTTAAAATTTGAACAGTTTTTTTAATTAATTATAACATACACGCGGCGCGAGTAAAGTCAGATTGATGTTAGGCACTGTGTGTTAACGTTACAACAGTGCCGTTGCTTCGAAGATATTGGTTATTTTCGAATGCGAAATTGTTAATGACAAGTTCAGTTATGAATTATATCGAGGGTTTTGAGGATCGGAGTATGTTTATAAATTCTACAAGGGCAGTGACACCATAGGTAATTGAGATATTAATGTGTAATTAAGTTGTATACGATGGTTAAGATGGTGTTAGGAGGTAGAAGTTCGGTAAGATGGAAGAGCCTGGGCGTAGAGTTGGAAAAAATTTGATGACGTTCTTCTACAGTTGGAGTCAAGGAAAGCAGAAATTCTTTCGGTGTTCTACCACCAATGTAAACAATGAGTTTTCTTTCCTAGGTTGTCTACTTCGTCGATTTTAGGATGAAGATAGACTTCAGAAGTTTTTTGGTCATTGGAGTAACATGCAAGATGGTGGTGTGGGGGTAGGTTCTTGAGTGAAATTGGATTGTAATGAGGAAACCAGATTAAGTTCTGCAGAGCTTTGTAATAAAAGTGATTTAATAACTAATGTACAACTTGGAACCGGTAGTTCGAATAATCCATTACCGTTATGGTGGAGTACTTATCTGCAAGTTACAACCAAAAATCGAGACTGCCTGCATTTCGCAAGTGTAACATTATAGTGTGCGTGGAGGGTATTTGGGAAATAGAAATCAGCAATTTATTCGGAAATAAAAGATACAGATCTGCGCACTAAACCTTTTCGCTCCCATTTCTTAAAGTAAATGATATTATGTTGTAGTTATTATTGAAGCATTTTTATTAAGTTCGAACAAAATTACGTTCCCAGGAAACTTCGCTGAAAGAAAACTCCACCCTAAAAATAAACTAATGTTTGTGGGATTTTTCATGAGATACCTATATTAGGGTTATTAGTAAAATATTTTTTATATGGAACAATGCATGAGTTGTATTTGAGGAAGATGAAAAAAAAGGAAGTGTGCTACCGTTGTAAATATTTTCATGTGACGGAATTTACGCAACAATATAGGGTTACTAATGAAATATAATCGAAATCGACTGATTTGATTTTGAAAAAAATCTTTCAAGAACAAACATAACAGAAATATGAATTGTTCATGAGATTTTGAACTTCAAATTTCACTCCTAGAAATTTTCAATTTTGGAGTTGGACCACTTGGCACCCAAGCAATCCACATACACCTGGAAAACCTATATTTGGAATTTCAAAATCGTGGATAATACACAAAATTCGTGCTCACCAAATAAGTGGGAAACCTGACCTTGTAAATTTTTCAGGATAAATGAGCAACGCCACATTGTCAGATTATTAATGAAACATTTATATGTTTAAAATACGAAGAAAATCGCCCCCAAAAAAAACTCAACCCCAGGAATATACTATCCCTTGTGGTAAAGGCCGCGGTGGTTCAGTGGTAGAGCGTTCACCTCTGGTGTATGGAGTTCTTGGTTCAATCCCAGCTCGCGCCAAGTGAGCTTTGTGGTGGAGAAACACCGTCTGCATGAGTTTTCTCGGGGTTCTCCCGTTTTCTCCCCGTTTCTTCAATCCATCATTTCCTCATTTCTCATCATCACAGCCTCCTTTACCTAACCGGCATAATCGTGTGACGTAAAACTTAAAAGATTTCATTTACTATCTCTTGTGGATTTTTCCCAGGCTCTTCCATCTTACCGAACTTCTACCTCCTAACAGCATCTTAACCATCGTATACAACTTAATTACACATTAATATCTCAATTACCTATGGTGTCACTGCCCTTGTAGAATTTATAAACATACTCCGATCCTCAAAACCCTCGATATAATTCATAACTGAACTTGTCATTAACAATTTCGCATTCGAAAATAACCAATATCTTCGAAGCAAAGGCACTGTTGTAACGTTAACACGCAGCGCTTAACATCAATCTGACTTTACTCGCGCCGCGTGTATGTTATAATTAATTTTAAAAAATAACTGTTCAAATTTTAACGAAAAAAAAGGTAGATTTTTTTTATTTATTTATTTTTACATAAATTCACTTATTAGCTATTGTGTACCCAAAACAAAAGAATGCAAATAAACTTAATTTATGTTTTCATAACCACGTACCAAATTCAGATTCTTGAGTTCGACGGGTTCTCTTCATGGAACTCAATAAATTAGTAATTAATAAATTAACGCAAACTATCATCTGATTAAGTTATTTGTTTATTGCTTATTTCTTTGTCAAATAGTCAACAAATAAGGAAATAAGATAAATTTCTGAATCTTTGCGCAGCATAATGCGTAACGAATTACTTGGAAGCTACACACTTGAACAAAATGTCATTTCAATTTCCGTTCTTCTGACTTAAACTATTTAGTTTTACATCAATTAATTGAACAAAACTTTTTTTTTTTTTTTTTTTTTTGTCAGGAAGTTTGTATTTAAACAATCTGTATTTACCTGTGAATGGTTAATTTAAACACATTGTATATTAATCTGTAATGAATCTTATTCAAAGTATAAATCTTGCTTATCTCAATTAGGCTAGTAAGTACCCACAAATATAATGAAACAAATCTAGTATCTTATGATAGGTATTATTTCATAATTTCCTTTATCTCAATAATGTGAGCAAGTATCCACGGATGCAGTGAAACAATTCTAGTATCTCGTATATGATAGTTAATATTTCATGTTTCCATATGAAGGGGGAAAATATTTCTAATACAAAGACTACAATACCGTAAGAGAACAAATATCTACGTCCAACCATTCCTTCGATATCCAGCTGCAGCAGAGATGATGATGAAAACGACAAAGAATACTACAAGCAGTTCCGCCATCACGTGAACTTCTAGCACGTAACTGATGGGAATTCTCTTTTAATACATTCAACCTAACATATACCTTGAAAACACCAATGGGAATGTTCCACCATAGATTATGAAATAATGCACATTTACAGATGAAATTATGAAGATGAACACATGCATCTTGCACAGAATGAAAAAAGGAAGGAATTGACACCAATCCTCTTCAATATCATTACTGTCTCAATTCAAATATGTATATATCAATGCTCCTGTGGATACTTGACTACTATTTTTAGTTCTTCAATGTTGAAGGCCAACAGAAACTCAAATATGTTAAACTTGCCCGATCTTTAATAAAAGTTTAATCTTCCAAACACCCTATCACATCATGATAGTTGTTGCAATTCTTACATCCTTAAATGCATCTAGTTCCAGCCTTCTACACTGAGGAAATTCTAACGCCTCTTTCGATTTGCATGAACAATCAGCAATCCTCACCCGCAGCACGCACTCAAATTCTCCATTTATGCAGGACACACAACTCCTCACAATAGTACAACTGACCACATTTACACATAATTTAAAAAATTCTCATTCTAGACTTCTAGATCCTCAAGAACAGATGGGAAGACTTACAGTCTTATCCGAGAACCGGATTATAATATCATACCACACTAAACTCACTCCGTTTTCCATACATTTCTTTTCATTTTTTTTCCTTTTTTATAATTATTTTTCCTACACACTTTCATTCTGTTTTATTTCCCATCATTTTTTAATCATATATATATAATATATATACACAGGGTGGTAGGTAACTCCACCGAAAAACCTTGGGAGAGGATTCCTTATATGAAATGAAAGAAAAAAGTTATAATAAACATGGGCCGGAAAAGTCTCCTTTCAGAGTTATGATCCATTGAAAATTCAAAAAATCACTTTTAAAAACTCCCTAACTTAGAAAGTGTAGGACCTATCCCAAGTGGTTTAAGGAATTACACAGAAACTCATATGTGCTCAATCCAAACATCCATAGTAAGACTATTCATGGGTTTGGATTGATTGTTTTAACAAAAGAGACACTGACCAAAGCTTAAAAACCACTTTATTTTAAATTATAATTTGTAACTGTTTCGGATATCTAGCATATCCTTCTTCAGACACTGTCGAAATTAATGAAAAGAATTTAAACTTTGACAACATTTATATATATGTCTGTATTTTCATTAATTTCGATAGTGTCTGAAGAAGGATATGCTAGATATCCGAAACTGTTACAAATTATAATTTAAAATAAAGTGGTTTTTAAGCTTTGGTCAGTGCCTCTTTTGTTAAATATCCATGTTTTACCATCCTCCGTTATCGGTGAAAGGAACTGTAGAAAGGAAGTTGAAGTATAGGGATGCTCCTTTAAGTACTTTTGGTGCGTTCGTTTCGCTGGTACTGGTAAATTCTGAAACATGGATATTTAGATAGAGCGTATACCAGTGTCTGTGTAATTCCTTAAACCGCTTGGGATAGGCCCTATAGTTTCTAAGCCAGGGCGTTTTAAAACGTGATATTTCGAATTTTCTGTAGTTCATAACTCTAAAAGGAGACTTTTTTGACTCATGTTTATTAAAACTTTTTTCTTTCATCTCGTATAATGAACCACCTCCCAATTTTTTTCGGTGGAGTTAGTTATCACCCTGTATATATATATATATATATATATATATATATATATATATATATATGCTGCTTCTTGTGCTTTTAGTTAATTTGTCTCATACGACGTTTAGAAGTTTATATACCTCTATGTTTATCATATAATCGGGGATAATTGGATGCATCTAGAAATGTTTTCTTCGTCTTTTTATTTTCCATCTTTGATAAATTAATAGCGTCAGTGCTAAGTCATAGTTAATTTAGCAGTAAACGACAAGTGGCACCTGCTTGTCAACGCGGCCCAAGCGGCACATGGCCGCTCAATAGCCACTCCGTGTGAAGACAGATTGAATCTACCGTGCTAGGGCGACATTTTGCTGCCCATGTTTGATCACGCTAACTGTAACGGTATTTCCATCCTCGTCTTGAAAGAAGTAAGGCTCTATCACTCCATCAATCCAAAATCCACATGATTCAGTAACTCGTCGTGGATGCAGGGTGTCTCTGATTTCTCGAGGATTTTCTGTCGCCCAAATGTGACAGTTTTGTTTGTTGATAACACCGTTCATATAAAACTGCTTCGTCACTGAATATTATTTATCTTTGTATCTTCATCCGCCTGTTGCATCCCCTAAACCTATTCGGCAAAGTTTCTCCTCTAAAAATGACATTTGATTTCAATTTTTGATCTACCTGAATTTTATGCGTATGCATGTGCAGATCTCCGTGAAAATACGATGTAGTGAACTTTTGAACTGTTTATCTGCTGTGAACGACACCGAGCACATTTTTTGGGACTTGCGGGCAATAATGATTTAAAAGCAGACAGGCTGGATCGAGAACGTGGTGATTTAATGTCTGCTACCGAGCCTGGGTTCTCAAATCTGCGAACTGTTCCGTTAGGTGAACTTTCACGTCCAAAGATCGCACAAAGCTTTCTAACAGTCTGTGCATAACACTCACCATTCATGAAATAAGTTTCCATAATCAAAACTCGGTGTACCTTTGTGCTGGATGTTGACTAAGCTGTAAAATGAACTGACATTGATAAAATTCAAGTGTTATCAGGTCAAATCGAACTCGACATTCTTAAATTGGAATATCTACCTGTTGTAAGCATGTAAAAATATTTTCCGTTTTCTAGAAGTATGACGTCTTTTTGGACATTAAATCCGGCGTTCTTGTTGGACACCCTTTAGAACAAATACTCACTAATAGCTGCAAGCGCATGATACTAATAAGGGATACAATTTATACACTTGTTAGTTACAAATTGTTGCGAACACGAGAATAAGTTATAATACTTTGTGGCTAGAAATCGTTTTTGAAATTTCCACAAAGGATTCATAGAACTTACTCAATATGAATATTTTTTTCTAAAATAGAAATTTGGAAAAATTGGGAGCTAAAATGGCTTTATACTTACCACACAATCTGCAATACTGGATATCAATATTGATACAGTATTTATACTCATAGCAGAATTGAAAACAGAAAAGGAAATTGAATTATATATATTTAAGAAATTACATTTTTCTACCTTTTGAAGAGGAGAACAGTAATATCTACTGTCACTCACGTTTATTTCTTAAGAAACATAATATTATTATTGATATGTACAGGATATATATTGAACTATGAATATACTTGTGTTTAGCGAGTTTTGAAGTACTTAACCGGAAACTTTTTTGTCTTCCGCAGATTTATGGAATTCGCTGTCATTTGTTACATAAATTTAATATTACAGAAAAGGATTGGTATAGAATAAAGCAGAACATGGATTCTAAATGTAGAACAGCTTTCAGGAAAAAAGCGAAAGGGCTTCCACTTGGAGGTATAAAGGTAAGAAAAACAATTTGTTCTTTGTTATTTACTTCAGACTTGTAATAGATTGGTCAGATATAAACATGAGTAATTATATCACAATATTGCGAGCGGTGATTATATTCAATGAGAAAAAAGCAGAAAGGCTATTACGCACCGCAAAAAAATATGTAGCAGAATTTTCTTGTACATGCAACAGGTAGCGCTTTCGGAAGATGCAACTTCCTTCTTCAGCCTGTGGTAGACTTCAAAAAGGATAAAAAGCATGAAGGGAGGTTAAAAAATGGTTGAAAGGTTAGGATATGTAAAAAACAAATCTTCTGTCAAACATTAAAACACACGGAAATAGAAACTCACTGACATTGAACACTGGTGTTCACTGTTTTCTGTTCTTGCTTTCTAATTGGTGAAAGTATGTAGTGAAAAGATTACTCCAAATAATATTTATTTTTCCTGTATCCAGGTTAAGTGATGGTCTTTCTTTGTGAATATTATATGATTCTTTAATGTTTCGTTCCGTTCTGTTTTTGCTTTTTCATTTAAACATGATTCCACGATATGATGGTTATAATCTCTAAGATGCGTTGCTAGACCGGATAACTGTTGCGGATTACGAGATTTCGAGATACGAACGTGCTTAGTTATTCTAGTATAAATGTTCCTTTTTGTTTGACCTATATACACTTTATCACATTGACATTTCACCCGATAGACGCTATTGCTTTGTAAAGGGTCAGTAAAAAATGCTTTAAAATTTGTTGTGTATTTATCTATAGATTTTGGAGAAACTTCTGAAATTTTGATGTGTCTTTGGAGAATCTTCTTGATTTTTGCTGAAAAATGTGGCACCAAAGGGACATCTATCCATCTGTCAGTTACGGCGTCTGTTGTTGGTTAATGGTGGGTGCCGACAATCTCCTGTTGTACCCGTTTGTACCATTTTAACAATAAAGATTTTTGAAAACCATTTTCGTGTCCAGTTTGTAATAAATACTGTATTTCCTTGTTGAGATCCTCAGAGAGGTCTGAAAGTAAAAGAGCTTTCTTAAAAAAACTTTTTCCAAATATTTAATTTCTGAAGCCATGAATGTGATGATTTGAAGTTAATATATTTTGTACCAGCAGAAGGTTTGCGGTATATCGAAGTAACAATTCATTGTTATGTCTTTTAATGGTATTGTCAAGAAAGTTAAGAGCACCATTTTCTTCAAATTCCTTCGTAAATTTTATTCTTGGGTGAATATGATTAAACTCATCGAACAGTTATTTTGTTCTTGAGGGTCCTTGTACAAAATCAAAGTATCATCAGCATATCGAAAATATCTAATACAAGGATATTTGTTTCAAACTTGCCTAGTACCAAATTAGAAAGTATTGGAGAAAGGGACCCATAGCCAATCCATCGTCCTGTCGAAAAATGGTGTTTTCAAATTGGAAGAAATTGTTTCTTAGACAAAAGGGTATTAGTCAAGAGATTAATTGGATTTCGTATGGGTTCACTTTTAGTTTAAGTAAAGTCATTTCCACTCCAGCAGTGTACACTGTCAGTAAGTTTCTATTCCCGTGTGTTTTAATGTTTGACAGATTTGTTTTTTTACATATTCTAACCTTTTAACCATTTCTTAACCTTCCTTCATGTTTTTTAAATCCTTTTTGAAGTCTACCACAGGCTGAAGAGGAAAGTTGCATCTTCCGAAAGCGCTACCTGTTGCATGTAGAAGAAAATTCTGCTACATATTTTTTGCGGTGAGTAATAGCCTTTCTGCTTTTTTCTCAATGAGTAATTATGTTTCGTAACAAATAGCACTCTGCGGAAATAAGAACACTTTCAAAGTCTTAACTGGAAGACCAATCGGAGAAAGACCATTAGGAAGACCTAGGCGCAGATGGGAAGACAATATTAAGATGTATCTCGCTGAAATAGGAATACAAAGTAGTAACTGGATCCAGTTGGCTAAGGGTAGAAGTCAGTGGAGAGCTTTTATGAACGCGGCATTGAACCTCTGGGTTCCATAGACCATAGAGTTAGTTAGTTAGTTAGATTGTGTACCGCAGAGCACACCTCCAGTTTAAGTAAACATCAATATTGAGCACTTTCTAGAAAGAAAGAAATAAAAGAGAAAATAAAAGAAGAGCAATTTGGATATTTTATGTCTCCCCGTTTTCTTCCTTACAGAGGAATTCCCGAAAAATATTCCCTTACTTTTAATTAAGAGTTTATATATCGAATTCTATACCTCCAACTGGAGTATTTTTAGATTGCTTATTTTCTGAATAAAGAAAAAGAAATTTGGATATGATAGAAATGTTAATCTTTACAATTTTTTATTAACATTGAAGCGTATATTTCTTTAATTTTTAATTATAAACTTATTTACCAAAATTGGCATATCCATGTTAAACGAATCCTTACATTCGGTACTTTGAAAATAAAGAAAATAAAGGGAAATTTGAATATAGAAATGACTCCCTGAGGAGCGAAACTGTTTGAAATGCTGAAACATACTTTTAATTAAAAGCCTAAATGCCAAATTCCACACTTCCGACTTAGGGAATGAAATTTGAATATTAGACAAGCAGTATCCCTTTCCTCCTTAGAAGCGAAATTTCGAAAACACTGAAAGAGTATTTCCTTGTTTTCAATGAAGAGCATCGCATTTCTGAGTCGTTGAATGGTCTTCATGTTACCCTGATTTATCACCATTCGATTATTTTTCCCTTTGTGCTATTTGAAGGATATGGTCTACTGCTACCAACGTGACAATGTAAAGGAATCGCGGTTCTTCTTATTATTATTTTAGATCATTTACAATAATTCCTTAAGATTTACTCCATTGATCTAATAAGCATGAAGGAGTCGTTGGTCTATTTGTATTTTAAAGAGACGGGACTTTAAATACTCACAAGGTGCGTCGAACGGTTTTAGGAGTTACGTGTAATGCGATTGGTTGGTGACGAGTAGAACTGATAAGGATACGCTAAAAAGCTTTTGGCTTTGGTATACATAGAACCGGGATTTTTGACGTGTCACTTCGATTAAAATGGTATCCTAAGGGGAAGGAAGGGCATCAAAATGTACGTCAAAATAGAGTATCTCACGAGCTTTCATGTTACAGATTTGAAACTTGAAATACGAAGCCCTTAAATAAATGGACGTACCCAGCGTTTCAAAAAATTCCGCTTCTAAGGGGTAGCGAAGAAGGCGATTTCTATAATATTTTTCTCAATATATAAAAACGATATCGACGTTCTCTCTCTTCACTATTACGGTAAAGCGTTTGAACTGTTTCAAGTGAATTTGGAAAGTAGGTGGTTAGATTTAAACCAAGCTGTTTTTATATATATATATATATATATATATATATATATATATATATATATATATATATGTAATTTCATTTCAATTCAAATATGTATCCTAAGTAGGAGAAAAGGGATTCAATTATACCTTTCAGATATTTTGCATAAATCTGTTTTCTCGTGTAAGAAACAGAGTTTTCAGCTAGTCTTTTTATATTGATTTATGGTAAGGTATACATTATAGAGAGTTGTAATGATGTTTAAAAGTACGTATATATGCTGGGAGAAAAAAAAAAAAAACTTTCATCTCTATAATAAAATACTGTTTCAAGGCTTCGTGTGTCTCTCCTTCAGACCAAGGAACTCTGATGTGCACCTGGAATGACCGCCTTCAGTCATCACTATTTCAATCTCCTGACTACGATTCGTTGACGATATTTTCCTAATTATGGGCCTGCAACCAAACAACACTGGAACTGTTTCTACAGTGCTAAGAGTCCGAAACAACAAGTGTTCTGTCAGATTCGATTAACCCATCTCCAACCATAATGACTTCTTCCGTGATGTGAGTGTCATACTCAGGCCCGTATTTATATATTTATTTTGCGCCCCTGCACTCTAAATAGTTCCCTCCCCCCTCGCACAAACTCAGTGTCTCAAACAAGGAAACAAGCCGTGATTTTGCAAACATACCAGCTCTTGTTGGGTAGAAGTTTAGGTATAACAAGTTACAAAAGTTACAACGTAATATCAATTGCCTAATTCTCTCAGTGATGATTATAATGTGGTGTTCTGCCCGAAGGTGCCTGGGCAAAGTGAACCCATGGTAGTTCGCCATTGCCTTCCATGGAATGATGATGATGTACTAAGGACGAGACCTACAGCTAAACTTGGGATCCAAACCACTTGTGTTTCCACCGGGAATCGAACCCGGGACCCCTTGATTATAAGGCAACGAGCTAACCACTCATTCACTGGGGACACATTCTCTCAATACTGGCTTATTCATGTAGGTTTTAATTTACCACCCGAAGAAAATGCATTCTGTTAATTCTTAATCAACCATTATGTAATTTTTATATTTCATAATTTCACTTGAATTATGATTGAATTTCTTAAATATTACTCTTATCATTGTAATAGTGAAACATGGATTTAAAAAAAACAAAAAAAAAAACTAGGTAGTGTTTTTGACTTTATTTCGAACATATCACATAATTAAAGATTGGGTGATATCAATAAAAATAAGTAACTACTCCTGAGAAGCCCTGCTCGAGAATCGGAGTAACTACGCCTGGAGTAATCTCCTCTCTCAATTTCATATCAATAAAACAACCCACTACTCAGGTCTAGACTGCTCCAGATTTATGAACGGTCACTCGCGTTTCCTCTGCGCGTGGCAGTGAGTCGCATCAATCAAAGAAGTGATTACTCATTTCTCTCATCCGTCGCGCGGTCATTTCGCTGTTTTTAACCTATGGCGTAGTATCCTAAACGCCACGGAACGGGCAAGTAGCAACAACAGCTTCAATCAAAGTGCATTTGTGGATGTTATAAAAGAGTTTCCAGTGGTACTTTCAAACTCACAGTTACCAGAAGGTAAACGAAGGAAAGCCAAAGCTTTGAAGGCAATTACAGTGAAATGCAACGAAATATCAAATACATCGACGACTGAGACACAAATTCAAAAGAGAATCTTTAATATTCGAGCAAGAATTTAAAAAAAAAAAAAAAAAAAAAAAAAACCTGGAAACAAGAAAGTAACACTGAAACCATGGGAACAAATTAATTGGAGCTGATGTATCGAATCCAGCAATATCAAGATTAACATGACAGGTGCATATCACGTGTTGTTCAAGGTCTTTGTAGATTGTTTGGCTTTTAAGAACGAAATCAGACACTTGGCCCCTTTTAAAAAAACGTCAAGCCACTCACGTCATAAAGCACATCTATCTAATTGCGTTTTCCACACCACACGTGTCTCCTTTCGCCTTGACATAAACAAAATACATTCTCATGTATACACCCTTCCTATCAACGTTGAGTTGAGTTGATTTTAAGTTTAACGTCCTTTTCAGTAGCGAGGCTATATGGGACTGGACCTACTGATTAACGTGGAATTTGAACCACATGAACTCCCGCTTGGAATCAAACGCGGGTCTCCCATGCCAAAGGCATGTACGCTAACCGCTTAGCCACGAATGAGCTCTTCCTATTAGTGTATTCGTCTCCAACATACTAGGTTTCTTTATTGCCACGTGTGTATAGTCAAGTGCTCCGATAGCACCTGGAAATGTATATTGTTCTTGCCACTCTGCCTTTGCTGTTTGCATATTACGCACACTTCTGGATTTTCAGATTTCGCAATAATCGCATCCACTACACTTGTAGTAGTCATAGACAAGAGTACCTTGAGCCACACGAGAATCCCCTGACATTCCGACCTGGAATCCTGGATCACTCACGTAACGCAAGAAAACCCACATCTTTTCCTCATTACGTAGTGCACCACCCCGAATTTCGGTTGATTCTCCTAAAAAAATGTTGTGCTAATCATTCTACATTTTCCTTCATGAACCTATAATGTTTTTTGTAATCTTCATTTGCAACATTTCTATGCAGTTTACAAGTTTTCTGCGTAGCAAAACAATCATATACTCTGCCATATTTCGCACGGAGTCACCTATTTAGCTTGCTCCACAAATTTGGAGAAGTTACTAGCATCACAGAGGAGTCTTTGGTTTTTATTGATATCAAACGCGGAGTAGTTACTCACTCGAGAATAGAGGTGTGGTTATTTCAAAAGGGCGGGGCTTCTCCGAGGTCAGCCGAGACGAGTAGTGCTCAGTTCTCTTTTTATTGATACCAATGCGAGTAACTACTACAAAATTGGGAATAATGAGTAACTTCTCCGTTTTATTGATATCACCCATTATAGTGAGTTCAGTAGAAAGCATTTCATAAAACTTTATATGTAAAAAATTATGCTAGTTTACATAATGAGTGTAGATTCTTTCATATGTTTTTTAAGTTACTCGAACGAATAAGACAAACTCTTTCCAACGTATGTGCAAATGAACTTTTCTCCTGTATGCATTTTCTTTTCTCATTAAAGTTGAATTCATGACCATTATTAGAGTTGAATTCATAGTTTTTGGGGTCGCTGAGATGAATAGTGACAGTTTTAACCAAATTCAGCTTCAAGGTCATACTTCAGTCTCCAGGGAGGGGGCGAGATTTAAAAGTAATCGTAAACGACAGATATTAGTGTTGAATTCATAGTTTTGGAGGTCGCTGAGTTTAATGGTATCAGTATCCATGATGATCAAGTTCATCACCCCCCCCCCCCCTTGGGGTGGGAAAGAATGACTTTTTAAATTAATCAGATAAGCTAGCTAATTTTAGTAACTACGGTAATTAGAGCGAATTAAACACGTTAACATATTTTCTCGCGCTTGCGCGGGACTCTGTGGGTTGTTAGTTTTAAATATTACTTTAACGTGAATCTTAAAAAAAAAGAATTCCAAAATTCTTGCCGTCCCTAAATTCTGCAGCGCTGTGCTTGGGCACAGAATAGTACTTACCTAAATACGGGCTTGGTCATACTTGAACATGTTGAGACAGCAAATGTACAAACAGTGTGCATTTTTTTTTCTACTTATGATGTGTACTGTATGTCTTGGCCTTCCAGGGGACAGTATCATCTCTCAGTAACTATGTTAATCCTCTTGTCTGTACAGTCCCATCATTATCAACTTAACATCAAGCAATTTAATCGTGCAAAACACCATCGGAAACAAAAATCTTCTGACCCGAATTTCCTCGTTCAGCATCATTCCCAACACTTATTTATACAAAAAATTAGGGATGGCCAAAATTTTCCGGAATCCGGATTCCGGAAATTTTGTTTTCCGGAATCGGAAAATTTACTTTCCGGAATTCGGAAAAATTCCGGATTTCGGAAAAATTCCGGAATTCGGAAAAATTCCGGAATTCAGAAAAATTCCGGATTTCGGAAAAAATCCGGAATTCGGAAAAATTCCGGATTTCGGAAAAAATCCGGATTTCGGAAAAATTCCGGAATCCAGAAAAATTCCGGATTTCGGAAAAATTCCGGAATTCGGAAAAATTCCGGAATCCAGAAAAATTCCGGAATTCGGAAAAATTCCGGAATTCAGAAAAAATCCGGAATTCGGAAAAATTCCGGATTTCGGAAAAATTCCGACATTCGGAAAAAATCCGGAATTTAGAAAAAATCGGAATTTAGAAAAAATCGGAATTTTTCCGAAATCCGGAATTTTTCCGATTTTACTTTCTGGATTCCGGAAAGTAAAAATTCTGGAATTGGCCATCCCTAGCTAGTAGCTGTTAAAAGAGAAACACAATAATGAATATATATACTGTATTAGTTTCTTGTAGTTGGATATGTCTTTATCACTTACGTAGACAATTGCTACTGCAGTTATTTACTGTTTTATAAGGAAGGGCTTATTTTCACACACAAAAAAGTCGCCGGTATGTCTCAAACATTATCGCGTTCCCACCTGCAGCTGCTCCAAAGCACTGCAAACTACTTTATAACCAGACGAAAGGCAGTGGAGGAAAAGAAATCTCAACAAATATTCTAATAACATTCGCTTATTGTCAACATACCTACAGTGAGCGCAGAAAGTGTTCGTACACCGTGCATACTTTATATTGAAAACAGCTAGCATGAGAACGGGAGGTGGAAAATATATATATAACCAGAATTAAGACTACACATTCATACATTTTATTTCTATATACAAGAGAAAGGCCAAACAAACACAATCACTGTTTTGTTCAGAAGAAAAGAGAGATTTCCTTTTTTGTAAACGCAAAATGTCACCGTACACTTATGCTTGAATTAGTGCTTATAAAGTATATTACGTTATTTGATATTTTGTGGGATTACCCTGTGCGTTAATGATTGTCTGTAGTCTTCGTGGCATTGATTTCACCTGTAGTAGTTCGTAGTTCTGTAGCTTCGGGACTGATTATGTCCCATTCTTCTTGAATAGCTTTTCTTAGGCCTTCTTTAGTAGAGACAGGGCCGGCGCGAGAGAGGGTCGAGCCGTGCCACCGCCCAGAGCGGCAAGTCTAATGGGCGGCAAAATTTGAAAAAGAAAAGAATACTATCAAAATATAATGCTTCGTAATAGGCTCACATGGAAAAATAAGATTGTGTTAACCTGAGAATGTAATTGAACTTACTTTACTCACATTCAAGAAAATACTCTCTCAGGAAATTCAGAGCATTCCTCCTCGTTTTCAATTATCAAACTACTAGCCACAGGTATCTCGTTCAATATTTCCCTTGTAGCAGTGTAGATAGGATTTTGAGCTAGAGTGCATAAGATTATCACGGTGTCTTTTTATATTTTTTTCTATTCAATAATGTTCTAACGCTCCGCTCCAAGTATGCAAAAGGTACACTCCCACTTGAGACAGGCCGTTCTAGCCTGTAGCATCCAGGGGCGGATTCAGGACGAACTACTGGGGGGGCGGTGGGTTGTAATACTGCTACTTAGAGCTACTTTTAAGAGCTTCAAAAAATAAACTATATAATTTATTTATATATAAAATAAAAAAGTTTCCTCTTCTGGGGGGGCAATCGCCCGATCGCCCCCCCTGGATCCGCCCCTGGTAGCATCTAGAGACATTTAGGTTCTAATAGCGAGTTTTTGACCAATTTACAAATTGTTCATTCCGAATATAGTAAATCGTACAGCGTATTATTTCTTGAGAAATGTCTCATTTTTTGTATAGCTAAAAAAAGTTTATGACTTTTTTTTCTGCGTCAGTTCAACGTTAGGCCATACTAAAGGAACATATTAGTAGTCTCACTTTAAAATCATAATCCACCACAAGGTGGGAGAGCCGAATTGATGCTCTGACGCAGTTATCAAATATAGGAAGTTTATGATGCCTTACTTCAAATAAGTAATGACAATAGAACCGATAGAATGGTCGTCCACGATGCTCTGTGTATAGCAAACCAGCTGAGTTACTTTTCTTTCCTTTACTCACTCGTTGTCTGATATGACTTTAAAGCATTGATTATCATGTGTTGGATGCAGTAGGATTTCTTGAAAATATATCTGGGTACTTTGAGAGGAGCAGAAATTATGCAAAGTTTAAATCTTACTTAGTTGATACGATGGACTTGGCATCAGCATTAGATACGGGTGATCCACTGATACGTAATACAGTGCAAGCTCGAAGTCGAAAGAAAAGACAGTTTCAGTACGAGGCAGAGGATGAAGCTACTGAAAACATCCACAAACAAGATACAAGATCGATTTTTATTACAAAGTTCTAGAAGTGATTGTGTTAGCTTTTAAGAGAAAGATTTGAGCAACTTAAACATCACAGCGAGTATTTCAATTTTCTTTGCGATATAAGTAATCGTAAAGATATAGCCTACCACCTGAACTTTTTGTCTGAAAAGTGTACTAAACTTACCATCATTTTAACACACGAAGAATTGAAAGATATTAACCCCAGTGATTTGAAAGACAAACTGAAAGTGTTATCCACTATAATTAAGCCTGTGAAAGTTCACAAATAATAATAATAATAATAATAATAATTTAGGAACATGACTTTGCTCCCAATGTTAGTATTGCACGTAGAATTTTGTTAATCTTGCCTGTAACAGTGACAAGTGGAGAAAGAAGTTTTTGGAAACTTAAGTTTATTAGAAACTATCTACACTCTTCTATGTCTGAAACACGCTTGAGTGGTCTAGCGACGATATCAATAGAACACAAATTGGCTAAAACATTGGACTACGTGATGTGATAAAGGAATTTGCTCATATCAAAGCAAGAAAAGTTTCTTTCAATTAAGGTATGTTAAATTTATGTATGTCTATTGTGTTTTAGTACATTATAAGGCTTAAGCTAATCACTTACATTTACCATAATTATCTGATTTACTGTATTATCTTCTTGCTCCATACTTTGTTGAAAACGCCTTTTGATATAAAATAAGCCTAAAAATTAAAATTCTTAGTCATGATTAAAGTATATTTTTAAAATTTTATTTTCTGTATGCGCTGCTCTATATTACAGATATACAGCGAAATCGAGCATACTGAATATTGTGTCAGTATAGAGTCGTTTAAATATTACGTGAACATTCCAGAAAGGTAGTTCTTTTTTTTTTTTTTTTTTTGTTTGTTTGTTTGTTTACTTTTCCATTTTATACATGTTTTTAAATGACACTTGAACGTTATCTGTCAAAATAAGGTTTGCGGATTAAAGGGGCGGCATGTGAAAGCACCGCCCAAGGCGGCAAAATTGCTAGCGCCGGCCCTGAGTAGAGAAGCTGTGCCTTCTGATTGTTGTCTCCAGAACAGACCATAGATGTTCTATGGGGTTCATATCTGGGGATTGGGAAGGTGTGCGAAGCTGTTTCAAGGTATTATAGAGTAGCCACAATCGAGTATTTTCCGCTGTATGTTTGAAGTCGTTGTCTTGCTGAACAATAAATTGTTTTCAAGAACCATCTTCTGCGCACTAGTATGGAGATTTTCCTTTAATATGTTGATATACACTTTGTGGATCATCACTCCATCGATAAGGTGGAGACGACCCACTCCTGAGGCACTCATACAACCCCAGACGAGCACGGACCCTCCTCCGTGTCTTACTTTAGGGACGAGATTTTGAGGATTCATCTCTGTATTCACCTTGCGCCATACAATACGCCTCCCATTGGACTCGATAAAGTTAAATTTACTTTCGTCCGAAAATATGACCCTATTCCAGAAAGAAGCCTGATCCCTTATCTTTATACTCTTTTTCAAACTTTAGTCTCTTTATACGATTTGTCTTGTTCACCCAGAACATTTTCCTGGCTATCCGACCATGATACCTTGCAAATATTCCGCACTGTACTGGCTGATACTTTAACACCGCGTGTTTCCAGATCCGTTGCCAATTGCACAGCACTATTTTTTGGAACCTTTTTTCTTTCCCTAATAATGTAACGTTTATCTTGTTCACTCAACACTCTTGGTCTTCCAGTTTTTTTTTTTTTTTTTTTTTTTTTTTTTTTTTTTTTTTTTTTTTTTTTTTTTTTTTACACAGTGATAGAAACATTATACATCGCAATTATTGTTTGTACTGTTGAACGAGGCCTGTCTGCAAGGTTTGCTATCTTTCTCAAAGACTTACCCTTCTTATGCAATTTAATAATTACTTTTCTTGTCTCCTCATTTGTTTCTGTTCGGTTGCTTCCCACTTTGACAGCCCACCGTGCAGTTTTTTCACTTCTATTCACAACTAAACTCATTCTGTTACTCGTCATGCTATACAGAGGTGTATACCCAGGTGAATACTAGTGAACCCCAGTTGTGGTATCTTTGTTTCGTATTCGTACGTCAGGTGTACGATCACATTTTGCGTCTACTCTATACACTTTCTACGGAATTTATTTACTTTCTGACCATTAAATTTGTCTTTGTGGTTCTTTATTGATATATTCATAAAGCTTAGTTTTCATTATTCATATTGTGTGTGTTATTACACTTCTTAAATTTTCTGTTTCTTTTTCGCAGGCATTCTCGTTTCAATAGCATAGGTGTACGAACACTTTCTGCGCTCACTGTATGTACAGTAAATACAAATTTATAATTTTTGAGGGGGGCGCGGTGGCTCAGTGGTAGAGCGTTCACCTCTGGTGCTTGGGGTCCCGGGTTCGATCCCAGCCCCCGCCAAGTGAACTTTGTGGTGGACAAACACCGTGCTCGTGGGTTTTCTCGGGGTTCTCCCGTTTCCTCCCACTTTCTTCATTCCACCATTTCACTCATCTCTCATAATCACCGTCTCCTTTAGCCTAACCGGCATAACCGTGGGACGTAAAACTCAAAGATTTCATTTTTCATTTTTATAATTTTTGACTTTACGAAGTGTACAATGTAATTGTTCAATAATTAACATAAGCAGGCATTCATTAATTTATATTAATATAATAATTAATAAAACTAATAAGCGGGTGATTGATGACTCAGTGGTAGAGTTTTCATCTATGGTATTCTAACCCAGGACATGTGGGTTTTCGATGGCTAATTTTGTGTTCGAAAATTTTCCCGGTGGAAGGCCTACCTTTCTTATATTTGTTCCATCATCACTCATTAACGAATTTAGTTTATCAAAACTCTATAGCCATATATTCATTCTGTCCGTCAGTGAAGCAAACAGTCTCAAGAACTATCTGATGGATTACCAATCAATTTTGGCCATGATGTACAGAGTCAATAGTTAAGAATCGAGTTCCCTGATAAATGTAATATTCAAACCGGAAGCGGTACAAATCAACCATTTCCGGTTTTAACGTTAATCATTATATAGTAAATATGGTAATAGATAGCGAGAAGCGGTTTCCAGTAATCGACATATATATAACATTCATGTAGATAGAATGTTACCCAATTTGTGCATGTGCTGAAAATAATGAGCTTAGGTATTTAGAGAGCATTTTCCACTTTAGAAAATGTGTGCTTGGTAAAGAATGTAGAGAATTAGCTGAGTCAGGCATGTAGCTAGAATATGGTAATAGGAAGGGGGGGGGGGGTCTGTCACGAAATACTGTGGTTATTTACCAGGGGCTCAATCATTCTAAACTATTCTATTGGCAACATATATTGGTTCGTTTAGCCAAGATTTCTAATGGGGGGATGATATGAAATACTGTGGTTACACACCAGAGGCTCGATCAATCTAAATATTTTACTGACAACATACCCATATTGATTGGTTAGGACAATAAAATGAGGATATATTAGTAAGTATTTTAATAAGAAGCTATGAAGAAATCTCTAGTAAAAGAATATAAAAAAAGTATTGAAAAAGATATAGTTTTCCGAGGTCATTCGAACGGTGTCGAGAATTTTGCGTCTGGGAAATTTGCGCCCTACCTCAAGAACAGGGAAAATTGCGCCTGCGATGTACCTCCACCGGGAAGTTGAGCCCTGCGAAATAAAAGAACCTATTGGAGCTTACGCATTTGCTCGGAGGGGCTGACATTACAGCATAAACAATCCTCCCCCCACAACCATGCCATTTGTGATTTATTTTCATTGTGGCTATATAAGGGGAGAATAAACTTCAATATAAGCCAAAAGAACACAACGAATCAACGCAATCACTGCTTCTTCCAGAGATGATTTTGGGGGAACACTGGCCTCCCCAGAGCTCTCAGAGTGCCCCCTCGGAGGAGACCAAAATAATACGTCTATAATATAATAATAAATAGAATAGTACCAGCAGTGACCCCCCTCCGGAATACTAAGTGTGCCCCCCGGAAAATGTTTTTCTGAAAGAATGACTGAACGCAATTGTGTGTTTGAATTCCAGCAAGTAAACACACTGTACATAGTTTTCTTGATAATATTACTGAACTGATTTTACATTCACTTTACATTTTCTTTTCTATATTTTGTGTCCTGAAAAGCCAAACAACTCGCAAGGATTGTGAACAGAGATATCTGGGTAGAGCCAAACAGCCTTTTGTAGATTAAATTATACTCTTTGATTATATTAATAATTATATATCAGTCATTTATACTTTTTTGTAAATTTTGTAGTATAATGAAAAATTGTATTTGTATGGATTGCCCTTTAGTGAACTAAAATTGTATTTTTTTCATTTGTTCGGAATATTATAACGGATGGAGTAACTCACTGAGACGATGATAGGCAAGCCTAGTTCAAGTGTGAGTGGAAGTTACTTTACACAATACAAAAATAAGTTGAATTGTAGGGCGCTAACATCCCAGTGCAAATATATAGCTGGCGCATTTTCCCCTCTTTTTGGGGTAGGGCGCAAACATCCCAGTGCAAATATATTGCGAGCGCATTTTTTCCTATTTTTGTGGTAGGGCGCAAATTTCCTGGGCGCAAAATTCTCTCATTCAAGGAAAATATAATGTCCG
Organism: Thermobia domestica; assembly: GCF_964235325.1. Taxonomy (NCBI): domain Eukaryota; kingdom Metazoa; phylum Arthropoda; class Insecta; order Zygentoma; family Lepismatidae; genus Thermobia; species Thermobia domestica. Next base: position 114,781,454 of record NC_137462.1, on the reverse strand, counting down.
TGAAGTTGACAAGCCACTTATGTCAGACTCCATTTCGACTTTAAACGTCGCTAGTGCTACGTTAGTGTTCGATAGTGACGCAAATCGTTAGTACTTCACAGATAACGTGTGCTTTTTAAATAATGGATATAGGTCTTCTAACTGCATGCCAACACGCCCACTTCTAAGAATCATCTCAAAAATGAGGTTAACCGTTAGAGCAAGTAAGTGCTCATTAGTGCCATTAACATTAATGCCTCCATCGTACGGCCCTTTGAGTAATGATAATAGCACGCTCTTTGCTAGTCTCAATGCGTCCCTATATTCTCGCGAACATTCTGACGTGCCCAAGTTAGTTACTTTTTTTTTTTTGCAACTATTGTTTATCTGTTATTGTTTATTGCTAGTCTGCAGAGTAGTCCTTACATTAATATGCCATTGTACTTGATAATCATTGCGTATTTACAAGCAGTTTGTTATTACTGTTAGAAGATATCAAAAAACAACAGATAAAATCTACTACTTAACGGTTCACATTTTTCTTTTACAGTACATAAACGATTAATAATAATAATAATAATAATAATAATAATAATAATAATAATAATACTATTCCAGCATAAAAGTTATCAATTGCATCCCACTGGCAACAAGCGACGGATATTTTAACTTCACAAAAATTAGTTTCTCACGATTTTCTGGAAAACTACGTATAACATCTTCATTATGTCAAGTTGTTTATCTCAGTGTGATATATGTCTTACCTCTAGACAATATCACAGTAAAACAAAAATTAAATATTAGAAGTACATCGTACTTTTGGACTACATCTCATTAACCATGGGAAGATTGAGTAGTGTATACTTTAGGATGTAAGTTTCAGCTTAACTTGCATCATACATTCTTAGGATTACAAAAAGGAAATTTGTTCGTTTGCGTTTGAACAAAATTCTTAGGATTACATAAAGAAAAATTTTTTTTCCGAATTCCGGAATTTTTCCGAAATCCGGATTTTTTCCGAATTCCGGAATTTTTCCGAAATCCGGATTTTTTCCGAATTCCGGAATTTTTCCGAATTCCGGATTTTTTCTAAATTCCGGAATTTTTCCGAATTCCGGAATTTTTCCGATTTCCGGATTTTTTCCGAATTCCGGAATTTTTCCGAAATCCGGATTTTTTCTAAATTCCGGAATTTTTCCGAATTCCGGATTTTTTCTAAATTCCGGAATTTTTCCGAATTCCGGATTTTTTCTAAATTCCGGAATTTTTCCGAAATCCGGAATTTTTCCGAAATCCGGAATTTTTCCGAATTCCGGAATTTTCCGATTTTACTTTCCGGATTCCGGAAAGTAAAAATTCCGGAATTGGCCATCCCTACAAAAAATCATCCTTAGATAGAAATTGGAAGACACTTGAGCATTATCGTATCTGCAACCCCTCTTCCCTTCACTCTCCCTCAAGGTCTTAACGTTTGCGGTTACTGCAGTCACTCCCCTATCTTTACTTTATTTCATTTTCTTTTTTTAATAACGTTTTCTACATTTATTTTTTATTCTCCTTCATTAATGTTACTACATTTTAAATATTCCTATGTAATTAATTTTTTATTATTCTTGTTAATTTACTCCATTTTGGACTTTGAATTATACTATCTATAGGTATGGAAAGTCTGTTTATCTGTCGATAGGTATCAGAGGAAAAACGGCAAGTTAGAGCAAGAAATGATATATGGATTCAGGTTTTTAAAAAATGATACAAACCCCTTTCTGTATCCTCTTATTCAAACCGGAAGCGGTTGAAATTAACCATTTTCGGTTTCAACGTTGATCTCTGTAGAACAAAGCGATAATAGATAACGAGAAACTTTTTTTTATTTTTTTTTTAAATTGACTCAACATTCCAAGAATAGATTTTATCTCCACCCGTTTCTCTCTATTCGTACCGGAACTGTAGAAATTTATGCTGTTCGATTTCTGATTTCAATGCTGTTCATCATAGAGCAAAAACAACAATAGACAACGAGAAGCGAGTGATTTTTTGATCTGGATTTATTGTTGCAAGAGTAGGCTTTTCTTCCTCGGGCATCTTCCTAGAAAAGCCAGAAGCAAGAATGGTAATATGCAGCGAGGCATTGGTAGTTCGTGTGGTTTCATCGTCTTTTCTGTTGCACCCGGAAGTGATAGATCTTCCACTTTCTGTTTTAGTATTGAATCTCCATAATCTAGAAGTCTGCTATTTCTGTAATGTCAAACGAAACTAACTTGTTTATTAATTTATATTTTCCAGTTCTGGTTGTTTCTTCCGGTACTTTCATCAGCCTGTCCACTATATTAGTGTTATCTTCCTCAAGTCTTTCCATTTCAATCTGGCCGGACTCTCCTTATCTGATGAAGCGTTTAGCGGAAAGTTTTTTAGTGTACCTTATTTAGTGTTTGATAATATTTTCATTATTTTCTGATAAGATGTATAAGGCATATAGAACACGATTTAATGTATAAGTTTTTTATGATTTTGATTCATCTAGCATACGTCATCGTCAGCGGAGACCCAGCCTCCACCAACTAGTGTAAGCGAGATAGTCCCTGGAGATCCAGTGCACGTTGTTGACAAGAGAACAACAGATTCACTACTAGAAGAAACCATGGCTGCCTTAGAAGCTCAGGTAAAAGAAAGCTAAATAATAATAATATGATAAATAAAACTTCCCTTTCCAAATTATTTCAACTCTCACTTTGTGATACATAGGGAGAATATTGAATAATATGTCTCCGTTTAATGGGAAGATGCGTATTATAGTTTCATTAATTTGTCTCCCAGTGATTTAAGGTACATGAAGTTACAGGTTTTGTACATTACAAAGAGGGGCCAAGAAAGATAATTAGTTCCTTGTACTCAGTCATGTTGTTTCTACTAGTAGGAAGATGCCCTATAATGTAATTAATTCATCAGAGAAGTTATTTCCTAAGACACTGTTGATGGAGGCAGAAAGCCATTGAAACTGTTTGCAAATTTTCATTAAACAGAGGCTTAAAGGAGTATTCCGTTATTTATTTTAACCCCCTCCAACTGATCTTGAAAATTTGTAGATAAATTAGTAGACTTTTCAAAAATAAGAAAGGTTCATAGACATTAATAAAATGTTTCATTTGTTGGTTAATAAGTTTTGTTGAAAATGAACATATTTAAGTATTTTTAAAGTTCCTATTTATAATCATACTTATAATTTATTCGTATTCGTATTTTTATAACTAAACTAGTTAGTTGGGTTTGCATTTGATATATTTGGTCTAGGAATTAATTCGTGCGGGTGGACAAGAGATGGCGCAACGAACGGAGCGTCCCACAGTTCCGTGTATCCACACATGTGTTGCAAACCCCTGTCATCGCGTATCGTTCGTAGTATAGGGCAGTGGATTAAAGCGTCAACAACACCAGTTTGTAGTTAAGTGAACATGGCGCAATTTGTGCCTGATAAAGTGTTTTTGCGGGGTGTCCTGCTGCATTACTTTAACATGCAGAAAAGTGCGACTGAAAGTCATCGTATTTTGGTGGAAGTGTATGGTGACCATGCTCTAGCTGAGCGAACGTGTCAGAAGTGGTTTGCACGGTTTAGAAGTGGTGATTTCGGCTTGGCAGACCAAGAGCGAGCTGGACAGCCAAAAAAATTTCAAGACGAAGAATTGACAGCATTGCTCGAGCAGGATTCGTGTCAAACGCAGGAACAACTTGCAGCAGCATTAGGCGTTGATCAAACAACAGTCTCCAAACGCTTGAAAGCCATAGGAATGATTCAAAAGATGTCACATTGGGTTCCACATTAATTGAAAGACAGAGACGTTGAAAGACGAAAAACCATTTGCGAATTGCTGCTTCAACGACAGCGCAGAAAGGGGTTTCTGCATCGAATTATTACGGGTGATGAGAAGTGGATCCATTACGAGAACCCTAAACGAAAAAAGGCCTGGGTGAAACCAGGTGAACCAGGTCCATCACAACCAAAACGAGATATTCACTGTGCAAAGGTTATGCTGTGCATATGGTGGGATATGAAAGGTGTGGTGTACTATGAGCTGCTGCAACCGGGTGAAACTATGAATGGAGAACGTTATCGACGACAATTAATGCGTTTGAAGCAAGCTCTGGCCAGAACACGACCAGAATGGGAGAACAGACATGATAAACTTATTGTTCAACATGATAACGCTCGCCCACATGTCGCAAAACCGGTCAAAACCTATTTAGAAAATGTCGGATGGGAAGTTTTACCCCACCCGCCGTATTCACCAGACGTTGCTCCTTCGGACTGCTACTTGTTCGATTGCATGAACAACGATTTGATTGGACAGCGGTTTACTTCTTCAGAAGATATCGAAACATGGGTCTCTGACTGGATCGCTTCCAAGGATGAGGACTTCTTTCGCCACGGAATCCGTACATTGCCTGGCAGATGGGCAAAAGTGGTGGCTAGCGATGGACAATATTTTTCTTAAGGTATTTATGTATTTTGTGTTTGTACTACAGCTTCAATGTGTGCGTACCAACCGCACGAATTAATTCCTAGACCAAATATATATTTTTTAAATATTTGATGAGCATATATTCCTCAAGTATTATACCTAGTTTCACATATAAAAGTATTCTGAATATCAGTTTGAACTTTGAAAATCAATTTCCGAATTTTACTTTTGTATTAAATTACTTCGGTAAGACCAAACAAAATTTTTACTTGTTCAGTGGTGAGTTAACACTTTTTTGATTTAATGTGTGTTCTTCATTTGTTTTAATAATGTATATGATTCTAATACGTTATCAATATTTATGCAGTTTACTTCAGTGTAGGGTATCAATAAATCCTGCAGATCTTTTTCATATGCATTATAGAATCGTTGCATTTTTGTAGTAGTTTCTTATGTTTTTCTTATATGGTCATATGCCTTACAGTATATCACTGCATTATGTGCATTCTATCCCTTGCTCTAACTGTACGCACAGTGCGAAGAAGAAAGAACAGCTGTGATTCTTCTATCGATTGGGCGGGCCAGGGGAGATTTAGTTCATCTTGATGTTCATGAAACTACGCCTCAACAGCTCCAGCAGCGTGAATTGACACATTGTTATCTTAAGAAGTTGTCATTGGTCGGAAAAACATCAGGACCATAGGATGTATGTGGTCACCTAAGTTATTCACATAATCATTAGCAGTAATGCGTCGTCTTAGTTAATAACAAATCCACGGAATACTAGAAATTTGCGACCCACAGCATCATGCTCCGCCATATTTAATACTAGGAAGGAAAAAGTTTGGAGCATGAAATTCTTTGGGTATCCTCGATACTGAACACGATGTGTTGTTGGAAATAATATAAGAGAGGGACTCTATTATGCTGTTTCAATCATTGGCAGTCCATTTTGCATGCTCTCTGTACTGTTTTCTTCGCTTTAAAATATTATTAGCGGTCATGAGTGGTTTGGAAATTGTAGCCTGACCACAAATGCTATTGATTGAATTCCACAGTCAATTACTTTTCGTCAATGATATTTTATCATGAGTTGAGTTGGCCGTATTCATTTTGGACATTGTTTCTCACGACACATCTGAGACACTGGCCAGCATACATACGCTTGCACCAATTAACCGTACACTCTTTGAAACTCGACGAAATCTTCCGTTTTACATCAACACCGTGTGCTCGCTTCAACACCATACCTTCGTTCTACCCCGCATGGCGATTATCTAACACATCACTAACAACGAACAGACACTGCACATTTATCCTCAGTATTATCACCTCACATATGTTACATGTTTCAAATATTTTGATATACATAAATAGAGAGAAAAAAATCAGTGTTCTACCTAGAAAGAAATGTTAATTCACTTAAGCTAGTAGGTATTCGAACACAAAGCGAGTAGAACAGCGCTTGGATGGCTAGTTAAGGACATCTCTAACATTGAGACCAGTCTTAGTCTTCCCCCCCCCCCCCCCCCTTCTTAGATTGAATGCTTGAACTATTGAATGTAGTATTGAACTTTAAAATAAATGTTTTAAATATTTAACTCAAGAAATTGATTGAAATTACAGATATCCTGTTTTGTTTTGTAATAATCGTTAGTCAAGTAAATTTGATAACAATGCAATAAGGTTTCTTGCTTCTCTGACGGATGCATTTTTCTTCTTCTTCCCTCTTTTGTCAAGTTAAATGAAACTTAAAAAACATTTCACAGCTCGACGCGTTTTTATATACCCTGAATATTTTTCCTTTCATCTTCATGCTATAAGATTGAGCCAGTACTCAGCTTTGGGGTTTCAGTTTCACAACTGCAGCACTGAATACATATCGGCTAAAACAAAAATTCTTGTCATATCCTGTCATTGTGTTTGCCACCATAAAAACAATTCATTCTAGTTTTTAGTCTTCGCTGTGTGTTGGAGAGAGGGTATGAGTATGCAAAACTAACAGTTGGTTTTGTCATGTTCTCTCAATATCAGAGTACTTCTTCAAAGCCCCGAACACATAGTAATCCAAAGGCCAAATCGTAACTAGAACGGTAATAGGAACGATGATCTTCCTGTACTTCCCAGAGCGTAACGCACTTTTCTGTTTAAGCTGCTTCACTCGCAAGATATTAATTGTAATTGTCAGTGTCACTTTCCTTCCGGAACTGCTTCCTTTTTTTCATCACGGGCTCGTTTTTAACTATCTACTCAGTTGTGAACGTTTCTAAGGGCCCTGCATGTTACCCACGTACTCCACTAATCACCTCTGTATCGTAGCAGTTCTTACACCCTACTTCAATAAAAAACTAAATCGTCGCTCTCTGTTGCTGCTGATCGCTAAATAAACTGTCTGCTCACGCAATGCAGTCGTTAGAGAAATGCACAAATAGACCTCAGAAATTATTCTCTTTCGCCCTGTGTTGACGCCTGACAACAGAGACCTATGTACTACTTCTCAATGACTGTTATGCCAAAAATGGCGGACCGTAGATTCCTGGGACGAAGAAAGTGAAGATCAATATGGAACACCACTCGTATTCATAGTTTCCAGCTTAAGTGAAATAATGTGGGACGTTAAACTAAATGTTTTCCTAAACTTGATGAGTTTGCACCTTTTATTGAGTGTTAATATTTCCTGAAAATTTAACTCTACACTATTTTCTTGTCAGGTAATTCATACTACACAAGGTACTTTTAAAGTTCTTCGAGCATCCCCTGATCAAGTTGTTTGCATCCAGGATACGCATGAAATTAAAGTTCTTAACGAAGAAAATCTACTTCCGGTAAGATCCCTTTGTAGATAACTTTTAGAAATACTAATCATTGGAGATGTGGTTTATTTTTTCCACTAACTCTTTTGAAGTTGATGTGACGTAATACATTTTGTCTGCTTATTTTAAATGATACCATTAAAAGGAATGAAGGTTCATATATATAACTTCTAAGACATTTAGTTTGTATCAGTATATTGACAGAAGGTATTATTGAAACACTTCTATGTTTTCTATAATTTTTACGTGTTTGTTTCGAGTGAATCAATATAAGATGGAAGAAGGTAACTTGTTGTTGGAATGTTGTTTTAAGATAGAAGATAATATATGAAAATAATTATTAATCCATTTAAGGAACTCATACGAATCTGTCATCTGATATAACCGCGGTTATAACAAAAGTATATTCTGATTAGCTAGGTTGAAATGAAATTTGTTTTACGTCCCTATGCCCAATTATGCGTCACGGTATGGCTTGTAGGCTAGAGAAGCCAAATGAAAGAATTGATGGAACAAAAATATGGGAGAGAATGAGAGAACTTTGAGAAAATCCACAAACAAAATGTGTTGTTCACTACAAACTCGCATGACCAAAAGAGATTCCTCGCACCAGAGGTAAGCGCTAAATCTCATATTGAGCCACTGTGCCTTCCGTCAGATAAGTTATATTGTATTTATTTCTCCTATCCGTTTGTAGGAACTTTGGTTATTTTGGAAAGCACAAGATTCCTAAAAGCTTGCAAGAAATGGAATAGTAATCTGCCACTTGCGAGGCTAATGTTGTACTGCATGTTATTTCTGTATATCTCGAGCCTCTGTTAATGGATATTTTTTAAAAATTTTATTTATATTATTTATTTTTAAGCCTCTTTACTAATTTCCGATCAGATATAAATTAATTTTCCTATTTGTAGGTTTTACAGTCACATGGGCACTTCTTAACAACAGATACCAGTACTGAAGTCGAAGCACCAGAGTTTGGAGAACTTATTTCTGCAGATGGTACCGAACAAACCTTGACAATTGTTTCTGTGGATCCAATAGATGATGATGATGATGAAAACAGTATTACAATACAACCGTCTGATACTCAAGATTTAGATGGTGAAGAAGCGTTAAGGACTATTGTGGACGATGTAACTATAGAAAAAATAGATGAGGCTAGATTTTGTGAACCGAATAAATCTTAATATCACAGTCTTGTAGAAATCCTTGTAGATGTAACTTCGTGTACGCCTGTAAGTTCATGAAATATTTGTCTAAGTAGAGAAAGTGTAATATACCTTTTCCCAGTGAATCTTGTTTTCTATATATACGAATGCTGCAACTTTCTACAGATATTTTCTGCATGATTGACACAATTTGAACCAATTGTTTATTTTCAGTCGTTAATAGTACCAATTTCAATAAGATGTACATGTTTTGCCCATAGAATTCATTGTGTAATGATCACGAGTGTATATATATATATATATACAGTTTTGCTTAATATTATTGTCTGATACCATGAAAAGGTGGCCCTTATTGGTAGCACACATTTAGCGTCTATATGCAGAGCTCTTTAATTATCTCGTTGAGTGAACACTCAGTCGTTGTTAACTGTCCCATACTAATGGCTAACCGGTTTGTGCAAGATTTCCCATCGAGGCTAAAATTAAGTCCAAGAATATTCATGAGAGGCCAAAGTTCATATGCAAGATTAACGTAGTATTGCTGTACAGAATATAAAATAATGATTAAGAATTAAAGTGTTTTAGCATAATGGTGTATCGAAACTATACAGATAACGTTCCCTCATACAGATATTCCTGCTCGGGCTGGACGATGTGATATTCAGTCTTACCCGCTGGAGAGTCTTCCAGGTTTGCCGGCGAATGTCTGTGGTGACAGGCTGAGTATGAATAACCTCACTTACGTACTATTTACTGTTTAAAATGTATATACTGTATATTGGTAATACAGTGAAATCTCCCTTAACGGACACCTCTATAATACGGACAGATTTTTTTGTTCCGGCAAAAATATATGTTATCTTACGGAACAAACTTTCCCTTATACGGACGCGGACAGGATTCATTCTCTGTTCTGCGATATATTATAGTAGACAGAAAAATCTTTTCCCCAGAAGTGTATCTGTCATGAGTCTAGACCTAGTGAATCATCAAACAGAACAGCTTCAAGCTAAACGTGAAATTCTGTTTTTCTGTCCGCAATAAACTGCTTTCTGGTGGAATTCGTTATACAGTGAAACCTCTGAATAACGGACACCAATGGGACATGAATTTTTGTCCGTTATTGAGAGGTGTCCGTTACAGAGAGGTTCAGGAATTTAATTTCTCACAACAGTAATTGTATGCAGTAATATACAGTGAATTCAATATGTATGAGCGTACATACGTAAAATTCAATATGAAAATACTCTATTTAGTACGTATTTGAATTACTGGGAGGGATGAAGGAGAAGTTCATTTTTGTTAAATAATATTATTGCTGGGGATGTGTTAATATATTCGTATACCGGTAGTGCAAAAGATAATGCGTGTATGCTAATTTTCTTAAGTACATGTAATCACTCTGTAAGCATTTCTCATTTATTTCAAATTCTCAGAACCTTCTCAAAAGATGTGTTAGGAACCAACTAATCGGCTAAACTCTTTTGTTTAGCGAGAAAAGGCATAATTTCTCCTCTACAAGAGTAATAAAACTCATTAGCAAGTGTCCTCTGAGAATCCTCGGTTAGGTTGCGGAAAAAAACGTGTGTGTGTGTGTGCGTTTGTGTACTGGAGCGGTATCTTCGTTGGCGGAATGGATGACAAGGCATATGGGAGTGCATATGTTTATTGACCCAGCCCCAGTCACTAAGAATATCCTCTTAGAGACAGTGAAAAAGGAAGCCGGGAAAACTTCAACCCAGACTTGTTCCAGTATCATCAGTAAAAGAAAAATGTTGCTTGTCCAGAAAAACGTAATAGAGGAAATATTGCTTGTTGAAGATGTTATTGTAAAACAAACAATGTTTTGTTACCTATTAAACTGTCGGGAAAGATGTAAGGCCCAGAGGCAAAAGGACTAAATTTGTTAGGGAAAGGAAGATAGTTCGCATAGAATTCTTGGCCATACGACTGACTCTGGATGAGTGTTATCGCGTATTGAAGGTTTTCTAGGATTTCCATCAGAAAGCAGTTTATTGAGGGCAGAAAAAAGAATAATTTCAAGTTCAGTTGAAGCTGTTCTGTTTGATGGCTCACCAGGTCTAGACTCATGATAGATACGCTTGTGAGGAATAATATATCGCAGAACCGAGAATAATTCCTGTCCGTTATGAAGAGGTTATTGAAAGGTCTGGGGGGTAAAAAGGACTGTCCGCGTCCGTATCTGAGAGGGTCCGTAAAAGAGAGGGTTTTGTTCCATAAGAGAACATATATATTTTTGCAGGGACAAAAAAGTGTGTCCGTATTATAGAGGTGTCCGTTAAGGGAGGTTTCACTGTATATATATATATATATATATATAAGTAAACAATAACACCATGCAGGATCAATCGTATTGGCAAGAATTCTATATGAAAGATCTTCCCTTCCCTAACAAATTTAGTTCTTTTTCCTCTGGGCCTTGCATCTTTCCCGACAATTTCATAGATAACAAAACAAAACATTGTCAAGCAATGTTTCCTCTCTTACTTTTTGGAAAAGCAACATTTTTCTTTTACTTATGATACTGGAATAATTCTGGGTTGAAGTTTTCAGCTTCCTTTTTCACTTTCTGTAAAAGGATATTCTTTGATTGGGACTGGGTCAATAAACATATGCACTCAATAACTTGCCTTTTCATCCATTCCGCCAACGAAGAGACCGCGCCAGTACACAAACACATACACACACAGACATACACATACATATTTCTTCCGCAATCGTACTGAGGATTCTCAGAGGACATTTGCGAACGAGTTTTATTGCTCTTTTAGAGGAAAAAGCGTGCTTTTTTCGCTAAACAAAAGAGTTTAGCCGGTTAGTTGGTTCCTAACGCATCTTTTGGGAAGATTCTGAGAATATGACATAAATGAAAAACTCTTAATATTATTAAACAGAAATGAATTTTTCCTTCATCCCTCAAAGTAATTCAAACACATACTAAATAGAATATTTTCATATTGAATTTTATGTATTTAAGATTGTATATTACTGCATACAATTATCATTATGAGAAATTAAATTTCTGTAACCTCTCAGTAACGGACAAAAATTCATGTCTCATTGGTGTCCGTTATTCAGAGGTTCCACTGCAATAATTTATGTGAATATGAATATCCCTACAAATGCTAAAAACCAAACTTTACTTAAAATAAAAATTATTTATTATTCTTTGGCAACAGCAATCTGACTTATCATAAACCTGTCAAAATCATAATTCAGAAGTTATATTTCATATTCGTCTTTGAGTGCTTGAGAACCCTATTGCTATTGCTAATTAAAAAACATAATTTCTGATAATTAGAAGTGCATTGACGAATTTTTACGAAATAACTTTTAGAGTGAAAAAAAAATATCTGGCTAACTACAAAAAGAAGATTGTATATTGATTAAGTAAATCTTATTCACAGCAAATTGTATATGAATAATTTAAAGAAAGAGGAGGAGGGAGAGTCTGTAATGGACATCTTGTAACTGTTGAATTGAATTAATTCACAGTTTTCTTAATAGACATCGCTGTAATCGATTTTCATTAACTACGAAATCCTCAAATTTTAAATAAAATACATTTTACATTTTCTTGTTTTTGTTTAGGTGTCCACATGCACAGTTTATGGAATACTAAATCGTTGTGTTTTCCACACTTGGCAATATCAAAATACATATCACATCCAAATTATAACACCCTTGCATGCTTTCTGCACATTTTATAACATGTATTACTCTCATATTGGCCCATGCGTAAATTAAAACTACGTGCCATTCATATTTTATAATTCACATTCATTACTTATAATTAAACTTAAATATTATCAAAACACAATTTAATCTTTTTTGTGGCCCACTGAGCATGCATCTGTACCAGAATCAAACTAGGAAGGTAATCAGCTCTAAATACTTGTGATAATTAATTTCTTAAACACTAGCAAAGAATCACTTTAAATAAAAGTAACCATTAAACTGTAGTTGTTCCATTGATATTAATTTGTTGTGACTATATGGCAATAATACGTAACATTCTACGGAACGAGCTGGTTTGAATAATTTTATCAGTAATGTAATTTTGAAGTCATTAAATTGGGAAAACCAAATTACATTTTTGTTCAAGACTCTTTCATTGTGCTAAAATATTAATAATTTTTAAATACCAAGTAAAATATTGTGTAATGCTCGGAAATACAATCAATTTACTGTGTGGAAGGAGGAACTAAAACAAAACTAGCCACCAATCACGTTAATTGCCTTTGTTGTACTTTCAAAATTTCAACTTCCGCTGCCAGTAAAAGTAATTTGAACTTCAATGTTAAAACTGTCAAAACGTTAAATTTAGTTGTAACTTAATTTTGAAGAATCCTCTAAACTAAAATAATGGTTCAGCTTACGTTAATGTTCAAGTTTTACTAATTAACAAGCAGATTAAACAAATTAAATCACTGATAAAATAAAAGATATTTTTTTCTCTTAAGATATTTTTCCAAATTGTTTTATTTAATAAATTTTCTTCAGCAAATTTAGTTCACTATTTCTTTTTGAGCTTTATTTATTGCACTTCAGTTGTTAAAGATACCTTATTTTTGATGAAAGTAGCAAAATTGTAAAATATCTTCCGGACTTAAAATTAAGAACTTTACAACAATCATTTGCAATCACCTTCAGCTACTTAATCTCAACTCCAGACATTCCTCAAATCACGGGTGCGGGTCCACATACCTATTTCCATGACAACATTTACATTAAACCATATGGGAATGTAAATATATCGCTTATATAAATAAAGACTGTGAATATAATCGCGTATTTTCAATAATCATCGGATTTACTGATCGAATAATTTTGAAATTATTTATCCCAATTAAAGAAATCGAATATTTAGAAATCTGTAAATTAGAGGCACCAGTTTTTCGCAATGCGCAGTAAAACGAAATGTGTCAGAATTAAGTAATTTTCAGTTTCTTGATGTCTTATGATATTTTGTGTGTATATTCATTGGTTTCCGTTGCGCGATAAAACGCAAAATTTGCAGTTTTTCTAACAATGCGCGAACTTTTAAAAATACGTTTTCATTAATTTAAAAATGCCAGTTTTCCGCTGACGGAACGGTAGAGCGTGGCATGAACGGTGCATTTTGAGTGATTCGGACACGGCTACAGAGAACATGTTGCGCATTAGCTATCACCATCGCAGCTGGATGGAAAAGATCCGTTTTAATTAGCTAGTTAATGGCGTAGACTTGTGATTAGCGACAAACGTACAACAATGAAGGAGGAAAATGTGGAAACATGAAACATGCTTGTGTTTAATGCTTAAATGTAACTTGTGCCTATATGTTTTCAGAAGACAGCAAAACTTTCCTATTCATAGTAAGTTTAGTTACTGATTTTCCTTCAGTGTGATTAAAATATATATATATATATATATATATAATTTTCTATAAATGAAATTTACAGTGTCAAGTGAAATATTCAATGTATTAATGGTTTATTTCTGTAGTGATTATGAATAAAAGGAACAATTGTAAAAGAATCAGGGAATATCTTTTCCACAAGAGATACGAAATGCGAAGTACGAAAAACGAAAGGCGAAATTTTCAAATTCTTAGTGCGAAAAACTCGTGCCCTAACTATAATACTAGAATGATATAAATTTACATAATTTAGAAAAAAAATCCTAAGTATATACATTTCAATGGGTAACATAATTGGATTATTAATATCACTACGCCCACATGTAAACTAGTCCCATCACAACACAACTAAGTGACGTAAACGAAAACTTAGAAAGATCGAATAAATATTTTTAATATAGAAATTTTTGTACAAATTATGCTAATAGTTTTTTTTTTTTTTTTAAATAATAATACTGTAGGAAAAATTAAAAATGGGATTCCTACAAGTAAATCTCTAGCCGCTAAACATGTAAAGTCACAGAAGTCTGCATATCCTTACAGCGATACGAATACGAAACAACCGATTGTAGTTTGATTCGCTATCATTTGAACAGATCACTAGCGGTTTTTTAAAGAGGGTGTATGTATATTAAAAAATAAGGTAAATGCCGTCTCAACCTAGGCACCAGCTTCTTTGTGAAGATTCCAAATTTAAAATGAATATAAAATGACAATAAATCCCATAAAGAGCAACAGCGCACTTTTCTTGGAACAATTACGTCACATAGTAAACCAGAGAACACAAATTCTTGGTAAGTTTTAATATCGAACTGTTCAAAATTACACTGATTCACATCTAATTATGTGACAAGTAATCCGAAAAATGATAATTAAAATATTTAAATACCATGAGAAAATAATGGTATGTATTAATTTCCTTATTTTAAAGTATTGAGAAAATCTATGTTTTACACTTTTCGTCTAATGATTGCGCACTGTTAGAGACGTAGCTCTCACTGTTGGTAACAATATTGGTAATCTTTTTCGGCTGATCTGTTATCCAGGCCTCCCAGCAGGACATTGGAAAAATATAGAACAGTTTGGTTTATACAACAAAATAGTATGCTCTGAAGCACAGAAAAATACAAATGTATTGTAAGACAAGGCCATCCTTCACCCTAATGGGCAACAGGAAACGAAATTTAGATTAATACAGAGAAGTATATATAACATTTTACTTTTTAAACTTCTAGCTCAGGGAATTATATGTACACCCTTCTAACAACTGTTATACAACAAATTTCAAGACATTTCCAGTTCATAAATAATTTCCGGGACATTTCCTGGATTTTCACCATTTTTCTGCTTCCCTTGACTTTTCCAGGGCGTTTCCACGAAACACTTTTATTTCCAGGTTTACCAGGACGAGTGGGAACACTGCATATTATGTACATCAATATTGGAAGGCGTTGGGATTAGTGTTGTGAAATTTCCGGAAATTTTGAACCTCCCGGTAAAAAACCGTTTTTTCCGGAAAAATTGGAAAAATGACAAAAATCTTTGTATTAGGTTAGTTTTACTTGTAATAGAACCGTTCTTTTCCGAACGCGGGAAAAATGTAAGTTAAAAAATTTCAATATTGTGAATATTAAAAAAAAAAAATCGAAAATAAAACTGTTCTAATTATTCTTGAAAATTAATAGTCTGCACTCATCTTCTTTATGTGCCCTTTTAGTCGTTTACTCCTCGTTGTCCATTAATTACAGAACTTTTACAATTGCATACACATCTACCATCATGAAGCATTTCTGTTGCAACGAATAGTGCTCTTGAATAAAAATGGAGTTCTTACTGTGCTCTTTGATCTGGTGAAATTTTGTTAATTTTAACCAAATTACTTCTTAAAAGAAAGAGCAGTAGGCAAATTTCAATAATACTCATGCACAAAGACATATAATTACTATTATTTAATAATCAACTACAGAGTTTAATATAAACTTTATGTACAAAATTTTGTATGTAGGCAAATACCTGTTTTCTAGGGCGACAAATTATCTATATATTAAAATGAAAGTGATTACATTTGTAACTTACAACTCTTGAACCACCAGACTGATCTCGGTAAAAATTTTCAACATAGATGAGGTACGGGCCTGAGATGGTTTTTATCATTTCACTTTGAAGGTGGAACTTGGAGGAAGGAAGTACGGATATATATTGAAATGCCCACTATTAGTGTCGAACCCATAGTTTTCGGGGTTGCACACATGAACAGTGACATTTCCGATGAAGCTTAAATTCAAATTCAGCACTGCAACTTGGGAGAAGGGGAGGGTATATACTGTACACACACACACACACACACACATATATATATATATATATATATATATAATGATCGAAAATAACCGATATTAATGTCAAATCCATAGTTTTCGGGGTTGCTGAAATGAACAGTAACACTTCCGATGCTGTTTAAATAAAAATTCACGCCCGCAACTTAGGGGAAGGAGAGATATACGTATATACAAATGAATGAAAATAGCCAATATCATGTAAATTATTCATTGTAGCTTTGGAAAATTCAAGATTACTGATAAAACTCCAACTGACTGAAACAGTGTATTTATTTTAAGATTATATGTTTGTGTTACAGTTTCGGCTATGTAGCATAGCCTTCCTTAGACACATTATGACAGAAATAACCAATTTTGACAGCTTATATACAATCTGGATGCAAGACACGCCCACTTTCCCTTTACAAAACGTAAACTTTTAATTGGCTCAAAAAGTAAATTTTTTAATTAGTGTAGACACTTTCTCTTTTTGCGCACCTGTTGTGAAACTCTCAATTAGGTGTTTGTCACTTACACTTTCTATTCGCTATGCCCATCTGCTGTTCTCCGTAGTACATCTGCTCCAACAGTTCGTGTTGATCCTTTTAATTCTTTCTTTCTATTTTGTCTATCATCTTTTCCCATAATTCATGTATTACAAGTCTACTAGACCAATTCATCAACTTCTCCTTCCCGTACTTCTTAATCCACTGGGCTTCTTTCCACTTTGTTATCACACTCCTTTTCTCCCTTTCTAATCCTTTTATTCCTTCCCAATATATCTCATGGCCTGTGTCTTTAATGTTCCTCCTTTCATGTATGTAATAATCCCTTCCTTCCTCAACAGGTTCTTTAGGATCTCTGTTTTCTCGCTTAAACTTTCAATACCAAACCATCCTTTTCCTTCTTTCTTTGCTTCTTCCTTTTTTTTCCTCTCTTTCTTTCTTCTAAAGATACAGAAGAGAAGATTTAGAAGAAAGAAAGAGAGGAAGAAGCAGAGAAAGAAGGAAAAGGATGGTTTGGTATTGAAAGTTTAGGCGAGAAAACGGAGATCCTAAAGAACCTGTTGAGAAAGGAAGGAATTAAAACATACATGAAAGGAGGAAAGAGGATAATACACTAAGTCACAGAGAAAAGAAAGAAAAGGAGGTAAGGTCGAAAAGGGAAGAAGCAGTGTACCAGGTTAATTGTAAAGAGTGCGATATGAAGTACATGGGGGAAACAGGAAAGAGATTAGAACAAAGGATAAAATAACATAAGGATGATGCTAGATTAAAAAGAGAGAACAACGCAATATATAAACACATTAAAGACCCAGGCCATGAGATAGATTGGGAAGGAATAAAAGGATTAGAAAGGGAGAAAAGGAGTGTGATAACAAAGTGGAAAGAAGCCCAGTGGATTAAGAAGTACGGGAAGGAGAAGTTGATGAATTGGTCTAGTAGACTTGTAATACATGAATTATGGGAAAAGATGATAGACAAAATAGAAAGAAAGAATTAAAAGGATCAACACGAACTGTTGGAGCAGATGTACTATGGAGAACAGCAGATGGGCATAGCGAATAGAAAGTGTAAGTGACAAACACCTAATTGAGAGTTTCACAACAGGTGCGCAAAAAGAGAAAGTGTCTACACTAATTAAAAAATTTACTTTTTGAGCCAATTAAAAGTTTACGTTTTGTAAAGGGAAAGTGGGCGTGTCTTGCATCCAGATTGTATATAAGCTATCAAAATTGGTTATTTCTGTCATAATGTGTCTAAGGAAGGCTACGTTACATAGCCGAAACTGTAACACAAATATATAATCTTAAAATAAATACACTGCTTTGGTCAGTTGGAGTTTTATCAGTAACCGATATCAGTGTCGAATACATAGTTTTCAGGGTCGCTGAGGTGAACAGTGACACTTTCGATGCCGTTTAAATCCAAATTTATCCCCGCAAATTGGAGGAGAGGAAGATATATATATATATATATATATATATATATAATGCAAAATAATCGATATTGTGAATCCATTGTTTTCTGGGCCTCTGAGATGAACAGTGACATTTCCGATGCAATTTAAAGATATATAAATATGATCGAAACTGACCGATATTGGTGTCGAATACATAGTTTTTGGGGTCCTGAGATGATTATTAACAGTTCCGGTGCTGTTTAAATCCAAATTCAGCCCCACAACTTGGAGGAGGGAGAAGAGGTGGATATATAAAAATAATCGAAAATGGCCGATATTAGTATCGAATTCATAGTTTTTGGGGTGGCTGAGATGAATAGTGACACTTTCGATGCCGTTTAAATCCAAATTCAGCCCCCATTAGTACTTGGAAAGGGGGAGAGTGACATTTATTTATTTCGGAAAAACAATAGACAAATGCCTAATTACAGTTTTCCCTCAGTCTACGGTAATACACTAATACACATATAACATAATAATATGATCTCAATTGTATCGTAATACACTGTAAAATACATATATAATGAAATAATAATATGAAAGCAAAATATACGTTAAAATAAAGATTAGCACGATATACAGGATACAGCAAATTTATGTAGAATGAAAATTTTGTTTAAAAATATCTATATCTGGGTGTCCTTGTGACATCTTATTATACAATATACACATTTTTCTGACAGGCGATACATCCAGTGCATTAGTCCTTTGCGCTGAGAGATGGAATATGCTATTATGGATTCTCGTTGCTCTATGTGGGACGTGAATTTTGATTTCTGATAACAAATATTCTGAATCTATTGCACCATGAATTATTTTATGTAAGAAAGATCAAATGAAATGATTCTTCTGCTTTCAAGAGATTGTAATGAATATTTGTTTCGAAGACCTTCGTAGTCCTCAAATTTTGGATATATCCTACTTCTTTATACGTTAAAAAGCGCACAAATTTATTGTAAATGTTTTCGATTTTGTTTATATATTTCTTACTATTAGAACCCCATATTATTGCTGCGTATTCCAACTTAGACCGTACATAGGCAGTTCTTAGACCGTACATAGGCAGTTTATAATGTTTTAAGTACATTAGTGTTAGAAAAATCACTTCCTAATATCATCACAAAGCCAAGGTTCCTAAAGGCCTCACCAACTACTCTGTTAACATGAATATCGAATGATAGGTTTGACTGCATAGTAACTCCAAGATCAGTAACATAATCCACTCCCTCAATTGGCGTTTGATTAATAGTATACACATTGCGTACATTGTTCACTTTTCTGGTGTATGTTACTACTTTGCATTTTCTAATATTCAGCAGCAACTTGTTTGATTCACACCATTGAGAAATAGCATTAATGTCACTTTGCAAAGAAATTGCTTCTAATTACATGGAGATACTGCGATAGATTTTTAATTAAATGTAAAATTAATTGAAAATGACAGATACTAGTGTTGAATTCATAGTTTTTGGGGTCCGTAAGTTCATTGGTGACAGTTTTGGTGCCCCTTATACCAAAAATGAAACGTATTCTCCCCGTGCGAAGAACGGGTATTCTGCTAGTCTTTAATAATAACGAACGGAAATTTCACATGTTAAATTCTGTAATACTTGTCGCTGCTCAAATTTACGCACTTATGCGGTGTATGTATGTATATGTAAATAAGATCATCTCTCTTTTTGAGTTGTTCGAAAAATATACAAATAATAAAGAGTAATTTTTATCAGAAAACTAAAAACTAAAATTAAAAGCTGTTGCTTTAAGTATTTTTTCTGCTAGCGAAATACGTTGTATATATGCTGCAGACACGTCACAGCAAATAAAATTAGCATCAGGCGAAGAAATAGTTTTTAAATTATATTTTCAGGATTTTGCCAATACTTCCGAGCAAAAAATAAAATTTCTAATGAGTTCGAAATTTCCGGAAATTTTACACAGCACAAGGAAGATACGTATCTCCATAAAATATATATTTGATTGTAACATATTGGTATTAACTAAAATGATACTGGCTCTGTTATTTTAACACTTCCCTGCCATTATAAGATTACTTAAGATAATTTAAATGTGTCTATATGAATTAATCTAACTAGGAACAGTATATTTCATAGCCATAACTCCATTCTATCACAGTGCTAGTTTTAAAGGAGTGGTGCAAATATATTTGTTGCCACAAAATTTCTATATTATAATACAAGAAACATAACTACTCAATACTACTCAATGATCTTAACTGTAAACTAGTAAATATAAAATAGTTTTCATTTTAAAAGCACAATATGCTAAAATATTCGAAAATTTCAATTTTTCCGTTTTTTTCCAAGCCTTCACAACACTAGTTGGGATATGTTGCTAAATAGCAACACACCTTAATGCCTATCTAATACTGCTGCACACACTGCTGAATGAAAATGCTAACAGAGTTCGCGTTATAAAAAACTGGAGAATGGCAATTTTCCTAAGCTAAGCTTTATAGGGGAAGAATAAGCACATAGAAAACACAGAAAGAAAAAATAGCGGACATAGAAGGATAGGATAAAGCAAATTTAAAAAAATAATAGTGAGGATTAGTGACTATCCCTCAGAAAAAAATGCTAAGACACATTTAGCATATTGTTAATATTAGCAATTTAAATCATCACTGGAACTGCCCTTGGCTTGTACTTTTAATAATTCAATCACTGAAAAATATAGGAAGTAAAGGACAAGATTAAAATATGGGACAAATATACACAAATTTCCAAAATATAGGAAAATAGAACAGCTGGGAGCCCTGGTTATAGCTTTTTGGGGTTTACAGTAGTAATGGCCTCTCGAGGCTAATTTCAATTTGAAGAAATGAAAGAAATCAAGAGAAATGAGATCAGATGATAGAATCCAGTTGAACTACTTGAATACGTTCTCTGGCTATAAAATGGGTTGAAGATAGTAAGTGTAAATACGAGGGTGAATTACTGGTTCACCTGAACATCTGCAATACTTTGCAGGATATGCTGAACCATTTTCCTTAGTTTTTCAGGCACATTGTAACGGTAATGTTAAGTTCTAGTTTGTATGTTAACCATCAAAGGCTTTCTTCACTTTCTCCAGTATCTTAGTGTTTTATGTCATCTGAAAACTTATTGAGCATATTTTCCGTATGTGTGTATGACATTTTGGTACATTTGTCATGCGTGTTCACCAAGTTTCACGCTGCATCTAGTGGTATAACATTGATGAAGACACACCACTAGACTACTGACTAATTGACAAATCGTTGTTACTCAAATTACTCACATTACACTCAATCGTTGTTCTCAGAAGGTATTTTATTTCATCTAAGTTACAGAATCAGATCCGAAATTTTTCATCGGTATTATTATTGCACCTTGCTGAATAAAATGTGTGTTTGAATCTTCGATGCGAGAAATTTTATAGGAGGGATGTGTCACGTATATATGCCCTGAGAAATTTTAATGCTCTGCGTAGGATTTTCAGAAAATCGGTTCATATTTTTGGATACAAATTTGAATGGTCCCTGAGGACTCTGTAATCGGAATGTGCGAAAGAGAAATACACACCTAGTAGAAGCCTGTAAATTAGGGCGTAACACTATCACAGAATGAACTTCGTTAGCAATAAACGTCTCCGAAACTGAGACCGTCCTGGGAAAGATGCACCGAGTTCTTTCCAACATTTGGAGTCAATTATAGTGGAAACAAGAAATACTTGTTCTTCGAGGAGTCTAACCATATCTAAGAATGATATCTTCATTTCAATGTGAGCAAACGCAGGTTGTTCCATAGCAGCAAGAAAAGATAGCCTAAGCTTACAGCAGAACGCAAGGGAAATTCTCCTACGTAAAGACCCATTGTAAGATGTATGGAAAGGCGCAAAATAATTGTATGAAATATCATTATCGTAGATTTACAGCTGAAAATAAACATGAGCCGCGTGTTCAGACTCTTCGAACATCATCTGAAATTCCAGATACACTACAAATGGCTGGCTGAGCGGTAATTATTGGGTGAACTATCCATTGTTCTGGGTACACTTAACTTGCAACCAGATACGTGTCATCTACTACTATTCAAAGACCGTGCGAATTCATGGTTGAGCTTCTACAACACAAGAGTTGCACCAAACGTCTAATGCACTATTAACAGCGTATCTTCAATTGAACCATCGAGACATCCATCAACTTCATATTATGTACCAGGATATTTTGTACTTTAAAAGCATAATTTACTTGAGAAAATCAATTATAAATATTTAAATTTATTAATAATTTAGAATTTAGAATTATGAGCTTGTTTAAATCATAAAGGTTTGTATAAACAAGAAAGGCTTCTTTAAATCAGAATCCTGGAACCGAAGACGAGCCCAATAGTAAACATACCTAGGTAATTACTTAATCACAGGCGAATATCCACCAGCATTGTAAACGCATTTCATCACATGAGAAATAAAACCATATTGTATGATAGGAATATTTTATTGCGAGTTACAAATAAAAAGAAGATAAATAAAAAGTAGCAACAGTTGTGAAAGATGTTCATTAGAGGAAACCCTTAGTGCACAGCTTGAGCTAATTTAAAACTTCTATATTGTTATTCAGTTTCCAGAGGTTAGAAGAAATTCCAGGTAAACTTAATATATCATTGTTCTAATCCACACGGTATAATCAAATGAAATTATATCATATTATTCATGCAGTTGGTAGTAATTCCTGCAAAGTACTATAAATGTGAATTGCTTGTATAGGTGGTGTCCGATTTATATATGACGAACTCTAAAAAGTACTAACAATACGAGAAATAACTTAGCCACCACCAGCACCGATGATGTACTATTAAGACTCCCACCACTAGCACCGATGATGTACTATTAGACTCCCACCACTATAAACTATCGCCCGATTTCGAAGTTTTCATTGAAGCAAACTCTGGTGAAGCATGGACAAGGGAATTCGGTCCTACTCCTCTCTCTCTCTCCAAAATTTCCAGTTACCAACAAGGGTGCGCGGACGACGATGTTGGAGACGTTTCAACGGGCCAACCGCAGAAATCCATTAGACTGGCATCATGGCTTTTCACAGAAAAGTCTTGAAACGAAATGACACGATTCCCGCTCAATTTCCTGATAAAAAAGGACTCGGAGATGATGTGTCGGTCTGACTTCAAGTCTTGTCCGTAAGGATCCTAGCTTTGTTCACATCTGCACGGTACAATCATGGGATATCCCTATCCGAAAGATAGGTGTCATTATGGATTCCTGAAAGTTCTTGTATCACACTTTCACATTTTTCTTCTTGCGTCTTGAATCGCTAGCCCTTCGCATGCTGGATTGATGTATATTCCTGGCACGCTAATCAGCGAATCCCTGCAGCACAGCATTTCACTGTCCTTGGAGTCCTCTTCGTGGTGCTTTTCGTGGATGACTGTTTCGCCACGGTATTCTAGTTAATGTAACGAACTTTCGCAGTAATCACCCCAAGGGTCAATCTATTCTTCCAACAATGTTTTATTATGCATATTTAGGAGAAACGAGCATGAAAGAGGACCATGACATATTCTTCCGAGTAACTGTTTAATTTAGGTACCATTTGACGTTAATCACCCAATTACTACTTTAGAAACTCTAATACTCACGACAGGAGATGCATCATTCTAATGTTGTTTCTCTAATGGTAGTGGCGTTCCTAATTTGGTCCGGTATAAACTGAATAACCTTCAGAAAATCATATATTCATCAAACCAAAATAATAATCAGACAGCCCGTTATATATGCTTTTTGTAAAATATAGTTCGTCCAAATGTTAAATTGCTGCTGGCTTTGCAATATTTTCAGTGTTCCAATCAGGTTAATGATTTATTACCAATTGGTGCGAGGAATCCCGGGCTTAATTCCCGGTAGGGACACTCGATCGAAAAAGTGTACAAGCTTTTCAGGCCCGTCATCGTGAGCGAGTTTTCCTAGGTTTTCTTCAGTCACATTAGGTAAATCTCTGGATGGTATCTAATATAATGTCCCAGGTTGCTTCCCCATTCCTTTCTCTCTTCCCAATTCCCCGGATCGCCGAGGAATATCATTCCCCATACGTGAGGGGACAATACGGCTATAGATGCCGAAAGTCTAATTTCTAATCGTAATCCTTCTGTTTACGAAATGTAGAGAAGAATACTATATTGAACCTAAGATCATATACTGACTATTTACATGGAATGATAGCTGGCTACTGAAAGATTTTAAACATACACATACATTTAAACATACTAATACATCCATATATATTTATGTTAATTCAAGTGAGGTTCAAATATTACGAGGGTAATTCCAAAAGTAAGATCTTCAAAGCGCTGGAGACATAAGGAAACTGTTCGATGTTGCTATTGGCAACACTGTTGTTTCCCCCACTCCCAAGAAATCCTGCGCACCCCTCACTGGGACTGTCAGTCTCGGCTTGGCAGCTGTTTGTAATAGAGCTACCTCGAAGTGCAAAAGTCGCGCTTTTATTCGATGTTTGAACGCGAAAGACGTTAAACCGATTGAAATTTATCGCCAATTGACGGAAGTTTATGGTAAGTCGTACATGGATGTCTATGTTCCAGGTGATGTAAGAAGTTCGCAGTTGGTCGTACTGAAATTCACGACGAAGAAACAAACGGGAGACTGTCAATTACGACAAGACTGTAGCGAAGGTTGAGCAAACAAGTGACTAGCATCTGTTTCCTCAGTTGAAAGAACATTTGGCCGGAACCCGTTTTAGCGAGATGAAAGAGGAGGTTCAACGCTTCCTCAAACATGGTGGTGAGCTGGTATGACATTGGCATACAAAAAATATTTTTTAAAGAAATGGGTATCGACCTAAATGGCGATTATGTAGAAAAATAGCTAAATATACAAGCTTCAAAATGATGTAAACGTTATTAAAAATAAACGTTTCTCTGTATTTCTTGAAAAAAAAAAAGCTGATCATATTTTTGGGATTACCCTCGTAATAAGTCCTCCATTTAACCATGTGACTGCGCAATAAAACATACAAAACCAATTCATTTCACGCTGGACACTGCGTTAAAAACACAATTAACCCTTAAATGCACCAAGCATGCAGCAACACACATTAATCGTGAATCGTGCTATTAGTCAGCAGTATCACATAATAACCACATAATATTCATTATACATCGTGTTACAAAATGATTTAAACGATAAAGAGATCGTTCCATGAGCGTTATGACTTTACCGACAATAAAAATTGCATTTCAATGTTTCCGACAACATCCTTGAGTTTCCTTTGGCACGGTCGTACTAATTCAAAATTCTTCCGCCACGTGGAGTGACAAGTTGTAAGATAGCTACCTGTGATTCAGATAAAGCATTTTGCGTCTTAACAATTTGGCGTTAGTTGGTCTGTTGTGATTGTTTAACGTGAGTGAAGAATAAATAGCAAAATTTTTGTATCGGAGACTGAGAAGCCTCATAAAATTGTTGAAATTGTATGTAATTTACTGAAAGCAAATGTGTTGTGCGCAATTTCATCTTGCAAAGTGTAAGACCATCAAGATTATGGCCCCTGCGGTGGTTTTCCGTGGGAATATCTCAAAGACATTGAGTACAAACTACCTCTATCCCAAGATGCATGTGAACAGGAAAACCGCATTACTGCTACAGGGCAAATTGTTGATGAAAATATTCTGAAACCGGTCTGGGAGGAATTTTATTACAAGTTGATGGATGCAGAGTAAGAAAGGGGACAATTATAGTACTTACGTGTAAAATTTTAAGAAATTTGCACAGTTAATATATATATATATATAAGGAGTTGAAATCGTTCAAATAATTGTGAAACATCTTGTATTAAAGCCACTAAAACTATCAGCATTCGTAAAAATATGGCTCACACTTTCAAAACAAATAAGCTATCCATGGCAGAATATATTGGCAACGTACATACATAATGAACGAACTGACATACTGAACTGTGGTGAATGTACTTCTGATCGCTGAAAACGAAAGTGCTACAAACCTCGAAGAAATGAAATAGGCTCATTCACAAAGTTCTGTGCGTGCAGGAATTTGTACTATAAACATTAATTTGAATTAAATCGTGTTCATAAAGTACTATGGTTCACTTCACTAAAAATCTACATAGCCGAAATAAGAACGTTATAATTTAGATGATGCAAAGACAAGAGATAAGCAAACAAACTATCTTTGACGCCTCCATGGAATAATGCTTCCCGTTTGGATGAGGAGAGATCAAACTCATTCTCATGACATACATTGCAAATTAACATTACTACTTCGAAATAAAAGTACATGCAACATACAGATAAAAAAAAAAAAAAAAAAAAAAAATCTGTTGGTAATGAAAATTCAAAACGGAACGTAAAACGAAAATAGTTTTTATTTATTTATTTTTTTTAAATCTTAGCTGCAGAAATTTTAAAACAATGTCGAATTAAAGCTCACCAACATACAAATCCAGTCGTGCGGTAAATTGCAATGTGCAAGGAAGATCTAATAATTGACAGAATAAACAAATTCGTACACGAAGTGGTGTATTCCAATCTGAAGGTGTTTCTTCGTAATTTGATTTGTCTTTTAAAAGCTCGGTTTCTTTCATCCGGTGAAACTTAAAAAGGAATCCTAACTCTCTATGATGATTTAAGACATCAGGTGATCCCAAAACCCCTAGCAATAAATGGAGATACTTCGTACTTATAATGGATATTCCAGGCAATCAGGCATAATTTCCACAATTCCAGGAAAATTGTTTTAACACTGGATATAAGTGTCATACTACAGATGCCACAGTAACGAGAAATCCTTGCGGGAAGATGACGCTTCTAGATTTAAGTTTGTAAACGTCCACAATAAATTTCGATAAATTATTAAATCATACTATCTTCACTACAATTTGATGAATTTCGACAGTCATTGAAATCAATATTTGTAAATACGCTTTTAGCCAAGTTTCAATTTTACTGCAGCAAAAATGTCGATAAATAATACTTTCATCGTTGAAAAATAGACACGGGACGCTGTTGCACCTGAAAAACTCAAGATGAACGAATTTAATCTCGAAAGTGGCGAAGAGCAACACATACTTCCATCATAAGATGAAAATTTTTACTGCCTCGCCCACATTTCTGATAACACTACATAAAACAAATTTATAATTCGTTGCTAAGAAAAATGATAAAAAAGTTGGTAGTTTGGTCAATCAGATAAATTCTGAAAATTCGTTGCTGTAAAACATGATAAAAAGCTGGTAGTTCGGTCAATCAGATAAATTCTGAAAAATTTAACCTATCATAGAAAGAAACCTAAATCATAAAAATTTGATACAAAAAATGAAATGTCAGTCAACCAATATTTACAAGGGTTACACTGAAGGTTTCGAGATACTTGCAAAAAGACGATATTCTGAATGCAAATATTTTTATTTCACTTTGAATAAACCAATTGTTGAAGCAATTATGCCATTCAGTAGTAAGTACCTCAGAAACATGTATGGAGTTTATGTTTGCAATACCTCTTCTGGTCTTAAAAATCGCTGCCCATGCATTTTATTTCTGACGATTGTAACAAGAAAAAAATCTTCCGAGTGCTAGGTGTGGTGAATAAAGAGGATGAGACATGAATTCAACATTTTCATCAGAAACTCCAGTGTTGGAGCTGTTGTGTGAGAGCTTGCATTGCCATATGTATAATGATAACTTTTGGGGTCATGAGATCTAAGTGTGTTGACTACTTCTGTTAAACAAATTGTACTATGCCACTTGATTGATCTGCGTTCCTCCAGGACAATAATAGAGATGTGTCCAGATTTCCCGAAGAATAAAACAACCATTTGCTTGGGGACACTGCGTGAACAAACAATTTTTATTATTTTTGACTTATTTTAGAACACCAATGCAGCAGATTGTCGTTTAGTTTCGGTCGTCGATTAGATACACATTTCATTACTTGTGATAATGCACACAACATTTGACGCTCTTGTTTTGAACCGTTTGAGCATAGCCTTCCATCACCGTTTTTTTCTTTCTTTCTTTCTTCTTGAGTTACACTGTGGGGATCGAACGAGAACAACTCTTTTTCACACATAAGTAATTATAAAATATTTTATTTGACTCGTGCTAATACCTATGTGCAGAATTACACGATGTGTCACATGTCGGTCATATTCAATTAGCCCACACAGTGTCGATGTTATCTTGCACTATGACTGTTTCTGGGGACTTTCACGAAATGAAGCTGTTACAGCCAATCCTAAATTCCTGAAACTAACGAAAAATTGTTGTTTTAGATGGGACTTCATGACATGTTGGGTTAAACCGTATCGAAAGTCAATAAATCATGACAAAATTTCTCTCTGATCAAATTCATTTTTTTTTTTTTTCACCGACTTCCTGGCTTCAAATTACTCATGTAAAATAAAAAACAATCATAATTAGGAAGCTACTTTGTATTAAATACATTCATACTTCATAAATATAACCATCTCAACGTAATGCAAGTTTCCCAATACTAAATTCCCGAAAATTTTCATTATGACCCTCGTACTTTTTGTTTATCTTGAAAAGAGCGATGTAAAATATATGTTCACAAGTCTGATTTATAAAATACAAAGGAAATAATATATTTGTAGCTCACAACGATGAAACTATTGAATGTAAAATAAAATAAATATTGCAAATTTTCTGAGTAAAACTCAAATATTATTCCTAATTATACGTGATTTCCACTTTAGAGATCTAACAGCACTAACTATAATAAAATTAGTTCAATATTATTTAAAATTTCAGGGCTTCTGCACATGCAAGGAGCCTTTGGACTTTTGTCTCAGGAGAACATAATTTAAAATGCATGAAAAATAATGAAACCAAAGAAAAGCACAATTAAAATAATAGTTGGAAAATTAATGAGCGAAAACTATTGTATAGATGAGAGGATGCTACACTGAAAACTTTCCAGATGCTACTTAGATGAAGCTTTGAGCATTTGGAGTTTAAAGAAAGCAGTCGCATAACATAGTCCACGCAGAGTACCTAGTTTGTTGATAGCGTCCCGGGAAAAGTGAGACTAATTACTCCCGATAAAAGCCGCCGCCTTCGGGCTATTGTCTACAGGAAAGGCCATCATATAGAACACAAACGCCAGTAGAAATACGACTTCTCGTCCTAGTGCAAGCGTCCAAGTTTGTTTCCGTAAATACGAATCGACCTTCTGTATAGATGAACACGATACTACCTTACAACCGTGCCTTTGTTTCTATAGCACCTTACAGCTTTTTCGAATTGTGGTCATGATTATACAGCGTTTATTGAATTGCGTTGCAGTATTGACATTACTCCAAATTGCGTATAGTTAAGTGTGTCATTATGAGAAAAAGTTGGAAAAATACTGCTCTGGATATGATTTCCATAAAATGGTAAAATAATATGTAATTTGGCCGCATATTCGTGAAACTTCGTTGTTACATCTCCCAGCTAATTTGTACGTTGATAATTTGTAGAAATTGAACATTCTCTGTGGAACTCGCTATGCCCAACGTAGTTTCTTCATATTTACTACCATACATTTCTCAGACACAATTCTAAATATGAGTGACATTCATCCTATTTAGCATATGTAATTTATGAGTTTTCGTATTTCATCGACTTGTACATATATTTTTGGATTCAATGAGCGATGAAATTCAAGTTCCCTTACCCCAAAGGGCGTAAGAGTAGAACATAAATCTAAAGCAGTGTGCTGACTCATTGATTCTATCTATGAACAAATTATATTAAAACTTTTTTTTTTTTTTTTTGTGCAAGAAAAGTATAATGAAGTGCACTAGTCATGATCTGCGCTTTTACTATTTATACGACAATTAGAGACCATATTTAAATAATAATAATAATAATTATCATTATTAGTAGTAGTAGTAGTTAAGCTAAACTAACATTTGTGAGACAATTTCCTATTTAAATATTCGTTCTTTACCTCAGATTTTCGTTACACCTTTAATAATTTTCTTTTATCTGTAGGTTAGTATACAACCCTTGTGAAAGACAGGAAAGATTGAATTTTTTATTTATTTATTTATTTTTGAACAGAGCTCTAATGCATTATAGATGAAACTTATCTTGTGATCTTGAAATAGGTATTCTTTGTTATGGAAAGAGTCTTGAGATTTTATTCATTACAGAATTTCTAAAGTCAGAATTTGAAATTGACTCGATCCTTAAAACAAACTACTTTCAAATATCACTATAATAGAATTTTTGTCTTCCATGTTTATGACCACAGTTTGAAACCCGATTCTTGCTAAAGTCGGTTAGGCGAGAAGGCGGAAATGCAAGATGATGTTGATAAATATAAGCTTATGTAGCAATCATTTTTTATATTTCAACCATTAGTAAAAGTGGAATACAAGTCAAGTAAAAATATATTTTTCGGTACCTTACTCATTGCGTTTCCTTCTTTGTAATCACCATGACCACTGATCTGAGATCAATAATCGGGAAATTTTCAATTGAAAAAATACAGTTTACAGCTTCAGTTGAAAAGTATAGTTAGGTTGATGAAAACTACATAGTAGAAACACGCAATTCATTGATAGATTAAAATACTTTTTAAAAATGAATAATCTCTTACCTTTTAAAAGCTCTATTCGAAGCCATTACAGTATCTTGTGATACATATGCTTGAATGAAGACTCCAGAAAACGAAATAAACACTCCTCTTCTAGAATACAAAACAAGGTTGCCCCTTCTCTCTCTTCCTATCTCTTTTGTTTGTTCATAATATTTTGCAGAACTGACGAATGTTTTTATGGTCTGACTCTGATGATAGCTGTATGTAACCTGTACATACATAGTACAGTTTTAAGATTGGTTCAAGTTTGTATCTTGGCACGTATTGTATTTTGTAGCTTTACTTTTCCAAAAAAGGAATGAGAACCAAAGATTACATTTGAATAATTTGAACACAATTTGGAATGATACGTTTATTACTTGCTGTTCATACAGGGTGTTGCAAAGTAGGTTAAAGCTATACTTAAAAAAAGTGAAGAGTATAAAGTGTTACATATTTCAAAGTATATGTATTGTAATAAAGACAAATAAGTTTAGATGTCATTCCAACAATGATGAACTATTCCACTTTCAAGGTTGAGGCATGCCTGGGGACGATAACCAACTGTTTACATCCTTTGGCATACCGTTCATTTTAAATGTTGAATTCCTAGGTGATCGCTTACTTCAAATCATTGATTGTTTAAATGTTTGTCCTTAATATAGCCCTGAAGACAGACATCTGGCATTAGGTCAACAGAACAAGCTGGCCCTTTCCTGGAGTGCGTCTTCCTATCTGGAAAAGACCCGTTTGACTAAATCTGTGCATAGTGATTTCGTCCCACTGTCACATGTCTTGTATCCCATGTTAAATAATCAGTTACACACTTTCGTTTGTTGTTGTTGGATTGGAGTTACGCGTCTAATTCAACGGCGAGGGTAAATGAGACGGGGATATATAGTTTAACGTAGGATCCGAACACATGAGTTCTCACCGGAAATCGAATCCAGGTTTCCCGCACCACGCGTACGCTAAAGTATAAGAACGAGAGAGCTCTCCACAATTTTGAAGAACATCGAAGTAATTTGTATTGTTACAAGAGTATTAATAAAGAATGGGCTTGTCATTTTTCTACATGAAATTTCACTCCCAATTTATCATTCCTGGACTGCTATTATCCATTTTAATTGTCACTTCTGTGTTTCTTGTTTCTCAAAATTGTATTAAAGAGGCTTCTAGACACGTGAAACATTGCTTCATCTGTCCACGCACTAGTCCTTCCAAATCAGCGTCATTTTTTAAGTTTGTGAAGCCACGATTCAACAAATTGAGCGTTTGCCAGGACCATCCTCGCCTAATTTGTTAATAAGTCAAGAATGATATAGACAACGTGATAACTTCATTCTAATCTTCTGTAATGACACATTGAAATGTTAGCCGCTTCGATTGTCTCATACAGGTTTGATTTTTGTGGGGAATGACCTGTTGACGCTGTGCCCGTCCTTTCGTTCTCGTCTGTGGTGCTTTTGCCCTACAATGAAGATGCGAGTAATCTAAATTCACATGTATTTGCCGTTTCACATCACCTCATTTTTCGTAATGAGTAAAGCCGAACACACTGCATACTCCACTCCAGGTTTACCAGCCAGACACCATTTAGTTACATCGCTTATTGTTGTGCGTTGCTAGATACATTCACCTAAAAGTGACTTATATTGCACATTAATTTTTCTTTTTTACCGTGATCTTTCTTCCTCGCTATTTTAGTAGTCATGTCGCTTTGATCATGATATAACTGCTTCTGCGGCACTCTGTACGTACAGAATCACCAAATCTTTTCTTATTTTTAAAGTACCATAATTTATTGTTATAGTTTGTGTAAATATTAATTTGTCAGTATTGTGTTTATCGAAACTTATTTATTTTCCATTGTATCTTGAGAAAGAAACATAAGAATAAATGTCTGTGTGAAGAATTTCATGCTGAAGTTACTTTTGTTTTCAATTCCTCTCAATAACCATATTGAAATTAGTTGCCAGTGTGAATCCTAAAATGTTAAGTATTCTTTAATAATTTATCATTGAAACTTAAACTAATGAGCATGATACAGAAATGTGAAAGGATGGAAAGTTATATATATATATATATATATATATATATATAGTGAAAGGATATATAGTTGCTATGGCTGTTAAGTTAGTGTTTATACGTACTGTGTTTTGTCATGTTATTGAAAAATACGTGGTGTACAGAAGATGCAAATACTTAAGGTGGGGCGCGGGCAGTAATCATACATATGTAGTACATTAAAAAATGTCATATGAACATACAACAGAAAAAACCTAGGTTTAGATAAAAAGAACAACCCTTTCCTTACGTATGACTAGCCGCCCCTTATGTCTTGATGATAGTCTTAATGTTTTGCCTACAACAATTGCTTCGAAATCCCTCTGTGACGAAAGAACTGTGTCACCTATAAACACTCATCACATTGCATTGTCTTTCATATGTGTTGCTGAAGGATCCGTTGAATGAGTTTGCTCAGAGATGTCTGGTTTTCCCCTTGCACACTTCATCTTTCACACATCCCCGGATGGTCCGTTACATCTTTTAAATATAGAAAATATACAAACATATCAGTATATTTTGTATCTGTATTATTGGTGTATATGAGTACAGGGTGGTTCGGAAGTGGGCGTACCCCTTCCCCTTTAGTTTCAACAGTATAGTGTTAGTTATGGTAGAATGTCTGTATACAAGAGTCTTAAGAATCATAAACATTGGTATGATCACCTCCATGTCGTAACACAGCTGAATTCTGCACCAAGTTCTCGCAGATGTTTTGCGGATACTCCGGAGTCATGAGGCTGAAGGCGTGTTCCACAGCTCGTAATTCCTGTGTTGTGTGATATCGAGTGTTTCTCATATAAATATGGATAGCAAAGTTGCCAAACAATGCCAAGCAATGTTACCAAACAAATGTAGGTAAAACCTAAAACCATCAGAAAACACTAATTAGGGGTACGCCCACTTGCCAACCACACTGTATTTTCATCTCATAAGTCAAAAAGTTAATTTCTAACAAAAATTTAATAATTTTATTGTAGAAATATAACCATAAAAAATAATTAAATTTGTATAGGCAGATGGCCAATTTTCTTCAGTCTTTTACGTATGAGACTATCTGCAAATGAACATATGTGCTCATTTAATAATGAGAACATAAAATTAATAACTAAATTTTGTCCAAAGTCTGCATTTAAAGAGATGCAAGCGAAAGAAATGTAAAGTATAGAAAAATTATATACCAGAGTCCATAGGCAAATGTTACTAACTGTCCTTTATGCTTCCATATGCTGTAAATGAAAATGTTCTTCAATAGTACGTTTCCATAATTTAGTTTCCACATAGATTAATTTATTTAGAATTCACTGTACTTGTATTCCACACATTTTGAAGATTAGGCAACTCTTGTTTTCTTTACTCATGTAGTATAGTATTTAAGAATAATAAGAGAATGTATCTCTTTAGTGTCATTGTGATGTAGCCAAAAAAAATTATAATAGTAATAAAAATTAGGTGTAGCATAGCTTACCTTTGCGACTTAACTGAAGAGCAGGTGAAGGACACACTCCAAGAAAAATCTTGTAGAGGGCAGCACCTCCTGCATAATCAGTCACAAGATAAAGATAGCCTGCGATAGCCAGTGTGATGTTTTTGTGAATAAATACTTGGTATTTCACTGACTTTTTTTTTTTAAATAAATAAATAAATGAATCACACGACAAAAATTCTGGGTTCTTAGGAAAACTTTCCTTTGAGCAATGCCCTATTTATTTATACGAATTATTTCACTTTCTTGATACTTTCACTGTTATTGATCACTATTGATGAATAAATCCATAAAATCCGACGATCTATGGGTACCAGATATACATATCTTTCAAGGCCTTTTCTTATATATATACAGAATACAAATACTGATGTTCCAGGATTAGTCTTGATAAATCACAGAGCTGCTAGAAATTTAAATCTGAAAGTGTACTACATCCTTCATTGAGCTCTATTTGATTATTGTGATATATATAGTGCCGAAAGCTCTCTTGAGACTTATGTACAAGCTGTAGAGTACAGAATATAAATAATAATATTCTTATGTAAACAACAGTACAGTTATATAAATATATCCCCTGCTTTCTTAAATCTTTTTACTTTATGATTAAGAATGATAATAAGCATGAAATTAATTTATTTGTTGGCTATGCATAGACAAAATTAAATATTACAATGAATTTTAGTTAGTTTTTTTTTCTTGATTAAATATCATGAAATGGAATATTGAATAATATCCGGTTGACGTTGAAAAATAATCGTTGCTGGTATGAAAAAATGCAATTAGTTTAATGTTTTCAACGAAATTGAATTAGATTCAAGTCTATGTTATTATGGAATACAAATATCTAAACATTAAGAGCAACTTATCTACACATTCAACATTTGATATGAAAATACCGAAGAAGAAGAAGAAGAAAAAATATTTCATCATCATGTATACCGTTAACTTAATTAATATAGCGACGTTTCTGGACGAGATTTTTGTCTTCTATTAAAGCTCTAGAAAACATCTGTTTATTCTAAAGACTTCTGAAAATTCCATTTTAAGTTATTATAAAAACAAATAACTTACTGAACGCGGAAACCCACGCCTTTCAAAAGGAATCAATTGTCTCGGTAGCAGGCACGTAGCCAGGATTTCGTGAAGGGGGGGGGGGGGGTCCGTGACATGGAATGCTGTGGTCATCACACCAGGGGCTCGATCATTCTAAACAATTTTACTGGAACATATATTGGTTCGTTTAGCCAGGATTTCATAACGTGGGGGGGGGGGGGTAATGAAATTCTGAAGACCCAGGAGCTCGATCAATCTAAACTACTTTACTCTCAACATATATTGGTTTGTGATGAATCTCAATTAATCTCAAATCATTTACTTTCAATAATCATCTGTCTTCTTTAGCCTAAATTGCTGGAATGTTAAACTATTATTTGTTTCATTTTCGAAGGAAAAAAATCTTAGATTTCATGTTTCTTTATAGTAGACAGCAGGCAAAAATACATAGTTAACTGAAAATAGGCTTTTTGTTCCTTATATTCATACACAGAAATGCTAACAAAATGCATATTGTCGGAGGAGAGAGGTGTTTCTGTACCCTTAAGAAAACAATGCGGAAAGTACTATTTGCAGTAGCGATGCTTTCTATTCAGAAAAACTTGGCGAGCAGCATTTCTGATTTGAATGAAGTCAGAAAAATTTGAAGTTCGAAAAGAATGAAGAAAGACCTTCCATTTTAAAATAATGCATAGTTAACTTAATTAAATAATTTTGGTTAACTGCGTGCATGAATATATGCAATTTTCTTGTTTTTTTTCTTCTTCTTTTTGAGTTAACGATATCATTAAAGGCTTACAGCACATGCTACATAGTATTCAATTTATCTCTTGTTCAATAACATGAGTGTAGAAGTTTTATATATAAATAGTGTATAAACGTACGTTGATAGTGGTTGTTTGAAAAAAAAGGAATTAGCTTATATATTAAACCAATATTAGAAAATACATTTTAATCAATAAATATACAAACAGAGCTTAAAAGGACATTCCTCTTCATATTTCCTGAATATTTATTTGATGAGACTCAAGAATGCTGGGGGAGAGGAACACTTGCACGTACCAACAGTCCTACATACAGAAGCGGCGTTAGGTGCGGCGGGGCTTAGTGCGAATTATGACCCCGCGGGGCCAGAGTACTGCTAAAAATCGCTGAGGGTGCGAATTCAAAATTTATCTACGATATATATGTACGTGTGTGTGCGATGTGTATCTACTTCTTAGAAGAAACATGCTCAGAAGGCGGGGCCTCTTTAAGCGCGGGGCCAGGGGCGGTTACCCTATTGGAAACCCCTAAATTCCGCCTCTACCTACATACCTTTGATATTGCAACATTGCAACCGGTGCTTCTACAGACCACAAACCGATACTGACATACTCAATAATGTCTTGTAAAATATTTTGCAATATTTGCGTTCCTTTTTCTGTTAAATCAAATGTTAACAGAACTTTCCACATATATTTTTGTTTTTATTATTCCGTCAACTACTGTCTGTTTCAAATGACAGGTTGAAGGAGCAGTAGAAAATTGTTTTTGAAAGAACATGTTCGATATTGCAAGGATGCGATGACGAAAAATTATTATAAAAAATGTCCACGCTGTTACACAACAGCACTATGCTTTCGGAAGCTTGAAATCTCCGTGACTAGTAACAGACATTCTGAGAATTCCGCAACTTTTCTGGAAATTTCAAATTCCCTGACTCATCCAGGATATATCGCTCACCTCGCAACCATGTATTGCAAGTAATACAAATTTTCTCATAAGAAAGAGTAACCAAAAGCTTCCTGCAGTTTATTTTTAACGCTCATGCTTCTTTTCTTCATTTCATTTTCTTTCATCCTTCCCTATTTTTTTTCATTTCTTGTCTCGAAGGGGGGGGTCCGGACCCCTCCTTGGCTACGTGCCTGTCGGTAGACATCTGACTGCTTATAACAAAGTTTGAAAAAAAACGAGATTTATAACGTCTGTTCATTGACGACAAAAATTGTTTCGATATAGGTAAAAACACGACTTTGGTTCGAAAAACAGAAGGGAAGGGTGTAGAATTGATATGTGAAATAGAGTACAACTATTAACTAGCGAAATAAGTTTTTGTTGCATTCAAAATAGTTTTCTCATCAGAAAAAAAAAACATAAGAGAAAAGAAATGGTGTTTAACTCACTTACATCCTTGAACCCTGTGTACTAGGGAATTATTGAATTAGTCATATCGAACGGAGCTTTCCACGCTGAAAACACATACTCTGGCGTACTATAGATGTATTTGACTACAACTTGTTTAGACTTAATGTCTCGTTTCAGCACCCAGGTTATACGAGACAGAGGATTCCAATCACATGATCCCACCAGAAATCGAACTTGATACCCATGCACCAAAGGCGCGAACGGGTACCAGTAAATCAGTATATATTAAACAGTATGGGAACAAGAATTAGTACCGTGACTATAAACTTAAATGAAAATGTGATGCTTAGACTGAGATTTTTAAAAATAATTATATTAATAATAAAAAGATTACTTTGTTTCGCGTATTATATAGTGTGTAGGGTTAATATGTGATAACTATGTTTAGGATAAAGCAAGCAGTTGAAAGTGAATGCGTATAAATAATTTGTGGGGGGAAGAAACGATAGTGGCGTAGAAAAGCACAGCCACAATGTTTCTTAATAAAAACAAGGTATGGGTGGAATGACATTTTGCACAAATATCAGTTTATTTGAATTGTATCATTGTTTTACCATAACACTAATTCATGAACGGGAATTTCATGAGCTGTACGGAAACAAAAAAAAAAAAAATGGAAACACTAATTTAAAGAGGACGTTGCCATAGTTTATTTTGGTTTGATTACTTGTCTGTTGAAGTTTAGCGTTCTTTTCAGCTGCATGGCTATGGAAGACGCAAACCTATTTTTAACATAGATCCCAGAACACCCGTCAGAATTCGGAACTTGAAATTCTGAGAAAGAAAGATGAAAGTGCTAATTACTAGACTAGCATATACATATATGTGTGTTCAATTCATGTACTGTCCACAGGCAAGCAATGTAGGTAACGACACTTAATACTATGGTGGGTTATTACCAGTAGCGTCTCCTGACGTGGATGTTAGGGCGTTGGCAAGAAAGGGAAAATATATTAATCCTCACAACCATAGGCGATACTAGAGAGGGAACCCCTCTTTCCAGGAGCAAAGATGGACCCACCCACATTGTTTTACTGATCAAAAATATTGTGAT
This sequence comes from Thermobia domestica, assembly GCF_964235325.1. NCBI lineage: Eukaryota > Metazoa > Arthropoda > Insecta > Zygentoma > Lepismatidae > Thermobia > Thermobia domestica. The sequence continues at coordinate 114,742,872 of NC_137462.1, read as the reverse complement.
AAATTTACCTCAATTTACGCATAACTATTTTAGTGGCATTCGCATTCACCATACGAGTATTTAATAGTGACTATACTTTGCCCACCCATCGATTTCCTGAATATAGTCTGTACCTGGAAGTTCTCGCAATTTTCGAAAGTAAGGAACCATGATCGTCACTGCATAATGTCCTATTTACCCCAACCTATAAATAGCAATTTACTTCTAACAATTTAGTCTGTAAATTATAAAGAGCAATCAAGGAGGATGTTATTACGTAAGGAATACTTTTAATTATAATAATTATAGTATAAGTAAATATACCCTCAAAATATGAAACTGAAAATCAAAAACAAGCAATTATTTACTTACAATTACGTGAATTTCAGCTCAAGTCGTCTTTCTTTGCGTAGAAACCTCTGAATTACTGCTTTAGAAACAGTAATAGGGGCCCGAAACCGTAAGTCTTGAGGGTGACCCACTAACCACAAAGTAAATGAAAATTAGGGAAATAAAAAGGCAGAATGGAAAACCGTTCTGTAGCTTAAACGTCCAGGCTTTTTTTTTTTTTTTTATCAACTGACACTTCCAACACAACTTGGATCGAGAAAAAAAATACGTTTCTTTTTACCGTACTCCTTACACGTATTTTATGAAGAATTCGATTGCACCATTAACTTTTGAATTAAATGATATGTTCAGCAATAAAAAAGTGCGTAAGTGCATAGATCATACCCCCTCTCTCCCCAAAAAATGTTTTCCGTATTGCTATAAAATACATAGTATTTTGTACATTCACAAATAAATCTATAGAGTTGGCAACGCTTGAGAGAAGCAGAAAACTCAAGACGTTGATTTCCTAACCGACGCCTTGGATCACACAAGCACGAGGTGAGGAACACGAAGCTGATGCACAATAGGAGTCTTCTAAAACAATGACTTACTCGCAGAGTTGCCTCCTTAAACCATGACGGAGACCGCACAGCACTTCTCTGTTCTTTTGCACTTCAACAGTTGATTCTGTCTCGTTGAAAATAAAATATCCCAAGTTCTGACGATCCGTTTAATTAAATTAAAATACTCTTTTCTTAATTTTTCGTTGGGCGTTAACACACGACTTACACACCCAGAGAAGACGCTACTCGTTATTACCAGAGATGGAGTGGGTCGGTGGGTCAAGTTTTATGGGTGGGTCGTGGGTCAACAACATGTGACCCACTGTGACCCACGACCCACCACCCACCATGACCCACTGTGACCCACCACCCACCATGGCCCACTGTGACCCACCACCCACCGTGACCCACTGCGACCCACCACCCACCATGACCCACTGTGACCCACCATCCACCGTGACCCACTGCGACCCACCGACTCAGTATGATCTACCGACCCTCTCTGCTCACTGCATTGTAGACAGTATCTTCTGAGGACTGGTAAATTTGTCTCCGTTTTACTTTCAAGACAATTTCTCTTTCTTTTCCACTTGTTTCTGTCTACTTACCTGAGGTGAGTATATCTAACCAAGTGAAAAAAGAACTTCAGGCACTTTTGGATATTGATATTTTTAATAGTAATAATAGCAATAGGACTTACACTACTACTTGGCTTTCGAGACCTGTGAGTTTTTAGAGCTAACTACTGGAAAAAATACATTTTTGAATCACTGTAATATATAAATTATTATATAAAAAAATTGAATGTAACTATGTGTGCCTGATCATCACGGTCAAATTGCAAAGTCAAATGAAATTACTTTTGGTATATATCCGTGCCTTAATCCAAATTGGGATGTTATATTGCTTTTATTATAATGCATAATATCCTAAGGAGGTACTGAGGATCCGAATTTTTGCGAAAAGAAAATGAGTATCTCGCAAGCCGTTAAACTTACGGAGCTGAAATTCAGTGTATAGCCTCTTTATTAAAAATAAACAGTGTGTGTCCTAGCATTTTTTTAAATTCTCCTTTATGTGGGGGGGGGGGCACTTTCTATATATGGAAAATTGGTAGTGAGTTGGTTTGTAAAAATGATCGAAAACGATCGATGTTATTTAAGAAAAAAAAATTAGAAACAAAAAATACAGTGCTTAACTTCATATATCCATTGCTTTCTGCTATAATAATTGCTGAAGCTTATGTTTATTATTTGGAGGGCTTACAGCACAAAGCAATCAACCCATAAAGTTGTGAGAAAAATAGGCATAAAATTTGTACTGTAAGCTTAATTACACGGAAATTTTAAGTTTGGATTGTACGCATAATTGTATGAAAAATTTTACACTTTTTCTCCCTTTACGTTGATCTACTTACTTTGATTTGGAACTTTGAAATTTCATCCTTTTTTCCACTGAAAAGTATTGATAATTCAACAAGGAAATAATTATACTATGATAATTTAATTGAAATTCATCGTAATTTGGCACATGGCAAACAGCAGTGTGGTAATTGAAGTTGAAGAAGGAGGGAAATTCCCATTCAAATCAAACCTTCATGTGTAATTACAAAAATTAAATTTATGAACAAATAAGAAATCATCAGTTTATCAGCCTTTAATTGATAATTTATTCACAAGATTCCCTATCAAAGGCGTGGTAGATGAAGTTTATGTTCTACTGGGTCGACATTGCCAACTGACATGGTCGATATGGAAAAGATGTTGTATGGTGATAGAGAGATGAAACTTCTTGCTGAGTATTTCAAACCTAACCAAGGAAAATCGTTATCAGACTTAAGTTTAACAAGTAGATTATCGATGAGAAGTTGCAGAAATTGGGTAGAAATATTATTAATTTCCACGACAGAGTGCGAACGGAAATTTCCCCTTATGAATTTACAGATGACTAATATTAGAAATACACTAAGTGCTCAAACATTGTCTAACTTTTGCTCATCAATGTTAATGGCTCACCGCTAGACAAGCTCGAAATAGACGAACTAGTTATTTCTTCGCTGAAGGATGGACATCATTCCACTGCGGATGATTTACCGCCAAAAAGTTACCAACAGGAAATAAATCCGATTTCAGATTTGTTTTAAGGTAGAAAATTACGTGTTACGGAAAATGTATACTTGTATTACTAATGGCTTATTTGTGTTATTCAACTTGTACCTAATTTTTAGTAAGTCTCTTCTTTGCTTTAGGTAAACTACTTTGAATAAATATTCATAATAATTGAAATTATGCATATTTGTAACTTAAATTTAACATGGTAAATTACAATTATGAGCATACTTTATGGAGATGCTCTCACAGAGGGTAACCGAGCACCTTTACCCTGTGAACAACTGATTTTTCAAGTCTTTTGTGAGAAAAATACTGTGAACTGAGAAACCATAACCTTTTCCATATTGTACAGGGGTATTTTCCTGCGAATAGAAGTTTCTTGTGGAGTGCGTTCAGAAATTAACACTTGAAAGAATACTCTCTTAGTACAAATATATTTTAGGAACACACTAATTTCCCCCACCTCGAACTGTTTCAATTTCCTCACTGACAAACACTTTACCATTTTATATCGTAAAGGTCAGATCCACTGTTATTGTAACAGAGTGGTGCTTGAGCGATTGAGTAGAAATTCAAACTCCGATTAGTGACAATTTCACAGTATTGTTTTATTACAAGTGTAAACTCTGGTCAGTTTAGAAGAGGCCGTGGATCGTGTTCAGTGTTGATGACGATGGATTTTGGTGAGTCAGAGTAGGTCAAAGTGGATGAGAGTGGTTCATGGTGGGTCGTGGGTCAGAGTGGGTCATCGTGGGTGGTGGGTCAGAGTGGGTCACCGTGGGTGGTGGGTCAGAGTGGGTCACCGTGGGTGGTGGGTCATGGTGGGTGGTGGGTCACGGTGGGTGGTGGGTCAGTGGGTCGTGGGTCACGGTGGGTGGTGGGTCAAGTTTTCATTGACCCACGCCAACTCTGGTTATTACTACGATTAGGGTTATGTACATCTTAAATCATGCAGTGTATTAACAAATATTAGTGTTCAAAGCTTGTAATTCCCTTCTAAATTGCTTCCACACTAACGATTTCTGTTAACGCAAGAGTTAAATATTAGGATCAGGTAAAATGCTTGATGTATAATAGTGCATCTAAGATTGATCAGCAGGGGAAAGTTATTTATTACGCACTTAACACTGCTGGAAGCGACATCTATACATTGATGGAGAACTGATATTATGAGATATTGAAATATTAGCTTACGTACGAACTTTAAAAAAATCAAATTAAATTATTTAGTTGATATTTTTATCGCCTCCCCTTTAACACTGTTGATTAACGAAATTGAATGAATGTGAAATATTTATATGTTCTCCCACCGGAACTCGAAACTGGGACCACGTGCACCAAAGACGCGCACGCTACCCGCGTGATCATTGGGAAGGGTTTTACTTACGTTTACGTGAGTGTTGTAGAGCACATTAAAAGTACTTTTAGTGGATCAGTGGAATTGAAGATGGATAGTCATAGAAGAGATGGTAAACAAACAAAGTTAATGTAGAATTTTATGGTCACGAGGAAACTAAATATATTAACTACATAATAGGAAAACACTGTACTCATACTGGATTACTGAATGTTTGGGAGATGAAATAATGCTGACGCAGGGAAATTATGGTAACAATCCTAGGTTTAGTCATAGGAAAAAACATTCTCACTCGTATCCTGGAGGGATATGCATCTTGAATATATAAAAGAATTGCTGATTGTATAACATTGAAGGAGACTACAGATTTCTCTTGCATTTGAGAACGTAAACGAACTATTTGCAATTATTAATGATATACATACGTTTTCTTTATAATTTTGAAATTCATAACGTAAATTATATATGTTTGTAGAGAAAATCACAATATGTTTGATTTAATGGATTATTATTATTATTATTCAGTTGGTTACTAACATTTTACACTAACTTTTTGTGTGAACTACGTAATATTGTATCTTTCGTTGTACGGGAAAGATAATTACCACCATTTTTCATATTTTGAAGAAATATGCAATTGGGATGTATAAAGAACATCGTTTGCATAACATTTAGGGGGCGCTTAATGGGAAATTACTGATAAGAGTAAACGATGTATATGATTCTTTCCTTATAGATGATTTTATTGAAAACCATAATGTATATATTTGCATTAATTCAGTTTATTTCTTTATTGTTTAGTTACATTTTTGTGTAATCAGATTTGAACTATCGGTTGAAGTACAGATAACTACTTTTGACACTTGGGAAGAAATAGTAATGATCACGTGAAATAAAAGAAAAGATAAGAATGGTAAGGAAACAATTAGGAGGAAGAAAAGTCTGTTGTAAGTCCTTGAATAAAGAGTTGAAAAAAGAATAATAAATTCCTTCGTGTGGGTGGAAACATGAATGTTAAACAAATGCAATGGAAACTAATACAAGGTTGAAAATGTGAGTGTGGTGAAGAATGGTGAGAATTATACAAATGGAAAATGATTAAGAAACCTTTGGAAATTGTAGGGGAGCAAAAAATGCTATGCGGAAGAGAAAATGATTGGAACATTGGTTAAGAAGATACTATATCATGAAGGAGATGATTGACCTGGCGAATGAAAAGAGATAAAAGATTGTATTTTATGACCTGCGTTAAAACTGAAAAGGTAAGCCATAGTGCGTCGAAGACTTCTCAGTGCCGCTAAATGATCTATTAATAATGATAGGATAGCTATGATGACAGTAATTTCTTTTAGTAAGTGTTGTTATGCAGCTCGTGAAAGTGTATCAATATGAATTTGGCGGTAACAATGTGATAATTTATGTGAGGGCAAATCTTAACATGATTGGAAGAGAGATGGAAGATCTATATACTATCGATAGATGATGAACTTATTGACGTAGAAAGTTTTTAACATTTCTAAAAATCGTTAGGACGACACTATTTGAATTACAAATGGATTGGTAATATAAGTTCTATTTGCTTACGGACATGGAAAGTTTTTTTGTGAATCTCTGCTGTATACTATTTAGAGTTTCCTCGTTTTTTGTTCTTTCTACTTGTACATCTTATACATTTTGCTAATGGAGTGGCAATATCTCTTATCTTTTTCTTTTTACAAGTTAACTGCTATATTACAGTTTCCTTTTGTAAGTGCCTGTTTTATGTTAGATGTTCTACGTTTATTCTCAATTTTGTACTTATGTAGATGGACCTGTTGATGAGTATTCTACATAAAATCAGGACTTAGAATTCGTCAGACTCTTTTTCATTTCATTCGTCAGACTCTTTTTCATTTGTCAGACTATGAGTGTATGTGGTTCGTATCCTGCGGTTCCCAAGGAGGGTTTGGGCATTTACAATGGTCCGGGATTTGATCCTCTACGATTTATACGTCTCCTTTAGACTTTAATAACAGTTTCGATCGTCCACCAAAGCCACCATATAGCCACTGGACAACACGGTTCAGAGTTCGGGTCAGAACGTTCTGGGAAATCGACATAAAAGTTGACTCTAATTGTATTCTCAATGCCGATACGATTCAATAATATGAAAATTATTACGTCGCATAGGCATTGGTTACGTGTGCTGAAAAGAAAAGTAAATTAGATTATTCCGTAAAACTAAAAATATAAATTTAGATCATGATAATTGTTTTGGTAAAGGATACGCAAGATTTCACTTTTCACTTTAATTAACAACACTAAAACTTCACGAACACATATTACATTACATTTAGGCACTTTAATTTGGATAACCGAATGCGATAATAAAATGTAATACTCGGCTCATTTATTATTGCTGTAAACACGGAAGACGCGGTTGTCGCGGGTTACCAGTTGTGTTTCGTTACATCATTATTTTCCACAATCTCGGACTGTCACTGTTCACTCGCTTTGATGCTGAGGAAAGATCATTTTTGGTGGGAAGTCCTGAAGGTTACGGGTTGAATTCCCTCTTCATCCATTTCGTCTTTTGTTGATAGACCAGAAAATTTACGCTGCTCTACTGCTCCTCGTCATTAAGACGATTTAGAAGTAACTATCATGTGTAAGTGATTTGAGATTTCGAGTTTTCATCTTAAGACAACATTTTCAATATTATCAACGAACTTTTAATATGTATTATGGTATTGCACTTAACAACATAAAAAGATGTATAATACTATATGCAGTATTGTATGTATACTCGTCCAGAACAGCTTCCATGGTAACTCGCTGTTGTCACACCAGGAACACTTGTCAGACTAACTTAGTTTTTCTCCCCGTCTCCTCGCGTTTCTACGCCGTGGACAAGCTCTCGATGCAGCCTGGTGATGTCAAAGCTAAAAATAGCTATGACAACCCATAGGCAGGAATTTTTAGAGACGAAGTTTGTCCTCTGAGCTAAATTTTAGTACCTTATTTGGGGAGACGAGAGGATCACCAAGATCGCAGACGCGACGCACACACACATATGCATATTCGTCTGTTTGCTGAAAGAAAAATTCTTGAGAGTGCTTTTATACGAGGTTCACTTAAAAATTAAAATTTTTCTTCATTAATATTCAATGAGCTGAACCATATGGTTACAAGACTTTCTATTAGACATCTCTTTTCCTCATTATTTATATTTCTCCTGATTAGGTTCCATCATTACTGTTATGACCACATAGTCGCTTCTTTTTTCATTAATTGCTTTTTCTGAGGAAGACCTATATTGATTCTTTTCACTCATCTTTACATTTATTTGTTTCTCACATTAGTAGTGCATTGTTTGTTTGGTAATATATCTTTCCCGTATGTTTTCGTTATTGGTAGTGTTTCTTTATCAATGTGTATGTTATTAATCTTTAATAACATTGTCAGAGTTTTATTTTGTCAGTGAAGAAATTCTCTAACTTTTCGTATCGTAACGGTTTTGGAGGATAATCATCGCGGTAATTGCATTTATTATTGCGTAATCTACTTTCTAATATTCACAAGTAAATTTATTCTCATGTATCTTCAATTGACCCTTAATAAGTTGATGTTAATGCCTATAATATATGTATCACTTCGTGCTTCATGTTGTTGTTATTGATTCTGTGCAATAGAAGATTGTAATTCTATTAATTTCTTAAATCTGGATTTAGTTGTGAAGCCAATTGACCCTTAGGGAAGCAAGACTTTTCTTGTTGTATGAATGGGGTGCAAAAAGTTCATGGTTTTGCCAAGAAAGACTAGAGCTATAGGGATGAAAGTACATAATTATTCAATATATTATCTTATATTCAATATATTATTTTTGTTATATAGTTGATATAACAAAAATATAACTTTCTAACTTTTTACAAATAAAAATTGTATTGAGTATTTTACACCAGGTCTTTGTAACATGTTGGATGTTAGAATTGTTCTCAAATGATGTACCATGAGACATTTCTCAAATTGGAGAAATAATAATCAGGGAGTCAAATCAGATGAATTAGAGGGATACCACACTAATTGGAATCCCAAGGTTGTCCATTTGGCAACCATAACGTGAAATATACGATTTGTCAATGACATACAAAATGTGAAATGTTTGAATAGCTTTTCTCATTCACTGTGTTTTCGTCTTAATAACTTCATATAGCTGTTGTAATAATTTATAATACTTGCTGGTGATTAGGTAATCCATTAACAGAATACCTCATATTTTCTGTGTATTTATTTTGACCAGACTTAAACATTGCTTAACTAATTATTATTCAAACAAAAAATATATATCTTAAAATTATTTTAATGTTTGTTTATTCATTTTTGGAAAATTATAGATAGATGCCCTAGCGACAAAATTTATTTGATCATACAAGATATCAATACTGGATGGTAATGGTGTGGAATCAGGTGTGTAATATTAATAGTGTTGGTTCCCTATTCTAAGTGATATCTACATTTTTGAAATTACGAGCAAGAAAGCAAGATTAATCTTTTCTCTTTATATGTACTAATTGATATAATTATTCCATCGTATTATTGATTTTTGAGTAAGATGGCGTCGTATAGTGCAGTGGTGTCAAGATCGCTTTCGCAAAAAAACACGAGTTATAAGGAATGCTAGTTGTGCGAAATGCTACAAAATAGTTAGAAACGGAATTATATGTGATAACTGTGATAGATGATATTATTTTGATAAATGTTGTGAAGTTAGAGCGGATAATATTCCAAAAAATGACTGGCATTGTGAAGGATGCTTACAAACGACAATGGCGTCTACTCAAAGGTGTGAAAACAAAAGAAAATCGAACTGTGAATGTGATAATAGGGATCTGGTAAGTGAACTATTAGATGAAATTATGTCTTTGAAAGAAGTTATTAATATTTTGAAAGGTGATATTGTGAAAATCAAGCAAGAATATACTTCTGTGGAAGAGAGGCAAGTTAGGCATGGTATGAGTAACCAGAAAACGAATGTGGATGTGGATAATATGATAGTAGAGACCGAGTGGCAAAAAATAAAACCGCGTAGGTCTAGGCATATAGAAATTTCAGACAATGAGCCTTGCATTAGTGTTCTTACATCGAATAGATATTCCGTACTAACCAAAATAGAAGATGTAGACGAAGAAAACTCAGTGCCGGTAGTGCAAGGCGATACAGTGATCAAGTTAAAGTGCAAGGATAATAGGACAGATGTAAGAAATAATAAAATCAAGATCTATGCAGATACTTATGGTCATGGAATTTCTCCAATATTAAGAGATATGAGCCATGATAAGAAGTTTGATACAGAAGCATGGGTGAAACCAGGGGCGTAATTCGATAAAATTGTAACAGAGGTAAGAAATAATTGTGCTAAGCTAACGGATAAACACTTTGTTGTACTCATGGGAGGTGCGAGTGATGTTGCTAGTAACGAGACAGAAGCCGCCGCTGCTACACTACGGAAAACTTTGGCAGGTCTAACACACACGGACGTGATCGTTATGGGTATTCCACATAGACATGATCTTGTAGACTGGTCAATTGTTAATAAAGAAGTAGAAAAAGCAAACATTGTGTACAGTAAGATATGTAAACGTTTTAAGAATGTAACGGTGATAAATATCAATAAGGCTGACAGAATGCTTCACACTAGACACGGTCAGCATTTTAATGTTTATGGTAAAAGGAAGTTGTTTGAGTCTATAGGTAAAGCTATTGAAAACAGGTACTGGAATATGAATCTTAAAATTATCACGCTGAGTAATGAACAGGGAAATGTGAATTAAAGGCCAAGCTGATTCAAGATGAAGTTTGGCCGGTTTGGTACAAGCTAAATAACACTAATATTAGGAATCATACCATGGAGCAATATAATAATTCAAAAAGGATGTCTATTAACAATAATAATACTACGTCTATGACTGACTTGAGTGAAGATGATATGAATTTTGACCTAAAAATAGGTTTTCTTAATGTACAAGGTTTAAATAACAAACAGGTGACTTTAAACGTTTATGCAAAAGATATTATGTTTGACGTTCCTGGTGTAAGTGAACATTGGTGTCATGAAAATGAAATACCATATATTGTGATGGATGATTATTATGTAGCCAATAGTTATAGTAGAGAAAAACATAAACGCGGAGGTGTAGCAATTTATGTATTTATGTAATGAACTACATTTTGAAGTTACAGGTATCTGTATTGAAGAGCTTAAGTTAGTTATAGTATCTGTTTATTGGTCACCTGACGGAAACCCTGTTATTTTCTTAGAAAATCTTGAGAAAATATTTAAATTTTTAAGTAGACCTAGGTGGAAGTATTTTAGTGTTGTTGTTGGGGGTAATGTAAACTCCCACTTTGATGTAAGGCAGGTCAAATGCAGTGCATCCGAATTATGTAACTTACTTAGAGAGTACAACTTCTACTATACGAATGACAAACCAACTAGAGGATTAGCCTGTCTTCACAATATATTTACAAATATAACAAAAGATCGCATATCTACTATCCATTTCATAAAGATAGGCCCCTGACTTCGCGGTGCTGCCGTGACGTCCAGTCAAAACTTATATTGCATTGTCGTACCTCGTTGGAATTGCTGGAATGTTTTCTTTTTAATACTTAAGACATAAAAATTTTCTTTGTACTATGTAGTGAGAAAAAAATAAAAATAAATGAAAAAGTGCGTATTTTTTCGTACTTTTTTGGTAGATCAATGTTTATAGAGCTATATCTCAGAAAAGAGATCACGTGAAATAATTTCCTGTGTAAAATATGTAGATGCATCCATTAACTGTAAGTTGTGAAAAGTTCAATTTTCATCACTTGATATTTTTTGTGTAATTAAAACAAATGTGCGAGGCTCTGATCTCCTTTACCATGGTAGGTAGAGAAACGTACAAAATACTGTTCGAAACTTTGGAAGTCTAGTGTTCCAAATATTTGGAACTATTAACAAAAAAGGGTTTAGTTGGTAGAGTATTTATTTTTTAAAAAAATATGTTTACTTCAACATGTTCTCTGCGTTAAGCGGTGAGCCATGTTGCAACCCAATCTTTAAATTCCCCGCGCTTATATGAAGAAACAGCATACAGTAAATGGAAGTGCGGCAACGCTGTCGTGCAGTGTTGTCGCGTTCAGGAAGCTTGTAGCGCGAAGCCTACTTCATAAGAATGTAATATGAAAAAGTATTTTTTATAACCTTTCACAACATCATAAAAACATTAATGCATGTACACTCATGTCTAAAATTATTGTCGCATGTCTATAAATATGTTATTGTAGGAATATAATTTGATAACGAATTCGTCTGGTATTTCTTATAATGTTAGTATGTGTATAATCGGCAAAGACATGTAGGCTATGTGGAAAATTTCATGTCAAAAGAGCAGTAAATAAGAACAATAAAACGAAACTAAAATTTTCTTATCCATTTAGCAACATTTTGTTTTACTCATGCTAATTTTCGTATTCTTTTCCTATGAAATTTACCACAAATATACATTTCCCGACTCTACATATAGTATCAGTATTAAAAGTACCCTGCAAAATCATTAACAAATTATATTCTTACAAGAAGACAGTTATAGATATGCGACAATAATTTTGGACATGAGTGTACACATCTCAATGTAATCGAAATAAAACGTTGAAGTAACACATCCAAAAACTCATCTCTTAATCTATTTACTTCATTCACTTTCGTCATGACTTTGTTGACTCATCGCTGCTCCTGCTATCTTCCCTAATATTTATAAACAATTGCTTCATTTCTACCTCAAGATCTATCAGTATACACACTCTCCAGCTTACGAACATGTTAAAGGATAAAAAGAAATGTGCCTTGGCAATCACGTGTTCACCCAAGTTCTGCGATCAATTCCCTTGCCGAATGTACAGTAACACAGAATGGGTCCTTTGTTTTCTTTCAACGAAAGAAAACAATGCAATGAGTAGGTGACGAGGGCTGTATTTGCGTCTAATCACGTCGCACTGATTAAGTCTTCAATACTTCCCTTCGGTTCGTAGGCGTCAAAAACTTACACAAGCATTCATATCATATGGGTTCATTGCAATGAGACGGACGAACGGGCATTTATATTTTCGTGAGTATATCTTGTGCTTTTTGATTTAAAAAAAAAAAAAAAAAAAAAAAAAAAAGTGGATATTCCTTCACGAGCGGCGGTATTACAAAAAGAAGAGGCAAAATGTTTAGCGATAATGAAATTGCAGAACTGATGAATGACTCTGACTCAGACGGTTATGAGTTAGTAATTAATAGTAAGGACATTGATTATTCTGTGCTCAGTGGCGTATCCGGGAGTGAACAAGATAGTAACTCTGTTTCAAGTAAACCTGAGGCTGCGCCGGAAAAAAAAAACGCGTCATTCCTATTCAAAGGCAGATTCTAATGTAGCTTGGAGCTCTTAGATCTGAAAACAGATTTTCTGTGAATTGTAAACTCAATATTACATATCAACTAAGGTTGTATCATATAATAAACTTTGTGCGTGTTTTTGTTTCTGTGCAAGTGTATTTTGTACTGCGTGCAATAAGTGAAGAACTGACAAAAATCAACAAATTTTCGAGGACCATCACATGCAAATCCAAACAAGATAAGAGTTCGCTTTTCTAATTTTGAACACTTGGTACATATACTGTATATCCTGTTAATTTCTAAGAAATTGTTTTAAAATCTGTGGAGACATTACATTTTTAAAATATCTCTAAAAAGTGACGGACAGTGCGTGACAAGTTTAAATACCCGTCCGGCTGCGAGTGTATACGCGTCAGGAAAATGTGGCAACGTAGCACTCCGTATAAACTGCGATAGCGAAGGGCGCAAAGCAGAGAAAATCATAATGTCATATTTGTGATTGTTTATCTTTTAAAACAAGTCAAAACAGTTTGGTTAAAAAAGCTACTTTAAGATCTTTCTAAAAGTTTTTTCAGATTGTTAATACATCGCCGCAATTCAGAGATAATGATGTCTCACTTTTTGCTGAATAACAAGAAAATTACTACGTGTTGAGTAATGAAATTTTCAGAACTTGCAGGTAATATATGCATCTACATATCTTGCACAGGAAATTATTTCATGTTAACTCCTTTCCGAGATATAGTCCTACAAACATTGTTTTACCAAAAAAATACGAAAAAATACGCACTTTTTCATTAATTTCTATTTTTTTCTCATTATACAGTACAAAGAAAATTTGCATGTCTTAAGTATTGAAAAGACAACATTCCAACAATTCCAACGAGGTACGACAATGCAGTATAAGTTTTGACTGGACGTCACAGCAGCACCTCGAAATCAGGGGCCTATCTTTATGAAATGGATAGTAGTGATGTAACAATCTTTCCATTAGCAGATCATGACTGTCTGGATTAAAGTAGGTTCCGTTATTGCTAGGAAATGTGTAATTGAGGAGAGTAAAATAATAATTACAAAACCAATAACCGATGAAAGAATTTTACATGTTAGAAATTCATTGAATAGTGTAAATTGGTTGAATGTGTTAAGTGGACCTACATCTATGAAATCAGCTAATAATACGTTTGAGCGTTTCATGCAAGTTTTTTTTTTTTTTTTTTTTTTTTATGTGTTTAATACATCTATTCCTCGAAGGAAAGTTAAAGTTAAGACTAACAAAAAGAATGTAAAAAAAAAATAAATAAATAAATAATAAATGGTAATACAAATTGGTATACTACCCAACTTGCAACTATGAAATGTACAGTTATGTCATTATTGCCATTATACAGATGGGATAAAAGTGAAAACAACAAAGAAAAGTATTTGAAAGCAAAAAGGATTATAAATTAGCGTTAAATCAAACAAAAAAAAATTATATAATGTAGCAAAAATTGAGGTAGCACCCAATAAATGTAAATAGGCTTGGAAATTAATTAACGAGGTAGCTAAAGTTGGTAATAGGGATAGTATACCCATTCCCCTGATAAACTTAACACATTCTTTATTAAATCGGTTGAGGAAATACGTAAAAATACAAATGTAGGGGTCTCTGACATAACTGTACCGCATTCTAATAAATGGATACAGAATAATTTAGTTTTTACCGGGGTAACAACCGCAGTGGTTTTAGATATTGTTAAAAGAATGAAGTCCTCGGATAGTGTTGATATTTATGATTTATCAATAACTCTAATTCAAAAAGTAATTGATTGCATTGTAAGTCCACTTATATATTGCATAAATAGGTGTATAAATGAAGGTACTTCCCTGACGTACTAAAGCTGTCTAGGGTTGTTCCAATTTATAAAAAGGGAGACGAACATTGTACAGCTAGCTATCGCCCTGTTTCGCTGGTCCCTACCTTTTATAAAAATGCAGTTATGTGATCATTTGGAACAACTTAATATAATTAGTGATTCACAGTTTGGATTTAGGGCCGGAAGGTCTACGGTTGATGCTATAGACTCATTAGTAAGCAAGGTTTTACAAGTTTTTGAGTCCAGGGGTTTTGCAAGGGCCACATTCTGTGACCTGAGCAAGGCTTTCGACTATGTTGACCATAATGTATTATTAAATAAACTGGCGTATTATGGTGTAGGAAATACTGGTCTAAATTTACTCAGGACTTACCTTAAGGATCGTAGGCAAGTGGTATGTGTGGGAAGGGAAATGTCACAAGTTGCACAGGTTGTATATGATGTACCGCAAGGCTCAGTACTTGGGCCTTTGCTTTTTACTATAACGGTTAATGATTTACCAAATTGTGTAACTAGTCACTCAATTTTATATGCAGATGACACAACATTTCTCAGTGTTAGCCACGACTTGGAAAAATTAGAAGAAATCACAGAAAGAATTATCTGAAGCTGGATCGTGGTTTAAGACGAATGTTTTTTCCTTAATGAAGGTAAAATGAAACATTTAAACTTTAGTTTAAGAGGTATGGCAACCGAGAACAATTTGGACAGTGTAAAATTTGTGGGCATTATTATTGATAACAAATTATCATGGGACTCTCATATTCAATATATTACAGGAAGACTTTCAAGAGTTATATATTTGATAAAACATTTGAGCAATCAGGTACCACAAAACTATGTAAGATCCGCATATTTTGCGTTTTTTCAAAGTATCTTACTATATGGTATACTGTTATGGGGAAATGGTAGCCATGTGAATGACGTTCTGTTGCTACAAAAAAAAAAAAAAAAAAAAAGTTGTGAGAATAATGATGAATGCAGAGAATACGTGTCATTGTAAACCATTATTCATAAGATTAAAAATAATGACGGTAATCAATTTATATATATGCAATGTGTTGATGTACATAAAGGGCAAAACGTCAGAAATACACTATATGCATGACATACACTCATGCAACACTAGAAATAATAGACGTGTCAACGTACCATATTTGACATTAACAAAATCACAAAATAGCTATGAAGCCATGAGTGTGAGGTTGTATAATAAATTACCTATAGAACTGACACAACTACCTATGGGTAGCTTCAAAAATAGATTATATTCTTGGTTAGTAAAAACACCATTTTATTCAAGAGATGAGTTTTTTGAATACGATAATATTTAATTTTTGTAAGGTAATAATATTTGATATGTTATTGTGGTGAACTGTAGTACTTTAGCACTTATTGTAGATAATGAACAATCACTATTGCTGTACATTATTGTAGTAAGTTATAATTTGACGTTGTCTATGGCTATGTAGCTGATTCGACAATAACATTTATTATTATTATTATTTAGAATCCTTAACAAAAGTTTAAGACCACCTTCATTTTCGAAGGTTTATTGAAAAATTATATGGAAAATATGTAAGAACAAAACGTTAGTAGATTACAGCACTGTTTAGTACTCAGTTGATACACCTATAGCTTTTGAACAGACATGGATGCAATCAACCGTTTGCATTTCTTAGCATCCACATTAACATTTAGCACCTGTGGATAGTTTTGATAGGCACTGATGTTAACTTATGTTTTAAAGGTTATAATAATAATAATAATAATAATAATAATAATAATAATAGTAGTAGTAGTAGTAGTAGTAGTAGTAGTAGTAGTAGTAGTAGTAGTAGTAGTAGTAGTAGTAGTAGTAGTAGTAGTAGTAGTAGTAGTAGTAGTGGTAGTAGTAGTACAAGAAGAAGAAGAAGAGAGTAAGGTCTGGGTTATGGAAGGGACATGGTAGAATTAACACATCATTTTGGTTAATCTACTCACAAGAATACGTAAAGCATTGTCTTCCTGATATCAAAAGTAACGTTACAAGAGCTTTGAATAAACATGTTTTTTTCTGGACTGTTAATATGCATTTTGAATCTGTAGTCTCATCAGTGATTCGAACGGTACCAACACCGTGAACAAATATACATCTCAAACTATAATAAATGAACCATCTTGTTGCATCAGAGGGACGATGCAGGCAGGGAGGAAACGTCTATGTATTGATTCTTCGAACACAAATTATGTGCGAGTATAACCGTTCGATTCTAACTTCAATATTACAGAGGATATTTTTACTGCTAATGGATATTTTATTGTTTTCTCGTACATTATTGCTTTCTTCAGTTCTCCTTTGCAATGTTAGTAGGGGAAAAAATACTTCATTTAACAATGACACGAAGCTTATACAAAATACTCGTCAGAAAATATTTTACTTGTGATTATATGAAATGCTTTTAATTTTTACATATAGAATCTCGTTCATCTCTTAGAATGGGTACATAACACATTGCTAAACTACCTATCTCTGGTACAAGGATTCCTGGTTAGCTCTCTGATCATGCGAGTTTGTGTTGAATACAGCCTGCATTTACATTCAAAATGCATGTTTATACTTAGTAACATGCAGAAACGTATGAAAAGTATTTCTTTCTTTCCGACGGACTTGTAAGGATTTGTTTGAGACGCATATTATAGCGCATATAAGTGCATATTTTGAGTGAATTTCGAACAACATCCATATTTTCGAATTTTATTGCTGCATACTAACATATTTCAGAGTAGAGAGTAGGTTATATTTAAAGTGGCTTCATCACTTTGTAATAACTAGAGACCGTATGTTAGGCAAAATGCCTATTCTTTAATATTAAAGATATTATCAAAAATAAGGTTTTAAAGTTTATATAGGAGATTTTAAGTTTCAATTTAAGCCAATTTTATTTTTCCTTTTTTGCCTATTTCGCCCATTCCCACCTAAATAATTGCTTTAGTGCCTAACGTTGTCTATTCTATGCATTTTCTTGAAAACAAGGCTTTATTGGGGAAAAAAATATGTAATTTAGTATTAAGAAAGAATTTTGCCTCTTCCGAGAAACAAGTGTTGTTCGTAGTGATAAGATGTAAACTTTGGACTGCTTTGTGTACTGATAAGTGTATAAAATTTGGACTGTTATGTGTGGTGATATAGAGCTGTAAAGAATGTATTTATCAAATATACATACAATACATGTCAGGCTTCGTTTTTATATATAAAGTAAAAGAAGGTGGTAAGAAACAGATATGTTTCTATATACTTTGACGTTATCTATGACTTGAATGTATTGAGTATTTATCTTCACCATTTCCACTTACATATTAGTGCCTATTTTAAAATTTTAAGTGCCTGTTTTCCAGGTTTTTAGTGCCTAAACATCTAGTAATAACAGATTGTGCTTCTTACAATTGTGTAACAAATTGTACAATGTTTTTACAATAACGTAACACAATAGTTTACCACACTGACATACAATACTAAACATTTTTGTGATAAACAAATACATAACAACAGAAATGAGATTAAGAAAATTTTAAAATCTTCAACCTAATTTAAGTTGGGTACTTAAATTAGCTGTGGATTAATGGTATCTCTTTTATTGACGTAAAAACTAAACCAAAATTACATTCGTGATATTTCTTTCACGACTTCCGACATGCAAGCTAACACAACCGATAACTAACACAGACTACCAAAATTCAATCTGCTCTACTTCTTCTTCTCTTTACTAATTAGTTAACACTGTTTACAACTGTTATCAAACAGCTTAAACACATCATAAACTTATGTCCTGAAGTACGGTGAGCTTATACTTCAATATAAAATATAGGTGCTTTTAAATAATTAAACTTGAAGACCTGTGTGAAACTTTTAAATAATTAAACTTCTGTGACCATACAACTGAACTCTTTTCATTGTGTTCTGTTTTGTAGTAAGTGTATGCTCATACTTTAAAGAGAAATGATTTTTTTTTTTTTTTTTTAACCAGTAGATAGTTAATGAATTGAACTTTAATGAATCTACTTGTGTGTACTCCCCAGTTGCAACATACAGACTATAAAGAAAATTACTGAAGCAGAAACCTCGAAATATTTTCATGTCCTTGTCCCTCTCCAAAACGAAATTCTGGCTACGTGCCTGGCGTGGAGGTCTAAGAGTGCAAGAAGCATTTTAGCTATAGAGTGTGGTGCAAGCTGCTAGAGATTCTGTGATGTTGTGGGGGGGGGGGGGGTCCGTATCATGACAGGCGTATTCATACAGATGTATGTTTATTTAGACAGTGTCAGTGGCCAAATGGTGCTATTTCTCAATCTTCAAAATGAATACGGAGGGGATGCTCTCATCTTCCAAGACAACAAATGGTTTGAAAACATCCAGGTACACCGTCGCACCAGGTATAGCCTAAAAGTTCTCAGATATAAAGTCAATTGGAAGTCTGTGGGACTGCCTTGGGTAGCGGATGAAATGCAGAAATACGCATTCCCGTACGTCACTGGAAGTACGAAATCTACTGATGAGCGAGTGGATTTACATTCATATGGTAAACGTGCAACACTTCGTGAAGTCACTTCCCAATAGTATTCAGGCGGCTGTCCAAGTCAGAAACAGTGTTATTGTGCATTAAGTAAAATCTATGGGGGAGTGGATATTTTTCCCGGTATGCTGATAATTATAATATAACCTGAGAAGTGCTGAGATACTATTTCTCATGGACAGTTTGAAGTCCACCTTCTCTCCCCAAAAAAAGACGAAAATAGCAAATTTTTTATCCAATTCAACCACTGATAGGTGTTCTGCCTTCCTTCATTCGAATGAATAAAACAACATTTCATTTAAAGAAAATTTATTAATGAAACAGTGTTTTGGACACAACCACTCAGGTAACATTCAAAGAGTACAATACAACTAAATGTAGCTTACCCTTCTCGCCTTTGGCTAATTCTTGCTGCCTTGATCGATCCATACTAAAGTTTAAATGCTTTATCTTCTACAAACAAGATAAAGGCTGGTTTATTTGTAACAAATATTTCATCACTCATGAAGGAAAAATGCAACATGCATTTGAACATGTTTGATAAAAACATGACTGAAATATATTTCAGGTACTTTTTTTTTTCTTTTTTTGCATCACTTATTCAAATCCTTCATATATTGGCGCAAGGAATGTAATGTACCCTATCTTTCCTACTTAAATTCAGATTACTTATTAAGTAAATATCACTAGCTTCTAACAACTTTATTTTGATATCAGTACGCACAACCATTGAATATAACATCATTACAATTAGAATTCATGTGCACCCACAATAACATCCGAACAATAAAAAAAAAAATCTCATGCACATCATAATTTAAAATGTATTCTTCCATTGAAATAAGAAATCTTGTTATATGCAACATTCAAACTGATTACTTCTTCCTATATACATATGACAGAATATAAAATAATAATAATAAAAACTAAATCTAACTTATAAACTAAAATAATAGTAAATTCATGCACAAGGCCTTTAAAACATCAACTGCACACATTCTTTCCAAAGAACTAAAAATTTCTTTTGTAGTGGTAGTAATATCATTACTTTGTGTAACACATTTCTAATTCAAATTTGTGAACAATGTTGCAGTTAATGAGTTCGAAAGCAAATAGCAACTTGAAAATAATATATGAATTATAACTTCGTATTTCTTATTATTCAATTTATATCTTTGTAATAGGCATGTCAGAAGATTGTATCTTCACGTAACATTTCGTACGTGTAAATTGAAATAATTCACCATAATACTGTGGAAATTTAGAAACAAGCAAAAGCTACAAATATGGTTGTCACAAATTTTTTGCAGAAGATCGAAAGGTGTTACCAAACTCAATTCTTCAGTAAGTACATAGAATTTTGAGTTATAACTTCACGTCAAGTTTTATCTATTATTGTATTCATATAAAAATACAATTACTATTTATTTAGGAAGTAAGTTTGTACCTTAAGAATAAAAATAATATTTACAAATCACTATTTGTGATCAGGTTGTTTTGTTAACCACATGTATTTTTAATTTTTGTTTGATATTACACAATTCTGAAATAATTAATTAAATAACTAGTACTAATTTAGTATTTTTTTTAAATTGTAAAATGTAGATATAAGTAATAATCGTAGATGTACTTTTTCTGTTTCTTACATAGTACTTGTGAGATAAATGTATTTATTCAAATGTGCTTGTTATTACTTTTTCTATTGCATTATATGCAATTTTAACTATCTCGATTACTGCTTCTTTTCTTACATGGCGTGATTCACAAATCATGTAATAGAAGCCATTAATAATAATGGCTTGATAAATTTAACGACAATAAAAAATACTTTATCCTCTGAATTTTATTTGTCTGTCCTCTGTATTTCACAGAAAAGAACGAAAATATATGAAACACACCAAATGATGAGATTACCGTTTCGCCGATGAATATTTAATATAAATTGGAATTGAAAAAAAGGTCCACTTTTTTTCTATAGCAATACTTAGTAAGTATTATTCTCTTGATTTAAGAGCCAATTCTATAATCCTCTCGTATATTCTTAGTAAACTAAGTAGAAGATTATATAGTAAATATGTGTTTCACCATTGTCCGATAGTAGATGGTAGTGTCGCATATATTGTAACTCTTATTAGATTGGGTTGGTGAAAGAGTTAGCAAACTAATAGTGATTGAGATAGATTTGTGAATTGTCAAACAAAATTTATCAGAAAACCGTAGAACTAGTCCAAAGTAAATAACTTTGATTATTTATAATTGAGTAACAATAGCTTGGGTGTAGTTTCAGTTTTATTACAACCAATTTTTAAACATAATGAATACAAACATACATTTTGTTTGTATTTTTTAAAAGTGTTTTACAATCACTAATTTCTGCTTATTACATAAACATGATTAAAAACAAATATTTGGCTATGTATTGTCTTTCAGCAAACAGGAAGAAATATAAATGAAATGTGAGATATAAATGACTCTGTTCTAAAATTACGTTTGTTTAGCGTCCTTTTTTTTTTCTCTCGTAATGGTAACGACAGCAAATTGGCAAAATTAAAGTTCATATTAGTGGGCATTAAATCTGTCAGAGAAATGATGTGGGTATTAGATCTACATCTGTAACATAGTTAACCCAGAAAAAAAAATCATTTTTCCAGATTTATTACTAAAGAAATAAGTTCTCAGTAAATTTGAAGGATCATATTATTAATTTTTTTCTAAATCCTTCTTTTCTAATATCGTTTGCTCTCGATTCTGTTGCCATCATGTAATAAAAATAAGTACAATTTCCAAAAATGTAGGTTTTCGTATGCAAAAACGGTATTTCTAACGAAGTAGTTTCAAGCATTTTATGATTGACGACAACTTACTGAACTCCCAGGATGTCGTGACACACTTGTGTGTAAGACTTAAGTTTTGATAAAATAGTGAGTCCAGTACTAAGCATTGTTGCTGGTGCTGGAGGCACGGATTGGTACAGTCTGTTTCAAAATTGATTTTAACTAATTATTAAATGATTCATAAGTTTTAAAATCTAAAATTTCGTGACATACCCTATGAGATTGCGCGACACACCAGTGTGTGGCGACATACCGGTTGGGAAACACTGTTCTAATGTACTAATGCTAGTCCCAAGTTTCAAAAGAAACTATATATATCCGACAAATTTTAAATTTCTTCCTCGAATTTCATAAACTTAGTAGACACCAAATATAATACTTATATATATGTTTGGAAACGCAAAACCAGTCTTAAACTTCACTGTTTACTTATGTTTTGTTATTCTGCTATATACACAAGAGATCAAAAAAATGTGTTGCCTCCCATGTATATAATGTTCTTAGTTTCGAATTATCAACACTTGGTATCTTCATCTTTGCGGACATTGTAGATTGGCGTGACTTGAACAGGTTGTTCCTCCTCAGGCACAGCCCACAACTGTCTGTCATCAAACAGGAATTCGCGAGGGACTTTCCCTGTAATTGGTTGTCGCACGACGAACCCTAGAAAAGAAATTTGTCTGGATAACAGATTATATTACTACTAGGAAACAATATTTTTTTAAAAAAAAATAAAATTTAGTACTGAGATAAGTACATTTTTCATATATGTAATCGGAAAAACTAAAAGCGATGTGAAAGAACTATAATCCCTGCAGGGACGGGAACTAATACAGCAAATGAGTTAGTAAAGATGTTATCAAGATCGAAGAATTAACATTTCTTTCAAGAGGGGAAAGAAATTAAAGAAAATAATTATGAAGTCGTCACATAAAAAATACTAGTAAAGAACTGTGAATTGTTAGGAAGAAGTTGAATAATATGCTTTCTCAAATCTTGTACTGGAACTAGTTGAAACTTTGTTCCGTATTAGAAAAACAAATTGAAAATATGTGGCCCGAGGGCAAGTTGAAAAAGGAAAAAAAAATGTCCTTTTTAGACTTTATCATAAAGTCTTGATATTTTTGTAAGTTACGACAGATGGCAAGCTAATTTCAAGTGGGTACAGTGTAATTTCTATCCAGTCTTACCACTCGGTTTGAGTTTGTGTGTGTTAATGTCAAGCGTCAATTGAATTTATACTTCGTATTACTGAGTAGTGAAGGGTGCCTAGAACCCTTGTTCGATCCCAGCTCGCGCCAAGTAGGATTTGTGTTCGACAAACACATGTGGGTAGATTTTCTTGAGGTTCTGATGTTCCCTCACTTTCTTCAGTCCAGCATTTCGTACCCTATCTCAGCCTCGGTGCATAAACGTGGACCTGTAATTTTTCTAAAGGAAATTTTGAGGAGGGATCGTTATTTTCTTGTGATCCTTCCACGATGATCCTATTTCTATGCACTTCAATACACGTAAACACTCCTACAGTATACGTTACTTATACGTATAGTATAAAATCACATCAACTATTTTAAAATACTGTATTATGTTTAAATATCTACAATACGAAATACGGTACTACTATGTACATTATTTTTTTTTACCGTCTATCTTGAACACTTTACCCCCTCTACCTTGAACACATTTCCTGGAAACTGCAGGTGTCCAACTAAGAGGAGTTATACTGGAATTGTAATCACATTACGCTGTTCATTTGTTCTTTCATAGCTAAAACAAAAACTGTATCCTCCAATTACTTGGATACTTTTTCTGTACGTAAGTCCTTTTCCGTATTTATGTGTGTGTATGTGTATGTCGTAGGTAATATAATATATACTACTCTATAAAATAGTATTGGAAACACATAGACATGACTAGCACGTATGCCCTATACTCGAGCACATCCTAATGGTTTTCCTGGTTTTCCTTTTTTTTTTAATTATCATTTTGCAAAAGCGATACATGTAATAAATTAATATGTTTGTCATAAAGAATTTTAATAATCCTTTCATTAAATAAGCATCCAACATTACTTTCATTTAGCAAACTCTAAGTAAACGAACTGGTACATCTATGGCTATTAACATTATTACCAATATCAGTCGTAAACTATTTTATTCAAATTTGAGATGATTATTTAAATTATTAAATGATGAATATTAAATGTACATTCACCGAGCAAATCATTATGACCATCCACTACTTTTTGAATTGACGTAAGAGTCACGGAGCACAGCTCAACCGCTCGCCAGACGAAGTTTGATAGGGACCAGATTGTTATGATCAGATGGCTGAGAACGAGCATCTCGAAAACAGCGCGACTTGTCGGGCCACACCTCATTAAAGATGTCGAACGTCGTAGACTGTCGAGGTTGATAAAACAGGCTAGGGCACAAGCTGTGGCAAGTAACGACAGACTTCAACACTGGACAAAGCGCGAGTGTGTATGAGCACATAGTTCACCGCACACTGTCAGATATCGGACTCAGCAGGCGATATCGCACATGTGTATCAATGTTAATCGAATGACATGACCGAATTAGGTCTTAATCAATTATGACCGAAATAGGCACATGCCCATCGTCATTTAACTATCGAGAAATGGCACAACGTTGCATTGTCCGATGCGTCACGATATTGCCTTTATTACATCAACGATCGAGTCAAAATCCATCGTCTTCCAGGGGAATAGCTGCTGGAAACGTATACAATACGACGACGACAGGATGTGGTGGCACCATTATGATTTCGGGAACCTCGTATAGTCATCGATGGACCTAGTAGTTCGTGTGAAGGGCACTATGACGACTCCTAACTATCGATAGGTCATTGCTGATCATGTACACCCATTCATGTGGACCATGTTTCCAAGTGGCAATGGCATCTTTCAGTAGGTCAACACAACTTGTCACAAGGCCAACGTTGTGCTGCAGTGGTTCGAGGAATACATGGTGAATTTCAATTACTGCAGTGATCCCCAAACTCACCCGATCTTAACCCAATTAAACACTTTTGTGATGCCACTGATCGTAAGATCCGAGCTCATAGCCTCCCTCCACGGAATTTACAGGAATTAAGTGACTTATGTGTGTAGATATTGTGCGCCATGTTTTCAGCCACCTACCAAGATCTAACTGTTTCCATGCCAAACTGCATTGCTGCTGTCTTGCGAGCCAAAAGTAGACATACCAGATATTAGGTAGTGGTCATAATGTTTTGGCTGATGTGTATATATTCGTTATAACAAACATGTTTTTATCGTAACACTATGGTCTTATATTGGTCATCTACTGAAATTATTATCAACAAACGTTAATAAGAAAATTGGTGGTTTTGGTGATATGAGATCAAGCATTAAGGAAAAAAAAATCAAACTATTTAAAGAACTAAATTGTGAAAGAGTGTCCTTACATAAATGCTAAAATAGACTGTGACTTATCTTCTTAAGACATATTTAAATGTATTTGGTCATTAGGAAACGTTAAGTCTTTCTGTTGAGAGGATTTTCAAAATAGTAACATACTTACGCGTTTCTCCACTGTTCAAAATGAGAGAAGGAAAATTATTTTATTATTTCTAAATTCTACATCCGATTTAAATAAACGTCTTATAACTAACAGTATTGTTAGAAAAAAAATCGAAAAGTCTTTGCGCCTATTTTTTTCAAGCATGTAATACATTTTAATACAAAATTGAGATACACGAACGATTTGGTATCTTTTCTTAGAACGGCCCCGGTATAACTTCCAATTTCTTCCATCGCATAACACTGTCATCAGTTGTCAAAGATGGCCAGAGAGCTCAGAACGTCCACGCCATACGAACATCCAAATGTTATTTGTTTTCTATCATGCAAAAGACCTACAGCCACAGATATTTGCAGGGTAATGCAGCCGGTCTATGGAGACAAGTGTTAGCAGTGCGAAGCGTGCACTGGGGATGAAAGGAGCTTGAAACTGGTCGAGAAAATGTTAATGTTGACAATGTGGCTTTCCTCTATGACAGTGCAAAACCACACGTGGCGAACAAAACAGTCGGCAAACTTCACTCTTGGGGTGGGAGATTATGGAGCATCTTCCTTATAGTTTAGATCTTGTCCCCAGTGATTATCATCTTTTTGTCCACTGAAGAAGAACAGAGATTCACGAACGACCCCGAAGCGCAGAACGTTGTTTATCGTAGATTCCGTGATTAACAGACCTCCCGCCTTCTATGCAATGGGCATCGAGAAACTTGTAATTAATACAGTCGGACAAGTGCTTCAACAGATGTTGTGATTATGTGGAAAAATAGATAAAGGTGCGTTGAATATCCTCTCTTTCTTTCTCTCTCTCTCTATCTATCTATCTTGCTTTTCGATTTATGGTTCGTAATCTGGTAACAAATCAGTAGGGGCAATGACTTTTGATTTTCTCTCGTATTTACATTGAATTTATTAATAAAACAAGACTAAAATCAAGAAAACGTTTTTAATTTAGATAAAGATAAGTATAAAATATTGAAAGAAAAAAAACAGAACAAATATAACATTAATTTGAAAGTTCTATCGAGTTATAGGCACCTCCGTCCTATATGCATACATCTTTGATCTTAAAAAATAAGTACAGTAAAACTGAGTAACTGGAAATCACAGAAATATTCTGTCACACGCTGAACAAAACTAAATCTGAGTTTCAGCTGAACTACAAAAAACTAAATGATAGTGACTTATTACTGCATATTTATTATCCCAAAGAATTACACAAAGCTTTCTGGCTGATAATTAAGCAAAATATTCACTAATAAAGAAATAGTTAGATGTAAATTTCAGGAAGATTAAATTTGATTCAGTTCTGGTACCAATAGTATTTGGTTTACTTATTTCTAGCATTTAAACTAAAATATTTCTACATATACAGACACAGAATAAATGCATGTGTATGATTGAGTTGAGTGAGCGAAGGTGTTTTATTTCTCTTTTGCGTTTCTTCCTAAGCTGAATTCTCAAGATGGGTTGAACTACATTAACTTTTGTTTTCAGTGGTAGTGGTCATGGTTCTAAAGCGAGACGGTTATCTTCTGTCACCTTGAGGAATGGTGACTGAAACATGTTCATCTCAGTATTGATTTCTCTAAGACTATGACCAAAGTTTTCACATTGATAGTAGGCATGGTGTGGATTATTTTAAAATGAGATGGTCATGATCACTCCTAGAGGAATGTTGGCCGAAAAACTATTCGATAAATTTAGCACTGACAGACTGAAGATACCTACATCATTTTTTGATCAATTAGTCCGAGAGACTGAGCCACATTTAAAAAAAATCTGGACAATGATGTAGGCTAGGCGATTTTCAAGCGAGATTTATGATCGAGCATGTCCTTCAGGGATGGTGGTCAAAGAATCATCTCATAAAATTACCAATCTTTAGATCAACCCCTTGAGTGCGTAATTTTCAGATGCGAACCGCTGTAAAATGTGTAGTTCTTTTTTAGAACTTTGGAATTTGTTACCTTTTAATAACTTTTGAACCTCTCAAGCAATCACAATGAAATTTTCGGCATTATGAACTTTGTTGCTTCTAATTAGCTACTATAACTTATCATTGTCGTATTTATGGTTATCATCATCATCATCATATGGTTAGATTACACAAAATTTGGGAATACCTCAACAGATCAAGCCCAATTTTTCTGTGTGGTCTCTTGGGGTTCCTAGGTGAGCGCAAACTCGCTAAATATTGTCGGGAATAATATTACTCATACTATGGGCAAATATTCGCCATACGCAATACAAAATAGCCAAAGCAAAATGAAAGCGTATATATACGCCATCCGCACAGCAGGTGCGTTTTGAAGACACGAATTAACTCGCCACCCACACTGAAGGGGTTAATTACTTTTTACAATTCTTGCTGATTCAGAAACTAGAAACCGATAATTTTGAGCTACATTGGGTAAGCATCGTATGGTGATAGTAATAAGGATTCGCTTGCTCATCTCAATTTTGCATCCTGAATGCATTTATCCTTTATCTAAATCCAGAGGAAAGCGTTAACCCGATACGTCGTCTCAATTTAGTGGTTGCTATTAAACGTAACTCGTACCATACTAATATGTTGTGGCAACTGTCAAATATATACAAGATAATATTACAACAAAGTCACACATAAACAATTACAAACACGAGAAATCTAGTGTATCATTTTATATTCAAGTGTAAAATTATTTATTTGAGCATTTTAACAGCTGCCCTGCAACACTGTAAATAAGTAGTTTGTTACTTATTTGTTTATTCTACTTAATTGTTAGTAACTTATTTTTTTATTATATTATATCAACTAATATATTATATTATATTATTATATTATTTATTATATTATATTATATTATATCAACCAACAATAAATAGTAATTTAATTTATTTACACTTCATTTCAAGTAAATATTATAGCTATAATACAAAAGAAAGTTTAAAGATTTACGTTATTACAAATTAACAATAAATTCCTCATCTTGTTTCTTTTTGTATTAAATTTAATTTTGTTAAATACGTATATTTTAAAATTTGTACTATAGTATTATATGTTTCTTTCACGTTTGTAATGAATATATTTTTATCTTTTTTATTTTTCCTTCGAAATAACAAGTCCTACATTATTGCCATTGAGAACATGGGACAACCTTATTAAAATCTTAAAATTACAGTAAATTTTTAGTGTTAACAGTACTTTTAATGTAGTTTTTTATTATTATTTTAATCTTGTTTTATCATATTTTCTAAAAAATGTTCTTGAGTGAAATTTCAATCATGTACATTGTTATTATGTTGTAATAGATATTTTTGATTATTTAACATCCAAGATGTAAAAATACGTGTTCTAAACGGAAGTTTTGCTCCGAATAGAATTTTATTCAAATTAATGATTTGGCAGCGATAGACTTGACCACCTTCAATGTATATTATTTTCAACACAAATTATTACACACAAGATGAAGAAAAGCATTATCATGATTCGGAAGAAGAAAAAAGTTATAATCAAATTGAAACGGAGAAAGCATCCGTTCACTTACATGGTCTCGAAGTATTATTATTAGAAACTACGTATATCAGATATTAATGCCTCTTGTGCGTCTTGTTCGTGGAAGAGTTTTCTGTCTACCTTACTTGCAGTTCTGGGATGAGTGTGCGTTTTAAGCGTTTGGTGTGAGTTCTCTAGCTAATATTATGAGAAGGACTATTGTTGCTCTTCCTTCTCTCCTTCCACGTTTCTTTCTTTTGAAAAGAAAATATTTGGTCTGTTGAATCATATTATTTTGTCTGCAATGATGGATCTTTCTTGGTTTTTAATTTGAAGGTTTCATTTTCCATATCAGGTTCAGCTTTGTACAGTACTTGTTTATCGTGTTTCGGAAGTAAGTTTACATTTGGTTATTTCCCGGGGTATAATTTTTGCTACATTGTTTTTATTCTATATATTCAGTTACTTGGGTTCTCATTCTCCTACGATATTTTCTATTGCTTGGTTTATTCCTTGGCATTTTCTATATTTGTCTTATTTATGTGCTCTAGAATGTATTTTCTGTTAGCAGTAATCACAGACCTAAGGAATGCCAAGTAATTGCGTCCTACAACATCATAAAGCCAACGCCATATTTCACGATGGGTAGAAGACAGTTCAGAGCATGAGCTTCTTTCAGTGTCTGCTATAATATAGGCTGTAGTTGAAAATAAAGTGAAAGAGATCTCTTAGGACCAGATTACGCTGTTCTAGTCATCGACGGTCCACTGTGAATTTCCTCAGCACCATTTCCTGTCCTAAATCGTTGTTGGTGATGATAAGCGGTTTGGAACTGAAATCCGACCGCGAATGCTCAGGTTATGCAACTTACGTCGGCCTGTGATTGTCGCAATAGGCTGTTCTAGGTATTAAATGAGTTCCATAGTCACTTTTGCCGAATTCATTCTACAGTCCTTGGTGACAATCCTTTCAATGCTCGGCGACCCATATCGTTGAAACTTCTCCTCAGTTCTCTACCACTCTTCACCGACGCTGTGCCATGTCATGTAGCCCGTCATCGCCTTGGGTCAGTGACGACGCTAAAAGGGGTGGAGGGTGCCCCCGGTCGCATCGTCTGACCCTCAGATTTTGTATTTTAAGGTAGACCAAATTATATAAAATTATTATTTTCAGTATACTCGAAAATAGCTACCCCCCAAAAATTCTTTGCCCCTCCTTCTCAAGAAATTAAAAATTGGCGTCGCCACTGCCTTGGACATTATTCCTTGCGATCACCTAACACAGTGGTCACCTTAGATACGCTTGCACTAACTAACCGCGCACTATAACTTGGCTTCTTGAAACTCAGAAAAATCACTTTGTATTAACACCGTCTGGTCGCTTCAATATACAACTCTGTCTATTCTGCCTAACGTACTACAGAGTCCACATAACAGCACTAACAGGTATCCTTAGGGTTACCTCCTCATACATCTTACGTGTTGCAGACTGCAGGTGTTTCAATTATGTTAACTATCTATATTTTTGTATATTCCAGTACTTATCAGCCAGCTGTAAGATACTGAGTCTTTTGTAGTCTGTGCTGCTTATGTGTAGATTCCGTTTTCTTGCATGAGCTAAAATGACCTGGTCTATCACCAGATGTTTCTTGCACTCTCTTGCTCCTTTTTGTTTTATTTCTCGGTCATTTATTGTTCCATGTGGTTTGATATTTTTGTGCTAATATCAGTCAGTAGTTTATACATGTTTGTGAGGCATGTAATTGGTCTGAATTTGGCTGTGTTTTTATCTTTTTCGTCTTTGCTTATGAAGTATTTTAGTTTTGTAGTGAGGAAGGCAAATAACTTCTCTGGTCCTGTTATTATTCCACTCAATTTCCGCGTAATGTGTTTATGGGTTTGTGTTAGCTTCTTAAACCAACTGCTGTGTATTTTGTCCATTTCTGGTGCTTTCCAGTTGTATGTCTTTCTTATTGTTTGTCTGAGGTTGACTATTGTAGCTTTAGTTTATTCCATGTTTTTGAGGAGATTGTTATCTAGGTTATGTTTCTTATTCATTAGGCTTTTATTATGTTGCTGCTCTTTGGTCCATATTCCTGACCAGAATGAGTATTGCTGGAAAATGAAGTCATCCAAATCGGTCTCCAACTGTGGAAAAACCAGTTTTCAAGTATATGGAGATATGAGATTTCCGTGAGTGTTTCAATTGAAAAAAAAGAAAAAAAAAAGAAAAAAGAGAGAGAGAGAGAGGGAGAAAAGAAAGACAAAACCCGAATCGTACATCTTTTCCATGTTATGCTATGCTTTTCCAAAGAAATTACCTAATAAAACATTAACTCAAGAGTCTCTGTCTTGTTGTACAGTTTAATGTGGTTATGGAATTGTTTATATCATCGCCTAATTCTCTAAGCGGTAGGAGCTTTAACACATGGATATTGTCATCAAAATTCACGCTGAACAGTCGTTGTGAACTCACTTTACGAACCGTAGATGCAGTCACCATCCTGACAACCACTGAAGTTGCTGGTGATGGAAGCGCACTCCTACAACCTACCTGCAATCGCATGAAACTTGAAAATTCCTTCTTTTCGACGGTTCATTGTTAATTCAAAATGGATAAAAAGCTGCATGGTTACGACTGTTTGAAATCAGATTATTCTTTTTGAGTATTTTCGAAAGCTTTCAGTTATGTAACGACGCGTTTGGTTTAGAAATTATATCCCGAAATTTGGTAGTTATTTCTTAAAATTTGTATGGTGACAATCGCCTGAATGTTGATATTTGCTTCTTTTTCTTTGCCTGTTTGTTAAATTTTACTTATATTGTAATTTATTCTCGCTCCGTTTGATAAGACTAAAACGTTTGATTATTAGTTTTATTCATCTATTATTAGTATTACCATGTGTAGAATCAAAAGTGGCATAAAATGTCTTTGGACAATCTTTTGTCTCTGTGGCGATGACCGTCGAGTTACCTGACCTTATATATATAATGCT
Source organism: Thermobia domestica (assembly GCF_964235325.1). Classification (NCBI taxonomy): domain Eukaryota; kingdom Metazoa; phylum Arthropoda; class Insecta; order Zygentoma; family Lepismatidae; genus Thermobia; species Thermobia domestica. Next base: position 114,710,844 of record NC_137462.1, on the reverse strand, counting down.
CAACTACTTTCGACCATCTGTCCATCCATATTAATGAAAGGAGGGAACAACCGATTTATTTTACACACCACAATCCTCTGTAGGTGCGAATTAAACAACTTACAAAGAGTGAAAAAGTGGCTTGACTGGAGCGGAACTCGAACCCGGGATCTCCGACATACCGTAACGCATCGGCATGGTATGCCGGAGATCCTGGGTTCGAGTCCCGGTCCAGTCAAGCCACTTTTTCACTCTTTGTAAAATTTGTCCATCTGTTTGTTTTTTATGACAAGAAAGAGAAAAAGAGAAAATAATGCTTTCAAAGTAGTCAGTCATGATTAATATAAATGAAAACACTTTACATGAATAAGCTATAGACCATTACGATTCTTTCCAAGGTACTTCCCTTCTTGAGACATTTAGAAACGATCGTATTTGGAAATATTAATCGTGTTTCTGTAAGAATGCATTCTTCTGAGAACCATGTAAATACATATTGCTGGCATGTTGTGATCGTTAACACTCGCTAATAATATGTGGTTTACTTCTAAAAATAACTTAATTAAATAATTATCTTTATAAATTGATCATCTTTATAATGTATGTTTAGTTTATGTCCTAAATAAAATTACAAAATCCAAGTTTATGATGAAGATTTCTAAGTGAATGATTTTAAACAAGACACCATTATATTATGAAATATAAGTTACTTTCTTTTATAGATTTGCAACACTTAGTTAAGAATGTTAATGTATTTATAGTAAATGTTTAGAAAGTATTTACCTTATCTTTTTAGTGCAAAGGGTGGTCCAAAGGTAGGTACACAGGCCTACATATATAAACCATACAGAACTATATATCTAATTTTGGGACATTCTATATTACTTTAGATTAAAATTACTGAATTTTCGGTGGACGATGCTGCCACTTTTTCCAAACCTATTGCTAGCACGGATTAGAATTTAGTGAGTTAAGGTTAGTTATCAGAAAGAAAAACTATAAACTCTACAATAAATACCTCTTCCTAAGTTTTCTAAAATATTAACTGATGATTCTTCTTTCTCCTATTTAATCTTTTCTTAATGACACATTTAAAAATAAATTCACTAACTGAACAATAATTTTATTTTGTTAGTGTTAATGTAAGCCGCTTGAAAAATTGTCTTTTAAATTATCTCAAAAGCCACTCGCCTTGTTTTTCTGTATTCTTCGTCAGTTCAGCTCTTGAGGGAAATCACTTCGGTAAAAATTAATATTTACTTCTGTACGCTGCGAGCTAAGGTAAAGAAACTTCTTAATGCCCTAACTCTTCGTATACAGGGATTAGGACATTAGATAAGCTGTCTCTCTTTAACTTTTAGCAATAAAGTTTTAATTTTTATTTACATGACTTTCCTCAAGAGCTGTCACTGCTCACAGATTATGGTCTTTTGAATGAATCTGTAACCGGATACAGAAGGGCAAGATGAGAACATTTTGTGTTTACTATAATTTACGTGTATCTTTCTTCTTTGATACCAAAATTTATTATCCCTAGTACTGTAGTTTCCAATTTTTGCACCGAAAAATCTATACATAAGTATTTGTGGTATAATTTGTGTTCATGATACCTTGTAATACTAAATGATTATTAATATAAAGAAGTAGTTGACTAATTTTGTTGAAATTTTTGCTTGTACCTTTCTATAATATCATTAATTTTATGTTAGCTGTTTCTTAATTGTTTTGAGAGGCTAGATGGTGGCATCATATTTTTAAGATTTTTAATATGCCTTTAGCCCTTGTTTTCATATTCCTATATACTTTCCTTTGTATTCACACTTATCTGATATACACTGAATAAATTCTCTTACTGTAAGATAACTTTTGAATCATATTAATGTTTATTTTCATTTATTTATTTATTATTTTATTTTTTATTTATTTATTGTTTTTAATACAAGTTTTAGAAAAATAAGGTAAATACTTTTTATAGCAAAATATTGCAAATATTTAAATGTTTATTTATTTGACAAAAATACCTTTAGATAATGCAACCTGTAACTCAATTCCATATTCTTCCGTCTATTAAGTTCTTGCTGCTCTAATTTTACTATCAAATGAGACCAAAACCTTTGATAAAATTAACATATGTTATAATACTACAGTCAGAGAATGAATTATAAGAAAGAAAGCGGCACACTAATGTTAATATTGATAAATGTTTACAGATAATTTCATTGCAAACAGATTATTGTCACTACTTCGGAACATTTATTAAAAATTCTTGTCCAAACAAGTCTGATTAAAGTTATTTTTTATTTCTTTTTTTAGATTTTTTAAGTTTTATTATATTTTTCACTCGTAATAGTTTCTGGATGGATTTTTGTTTTACTGTTATTGTCACTGCTGACAGACGTTACTTTTAGTGGACTACGATTAACTAAACTGAGGTATTGTTCATTTCCTTTCTGAGCATTATTTGGGATTTTGTCATCGTGAATTGTTGTTGTGCCTGGTAGTATTCTTATTTTATTAGGAACCGTTTTTGTTTCAGCAGTACTTGTTTCCGGTTCTGATGTCACCAATTCACTCTTTACATTTGTGTCACTGTTTGTGTTCACCTTATCACGTGGTGGAATTGAGTCAGCCTGTTGCACGTTGTAGATAGGAGTCAAACTGATAACTCTTAGGTCCTCCTCTGGTAATTGCCAGAAACCATCGTCGTTAAACAACAAATCTTTCTTCAACTGGGTCAAGTAGTTATGATTCATAATCGAGCCTGCGGAAATAACGAACTTTTTCGATGAAATCGTCATAGTTTTTCATATTGCATCACATTTAAGAATTGAAGCGTGCGGTGATGGAAAGTTGATTTATGCTATTTGTTGGGGTTGACAAAAGCACAGCGAACGTAGAAAAATAACGAAAAATGAGGACAGCAAGACATTAAGTCCTGTAATAATGAACTGACAACAAGCACACAACATTAAAAATAAAAAAAAAAAAAAATTAAAAAAATCGAAATATAAACGGACAAGAAGTGTTTTGTAAGAACTATTCATGTGAGACATCTATAATTAAATTAAATATATTGTGTTAATATTTGTGGTATTAATTGGTAAAATATACAATTTTTACGTGTTGAAAATATGGAACATAATTGTGAATAGAATCAAATGAAAATAAAAATCTTATCTTTATTTGTTTCCAATATTTGAAAAGACACTAACAAAAACCTGATATTTCGTCGAAGCGCTAAAAGTGAAGAGTTCTTTATTGATTTTTAAATATTGCTTGCAATCAAGTAAGTTTTTAACTTTAAATTAATTTACTTGTTAAAATTTATAGAAATTGTAATTCACTGAGCACTGACACTATCTACATTCTGCTGCTTTCATATAAAATTTGAAGTACTTTTATTGCTATTACAATTACTATATATCGAATTTCCTTAAACCGGCGGCACTGGCGCCTAGTCTCACAGATCCATTTGTTAAAATTAAATCTTTACCTAATAATTTTTGTTTAAATTTTTTTGTTGATAATTTTATTTTGAATTACCCATATTAAACAGGTATATATTGCGAATTTCAATACAAACATTACATTTTAGCGTATCTTTAAAAAAATTGAAGAGTTATGAAAAATATGGTAGAATTACAAGTATTATTTAGTAAAAAGTTTAAAAGTTTCAATATGTTATCACAAGGTAGTACATCATGTTTAGAAGTGTCCATTGAAAAATAAAATTTTCAATTTGAACCCCAATCAGAATCAACGGCCAGCTACTAGTAACAGGCTACAGAAACAAATGACACGGGTCTGTGAGACTTGGCGCCAGTGTCACCAGGTTAAATAACTTGACACAGACATAAATACATAAATCGGTAATTAAAAAAGAAAGCAAACAATAATTACATATAACAAACGAAGATATAACTTTAACGCTTAAAACAATATATTTGTAAGACTACACTGAAACACATAATAAATATATCTTACCTGTAATAACGCCTCCTACAATGGCTATACAGATTGTCACTACAAGAGCCAGTAGTTGATAGGCTGCCTGCAAAGCAGCCGTGCGTCCTTCACCAGGATGTACAGAAGGAAGACTGGATTGGATCTCATTTAAGTCAGTTGTATTCAAGTGTGGTGCACGAGCGGGATACTGCAAATACAAGCTTTAAGAAAATGATTAGTTATCAAGATATGTAAAATATAGATCAAAATACAGAATACACTTGTCTTAACCCTTTACCTGCTGCTATATAAAATAAACGGAATGTTAAGTCAAAAATGTAATTTTTTAGAACTCTGTGGACTTATTAACAGATATTTGCAGAAAAAATGTAGCTATCATTTAAATTTTTATTGCATGTTCTCATTATAAGAACATTGGCGGAATACAAGTACAAATCCATTTTTTTCTTTCTTGTAACGAATTAATTATTGAAGTCTTGTTTGGATATATATGCTATATTCTACATTAAAATACACACTTAACAACAGATAATACTTCGCCTACTACAGCATACAACTAAATTCCATGCTATTAAAGACTAAATGTTCATAAAACGTTGCTTGATATAAGGTATAAATACTACTTTTTTTTAAGAAAAAATGAAAATCATTTGAACACGCTTTATGCAGCATAACAAAACATTTCTTACGCATAGTACCTGTAATCAGCTTGCAAAATTTGTTTCGTGATTTATTATTATTATTTAGTCTCGATGTAACGGTTTACTCCATCAAAACGAAGATCCATTTTCATTTTCCCTCTTGGTCCGGGTTTAATTAATAAGCTTGAACCAAGTTCTTCATTCAAATAAGGGCCACTACAATATCCATTAGGGGCCGCGTGACTCAGTGGTAGAGCGCTTCTCTCTGTTTGTCGAGTTTTGTTTCGATCCCAATCCGTACTAAGTGGGCTTTGTGCTGGACAAACACCGTATGTGTAGGTTTTTACGAGGTTCTCCCGTTTTCTCTCATTTTCTTCATTCTACCACTATCATTATCCATGTCATCATTACAGTCTCCCTTAGTCTTGGTACATAATCGTCGGACGTTGAACTAAAAATAAAAATATTCCTTAGAAATGGAAGCTGCATTGCTCTTCCATTTTTTGGCGGGATATTACCATGTATGTTTGTCACCTAATGTATTTTCTTCCAGTTCGGTTTTACTTTCTTCTTCTTTTTTTTAATTTATATTTTATTTGATTCACCACCACGCTTGAACTATGTATCAGTGTAGTTGTCTAGCGAACTTCGAACTCCCCTGCAGTGTCTCTTACATAGGATGCCCAGATTTTCAGAATAAACATCCGACACAACCTCCGCAAATTTACAGTATATTTATAGTTATGCACTTGCTTTTTGCTTAACACCAGATTTAAATAATAGCTCTACATTCACCAAAATTGAGAGACAGAGATAAGATTATTCCTTTACTTGAGTATCGATGACTTGACTAATGAAGTAATTTCGGGATTGTCCTAGCTAACCCAGGACATCTGGAATTCCTATTCTTACAGGAACGTAACCTACGTCATTATCATTGACGTCTTCCTCATCAGTCACAGTCCCTGGTTGGAAAGGCAACCACACAATATGAGTTTCTGATAGAACTTCTTCACTATTCAATTTACTAAGTAACGTAATGCTTCTTCTGAAGTAGGGAACTTACGATACATGTTGTACCTCAAAGGAAAGCTCTAGGTAGTTTATTACGCGTAAATTAACATTTTCACTGCTTGCTTGATATCAGTACACTATAACTTAGAGAAAAATCACACGTAAGAAAAGATGTTCGTTACCCTGACATAGGGTAACTCTGTTATTATCAGAGTGACAACAAAATGTAAGAGAGGAAACCGTCTCCAAATATGGTGTTTTCAATCTAAAGTGAAAGAATTTTAAACAACTATTTAAAATTATAATTTGTTAGAGGTGAAAATTCTGAATTTTTAACAAAATGAAAATAACTTTTAGAACAGAAAAAAAACGAGCTGTGTTACAAAAAATACACAATCTTCAGTATCTCTATGTTTGAATGTCAAAAAATTTAACCCTTTATAACAAACCACGGGCTTTAAAAAAAATAAAGTATGTTCCCGCTACGGGAGCATTGGCACCCAATAGGTTAAATTATAGCCACCTAATTTAATTGCCCTTATCAGTTCAGTCTATAATTGCTAATTCTACGTAGTTGTTAGGTTACTGCTCCATCTCAGAAAAAAAAATATATACTAATATTTTCATAAGAAAAACATTCTATTTACTAGAAAACCACACATTAAGAGAACAGACTAAGATACTTTTGTGTTTAATTAATTCATATAACTATAAATCAAATTATTGATACTTTATAGATCATTATTAGTAGTAATAGATAGTTTCTATTAAGAATCTAGTAAATATTTTTACCTATCAGAAAAAGAAATTAAATCTACGAAGGGAGATCGAAACATAATGCACATTATTCTCCACTTCGCAAAGTTTAAATAACAATCTGTAAGTTGTAGGAAACTAGTTTAAAAGTTCATGCTAGAGATTGGTATAACTGGATATTATCTATCGTCTTAGTAAAAGTGTAATGGGTATCACAAAAAATTCGTGTTTTCATATCATCCACATAAAAAGGAACAAAGAAGTGTAGTCAAGTCTTTATGGGCTAAGAGGAAATCTCAGATTACAATTCACGAAGGAACAGAAGTGCATAGTCTTGAATATATGGACCGCAGTCTGATCGACACATGGTGCAAATATTTCGAAGAAGAGAGGAGAAAACTTATTGATTCGCTTTGTTCGCGTCGATCTGTAACCGCTGCACTGTTAGAACCATTAAGGAGGTAACCTAGAATGATTGATGAATCCATCTGAGAACATTGGTATAAAAGTTTGCTATTGCGTAAGATGCAGCATATGCGATATTTTGTATGACAAATTGGTCTTCCATGTGCATGATGCTCAAGGACCTGAAAGACTAACTGAAGGACCAGAGAATTATGTCTTTGGATCGCTTGGTGTGTTTCACATAAAGTATAGTTACAGGCGATGAATCCTAGATATTTCTCTACACTCCATTGAGCAAAGTAGTCCAGAGTAGTGTGGAAGCATTTCGATTCTTTTGCCTTCCAAGAAATTCAATCAGCCACTTTCATTCCATTTGAATAGAAAAAAATTCAGCATCCACTCCCGGATTTCGCTTTATCAGAGTTTCGTCTCTTTTGGTTCAAAAAGTTCAATTCATGTTCTGCAGATGCTTGATTATATACTGAAAAAACACTTTCATGAACAAAGCAGGGGTAAAAGTGAGAGAGAACGCGGGAGGACGCCGTTATCCCACTTCCAAAAATATCTATGGCGTCACTCCACTTCCTAAAAAATTACAATGGGCAAAGATAGGCACGGGGAACGGCGTGACGTCATCCGTCCCCCTACCCTACCTTTTCAGATCCACTTTTACCTTTGGAACAAAGTATACTAAACCCAGTGCCACGCTGGAAGTAATTATTCTTACGTTGAAAAATATGTAAGTTCCTTCATTATGTATGTACTTTGGTTTGGCTAAAATTTTGGCAGAAAGAAGTAGTATGCGTTACTTTCCGATCTCTCTTCATATTTTTAAGATTTTCAAGTTACCACTCTTTCCTCACCTGTATCCATAGTCTTTTTCAGATGCCAGAGCTGCCATTATTACGCCGATTATACCAGCCATAATCCCAGGTAAGCCATGAAGATTATTTACCCCACAAGTATCGTGAATTTTCAGTTTGTTAGTAATTGCAGGCTGAAAGTAAACAAATAAATAAAATAAAATAATTTTTTTTAAAAATTACAGCAATTGTATCAAATTTGATAGATATAAAAATAAAATAATTGCATTTTTTAAATATATTATTATGACACTTATAATCCTCAAATCTTATCAATAAACTTTTTCTAGTTCATGTCTGTTACAAAATAAAGCGTACAAATTAGTGTCGATATTAATTTGAATAACACTTTCTTTTTGTATATTATTATTACATTACTCTTATTTGGATTGTACAAGGTAACATTACAAAACAAAACGAAAAAAAAAAAAAGGACTAGAAGCGAAGAAGTCCCTTGTCTTTTGAAAGTATAATCTTGTGATGAGACATTATGCCTTAAAAGATGTTCTTGGAGAAAATTTCTTTAAAGACACAATTATATTGTTTGTTTTTCGTACTACTACTAGAAAAGCCACAGTGAGCACGTGGCAGGGGACGTGATTTGTTTTCCCGTTCTGTTCATGTCTAAACGTGGTTTAAGGGTTCGCCCTGTCTGTCAAATGAGTACCTACGCTAACTTGGAAATAATGGGAACTGGAGCATGTACAGACCAGTCAGCACCCTCTTTTTTGTGTCGGGGTCATGAAAGTGCGGAATCTTATCTCCATCGCTTATGAGTCTCACTGGCCTGACCCCAATAGGGACGTACATTTTTACGACTACTATAACATAAAAAACACAAAAGAATTAAGAATTTTTTTAAACCTACGAATTTTATTGAAATCTAAACACACACATACGCATGTACAAAATGGGGATCAAATATAAATACATAAATGAAGTAAATAAAGGTGATAATTATGAAGTAATAAAGTTTTGCGTTTTTTTCCTTATTGATAGAGCAGAATCATAGAATTTAATAATTGATATATACCTGGATGTATCGAAAGCCAATCACAGATACGATACCAGCAATCATACCGATTATTAGTGAACCATACGGATGAACCATAAGATCCGCAGAAGTTCCGATTGCAACACCTCCTGCCAGCGTGGCGTTCTGTACATGTACCTATAACAAAGAAAACACTACACTGAAACTTTATCTTTACATTCAAAAACTTAAAACAAGGTGATAAAAAATTTTACATATAAAATTAGTTTAGCTTTGTAATTAATTTGATAATATTCATTTTTCCATGCAATACTTGTATTATACTTCTTATTGAGAAAAAATGTTTTTAAAATATTATCTTTCGTATTTTCAACGTGCAGTAAGTGTGTAATAATTCTCAATACAATATAAAGAATGTTAAATATATTTCAAAACTTCACAGCTTCTCGGTGTGAAGTTAGTTTTAGTTTCTAAGATTAAACAAGTAGATGCGCAATAAATTCATTTATATGTATCATTTAAGAACTTTCACCAACCTTTACACCACTTTCTCTGAGTTCTACTAAACAACTTAAAGACAAAAAAAAATAAATAAATAAAAATAAATAAAATAAAATAAAATAAATAAATAAATAAATAAATAAAAATAAAAACCTATGAAGTGAGTCACACCTCTAAAATGATTTTTTTTAACGGATCGGATACTTAGACTGCGTAGTTTATGACGACATAATTGCAGACCATCAACTTTCTGCACAGCATTAAAGGTTTTCAGTTCATTTAAAACATTTGGTAAGTGTTATATACTCCATACTCCTGAATTACGATATTGGTGTTATTATTTACGAAAAAATAAGAAAAAAAATATGGAAGTATTGAAGATTCTTAGTTCTTTATTATGCACAAATGTAATTTTCTTAGCTTTGTTAATTAAAAGACACTGAGAACTACAGGTATGTATATAATCTTCTTCACAATTTAAATGTATACCATTAAAAGTGTGCTCTGCTTAATTATCTATATCTTAATGCAATTTCCCAGTTCTTTACAGAATACTGTAAAAAATTTGCGCTCTAAATTTGATGACCTGTATACTTGAAATCCTTTTATAAAATAGTTCTGTATTCCTGGTGAGTCGCATCAGTTCATAGTTAGTAAAATACATGTTTATATTTTGGAACATTAATTTTTTGGTGAGAACGAGACGTTTTGTGCATTTAGTATTCTATAGTATTTTCCTTGATACAGCAGTTATGGAGCTGTGGTAAACCTGAAAACGTGAGATTCAGTTACGGAGTTTCGTCCCGCCCATTTTAAATTGAAAAGCTGTATTTATATTTTATTCTGTCCCAGTAAAATAAAATTCTATATTTTAAATTACTTGTTGATTTTGTATATTTGATAGCAGTAGTTTTCAATATATTAAATCTTCATTTCTTAAAATATTTTTTAACTATCTTAGTAATTATAGACTAGGATGGGCAAAACCGGTTTTTATAAAAAGCGGAAACCGGTTTCTAGAAAAACCGAAATCTGAAAACCAACATTTTAGTTTTCTCCAAAACCGGTTCGATTTTTCGCCGAAACCAATTTCGGTTTTCTCAAAAAAACGGTTCGATTTTCACCGAAACTAAAAACTGTTTTGGAAAACAAAACTATTTCTGTGGAAACGGAATCGGTTTCCGGAGAACAACGAAACACTATTCTGATCAGAAATAGAACCAGTTTTGGAAAAACTGAAACCGGTTCCGATGAAAAACTGAACCGGTTTTGAAGAAAATCAAAACTGAATTCGATAAATACCGAACCGGTTTCGGCGAAAAACCGGCTTTTCGAAAAATTCAAAACCGGATTCGGTTTTCCTAAAAACCGGATTTTTGTGCCCACCACTATTATAGACATATGCCCAACTTTCATTTTAGAAATTAATTGGAACTGACTCCTCAGTAAAGATGAAGTAAATATAAAATTTTGTTTTGTTGTAAAGTATTGAACCAATGTAGCTACTTTTCCTATTGTTTAGAGCCGGCAACAAAAATGGACACTTAAAAAAAATAAGGAAAAAATGCTTCGTATTGAGCGCAGATTCATCAATTCCGTATCGAGTTGCTATATCAGATGCAAGATAACCCTTATCCTATAAAGTTCCCTCAAGGAAGTTCTTCACCTGTTACCACCAGAAGGTTGCGAAAACGTCCACGAAGAAGAATGATAGAAACAAGTCGTTGCAGAGATCTGGTGTACGGCCAAAACCGGATTATGAATTAATGACGATGACGTTTTTTAAGAAATACTAAAATAAATTTATGTGGAATATACAAAATGTACAAATATACAAAATATGGAATATACAGATGTGGAATATTCACCATGTAATTTTGTCATTTATCTCATTTATTATTTTAAATCTCCGTTAAGCCAACAGGAGAAGGGGGTGGCGAAACGCGAATTAGCCGAATCTGTTCATAGATCGCACTCCTCCCCATACCAAAGACAGACTCTGTTCAATCACTGTGGTGAGAATGAAACCGTATTGAGTGCAGTCGAAGTACCCGCAAAAGGTGAACTACATTATTCGATTCCTCAAGCGGAAGACACAATACGTCCACAATCGATCGTCGAATGATTGAGGGAAACTTGTTTACAAGTGCCACAGAGAGTTTAAAGAAAGACTTACCGACGTACATGATGCGAGTAGATAAGGATGGAAATCTGTGGTAAAAGTCGACCTTGACGAACGCGTAGTTCATGTGTCTCGTGAAAAGGGTAGAATAAGTTTCTGAATTGACAGATCTTGGAATTTTATGGAACTAGCAGTCGTCTGAAGAAATAGAATTACATCAACATAGTTCACACTTGGTGGGCGCTTCCATTGCATTCAATATGCTCTCACATTTGCTGCTTCACAATAATTGAACGACCGACTCTATCTTGTGATATGGGGGATGTGCGATCTCCAATGAACAGATTTGGCTTATCCGCGTTACGCCATCTCACGCGATTCTTCTCTGGTGGATTAACGGAGGTTGAGAAGAAAAAAGCCCTCATAAATTTCGCTCTTATTTCAAATAGATGTATGCTAAACACTGTAATAAAATACTTTACCATGTCAAATTTGTTCTCCTTGCTGATTAAGGATGAGACAGCAAATGCCGTTACACAACAAGCAGCCAGGGAGTAGTATGTGTTAATCACAGCTCGGTGTTGGTCGTCGCCAGGAAGAAGAGCAGCATTGAAGCTCGGCCAAAATAGCCACAAAAATACAGTTCCTGCAATTGATTATAAGAAATAAACAAATTAATAAATAATGAAAAGAAACCATTAGTATAAGTCTTAAGGGATACTCGTGTTTAGGTTGAGTCATTATTGATACGAGTGCATGATCCTCTGCAATACACATACTACTGATTTTACCCTTCTTGTGCATTTTATATTTTATAGTTGCATATCAATAACAACTCAGGGAAAAAGTAATTATAACACAGCAAACCTTCCATTTAACACACTAATTACGCCCAATGTATATCCGTAAAATTGAAGTGTTAAATCGCAAATTGTTATAAACAATATTTAAAATGAGACACAGCAATGTTTGAAATTTTCACTTGCTCATACGGGAGTTTTCAGAATTGACTTATCACATTAAAACACACCCAAAGATTCTTTAAAATGGCTGGATTTTTCTGAAGAAATATCTGAAAATATCGTCGACAATATGCCGTCCTTTTCACTTAGTTACTCTTTTAATTCGTGGACAACAGAGTCACAGTATACACATGAAACTTTGCTGTTTTCGCAAGAAAGTGACAAGTACTTCTGGACCCTGATTTCTTGGAAGTCAGCGCAATGACTTCTTAGGACATACTAGTGGTCGGTCCTTTACATTCTGGATTGTTTCTGTGCATTTTAGACGAGCTCCAATGAATGTATATCCGTAAAATTGCCAATGTTAAACAGGGTCGGACTGACAAGTAAAGGGTCCAAATGGATGAATCGAGTTGCGGGAAGAGACATAGTGCGCCTGATAGAGGATGTGAAAATATGTGTATGTGCAAAGTTAAAGCGGCTGAGCGCCATAAGAAACGGAGTGGCAAGGGGTCAAAGTTGGTGGAAGAAGGGCTATGCTAAGTTATAAAAAAACATTAAATGAACTGTTGAATTGTAAAAATAGTGGAAGAAAGACAATGCAAATGGTGGTAGTTTCCCTTTTTCTCATAAGAAGAATGGACAGAGTAGATTACGAATCTCCGAATATCATCATCATAGGTATTCTGCCTTTATTGGCAGGTCACTTGCCGCAGCTGAGAAGCTTCCATGCTCTACGGTCCTCCGCTAACCTCTTCGTCTTCGCGTATGATCTTTTTGTTTTTATTTAATCCATTAATTGTAGTCTCCTTCGCCCCCTCCCTCTCTTTCCCGCCACCATACCCTCTAGGACGTCCCTCATGATACAATCTCTTCTTAGGCAATGTCCCAACCAGTTTCTCTTCCTCTTCCTAATAATATCTAAAAGTGTTCTTTTCTCACCCACCATTTCTAACACTCTCTCATTCGTTTTCCGCTCGATCCAACTAATTCTTTCCATTCTTCTCCACACCCACATTTCGAAGGCTTCCAGTCGATTTTCATCACCTTTACGTAATGTCCACGTTTCCGCCCCATACAGTACAACACTCCACACGAAGCATTTTATGAGTCTTTTTCTCAACTCTTTATTCAAGGTCCCACAAAACAGACTTTTCTTCCTCCTAAAGGCTTCTTTCGCCATTCCTATCCTTGCTTTTATTTCCCGTTCGCACTTCATGTTATTACTAAGAATACTATTCAGATATCGAAAACTATTCACTTGTTCTATTTTCTCCCCTCCTACTTTTATATTTGACACAGATCCCTTTGTTCCAATCACCATGGCTTTTGCCTTTCTAACATTTATTTTCATCCCATATTTTTCAAAGCCCTTTCTCATTTTTTCTAACATTTTATTGATTTTCTTTTCAGATTCTGCAACAAGCGCCAATATCGTCTGCAAATCTTATGCATCTAATCATTCTACCTCCTACCGAAATGCCATCATCATCATGTAAACTCTTTTTTACTATCTCTTCTAGATAGACATTAAATAGTGTTGGCGAGAGGCAGCATCCTTGTCGAACTCCCCTTCCAATTGCACTCTCTTCCGTTAGTTCTTCCCCTATCCTAACACTTACTTGTTGGTTCATATATAAGTTTCTTATTAGTCTTCTATCTTTCCATTCCAACCCTATCTTCTTTAGAACTCCCAACAACAATTCCCAATTCACGCGGTCAAAAGCCTTTTCTAGATCAATAAATATGACATACACCTCTTTCTCTTTTTCTATAAATCTTTCGCCGATCGCCTTTAATAATCCAATTGCATCTCTTGTGCCCCTGTCTCTTCTGAACCCGAACTGCTCCTCCTCAACTTCTTTATTTGTTCTTTCATATAACCTTCTGTTCAGTATTCGGAGCAGAATTTTAGCTGCATGAGATATGAGACTAATAGTTCTATAATCCTCACATCTCTTTGGGTTCGATTTCTTAGCCATCGGTATCATGATCTTTTTCAGAAAGTCTTTTGGCCATTCTCCTGTTTCATATATTTCATTGCATAGTCGGAACAATTCTTTCTTTCCCTTGTCTCCTATATTTTTAATGAATTCGATTGGTATGTTATCTATTCCGGTTGCCTTTCCATTTCTAATCTCGGATATAGCCTTTTCAAACTAATCTCCGAATATAGAAGATTAAAAAATAATGAATATAGGCTTAATAAATGAAAATATATATTTTAAAATTATGACGTCATCACCTCCTATGTCTCGACGCAGAAAGGTGTGAAACCATACGTAAGGTCTTATACAATGCCTCTGGACTTGAAAAACAAAAACAAAACAAAACAAAAAAACCGGACGAAAAAGCTCAAATAGGAGGGTTATAACGCAATTTACCATGAAACACCCGTATGGTACAAATTGTACCATTGGATCCCCAAAGGGTTAATAATCGAGTTTGGAAAACGCTCGTTTACAACTTACTTGTGTAAGAAGGAATTTGCACACTTTAAAGAGTTCTGTTATAACGAAATACTTTAGTTTGTATAATATTTACCTGTACCGTGGGCAAAAAGTGCTCATAAATATGTAATATACTTAGTAGAATGTTCATTTTAAATTAACAGAAAAGAAGAATGTTTTTAATATATGTAAGAGATTATTATGGGATAGTTGTGGCTATGTACATGTTATGTGTTGACCTAGTCAAGTGAATTTATGTATTTCACGGTTTTAAGAAGGAATATTTAAGACATATCAAGCAATAAAGGTGAGGCTAATGATCTTTGAATATCTGAGTTGATTCTTGTATAAAGAAAAGTTATTATCGCTTCGTAACATATATTTTACCAGACGGACCAGGTTGACGACGCTTTTCTATAGAGTCGTTATAAAAATTTGGTTTACCAAACCCGGGATCTTTTGAAAATTCAGTTCCCGAAGAAGGAAAGTAGGGCTGAATTTACTTGGATATTACCATTTATGAATACGAACTTAACCGTATTACGAAGCGGTAAGGTCATCAAAAGAAAAATGGATAGTGAAATAGTGCAACAGGAATCTAATACCAGTAATCCAGGTGAAATTAGTGCAACACCAAGTTTGTCATCTGAGGATCGACTTTTGTTAGCTGTGCAGCGACAAATTATGCAAATGACGACTGAGATAAAACAAACCATGGAACAGAAGCTCAATGAATCTAACACAAACATGGAACAGAAGTTCTATGAAGCTAACCAGACCATGGAAAAGAAGATAGAACTGAAATTTAATGAAGCTAGCAAGCAGTATGAAGAATTAAGTAAACGAATAGAACGGATAGAACTGAAATCAGACGATACGAAACAAACAATCGTACAGGTGATGAACGACATATCCTCGCAGTTTGAAGAGAAGTTGAAAAGGTTAGCCGATGAGTGTCAAGAAAAGCACGATCATCAAAATCATGAAATCTGTGCTGTAAAAAAGGATTTAACGTTAATAGAATCTTCCGTTAAACATCAAAAGATCCAGTTGGCTACTATGCAGGAAGAAATTAAAACGCTACAGGCTAGAGACACCATTTATCGCAATAATCTGGGCAGTGATCGCTTCGAGTTTCCCCAATCACCGGATATAAATACGCCTTCGCCGGAATCTGAGGAGGATATTATATTAGAGGAAAATTGTCCGAAGATCACTGATGAACGAAATATAAATGGTATCATGACACAGCACGCTACGGACCGGAACAATCACACCACAAGAACAAGGAGTGAGAAAAGAAAGGTAAAGCTAAGTGTCAAGATGAGCGAAATCAAAGCCATGAGTAAATTTAGTGGTAAGTGCAATGAAAATGCTAGTTCTTTCTTAGAGAAATTCCAAGACGAATGTAATATAATGTCTATCGACCGATCACAATACATGAAATTAATACCCCATGTATTACTCCCACCTTGTTCCTTATGGTTTAAGGCAATACGTGATCACATTAGTACATATGAGGAATTTAAAGCGGCATTGATCGCGAATTACGAAAATGACTTTTTGCTGGCAAACAGAGATGCCACTCTTAGGAATCAACATTTCAATCCTCGATTGCACAAATCTATTGTAGAGTTTGTTATAAATGTCTATAATGAATTAAAGGTTGTTAATCCCTTGCAATCGGAATCAAGAATAATTGCATCGATTCGCAATTTGCTTCCATTTAAATTACAGCAGATCTTATTTTCCACACAGTGTATGAGTTTCAGTCATTTATTAATGCTTGTACAATGCTACGAAACTCAATACCATGCTATGAATCTAACACAATCAGGAATGGGTAAAAGTAAGAATAATTCAGATCATTTGGTCCCTGTTCGGAATTTGAATATCCGAAGTGTGAATAATAATGAACCGAACCTAAGACGAGTATACTCTAGCAATCAAAATGAACAAAATAGACAAGGCTATGTAAGGAATCCGCCTAACCTAATCAACCGAAGTAGACACAAAAATAATAGAAATACATGTCAAAATCCTAGAGATGCTATCAATCCTATGTATAGACATAATCATTGTTCACGAGATGGTACTTCGTATCCAAATTCAAATCACGATGAAAGACATGTACAACCTAATGTAGAACCTAACCACGATTGTGCGGTACAATGCACTTTATTAGATTCATATGCCAGTGCGAATGTAACATGATTACCGTTAACGAAATTAGGTTAAACCCATGTTGGTTATAGATTCTTGTGAATTTTCGTTTTAAAGTTTGTGTTAATATTAATAATGAAAACGACGGTTATAAATATTTGAAATGCATCTAGTTAAAGAGTTAGTAGCACCCAACATTCTTGATCAAATAAATAAGAATGAAAAATAACAATAATAATGAAAAATGTGTATTTAATAACAAAAAGGTGTCTTTTGTTTCTGTAAAATAAATTTATTTACTTCCATTTGATTATTCAAACGTAGGTTATGTTTAATTTTTATTCTTTCTTATTAATGTGAAGAATCATAATTCAATTTATAATTAGTTAAAGGCAAAAAAATTACTTTATATCAGATTGATTTGTGTTTAATTATCAAAGATTATGTTAAGAATAAGATTCATTCTATAAAATCCATTATTCAATTACTACCTTGAATGAAATTCTTCTTTATTTATGACATCTTAGTGCTACTATGTATACATTACAATTGCAACATCTAACTTATTTGTTATACAATGCGCCCGAAAAGAATAAATATTATTTGTCACATCATCGTTTGTAATAATGATCGAAACTAGTAATCTTGATAATTTGTGTTTCACCCTCGTTAATTATATTTCTAAGCGACGATGTTTTTAATGATAAAGAATAAATAATAATGTAATAAAAGAGAAATATTAATGAAATCAAAGATTTATTGTAAATGTATTTATGTGAATGATAATAACTAATATTTTATATATATATGAGGGTTAACAAAAAAAAAAATATAATGAAGATATATACGAGGTGTGATCACAATATAAAGAACATATGTAATGTACGAACATTAATCTAATCAGACCAGTGGTTCTTGAATATAAAAGCCAAGCCTACTCATGACTTTTAAATTCAGTCCCTTTATCGGGCGACATTTTCTATAACGAAATACTTTAGTTTGTATAATATTTACCTGTACCGTGGGCAAAAAGTGCTCATAAATATGTAATATACTTAGTAGAATGTTCATTTTAAATTAACAGAAAAGAAGAATGTTTTTAATATATGTAAGAGATTATTATGGGATAGTTGTGGCTATGTACATGTTATGTGTTGACCTAGTCAAGTGAATTTATGTATTTCACGGTTTTAAGAAGGAATATTTAAGACATATCAAGCAATAAAGGTGAGGCTAATGATCTTTGAATATCTGAGTTGATTCTTGTATAAAGAAAAGTTATTATCGCTTCGTAACATATATTTTACCAGACGGACCAGGTTGACGACGCTTTTCTATAGAGTCGTTATACTGTATACCATGAGGAATACATGCGATATTCAAAAAAATTTTTGAACGCACATGTGAAGCAAGACTTAACAAAGTTTCTTTAATTTGATTTCCTGTATCGCTGGTTCAATATCATCCCACTCTGTTCCTTCTTCATACTCACTAGTTAATTCTTCATTATCATACTAACTCTGAACACTTCCTTGCGATATCTTGGACCAAATCTCTGCAAATGATTTTAGTTCTTCGATAAGTTTCCCTTTTTCTATGCTGGGAATTAACTCACAGATTTTGTTCGTTGCATTTGTGGAAAGTTCTTCTTTTAAATCAGAAAACCACCTTGGATCAAAACACGCCAAGTGTAGATAAAGGTTTTTGTGTTTTGAAAGCCGGTTAGTCATACTTTGATTGATTTTATCAAGGACAATATTGAAAAAACACAATCTGAAGCTTTCCTCTTCTGTGTTCCCTATGATTTTATGAGATGCCAATTCACTACTCATTTTCTTTACCTTAGGTACTTTTGTTTTCGGAAGCTCTGTTTCAACCCAAAGATCTTCAACTGAAGAACACTCTTCTACTCTATCGCTAATTTTTTCTGACACTGCTCTTATAAGTCTTTGCTGCCAGACTAACTTTATCAAATTTATTCCTTGCTTTATTTAAACCATTCTGTGCAGCGGAAATGAACCTCCAAGTTTGTACATAATCAAGGGTTTTGGTTTGAAGGTAATCTGATAGCGAACTAGTAATTTGAAATATTAGTAAAATCATCATGGCCACTAAAATTGTTTCGTAGGAGACGAATTTCTTCAACAATAAAAAGCACCATTGCGAAACTTTTTGATTGAATTTATTGGAGATACCAATAAGGAAGAGTGTAATCACCAGTTCAACAAAGACTGGCCCCGCTATCCTCTCTTTACCAGCTCTACCTTCTGCCCAATAATAAAAATGAAGAAATATACGTACGGTAGCATGACTTTTACTGTTCCACCTAACCGTTCCAATAGCAGCAATACGTGCACTAGGGTTCTGTTTTATATACATATTAAGACTGAGAAATGTCTGTGTTTCATGTAGTAATCCAAAAAAGAATATGGAAGCTGGAAGGCATTGCGCCGTATCACAAACAACAACGTTGAGGACATGGGCATAATACCACGTGTGAATATGGTGAAGATTAACTCTTGAAGCCTTGCCGTGACGCTATTATATTGACCACTCATATTCGAAGCTCCATCAAATGAATTCGCAATGCTCTTTAGTCCCATCTAGTTCAGCTTCGTTCAATGTGTCGGTCAAAGTTTGGAAGAGACCATTTTCAGTTGTAGAATTTACACATTTTAGTCCTATTACTCTTTTCTTCACTTCTGCTTCCAAAATATATCGAATTACTATTACACACTGGTCAAAACTAGACACATCTATAGTCGTATCCATTAGTACGGAAAATTGGTTAGCTTTTCTAATTTCATTCGAAATAATGTCCTGCATCTTTTTGTTAATAATACGGATATTTTTATTCTATTGTACTCTTGCTTAAAAATTTGTTTGTCATTAAACTTTTGCTGTTACTCTGGCTTAAAAGTTATTTGTTTTCCCATTCCACTTCCTTTCCGATCCTCTTTTATTCTAGGTTCATGAAAAGATTTACTTTGCTCAATAAACTTTCTTCAGATGATTGCTCAAAGCAGTAGCGGTTCGTGGTCTGTAGAAGCACCGGTTGCAATGTTGCAATATCAAAGGTATGTAGTTACGCGCAAGTGTTCCCCTCCCCCAGCATTCTTGAGTTTATCCAAAAAATATTCAGGAAATATGAAGAGGAAAGTCCTTTTAAGCTCCATTTGTATACTTATTGATTTAAGTGTATTCTCTAATATTGATTTAATATATGTTATTTCCTTTTTTTTTTTTTTCAAACAACCACTATCAATGTACGTTTGAACACTATTTATATACAAATATTCTACGTTCATGCTATTGAACAACAGATAAATCGAATATATAGCATGTGCTGTAAACCATGAATGATATCGTTAACCCAAAAAGAAAAAAAAAAAAAAAAAAAAAAAAAAAACAAGGAAATTGCATATACTCATGCATGCAGTTAAACAAAATTATTTAATTAAATAAACTATGCATTATTTTAAAATGGAAGATCTTTCTTCGTTCTTTTCGAGCTTCAAATTTTTCTATGACTTCATTGAAATCTGAAATGCCGCTCGCCAAGTTTTTCTGAATAGAAAGCATCGCTACTGCAAGCATTTTCCGCTTTATTTTCTTTAGGGTACAGAAACACCTCTCTTCTCCGACAATATGCATTTTGTTAGTATTTCTTTGTATGAATATAACTAACTAACTAACTCTATGGCCTATGGAACCCGGAGGTTCAATGCCGCATTGACAAAAGCTCTCCACTGACTTCTACTCTTAGCCAATTGGGTCCAGTTTCTACTTTGTATTCCTATTTCAGCGAGATCCATCTTAATATTGAACTCCCATTTGCGCCTAGGTCTACCTAATGGTCGTCTTCCGTTTGGTTTTCCAGTCAAGACTTTGAAAGGGTTTCTACTTTCTTCCATCCTAGCTACACGACCTGCCCCCTAAGCCTCCTAAACTTGATGACCCTAACAATGTTTGGTAAACCGTATAAATTATGTAGTTCCTCATTATGAAGTTTTCGCCATTCCCCATTCCTCTTGGGTTCGAATATTCGTCTCAGGATCTTGTTCTCAAATACTTTCAGTCTCAGAGTAAGTGACCATGTTTCGCAACCATACAGAACAACAGGCATGATTATCGCTTTATATATTTTAAGCTTCAAATTACTCCACAGAATTCGCGACGACAAGAAATTTTGAACTGAATAATAACACGAATTCCCTGCTTTTAATCGACATTTAATTTCTTCGTGAATATGATTTTCTTCTGTTAATATTGATCCAAGATATTTGAAGCTATCCACTTTATCAAAAGTATTATTTAATACTTTAACGCATCCATGATTTGCCGTATTACAGTCCCGACGCACTTCTATGTATTTAGTTTTCTCTGCATTTACTTCTAAATCCAAGTCACTGCAAGCGTTTAATAAGACCTCTTTGTACGAATATAAGGGACAAAAAGTCCATTTTCAGTAACTACGTACTTTTGTCTGCTGTTCTACTAAAAACACGCGTGAAATCTAAGATTTTTTTCCTTCGAAAATGAAAAGAAAAATAATAGTTTAACATCCCAGCAATTTACGCTAAAGAAGACAGATGAGTATTGAAAGTAAATGATTTCAGATTAATTTTTTATGCTTTCCGCCGGAAATCGAACACGAGATCATGTGCACGAAAGACACAGAGCTAGGAATTAAACCAGTTGAGTTATTTTGGGTTTAACGCCCCGGTGAGCAGCGAGGCTATATGAGACGTGGACCTACTGATTAACATGGAATCCGAACCACATGAGCCCTCGTCGGGAAGGAATTAGACCAGTGGTAAGACATTTTCTTCTTCGAGACTCGATCGCCCCCCCGCAGAATAGGATATTTTGTATTTTAAAAATAAAACCTATCCCAAGAATTTTCACCTTTATATTACAAATGTAAAATAAAATCTATTGCATTCGAACGACCGCCCTCCCTCAAACATTCAGTCTGGATCCGCCCCTGCTACCACCAGACACGTATTTGTTCTTTGCGAGTTTCTGTTTTGTGAATAACTTCTTTCTTCCAAGCGTCTATATCTCACTCACTCTATCAATTGAGTCAAGCGCTGCCAAGCGGAGGAATTCGTAACTACCACAGAAGCTGACTATATACCAGTTGTGGATGAAGGAGCAACTGGAAGAGGGCAATACGGGAGGATAGCAGCGATGCAAGAATAAATCCACCTCCTCATGTTAAGAGATAGGAGCTCGCTGCCATACGCTCAATGTTACTGCTTCCAGTGGCAACACTCGCTGTAACCGGAAAAATAAATCTCTCTTTTTCTTTCAGTTTTTTAATTGATTTTTTTTTAGAAATGCATCAATACTGTTTTGCGTTCAAGAGCAATGGTTTATTTTTTACTGATACTCTACTCTAATGCTTAAAAATATCTTTAGTATTAAAAAAAGTATCCGGTTGCACAACCATGCAACATATAGTACCAGCCGCCGCTGGCTCAAAGTATGATCATAATCACTAAGAACAAAAATGATTACTAGAAAGTTCTCATAGTTGATATCTGGATCATCTAAGCTGTATACACACTCTTCTTTCCCTCGGAAAACGAGGCCTTGTTTTCCTATTAATTTAATCACATTAATTACCGATGCAAGCACTTTCCTTCTTTCCAAAACTTTCTGCCTTCACTTCTCAATTTGCTTTTCAAATAACATGTGCTCAATTGTATAACCATGTTTGTAAGAAATATATCTTTTCAGTGATCCTAAATGTACGTTTGACTTTTCGTGGTCGCCAACTGTCTAGCTAATATGTCTAATATGCCTGGCTAATAGGCTTAAATCTTTCCAAGCCTTCGCAAAACATAGACGATCCGCCACTAAATGCGACCAAATATGTAAAAATATAAATTTTTGCCTGAAATCCATGGGCCGGCAGGTCAGTCCGACGTTGGTGTTAAATCGCAAATTATTATAAACAATATTTAAAATGAGACACAGCAATATTTGAAATTTTCACTTGCTGAAATACGGGATTTTTCAGAATTGACTTATCACAGGTTAAAACACACCCAAAGATTCTTTAAAATGGCTGGATTTCTCTGAAGAAATATCTGAAACTATCGTCGACAGTATGTCACCCTTTTCACTTGGCTACTCTTTTAATTCGTGGACAACAGAGTTATAGTGTACACATGAAACTTTTCTGCTTTCGCAAGAAAGTGACAAGTCAGCACAATGACTTCTTGGTAGATACCAGTAGTCGGTCCTTCACATTCTGGATTGTTCCTTTGACATTTTAGACGAGCTTCTAACTGCTCATCCTAATAAAGTCCCTTTGATTTCTAGTTGTTGACAATGCCAAATGCTGAATTTACTTGGAGGACGTCTTTACCTAAAACTCTCCAAGAATTGTTTTGATGGACATTATCAATTCTGTCATTCAATAAGCAAATAATGAAAATTCGATGTTCCAGAGTACACCAATACATTTTTCAACTACTCTGTATACACGTACACGAACATTAACAACCACGAACAGCAATCATATTGTACAGATAGCCTCAGCCAAATGACAGAAACAAAACGGGTCCAGGAAGTCATAGACTTCTGCTACTACGTGTCGCAACTATTAGCACGCAAAAAACACATTTAATTTCTCAAGTTTCATATAAATGGAGTTATATTCAAATTTCATTGTAATATTTATATTAGCATTACAGTTATTAACGAAATGCCTGTTTCGGTAACAAGTGGGACACCTTGTATAATTGGACCGTCAATAATTAAACCATACTTTGCAGGAAGGTCATAAGCAACAAAAATAAAATTTCAAAGGAGACACAAAAAGCTGAACAGCTTAAAAGTGCTTGCAGATTCACCAACGAAATTAATTATAATGATACTACTATTAGCAATATTACATGAGAAAAAAATGGACCTATCTGAAAATATAGAATCTAAGAATATTACTTTTGTCGTTAGCAGATATGTCCTTTTTTACAAAGTATGTGTGTTACCTTCTTACGACGCGTAGTCAACAGAGTTGTAACTCCCTTCTTTATATCTTAAAAAATTCTTAACACATTTACTCCTCAGGGAGTGGGCTTTCTTTTGGAATGTCGCCAGTTTTCCCCATATTTTATGCGGGAAAAGGGGAAGGAGAGAAACGGAATTTGTGTCAAAAAGTAGTAAATGGCATTATATACTGAAAACACGGGCTAATAATGGTCCAAGATATAAGTGGGCAACTTTTGGTTCTGGTTGGACTAGGCGCAAGGTTACTAGCTGCCGTCAAAGTTTACTTTTTCTTCGTATTTTCGTTTCTTTCGGAGGGTCTGTGTAGTAAAATAAAAGACAAAATAGAACAAAAACAGCGTTTGCAATGGATAAGAATGTAATTATCTTGAAAAGCCAGTTAGAAGGAGCAAGGCTAGTGGTCGTGTTAGCTCAGACCATTAGAGGTCAAATCATAAGGTTGTGAGTTCGATTCCCATCTGGATCAATTCTTTTCTTTGTATGAAATTCCATTTTCTGCAATGCATGAAAAATTATATAAAATAATTTCATTAAAATACATTAGTTCGTATAATCAGTGGTCGAAGTGAGACGGTATGCGGTGGTATGCCATACCGCCTCTGGTTTTTCAGTAATGAGGACATACCGTCTCTGGTTTTTCAGTGATCAAGACAATATTTAAATAGCCGGTATGTTGAGTCAAAATCATACTAAAACATACCGCCTCTTCTTTTTTCCCACTTCGAGCACTGCGTATAATCATTGCAGAACATAAGTAATTATTATGTTTAAAATATAACATCTGAGGTAGGTGTTCACAGAACGTCGGTATAATATAATGTGAATGCTAAATACAAATTAAGAAAATTGTGTAATAGCAATAAATAAGTTATGTAATTAATTTATTTGCACCTATTTATCATATAGAGGTTACTTGTCAATATTCTCATTACAGCATGTCATTCACGTTTTTGAAATATATTCCTAGGCGTAAAGAAAAAGTATAAACAGAGAATATCCAAAGTCGGATCGCAGTTCCAGACAAACAACTCAATAGCACCAAAACGCTTACAAAAATTCCCGATTCCCAAAGATTACGTGACGAGACTGAAATTGTCCTTAGAATAGGAAGTCTTTACATAGGGTTTCAGTTCAATACTCTGATATGCTTTTGTAACATGGCGGTGCCTTGGTCGCTCTCTTTCTTACTACCATATATATATAAATAACTACATGAACTGACATAAAATAAAGACGTACTTCCGTTTGACGTGGAAAGTTGAAATTTGGCATAATTGTAGCTTTCTAGTACTAACCCACAGGAAAAGTGAATATTTTTAATTTTTAAGGGGACTAAAGGGGGGATGAAGAAATTCTCCATGTTATTTAAATGGGCCATTTTTGGACCTATAATCTCATATTTTAGGTACTTCGAATTGCAATAAAAACTTGAAATTCGGTATGCTTGTACGAGTTCGTTAGCGTTACCTATGTAAATCAGTAAAAATAAAAATTTCCGACCGTAGAGTGGTTTTATGGGGAACTGAAAAAATCTTCCCCATACTATTTATATGGGACATCTTCACCCAAAAAAGTATTGGGCACTTTCTGTAGGGTACAACGATTAAATTTGGCATGATTGTAGCTTTTCAGGACTAACCCATAGGAAAATTGCCAAAAATGAATATTTTTAATTTTTAGGGAGTCTAAAACGAAGATGAAGAAATTCTCTGTGTTATTTATATGGGCCATTTTTTGTACCTATAATCTCATGTTTTAGATACTTCGAATTGGAATATAAACTTGAAATTCAGTATGTTTGTACATTTTCGTTAGCGTTACCTAAAAAAAAAAAAAATCACCAAAGATAAAAATTTCCAACCGTATACTGATTTTATGGGGAACTGAAAAATCTTTCACATGTTATTTATATAAGACATCTTCTACACACCAAAATGTTCAGGCACTTCCGACAAGATTAGAATGATGAAATTTGACATGATTGTCCTGCCAGAACTAACAAACAGGAATATTGCCAAAACTGAATATTTTTAATTTTTAATAGGTCTAAAGGGGGGATGAAATAACTTCCATGATATTTAAATGGGTGTTTTCTTGGGATACCAAACCTTATCTTTTAGATAGTTGAAATACGAAAAGAAACTTGACATTTCGTAGAATTGTGGGTTTAAGAGATGCGAGGCCAGGGGCGGATCCAGAACCGACTTCTGGGGGAAGCGGTGGGTTGTCATACTGCTACTTTTAAGGGCTCCCAACTTTGGGATGGGTTTTATGTATATATATAAAATAAAAAAGTTTCCTTTTTTGGGGGGGCGATCGCCCCGATCGCCCCCACCCCTGGATCCGCCCCTGTGCGAGGCCGTAGGTCGAGCAAACGCAGGTATCAGGGGCGGAGCCTCCAGCTAGCCAATGGCATATATATATATATATATATATATATATATATATATATATATATATATATATATATATATATATATATATATATATATATATATATATATATATATATAGGGTGTTTCAAAACAACACCGACAACGTTTGGGAGGTGATTTCTGACACCAAGGTAAGACGAAAAGTATAGACCAACCTGGGTGCACAAATGCTTCCTTTCGGAGTTATAGGCTCCCGAAAATATGAAAAAATTAACTTTAAAGGTCCATAGCTCCAAAACTATGGGACTTACCGTAGTCAGGTCAAGACTTCACTTAGAAACTAATATGTGCGCCATCCAAAAATGCATGTTTCAGAATCCTAAGGTACTCACGCAACAATTCTTAATAGAAGCAGTTTGGCTATGGGCATATAACTTGAAGTACTCACCAAGTACCTCTATAAAAATTTATGCGGGAGTACAGTAGGATTCTGAAACATGGATATTTGGTGTTTCGCAGTGGGTCACGTCCTGTTCACCCACTATCCTCTGACCTTCTCATAAATCTTGACCCATTTGACCGACCGATGCACTCCACCTCTGATTTTAACGTGGCTTACTTCATTTAAAAGATGAAACATGCATCTACACAATTTTTTCTCGATTTTGAAGGTTGGATTGATACTTACACTAGTTGACATGGTCATTTCTTCTCACGGTGAGAAATTGATATTATTAAAAAGCCCATCTACTTTCCAAAGTTCTTAGAAACGCTTTCCTGACCCCGAAAACTATGAATTCCCCAAATATTTCGGTAATTTTTGACATTTTATTTTTCAGATCTTCCAGCCCCTCATTCTGTGAAGATGGGGAAGAATTTGGACGTAAACGCCATTGGGAGCATTACTATTCATCTTAGCAACCCAGAAAACTATGTACAACACACTGCGATCAGTCATTTTACTTATTTTTATGTCACTCCTCCCAACTTTCATCCCTTGGGGTATCTTACTACCACAATATTATTTTCTTAGATTGAAAGTAATACGTCAAACACGTTTCGTAAAAGTTGATCCAGACATTCCGGAGTTATGCTGGGATATATATTTATATACATACATAAAATATTTAGAGCTGTGCGAGCAACATTTTCGAGGCTGCCCCTGTGAATTCAAAATCCAGATGACATGCTTGCTCATGCCTAAACGTGGCATTAAACGTCACTGCGATTGTAATCTGATAGCTTGACGAACCCAAATTATAAATTCGACACTAATCTCAGTCACTTGAGACATTTTATTTTTCATCCCTTTTCACTCCACACTAATGTTGAAGTTTTACATTTCTTTTACATGTCAACCTCTTCCCACCATCCCAGGGTACTAATTGGAGCTAAACGTAGAGACTCTAATGGCATAGGAAGTGTCAACAATCAACTAAGGGACTCCGAAAACTATGTGCCGTTCAAAAGATTCAGTTCGTTCATAAACGATCCATCACTACGCAGAGTTATCATTCCAGTAGTTTGTGCATCTCTGTCGCACATGGCTTGAGCAGGTTTTAACTAACTATATAAAGTACGGAACGAAAATCATGATTAAAGCTAAAGATGATTTAAGTCCTTTATTTTTGTAAAAACACAAAAAAACCTCACATATGATTTCAATGCTTTTAGTGTTTTTCATATGATTCCTTTTTCAGTTTATTTATTAAAGCGTAAAACTTCTATATAGTAGAAAATTGAGTACTATGTAAATACGAGTACAAGTTAAATAATACTGACCCGGATACACTTACCTATCATAGAAAATATATCTGAGTGGTAAATAGATCCTTCGTTTGAAGACTCTCCATCAGCTCTGTATAACATACGGCTGACCATCAGACCAAAAAAGGCTCCGAAAACATGAACGTACATAGAAGCACCTGCATCTATGGCCTACAAAGAAGAAATATAATAATCAGGGGCATAGGGACGAGGAATATAATATACACTTGTTAAATTTTAATAAAACAACACTATATTCATTCGTTCTGTTTACTATATTTTAAGTGATACACTACTTATCCTCAATTAAAAAGAACTACGATTTATTTTTTAAAGGTCATTCTTAACTAACAGGATTAATGTTGGACTAAGGAAAAAGTTTGTCTAGTGCTATATGGAGTATTGGTCTGTATGGCTCAGAGACGTAGATACTACGAAAGTGAGAGCGGAAATATTCAGAGAGCTTCGAAATGTGGTATTGGAGGAAGATGGAGAAAATAAAATGGACAGAAAGAGTGACAAACGAAGACGTTTTAAAACAGATATTTGAGAAGAGGAAGCTTCTAGCCACCATCCTTCGTAAAAAGACCAATTGAACTGGATACATCTTGCGAAGAAATTGTCTTCTTCATCCGCTATAGAAGGAAAGATGGAAGGAAAGGGAGGAATAGGAAGAAGTACACAACTGATTGATGATTTGAAAAATGGAAGAAAATATTGGGAGTTAAAAGAGGAAGCTGAAGATCGAGAAACATGGAAGAAACATTTCCAGAGACCCAAACGTAAACTTAAAAAGTGGTCCCAGGAATTGCCAACAGGCAGAATACTTAATAATAATAATAATAATAATAATAATAATAATAATAATAATAATAATAATAATAATAATAATAATAATAATAATATTATTATTATTATTATTATTATTATTATTATTATTATTATTATTATTATTATTATTATTATTATTATTATTATTATTATTATTATTATTATTATTATTATATATGAAAAACTGGTGTAAGAGCTTGCGTTTATATGTTAATGTTCGAATATAATCGGGAGCTCATGTGATTCAGATTCCAGTTAATCAGTAGGTCCCGTCTCATATAGCCTCGCTGCTGAAAGTAACGTTAAACTCAAAATCAACTCAACTCAATCATTGCACAAAATATGCATTTTCTCGTCATATATATATATATATATATATATATATATATATATATATATATATATATATATATATATATATATATATATATATGTGTGTGTGTGTGTGTGTGTGTGTGTGTGTGTGTGCACATTCTAGAAACATTTTCAATTTCTGTGCTGCAGTAATGACTCGCTTTTATAGTGTCTTGTATTTAACAGACAGAAATAAAACTACAATGGCAAATTCGTTGTTATTTTTTCTATAATATTTATCTTATATCAGAATATAAAGAATGTCTACAAAGTGCAAAATTGCTGGAGGCCTCAAAGCAAGAAGAGGAGGAAGGGGGGAGGAGAGACAAAGTAGATTTCGCCACAACTGTCGATATCACTTCCGTCTTGTAGAACTCTGGAACAGCCACTGGTAAAGACGTATCGTAAAAAGAAGCTGACAGAAGAAAGTACATGAACTAGTTGATACAATATGGAAAAAGGAGGAAATAAGTACCAAAGAATGAAATATAAGAATTGTTCCACTATTTAATAAAAGAGATTGAAAGGATTAGAAATTACACAGGAATCACATTTATGTAGGTGCTGTTAATAATATATTATCTAGTATAATATTCAGAGATTAAAGGTTGATATCGAGAAAGCAATTGGCGAATATCAGGCAGAATTTAGAACAAAGAAAAGTACAATAAATAAGTGTTTTGTAATTCAACAATAATAGAAACACATCACAACTATAACTCTGACTAATATGTGCTACTCATAGATTTTAAATAGGTATTTGACAGCATTATTAGACAGAAACTGTTTTCAGTCAATGGTACAAATAAATAAATAAAATTATTCTATATATTGTAAATCCATATATAGAAATATTTTCTATTATCCATAAAATATATTACACTGGAAATTATTTATTTATTGAAACAAGTATTAATTAATTATGTATAATGATTATTCAGAAATAAATTTGCCATAGTTACCTATATATTTAGTTTATCTAGATAAAGGTCTAATTTTCTCAATATAGTTTTTTTTTTTTTCCTTACAGCACTTCTGTTCTGCTACCGATTATAATGATTTACAAGGGTTAAAGAACTAGATACTTTACGCTATCAATGAATCATGGACAAAATCTTTTAAATAAAACATAATTAAATGATTCAAACCAAGCTAATATACTGCTACTACCACAACAGTAAAATTAA
Organism: Thermobia domestica; assembly: GCF_964235325.1. NCBI lineage: Eukaryota > Metazoa > Arthropoda > Insecta > Zygentoma > Lepismatidae > Thermobia > Thermobia domestica. Next base: position 114,680,491 of record NC_137462.1, on the reverse strand, counting down.
AAAGTATAAGAAAAACTATCGCAAACGCTTTAAAATGTTATAGATATTGACACAAACGATATAGACATCTTATCAGTAGTTTAATTTCGGATACATTCACATCACTTTATGAAAGAACAGTAGGGATCTTATTAGAATACATTATAACAATAGAGGTCTGCACAGATCGAATTTTAAAGTCTGGTCCTACTCGAACCAACAATTTAAAAGCCTAGTAGCATCGAAGGTAAGATTAGGCTATGATTTTTAATTGGAGTCTGTCCAAATCACCTAATATTCCAATTAAAAAAAATAATAAAGAAATGAAAGTTAAGCTTCGATTGGATCTATACAAATCTCTAATCTGCACATAGCAATAAAGAACATAGAAGTTGAAGAATGTTTTATTTAAGTAGCAATATCAATTTTAAAAAAGAAGAAAAAAGAAAAACAAAAAAAGATAAACTCATAGAAAATCATACATGGTACACACTAACGTCATACTTATTCTGAATTTTTTCTTCATGAATACATAACGAAAATAGAAATGAACAGGGAGATTAAAATGCGGTCATGTAACACTTGTTGAATCCAAAATTGCAGTTGATGCAAAAACTGTAACATGTGCATGATGTCATCAGGTGTATGTGCATGCATATATATCCTCCGCAGAGTAACTGGTACTTACCTGCAGAATGTCAGTTCCAACCCACTCGTTCGTCGTGTACAAAGCAATCTCGATGACAGACATTATCAACAGTTGCAAAGGAGTGGTTTTGCCCAGTACAACGCCAAACGAAATGAGAACAGCTGCAGTCGCTATGTCTGCATTCAGAATGCTACAAACAACAGAAATTTTGATTCATAGCTTTTTATTTATTTTAATATACAATGAAATTAAATTAAAAAAGGAGAAAATACAAGTATCTGAACAAGTTCTATTTACAGAGCAAATCTCCTTCTCTATTGTATTTAGTGTACTTATTTTTAATATTCATTTTATTTTGTCTTCCTCATGTTTTGTTTTGGTTAGTTTGAGCAGAAAATATATTTATGAAATAAGAATGTCATGGATATAATATACTGTGTTACATAAACAGAATTATATTTTTAAAATTTTGAAGAGTACATAATACAGTGTTAAAACAAAATAATACTAATACTCTAATATTTAAAGGCAGCAGTTAGAGTTGCAGGAACTAAATACCGAGATGAAATATTTGACATAAATAAAATTTTCAGTGATGTGGAAACTTGAATCTTTCTAAGTTTTAAAACCAAAATTCAACACGAAAACTATTGTTGAAATGCCCCTAACGTGTCATTGCCTACTAGCTATTAGTTTTCAAGAAATACGGTACATGAAATAGAAATGATGCTAAGAAATCAAAGGCTTATTTTAAAAATCTGTTAGTTTAAGACACTGGTATTCAACCTCGGGTACGCGCATCCCTAGAAGTACACCATGGCTTCTTATGAGGCAAGTACAATTTAAATAACATAGTTCTATTCTGTAACATAATTCTATTAAATTTATAGCATAATTTTCCTGTTTATAGTAGTAAAAGTGAGTCATTAATTAATAAGTAATAAATTGTATAATTTATTTTAATATACGAGTCACGTCCAGAAAGTAAGTTACCCTAGCACTGTAAACACACACACACACAAAACAGTGATATTGAAATATTTATTGCCACAGATATAGCATAGACGATATTACTTTTCAACACATTTAAAACCGGAATTCAGACACTTGTCATAACAGGGGATCACTTTTGTATTACGAGGTCGTAAAAGTCAACTGCCTGGGAATGGAACCAGTGTCTGCAGTTGTTCGTCACTATCAAAATGCTTATCGAACAGGTATTTCTTGAGGTGTAAGGAGACATGAAACTCGCTTCCACTGCCAGGCAGATGGCTTTTACGACATCGGAACACAAAAGTTGATCCCACAGTGGGACAAATGTCTGAATTCCGGTGGTGATAATGTTAGAAAGTAGTATCACCTGTGCAGTATCTGTGGTAATAAATATTTCAAGGTCACTGTGATTTCTTTGTGTTCACCGCGCTAGGGAAACTAAGTTTCTTGACGCGTCTCGTAGTTGCCCATACTTTGAATTAAGCTGGATTGTCACTTTACAAGAATCTTGTGCTGTCATTAAAAAATCTTGTATCTTTCTAGTTACTGTCATTAAAAAATCTTTCTATTTACTGTTTGCACATTACAACTTTCTGAAAGCAAAAAATATATCTCCACTCATGCCGCACTGTACACTAGTGGAAAAATAGTGAACCTCATTAAAAACATGTGTTTTGGCGCGCTTTCCGTCCCCGTTCAAAAGAATCCTTTGTTTCGGAAGCGGCGGAACTGTTTTTTTTTTTTTTTTCTTTATATCAGCCGAAGGGCGATAGCAGGTAGCAAGCAAGACGACCTAGTTTGTAAATTATTCGTTAGTAATTCGATTTGAAATGTGTTTTTTTGTTGAGAAATATGATGATTTATGTCCGATTGCCACAAGGGAATGTGAGATGAAATTGATGTCCTCCATAATAATCCTCGCCTCCCAATGTTGAAGACAACTCTGCTCTCCTGATCCTCCAAAGCATTGTTTTTCAACTTCATAAATATTTTGAACATCACGTATATATATATCGGAATCGTACTATGGCCAGATAGATGTTTCCCAATGTTGAAGACAGATTTGCACCGCTTCCTATATGGAGCGGGGGAACATCTATCTGGCCATAGTACGATTCCGTGTTCCCACTGTTCATTCTCTGACTAAAGATCTCCTGCATAAAATGAATATATCAGACTCCGGATGCTTGCAAAAATATCACTGACCTAAAGTTTCTACATAAGGTAATCAATGGGAACTTAAGGTCTGAAGACCTACTTCAAGAATTATCTCTTTGCAATCACCAAATACCCACCTCTTCCACCTTTCCCGCCCTATACTGCCGATTATTGAAAGCTTCTTCTTTCACAGAGCACCAAATTTATATAATCAGATAACAACTGACGTGGACATTTTTTTAAAGCTAGTCAGCTTATGACAGAATAATTACACAAATTCAAAGTAACTTAAAATGAACTAAGAAACTTCGTCTTTGCTTTGTCTTCACCATCTTTTGTTTTATATTCACAATGGACATCTACATAGTTACAATACAATAAAACTTTAATTTCCTCTTACCATGTGGTTTTATTAGTAAAATTTCATTGCAAATGTGTGTTTTTTTTTAATTTTTTTAATAATTGGCTTATATTTTATAGGTTACTTGTCAATACCATAGAGAGTGGCATTAGGAGCAAGTTTTATTTTATTTAATGCTTAAACAATGGCAATAATGTAATGATGTGATAAAAATGTCAGGGGTGACAAAGCTTCACTTTGGTTTGGGGGAGAAGGAGATTATGGGGGCGCAGACATGTTTTTCGCCTAGGGTATAAAATATCCTAGAGCCGCCCCTGAGTATGTGTATGACATATCCTGAGACGAATATTCGGACCCAAGAGGAACGGGAATGGGGAATGGCGGAAACTTCATAACGAGGAACTACATAATTTATACGGTTTACCCAACATTGTTAGGGTCGTCAAGGCTAGGAGGCTTAGGTGGGCAGGTCATGTAGCCAGAATGGAAGAAAGTAGAAACGCTTTCTAAGTCTTGACTGGAAGACCAATCGGAAAACGACCATTAATAAGACCTAGGCGCAGATGGGAGGACAATATCAAGATGGGCATGTCCACGGAAACAGGGACAAAAATTCATGAAAGAAATATAGCCTAGTTATAATTTTTAGTCAAGTTGTTCTTTTGATAGAAATATAGTTGCATCATTAATTGTTTTTCAGAGAATAACTCTTTTCTTATTTTTTCCATAGGTTACCTTTAATCTACTAAGTTTTAATGTTGATTATGCTATACAAGCTTTATTTATTATTACTTAGGTCTTATTTTTTTCTGTCGGTATCCCAAGTAAAATTTCATATAACTGATGAAACCTTTTCTTAAAGTAAAGTTCAATGTTCAACTTAATTAAACTGTGCTTATTTCAAGTTATTATAAATGTATGTTGCTTATGCTTAATAATAAAAGACCGTTGACAAATGTAACGTGAGTTACCCGACTCTGTGCATATTCCACTAAAATAAATAGTCAAAAAATGTATATAAAATTTTAATATTTTTGCCATAATTAAATTGTGTGTGTCCCTATCTTACATAGTAATTGCATGCACATAGCTATGCCAGCACAAAAGAAAATGTACTGAAAAACCTCAAGTTCTGAATGTAGGGAAAAAATTTGTAACGTGAGTTACTATAGTATTTTCTTTTCTCCTAGGTTTGCTATATCATATAAAATGACAATATTTGGTAATTATCTGTATAAATATGATATTTTTTTTGTTTTAAAAAAGCGGAGCTTTTAAGTTTATTTGTGGTTAGTATTCTTCAAAATATACGTCATTACGTAACTTGAGTTACCATGGACATACCGAGATGGATCTCGCAGAGATAGGAATACAAAGTAGAAACTGGATCCAATTGGCTAAGGATAGAAGTCAGTGGAGAGCTTTTGTGAACGCGGCATTGAACCTCTGAGTTCCATAGGCCAGAGAGTTAGTTTTAATACAGATTGTAAACTGGTAAAAACGAAATGGAATGTTCTATTCGAATAAAATTTGAAACTCAGAATATCTGTCTGTAGGCCTACAGGTTATACCAGAGGCGCAAATCTGTCTTCAACATTGGGGGGGACGGGTAAGACGTTCCCATATATATATATATATATATATATATATATATATATATATATATATATATATATATATATATATATATATATATATATATATATATATAAGCGATGTTCAAAATATTTATGAAGTTGAAAAACAATGCTGTGAATGATCAGGGGAGCAGAATTGTCTTCAGTGACGTATTTAGGAGGCTATCGGGCTCATTCTACCCTCGAAATAATTTGTTAGTTTTACGCATTCCACGTACAACAATAATCCTTCTTACCATTTCTAAGAATGTCATTGACTTTCCATTTTCTTATGCTTTTTGTTCAGAAATAATACTGTATTTGCCAAATTTCATTCCATGTAAGAACTGCGTCCTTAATTGTTCTTTCTGTCATCCTTTCTATTTTTCTGTTTCTTTTTCTTGACGTTACTACTTTCATTTCGCCTATCATACTTTATCGACCGTTGTCAGTTCACAAAAACTAAGAGGAGTTGATAAGCGAAACTAGTGTTCCACACCAACATGCGCGGATATCAACATGACAGGACTTTAGTTATTATAACAAAGGAACAATTATATCGTTTAGTTATTTTTAAAAGAAGGAAATGTTTGAATTAAAGAAAATCAAAACGGGGGAATAATTAGCCCGGGAAATTAGGACGGCCAAGAGGATGCTTTCTTTTTCTTGTATGAATAGAATAAAGGGTTAGATTCACTTCTAAATTTTTGTATCATATCATATAGGATTTATCGATCTGTAATTCTTGCCATTATAACTTCAATTTATGCATAAATTAAAATATATTTAATTCTCAAACTCAGGTGGGCAATTGCCCACTTCCTTCCTTGTGTTGGGCACAGCCCTCGAAAGAAAATCCTAAATACGCCATTGGTTGTCTTCAATATTGGAAGGTGGGCAGATTTGAGGCTTATTCTAGATAAGGGAGATGAAACTCATATTACGGTAGATGAATCTGATCAACTGTTGTAGAGTATATTATATATTAGGTGATGTAGATGAAGTAATAGTATATATCAGTATTACAAATCACTGCCGTGAAAACATTCTGAAATCTGAATACATGCATATTTATAATTGGTATGTTTCTAATTAGGCATCCACAAAGATCCACGTTAAAATTGTTTTATAGTAATATAATAATATAAATGACGACTTCCCCAAAACTCTGAAGAAAGAATATCAATTATGTATGACGCAACAATACTCTTTGAGCAAAATGATTATAATCTCAATAACATTACAGGAATCGTTGCAGAAATCTGACGCATGTCATACTCTTTACTTAACAGATGTCACCTTAAGATTATAAAGAAAAATATTACAGCAATTTAATTCTTTTCTTTGCTTACGAAACATCCTCTCTCAAAAGAAAAATTGGGACACGCGAAAATACGTAGGAACAAACCATGGTTCGAACTAGCAGTGAAAAGAAAACAGGCAAAATTACGTTGGCTACAAAATCCGAATGAAATAACTACACAAAATTTCGTAGACATCAGGCGAGGAACTTCCAAAACTTTTAGAACAAAGAAACGCGATATTTTGAAAGCTAAAATTTAGGAACTTGAAGATAATAGTAAAAATAAAAACATCCGGGACATGTATAAAGGGATCAACGAATTTAAGAAAGGCTATCAACCTCGTTCTTATATATGAAAGAAAGCTGATGGAACAGTTCTCACTGATACAGATAGCATTAGCCGCCAAGCGATATTTCGGGGTATTTTGCACCCCACTATTTGTGCATCAGAATTATGCACATGGAGGCCAACGTGTTAAATAGATGGAAAGATTTCTTTGACGATTTGCTTAACACGCAGCCAAAAACTAATGTGCGTGGAGAAAGGAAGATACACACCGCAGAACCATATATTCCAGAACCCAATCGAATAGAAGTAAAAATCGCTATAAAGAAATTAAAGAAACACAAATCTCGGGTGTAAACGAAATTCCGGCTGAGTTAATTTTAGCTGGAGGCACAAAATTGTGGAACAAGATACACAAACTCATTCTCCTTATCTGGAACAAGGAAGAATTGCCACAAGAGTGGGAAGAATCAATCATTGTTCCAATTCACAAGAAAGGCGGCAAAACTGACTGTAATAATTATCGAGGCATCTCTCTTCTGTTAACATCCTATAAAATCCTTTCAAACATTCTATTAGCAAGATTGACCCCATACACAGATGAAATTTTTGGAGATTATCAATGTGGATTTAGACGAAATCGATCAACTATCGACCAAATATTTACCTTCGCCAAATACTCGAAAACAAGCGGGAATACAGTAGTCCGGTACATCAACTATTTATTGATTTTAGAAAGGCTTATAACTCGGTTAGGAGAGAAACATTGTACAACGTTCTTACAGAATTTGGAATACCGAAAAAGCTAATTAGATCAATTAAGGCATGTTTAAATGAATCCCAAAGTAAAGTCCGGGTAAGAAAATTTTTGGCCACGAGCTTTCACGTTAAGAATGGCCTGAAACAAGAAGATGCGTTGTCGCCATTATTATTCAACTTCGTCCTGGAATACGCTATAAGGAAAATCATAGATAGCAACCAGGGCCTAGAGCTGAACGGTGTTCACAGGTTATGCGTACGCTGATTATCTAAATTTAGTAGAGGATGATAGGAGAAAAATAGAAAGAAATGCAGAGGTCTTATTAGACGCGCTTGCATGGACATGGGTTTAGAAGTAAATGCAGAGAAAACTAAATACATGGAAGTGCGTCGTGACCGTAATACGGCAAATTATGTATGTGTTAAAATATTAAATAATACTTTTGATAAAGTGGATACTTTCAAATATCTAGGATCAATATTAACAGACGAAAATCATATTCACGAAGAAATTAAATGTCGACTAAAAACAGGGAACTCGTATTACTATTTGGTTCAAAACCTCTTGTCGCGAATTCTTTCGAGGGATTTGAAGCTTAAAATGTATAAAACGATAATCATACCTGATGTTCTGTATGGTTTCTAAACATGGTCGCTTACTCAGTGCAGAGCATAGACTGAAAGTATTTGAGAACAAGATCCCGAGAGAAATATTCGGACCAAGAGGAACGGGAATGGGGAATGGCGGAAACTTCATAACGACGAACTACATAATTTATACGGCTTACCAAACATTGTTAAGGTCATCAAGTCTAGGAAGCTTAGGTGGGCAGGACATGTAGCCAGGATGGAAGAAAGTAGGAACGCTTTCAAAGTGTTAGCGGTAAGACCAATCGGAAAACGACTATTAAGAACACCTAGGCGCAGATGGGAAGACAATATTAAGATGGATGTCGCAGAGATTGGAATACAAAGTAGAAACTGGACGCAGTTAACTAAGAATAGAAGTCAGTGGAGAGCTTTTGTGAACGCGGCATTGAACCTCCGGGTTCCATAGGCTATAGAGTTAGTTAGCTTACGAAGCATGAGTAGATGCCTAGGCTGATACTGCAAATAGATTAAATGCGAATTTACTGAAAAGATGGGTTCTACTGACATTGGATAGTCTATATACACTTCGTGTGCTAGGGCCTAGGGGAGAGGAGGAGATAAGATTTCATATCAGGTTACGTCACGCACAGTCGCACGGCTTCATTTTCATAAAAAATGGAAAAGTCAAGAGAAACAAATTTCATCTCACTTTCCTTTGTGGCAGTCGGACACAACTTATCACAGTTATCTGCAAAAAGCACTTTTCAAATCGGATTATTGGGAGAGCCTCCAGTTCCAATGTTGGGGGGGACATGTCTCCCCATTTCCCCGGAATTTGTGCCCGTACCTACAGCTGAGACAACTTTCCAGCATGAGGAGAGGGGCATATCCTTCTCTGGCATTTATTGCAATTTGTACCCAAATAACAGAAGTGGAATTAATACATATTGATGAGACTACTAAACTCACTACAGCACGAAGTTCAGTTTGAAATACTACAGAATACGATTCTTTTTTTAAAAAATGGAAAAGCCAAGAGAAATCAATTTCATCTTACATTCCTTTGGGGCAGTCGGACACAAATCATGACACTTATCCGAAAAAGCACTTTTTAAATCAGATTATTGGGGGGACAGTCCCCCCCAGGTCCAAGATTGGGGGGACATGTCCCCCTCGTCCCCCCCGGGATTTGCGCCAGTGGGTTATACTGATCTTAGTGTCTGTAGAGGGTATGCTGCGTACAGATGCGAAAGAATTATGACAAATCATGCGCAAGAGAAAATACACCCCCAACCCTAATTCCATCGGGTTTTATAGGTACGTGTCGAAAGTCTAGTTTGCTGTGTGTTCTTTTGTCTTCAGGTAACCTACAGCCAGGCGATCCAGCAGGCTTTTGCTTGCCTCCACCATGAAGAAAAGGAAGAATGAAAATGTATATCACACTAAATTCAGGAAGAGAAAATAAAATGTTTATCTGTCCCTTGGCATTGAGCGTTTGAATATCCAAACACGATTTTGGAACATTAAAAAAAAAATAAAATAAAAAATAAAAGGAATTCTGTGATACTTGTTTCACAAAAAGAATAAAATATTTAATTCTGACTTGGCAATTGTGAATGTTAAGAACTTAAATGTCTCTCCGTCCTACGATGTAAATTTCGTATCTCCATGCTTATATATTAGTTTCGAACAAAGTACGTTAAAAAAAAAGAAAAAAAGAAAGAAAGAAAGAAAGAAAGAAAACATTTTTTTAAAGACCTAATAGCGTGTACATACACAATGATTATCAACCATCTGTACCTTGCGAATGTGTATCTTAGTGTAAGCAAAAATTTGTGTTGCCAACTAGACGAGGCACAAGACAATACAGAACTCGTCAAATAGGAACATATCTTTTCGAGACGAAACTGCATTTTTATTATGCTTTTCGAGACGAGACAGCCTAAAACCTGATCCCTTGGGCAATACTAGGGAAAATCATGAAAATGAAATGAAATCTTTGAGTTTTACGTCCCACGGTTATGCCGGCTAGGCTAAAGAAGACGGTGATGATGAGTAATGAATGAAATGGTGGAATGAAGAAAGTGGGAGGAAACGGGAGAACGCCGAGAAAACCCACGCACACGGTGTTTGTCCACCACAAAGTTCACTTGGCGGGGGCTGGGATAGAACCCGGGACCCCAAGCACCAGAGGTGAACGCTCTACCACTGAGGAAAATCATGAAGTTCACATCTTGACTACTTTTAGCTTTCCAACTTTCAGGGTGCAAGTAGTGGCTCTTATTATCGTAAATGATGTGAATAGTACTGCACTAGTAATCGTAACTATCTGAATAAGTGAATCACTATAAAATGAATCATAAAACAATTATTCTCATATTATTCTTATTTTTTTAATAATAATTCTTATTTCAATTAAGCATTCTTTCTTAGTATATACAGTAATAATAATCTTTATTATATTTAGACAATGTTTAGCAGAAGAGGTCCAGCTATTTTTTTTCTAAAAAGTGTTACAATTTCGGTAGTTTCTGTTCATATTAGGTTAGTTCATGTTAGTTTAGGTTAGGCTAGGGTAGTTTCGGTTAGATTAGTTAGTTTATGTTAGATTATATTAGTGTAGGAGTCCAGCATAATTTTCGAAAAAAATGATGGAATTTCGCTTATTTCTATTAATACTAGGTTAGTTCAGGTTAGTTTAAGTTAGTTTAGTTTAGTTAAGGTTAGATTTGGTTAGGTTACCACTCGCCTCAGGTTTCATGAGTTATTTGTTTGATTCTGGGCCCTGTCATGTAAATTTGAGATGGATAGCATCGTGCTTGTGAGTTTTTTAGAGTTCTTTCCACTTTCTCATTCCACACTTTCTTGCATTATCATCACTTCGTTCACTTATCACCTGTGTCCTTTAGCTTTCCGTGCATATTTGTGGGGTGTTAAACTAAAAATTCCATTTCATTTCACTACAATAAATCAATAATGCAGTCTGTTGTATTTCCAAAACCACTTTCACTAGTCACACCTTGAGCACTGATATGTATGAATTCTCTTGCTTGTATCCCTGTTTTCTTCAAAAAGAAAGTGAATATTTTTTTCCCATCTCAGTAATTTTTTCCCAACTGAAATCACTAAGCTTAGTCCCGGAAACAAGATTGTTTTTGAGCAACCAGTATGGGTTGCTTGGAACAGTCATCTGCTTCCAGACAATACATGAGAGCTGCTGGTCTTTCGATGGAATTAAATCACCTGAAAAGAATTGGGTTCATCTTTTCTCATGTGACGGGCGAAAGAATTCTATGAAAGTTCCTAGAACAACTCAAGTAGTTGTATGTAAATCACAAATTTCTGTTTGCTTTGCGAGGAAGAAAACAGAGAACGTTTAGTATGCAATTAAGTGACTCCAAGTGTGTCCGTACATGGAGCTCCGAGACGGCGAGTTATCATTTCATAGAATTACCACTCACATGTGTCGTGGTAATTCAGTGGTCCATCGGTTGCGTACACGATATAAGGTAGAGAGTTTCCAGAGCAGACGTGAGGTAAGCGGGAGAATCCAGCGTATGTTTCCATTCGCCATACAGAACCCGCACTTGAGCTCCTTCCTGGTTAGCGTACGTGCCTTTGACGCGGGAGACTCGAATTCAATTCCTGGTAGGAACTCATGTGCTTCTAATCCCATATTAAACTGTAAACCCACGTCTTAGATACCATCGCTGCTGATAGGAAAGCTTAAATTCAAATTCACTAACAGAATCTGCACCTGGCATTACAATATAAATAGGCTACACACCCCGCTTGTCTCTATTCTTTGTTTAGGAGTGTAAGGCTAGTACGTCGTGCATCCTGACGTCGTTAACACTGCTCTTCGATCTTGTATGGACACTACCAGTTCCCCATATTCAAGCAAGATGAGGCGCGACCTTCAAACTGCCAAGGCAACTTTGTGTGCTCAACTCTTATACCTCTTCTATGTTGGCATGCTATAGCTCCAGTTCTAGCATGCAGGACATAATGGGACGACTCTTGATCGCCAATCTAGTTCCGAAAACAACTACCACTGTGCTACAGTGAGTGTGGGATATCGTATCCTAGAAAAACATTCCGCTTCTGTGTGACTGCTTGCCTGAACAGCTTCTTGTATGGATGCTTGGGTTACACTCGTTATTAAGATAAGTGCTGTGTTTTCGAACACCCTGCATAACATATTCGCGATAGCTGAGGCTTTAGTCCGAAGAATAATTAGTGTTGTGAAGACCTGGAAAAAGCCCGGAAATTTTGGGTAAAAGACCAGTTTTGTACAGTTTTTTCCCTGAGCTTGAAAAAAAAAAAAAAAAACGAGAAAGTTTGGGAAAAATTGAAATTTTCTAATATTTTACTACATTATGCATTTAAAATGAAAACCATTTTAGATTTACTAGTTGATAGTTAAGATCATTGAGTAGTTATGCTTCTTCTGCTAGATACGGAAATTTTGGGAATAGGGAATGTATGTGCACCACTCATTCAAACTCTTTAAAGTTAGCACTGTGATGGAATGGAGTTATGGCTACAAAAGATACTAAAATATAATCCTAGTTAGATTAATTAATATAGACGCATTTAAAATATCTTAAGCAATCTTATGAAGTTTCCGCTTTAGGCAGGGAAGTATTAAAATAACGGGGCCAGAATCATTTTAGTTATTTCCGTTATGGTAAAATCAAATATACCTGTAATATTTTATGAAGATCTTGTGCTGTGTAAAATTTCCGGAAATTTTGAACCCATTAGAAACAATATTTTGCTCGGAAATATTGGCAAAAACCAGAAAATATAATTTAAAAACTATTTCTTCACCTGTTGCTAATTTTATTTGCTATAACGTGTCTGCAGCATATATAAAATGCATTTCGCTAGCAGGAGAAATACTTAAAGCAACAGGTTTTAATTTTACTTTTTTAGTTTTCTGATTTCTGGTAAAAATCTCTCTCTATTATTTGCATATTTTTCGAACTCAAAAGAGAGATGATGTTATTTACACATACAGCACACAAGTGCGTAAATTTGAGCAGCGAGAAATATATTAAAGAATTTAACATGTGAAACTTCCGTTCGCTGTTATTAAAGACTAGCAGAATACTCGTCCTTCGCACCTACAGTAACCATCCCTGAATTCGACACTAGTATCGTCCTTTTCAATTACTTTTACACGTCACCCTCCTCCTTTAGGAGTACTAATGGAGGCTGAATTTGGATTTAAACGGCATCGGAAGTGTTACAATTCATCTCAGCGACCGACGCCAAAAACTATGGATTCGACACTAATATCGGTAATTTTCGATTATTTTTATGTATCTCCTCATGTATCTCCCCGATCATTTTTATGTAGTGAAATTAACCTAATACAAAGATTTTTGTTATTTTCCCAATTTTCCGGATCAACAAGTAACGCTTTTTTTTTTTTTTTTTTTTTTTACGGGGGTCATTACAAGGATAAGTGATAAGTCTTTCAATATTCTGGAACACAACATATTTGTATTTTTCATAGTAGAATGAAATCAGTCAACATTCAAAGTATAGTCATTCGTGTTGGACTGTCTGTAACACCTTCCTGCCAGTTCCTCGATTTTACGTCTTGTTCTTAAAAGAAAAGAAGTCACGTTACTGCTGTTTTCACCTCTTGTTGTTTCGTGAAGCATCATGATTTCAGGATGTGCGGCTAGGCTAAAACGATAATAATCGTAAGGGGTAAGGTTAGGACTTTATGCCGGGCGTAGCATAAGTTCGATGCCATCAAGTTCCTGGACTTTTTGTTGCATCTTTCGAGCCATGTGTGGTTTTGCGTTACCTCTTGCAGCAGAGCGTGCTTTCAGTTCACCAATGCAGGATATTTTAGGCGTAGTGCAACATATATCCACTCCAATTGTTCGGAATAAAGATTGACATTGATGATACAACCGTTAGGAACGAACTCCAAGTGAATCACTCCTTCGTATTATCCTTAAAACAGCCCTGCTTGACGACCAGTTCTGGAAGTTGCTCCTTGCTCAATTACTGCTTTTGCATATTCGGAGTTCGAAGAAACTCCTACTTTTCGCCGCATGTGGCTATCTGTTTCAAGAAATGCACATGACGCGGATTTTCCAGCAATTCTCGGCACACTTCCACTGGGCCTGAGCTGGGATCAACTAATGTGGTACAATGTGGCAGCACCTGATGGTTTTCCGAATTTTTTAAAGCACTACATTGGATTGGGACATAATGGTTTTATAATCATTATGTGTTGGTGGATGGATATTCCCCAATGCCAAGTCGTATGACCCCAGAATCTGTTACCCTGGGGCGGCCAGACCAGGGCCGTAACTTGTGGGGGCAGGGAGCAACTGACCCCAGGGAAGCTCCCGCCGTTCGAGGGAGGTCCCACTTTAAGATAACATTTTCTTGCTCCATATACGATACGAACATAAAATTATAAGTGAAGCATCAAACAGGTTCACTACATTACATAAACAAAACAGTACACAAAACATAAATAAAACAAAAAGGAGTCGTGGGCCCATTTCAGTAAAAACTGTCTGCTATTAGGGGCCCTAGAAATAATATTTATTCGTATGGCTTTGAGATTTGTCCATATTGTATCCTTAATTAACTTGTCATGTATGGAACGGGCCCAGGGGCGTAACTAACGTCCCCGTTGACCTTGCCGTGCGGGAGGGCCTACTGGCTCCGTGAGCCTATAAAGAGTAAGAGAAAGATGAAGAGAAGGGCCTATTTTTCTTTCTAGAGACCCCAACTTTTTCTAGGGGACCTAAATATTAATACTTGCCCCCCAGAAAAAATCTAAGTTACGGCGCCTGGCCAGACCTTGGCTGATCTACATTTTTAAAACTTGCACGAAATTTCTGGAGCCAACGAGTTGCTGTGCTGTGGTTTCCTGCATCTTCCTCTTTCGCATGACAAATGTTTTGGGTTATGCCCGACTTCGAACTCATACAGTGACAGTTCACGTATCACGTATCTATCTTCAAACACTGTTATACATCTTCAACATATTGTACAGTACAATGTATGATGTGGTACATTACAAACTGAAATTCTGTGAAGTGAGTGCTCAGTGGGTGAGAAAGAATCTCACAGATGTCCATAAGGAACAGAAGTAATTACATACCTGGATCACCAAGCACGGTAAGCTAAAGAACATGCTTTTCTGGAAGGTAACTTTACAAGTGACTAGCCCTGAGCATAACACCACATGCCTGAAACAAAACGGTCATCCATGGAATGACAACATACCGATTCCCTACCAAAGAGGAAATTCAAGGTAACTCAATCTGCGAAAAAAGAGTTGTGACTCTATTCTGGGATATGTGAGAGGTTTTACTGATAGATTTTCAGATGAGCCGAGCCGCTGTGAATGCTGCATCGTATGAAACCACTTTAGCAAAGTTGCGTCGAGCGTTTCGTGACAATGCTCTAACGTTAATGCTAGAAATGTCAGACTTCTTGATAATGCAGTCCTTATATTACTGTTTCTGTTCGTGAGAAATTCAAGAAGTTTGGATGGGAGGTGCTGAACCATGCACCGTTCAGTCGTAATCTTGCACCTTCAGATATTTTTGGCCAAATGAAGAAATTCTTGGCCGGTCAACATTTCAAAGACAAATATACTCCCGAGAAACGGAATTCTATGAACAAAGTATTTTGAAACGCGTCACGAAAGAAAGAAATGTGTTGAGAGCTTTACGTCTATGCTGATAAGTGTAATATATAGGTCTATTTTCTTAATGTGGTACCTATTACACTTTCTTCTGCATAAATATTTTGTTACTTATTGATGCAGATTATTGTATTCTTTACAAATGTCTCCATAACATTTCAACGCCATAAATTGTCTGCTTTATTTAATTGGCAGTAACAAATAGGAGATAAATAAATAAACAAACAGGAGATAAACAGTATCATTAGTCATTGATTTCTGATTTTAAAAAATAAAAGCCCTAAGTACACAATTATATGAAAAATAAGAATAATATTTTGATACTACTTATTCAAATAGTCTTACTTGGTAATGCTGATCAGAATTTTTCCTCCTTCCATGTGGAAGAATCCACGACATAGCGTCGCCCATTGGATACATATGGCAGCAATAAGCAAATTAAATCCCACAGCACTGTAGCCATACTTCTTGAGGAAAGTCATCAAGAAACCGAAGCCAACGAAGATCATTACGTGTACATCTTGGAATGCTAGAAAACAACGAAACAGAAGAATTAACATTTCAGGAATAGTTTGTGTCCCATTAATTTCAGTTGCCAATATGTTAAAAACGACATCAACGAAAATTTCATCCTCTTTATACTAGGATTGCCAGATTTGAAATGTACTGGCTTATATATTAAATTACCTAAAATTAATGATCTATGCCATTAGTTTTTTAATTATAATTGTGATATATCATACTTAGTTGTTTCTTATTTACAAGTTCTATGCTTTTATTATAAAAAACATCATCGTTATAGGTATTCTGCCATTATTGGCGGGTCACTTGCTGCTACTGAGAAGTTTCCATGCTCCACGGTCTTCCGTTAACCTCTTCATCTTCACGTACAATTTTTCTGTTTTGATATCGTCCATTAATTGTAGTCTCCATCACCCCCTTCCTCTCTTTCCTGCCTCCATACCCCCTAGCACGTCCCTCATGACACAGTTCTTTTTATCCAATGTCCAGCCAGTTTCTCTTCCACTTCTTAATAATATCTTGTTCTTTTCTCCCCTACCATTTCTAACACCCTTTCATTTGTTTTTCGCTCGACCCAGCTAACTCGCTCCATTTTTTTCCATACCCACACTTCGAAAGCCTCCGGTTGCTTCTCATTATTTTTGCGTAATGCCCATGTTTCTGACCCATACAGTAGAATACTCCATACGAAGCATTTTATGAGTCTTTTTCTCAAATCTTTATTCAAGCTCTAACAAAATAGTATTTTCTTCCTCCTAAAGGCTTCATTCGCCATTCCTATCCTTGCTTTTATTTCACGTTCACATTTCATATTATTAGTCATCCCATGTATCGAAAACTAATCACCTGTCCTTTTTTCTCCCCTCCTACTTCTATATTTGATACCTATCCCTTCGTTCCAATCACCATGGCTTTTGTCTTTCTAACATTTATTTTCATCATATTCTTGACAGCCCTTCCTCAAGTTTTCTAACATCTTGTTGATTTTCTCTTCAGATTCTGCAACATCTGCAAACCGTATACACCTAATCATTCTACATCCTAATGAAATGTTTCATTTTGTAGGCTCTATTTAACTATCTCTTCTAGAGATATATTAAATAGTGTAGGAGGCGAGAGACAGCATCCCTGTCTAACTTCCCTTCCAATTGCACTTTCTCTGTCATTTCCTTCCCTATTCTAACAATTACTTGTTGATTCATGTGTAAGTTTGTTATGAGTCTTCGATCTTTCCATTCCAATCCAACTTCCAACAACAATCCCCAATTCACGCGGTCAAGAGCCTTTTCTAGATCAGTAAATACCATACACACCTGTTTCCTTTTTTCTATAAACCTTTCACCGATCACTTTTAATTACCCAATTGCATCTCTTGTGCCCTTACCTCTCCTAAACCCAAACTGATTCTCCTCAACTTTTCCATTTGTTCTTCCATATAACCTGTTCAGAATTCCAATCAAATTTTTTTCCTGTATGAGACATTATACTAAAATTCTATAATCCTCACATCTCTTTGGGTTCGATTTCTTAGCCATCGGTATCATGATCGCCTTCAGGAAGTCTTTTGGCCACTCTCCTGCAAGGGTGCCTATTAGGGGGGCAAGGGGGCGCTCGCCCCCTCTAGAGGAAATTGCACTTCGGAAGATCGAAAACCCAATAGATTTTTTTAGAATAGTTATCGCAAAATGTGAAACTATATTTGAAATGTCGCTTATACTTGCCTCTCTCTAAAAACCACAACATGGGCGTCCTTGCTCTCCTGTTTCATATATTTAATTGCAGAGTAGGAACAATTCTTTCTTTCCCTTGTTTCCCATATTCTTTATTAATTCCATTGGTATATTATCTATCCCAGTATTATAACAAAAGGCCAGGTTTAAATTCTTTCCATTGTTACGCCTGTTATCGCTCAGCACCAACAATGATTTCTCAGGTAGGAATTTAGTTTTGATGGAAATGAACTATAGAATCAGCTTTGTGGTTTAGATGCACCAAATCTTCTTAAAACTTCTCGCTTAGTGTTTACTATGATGATAATAGAAACATAATTTATGTTCAAGTGACCTTGAACCTGGGACAATTTCTCGGTCTAGTGATTCAGTTCAGTCGGTAGCTAACAGATGGTGTTGGAGCTGCTTAGGCCCATAAGGGCTGTCATGCCAATGGTTAACATTATGGCTTAGCCCCGCATTGCGCGGTCTGCTGGGCCGTTATTGACGTCCCTGATGGAAAACAAGATTTTTCTTGACATAACAATAACCTCCAAAATTATGTACGAAGGTAGCACCTGTAATCATTAATTTATTTTCATTTAGCTCAGTGCAGCATACGTCTGGAAACTACAATAGTAGTATTAGTAGTTAGCGGTTGGTAGTAATACAATAAATGTAAAATCTTCAGTCACAAATTTGTATCCCCTCGATTATCTCTGACCTCGATTTAAGTTCAATCTGACAACCCTAGTCCATACATGAATGGAAAAATCCAGCTGCAAAACCTGTTGAGTGCTTCAGAAACGGAACTCACAAGGGAACCTTCCGAAAATGATAGCTGCAGTGAAAGATGTGGCCTATGCCAATTGAAAGAGCTGTAACAGAGATGAGCATTCCCAAAAAAATTAGCTGCCCATAGCAATAGGCTCAAGAGATATAAGGGGTGGAAGTTCGGGAAACAGCAAGGCTGGACAAGGGGGAAAAGTGCAAATTCCACACAAAAAAGGGGGCACGGCAAAATACAATGCTGACAAGTGATGTATAGAAAGAGACTTGCCACAATAGGGAACAAATGAAGGCCACCAGTGGGGTTAACAGTGTTGCCAACTGCAATGAAAAGTACATGTTTTGCAAAGAGCACTATATGAAGTGAGTGCAATATTCAGTGTCAACCTGTCATGTAGAACATAAGATATGGCGTGTATAATCAGTGGTACAATCTAACAAAAGAAAATACAAAAAACAGAAATACGAAAAATTCGGAAAAGACGAAGTTGGCCATAATGCGCCACATTTGATCAGGGGCTGTACATATTAGAATGAACAAAACAAGAAGCACCGAATATGCAGGAAACCGACGTACCTAGAGTCGAAAAGAAAAACGAGTTCCAAAGTTGGCAAGACTGGCCATGGACATCCAGACAATTTTAATATAGTTAGGCCACTCGCTTAAGAAAAAGAAAATTCCGGCAACAGGCATCACTCGGAATGCATCAATGTTAGAGTGATTGAGGCAATGTCAAGTCGGGGAACATGAAATGGTTGGGTTGAGCCAACAACCGATAATAGAAGTAGTGAACATTATGTCATGGTTGCGTCGTATGTGGAAATATGCAGGGTGTCCCACCAAACTTTGTGACCTGAAAGATTTGCGAAACGAACAAAAATGTGACGGATCCAGTTGTCCAGGAATGTACCAATGTCAGGGGGTGATAAAAGTCTGTGAGAAGCAAGTGCCCCCCAGGATCCCCAACATAGGGACCCAGGAGCCAACTTCAAATTTTCAATTGGAAACAGGGACCGAGTGTTACCTCTCTCGATTGATCATGGAATGTGCAACAACATATATAGAAAACATTTGCTATATGAAGCATGTTTTTCAAAATGGCCGCCACAAATATATGCTGTCTTAACATGGCATCGAACAATGTGATCTCAAATTACTGCGAAGCGAAAAGAGATGTTGCAAAATCCAATTGCACAGGAATGTACTCATGTCGAGGGCCAAGAGAACTTTGTAAGAAGCAAGTCCCCCAGGGCCCCCATCATAAGGCCCAAGGGGGTCAACCGCAGCATTTCAAATGGGAACAGGGGGCGGATGATATTTCTCTGGATAGATACAACACCGTGTATAAAAACACATTTGTTATATGAAGCACGGGTTTCAAAATGGCCGCCAAAAATGCACGTTGTTCTTGTCACCCAGCAGATATTTTTGGCGGCCATTCTGAAATCCCATATAGTAAATATTTCTGATATGCGTTGTTGCATATTCCAAGATTTATCGAAAGAAATATAACTCTACCGATGGTGCTGTTTGAAATTTTTAAGTTGGCCCCTGGGACCCTATGATGGGGGACTTGGGGGCACTTGCGTCTCACAAAAGTTTGTCGCCCGCTGACATGGGTACATTCACATTTTTTTTGCTTTGAAACTATTTCAGTCGCAGAGTTAGGTGGGATACTCTGGATGTATCATATAGGCGGTGATAATACTGCAGACAGCAACACACAGCAGATCAAGCCTCTGATTATGTTTGCTTTCTACAGGTGTGGATATGTGATAGAAAGACCACCAAAGGTTCCGACACCTCTAGAGTACTGTTTCGAGACATTCACAGGCGATCATTGTACCATGTGTGACGGATTGACAGTATTCCGCTGTGTTCACTGCAAATGTATCTTCTGTTTGGACCATAGTCTCATCGAACAATTGCACGTACAATGTGGACGAGCATGTACAAATGATGCGAAGGCTAATGCCTGTTGCCGAAATTTTCTTTTTGTGAAGCGAGTGGCCTAACTATATTAAAATTGTCTGGATTTTCATGGTCAGTGCTGCCAACTTTGGAACTCGTTTTTCTTTTCGACTCTAGGTACGTCGGTTCCCTGCATAGTTGGTGCTTTCTTGCTTTGTTCATTCTAATATGCACAGCTCGTGATTAAATGTGGCGCATTATGGCCAACTTCGTCTTTTCCATATTTTTCGTACTTCTGTTTTTTCTATTTTCTTTTGTTAGATTGTACCACTGATTATACACGTCATATCTTATGTTCTACATGACAGATTGACACTGAATATTGCACTCACTTCATATAGTGCTCTTTGCAAAACATGTACTTTTCATTGCAGTTGGCAACACTGTTAACCCCACTGGTGGCCTTCATTTGTTCCCTATTGTGGCAAGTCTCTTTCTATACATCACTTGTCAGCATTGTATTTTGCCGTGTCCCCCCTTGTCCAACCTTGCTGTTTCCCGAACTTCCACCCATTATATTTCTTGAACTTATTTCTATGGGCAGCTAATTTTTTGGGAATGCTCATCTCTGTTACAGCTCTTTCAATTGGCATAGGTCACATCTTTCACTGCATCTATCATTTTCGGAAGGTTCCCTTGTCAGGAAATATGGAAATTACATGAATGATCATTAAAAAAAAAAAAAAAAAAAAAAATCTAGAAACATACCTATGAGGAAATTGTTTTTATTCTTTTAAAGTTGTAAAGTCTGTAATTAAAGTATCATAGATATATTGGGCCTTATGCAGAGCTTTCTAACGCGTGATTAGTGTCATACTAAAAAGTTTGACTAACATATCGTCCCTTTGTTTGCAAAGTGTCGTATCTCAGTTTTTCTCATTTTTCAGGAGAGCGATTTGAAATTTTGCATATATTTTACTTTCCTCTTACGCTCGTGTTTACCAACAAATATTTACCATTTTTTGACACAATGTAGCCAAAAGTATATTCATTAATACCACATATTCAAATTATATAGGCCTAATATTGTAATATTTAGCCATAAAAAATGTTTAAGATACGTCACTTTTCAAAAAATAATTTGTTTATGAATGAGTTACGTCACTGTGTATAGTTCTTAGGATATAGGAATAATGCAAATTGAAGTTGAAAAACTGTAAATTTGTCCATTTGTGTACATCTAAGTTGCTGTATTTATCTTTGATATGGATAAGTTATAAAAGGTAGTAAACAAACGATAGAACCAAAAGTCTGGTTTCTTTCATTAATTAATTAAGCATGTTTATGAAATTAATAGTAAAAGAACAAACTAATAAGGCTTATGAAGTTTCACCAAAAAAAAAGAAACAATGAAATTAATACTACAAGTTAACACTATGAAGTGAATATGAAGCTGTATGCAGGAAAAATAAAATTCAAGGCATCGCCTAAATAATGGAATTAAAAATAAGCTATCGTAACTAAACTAGAGTATAACTTAAATGAGTACAGTTAATACCACTTCCATACAATACTAAAAATTACTGAACCATATCCATAAAGTAATTGGCAAAGAAACAGTCCTGAACTTAACAAAATTACAAAAAGAAAGAAACTCGTTTTTGTTTGAAACTGTCCTAATTGTCGAGGTGCAAGTAAAATTGCTGGTGCTCAGACATTTGTATGACAGGGGTAGTGATCAGAGTCTGCGTATTTGTCTTGGGTGACGTTCAACTTTCCCAAGTTAAATTTTCCGACCTTAAAATCTTTTACGTCCTTCTTGAGGTGCCTAAGTTGAAGTTCCTTGTAGTCTAATTGTAGATTGCTGGTTTTGTAGAAAATAGTTGTCCGCGGTGATGTAACTAAAGGGGAGGAAAAAACGGGGCTTATGCCACGGCCGCTGGATTGGAGGGCGCAGAACTGGACAAATATTTATTTTAACTATAAGACAAGGGAAGGAAATTTAGCAAACTAAAGATCATTTAAAAAATACCTTAGAAAGTTAACAGGACAACAAGGACTCTCCAAACTTAGGATTATATCTATAGAGCGTAAATTAGCTTCAAAGCTATCTTTTGAGGACATTGTAAAACCTTCTGAAGCCAAAAGAGTCCGTAAAGTTAAATTTTAGTTCCAGATTTTTGTGTTTTCATTTAACTTATGTCGATTTAAGAAATTTGCAAAATGTCCGAGTATAATACTTGAGACAACAGTTTGACTGTTTGTCATAATTAAATGTTATGTTCTAAATCAACAGACTGCTGATTCATTCTACACATATGCACATCCGGATATAATTCCAGAAACATTGTGGTTTGCAGTGACTATGATAAGACTATAAGAATGTGTCAAGCATGCTACTCTTAGATTATTTGTCAATCAACTACTAATTAGTTTGGTATGTTTTTTTTTTTTTTTTTGGTACTAAAAATTAAATTATGTACTGCAATTTTGAAACAAGTTTTACAACTTGAAGAAAAAAATCAATAGGAGAATCACCATGTGACGCCAATATCATGTGTAGTTGAAGAGTGTTTTGGTTTGGTTGGTCAGAGAGGGAGGGGGGCGCTAAGATGAGTTCTTGTTCCTGGCGATAACTAGCCTAGTTGCGTCGCTGGTTGTCGGTGACCTCTTCAAAACTCTTATTTCCATCATGTCCTTCCAGTTTACGTCTTTTGCATCACTTCCTTCTGATTCTCGAATTTGAAGTTCTTTGGAGAACTGCTTGAAGTTGAGGAAGTCACTATGCTGTAGTTCCACTACCTCAGAAGTCTGCTTTCTACGAACTAACTTGATCAGAGGGACCAATTGTGAAGGCACATAAATATTTCCTGCTTGCTTAAACAACATATTAAAACAAATTACACATTAAAGTGAACAAACACACATAGAGACACACAAATAGAAAGTCGTTTGAGATACGACTCTGTGTGAACAATAGAAACTTATCTTATTTTTTCTTGCAAACTGTCGTATCTTGAGTTACGGCAGTTCGAGAAAAATTTAATTCTCTACAATTGAGATACGACGAACATCAAATTGCTTATTCCACAGTTACATTTAGGAATTTAGATACGGCTATTAAAGAGAATTATAGAGCTCCTAAAGGGGAATTCGTTGCTGGTCTTAACTCAAAAATCGATTTTTTTTGAGATACGAAACTTTGCAAACAAAGGGACGATATGTTTCTTGCAATAGTCAGGCGTTTAGTATGACGCTAATCATACGTCAAAACAACTCTGCATAAGGCCTACTCTCTAAATTTTCTCTCAACAGGTTTTGAATCACATAATGTAGCTAGCTGAAAGTCTTGTAAGCAAGTCTATGGACCACTACTTCGAAATTATTTTGGTTTGCAAACTGTTCTGTTTTCAGTACCTATTTGAAAGTAAGTTTAATAGTTTAGTCACAAATTTTGAAAGCTAAAACTAATCTTCTTGAATCAAAAACTTTATTACAATTTGTCTCAAATATACATGATATAAAAATTAAAAAAAAAAAAAAAACAGATCTACATTTGTTTTCATATATAGTTTCAACAAAATGTCATTAGCACTATTTAGCAGCTCATACAACTGCCATTTGTTTGTAAGTTAGCAGGTTTTACTGTTATCACATCCTGTAGTTAACAGACTGCACTCGTAATTGCTTTGAAATAATAATTTGTGGATTTTCTTTGCTGGCAGGCAAAAGCGCGTTTTTATGAAGGCGTTAAAAGTCGAGTAGATCATTAGTTCACCCAAGCTGCTCACATACTGTATATATGAGCAGCTCGGCAAACATAATTGTATTTTATGTTTTCTAACTTTCGAGTGAACTGGAAAAGATGTTGGACCATTTCATGCAATGCAATGTAATGACAAATAAAAAACACGGTTCCCCTGCCATCTGCAGGTACATTTTCGTAATTAAACTACCTACATACCGTTCTATGGTTTGATCACAAAGGAAGCAATTTGGAATAGAAAAAGGGTTCGGAAGTGCGTCGTTTCGGAGATAGAGGTCACCAAAAATGTGTCGCAACTGGACAAGAATGGATAAACTCGAGAACAAAATATCGGATTAAGGTCCGGCGATGCATTATTCACGCCTGAAATTTCATTATCGTAGGAATGGATTGGAAACAGGGAGGGCGCAAGGGTAGCTTCAAAAGAAAAGTAGGGTAATTCGTATATCCGAAACCAAAATATGAGACGAGAAATCGTCTAGTGTACGCAATAAGTTGTTTTCGGGTAGAAAGATGTCCAATACCAGAATAAAATGAAGGGAAAACATGCGTCTGCAACAACATAAGCTACGGATTGAATGGGAACTGTGACCGTGAGGGAATAGGGTGTCTATCGGTCACGAAAGTCACGAATGTCACGAAAAAGTCACGAAATCAGAAAATGGTCATGAAAGTCAGGAAAAAGTCACGAAATTTAGCTTTAGGATCACGATTTTTTTAACTGTTCAAATGTAAGTACAGGTTGGAAAATTTTGTTCTATAAAAAGTCAAAGTTCACCACCAAAAATGTCTATGGTCGGCTTTAGACGCTACCAAATCGCAAGCAAAGTACGTTTCTATCGCATGGATCAAAATTCGGCCTAATTCGAACCCAAATTCGCTCTTGAAAATATTAGGAAAGTTTATGATTTGTTAAAGAAAAGATCACGAAAAAGTCACGAAATTTCATTTTGGAATTTTAGTAGACATCCTGGGGAACATTGATAAGCATCGTGGACAATCACGAAAGGTCTAATATGCGTTACCGTCACTGGCCGGAAATGTACGAGTATACCTCGCCGAAAAGTGGTGGCAACACACAATATCTGAAAATAAAATGTCAGAAACTGTTCGTCAAGGTAAATACGTACGTATGAAGCTGTTGTAGGAAGTCTTGTCTTGTCTCTAATACTAATCTAAGATTTCTTTGTAGTTTCATGATTCGCATGAGCTGTTTCTCGTTTCACTGGTGTTCTAAGCTAAAGATGTGTGCAACAGCTTTATTCCATAGCAGTGAACAAAATTTCTGTCTGAATCAAGACAAACACACAGAGTGCTAGGAAACGGCTAGTAGATAGAGAGCCAGTCGGAACTAATAATAGAATATAATCACACCATCTTTACTACAATGGTGCAGTTCGTAGTGGCCACTTACCTACTGTATCAGCTATCAGTTGCCTGTGAGGTGTTTCCTTTCATGAGTTGCGAAGGCTTGTTGGTAGTTATCTCATTAGTGCTGACAGATTGGTGTCGTGTAATTGCTCTGTGTGTTGTTTGTATGACAGTTAAGTACTTATCAGTGCAATGGACTTTGCGGTTGACGAGTTTGCAGATATGGTGTTTATCTATGGAATAACTAATAGAAACGGTCAGGAAGAGACTAGGTTACAGTATACCGTGAAAGATTTCTACAAAGGAAATATCCAAAGCACTCCACGTTTGCGCACCTCTTCCAACATTTGCGGGAAACGGAAGATTTGCAAGCACAACTTCACGACATATGGAGACGACGAACTACTAGGATTCCCGCTTTGGAAGAAGCTGTGTTGTAGATGAACAATCTTCAACAAGCACAAGGGTCATAGCACATGAAATAGGTTTGGCACACATGAACAGCAGTTGCATCATTACTATTTACCAGGAGTACAAAATCCGAGTCAAGCTGACTTCAATTGTATTTTGTGAACGGTTAGTACAGCGCTTTGTGGCAAATCTTCATTTTCATGTCTCTGTACTGTTCACCGATGAAGCTTGTTTTACCAGAGATGGTGTAGTTAATAGTTGGAATAGTTACGTGTGGGCCTGTGAGAACACTTGCGCGACAATTATCATAAGTCATCAACAGACATTTGCAGAAAACATGTGGGTAGGCATCGTTGGCAATCACTTAATAGGTCCCTATCCTCCTTCTGCCAGCCTAACTTCACCATTATATGCAGCATAGGCTTCCGGAATTATTGGCAGATGTCTGCTTGGTGTTCGTCAGCATATGTGGTTCCAACAAGACAGGGTACCAGTCCACTTTGATGCTGTTTCTTGTGCGTATCTCGATCAGGCTTTCCCAGATTGGTGAATCGGACGAGAGGGGTCCTATTTCTTGGCCAGCTCGTTCACCGGATCTCACCCCACCTGATTTCTTCTTGTCGACAAAATTCCTGTAGAGAACGAAGAGGGATTCCTTGTACGAATGTTCGCTGTCAGTGACGTCGTCAGAACGACACCAGGGATATTTCAACCTAGTTTTCTACGACGCTGTTATGCTTGCATTGACTCCACATGCTTGCGTCGACACCACAGAACGTCATTTTGAAGATCTACTGTAAAATTGTATGTACAGCATCTGAAATTTACAGTATAGAGTTTATTTCGTTGCCTTCAGCGGGTGCTTAGGTACGTAGCTACGTTCTGTAGTGTCTTCCGAATGTACCTTCTTTGTTTAAGATAGCCATGGGATTACAGACCCAGCTTCCTTTGCCGACCAGTTTTCTTCCCCTTGTTACGTACGTCTTCCTGCACGGAACTAGCTTTCTAGAATTATTTTTATTTTATTTTATTTATTTATTTTTTGCCACACCCGAGTATTGATGCCCTACACTTGACTGTTGTTGTTTTCATAAACTTTCATAGCGTGCAACTGTTTTACTGTCGCATGTCCAAGTCGTAGTTCCTAATCTTAGGT
The DNA here is from genome assembly GCF_964235325.1 of Thermobia domestica. Taxonomy (NCBI): domain Eukaryota; kingdom Metazoa; phylum Arthropoda; class Insecta; order Zygentoma; family Lepismatidae; genus Thermobia; species Thermobia domestica. The sequence goes on along the minus strand of NC_137462.1, from coordinate 114,653,467 downwards.
TGCTTCTTTCGTGATTGCCACCGGTACGTAGTGTATCTTCGACTGTTTCGTCGCCGTCCTTAAACTTGTTAAACCACCGCTGCACTGTCCGCGTAGTCACGACACCCTCACCACTGGCATATCTTCCGTCCCGCTGCAGCGGCGTTTGACCTCAGTTTGAACTCGTACAGCATACACGCCCTTATGATACAACCAGGTAGTATGTTGGATATACCCTCACGAACAACTGACCTTCGCCTTATCTCCATTCACATTCAACTCACGATTTGAGGGCCAATGGAAGACAAGATCTCCACAAAAAGCGACAGAACTTTCTTGGTTCCTTTATATATAGAAAATTGCCCATTCTTCCCTTAAAATGGGAATTTTGAAAAACCCTGGGAGAAGTATTCGTTTATTTGTAACGAGAAGTTTCATTTTGCTAATTTGACGGGCCCGTGAGATACGGTATGTTTCGATTAATCATCTCGCTCCCCTTCCCTTCTTTAGATAAGCATTTTAATGAAATTAATATGACACAAATCTAGTTCGAGGTAGGTAATAATTATATTCCTAAATTTACTTCAAATGGTTCACTCGTATTCCCGTAACTCGGTCATCCAGAAAATCGGTTTCATTTTTACATGTCTCTCTTTGAATTACAATGTTTCAGCTGTGTAGCCTCGAGTCTACAATAATAAAATTTTGCATAGCGACATTATTCGGATGACAATATAATATTTCATTGTTACTGTTACATAGTAACTAGCTGTCCTGGATAAAGACAGGAAGAGCATTGCCCGGGTATTTATCCTGTGTTGTTATATAATTTCGCACAAAAAAGACTTAATGTGGGTTGCATATAGATAAGACGTTCTTAGAAACTAGTAGCTTTCATACATTTTCACACACATACACGCCCCCAGATCTGACCCCCGATCCAAAACTCGAAAAATGAGCTAAGAGCCGCAGTGGCTCAGTAGTAGAGCGTTTTCCATTGGTGAATGGGGTCCTGGGTTCGATCCCGGCTTCCGCCAAGTGAACTTTGTGGTGGACAAGCACTGTGTGGGTAGGTTTTTTTTTCAGGTTTCTTCCGTTTACTCCCACTTTCTTCATTCCATTTCATTAATTCCTCATCATCACCGTCTTCTTCAGCCTAGTCGGCATAATCGTGGGACGTGAAACTTCATTTCATTTTTTGGTACAGAAACAACTGAAAGAAAAAAATCCTTTCCCTTTCCCTTAGGATACGCATCTGAATGAAACCAACATCATGAGAATCGGCTCGAGCCAAGTGTTATCTATGTTGAAAACATTATTTCCAATGATTCTGCCGCTTTCCCATGGTGGAGACATTGCTGATTTGAATGTCGAGAAAAAAATCCTCTCTTCCTCTTAAAAGGAAAATTTCAAGAACGCTGAAACAGGTATTCTGCTATTTTAGTTAAGAGTTAACAAATTTCACATCTGAAACTTAAACGAATTCTTACACTTAGCTTTTTCTAGCCAAATAGTGGGGAATTTTAATATTGTAGAAATTGACCCCTTTTTTCTCTTAGAAGTGGGATTTTAGAAAATGTCCATTAGTAATAGAAAATGGATCGATCTGGGCCAGACCTGGGCCAACATTAATCAACTCAGGAGCCACTGGGAAAATGACCACCGTGCACCGTGAGCCCACGGTCTTTTACGACCTCTATTTTAGGGGTGAATTTATTCCCTTTTATGAGCACTTTTAAGGGGGTGTATTCGTTCTCTTTTACGAGCACATTTTAGGGGGTGAACTCATTCCCTTTTATGAGCATATTTTCCAACCCCTATGAACAAACAGCAGAACATCAGACTACGTAACATAACGAACATACAGAAGAGCAAATTGAACTCGTTCCCTTTTATGAACACTCTTTCAGGGGTGAACTCGTTCCCTTTTATGAGCATATTTTCCAACCCCTATTCTGAACATAGCAGAAATTACGAACACATAGAAGAGCAGATAACACATAACACTACGTAACACACAGCAGAACAGATAACACATAAGAGTACGTAACATAACAAGGGTGAACTCGTTCCCTTTTATGAGCATATTTTTCAACCCCTATTTTAGCATAGCAGAAATTACACTGAGACTATGAACACACAACAGAACAGATAATACATAGCACAGCTAATAAAAGAACATGGCTTATTTTTTAACCCCTATTTTAACATAGCAGAAATTACACTAAGACTATGAACACACAGCAGAACAGATAATACATAGCACAGCTAATAAAAGAGCATGGCTTATTTTCCAACCCTTATTTTAACATAGCAGAAATTACACTGAGACTATGAACACCTAGCAGAGCATAAGACTACGTAACACACAACAACCTCCATTTTAGGGGTGGACTCGTTCTCTTTTATGAGCATATTTTTCAACCCCTATTTTAACATAGCAGAAGACTACGAACACATAGCAGAGGTGTATTCGTTTTCAACCCCTTAGCATAAGACTATGCAACATAGCAGTTACGAAAACATAGTAGAGCAGATAATAAACACAACAACCTCCATTTTAGAGGTAAATTTATTCCCTTTTATGAGCATATTTTCCAACCCGTATTTTAACATGACAGAGACTACGAAACATGGCGGACATAGCACAGGGGGTGTATTCATTTTCTCCACCCCTAATGAAATTACATAGGAGAGCAGATAATACATAAGATTCGTTCCCTTTTATGAACACTTTTTAGGGGGTGAACTCGTTCCCTTTTATGATTACTTTTTCAACCCCTATTTTGAACATTTTAACATAGCAGAAATGACATAAGCATGTCCTCAAACTACTGACCGTCGTAAACAAAGGTCAAACTCGAAAACGAAACAACATATCGAGGTGCTGTTTCCACATTTAGCAATTGGTCATCAAGGTCAAAAATTAAAACTCGAAAACAGAGCCACATTTAGCAATAGGTCATCAGGTACTACATGTCCCAAAATTAGTGGTCATCGAGGTCAAAGGGTAAAATACTTAAAACCAAATAACTCTTAAATGGATCCACATATTGAGATGTTGTTTCCACATTTAGTAATCGGTCACCAACTACTACAAGTTCCAAAATACTGATCATCGAGGTCAAAGGTCACAGTACTTAAAACCTAATTACTCGAAAATGGATCCACGTATCGAGGTGCTGTTTCCACATTTAGCAATTGGTCATCAGGTACTACAAGTTCCAAAATAATGATCGTCGAGGTCAAAGGTCAACATACTTAAAACCTAATAACTCGAAAATGGATCCACATATTGAGGTGCTGTTTCCAAATCTAGTAATAGGTCATCAACTAGTACATGTTAAAAAGTACTGATCATCGAGGTCAAAGGACAACATATTTAAAACCTAATAACACGAAAACTGAGCCACATATTGAGATGGTGTTTCCACATCTAGTAATCGGCCACCAACTACTACAAGTTCCAAAATAGTGGCCATCGAGGTCAAAGGTCACAGTACTTAAAACCTAATTACTCGAAAATGGATCCACGTATCGAGGTGCTGTTTCCACATTTAGCAATTGGTCGTCAGGTACTACAAGTTCCAAAATAATGACCATCGAGGTCAAAGGTCAACATACTTAAAATCTAATAACTCGAAAATGGATCCACATACTGAAGTGCTGTTTCCACATTTAGCAATTGGTCATCAACTACTACAAGTTCCAAAATAATGACCATCGAGGTCAAAGGTCAAAATACCTAAAACCTAATAACACGAAAACTGAGCCACATATTGAGGTGCTGTTTCCACATTTAGCAATTGGTCATCAACTACTACAAGTTCCAAAATTAGTGGTCATCGAGGTCAAAGGTCAAAATACTTAAAACCTAATAACACGAAAACTGAGCCACATATTGAGGTGCTGTTTCCACATTGAGTAATAGGTCATCAGGTACCACAAGTTCCAAAATAATGATCATCGAGGTCAAAGGTTAAAACTCAAAAACGGAGTCAAATATCGAAGTGGTGTTTCCAAATCTAGTAACTGGTCATCAGGTACCACAAGTTCCAAAATTAGTGGTCATCGAGGTCAAAGGTCAAAATACTTAAAACCCAATTACTCGTAAACGAAGCAACATATTCAGGTGTTGTTGCCACATTTAGTAATTGGTCATCAGGTACTACAAGTTTCAAAATAATGATCATCGAGGTCAAAGGTCAAAATTTAAAACCTAATAAGTCGAAAATGGATCCACATATTGAGGTGCTATTGTCACATTTAGTAATTGGTCATCAACCACTGCAAGTTCCAAAAATAATGAACGCCCAATGAACCAATGAACGCGAATAACTCTTAAACAGAGCAACGTTTTGAGGTGCTGTTTCCAAATCTAGGAATACGTCATCAACTACTACATGTTCTGAAAACATTGACCATGGAGGTTAAAGGTCAAATATTTAAGCTTTAATAACTTTAAACAGAGCCTGTGTGACCTATTCAGTTTTGTACCAAGCAGAGAGAAGTGAAGAATGAAAAAATATGACTAGCTTACTTCGAGAAAGAAAGCAACGATATACATTTTAACTAGCTGCGTATTTTAAATCATTTTGTACTATTTAAATAAACAATCGGATAAATTTAACCGCCTCAGAAGTTCAATACTATTTTGTACTCTTGAGTGAGCTTTCCAATTTTGTAGCAAGAAGGACCATTTTTTAAATTAACTCAGAATTTCATTTCATTTTGTAATACTCAAATTTGGATGAAGTGTTTAGTTTTGTACAAACCAGAAAAAATTGATTGGATTATTTCCTTAGGTACCAACTGGAAAAAGTGAAGGGCCATTATTCAAATAAACGAAGGAATAGAGTATTTAGTTTTTGTACGAACTAGAAAAAAAGAAGTGAAGTATGAATAAAATTTAGGTGGACTATTTTCTTTTGTACCAACTGGAAAAGAGAAGAAGAGCTACTTTAACTAGCTCATTATGTACTGTTTAAGGAAACGAAAATTGACTATTTAACTAGCTCAGAATTTATGTAAGAATAATTTCGATGTTCTACTTTTTATACCAACGAGAAAAAATGAACTAGCTGAATATTTAAATATACGAAAGAATAAATTTAAGTGACCTATTCAATTTTGTACCAATGAGAAATGGCTCAGCAAAAGGCGAAGAAGGACTATTTTATATAATTTTACTACTCAAATAAACAATGAAGTATTTAGTTTTACACCATTTTGGAGTATTCAAATAAACAAAGGAATTATAATTTGTGTCAACTCTAAAATCAATTAAACGAAGTAATGCATTTGAGTGAGCTATTTAATTTGAAAAACCGAAGTTCAGTATTTTATACCATTTTGTATTATTTCAACAAACAAAGGAATAAGCAAAACGAAGGCATAAATATGAGTGAGCTATTTAATTTTGTAGCTGAGTATTTTAACGAAAGAACAAAATTGTACTAACCAGAAAAAACCGAAGAAGGCCCATTTTAACTAACTGAGAATTTCTGTACCTTTTTGTACTATTTAAACAAACGATGGAGCAAATTTGAGTGGCCTGTTTTTTGTACTAACCAGAAAAATCGAAGAAGGTACCTTTATACTAGCTCAATGAACGAAAGAACAAATTTGGGTGTTCTACTTTTTTATTTTAACTTGCTGAGTATTTTATACCATTTTGTACTACTCAAATAAACGAAAGAAAAAGCGAAAAAAGACCTTTGTAACTAGCGCAGAATTTCTGTAACGAGAAAGAAAGCAAAGATATGCCATATTAACTATTTAAATAAACGAAGGGATAAATTTAAGTGATCTATTCCATTTTGTACCAAGGAGAAATGTCATTTTTATCTAGCTTAGAATTTCTAGTGCATGTTGTATTATGTAAACAAAACGAAGGGCTAAATTTGAGAAAGCGAACATGAACCATTTTACTCAAATTTGGATGGAGTATTTAGCTTTGTATGAACCAGAAAAAAAGTGAAGAAGGACCATTTTAACTAGTTCAATATTTCTGTATAATTTTGTACTACCCAAATGAACGAAATTTTATTTTTGTACCAATCAGAAGGGTCATTTTAAATAGCCAAGCAGAAAAAAGGAAAGAATTAACACTTTGTACTAATCAAGTAAACGAAGGTATAAATTTATTGAGGTGTCCTATTTCTTTTTTACCAACGAGAACCATTTTTAACTGGCTCAGAATTTTATACCTTTCTGAAAAATTTGTATCAAATCGAAAAAAGCAAGGAAATACCATTTTAAATAGCTCAGCATGTTATAGCTTTTTGTGTTTTTGGTCTACCCAATTTCTTGACCAAGTTGTACTATTTAAACAAACAAAGGAATAAATTTGTGTAATCTATTCACTTTTATAGCAAGCAGAAAAAGCCCCTTTTAGTTTTATACCAACCACGAAGGTCCATTATACCATTTTGTATTACGGGTGGTCTATTTCATTTTTGTAACAATCAGAAGAAAAGATTAGAATTTTATACGTTTGTGGTGTTACATTTTGTATATTTTTGTGTCATCCAGAGAACAATTTAAATTGACTCTCCCTGACAATTCAGTTGCCAGAGTGCAATGTTTGTAATATTACAGTACTACAAATTGATCCAGTTAACAGTTCAAGTTCTTTTATTCTCACACAATCAAATGCATATGCTACAGTGGGCTCAGTTTCATTTACAGAATTAAATAATTGTTTATCTTTCTCTAAAAACATTTCTACTATTTTGTTGATATAATAATCACACTCTGTAATGTATACATATACCAGATTAAATTTTTTCTCCAAAGTATAAGTGTTCTTAATATTACAACCTTTAAAATGCTTCTTTATATAAAGTTTATAAATTTTCTCTCTCATTTCACATTTAATTAAGATCGTCCACACCTTTTGCAATAATTCGTAATCATACTGCAGCAAACAGTTGTGATCTTTTTCATTCTCATTATGTTTAGAACATGCGTCACATAATAATACTGAATTTGATGTATACTCATTAAATAATTGTATAATACATGTATCACTAATAATTTCACTAGTACAGTCGCACTCATTAGCTTCCAGTTCAAAACAGGTAATATTTGAAACACTGTCATCATCACTTTCCGGGAGTATTTCATCATTATATCTGTTATAGCGTCTAAAATAATACACTTCTTCTATTTCTTGTGTTGGATATATGATTCTCACTTTATCACGTAATTCATCTGGCAAATCGGGGTCAGACGGCTGGATTAACAGTATAGGTTTTTCGTTTTCACGCTGCATTTCTTTTTCTCTAGGTGAAACATAAACAATTTCCATGCTAGTCATTTTTCTGCTCTTCAGCAAAAACAAATCAAATAAATAAAAACATTCTATGTATTCTCCGTGTTTAATAATATATTTCAAGGCAATATAACATCATGATGTATGACCTATTATTTTCCAAGTATACTCCAGAAACTTATATTCCATTATAATAAAATACATAAATGCAAAAATATATATTTGTCTTTTTGACTTAGACGAGGAAGGAAAGTCTATAAATAATTGAATCGTCGAGCAATAGGCAGTACCTTAGGACCCTCACCATACTAGCAGTACAAATGTTAGGTAATGCATTCATAACGTTGCTTAAATATCTGCAGCAACATGGAACTTTGAAAACTTCTCTTACTTTGATATAATCTCTTCTTCTGCTGTGATCAAAAATGGCCATGCATGATGTTACGCAAATTGCTATGTAGGTACAAAGTGTTAATTCTTTCCTTTTTTGTGCTTGGCTAGTTAAAATGACCCTTCTTTGATTTTCTTCTGATTGGTACAAAAAGTAGTACAAAATGGTATAAAGATCTGAGTTAGTTAAAACGGTTCTTCTTCACTTTTTTTCTGGTTCATACAAAGCTAAATACTCCATCCAAATTTGAGTAAAATGGTTCATGTTCACTTTCTCAAATTTAGCCCTTCGTTTTGTTTAAAATAATACAACATGCACTAGAAATTCTAAGCTAGATAAAAATGGCATTTCTCCTTGGTACAAAATGGAATAGATCACTTAAATTTATCCCTTCGTTTATTTAAATAGTTAATATGGCATATCTTTGCTTTCTTTCTTGTTACTCCATCCAAATTAATTTTTGCGTTACAGAAATTCTGCGCTAGTTAAAAAGGTCTTTTTTCGCTTTTTCTTTCGTTTATTTGAGTAGTACAAAATGGTATAAAATACTCAGCAAGTTAAAATGGAAAAGTAGAACACCCAAATTTGTTCTTTCGTTCATTGAGCTAGTATAAAGGTACCTTCTTCGATTTTTCTGGTTAGTACAAAAAACAGGTCACTCAAATTTATCCCATCGTTTGTTTAAATAGTACAAAAAGGTACAGAAATTCTCAGTTAGTTAAAATGGGTTTTCTTCGCTTTTTCTGATTAGTACAATTTTGTTCTTTCGTGAAAATCCTTTGGTTGCTACAAAATTAAATAGCTCACTCATATTTATGCCTTCGTTTATTAGACTAGTTTAAAATGATATAAAATGATCCTTTTTTGTTTTGATCCTGCTTCGGTTTTTCAAATTAAATAGCTCACTCAAATGCATTACTTCGTTTAATTGATTTTTGTTTATTTGAATACTCCAAAATGGTGCAAAACTAAATACTCCATTGTTTATTTGAGTAGTAAATTTATAAAATAGTCCTTCTTCGCCCTTCTTCTTAGGTTGGTACAAAACTAAATACACCACTCAAATTCTGAGCCAGTTAAAGTAGCTCTTCTTCTCTTTTCCAGTAGGTACAAAATTGAATAGGTCACTTAAATTTATTCTTTCGTATGATATAAAATATTCAGCTAGTTCATTTTTTCTCGTTGGTATAAAAAAGTAGAACATCGAAATTATGAACTTCTTAAAATGATCCTTCTTCGAGTTTTTCAGATTGATACAAAAATATAACATTTCAGTATTTCAAAAGTTACAAAAAGGGCAATTTTCGTTTGTTTAAACAGTACATAATGAGCTAGTTAAAGTAGCTCTTCTTCTCTTTTCCAGTTGGTACAAAAGAAAATAATCCACTTAATCTTCACTTCTTTTTTTTCTGGTTGGTATTCCTTCCTTTATTGGAGTAGTACAAAATGGTATAAAAGTCTGAGTTAGTTAAAATGATCCTTCTTCGGTTTTTTTTTGTTTATTTGAGTAGTACAAAATGGCATTTCTCGTTGGTACAAAATTGAATAGGTCATTCAAATTTATCTTTTCGTTTGTTTAAATAGTTAAAATGGCATATCTTTGCTTTTCTTCTGATTGGTACAAAAATAAAATAGACCACTGAAATTTGTTCCCTCTATTATTTGAATAACACAAAAAGGTATAAAATGACCCTTCTTTGATTTTCTTGTAATTGGTACAAAAATAAAATTTCGTTTATTTGGGTAGTACAAAATTATATAGAAATATTGAACCTTCTTCATTTTTTTTCTGGTTCATACAAAGAAAAATACTCCATCCAAATTTGAGTAAAATGGTCCATGTTCGCTTTCTCAAATTTAGCCCTTCGTTTAGTTTAAATAATACAAGATGACATACAATTCTCAGCTAGTTAATATGGCATATATTTGCTTTCTTTCTTGTTAATACAAAAGTAAATAAGCCACTCAAATTTATTCCTTCTTCACTTTTTTTCTGCTTTGTACAAAATTGAATAAATCACAAAAATTTACTAAATGAGGAAACGTTATCTCAATATGTGGTTTCATTTACGAGATTGACCTTTGACCTCAATGACCATTATTTTTGAAACTTGTAGTAGTTGATGACCAATTACTAGATTTGGAAACAGCACCTCAATATTTGGCTCCGTTTTTAAGTTTTGACCTTTGACCTCGATGGTCAGTACTTTTTAACATGTACTAGTTAATGATCTATTACTAGATTTGGAAACAGCACCTCAATATGTGGATCCATTTTCGAGTTATTCGGTTTTAAGTATTTTGACCTTTGACCTCGATGGTCATTATTTTGGAACTTGTAGTAGTTGATGACCTCTTGCTAAATGTGGAAACACCACTTCAATATGTGGATCCATTTTCGAGTTATTAGGTTTTAAGTATGTTGACCTTTGACCTCGATGGCCACTATTTTGGAACTTGTGGTACCTGATGACCTATTACTCAATGTGGAAACAGCACCTCAATATGTGGATCCATTTTCGAGTGATTAGGTTTTAAGTATGTTGACCTTTGACCTCGATGGCCACTAATTTTGGGACATGTAGTAGTTGATGACCTCTTGCTAAATGTGGAAACACCATCTCAATATGTGGCTCCGTTTCTGAGTTATTAGGATTTAAGTATTTTAACCTTTGACCTCGATGGTCATTATTTTGGAACATGTAGTACCTGATGACCAATTACTAAATGTGGAAACCACCTCAATACGTTGCTTCGTTTTCGAGTTATTGGGTTTTAAGTATGTTGACCTTTGACCTCGATGACCACTAAATTTGGAACTTGTAGCAGTTGATGACCAATTACTAAATATGGAAACACCACTTCGATATTTGACGCCGTTTACGAGTGATTGGGTTTTAAGTATTTTGACCTTTGACCTCGATGGTCACTATTTTGGAACTTGCACTAGTTGATTACCTATTACTAGATTTGGAAACAGCACCTCAATACGTTGCTTCGTTTTCGAGTTATTGGGTTTTAAGTATTTTGACCTTTGACCTCGATGACCACTAATTTTGGGTCATGTAGTACCTGATGACCTATTGCTAAATGTATGATATTCGTACTCAGCATGTCCGAAAACCCCCATATGCCGAGTTTCATCCAAATCGGTTCAAAGAGCGTATCGAATCGCTATGTTACATAGGTATTCATTGTCTATGGTAAAATAGGGGTTGGAAAAGTAATCATATAAGGGAATGAATACACCCCTAAAATGGATGGATGTTGTGTTTTCATAGTCTCAGTGTAATTTCTACTATGTTAAAATAGAGGTTGGAAAATAAGCCATGTTCTTTTATTAGCTGTGCTATGTATTATCTGTTCTGCTGTGTGTTCATAGTCTCAGTGTAATTTCTGCTATGTTAGAATAAGGGTTGAAAAATATGCTCATAAAAGGGAATGAATACACCCTTGTTATGTTATGTACTCTTATGTGTTATCTAATCTTCACTATGTTTCGTAGTCTCTGTCTGATGTGCTATGTTAAAATAGGGGTTGGAAAATATGCTCATAAAAGAGAACGAGTCCACCCCTAAAATGGAGGTTGTTATGTTACGTAGTCTTATGCTCTGCTGTGTGTTCATAGTCTCAGTGTAATTTCTGCTATGTTAAAATAAGGGTTGAAAGGGTTGGAATGAGTTATCTGCTATGTTACGTATTCTTATGTCATTTCTGTTATGTTAAAATAGGGGTTGAAAAATATGCTCATAAAAGAGAACGAGTTCACCCCTAAAATGGATGCCTGCTATGTTATGTAGTCTTCTGCTCTTATATGTGTTCGTAATCTTATGTTATCTGCTATGTTAAAATAGTGCTATGTGTTATCTGCTCTTCTATGTGTTATCTGCTATGTTCAGAATAGGGGTTGGAAACGAGTACACCCTTGCTATGTTATGTGTTCGTAATCTTATATGTTATCTGCTATGTTAAAATAGTGCTATGTGTTATCTTCTCTTCTGTGTGTTCATAATCTCAGTGTAATATCTGCTATGTTAAAATAGGGGTTGGAAAATATGCTCATAAAAGGGAACGAGATCACCCCTTAAAATGTGGTCATAAAAGAGAACGAGTTCACCCCTGAAAAAGTGTTCATAAAAGGGAACGAGTCTTATGTGTTATCTGTTCTGTTGTATGTTCATATTCTGCTATGTTCAAATAGCGGTTGGAAAATATGCTCATGAAAGGGAACGAGTACACCCCTAAAAATGGGCTCATAAAAGAGAACGAGTACACCCACTAAAAAGTGGTCATAAAAGGGAATAAATTCACCCCTAAAATGGAGGTCGTAAAAGACCGTGGGCTCACGGTGCACGGTGGTCAATTTCCCAGGGGCTCGTGAGTTGATTAATGTTGTTCCAGGTCTGGCCCAGATCGATCCATTTTCTACTACTTCCATTCAATTATTTTTAGTTGAGAGTTCAAATGCCGAATTTCACATCTCCAACTTAAATGATTCCTTATATTTGTCATTTTCTGGATAAAAAGTTGGAAATTTTATATTATAAAAATTGCTCCCTTTCCCCCTTCAGGTGCCAATTTTCAAAAACGCTGAAAAATGATCGTGTTTAGTTATTATTTAATGGTAACTTTATGCGTCCAGTTCCATCTTCCTATTTTCACGGCTTCGTAAGATATAATATTCTTAGGGGAAAAATTGAACTCCTTTACCCTCCTTGTGATATGTATTTACAAAAATTATCTTTTGTCCCTTGCTTTTGTGACAAGAGAAGTATTTTGCCCAAATTTCACGTTGTACCTATAGTAACTAGTAGGCCTATGGCTTGGGCAATGAACCACTCGCTTCTCCCCGTTATCTGTTATACCGTCACGGAAAAATGGCTGCATCGTTTAAAATGACTTTTTGAACGTAGTTAGTACACGACTCAGCCTTGGTGCTTGTCATGTCACTTTGATAAAAATGTGCATCCTAAGATTGAAGGAGAGGAGACCAAAAAAATTATAATTAAAGTAGAATATCTGAAGTTAGGAAGATGAAACTCGACATATATACCTAGGCAGAATCTTCATTAAAGGTTATTTGGTTCCGTATCCCAGTGTTTTCGAAAATTTCCCATCTAAGAAGGTAAGGTGTCAATTTTTATGTTTTTTCTCCAGATTCAAATCGATGTTATCCGTTTCATCACCACGGATGGATAAACGGCTGAACCGTTTGAAATTAATTTTTGAACATACTTACAAGGGAGAGTCACGAATAGGGATGGGCACGAGCGAGTTTTCTTTGAAACTCGACTCGACTCGAAACAAACATCTTTGAGCTCGACTCGAGAACTCGGCTCGAAAAATTTCCTCCAACTCGACTCGAATTTGGGTCGAGTTTCGAGTCGAGTCGAGCCGAAACGAGCCAAATCGAGCCATACCCTGTGTGGAGTTGCAAATACTCTCTTCAAGTATCCTACATAGACAATATAATTATTATTATCGATACTATTATTATTACTACTACTACTACTACTACTACTACTACTACTACTACTACTACTACTACTACTACTACTACTACTATTTATTATTGAGCTCCCTTGTGGCTAAGCGGTTAGCGTACGCGTCTATGGCGTGGGAGAAGCGGGTTCGATTCCCGGCGGGAGCTCATGTGGTTCGGATTCCACGTTAATCAGTAGGTCCACGTCTCATATACCCTCGCTGCTGAACGGGACGCTCAACTCAACTCAACTCAACTCAGTATCGACCTCGGTATTATTATCGACCTCGGTAGTCGTGAAGACTAGGAGGCAAGGACATCGTTCAGGAGGTTCCGGGTTTTCCGGATTGTTTCGGAGGAGCATCAGACCCGTTGCCAGACGGGATCAAGGGGTGAACCCTCCCTCAAGATTAATTGACCCCCGGGAACTGTGAGTGGTGATAACCTGTGTTTGAGAATTTAATTAAAACATGAATTTGCTATAGAAATTAATTTTGTTTTCAGGATTACTTTACGTTATATATCCAAAACTAAGCAAATCCTTGAATTGATTTTAAGTTTAACGTCCTTTTCAGCGGCGATGCTATATGAGATACTGATTAACGTGGAATCCGTACCACATGAGCTCCCGCCGGAAATCGAACCTGCGTCTCCCACGCCAAAGGCGCGTACGCTAACCGCTTAGCCACGAAGGAGCTCCGAAGCAAACTTGTATGTAGTTTTAATTACTATACAAAGAATAGTAGAAAGAACATATAAAGAAATAAGGATCACACGCAAATTCAATGTCCACCCTCCACAGAGCTGACGTCATCTTCAAGAGCGAGATGACAGGTGCAAAACGGAATTGAATTAAATTTAATTACAGCAAACTGGCATCTTGGCTTATGCTGTTGAGAAAAGAGATGAGGGAAGTTAGCTGTCATGTTAGGGCTATTTTAATATAGGTACCATCCCGATATCGCCTCGCAGATAAAAACAGTATACCGTCATTTTCCTATGTCCGAAGTCTGTTCTTGTTGAATATTAACTTATTACATAATGTAACGTTTGTCATGTCGTCAAGTCTAGGAGACTTAGTAGTGGCTAAAATTCCGCTCAAGTTGTTTTTCCTCAGATGCAAGTAGATGTGGGATGGTATCTTTACAGCAGGCCAAACGGTTGTTTCTAATTCATTCTGTTCTATTGAGTGTAAGGAATATAATCTCTCTCTAGACTTCAGATAGTATATTTAGAGAGCAGAGTCTATCACGCAAACAGAAATAGGGAAATAATTGACAAAAGTGAAAGTGGATTATGCTGCAAATTATTTTAGAAATTATTGTAAATAAACCATAAATTCAATCATATATGTACTACGTATTAAAATAAAGATGTAAACGACGTCTTTTTAAATTAGCTCTAATGCGAAATGAATTTCTCTACCCTCCTCACATATTAGGTTAATAAAATATCAGAACTCGATACACTCCACGTAGGTATAATAAACTTACAATTTATGTTTTAAAAAATGACAATTTCCCAATTTAAAAGATATTGACAAAATTATTGATACACAAGCATATATCTTATAGCATAGTGGAATAGATCAAGGATACGAACATATGAAGTGTTGTTACTATCAACATTTTATATTGTCTAAGGAAGCCATGAATTAAGAGTTCTTAAGGTAGAAAATAAATAAAGAATTTTTTTTAGCTTTACATAACTATGAACATAACATAATTATGAACTTTGGACTAAAAGGAACGACTGAATGAAGAAAGTGAATTATTGAAGAGTGCTGGGATGAGGGTGTAAGAACGCCCTGAGTAAACCCATGGACACGGTGTGCCAAAAATTCACATGGTCTGGGCTCGAACCAGGCTCCTTTCGCACCAGAAGTGAATACCTTACCATAGAGCCATCTTATCCCATCCCTCAGAAATCAATATGAATCATTATATGATATGTATATAATATGATGAGTACAGATGAGGTGTTTACACCACTTACGCAAAACTAATCGTGGGTACGCTATTGATTCTACAGAAAACTGCGTGGAAAGTTTTTAATGCAGGACCTTGAGATATAAGCACACAATGTCCAAATCGTCTATAGAATGTCAAAAGCGTGTTCTTGTGGAATGCTGTCAGATTTTCTCAGAAATCGCTATCATCAAACTCGACTCTGAATCTTGGCAATTGGCGCTGAAGCAACTTTCCACACAAGTGGTCATGTGGATCGACACAACACAATTTTTCTAGAGTCATTCGTGAGCATACACGTGTCTCCTCGAAGGTGAGTTTCTGGTAGGATTGCTACTTGTCCCGAATTAAGCGGGACATTTCGAATTTTTTTTTTAAGAAAATCAGTGTCCTGAATTACGCCTAAGGGGGACGCTAAATTTTCAAAAAAAAAAAAAAAAAAATTACAAAATATTAAATATGTAACAGAAATTTTTAGTCACATTTATAAATTTCGACCCATGATATGTACCTATGACTATGTTATTGATTTGGTTCTATCGCTTAAGAGGGAGAAGGAGTGCGCCACAGCGGCCGGAAGATTGGTGTTCAATTTAACATGGGATCTCAACCATTTTTTAGGCAAATCATGGTTTCATTTCGTTCTTTCGCAAAAATGTCTCAATAGCTCACTCAATATGATGCATCTCATTTTAAAGGTACAATTTGAACGCTGTGCGTGATATTTTCTTCTTATAAATACAGATAATTATAATCCAAATTCCCATAAGAAAATGATCAAAATTAGAGGGAAAAATCTTCCGTTTTTTTACAGTAAGGAAAAGAGCTAAAAACTCCGGACTTTTTTGAGAATGGAGTACTATCTTTGTATTTGTGCGCTACTGTACTATTTTTTCGCTGTTTCCAATGACATTCATTACACAATCGATGAGAAATTATATCCTTCATTATTGAATCTACAGAAATCAGAAATCAGATTTTTTCGTGTTCACGTACTTGGCCGTCTAACTGCTAGATGGCACTATAGTCATTCCTCATCCCACTTTCCTTCTCAGCGGGAGCCAGTCCTTTTGAAAACCTACTTTGAACTTCTTAACAGGGGCGGGAGGAAGGAAGTCGTTGTGAAGAACGGGAACTTCAAACACGAGGAATGGCAAAATTTATGACCTCTTTAGTTGATGGTTTCTGTTTCAGCAGTACAGTGTATTTGTAGATGGTTTCTATGAGAAGAAGTAATTTGTGTTGGTAGCGATGAAGTCAACCTTTCGACAGAGATTTGTGAAGGAGAAGCCGAACCAAAGTCTTCGTTTATCTATTCCAAGAAAGAAATGAAAGCTTCCTGCAGGACTGAGAATATACATACAAGAGAAAAAATAAATTACATTATTATAATCTTATTATAATAATCGAGTAGATTAATCCCCGAAATATTCTTTGTTTACCTGTCAAAAAATCAAGAATAATATAAAGCTCTTTCATCAGCTTCCATCGTACAACATACTAAACACAAACATTATATATATATATATATATATATATATATATATATATATATATATATATATATATATATATATATATAGTGGCGGATCCAGGATATGATCAAGGGAGGAGCTAAACCATAGTTTGTCTCTTTATCCAGAGTAAACAGGATTGAAGCCCATTTTATCCAGTGTATACCTGAACGTCAAGGGGGGGGTCTATAGCCTCTATAGCCACCTTTGGATCCGCGCCTGTATGTGTATAGACCCCTACTGTTTACAGTGCCGGATTTACGTATAAGCTAAACAAGCTATAGCTTAGGGCCCTGCTCTCTTGGGGCCCAAAAATCTAAAGAAAAACTGGATATACATTTCTAAAATATAAGAAAATTAAAAAGTAAAATAAAATGTATATATACGTAGCAACAATGCTTCCTGCTGTGTAGCCTACGTTCATGTAATTAATGGGGCTCCTCCTGCTAGTCTGCTTCCTAAATTATCTCTAGTTTGTTCATTTCTGTATGTAGGGTGCCTATGTTCATCTGGACACATAAAGGACCCCATTACCTTAAACAGCTTGGGGCCCCACGAAACCTAAATCCGACTCTGACTATCTATTTATGCATGTTTGCTCCCTCTCTTTTCGAAGCAGTTTCTTTGATATTGCTTCAGATTCCGGCAGGTTTTACCAAGGAGGGAAGAGTCCTTACTCATTCCAGGCATTCAAACTAGGGACTGGACTACTTGCTTCCAACATTCTGTCCCCCATGTATCCTGGTCTGAATCAATTGCCTAAAGCCCATAAAACATTCAAATTCAAATGTAGATGTTGTTCATCAGTGTCGACACCGAAATATTTCTCAATCAATGGTAGGGGTGTTTGGTATCCTCAATCTGTCTCCCTCTTATTAGCGGAGAAATACTCTATATTCGGTAGTAATTTTTATTTATTTATTTATTTTTTTTAAAGTGCTGTTTAATGTATCGCATAGGAAACTAAATTTTTATATACTCTAGTAGTATAGAAACGCACCATACGGTACCTTACAAAATAAACATCCTATGCCAAGGATGCAAACATTAACAATAATAATAGAAAAACATACTAATAAACATTTTAAAGACATTCTTTCATTAATCAAGTCGCACTTAAAAGTAGAAAACAATTTTGGTTATGCATGACTTAAAAAAAAAAAAAAAAAAATGGGATGCACTCTAATATAGGCTTACATACAGTTACTTTATAAATTCTTAAAATGACGCGCCCCATTCTTTTTATTTAGGCTTGCATAAATAAGATTATTTTTAACTTTTTAGTGCGAATTGATTAACAAAAGAATGTCTTTAAAAGGTGTTTTATCATTTTTTTTATTCGTTGGACACATTTTCCAAATCCTAAAGTGATATGCAACCAGGGAAATAAGGGCTGGTTAAAGGCTAGTATTTATTTTAGGATAAAATAGTTGAAAATAAAAACATATTAAAATTTGCTTTTAAAATAAATAGATATATTGCAAAGTATGAAAGTAAAAATGAAATATTGTATTGTCGCCGGACTTACGTCGCTCTGTGACAGTTCTTAGTTCTGTGACGTCAGGAAATAAGTTCGATGTATACGAACACTTATTCAATGTTTGAAACAAACACCTGTTACGTCCTTGTACACTCATCTCCAAAATGATTGTCGCATATCTATAACTGTCTCCATGTAAGAATATAATGTAATACTGAATTTGCTGGGTACTTTTAATACTGATACTATGTGTATAATCGGGAAATGTATATATGGTAAATTTCATAGGAAAATATTTATAAATACGAAAATTAGAATGAGTAAATCATAATGTTGCTAAATGGTCACGGAAGTTTTATTTTCGTTTTATTGTTCTTATTTACTCCTCTTTTGACATGAAACTTGCATACATGTCTCTGCCGATTGTACACATACTAACATTATAAGAAATACCGGGTGAATTCGTTATCAAATTATATTCCTACAACAACATATTTATAGACATGCGACAATAATTTTGGACATGAGTGTACCTTCCTGAAGAATGTGACACATCTTTTAATTCTATTGTTAATAAAGTGGTCTATTTTCCCAAATAAAAACCAATACCAAGCAGAGCATATGCTCCCTCCTGTCCTTCTAAGCCGGTACCCAAGGCTAAATGTAACATTGCGCCCCTTTCCTGTTGTAATAGGAAAAATTCAGGATGGTCAGCTACTGGTATCGATCCCAGGACCATTCGATTGTGAAGGCGAGACAGAGGGTAAATCTGGCGATCATATTTTGAAAAGAAAATAAAGACATTTGTTCCACTAAAAAAGAGTCACATTGCCAATACATTTCAGATCTTTGTCTGGGTTTTCTGCCTTTCAATTCCAAGTTTTTTTTTTTTTTTTAACCACGAAGGCCCAAAATAAATTAGAATATCGACTCTCCCGTTTTTTTTTTTTTTTTTTTTTTTTTTTAATATTTGCATGGTTCTTCATTTTATATCAGACTCTTCCTGCACTATTCCCGCGTTATTTACCATAGGTAGAATCCTTTGAGAAAGAGACAGGCGACAAGTGCTTTAGTTCTCTATGGTATGTTTGTGACCGTTGTAGATATTTCAGTGGCTCTCTAGACACGGAGCTGACTGCTGATATCATGTTGGTCCCTCTTATTTCTTTTTTTTTCTTCAGTTCTGTTCCTTCTTTTCTCTTACAGGGAACCCTAGGTATCTATCAGAGCCCGATTTTCATGAAACTTTGTATATAGAGAGGGTACCTCGGGAAACTCGCACAGCCAAAATTGTAGCTGCAGAGTCCAAGACGTTGAGACACTAGGGCCCGAGAAAGATCAAAAGTGGAACGTCAGTACATTAAGGGCATGGTGAGAAAATGCACGTTTTTCTTTAAAACTAATCATTGTAACGACACGAAATGAGCATACATGGATACAAGATGGTCTATATGATCTGTTGAAAGTTATAAAAAGAATATCCGCCATCTTGAAAGAGGCCATGTTGAAACTGGTGCGATTGGTGTAAATGAGAAGAGGGTCATCCAATACATTAATTTGAACGTAAATAGCCACAAAAACCTGTTGGTGAAGTCTGTTGTGGGATTATATTATTCCTGTGCTTCTGGTAGAGTGGTTTAGGTACAAGATAAGCAAAGTGTATCCTGTGACACTCGAGCAGATTGAGGGTATGGAGCGCTATAGGTGGACTGATATGACGTTCTGACTTCTGTTCGAATTAATTTAAGTCTAATAAAAAGTTACAAGTTAATGTCAACCATGATATTATTATGAAGATTGAACCCGTCATATCAGCACATCCACACCAATTACATATTGACTCTGACACAATTGATGTAGTGCTAACATTATATTTCGCTCGGTTTTCTAGTTCCACTGATCCCACTCATAGCGCTACATAATATGCATCTGCTCGAGTGCCATAAGATACACTTCGCTCATCTTGTACATAAACCACTTTACCAGAAGCGGAATAATGTAATCCTACAACAGACTTTACCAACAGGTTTTTGTGGCTATTTACGTTCAAATTAATGCATCGAGTGACCCTCTTTTCATTTGCACCAATCGCACCAGTTTCAACATGGCCTCTTTCAAGATGGCGGATATTCTTTTTATAACGTTTAACAGATCATATCGACCATCTCGTATCCATGTATGCTCATTTCGTGTCGTTACAATGATTAGTTTTAAAGAAAAACGTGCATTTTCTCACCATGCCCTTAATGTACTGACGTTCCACTTTTGATCTTTCTCGGGCCCTAGTGTCACAACGTCTTGGACTCTGCAGCTACAATTTTGGCTGTGCGAGTTTCCCGAGGTACTCTCTCTATATACAAAGTTTCATAAAAATCGGGCTCTGATAGATACCTAGGGTTCCTTGTTAGCCAAAAGAAAAGAATTTCACTTTTCTGTCCCATTTACAGCCGTAACCATCCCCCTCCTGCGCTGTCCAACTTTGACCACATGCAGGGGAAAACGAATGAAAAGGAGGGGTGCCATTTGCTTTGATGCATTTCAGCAACAACCCCATCTGTTGCCAAAATAAGGAAACACTTTGCACTGCGATATCTTCGATTTGTCAAGGTCACTTGACTCCTTCCGACTCTTAAGAAAATCTCGTTGGCAACAATGAAATCACCGCCAATGATGTTATTTTTCGTTTGTACCGATTCAACAATTCAATAACTTCTGTTCAGCTAACTGACAAGAGGCTGTTTTATGTGTTTTTGGTTTAAATTTCATTGCAATTTCCATTGATGAATGTATGTATTTCTTTGTATTACTCTTAATAAATTGCTCCATGTGTAAATTTGAGTAGGAGTAACGGACGATCTGCACATGTTCGATAAGTGTGTCTCGCTTAAGGCTTATCGAAAGATGGCAACTTTAGTTCCTGGGTGTCATTACCACTGTATTGGGCCTTGTTTTTTTTTAACACCCCAACAGTGAATTCCGACATACATGCAGTTTGGATTATCAATGAACTCAAGGGAAGAACAAAGGACGTAATAGCATATTATTTGTTAGAGCACTAAATTTTATTTTTGACCATTTTCATTCTGAATATGAAAGTGAATTTTTAGTTTAACGTCCCACGAATATGCACGTTAGGCTAAGGAAGTCGGATGGTTAATACAAGTGAATGATGATGGAAGAATCGGTGGAATGACAATGTCGGAGGAAACAAATACCCCGAGAAAACTCACGCACACGATGTTCTCAACCAAAAACTTACTTGGTCGAGGATAGATCCAGAGATTCCACATACCAGAGGTAACCAATGTACGACTAAGTCACCGTGCCCCCATGTTTCCATTCATGTACTGATGAAAATGGTAGACAGGTTGAGATCTTACTTCATTTAAATATTATACATGTATTAAATGTTTCTGACAAGGAACGAACATGAATCTCTCATCCGGACATCCGAATCAAAACCTAGTTTATTCGATAAACATAAGAAAGGCATGTTCATGCATAGAAAATTAGGTGCCATGGACAACGGAGTAAGTCCCTGGGGTCCATTAACTCTGTTAAGAGTATGTTTTTTCTTGGCACGCTTCCCGGATGGATCTGTCTGCAACTCATTGTTGCCACGCCACGCTTAGGTTGAGAGTTACAATACGCTAGGAAACAGCAAAACGCCACACCATGTTCGCGTGTGGCAACTAAGCACTTCAAATACCCGCCAAATAGCAATCACCGCACTTGATGGGTTTTTGATAACTAACGTCACTTACACAACAGAACCCATAAGACGTCTATTGGATTAAAACGTTCACGTGAATGCTAGCAGAAAATACTTTAAAGGCCAACCAAATGCACTGGTGGGAGGTGTGCCAAGGCAAAACAAACGTACTCTAGTATAAAGAAAATCGTAGACTCGCAGTGAAATAGTAATTGCATCAACACTGTTCATTGGAAAGTCATGGTTTGTAGTTCATTCTCTTCAGCATGAAACAAGCTTTTCAGAGGTGCTATGTATTGGAGCCCATAACGTACTTGAACAGGAAAAATTGGGAGATGTCAAGAAAAATCTCTCCAGAAATCCCTCCCATCAACTTTGGACAATTCTGGAGTGGCCCCAGTTAAAATTACACGATCCAAATGTATCTCGAAAAGTACTATAAGGGATAAAAAATGACTGTACCAAGTTTGGTATTAATAGACGGAATAGATATGAGGGAAAAGCTTGTATACCAATATGACAGGTTATAAGCATTCTAAAATTCCATTGGAAATATGGGAAAAGTTTTTATTGCAGTTTTATTTTTAATGCTCTTCGATACTCTCACTCCCACTTTTTAAAAAATAATGAATAACTTAAAGAGAATTAAAAATATTAAAAGCATGGAAAGTGAGTTAGTGAATATCTACAAAATGCTACTAAAAATCAGCAATACAATAGCGTGATTACAAATAGAATACTTCTCTGGCGTACAATGAGAACCAAAGCATTTCCGCCGTTAATGCAGTCTCTAACTTCCTGCTGTTAATGAGGTGATGTCCTCTAACTTGTCTAACAATATAGCTGTGCATCGTTTCACCTTTTGCCATCTGCTTGTATGTATTTAGATTTTAGTTTTGTAACTTGTAACGAAAAAAGATCTGTTTCATAGCTCAACATAAAGAGTTTTAGGAAAGCAGTTTCAGCAGGAAATCATTTTAACACTTTAGATAAATTATTCTTCGTTTCCAATCCTCAGTATATCTTTTAAGAATCGAATTTTATGTGTGGAAGAGTCAGTGAGGTATTTAGTGTGTATTGTAGTTTCTTATTTCATTTTGTCCAGAAGTATGAAACTTTTTTGTTATGTAACACTAGTAACATTACTGAAACGATACCCCAATCATGTCACTAGAATCATGTCAAAATTACGCATACCAATGTGTAAAATCATGTTTTGCATTTTATATTCTCCATATACCGACATATTATGTACGACATATTAGGCTAAATTTAGGTTAGTTCGTTCTATAACGTACGGTAATACGAATGGAGTGGTTAATTTATATTCTAACGTTCTTTTCAACACCAAGGCTTTATTAGACAATGACCTACAACTTAACGTAGGATCCGAACCACATGAGCTCCAATCAGGAATCAAACCTGAGTCTTCCACACTGTATATTTATCATATGGACACCAAAGAACTCTAATAGTAATGGAGTCTCATGAGTTAGTACCCAATTCCCAGAACTAGTGCTTGTCTTGTTTAGAAGTTAGGACACACAAAAGTGACTGGGTCAACTTCACACTGCACGAATTTCCTCCGAATCCAAAAATTGCCTCCGAATCTCAGGAAAAAATAAATAAAATAAAATTACAGTGAACATAAAAGATAGAATGAATAATAACATGCTCTAAAATAAAATTTAACGCTGCTTTAGTTCCTGAATTATTTATGCATTTCCACTTTAATGATAGATAAAAAACACTGTCCCCAGTATCGGACACATATTTCTCAATGTAACAGCAGTACGTAGAATAAACTTACCAAGTACAGTTAGTTATGGAATACATTCTCAGTCATACTTGCAGTGTTCACATACAAAATAAACCACAGTATCGCCATTAGCACATGCAATATGAGCCCAACCACTACAGATGCATCATTAGACCCAGTCCTCTTCAAATGTCTCTCCACAGATAAGGCATGTAGTCTCCTTAGATTTGTTTTCTTCATCTTCATATTTGTTTCCTTCTACTTTGTCCTTCCTAATGTCACTTCGGAACTGAACTTCCCTTCTGGTGAAGATCTGTGTTGCATTCTTCCCAGGAGGCCTTGCTCCTCTTCTTTCTTCTTCCTTATCTTCCAGATATTCCTTATAGGACGTTGATGTCAAATTTTCACTTTCTTCTGCTCTTCTTTTCTGTACAGCAACCTTCCTCTGCGTATCAGTAGCTGCAGGGGAGATCTGTTCTATGGCATTTTGGAAGGCTTGTGATGTTGAAGGAGCAGCTGGATCGATTAGATTGAAGTCCTGTTGTATAGTAGAAGTTGCTACAGGGTTCACATTCGATGCATTTGGTTGACAATCGATCACTAATTCTGGCTTTCTGTGACACTGTTTGATGTTTGATGTTGGAAGAAAATCTCTTTCTGTGAAAATGTCTTTATTAATGGGGTATATCACTGTACAAATCCGGGTTATGCCAAATTCATCCTATAAATTTTGGAAAAGGCACTTGCAACCAAACCACGGATATCTTTGTCAGTTAATTCGAAACCTAATCTTCCATATTTGCTCATCCATACTTCACATACTGAATAGAATGCCAGCTAAAATGATTTTCTGATTGCTCTATCCAATGGTTGAAGCTTATGAGTATTGAAGTGGCAAGCTCAATATGTAAATATGATTTAATTTTGCATATAGAATTATGTGAAGATCTTTGTGCGTCCTTTGGCCATCTAAAATTAGAAGAACCGGTCTTTGTTCAGATGAATTAACTTTTTCTGCAAAGATTCAACACAATTTCAAAAATTCTGACGCTGAAATCCAGCTCTCTCTTGAACATTGAATGTCCTTCCGTCTGGCGCTTCCACCATGTAAAATTTATCTTTTAGGGTAGAGCTAAAAATGGTACACAGGAATTTTGGACTTTTACAATAACTTCTAGACGTATTCAGAGTGACTTTAGTGCTTAGAATACTGCGAGGTAGATGGCAACAGGAAATCACCACTCCATTTCTCTCTACTTTGCTGGCAGCAGAAAGAAAACATGTGTACAATGGTCTTTCATAGATCAAAATATAGTTCCGGAGGTAAAATATACCCCCATTTGGATTTCCGGGTAAGGGATACCTTGGGAAGGACTATTGGAAGAGAAAGTAATAATGTAGGGAATGAAAGACATGCAAGATCAAAAAGTTTAAGATAGGAACATGGAACGTACGTACCAAAGTACAGGGAGGAAAATTAGAAAATCTTAAAGAAAAATGAAACAAAATAATCTAGATTTGGTAGGAGTTTGCAAAGTTAGATGGGAAGGTAATGGGGTGTTGAATATGGAAGGATATAGAATGTTTTATTCAAGTAATGAAAAGGGAGGTCGTAATGGTATAGGAATAATCCTTGGAAAAATCTTAAAAGAGAAGGTAGTGAAAGTAGAATGTGTTGATGATACAGTTATAATGTTAAGACTGAAAGGAAAAATGAAATGATCTAGTAGTGATACAGACATATGCACCAACGACTTCGCATACATTTGAAGAAGTAGAGGAAAATTATGAGAAATTAGAAGAAAATACAGACAGGGAGAAGAGGAGTGCATGTGTAATTATAGTGGAAGATGTCAATGCAGTTGTGGGAGAGAGACAGGAAGGTAGTGTCGTAGGCAAATATGGTTTAGGCGAAAGATTGAAAGGGGAGAGCGGCTGGTTAATTTCTGTAGAGAGAATTCAATAGTAATTGGAAACACTTGGTTCAATCAGCATAAGAGAAGAAGATTTACATAGAGGTCCTCAATAGACAACCGAAAATATCAAATAGACTGTGTTATGATTCAGGACAGGTATCAGAATAGCCTGAAGAACGCGAAGACTCTTCCCGAGACCGACATTATCTCTTGTCATAACCATATGGTGGAAGAGGTCATATTGAACTGAAAAATGTAGGGAGAACGAAAGTAGGCAACAAGATGTTTATTACTGAAAAGTTGAACAACGAGTAAACAGAAATGTTTTCGTTGAGTAATTCGAGAAAAAAATACTCAAACGAGGAAAGGATAGCTGGCGGTAGTAACAGATGGCAGCTAGGAGCTTATTAAATTTTGCATACAGCAGGCTTGTTGCAGAAAATTAGGGAAAGGAAGACGTGGAAACAGGTTGATACAGAAAAGGGAAGAAGGATGTACAGAAAGTTAAACAAGTTACGAAGGGAAACAGACAGAGAAAGGGAAGAGGTTTACAAAAGAAAATGCGAGAACATAGAAGACTGAGGAAGAGATGGCAAATATGAAGAAATGTACAAGGAGGTGAAATCTATGAAACATCGGAGAAAACAAGGGGGTATCACGATGGAAGTAGAAAATAAGAATGGGAATGTAGTCAGCGAGAGAACTCAAATCTTAGGAAGATGGAAAATATATTGAGAACTTTTAAGAGAGTAGGGATAGATCATATGGCCTAGATGTTGAAGAAGAAAATGAAGTAGGCGAGGATGATAAATTGTTTAGTATTCTTCGGGATGAGTTTGAAAAAGTTATATCCCAGATTAGGAATGAAAACGCAACCGGGATTGATAATAAACCGATCGAATTCATTAACAATATGGAAGAAAAAGGCCAAAAAGAATTGTTCCGACTGTGCAAAGAATTATGTGAAACAAGAGATTGACCAAAAGAGTTCCTGACGACGATGATGATGATACCGATGGCTAAGAAATCGAATCCAAAGATATATGTGAGGATTATAGAACTATTAGTCTCATATCTCATACAGCAAAAATTTTTCTTCGAATTCTGAATAGAAGGTTGTATGGAAGAATAAATGTAAAAGTTGAGGAGGAACAGTTCGGGTTCAGGAGAGGTAAGGGCACAAAAGATGCAATTGGATTATTAAGGGTGATCGGTGAAAGGTTTATATAAAAAGGGACAGATTATGTAGTATTTATTGATTTAGAAAAGGCTTTTGATTGCGTGAATTCTGAATTGTTGTTGGAACTTCTAAAGAACGTGGGTTGGAATGGAAAGATCGAAAACTTATATGAAACTTATATATAGACCAACAAGTAAATGCTAAGAATAGGGAAGGAAATGACAGAGGGGAGTGCGATTAGAAGGAGAGTTTCACAAGGTTGCTGTCTCTCGCCTAGTTATTTAATATCTATCTAGAAGAGAGAGTGAAAAAGAGCCTACATAATGAAGGCGGTATTTCAGTAGGAGATAGAATGATTAGATGTAGATGATATGGCGCTTGTTGCGGAATCTGAAGAAAAAAATACGATGTTAGAAAGCTTGTGGAAGGGATGTGAAGAGTATGGGATGAAAATAAATGTTGGAAAGACAAAGCACAAGTTTTATAGTGTATGCATAATTGAGAGGTTAGTGCATATTTTTGCCATTGCTACATCAGTTGTTTCTTCTTCTTCTTCTTCTTACTTGTCGCTTTCCTTACATCTTTCCCTTATGGCGATATGAAGAAGACAATTTCTTCTCAAGATATGTCTAATCCAATTGGCCTTGCTACGAAGG
The DNA here is from genome assembly GCF_964235325.1 of Thermobia domestica. Taxonomy (NCBI): domain Eukaryota; kingdom Metazoa; phylum Arthropoda; class Insecta; order Zygentoma; family Lepismatidae; genus Thermobia; species Thermobia domestica. Next base: position 114,626,155 of record NC_137462.1, on the reverse strand, counting down.
ATACTGAAAAGCGTCCTCTTCTCTCCTGTAGTGGATTCAGTAATTCACACTTTTACGATTCCAATGTAATAATGCTGAAACTTTCTAATTTCAGTCATGATAAAATAGTAAAGTATTATGCAGAAAGAATAGTCCAGAGAAGTCAGCTTTAAATTGACAACTCATATGAACGGAGGCGCTGCCATATGCTCTTGCCTCGGGCCCTGATTTTTTACGGCACGGCATTTAACAGATACTTATATTGATTGGAAACTGGTGTTTCAGGGTACTGGAATATTTTTTTAAGTTAATTAATTTAACGAACCTTCATCAGTACCTTGTTTCCTATTTTTACGTGTTTTACTCACTTTTACAGTTTCTCCACTAACTCTTTAACAAGAGGGACAAAAACACACAAACATTGAAGAGAGTAAAAATCACAAACACTATTCGTGCGTTCTTCCCTTGCCTGAAGTAAAACAATCAAATATGGAGAATATGCAATTTTTGGTCTTCCATCTTCTGTGTTGTCAAATCTGTAAAACCAAACAAAACAAAGAGCAATACTACTACACAAAACGCTCAACATGTTAGCTAGTCATGACATAACTATTGCATGGTCCGAATAATTCCAGTATATCCACAAATCATCATTTGTCATATTTTACACAAATACGTCATGACTTTACTGACAACCTGATACTTTAAATATTGTTAATACGCAAAGATCAATGATCTCAGCACTTATTCACTTACTTTCTTATGATCATCACAACCTTTAGGGTACCGGTACTTCCCGTAGATATAGAAAGGTAAAATGTAGTATCCAGGCTTGGTGTAGCATGCAAGTAAACAAATAAAAAGCAACAGGATGATATTTCCCTCCGCCAAGTCCCCTTCAATGGAGTGTGCTGTTTATTCAACAAAAGACGTGAAATCCAATCAGAAAATTCATAAAATATAAAATATGTAGCCAAGTCTCGACTTTGCAATAATAATAATAATAATAATAATAATAATAATAATAATAATAATAATAATAATAATAATAATAATAATAATAATAATAATAAAGGAATAACAGAATTATAATATCAATTACGTAAACAATACCTTCCAATCAAGAAAAAATAATAAATGCCACACCGGGATTCGATCCTGAGTGACTGTAATGGCAATTCTGTGCTCTCACACTTTGCTATCACTTCCTCAGACAAAGATAAGAAAATAAACTAGTAGCTATGTTAGATAATCATAGCACACACTATTTCTACACGTGTTGATATAATTCAGAGAATGTGAAAATAATTTCTATCATCATTTCTTCTTTGGAAACTAGAAGGTAAAGTCGTAAAGAATTGTAGGGATGGGCACGAGCGGTTCGAGCGAGTTTTCACTCAAACTCGACTCGACTCAAAACAGACATCTTTAAGCTCGACTCAAGAACTCAACTCGAAAAATTTCCTCCAACTTGACTTCGAATTTGACTAGAGTTTTGACTCGAGTCGAGTCAAAACGAAGACAATCGAGCCAAATGCTGTGTGTAGTTTCAAGTACTTTCTTCAAGTATCCTACATAAACAACATAATTATTATCAGTGATGCTACTACTACTACCAATACTACTTCTACTTAAGCTTATTATTATTATTATTATTATTATTATTATTATTATTATTATTATTATTATTATTATTATTATTATTATTATTATTATTATTATTATTATTATTATTATTACTTTTACTATGGATCCATATAATAAAACTGCAAGCTTATTTTAATGAAAAAAGTGTTATGAAATTTTTTAAAATACTTGGGCAAGGTTTGAACTCACGCCAAAAAGTATTTTCATTACTAGAACGTTGTCCTAGAATATTTTTTTTTTTTAAAAAGTTAACTGACTCATCGAACATGTCTCAGTAACTTACTTGAACTACTTATTACTTAATTTTACTTGCTTTACTCGATTTTTTTTCCAATCACCTAGAACGACAGGGACACAAACAGAAACATCGATGACAGTTAAAATCACAAAGGCTCTCCCACCGGTAATCGAACCCGGGAAACCGTACACCAGAGGCGCACGTTCTAGCCACTAGACCAGCTCGGAAGGCACAGAACACTCGGCCACGAGGGTCGACAGCAGTTGGCCTTAATTTCCGCTATATGTAGGTCATGACTCTTGATGTCCTATCTGTATCGGCCAATAAGATCAGAGGATATCTGAAATTCTTGGAATCTCCCGCACACCAAGGTCTGCGGGGTCGTTAGTTACGCCTCTGGACCCGTCCCATACACGACAAATTAACTAAGGGGACCATATTGACAAATCTGACAAAAATATACGAATATATATTTCTAGTGCCCCTAATAGTAGACATTTTTTTACTGAAATTTGCCCACGACTCATTATTGTTTTATTTACTTTAGTGTGTGCTGTTCTGTTTATGTAATGTAGTGAACCTGTTTGATGCTTCACTTGTAATTTCATTTTCGTATCGTATATGGAGTAAGACAATTTTGTCTTAAAATGAGAACCTCTTGAACGGCGGGGAACTTCCCTTGGGGTGGGGGCAGTGGCCTCCCTGCCCCTACAAGTTACGGCCCGTCGTCGTGGCAAACATTTTTCTTAATTGGAGGGTATTGTTTACGTAATTGATTTTGTAATTCTGTTATTTCCTTATTATTATTATTACTATTATTATTATTATTATTATTATTATTATTATTATTATTATTATTATTATTATTATTATTATTACTGGAAAGTCGAGACGGCTACATATTTTATATTTTATGAATTTTCTGATTGGATTTCTAGTCTTTTTGTTGAATAACCAATACACACCACTTTAGGGGGTTTGAATAAGGGAAATATTATCCTGTTGCTTTTCATTGGTTTACTTGCACGCTATACCAAGCCTGAATACTACATTTCACCTTTCTATATCTACGGGAAGTACCGGTACCCTAAAGGTTGTGATGATCATAAGAGAATAAGTGAATAAGTGATGAGATCAATGAACTTTGCGTATTAACAACATTTCAAATATCAGGTTGTCAAAAAAGTCATGACGTATTTTGGTAAAGTATGACAAATGATGGTTTGTGAATATACTAGAGTTATTCGGATCATGCAATAGTTTGTCATGAATAGATAAGATGTTGAGCGTTCTGTGTAGTAGTATTGTTCTTTGTTTGGTTTGGTTTTGCAGATTTGATCAGAGATGGCGTGGGTCAATGAAAATTTGACCCACCTCCCACCGCGACCCACTCTGACCCATGATCCACCACCCACCTTGGCCAAATCTGACCCACTACCTACCATGACCCACTCCGACCTACCACCCACCATGAACCACTGACCCACCAAAACACATCGTCATCAACTCTGACACATGATCCACGTCCTCTTTTCTACCGACTAAAGAGTTTATTCTTGTAATAAAACCAGGTTGTCAAATTCTAACTAATCGTTAGCTACAATTTCTTGAGTTTGAATTTCTACGGTCAATCCCTCAAGTACCGCTCTGTTACAATAATCATGGATCTGACCTTTACGATATAAAATGGTAAAGTGTTTGTCATGGGCAAACTTACGATTTCAATTAAAGTATCATGGTCTAATTATTTCCTTGTGGAATTATCGATACTTCTCACTGGAAAAGCGGATGAAATTTGGAACTCCCAAATCAAGGTACGTAGACCAACATGCAGAAGCTTACATTACAAATTTTATGTCTATTTTTCTCACAAGTTTATGGGTTGATTACCCTGTGCTCTAAGCGCTCCATATAATAAAGAAGCTTTTATCAATTATTATAAAGCTCATGGTAAGCATATATGGATATATGATGCGAAGCACTGTATTTTTTGTTGAGTTAAGTTGATTTCGAGTTCAATCCCTTTCAGCAGCGAGGCTATATGAAAATGGGCCTACCCCATGCCGTAAACGACGCCAACACCTAGAGGCCCACTTGCGGGTAAGCGTCGATCGTCAATATTGAGACGAGTCGAAGGATTGCCGCTAGTGTCCCACTGCCGGCAGGGTTTCGTCGAGTCGAAACAGATATCTCACGTCGGGGTGTTGAAGTTACCACCGCGTAGCAGCGAGGACTTCGTTTTGGTCCGCGCTCCTTCGATTCGTCGCGGAGAATCGTGAAGGGACCAACACGAACTATTGCCAGTCATGTGCATACGGTTATTATTATATATTATTTTTTCCTGATGAATTGTTCCTACAGTGAGCCCCGGGGGTCAAGAATAACCTCTGCTTCAACATCATGAAGTGAAAAATCTTGAGTGCGATAATTGTATGAATTTAGATGGCAACTATCGATGATCATTAGAAAGTGAGTTTGGGAGAACTATGAAATAAAGTAAATAGACACGCGTCATTTTGTTATAAAATTACATGGTGAACACATTTTATCTTACCCCAAACAGTTATCGTCTCATATATACGGTTAAAAGAGCACTCTGATTGACCAAATGAAAACGATCTCAACGATTTATCCCTTTACAAGCGACGTCTCCTTCATCGCCTCCGTGGCGAAGTTGGAAGAACACCCGCCCAGTAATTATAAGGTTGATGGTGCGAGCCTCCTCCGGGGTAGTTTTCTGGTACTTTTTTCAGTTTTTTTTTTTTTTTTTTTTTTTTTTTTAGATTCACCTCAATGTAATCAAATCACACATATAGGCGATTTAACATATTTTGGGGTAGTAGTTTTGTGGTTCATTGGCGTTTTGTCGCGTCAGAAGATGCTGTCTACAATGCAGTGAGCAGAGAGGGTCGGTGGGTCAGAGTGCGTCATAGTGAGTGGTGGGACAAGGTGGGTGGTGCGTCGCAGTGGGTCACGGTGGATGATGGGTTGCAGTGGGTCACATGCTGTTGGCCCACAACCCACTGACCCACTCCAACTCTAGATTTGACACCACATAGAAAATGGAAGAACAATAGTTGCATGTTCACCATATTTTATTGTTTTACTTCAGGCAAGGGAAGAACGCGCGAATAATGTTTGTGATTTTTACTCTCCTCCATATTTCTGTGTTTTTGCCCCTCTCCTTATGCTGCTTGTAGACGATCCAAAATAGTTTGAACAAAATCATTCAATACCTCAAATTTACAAGTTGAAAAGGAATATTGTTCAAGACACTTGAACAAGAGTCTCGAACGGACTTGAAATAACTTTTACACGATCAAAGAGGTATTGAATAATATTTTATATACTTGTTGATAAATGGCAGTCCAAAACAAGTGACTGTAACTATGAAAAGAAATGAAAGCGAAACTGAGTACTGATTTAGTTCAGATTTGCACATGAATAGCTATAATATTAGCATATCTTCCCTAACTTTCTGCAGGCATTTGTAATTTAATAGATTATATTAAATAATTTAGAAAACAGGTCAATTGAGTTTGCAGTAAGCCCATCGAATTTTCACTAAGTATTTTCGGCCTTTTACATTAAATGCGGGTTAGATTAGCTGACGTTAAAAGAGTAAAGTGCTGCTTAGGTATACAATCGTTCCCTGTACTATGCTCTTTAAAAATCTGATCCTTCAAATGGTGTACTGATGACAGAATCACACTCAAAAATAAATAAAATCAAACTGTTTCCCAAAGTTGTGTGTATCACGAAGCAGTGACTGCCTTTTGATGTTCTTTATGCTATGGCATCGAAAAATGATTAAAGAAAAGGCTGAAAACGCAAGAAACCAAACGAAGCAATGATAATATTTTTTCAGCTACTGGACTTACCGCCCATATCTGCATGAGACATTCTTCACAAATCTATCCCATATTTGGTACTGGTTAAGAATAGCCAGTCAAACGAATGGTAGTTTTAATGTTAAAATGTATGAGTGCGTATGAAGAAGGATTGTCTTAGATAATAATTTCCATTGTCGGAACATGCCTATATAATGTAGGAAACCAGTATTTTATGTTTAGAAGTTTGCTGTCACCAGTATCAAATCATTATAGTTAAGTTAAAATTAGTGAATACGATGTCAAGGGTTTGTTGCACTATTCTTATTTATGCATGATTCTTAGACCACGTTTCCACTTTACATGAATCTTGTAGCTGTCATTAAAAAGACCTTGCTACCCGATCTTTCTATCCACTGTTAAATTTTACAACTTCTTGTAAGCAAGAAAGGTATCACCACTCATGCAGTACTGCAGTCTAGTGGACAAACAATTAACCTCCTCATTAAAAACGTGTCTTTTGTCGCACTCCCCCTCCCTGTTCAAAAGAATCCGTTGTTTCGGAAGCTGCGAAACTCGTTTTTTCTTTATGTCAGCGGGAGGGCGATAGCAGGTAGCAGCAAGCAAGACGTCTCAGAAAGTTGGACACTGTTCGACTCCTTGAAAGATGGAAAAAATGTTTTAAGACCCTTTCAAGACTACGTGTACACGGTGAAATATGGTAGGTTTTCAAGATCTTTTTAATGACAGCTACAAGTTCTTCTAACGTGGCAACCCATCTTTTCTCTTATGTTTCTTGCACTATAACCTCCGTCGATGATGCACCTGCTTCCTACGGACGTACTCTCGCGTGGAAATCTTTCTATGCTCCTCCCCTGACACTGTTAAATAGCATTCTCGATTTTTATGAACAACCTGAATTATAAGATATTTGTTGCATAATAAAGAGTAAATTTCAAAGTTTCAATTAACATTACATTTGTTTGTTTCAAGTGACACATTAACATAGCAACTAGTGTTGTATAGAAAGAAAGCACAGTGAGTCTCTTGGTTCATCGATAACTAAACTACACAAATTTAAAGACATTTCGGAACTAAGTATAAGAAAACTTCACCGTCTCATCCTGTTATACGCCAATGATATCTTAAATTCGTGACGATGTTCGTATTTGGTCAAAATGGCAATCGCTGGCTACAAACATCGCATGATGTCACCGAGCGTGTTCATGAATTCAATTCTACGAAGCCCGAAAAAACTCATTCGTTCCCCTGCCAGAGAACTACAAATGTTCCTGTCTAGTTACGCAAGATTCTACTATATATAGGCTTTTACGTTCATGTGCATGTGAAGCATAACTGTTACACGCACTATCGTCGTACAATACCACAACGAAAAGAATTCGGAGTAAGATATTGGATAAATTGCCTGAAGATTACAAGTTACTGACACAAGTTTCTTTTATGGATATGACTGCTTATCATATTGCGCAGTCAGGATAAGAAGGTCTGAAAATCACCACGCGCTTATGAAATTTGAAACAGAATGTCCAAATAGAGGAGCACTACTATGTAATGCATACTAACAAACTCCTTCGACCGTCATTTTTTTTCGGTGAGGAACTTCAACCAAAAGGGAGATTACAACATGGCGGTACACTGGGGCCATACGTTTGATATTTTTTAAACACAATTTAGCCAGGGAGGCGTGTTGATGGCCACTCCATTCCCCAGACATCACATCTATCTACTTTTTTTTTCTCATGTGAAGAATATTGTTTATCACACAAAGGATGGCTTCAACGACTGAAGTCGAGGATTAACTATGCCATTTTGATTATAGCTGAGAAAGTGCTGTAGCGTATATGATTCGAATTTTGGCTAGACGTTGTTTCAGTTACTAGTGCTTCGTGCAACAAATAGAGATTATATTGAGGTTTTGTAATTAATGTGTAAAAAGAAATATTTTAGTCTTTATGCTTACTTACGTGCTCAGTACGATTTGTCTATCTCACACAATGTATCCGTAACAAAGTATATAAATTAAAAAGAGGCTTTGTGACCATCCCTTATACTTGTTTGCAAATCAATTACTTTTGTTCTGCAAAGTAGTAAATGTAAGTTAGTGCTGGATGTTGTGTATAATGTGCCGCGAATTTTTCCACGATATAACATGCGGAACACATATTTTAGAATGTTTGAAAGATAATGCTTTTCTTAGGTTCTTTACTGATTACACAAGACATAGATCACGCCAATAATAATAGTAAAAAAAAAAAAAAGGAAGCTAGTTCCCCATATGACATGAACTCATTATATATTTTAAATTTTACCCGCGTAACTATGTCAATTGAGTCCAAATCTCTGAATGTGTTTGATGATCGTAAGTTGCAGTTGTGCGAAAAATTAGGGCAGTGGAATCAAAACTTATATTATTTAGCCACCATAGCTTGTGAGGATGATGGAAGCCTTTTTTTAAAAGTATGTAAATCAGATTTGTGAAGAATATATTATATTAGTTGAGTTACATGTATTACTTCTCGATTGAGCTTCATACCTGCTTGAATTTCCATAATGTGCAACACTATCATTACCAAAAAGCATTATGTTGCGTATTTCTTGACAATGATACATTACAATATGACCTGCGGCCATTTGAAAGAATACCTTGTAATATCAGATTAAATGCTCTGTTAACGGTGCTGTGGAGAACTTACATTAGGTTCTCAGACGCCTTTGTTTGATGAATGTTTGATTTGCATAAAGAGCGAAGGCTTTGTTTCTGCGCAAGCAGTTCATATTACACGAACTTTTGAAATATTTATGTGAGCTGTGTGAAACATTCTTTTCGCATAGGATAACAAGAAATACGAAACATACACACATTCCTTTGCATGTGCCTCGGTCGATACGATGCTTTTCCATTCTAACGTTGAAATCACCAAACCATTTTCAGTTATTATACACATATAACGCATAACTTATGTCTATCGATATTATTTCATCTTTGGAGCTTTTTTTCACGTAAAACGCTAATATTGTAGAATTTTGCGTTCAGAAATAAATCCGGAACGACTCGGTCGAAATCTATGTGTATATAATATATAAAACATAACTACAAGAATTGTCCATTATGTGTGTCACGTGCAGTTAAAAGAGTTTGCTGTCTATAAATGACTTTAAAATGGTGGCTTTATAAATATTTACCTGTGCCTTTGTTTGTCAAACATTTGTTATTTGAAAGAGGATATGTTATAATTCACTTCTGAAGTATTTTGCAAATGAATAGATACAAAAGGTTTTTAATGTGCAACATTACAATATACGTAGTGTAGCAAAGGTGATTTTCTAGAATTAGTTAATTCAAGATCGCTTCCTATAATACCTAACAAGTACAATTGCACTTATATACAGAGTGTCTCGAAAGTCCCCTGACATAGGGTGACTATGTTGTTATCAGGGTTACAACAAAATGTAAGAGGGAATATCGTCTCTAAATATAATATTTTCTATCTATGTGAAGGATTTTTTTTTTTTAAATCGGATGAGCCGTTTGGACTATAAACTCTTTATCCGCCCAATGTTAAAGGAAAATGCAACGTTGCCATTTACTGGACCCGCAACATAAGTAAATGAAGTTTAATTAAAAGAAGTCTTTTAAGCTAAAATGTCGATGGCTAGCCCCCATTTCAAACATTGTATTTCACCTTCTAGATTTGCATCTGATTGTAGCACAGAAAATACTTCCTGCAGTTTGAAAATAGCTGTGATGCAAACAGTAGACAGAATAGGGGCTATTTTCTGACCCACGAAATATCTTGTGTCATAAGTCAATGATATGAACCACCCCATAAAATAGTTACAAACTCAACTTGAAGCTGCATGTTCCTATAAGTTTATTTTTACTTTTTGTGCAGTCAATGTGTGGATTAAGGGATTTTTACAGGAGAATGGCATGATGCCGATATAAACATATACAAGTGGTTTATTGTTGTTTCTTTGCATAGGAGAATTTCTTCCTCGTCTCTCCAGTAATTCGAATACTGAATTCAGTGTTTCAATATTAGTATATATTTACATTTAAAAAAATAATACTAATACATACTGTATAAAATTAGCGTATGAATTGTGAATAATCTAAATGTGTAATCTGTATAAAAACACCTCTCATTAAAAACCGTCGAAGTCTGTTGTTCTGAGGTTTCCCTGAAGTACGATGCCACTGAACACAGGTAAAGTTATTTTCGTATCTAAGACTCTACGTGCTAGTAAATATGATCTCGAAAGACAACTCTTCCGAAGGGACAGATGATAGTTGAAGAGCGTCGGTACACAGGCTCCTTCAAAGAGCTAAAAAGACAATGCTGGAGTATCATCATACAATACGAACGAGGTAGAAAAATGTAAAAAATCCACGCCAACATGAATCACGCGACCTTGAAGGTGAATCAACCTGAAGGCAGAAACGTGACCACTCACTGACCTTGACAGGATAGGGCTTCAGCGTTTGAGAGGTCCCCGTGCCGAAGCTAAACGATACTATACTAAGCACCTGAGTCTTCCTTCAGTTTATTTATCTTCTGGTTCTCAGAATAATTATGAGTCATTCTCACAAATTCACTAACTAGTTTTTCTTTTCCTCTCCTACTGCCACTAATAGCTTACTTTTTTAGGTTACTTTTCTTTTTTCCATCTTCTAATAATATATGATAAACAACGGACGCTGAAAGAACCACAGGTAAATTTTAAAATGTTTCGACTCCACCAATCGCAACTCACAGATGGTAGGCGCCAGAGTATGGGGGGCTCAAGCCCGTTTGTTTCCACCAGTATTTTTTTTCTATACACACTCAGTGTTTCAATTATCTAACTGTTGTTTGAACTGCATAGCTATTGTATAACAAGATGTATAGAAATAAAAATAACAAACATTTTGTATTAGTTACATCGTATGTATTTGAACAAAAATCCATGCCGATCGTTTTGCTGGCTTACCGGTCACCTTCGTCAGAGGAGTATTAAAATTTGTTGATCTGACTTAAATTTGTGTCAAGATTAAGATGTAATCAAAACTGGTTTAGTGGCTACAGCGCCTTTGTTGCATGTATTATCAGGTTCGATTCTTGGTAGAAGAGCACTAAAATTGAATGGATTCCACGTTAAAACTGTAGGTCCACGTCTCATATAGCCTGGTGCTGAAAAGGGACGTAAAACTCCAATTGCTAATTAATCAAGCAAACAAAAAGATTAGGCTACAACGAGCGCCCGAACTTTTCCCTGAACATTTATTTCGTTACTTTTCTGAGAAATGTAGGCTTTCATATTATACAGTTTTGTTAATGAAGCATACCGACAAACTGTAAGATGGTAGATTTTTCACATCGATGTAAGAAAAAATCACAAGAATCTGTAGAGAAAAGTGTATAATTTCTAAGCTAGGGTCGTTCAAGAGTGCAGAAAAACTACATTGCAACAAACGTTATATACAACCACAGAGAAATTAACTTGTTATTTTCTCTGTAATACAACACAAGAAACCATGAAGTGACGATCCATTTCAGCGTAACGGAAGTTACACATACGCGATCCAAGAATCCAATTTCAGCAATATGCAATATGTGCACAAGGGATTTCCCACAGGGCATAATTCCAAAACGTACCCAACAGAATTTTTAGATATGCTCTGAAATAAAGCTGAGTCCAAAGTAGTGAAAGATAAGTCTTGACAACAGTGAATATGTAATGAATCGGCAGGAAATCGGAAGTGTTAGGGACTATTAGATCCACGGTTCCTCCAGTTCGGAATAATGTGTGCTGGGATATGTTTTACGATATATTTCACTCTTTTTATCGCGTATATATGTGAAAAAATACACCGTAGTTCTCAAAGCAAGCTACAAGCCATGAAGGATTACGGCCGATCAGATGTCGTACCTTCAACCGAGTGATGTATGGTCAGCGCATTGGCTTTCAAACACCATTATTTCTAGTTTTCTGGAGCTCCTATATTAGCTCAAGAGGCTAGGTGCAAAACGAAAATGTTTTCTGCTCTCGGGGAAATAGAACCAGGAATCATGCACACCGAAGTCGCCCGAGCTAACAATTCCACTAAGCAGGAGTTCAGTATCATTAAACAAAGAAAGAAAAAAACTTGCACGTACACTCTTTTTTACTACAGTAGATTTCTGATAACCCGGCACGTTCGGGACTTAGTCAATAACAGATAACCGAAAATGACGGATTATCGCGCAAGTTCCCCACGTGACCGCTAAACACTGTCGTAGACTGAATACAACTATATGACATTTGACAGTAAATATTGTTTACCAGGGACAAAACGATAATCATTTCAACTCAAATACAACCAAAACATAATTTTAATTCTACATTTTAAAGAGTATAAACTGATAAAGAATTACTGTGCTCTTGTAGGCCTATAATAAATTGAATAAGGAAAAAAAAACTCCACCAAGCCGATTTTGGACCATCGGGAATCCCGAATTGTCGGATGCCGGACTAACGAAAGTTTTCTGTACTCTCTTTTCGCACCCGCAGATGATAAATTTTGATGCATATGAAACGAGGAAGAGGTCGAAAAGATTAAGAATACACTATATAACTAATTTGATGAAATCTTATGTAGACTTAAAGATAGAGCCTCTGGGAGGCATGTTTTTTTAAGGCATTACTGTACAGTAATTGTTATGTGTGATAAATCCAAGAATATAACATCGTGACATCGGGGATCACAAACTGAACGTAAGATATGTACGCAGAATCTATTTTCGATGCAACTATACTACTGGAGGGGAGAAAGAGGTTGATCTGGGTATGAATCAATGAACTTATATACCGTATGTGTAGTATGGGTCGAACGGACAACATAGAGCTTTGGTTTCGCATTCGAGAGGTCGTGGGTTCGAATCTCGCTGCCGACCATCCTGACTGGAGTTTCACTCAGCCCTACCAGGCAAATGCCTGGATATTACCGACTTAACAGGCCCTGGCCGATACCTTCCTAAATCCTTTCCATTGTTGTTGTTGCTGTTGTTGTTGTTAGACATCCAGTATAAAATGGCTTCTGAGCTGTATCTGGTGATTATTAAATAAATAAATAAATGTACTAGGAATAGTAGGAGAGAAAAAAACAATACTGGGTATAACAAAAAAGGAGAAACTTCTTAGAGCTCCTTCGTAGCTAAGCGTTTAGCGTACGCGCCTTTGGCGTGGGAGACCCGGGTTTGATTCCCGGCGGGAGCTCAGGTGGTTCGGATTCCCCGTTAATCAGTAGATCCACGTCTCATATAACCTTGCTGCTGAACGGGACGTTAAACTCAAAATCAACTCAAGAAACTTCTTAGAACATTGTCTAAAATAAACTATCCTGAGGAACATGTTAGAAGGAAAAAGAGGGAGGGAGAAAAAGAAATTACAACTAATGGATAATATTAAAAGAAGCACCGGTAATTGTATGTCAAGACAAAGAAAAAGGTCCTTAGTACATACAAGCTTCACAATTTGCTTTAAATGACTACTAATGACGGCACAATAATTATCATGATTGTAATAATAATCGCGATGATACTGAATAGTGTAGTAGGCCTATGAACTAAAATGTATTCAACAAAGAGTGTTACTCAACATATTTTAAATTAACATGTCTCACAAGTACCTTAACGAATTGACATGTGTTATACGAAATACAGGGTGGCCCAAAAGTAGGTATACATTCCCGTATTGATCGGCTCATGGCATTTTATATCATTTACTTACTGTTATTCACACAGGTATTGACTTAGTTTCTCCCTTAACTGTTCTTAATTTATTTTCACTTATACTTTAAGCTCGAAACAAACCAAAGCAAATAAATTTATTACCTTATTAAATTAAAATGTCATACTTGATCGATGCTGGTCTGTATACCTAGTACACTTACTTTTGGGCCACTCTGTATTTTCAATTCCTTAATTTATTAAGGGTTTGGTTTATGAAAACGCTTTCATATATTCAACTCATTGTCTGTCCGTGTTTCCGTTCGGGACCAAATAAATAAATAAATAAATAAATAAATAAATAAATAAAAATAAAAATAAAAATAAAAAATGTACTTGATGGATCATCATGAATTTTGGCCAGGAAGCAGTGGGTCAAAAGTTACAAATTGATGGAGGTGATCCATCTCCTAGAAGTGATAGGAATCAACCATTTCTTGTTTTAATGTTTATCACTATAGAGCTAAAACGGTAATGGCGAGAAGAAGTTTCCTAAAATGGGTTAACCATTCCTTACTAAAATTGGAAGTGATACAAGTTCACTACAGCTTCCGGTTTCAATATTGATCTACATAGAGCAAAGACGATAAGTGATAGTAAAAGGTGCTTTTTTCTTTTCTTTTTTTTTTTTTTTTTTTTTGTCAAATCGATTTAGGATATAACTCAACATTAAAACTAGATGTGGCAGAAATGAATCATTTGCGATTTTAACTTGATCACTATGCATTTTATTTAAAGTTTAACGTCTCCGACCGCTATAAAATGAAAACAGTAATAGATGGCGAGGAGGAACTTTTTCTTTGCAACCAGTTACGCATCCCAACAATACATTGCATATCCTCTAATTCTCTTTACTCAAGCCGGAAGTGATAGAAATCTATAGAACTTCCGGTTTCATTCTTGAAGAATTCTCACGCCATGAAAACCAAACTCCTTCACGTGGTGTCACGTGACACTGCTACTTTTTTAATTTTAATTAGGCCTAATATGTCACTGGCTTAAATAATGTATTTATTTTTTTAGTCTGTTTTGCATACAATTGAAATTATTTCTGAGTACGCATCCATTGTACTAAAATGTTCAATAAGTCATGCAATCCGTAGCAATACGTAATAAGTAGGGCTCGAAAATTGAAGATCTAAAAATTGCCTAAAAAGGACCTATAAAAAGACCTAAAAATATATAAAAAGGGACCTAAAAACTGAAAAAAAAAACCCGTAAAAATAACACCCAATTTAATTAGAATTACTTATTTAATGAATATAATGCTCAAGAAATACAAGCTTCTGGTAGGTTATCGATCTGTCCTTCCACAAACTGAAGTACAAACTCACTCTCACACCTCTTGCTGGAGGCGTAAGCCTCCTCATCTGACTTGTGATTATTGCAGATCTGGTCTTATCAGTCCAGTTGTTCAAGAATGTCTTATCTATTGAATTATCTTTACTAAAGAAAAGATGTTTAAGAGGTGGTGGTGATTCGAGTTAATGGCCAGTAAATTTATTGACGAAAGATAAAGTGCAATAATAATAATAATAATAATAATAATAATAATAATAATAATAATAATAATAATAATAATAATAATAATAATAATAATAATAATAATAATAATAAAAGACGTTAAGATCCATGAAAAGCTTAAAAAAGACCAATAAACCAAAAAAAGCCGAAAAATGAAAGAGAGAGAGAGAGAGAGAGACAAGATCCATTATTTTCTGGCCTACAATGACCCAAAATGAACATACATTATGTTAAGCCTCGTCTTCGGGCATTTGCAAAAACAGAATTTTTCCTCAACTTCCGGGTCCTAGTAATGTCATGCAACGAAAAGTAACTTATTAGATGTTACGATTGCATATATATTTACATGAGCTTGGCATTCTATATATTGTGTATGAAATGTGCCCCCTGCAATCGTAACATCGCATATCGAGGTATCAGCAGGGGCGGATCCAGGGGTGGGGGCGATTGCCCCACTCAGAAGAAGAAACTTTCTTATTTATATATATATATATATATATATATATATATATATATATATATATATATATATATATATATATATATATATATATATATATATATAATGAAACCCATCCCAAAGTTTGGAGCTCTTAAAAGTAGCAGTATGACAACCCACCGCCCTCCCCAGAAGTCGGTCCTGGATCCGCCCCTGGGCATCAGCTATTTCAAGTCCGCTGCTGTCGAGCTTCCTCGTGGGTAAGTGGTTAGCGTACTGTACATGCCTTTGGAGTGGGAGACCCGGCTTCGATTTCAGGTAGGAGATCTTGTGGTTCGGATCCCACGTTAAGTTGTAGGTCCACGTCTCATATAGCCTCGCTGCTGAAAAGGACGCTAAACATCAAATCAAATCAAAATCCGGTGGTTATTTGACCCATTCTCAATGTGACTTCCTCAAAGCCGCCTCTGTATACTATTAACATTATACTGTAAGAGTTATAGTATAATAACATCTCATGAAATAAATGAGTGGTCTACTAAATTTTCCGGAGGTTTAAGCGAGGAGTCTGGCAAAAAAAAAAAAAAAAAAAAAAAAAGTAAACCCTAAGCTGCTCTCCCTAACTAAATTCCATTGCAGATCGAGCAGACTCGGATTAGCCTTTACTGAGTAGGCTAGAGGCTAGGTGGCATATTTGACACCTAATTTCCCCTCCTTATATATTACAGAATAAATTAATTTACTCTACTACAGAATTTCCGTATGAGTGTTTTTGTTGCACGTATTGTAATGTGTTCTTCCATTTACGAGTGATCCTGTCGTATAAACGGGTATTGAACGATGAGAGTTAGTGTAGCCGCGACTGAATGCTGAATTCATTTCTGACAACACTATGGTTATTATAATTTACAACAAAATACAACAAATTTTCTTCATTTCTTACAATAAGATGGATAACAAGACCACCACCACCCTCAAATTCGGCAATTAGAAATATATTTGAAATTAAATTATATTTTGGGGAAGAGGGGGGCCGTTCCGGGAAGTATAGCCTTTGGCACCATAGTGGGAAATTGTTTTAGTTTACTCCATATATTGTAATTATTATACGGAAAAAAGTGGTACATTTTAAATTATCGTCTATACGAAAGGGCAAACAACTTACTTGCATA
The DNA here is from genome assembly GCF_964235325.1 of Thermobia domestica. Classification (NCBI taxonomy): domain Eukaryota; kingdom Metazoa; phylum Arthropoda; class Insecta; order Zygentoma; family Lepismatidae; genus Thermobia; species Thermobia domestica. The sequence goes on along the minus strand of NC_137462.1, from coordinate 114,609,557 downwards.
ACTGTGATAGAAATCATCATTATAACCTCGGAGCATTCGATGGAGGGCTTCGTCGTGATGGCCTGGTTCACCTTCGGCGACCGCCACCGAAGAAGAGTTATTGTTAGGTGATGAAGCATCATTGTCTTCCGGTAATGCTCTCTTTCTCTGTGTTTTCTCCTCATCTGGAGGCTCTGTTATATCGTCAAGACCCGGAGCTTCGTTGTCAACCTCCTCTACAACAGTCCCATTGTAATCATCAATCCCCTCTGGATAAGAATTAATTTCAGGTTCCAGTTCCTCAGGGCGAGGAGGAGAATGGAAATTCATACCCACAGATCTTGTAGAGCTATCATAATCAACAAATGCACCATAAAGGACAATAAGTATAACTTGTAGCAAAAGCGCGCCTTTCATAAATTTGCGTCGCTCCCGTAAAGTTACGCGACGTACCCGACGCGCATCTCCGTCATCAAATTCGGCTTTCTCTCGGCGCCGACGAATATGAACAAGACTGTAACGTACTCGTCGCGTTTTCTCTTCGGTACTTTTGGCTTTCTTTTCACCCATTTTTAAATTTTTGAGAAAAGAAAACAAAAATCACTCGCTGTCACACTTTTTTCCACAATATTTTTCACCACTCACTCAGAAATGCATTCACTACCAAAATCCTCGTCGCACTTTACACAGCACACATCATCGCTGAAAATAACGTAAAAAAACACTGCTGGTACCCGCACTGCAAGTTTGAAAACGTATTGTAACAAATGTCGTATCTCGAAAAAACACAAAACTAACACCGTTATCCGGTTCTCAAAGCTCAACACTGTTTTGTTTGGGCTGTCACTTCGAAGGTCGCTGAACGGATGATTTTCCTTTTGCACATTGGAAGTGAACTGCCACTTTACGCGGTCTGCACACAAAACTTGTTTCTATTTTGTAGGCGTGGTTTTATCCTCCCTCGGAAACCCTTCTGGGGAAGCGCCTCCCTCTCAACCCCTAAACAACCCACGCTTTCTGTTCAACCACTGGCCCCCGGCAACGCGCGTTGCTTCTCTGTCACGCTTCAGAACATATTGCTACAGTGTTGCCAAGTTCAAAGGACGCAACGAGCACAACCCGGGAACAGGTAAAAAGGCACGCTAATCCACAAAACCTGTCTTGAGAAATGCAGGTAAAACAAAAGATTTTTACTTCCTCCCGAAGTGACAACGGTATCAGGAAATGAAAAGTATTGTACTGAGATTAAAGACATAAATTTTCACATGTCATCAGATAGCTGCGAAACAGAACTATAGAAAACTTTGATTATCAACTTTAAAAAAAAAAGTAAAAAGCAAGAAAGTGTACAATCGATCGCTTCCCAAACTTTCGCTCTATGCGAGCAGGTTCGTTTTGTCCTCAACAATAATCAACTTTTAGCTCATACATAAATAAATACGAAATGTCTGCGGCAGTTATTATATCAAAGATGTAGTCAATCATACCATAACACATTGGCAATCTAAAGTTATTTTTATAACACAAAACATGTTACAAGAAAACTAATATTCAAATAATATCCACAACCACTATGGGTGGGAATTTTTTTTAAAAAGCATTCTTATTTATTTATTTGCTTATTTACATGAACACACTTGAACAAATACTTCAGCATCAGGGTTGTACGTCAGTTGAACCTGTCAGTTGCGGAGTTCGTTCTGATTGTCGATAGGAGTGAATATTACAAGAATGTGATTGTCTGATTCACTCTTTTAAATAAAGAGAATAAAAACTATCATAATTAGGGATGGCCAAAATTTTCCGGAATCGGAAATTTCACTTTTCAAATTTCGGAAAAATCCGGTTTTTGAAAAAATTCCGAAATCTGGAATTTTTCTGGCATCGGAAATTTTCCGAAATACTAAATTTTTCGAAATTCCAGAATTTTCCGAATTCCGGAAAGTAAAAATTCCATCCCTTATCATAGTAGCTACGTTCACAAGATATACAATTAGGTTCAGTTGGTACAGACAGTTGAATTGTCTGCTTCTAATACTATTTATAGCAATAATAATAAATGAAATTTGTAGTTGTAGGTCATTCGCGTTTTCTCTCCCTTTATTATTTCCTTTAGGTTCAGGGAGGTTGAAATAATTGATGGAATAATTATGTGGGAGAAAACGGGAGAACCCCAAGAAAACCAATGGACACGGTGTTGTCCACCTCAAAGTCGAGTGGTCCGGATCGAATCACGGACCCTGCGCATCAGAGGTGAGCACTTCTACCACTCAATCACCATGTCTCCCGTCTACCCCTTAAAAATTGGGAATATATTTTATCCTATCTTTCAAATGTCGCTTCATTAAATCAAGATCCTAAGATCAATGAAGGAGGCCGTTTCATTGGAAATTTGAGAGATACACAGTAAGGCTCGTTGAAAAGAGACCTTTCAGAAGGTGAATAAATAAGATGGGGGCTAACATACAGAAAGATCTAAGAGAGTTGAGTTTTATAACAATTGTGACTGATTGAGTTGGCACACGATTGAATGTATTATTGGTATTCTTTTCCTTTCGTAGCGATGAATCTTGTAGCTGTTTAAGCCATGCAGTTATGGTCATTATGTTGCATTTCAGCTGAAATTTGAATTACATGAAAATGTGATTCTTTCATAAAAGTGCCTGAATAAGTACATAATATTTGAATAAAGTTCTCTAAATGAAGGGAAATAATAATAAAGTCTACAAATTACATGAACAATGATAAAAAGAATACAAGCGTTATTATTGACAGCAAGAATAATAATAATAATAATAATAATAATAATAATAATAATAATAATAATAATAATAATAATAATAATAATAATAATAATAATAATAATAATAAATATCCCAAGAAATATAATGAAAACACATTGATTCAGTGTAAGTGCTGTGGCCTCGCTAGCCTAGCCGTTAACACTCTTGCCTTTGGTGCGAGTTGTTCCGGCTTCGACTTCCAGTGGGGACACTCGGTCGAAAAATGTAGGAACATTTTCAGCCCAGCCATCCTGAGGTTTCCTTGGGTTTTCCTCATTCACATCAGGCAAATACTGGGATACCACCTCACATAATGGTCCCAAGTCGCTTCCTTCCTTTCCCATTCCTTTCTTTCTCTTCAATCCCCGGGCAGTGTGATCGCCGAGGACCGTCATCCCTCGACCGGCTCACATGCTGAAAGCCCTGAAATCTAATTTCTAATCTTAATCAGTGTAGAGTGCTGCCTTCTGGTGCGCGGAATCCGAGATTCGATCCAAGCCATAGAAAATATGAGTTTGTGGTGGACAATATGTACCCGTTTCCTGAGGGATTTTCTACTTCTTATAACTTCATTTCATGGACGTTAAATTAAAAAATTCAATCCTAAAAAATATATTATTCGGTCAGACAGAATGCAGTTTTTTTTTGTTTTTTTTTTAAGTAGATTACTAATTCTGATTGTTCGATAACTTCTAAAATTAGTAGCTTTACTGTGTAAATGAAACACGTGTGCTTCCGTTGGTTAAATTTATCTAATGAAAAACTATAGGCCGACTAACTGAGCTTAAATAAAAGTTACCGACAACCAATTTCAATTCATTACCTAGAATAGCCGCAACCCGCTTGGCATCAATGATATGTGGGTAGCACACCATGAAGGGATTTTCTACAATTGTAGACTGAACATAGGGTAAAATCCGTGCCAAGTGCCCAAAATGGAAAAGTTCGGTTTAATGTAAAAATGTAGTCTATGTGTCAGCACTACTCAGTGAAAAACTGTCTATCTAGTATTCACTGTGGAAGTAGTTCAAATAATCCCCAGAAGAACGCACGTGCCTATATGTCCCATCAGTTCTGAAGTAACATCTGGGTTGTTTACTCAACCCGTATTTTCTTTTTGGCACTTAGCACGGATTTTATATTTAGTCTAACTAACTAAACTAACTCTATGGTCTATGGAACCCGGAGGTTCAGTGCCGCGTTCACAAAAGCTCTCCACTGACTTCTATCCTTAGCTAATTGCATCCAGTTTCTACTTTGTATTCCTATCTCTGCGAGATCCATCTTAATATTGTCTTCCCATCTGCGCCTAGGTCTTCCTAATGGTCGTTTTCCTATGGGTCTACCAGTCAAGACTTTGAAAGCGTTTCTACTTTCTTCCATTCTAGCAACATGACCTGCCCACCTAAGCCTCCTAGACTTGACGACCCTAACAATGTTGCGTAAACCGTATAAACTATGTAGTTCCTCGTTATGAAGTTTCCGCCATTCCCCATTCTCGTTCCTCTTGGGTTCGAATATTCTTCTCAGGATCCTGTTCTCAAATACTTTCAGTCTATGTTCTTCCCTCAGAGTAAGCGACCATGTTTCACAACCATACAGAACAACAGGCATGATTATCGTTTTATATATTTTAAGCTTCAAATTCCTCGACAGAATTCGCGACGACAAGAGATTTTGAACCGAATAGTAACACGAATTCCCTGCTTTTAGTCGACATTTAATTTCTTCGTGAATATGATTTTCGTCTGTTAATATTGATCCTAAATATTTGAAAGTATCCACTTTATCAAAAGCATTATTTAATATTTTAACGCCTCCACAATTTGCCGTATTACGGTCCCGACGCACTTCCATGTATTTAATTTTCTCTGCATTTACTTCTAAACCCATGTCCCTGCAAGCGTTTAATACGATCTCTGCATTTATTTCTACTGTTCTCCTATCATCCGCTATTAAATTTACATCATCAGCATATGCCATAACCTGGTGAATGCCGTTCAACTCTAGGCCCTGGTTGCTATCTTTGATTTTCCTTATGGCATATTCCAGCACAAAGTTAAATAATAATGGCGACAACGCATCTCCTTGTTTCAGGGCATTTTCGACGTGGAAGCTCATGGACAAAAATTTTCCTACCCGGACTTTACTTTGGGATTCACTTAAACATATCTTAATTAATCTAATTAGCTTTCTCGGTATTCCAAGTTCTGTAAGAACGTTGTATAATGTTTCTCTCCTAACCGAGTCGTAAGCCTTTCTAAAATCAATAAATAGTTGATGTACCGGGGTATTGTATTCCCACTTCTTTTCGAGTATTTGGCGAATGGTGAATATTTGGTCGATAGTTGATCGATTTCGTCTAAATCCGCACTGATAATCTCCAATAATTTCATCTGCGTATGGGGTCAATCTTGCTAACAGAATATTTGAAAGGATTTTATAGGATGTTGACAGAATGCCTCGATAATTATTACAGTCAGTTTTGTCGCCTTTCTTGTGAATTGGAACAATGATTGATTCTTTCCACTCTTGTGGCAATTCTTCCTTGTTCCAGATAAGGAGAATGAGTTTGTGTATCTTGTTCCACAATTTTTCGCCTCCAGCTAAAATTAACTCAGCCGGAATTTCATCTACAGCCGGAGATTTAGTCTACAATTCTGAAAAGTAATAATTTCCATTAAAGTACGAAAATTTCCTACACCGAAAACTTCAAATATAGTTGGTAACTAATGATCATAATTGTGGTATCAAGTCAGCTATTCTTGAATTGTGTTCCGAGAACTCCCTGAGAGCTTGGCCAATGAGATCCTCAAACATTTTCAGTTCCTAAATATTTATATATGATTTTCTAATAATGTCCAATGATTATAATTATTCTAATAATATTTTGAATTAATGAATATAATATAATTATAATGTTTATGGTTATAATTTCTAGAATTTTACTTGAGAATAACTTGGTGAGAATATTTCTGGTTACATTTTCCCTTACAATTCGTGTAATGATAGCAGTTATAATTTTTTTCCTCTTCACACTCTATCCCTTTTTATTAGTAATCAGTGAATCGTGTCTTCGATAAGTAAGGATTCTACGAAACATGTCTTTGATTGTTTGATGTACGCAAGTTTATGAAAAGGTTAAGACAACAAAAATTACTGTGTCAGTTTAAAGTTTAATGGAGTGTGTGTGTGGGGGGGTGGGGGTAAACTTAACCTGGATAGGAGCACTACCAGATTACAGGAATAATATTTTTTTAAAAAGTTTCCATAGTTCGTAGATTCAGAGTAAAGGAACGGTTATAATCCAGGACAGAGTCCAATGGTATGCTTATGGTTCTTCAGCGTAAGATTTTGGGTTTCATGAGTTTTAGAGTTAAAAGCATCGCAGAGATCTAAGTAACTGTAATGTCACGGGTCATGGTATGTTGTGGGTCAGTAACAGTTTTTGTTCGAGTCACTCAAGTCTGGGTGTTACTTCTTAGACTCAATCTTTCCCGGACAAGGTCAGTGACCCAGACAAACCGGGAAGATATTGAAACTACAGCACCACAGCATTATTGCAAAAAACTATAATTGGATTAATGATATCTTTTACTGGAGCTCGAATATTCATTTCTTCAATCCTCGATGTGACATTCATAATCAAGACATTTAATCTACACTGATCAGTCATGACATTATGACCACAACCTAATATCTGGTATGTTCACATTTGGCTCGCAGGACAACATTAATGCTGTTAGGTATGGAACTAATGAGACCCTGATAGCATCTCATCTGCACACACAAATCACTTAATTCCTCTAAATTCCGCGGCAGGGGTCGATGAGCTAGGATCTGATGTTCAATGACTTCCCAAAATCCTTAAATTAGGTTAAGATCGGATGAGTTTGGAGACCATTGCAGCAACAGAAGTTCGCAATGTGCTCCTCGAACCACCGCAGCACAACGTTGGCCCTATAATAAGGAGCATTGTCCTGCTTAAAAAAAAAAAAAAAAAAAAAAACACTACCAGCTAGAAATATAGGCGACATGAATGGGTGTACGTGATCAACAATGGCCTGATGATAGTTTCCATGGATTTAGCTTCACTACCAGCCCCATGGATGTGAAGGTTCCCCACCCAGATAATAATGTAACATCCATCGGCCTGTTGTCATCCTACACAGCTGTTCCTCTGGAAGACGACGCATTCTGACCCGACAATCGATGTAATGAAAACAGTATCATGACTTATCGGCCCATGCATATTGTGCCAGTGCTCTGCTGTGAATGAACATTGACACGTGCCCATGCCAGTCGTTTTCGATGATGCCGTGTGGTTAACATTGGTACACGTATGGGACGTCAGCTGCGGAGGCCCACATCTAAAAATGGACGGTAAACTGTGTGTTCAGACACACTCGTGCTTTGTCCACTATTAAAATCTGCTAGTAATTTTGCCATAGTTAGCGCCCTATCCTATTGTACGAACCTCGACAGTCTATGACGTCCGACATCCTTAATAAGGCGAGTCTGCCTCATATGTTATAGTTTAGTGCCCTTTCCTACTTTGGAAGGCAATAACCACGGCAGCTCGCGAACACCAGCCAGTTGCGCTGTTTCCGAGATACTCGTTCCCAGCCGTCTGTCCATCACAAACTGGCCCTTATCAAACCGTGATATATCATCGGTCTTCCCCATTCTACTCACAAGCAACACACTAAGTAATCAAGTGAGATCCGTGTCGCACCTGCCGAGCGGTTCTGCTGTGTCTCGTTCCTTTTACATCAACCCAAAAACTTCGTTCAAAAAGTAGCGGGTGGGTATAATGTTTTTGGCTGGTCAATGTATTTGTTCGGAGTTTGTTACCTTGCAAAGCCGATGTCCTAGAGCTAACCTTAACTAAATGCAGAATCGACCTTCCAGAAACAGTCGATCTTCCATAGGATTTTCACTATACTACCTAGAGCTCGAAAGCTTCTCACTTGCCCTACTCCTTGTCAACCTGTGTAGATTCTAAATTGTACGTAACTAAGTAATATGGAAAGGTATTATATGAAATATCAAAATAATGGAAACACATAACAGATATCTAATAAAACAAGTTTTAAAAAAATCTTTGAGTTTTACGTCACACGTTATGCCGGTTAGGCTAAAGGAGACGGTGATGATGAGAAATGAATGAAATGATGGAATGAAGAAAGTGTGAGGAAACGGTAGAACCCCGAGGAAACCTACGCACACGGTGTTTGCCCACCACAAAGTTCACTTTGTGCGAGCTGTGATCAAACCAAGGATCCCATCCATCAGAGGTGAACGCTCTACCACTGAGCCACCGCGGCCCCACAAAACAAATAACAACTAACAAATGGAGACATATTAGCAATACGCCATTGGACTACATTATTCTGCAGTTCAGTTTGTATTCCTCACGGAATTGGCACACACAATTAGTGAGTGGTTTTTCAGAGAAATAGTAGACCATTCTTCATGTAGTGCAGCATTTTTAGTCATTAACGTCAATGGTGGAAAAGGAACTATCTCCGATGAACTAGATACTCTGAAACTCAGAACTTCGTAAGTGGGAGTATTGAGCAAACCATGGACATGTTGAAATTCATCCTGTTATTCATCAGCAATATCTGAGCAGTCAACATGTATGTATTGGCATTGCTATCTTTGAAGATTAGTTCGTTGTTGTGGAACATTATCTGTATCATTTGATGTACATTCTCCCCTCCCATCGTAAAATGTACGCATAGACACGCACAGTAGTTCATCCATTTTTTGATTCATCTTCGATTTTGCATATTCATTTACTTATTTTCAGAAATTTAAGTACTGACAGGTATATATCTGGTAATATCCGCTCTCTGGTATATAACAAGAGAACAGAACAATAACACTGAGTGAAGTTTTGAAGAACTGTAGGTACAAACACTAGCGCGTCTGCTAATTTCCATATTATTTATGCCTTAAATATTATTTGCAATACTACTTTTTTCGGAAGAAGAATACAATTAAAAGTTATATATGCTTTATGTTAAAAGTCATTTATTACCGTTTTTGCTGTATATGAATGAATATTAACAGTGGAGATTTTTAACATTTCTAGTTTCAGTAGAGTGGCAGAGGGAAGTTGGAGTCGATTGTTAGGTTACTGAAGACATATCAGAGAACTGTTTATCGATATCTCTTAAAGTTTTTTAGAAGTTAAATTTAATAGAGTATTAAACAAGACTTGCTAAAAAAAAATCAAAAAAGGAAAGCAAAACTTTTATCTGATCTCATAAAACACATCGTTTAACCTATTATATAAGTTTTAAAGTATCTATTTACATTAAATCATAGTTTCATAATGTATACACAGTATAAATGGTATTAAAATACCTTCTAATCACTATTCTCGGATTTGTTAAGGACGCCGGTCTAAAGAGAATAAAAGTGAATGGTTTCGGATAAACTGAGACAAACTCTACCGTTTAACAAAATATAGCGTATACCCAGCTCAATACACGCTCGTTCTTTCGTAAATTTAAGTAAGTATATGCTAGACTATAAAAATATAAAATGGGTATACGCCACATATGCCCTATTAGATTCCGATTCCTGTCGTTCTCTTTTTTTACCATTTAAAACCATATTCATGTGCCGTTCCTATATATATATAATGATGAAATTTGAATTACAATTAACGACCAGAATATATTTATTTATTTATTTATTTATTTATTCTGGTCGTTAATTGTAATTCAAATTTCATCATTATTTAGGAACGTTCGTTTTATAGTGCATTTCAGCTAGTAGCAAATACAGTAGGCATTACTTTCGTGGGATGACTATTCCTCATTGTTGCTATTTGTTTCAGTAGAGTCATTGAGATAATATAAAGAACTAGAGATGCCCTTCCCTATGTCTCAGTGTTCATTCAAGTGTGATCTCGATTGTAGCGGTCGATTCGAGATATCCTCTCCCAAGATGGCGTATTCTGCAAGTTTCAGTCAGGGTATAAATAATGATGAGGACCATACGTATAAATAGTGATGAAAACCCCCGTTGGGAACTCTTTAATTTGTAATACGAAACCATAGCTAACGTTGTATGTGAGAAATGCGCAAACTTCACAATAACCCTGCGAAACTTGCCAATTAGTAACATTTTGGTCCTTGTACCTTTTAGAAAATACTACATTTACTATTGGTACACATGGTGGGCTAGTTATCTACACCTTTGCCATATATTGTCATGTTTCTTGTCATGTTTCTATGCGCTCTGCTCTTGTGGTATTTAACTAAGCTTAACCCCTCCAATGGTGCAGATGTAAGCGAAGTGGAAATTAAGAAAGTTTGTGGAAGGCAAACTTGGAACAAGTGCCTAAAAATTATCGTAGATTTTAAACAATACCAAATGTTACAACGCTTTACTTATCCGCTCTACGCTTTATGACACTAAACCGGAAATTATAATTTTTAAAGGTAAATCGTAGTTCCTGTTATTTTTAACTAACAAATTTCGCCGAAACAAAAATAAGTATTTACTATATACGAAATACAAATTTTCAATTTGGTAGAACCGTCTGCTAAAGTAAACGTGAACTCATTTACAAATATACTCTTTTTTGTATAGTATATAATAAATAACGTGTGACTTTTATGAGAGATAGGTCTATTGTTCCTTTTAACAGTGAGTGAGGATTATTTTATGCAGTAATTGCCATCATTAGCAACTTTTAACATAGGCAAAGCAGATCTACTCCCTCCACAACCAAACAGTGTCACAGAATACTTGTACGTTACATAATTTTGGCAAAATTTCCAACTACTCATAAACATATAGTTCAAAAAATAAACGAACTTAATAATAGTTTGACAATTCTCTAGGCAGTAGTAGTCTTTACGAGCCTTTTGACATGTAAATACAATGAATACGCCTATGCACCCAATTTTATTACAAGTACACAACCACATTATATTATTGACTGTTACAGGGTAAAAGAAGAAAGAAAATGACTTACCTTTGACATATTATGAAATTCCAAAGAACGTTAATTTTTTTTCATTGTACAATTTTTCCTAGGAGCACAAACAATCAATAATAAAACAGACATAAATTACTATGTAGCTTTACGTTAAAAGCACCTCTTTATACTCTTCCAATAGCGGATCGATTCGATATAAGCGAATTCGATACCATTAAAGATCTCGCATCAGAGCATCTCTAGTTATTTATATTATCTTAATGAGTAGAGGTAAGGACAGAGATAAAATGTATTCTTCGAACGCTTAATTGAGGACCGCTTCTCTCTATCTATAAATGTTTTTGCCCTAAAGTGAAAACCAAAAATGGTTGATTTCTACCACTTTCGGTTTGAATATTGGATCCAAAACCGAACTCGACCCCTAACTTTTGACCCCACACATTCTGAGCAAACTAGGAGATGAACCATCAAGAAGTTCTTGAGACTTTTTTGTCTCCTGGACGGACAGACACAAACAGACAGGGTGAATATATATTAAAATGTTTTAGTAAACCAAACTCCTTAAAAATTAGAGTTTGGAAGTTACTCATAATTTTGAGTTATATATCATTAACCATACAATATACTGTCATCTTATTCGAGTCGTTGATTAGTGTATATCTCAAATTTTAGTATCAATTTTAACTTAAGAAGTGGCGTCGTTATCATACAGCATCGACGTTTAAGTTTACAGGAAAGTTCGCTTTTCTGGATTATTTCAAAAACTACGCATGAGGATTACAGTCATAGATGTTAATTTTCGTCTTTTTAGGTCAAGGAGATTTATTGATTGGTATATGTCTCATCATTCAATTTTTTTATTAAAATGATAATATTGTGGAATTTGGATAATTATTGACAATTATGATTTCTTTTGGAGAATTCTTTCTCACGAGGTATTACGCGACAGAATAGACGTAATAATAATTTTACCAGCAATAAACGAATGTTCAAGTTTTTTCATTCATTTTCCCACATTCTGGAAAAGTGTACACTGAGAAAAAAAATTGTAGGTGGCGTACTTAAAAAGGTAGGTTACATACGTAATTCCTGTAGTTTTTGGACAACGTACAGCAGACGTATTACTGAAAACGCATGTTTTATAATACTTTCCGTATAAGTGTTCCATCTATACGTACTTTCTGTATGAAACAATATAGGCAGTCAGGATTTCACATACAAATGGACGTATATAACATATAGCTGAGGAATGTAACATAAGTATATGCACGTGATATACGGAAAACTGTTAGATGTCAGACATCCTGCAACGGTATGATGTAACATCTAAGGGCAGTGCCTATGTTGCATACGGATAAGGTACGCTCCATACTGATTTCTGTAGTAAGCAAGAGGATACCGTATATTTGTACAATATACCGCTGTCCGGAGAACGGATTTTTCTCAGTGTACTTAAAAAAAAAAGAATAGGAAAAAGATATGTGTGTGCAAAATTTCCTGAAATACAACTTCTTTCCTTGTTTTTTCTCTTCCATTCTTTCTTTCTTTTGCTGTCTAAAATGTCAAATTTTATGATCTGTACTGTAAAAGGTTTCTAAACAGATATGCTAAAACTCGTGAGAGATCTAGGAGGCCAAATAGCGCATATTGAACTGTACAATGATGTCAGCTCATTACGTCGTAATATCATTATTTCTGGGTTTCTAGATCAGAGCCCAAAGGAGTTTTCCAAATACCCTACGATGCCGAGTGAAAGCTGAAGGATTAACAACATTTAACATATAGTTATTTTCACCTTATTTGATAATAGTATTATTCCAAGTTCTAAATGCGTGCTCATAATGCTTCGTGTCTTATAACTACTGATACCTGTATCAGGCACGTAGCCAGGGGGGTCCGGGGGGTCCGGACCCCCCCCCCTTCGAGACCAGAAATGAAAAAATTAAGGAAGTATAACACAAAATAAAATGACAAATAGAAGGATCAGCGTTAAAAATTAAAAAGAAAACTACAGGAAGCTTTTGCTTACTCTTTCTCATGAGGAGATTTGTATTACTTGCAATATGGTGGCGAGGTAAGCGATGTATTCTAGAAGAGTCAGGGAATTTGAAATTTCAAGAAAAGTTATGGAATTCTCAGAATTCCTGCTACTAGTCAGGTAGATTTCAAGCTTTCGAAAGCATAGGTGCCATTGTGTAACAGTGTGGACATTTTTCCTTTTTTCTCTCTCTCTCTCTCTCTGCATCGCATCCTTGCAGTATCAAACATGTTATTTCAAGGACAATTTTCGTTGCTCCTTTAACCTGTCATTTGGAACCGACAGTAGTTGACGGAATAATAAAAACAAAAAATTATGTTGAAAGAAAGTTCTGTTAGCATTTGATTCAACAGAGAAAGGAACGCATATATTTTAAAACTAGTTGAATATACACATGCTTCGCACAGGGGCTGTATTTGGAAGTCAACGCCACCATTGATTTCAGCGACCGTGAAATCTATGGATTTGATACTAATATCGGTCATTTTGGGCTATTTTTTTTACGTCTCGGTATCCATCCCCCGCTGACTCCCGGCTCGCATACTTGCAAGTCATCGCTAATGGAAGTGTCACCATTGATTTCAGCGACCGCGAAAATTATGGATGTGATACTAATATCGGTCATTTTAGATTACTTTTATATGTCTTGGTATCTCACTCCCCCCTCCGGTGACCCCCGGCCCGCAGCCGAATAGCATGAATTTGGAAGTTAATGCGACTGGAGTTTCACCATTGATTTCAGCGACCGCGAAAATATGAATTCGACATTAATAGCTGAATTGGTAGAGCGTTGGCTTTGCATTCGGGAGGTCGTGGCTTCGAATCCCGCTGCCTACCATCCCGACTGAGGTTTCCAGGGTTTCCTTCAGTCCTATCAGGCAAATGCCGGGATGGCACCTACTAAACAGGCCCCGGCCGATACCTTTCCAAATCCTTTCCATTGTTAATGTTGTTGGATATTCAATGTAAAATGGCCTCTGAGCTGTATCTGGTGATTGTTAAATAAATAAATAAATAAATATCGGTCATTTTCTACTACTTTTACATGTCCCCCTGAGACCCCCTGGTTCGAATTTCGACAAAAACGTTTAACTCTGGTCTGGAGCCTGGACCAAGGTATTTGTGACTAAAATTTGGTAACTCTCGGTCAATTTGTCTGGTTCCCAAGCCGGTTTCGGTAAACGCCTCCATGAGGCCCCACTGCTTCGAAATTTGAAGAAAACGCTTCGTCTTGATCTGGGGACTGGGCCAAGGTATCCCTGACCAAAATTTGGTAACTCCCGGTCTACTCGTCTGGTCCCCAGGCCTCACACAGACAGACAGACAGACAAACACACAAACAAACTCTTTATTTTATTTATATTAGAAGATAGTTTACAAGACAGTATTCAATATAATAATTGAGATTATAACGAAAGGAAAATTGTTATATTTGAATAAACAGAAGAAGGACGTAAATATTGTAAAATCTTTTTCAATACTTTTTTTTATTATTTTGCTCGAAATTTCTTTATAGTTTGTTATTAAAATACTTATCAACATATCGTCATTTTATCGTCCTAACAAACCAATATATGTTAATAGTAAAGTAGGTTAGATTAATCGAACTCCTGGGCCTTCAGAATTTCATGTCACTCTCCCCCCCTCCCCGTTGCGAAATCCTGGCTAAACGAACCAATATATGTTCAAGTAAAATAGTTTAGAGTGATCGAGTCCCTTTTGTAATGACCACAGTATTTCATGTCACGGACCCCCCCCCCCTTCACGAAATCCTGGCTACGTGCCTGCCTGTATACAACTCTTGAAGCTTCCACGCGTAGAATTGATATTATATGAGCGTTATGTATATACACACAGCGGATTCTCGTTAATTCGAACTTAGCTAATTCAAAAAAAAAAAAAAAGTTTTCCCCTTTACAAACTGTATTGAAAACTAGTAAAATAAATAAATAAATAAATCCTGGGTAAATCGAACTTTTGAACCTTCTGTTTAGATAATTCGAAGTAATGCAGTACAATAATTTTTCGTATTGGACAGAGTACATATAGAAGAATGCAGTTTCAACTGGTTTCCAGTCATAGAGAAGAATGACAGAAAAGCACAATTCACGTGGTGATGGTAAAGAAGATGAAGGCGAGATAGGCGACGAAATAAAGAACAGCGTGTGCCAACCTTATCTGAAGCTTCTGAAATGGTTGAAAATTTTAATAAGATCTGTTGAATTTAAATCAAACGTAACTAATGACGTATCTCGTACAATAAATGAAATTGAAGATTTTGTTGATTATACAAAAAAATAGTCAAATCGAATTAAAGGATGATCACGAACTTCCTTAAGTGAGAACAGATACATTAAGGTTATTACGACTAAACGTTGTATCAATCAAATAATATGCTCCGTAAAAGGTAAAGGTGGTGGCCCTCTTGAATTTCGAATTTAAAAGACTCACTTATACAGTATATATAATTTTTGTTCTATGGTACATGATTACAAGAGTATTTTTATTGGTAACCACTTTGAAAAATGAAATGAAATCTTTAAGTTTAACGTCCCTCGCTTATGCCGATTAGGCTAAAGGAGACGGTGATAATGAGAAATGAGTGAAATGAAGAAAGTTGGAGGAAACGGGAGAACCCCGAGGAAACCCACGAGCACGGTGTTTGTCCACCACAAAGTCCACACGGCGTGAGCTGGGATCGAACCAGGGACCCCAAGCAGCGGAGGTGAACGCTCTACCACTGAGTCACCGCGGGTATCCACTTTGTTATGATAAAATATGATAGTAAGCATATAATTGTACTGGTAGTATTATTATGATTATTAGTAACTCAACGCTGCTTTACTATAGAAGAAAATATTGTTTTGAAGTTTTCATTGATTTCTTCTCTCATGGTCCTACGTTTGCAAGTAGTATGCACGTCACCGTTAGGATTATATGTGTCACTGTTAGGACAAATCAAACGACAATAGACACAATGTGGTACATAATACTTTATACATCTCATTTACAGTAAATAAATAAACAAATTATTCCTGCAGCGTAAAAATTATCAACTACATCACATTTTGACAACAAATGAGTTATCTACTGTTTAGTGACATAAAAATTCGTTTAACTCGATTTTCTTTGAAAACAACTCGTAAGAATTTTCCGTCAAGCACGTCACCTTGTTCTGCACGATATCATCTCTCAATTGATATATGTACGTAGTCTTATCTTTGGATAATATCATTGTTAAACAAAATTAAATTTGAGCTGTACATTACTATTAGCCATACTGTACATTATCATCTTACTAGAGCCATAATGAAAAGCTTGATTAGTGCAGTTTTATATTAACAGGTGGCGTGATTATCGTACAGCATCAACGTTTACGTTTTTTTAAAAAAAAGCTTGATTTTCTCGAAATGTACACATGAGAATTTAAACTCGCCTGTATGGTTTCATTTAATTGAATCAAATTTATCTTTGGACACTTATTTTCGTTAAACGCTCATAATATTGTAGAAATATTGTGAAAGTTAAAAAAGAAAATTGTAAGAAGTTCAATAAAGCAAGATTACAACACATGCGTTCTTTTACTGATATGAAACTAGAGGAAAAAAGTCAAAATCAAAGTAGTCGTCTTATAGTAGTCATTGAGAAATAGATGCAGAGGAGAAGATTGATTCTGTAGAATGAGTAAGAAGATGCTGAAGAAAGTAATTTGGCAACATTGTATTATCATCAAGGCGTACTGGAGGGTGGCAGATTTAGGACAGGAAAGGTTTCTATACATCCTAAGAGGAAGTAAACTTGGCTGACCACACAGAGATAAGCCGAGGGGAATGAATTCCATCGCATTAGCAGCTTCGTCAAGCTCCGTGGAATCAACTACATCATTAATGTTCGTTTTTTTTATACTTTTTCTGTCCCCCACTTGTCTGTCTCATCATTCGATCTCAGGGTCCATTACTTGAAACAGGTTGAACTCACATGGACAGGTCTCATCCTCGAGATTATGTAGTAAAAAATATGACGTAATTTCTCAATTTGGTAGTGTATGAACTATACCCATGTGGTGCGAATTCGCTGAGGTGGAAAATCCACTGCAAGGCGTTCCCTTTCACGCTCAACGAAAACGTAACGAACACCTGGCACACGATTTCTTCGTTTCATAGTTGTCGGCTTTATTTTTTATTTTTTTAAAAAAGGGGGGAAATTTAAGGAAAATAGTTCCGGTCGATGCCATTATACGCGTCTCATCATCTTGTGCACTCTCTTCTCCGACTGAACCAACAAATGTAACAGAAAAAGCACTATACAGTGATAGTAATCAGTTTCTGTTTATGGATTTCCGTTAACTGAGCTGCATTTGTTTCTAAATATGTATTTTAACTTTGCTTCTTTAACTTACTACTACATGAAGACTAATGTTGACAACATTAATAGTTGCCGGAAGAGAAATAGCATCTAAGGAGAAAAGTGGTTCATTCTTTTCATATAAGGTTCGGTTAATAGATACACTTTACACCATTTCGGAAAAATAGGGATTCCCAATAAGATCGGCTTTTTCTTTATCTTTGTGATCCCTTTCATGTTATACCCAGGGATAAAAGTGGATCTGAAAAGGTGGGTGGACTGTAGGTAGCGGCATGACCATGCCGCTTCCCCTGTCTATCTTGCCCATTGCATTTTTTTAGGAACTGGAGGGACGCCATATATATATATTTTAGAAGGGGGTACGGCATCCCCTCGCGTACCCTTCACTGTTACACCCTGGGTATACCAATGCATAAAACCAATTATTTACGAGAGCTACAAACCACACTAGGCCTTGAAATAAATGTAGCTGACAGATGCACAGATTATCAGCCAAGATCACCTGCAGAACCGGTCATTTCCCACCACATGATTTCGCCTGTAAGAGAGCTGGCTTTCAGGGCTTAGCAGCTAGTTTGGAAACCTGTACCAATAACTATTGAATGGTATAAAGTAAGTTAATGTCTTACTCTCGTTAGTTGGTAACTTTGCCTCAGGATTATGACAAATGATGCCCTGCATTGTTGAAGCTAGCGATTTTTTTTTAAAGTTGGTTTTCATTACATTACTCTTGACCGATCTCAATCCCAAGAATCTGAGGAAGACAGTAAGTCGTAAGCCTCCCAAGAAAATATTCACCGTTTCAAGGAAATAGGACTTAAAAATAAAGAAACTGTGCTATTCTCAAACATATTCTTAAAGTTTGAGACGAACTGACCTCCTTGCTCTTGACTGGTGCCAACCACAAGCAACGTAACTTAGTAGAAAGTTTCAAAGAAATCAAACTCCATGATTCATGAAAATCTAATACTTACTATACAGTTAAACATGGCATTTCTCTCAAAAATTTGTGAATTCATCTTTTAGTTTTCATTAGTTTTAACAGCAAGCGATAGTCTCAAAAAAGTATCAGTACTCCCCATGTTTCATCAAATTCGGGTACCTTTTAGCAAAGTTATCGTTAAGTATGCTATATATATGCTTCTTACATTAGCTTTGTGTTCCCTTTCGACATAATGTTATGGATTAGGTAGCACATCGTTCAGGATAAAACAAAAATATTTAAAATATATTCGGTTTCTTTATAGGCGTATTAAGTTGTTGGAAATATTTAATGGCCTATTCTTTCATGTTTTAAAAAAAACAGAGAAACTGAAAACTAAAACGACTTGAAATGAAATTTTCCCGGAGATAGAAAGAAGAAATAAAAGGCAGAACATTTTAAATATGTATGTCGGTTGTTTGTTTGATGCAAAACAACGGACACTTATTGTTTATATTTATTTATTTATTTATTACATTACAAGTAATATGCGTAATAAAACAGTATTTATGTAATCGCTGGGAAAAGACAAACAACAATAGATGTAATCTGTTAATTCTGTGTATTTAGCTACATATACAACATAAATAAATTTTTAAAAAAATCTTCAAGCAAAATAAAAACTGTTAATTTAGGAACGAACGTCATACTTGGAGATTTAGCACCATACAAGTTTGTTTTTTCGATTGTTTCGAAAGCTGCACATTAGAATGTACCCTCAACCATGTCATTTTGTTCAGCTAATTGTGATCTATCGATTGATATGTCTTATCTTGGGACAGTATTCTAGTTAAACATTACAATTTGAAAGTTAATCATAAATTAAGGTTATATCTCATTAACTATTGTCTTGCTATTATCATAATAAAAAGTTTCGTGTGTGTATACGTCAGCATCAGTTTTATCTTAATAGATAGCGTGATTATTGTAAAGCATAAATTTTGAAGTTTACAAAAAATGACTTTCTCATATTTTCCAAAAACTACGCATGAAAATTCACACTCATCCATATTATTTTTTGTTTACCTCAATGAGATCTTTCGATTGGTATTGTCTTCCCTCATTAAACGCTAATAACATAAACAATAGAATCTTTTTTTTTTGTTTTGTTTTTTAACTTCTAAAAATGTAATTTTTCAGAGACCACTACTGTACAAGTAGCAGTCGGTTTTTTCTTCCTGTACATGATATCGTAGCGAATGAGATCAGAGCAGTGCAAAGTCTACATCTTTTGTGTTGAGTTCACTTGGATGAAAGACGGATGAAGAGAAGAAGAAGAATTGTATAAGGTTCTTCAAGACAATAAAACTGGTTCCGCTTCGCCCTAAAGAAGGTCACTAACATTTAATGACATTAGCCTCTGCAGGAGATTCGGGCAAAATCCAACACAACAGTTCTGCTTACAAGAGATACAACGAAAATCTCCGTATTTATGTGCATAAGGAATACTCGTTATACATCATGTTAAAAAGAAAAGAAATAAATAAAATAAAGCTAAAATATAGCTTCAACAACAGAAAATGTGATTGAGTCTTTACGAGTTCAGAAATTAAATATTGTGACAATTTTTAACTAGTATGCCGGGAATGATCTGTTTGTATAGTTTTTTTTTTTTTTTTTTGGTAAAGCACCGGGACAATCGAGATAAGGATGAATCACATAAGCTTTCACCGACGGTCCAAACATGAAAATACTAATCTTAAGCCACGAGGGAAGCCCAGATCAAAATCCGAATGATGTATTAGGACGTTTCAAATTCTTTCAAATTCAAAAATATGTTGTTGTTACTAAATATTATTGAAATGTTATTCAATACAACCAATATTATTATCACATCATTATTGGAGGGTCACTTCATGCTATTTAGCAGCTTCCTTACACAGTGGACCTCCGCCAATCTCTTAGTACTGAAGAAGATTGATTTATGTGGAGAATCATTTATCTGTTTTCCTTGAAATGAACTCGAATCATAATGATGTGATTTTACTGGTTTCTTTTTCAAGTTCTTTAAATATTCCTTGTTTTTAATGACATTGCATTATTTATACATTTATTATTGCTTGCATTAAATTTGATAATTAAATATTAAAATCATAAATAAAATTTAATTTTCATGAAGTAGCGAACACTTAAATCGATTTTAAAAAGAAATCAGTAAAATTAAATCATTAAAATTATAGCTCATTTCAAAGAAAAAGCAAAAAAATATTCCTCATATAACTCAATGGGCTTTTAAAAAAATGAACCAGATATTCAATGCCGTTAATATCGTCCAGTAATATTGTGGTCTTCCTTCTTTTCCTGTCTTATTTTCTACCATATCTTCTATCAGGTTCTAATTGGATTTCCTAAATTATTCCGTGCAGTTTGCGATCATTCCAGTTTCCGATTAAAGCCACTGTTATTTCTGTTGCGACCAACTTTGATTGACAAATGGACAAGGATTGTGAGCCACGAAAACAAAAAATCATTTCAGGATTAGAATTAGGGATTAGGAATTAGATTTCTGGGCTTTCGGCATCTATGGCCATGTTAGCCCGTTACGTATGAGGGATGACATCCATCGACGATCACACTATCCGAGGAAAAGGAAGGAAGAAAGGACTGAGAAAGGAAGGAGGCGGTTTTGGACCTGTATGTTAGATACCATCCCGGTATTTGATCAATCAGTGATTGCTTTTTATTAAAATGAATCTCGGAAGAAGAAATCATTGCAAAAGTTGTCAGGTACTGTTTGTTCCTTGCCCTAAATTATAGACTAAGATAGGAAATATAACTAGATAAATGCACAAGTTTTCTTGGTTCAATAAGTGATGCAATTGCAAATTTTCGAAAATATGGATTAGGAAGCTGGGTTAAAACACTGATATACAATATGTAGACTATAAAATTACTTCTATAAATCCTATATTTTTTCTTTCTTGCACGTGGAAGTGAAAATATAATCACTGTTTGTTGTTATAAATAATTAGGTTATCTCTTGTTAACATGTTAATGAGTACGCCATATACATCTATTGTTCTTATCCTTCCACCTGTCCGATATCAATGGTTTTATTCAACATTGCCCCGCGCCTCAGAAATTTTGGTATTCCATTTAACAATTCTTCGCTCATGTTCTAGTCATCAAAGAAATATTTGTAGATTAAGGGGATCTGTAATACTGCTGAACTAACTAATACTGTTGAAATAATCAGCTTATAAATAGTTATTCAAAAAAGTAACTGTCCACGACCAATGATCTAGATGTTTTCATATATGTTGAAGAAAAGTGATGTAACTTATTTGCTTATATTCTTTTATTTGTCTTTTTAAAAATAATTTTTAGAGATCCATAACTTACTTTGAGCTATTCAAACTAAACAAATTACGTAACTATTTGTTATTGAAGGAAACTCGGCACTTACCAAAAGAAGTATGTCTTCTATTATCATTAAAGGAATATGAATCTTCACTTATGCATATGACTTTTCACTTATGTTTATACAGCCTGAATCTCCTGATTCAAACTAGGATAAATTATTACTAGTAGAACGAATAATATTTCATCTCGTAGGCTATATAAACCTTCATATTGTTGAATACTGAAGATTAAATAAATAACCGAAATTCAATGAATGGATTAGAGTTTAGCATCCCTTTTAGCAGAAGATGCTATATGATACATGGATCTACAGCCTAACGTGGGATCCAAACCACAAAAGCTCCCACCGGGAATCGAATCCGGATCTCCTGAACCGTAGACGTGTACGCTAACGAGAGGACTCAATGGAAATTTGAAGGCAAATGCACGCTTCATCTTTAACGTCTTTGTATTTAGTTCTATATCTTCTATTCAAACGTTAGTGGCAATGAGTGGTTTATGAATCCCTACCGCTGGTCACACTATGTTCTCAATTCCCTTCTTAAAACTTCAATCATATAAGCCATGCAGGACTGGAGAGTTATAATTTAAATATATATTTTTTAAATGGTGTGAACAAAATTGATGGTGCTATTTAGAAAAAGTTATCCAAACAAAACGTACAGTCTCAAAAAAATGACTGCTGGATTTTTTTCTAAACTTACATATTTTATTTTCTAGGATTGTTATTTTAATATATGCAGTATTTATATATTTCAATATGAAAAAAAAAACCTTCTGAATCGTTTCTGAGCAATTGTTCTTACAATATACTCTCTTCCCTGCTTTCTCGCTCTTACTAATTTGTTTCGAGATAAATTAGTTATACCATATTCTAAAGCTGTTAATGAAATATATGAGAAATATAAACATAGACTTAATGGTTAAAGTTCTCTTTTGAAGAAAATATATATATATATATATATTCCCACCAGCAGAACACCCCATCTGGATATTTCACGATATAATTTATGCCATGTTGTAGGATTGTTCACAGAATACTTATTTGTGAAATATAAATAAAATTGTCTGAGTCATTTCCGAGAAAAAGAAAACACATTTTCAGACTAAATTACTGTTTTATGATCTTTCCATGAAGTGTGACTATTATTGAACTATAGGATTATTAATTTAATTTCATTTTATGAGATATAAACCAAACTATTAGAGCCATTTCCAAGAAAAACCACCAATTTCGATTTTCAGTCTTCAGGAAACTACACTTCTTACTACTTGTAAGTGTGGAAGGGAACTTTATTGGATGAATTCTGTACATCGCGTACAATATATACAGTCCCAGTGATTTTTTTAAGAAAAGGAAAATGAAACGAAGAACAAAAAGGTAACGATGAGAAGGTTAACTTAGAAAACATTAAGGTATTTCGTTTTCTTAAATCAATTTCACACAAGCGCAAGAAATGTCAGTTAAGCTCAGAAAAGAGTAAGATATTTTAATAAATTTCAATCGTGATATAATGGAGCTTAAAACTGAGCATTTCTGTCTATATTTGTATAATTATATACGCTTCGTAGTTTACGTTCACACTGCATGACTGGGCGTTGGGTTAACTCCAAATATTATTTCCCACGCAAAAACACTGGGTGTGTTATGTCGGTACAACCTTTCTCATGGAAAATGTATGTTCCACAATATTTATAAAGGAAATGTTGCACTAAAGTTGAAAGTACGTGGAACAATTGTCATTTAACAGATGTTTCCGCAACAGAAACAATTATAATGGTATTTATTAATGAGAACTACTGGACTGATTGTAGCCAGAAATTTCAAATTCTAACATTAAAAAATTATGAATTAAAAAGAATGTTTTTTTTTTTTATTTTAAAAAAAGACACAATATAGAATATTAAAAGAAAGGCAGAATAATTAGGGTGTTGTGTGTAGAGTAATAAAGAAGGGTGGAGTGGTATTTCCTGTATTTCTTGGGCTCTTTCTAATGTCTGAGTTCAGTGACGTACGTAAGGGGATGTTTCGGGCTCTTTTGATCAAGACATTATGGAAAAATAAAATTTTGCTATATATATATTAGCGCTTTTTAAATGCGGTATCACATAGCAATTTGCAATACAAAATCGTAGAAATGCGATTCAAACGTAACATGCGATATATTTTTTACTACAGTTTATTACGGAAGTATGAGCTACTTTTTGTCAAACTAAACACAACAACTGTCTTCATCAGACTTCATCTTCAGAGAGGAGTAGAAGTCTGATGAAGACACAGTTAGTGCGTTGAAACTGTTATGTGATTGTGCTTTTACATATTTTTATCACATAGCCTTGCTCAGTGTGTTTTTGTGTTTAGTTTGACAACATGGAAAGACATGATAGAATATGTTTTTAAGTTTGTGCATTAACAACACCATCACAAATGTGAATTTTACCAATGCCATTAAAACACAAACATCCCCAAATCATTACACTGATAGAGTACCTGAAAGTTTTTTACAGTACACGCAGAATTACGTGCTTCACCAGTCATGCGATAAACTCTTGCGCGTGAATTATTGCCATAAATGGTTATTTTCGTCTCATCACTAAACAGAACTTTGCGCCACTGGTCACTTGTCCAATCCTTGTGAGTTTTGGCTCACTCTACACGCCTTTTACGTTGTTCCGGTGTAAAATATGGCTTCCTGACAGCTCTATGTGAACATAAACCCATTGATTTTAACCTGTTTCTCACTGTGAAACCCCCAACTACGTCACTCCTCCTACATTCTGGTTATAATTTGTTTTGTTGGTCGCCAAGGCAATTGTAATAAGCCTAACGGATTTAAGTAATTCGTGAAAGGTATTAAAGTTTTAAAAGGCAATGGACTTCCGAAATTATATTTTATTTTCTTTTAGTTATATGACCGTGTCCAGAATGGAGGATGAGGACGAGTGGTTTTCAATTTAAAAAGGATGACACGAAATTACCTTTTCTAAGGTAATTTCATGCTATTGTTAGCTTGTAGTATCAGAAATTCGAAGTTAACAGTAAATTGGAACTAGGCCGATTCATATTCAATTACGCCAAATAATTGAATATGAACTGAGACCCTCCTTGGTAAGCTGCGAATTGATATGAATGTACTAATCATATTTCAGAGTGAATTTCTAATAAAATGGTACCGTTAACTTAAATTATCGTATTCATTATTTTCTTCTATCATGATGATGCACCACCTCATGTTTTATTCATTAGGCTTTTGATGGTAACTCTGTTAAATATTGATATTTATGGATTTCCAAGTTTAAAGTAATTCTGTTGACTTGTCATAGATTACTAGTATCACACCAAAACTATCTTATTACATATTCCTAAATTATACTAAACACTAAAGTCAAAAGGCAGGTACTACTCACTACTAATACATGTTGAACCAAATAATTCAATTCCACTAAACATTTTAATACATGAAATATTCATGTTAACATACAGAGAAAGGAAAATATATATTGGAAGAAAAGGAAAAAAAATTGTATAACAGAATATAATAAAATTCGAAAGCAAGATTTTAGAATTTTATCATTCGCAAAACAGATTTAACTAATAAGTTTTAAGAAATCGGTATTACATTTGAGATTATTAAAGTATCCAACACATCGGTAACCAAATTATTAAAACATAAGTGAAATTAATATACATAGATATATTACACATTTTAGAAGTTGCATAGCGTTTGCATATGTGAAATTTAATAAGCATGTCTAGAAAAAAAAAATCTGTTTTTTTTTTTTTTTTTAGCTCCACTATCAGTGTGGCATTACGGTTGGTACTATACGAAGAATAGTTGATAATAAAACGTCCAATAGTGAACCACTTCCTTTAAGATACTTGAAAGGGTTTCAAGTTAGCAAAGTAACGAAAGATAATAAAAACAAAATTCTTGAAGAGGTTAGAAGTAATTAGAACGTTGAGTCTCTTCGCTCACATCCACTTAAAACTTAAATCGTTGGATAAAAAAAAAATCTATATCGGGTCCTATGTCGATTAGATTGTAGTTCAAAATTTCACTAAGAGTACACAGCACACTTTCATAATTGTATATATATATATATATATATATATATATATATATATATATATATATATATATATATATATATATATATATTTCCCTGCTTCTGATCAGCGCTTCAACTGATCTGCTTGAAGGAACCTTATCGGTTTACTTATACGTATCATACCTGAAGAAAATTTGATTTCCACACAGAAATCATAAGTCTCATCCGGGAATAGCATAATTAGTCATTATGAGGAATTTTAAATGATGGATTGTAGTCTAATATTTTACTGCTTCCACTTAACATAACGACCGCAAAACTTCTTAGATCAGGATATATATAATTTTGGGACAGCTTCTTAACTTTGATTTCACTAAGTTGGAAAGATATAATTTGGTATTCCTGAGCGCTTGGTTTAGTATGTTACTATATTGCTTGCCACCACTGATTTTTGAAATCACTATTTCGCTGAGAAGTTGATGCATAATTATGTCTCTCCACCCAATTTACAAAATTTTAACAGTATTGAATGATACGTATACAGAAATATCGTACTATGAATTGTATTAAAATCAGCAAATATATATTAAAAAAAAAGTCAAACAAAATATGGCTAGCACCCCAGATGGCAATTCGAACAATGTACTGGTAGGTTGGGACTCGACGAAAATCATGTAGAATCGGTAAATACAGGGTTAACTTTACATTTCTTTACTTATTTCAAACATTTCGTAATGATTAATCATATATGTTTCATCGTAACGTTATAAGTCCCTGTAATCATATAATATATACATCATAATTCAATTTTATTTTTCAACCCTTTTCCACTGCATACAACAAATTTATATAGAATGCCCTGTGGCGCTAGGAAGCTTTACTTCATTATATACGTTACAAAATTACTTTGGGTGAACAAAATTATTAAAACAAGGCTACTTCAAAATTAGGTATATGAATAAAAGGAAAGAAAAAAACATAGTATTTGTAAGATCAATAATTTTCTCTAAATACATTCAAATGTATCGACAACTGTAACAAATAGGAGGAGAGAAAAAAAAATCAGGTGGTATATTGTGATTCTTCCTACACAGAATGGGTATTTGCACTCAGCTCAACAAGGAAATACGATGTCAGTTAAGTTATGTCGCAAGAAACCGGAAAAAAAAAAAAAAAAAAAAAACACGTGTATTGAAATGTTAATCTGCCACTGAATAACTCAGCTCGCCATAATCCAGACACACGACCGAAGAAGGTAGCAGATAGGCCCAAAACGTAATCATTGAGTATAATATATATTCTGTGTACAATACAAACCAATGTAGAAACAGTTTTAAAAAAAAAAAATGTTAACGACCACTACGAATTGACGCTCAAACTTTATATAGATATATTAACATGTTTAGGGAAAATAGGGGAATATTAAAATTAAGAGATAGGTTAGAACAAGAAAAAGTCAGGAGTCAAAAGAGATTCAGGCAAAGTTAGTTAGTTGAGAGTAAACGAAACTGCGAGTCGTTCTCTTTTTTCTAAAAAAAAACTTAGCAACTATTTTAAATGCCAAATATATTTTCCCCTACTCCAAAAATATCGCTAGCGTAAATTTAGACAATTTCCCAACTCGCAGTCCTCGTTAATCATCAACACATGCATAAGTTTCAGGGTATGAAGAAGAAGTAAGAAATGGACATTGTTAGTTTCCCACGCTAAAAAAAAAACATTTAAACATTCGCTAAATATCCAAACTATTTCATAAACTCCGAACGAATACCGCCCCCAAATATCGGGCGGATTGAAATGTCCCGACATGACCGCTGGAATTGCTGTGTCCTAGCATGGAAAACCAAGAGAAAACACCCTAGGCGTTACCCTTAGGTTCCCCGCGCTCTAGTCGCTGTAATCTGCCAGAAACGTCCATGTCGGTTACGGCCGACTGCATCGGAAGGTTGGGTTTGCCTGTTTAATTTTGGAATGTTCTAAAAAAAAAAAAAAATCGTGGTAGTTTTAAATGTCCGTAGAAGACAGGAAAATAGTAAAGCACTGACTCCAATCTAAGAAAATCATAAGAAATAATAATAATAATAATTCAAAATTCCGACATTTTGGGAAGGAAAACTGCCAAAAATCCCAAAATGAGCTCACAAAGACATGCTCGCTACAGACATGCGCCGCGTTTCTAGAACGTAAGAGGAAAAGGGAGCGGCGTGTTATCTTATGGTAGTGGTAAGTCAATAATAAAGTTTGAACATCATCTCTATCGATTTTCTCCTTGCATTTAACAGATTCCGAAAGTACGAAAACGAAATCGCAGAAAACAACAAAATTTGCATCCTCCCAAATCAACACACACACACACATACAACACGTTGTCTACTGCACGCCAGAAACACACCACGCAAGTCAGCCGCTTGGAATAATGTTTGGACTTCGGGATAAAATATTTCTTTGCCGTTCGTCAGAGAATAAAGACCATAACTTTCATAAAACAGTTTTAGTTGACCATCCGCATTAGTGAAATGATATCATGGACTTGTGCCTAAAGAAAGTGGTAGGGTAAAAAAAAAAAAATCCATATACATGAAGTGTATATACCGATGAAACCTACTTTGACACTATATCTGAACAATTGGCAGTTGTTTCATTAAGAAAGTTCACTATTATGCTGTTGGTTCCTACCTTAAGTATAAATTTCCTTCACTGCAACTTCTTACCTAATTCAACCAAATAACCTTCCTTTCCCAACGCGTACCGAATTGTTCAATTTTGTCAGCAACAAATACAGTTAGAGCAAGACGCCGAAATATCACACGCACTCATCAATACACATGTACTTCCATTAACCGTGGCCTATACTCAAAATACCATGGGGTCTTTATCAATATTCTTATAAATTATCATTGGTGTTGGGCCCGAGAGTCTCTCACTTGTCAATAAAACATTTATATTTATATTTATTTATTTATATTATTATTACATTACGTTACGGCCACAACACGGTCAAACACATTTTGACTTTTTTTTTTTACACCTATAGACCGCCACGAAACTATACTCTTATTTTTTTTTTTAATGTGAATAAATGTTAGCCAGGTAAGTGACATGGCTAGCATTTACAACACGAAAACACATTCTCACTTTTCTGCAGTCTTGAAATAACTGGATTTGCTTGCAATAATTGGGTAATACTCTTTCTTACCCTTTCTTAAATTAATAACGAATTTAAATTTCTACATGAAATTACCAACAGCATATCAAGATTAAAACTTCATATTTAAAATAACCCAAGACCACTTTTTTTTTTTTTTTTTTTTTGTTGAAGCGTATAACCATATTAGCAGCTACTTATCAAACTCGCCGCAGGAGTTTGGTGAAAATTGTTCTATTGAAACAAAACACTAACATTGAGCGAAGGGTAACAGATGGCACCCTAGTCGACACAGTAGACAACGATAATGCATCCCTTGCACCTGACAATAAAATTTGCACTTTCATACGTATATTTTCAATACATGGATGTCATGGACTAAATTAAATTTTACGAAAATTATCGAAAAACACTCGCGGCATAATTATTTTAGTCTTGAAATTATTTAAAAGAAATGAGGTTAAACAAAACAAATAAATAATAAGTAAATACTCTAATCAATACTACATATCATGGACCTGACCTTGACCTTTACTACGACTAAATCACACAATACATTAACTAAAATCAACAATTATATATTTCCGGTGTGATACTTAACTACGGTGGAACTCTTGCCTATTGTGGATTGTTAAATTTTATGTTTTGATATAGGTCGATTTGCAAAGCAATGGTCAATTTCTACACCGAGTGGAGGGGAATATTGATAATAATGGTTATAAAATTACATATTACAAGTTTAGGACATCTGCAGAGATCAGTCAAGGATCTCTGGCAGATGCCTCGCCGAAAGAACTACATTTTTGTACCCTGGTGGGCCACCCTTACTTAACTTGACATTATGTCAATGTTTACGACGGCACAGAAATTGCATGGGGCTGCCATGATAAAAAAGCAACAATACCTATAAATGAAAGAAATGAGACACTGTTATTTTTATTGGATGAAGATACCTATAATAACGTTTCACTATTTATTTATTTTCTGTTGAAAATTCCAGTTAATGCAATATGGCTGCCCACATGACTATTGTTGTGTTCACTTTTGCCTATTACTTTCTGCTGTTAGTTTGTTCTTTTATTTTCAATTTCTGCTTATTTCACTATTTCATACCTCTGTTATTCGTGTCTGTCCAATCCTATTGAAACGGAGCACTAATGGTGTGTAAAGGTTTATTTATTTTTCCTCACATTAGTTGACCCTCCTATGCTCGCACACGTTCTTCAAGAAAAGACGCTAACATCACAGATTTAGCGGTCTTTGTACACTAGCATCCAATGGTTTAAGGGCAAAATGCCAATAGGACCTATAACAATCAAGTTAGAGATGCGGGCGATAGAAGAGAACTACGGGAAACCGTTCTAGCGCATCTCATTGGATGAGATGGTCCCGAATTATTACAAATTATTTTCCTTCCTTCCCGTGATTTATATTATTTGTTTATAGTCATTTATTTTACTTAAATAGAAATTTTAATGTCGAAACTAAAGAGATGAGAGTATAATAACGTGGTCATTAAAGAAGCAGTGGCGGAGAAAGAATTTAAACGGGGAATAAATATTTTTTTAAATTAATTAAAATTTAACAGGGATATAGAAAAATACATGTATAATTGTAATAATATTTTAGATTATTACAATTTCTCCACCTCGACGCGAGAAAAATTTGATTTTGATAAAAAGCAAATTTTTCTAAATTTGACCATGATTATTTGAGCTCTAATAGGGAAATAACCATGCTCGTGAATTAAGATAATGTGAAGCATACTAAATTACTACTTAGTACTGGTAGGTCAGTGGTCTTATGATAGCATTAATTAGAGTAGTCTTTCAACAATTCTTCATATTTCTCCTGTGTGCAATTGAATAATTTTAAGTTGTGGAAATTATGAGTGCCGATACTTACTCCTTTGAGTGTATGTAGAACAGCGCAATTCTTCAGTATTTTGTGGACTAAGTATGGGCCGGTATATACTAACATCCATTTAGCAGCTTCATGTTTTATGACAGATGACAATGGGTGAGTTTTTAGCATGACTAATTGTTTTTCTTTTAACGTGAATCCAGTGCAAATTTCATTGTTACTCTTATTTGTATCACTAGATACCAGAATTAACTTCCGGCTGTTTTCGATGGGTTCTAGGTCTTTTGATTTGGATTTTGACTATTTCGGAATTTTGAATGGGGTCTACTGAATCTCCGCAACTACCTTCCCCCATTTTACAAGATGGTTGCGGCTTTAGTTTGACGTCTTGACCCTTGTCTCTTGGTCATTATCGCGGGTCACTATTCGCAACTCATTCTCTGGACGACCATGGGCATTATTACTGTTACTAGTGTTGTTCCTATGATCTATGGTATTAGTGTATCCACCTCTACCACGTCTACTATTACCGCGTCTGTTAACAGCTCCGCGATACTCACTGTTATCAACATTTTGATTAGAATTTGGCCTGTTATATGGCTGATGATAAATTGGTCTATATCTGTTAAACCATCTCGGTCCACCATTCTGGTGTCCCGACACAAAGGCGCGAGGATATCTATAACCTGTCTGAGTGTAACTCAGGAAGTCAGTCTGGCAGCTCGTGTTAACGTGTGTTCGTACAGGATTGTTCGGTTTCACGTGCCTAGCAAAGTACTTCCTTGGGGGAGGTCGATCATCGAGTCCATATCGCGACGCTCCGGACAACGCACCAATTCGTGCGACGAGTTCATTCACATCCTGGCATAAGTGAGCTGCAATGGCTCTGGATTCTTCGGGCGGAAGACACCCAATTACAATGTCAATAATTTCGGCATTGCTTGGTTCATTAGTGATACTATAATAGCGTTCTATAATATTCCAGGAGAAATCGAGCAACGACGCATACTTTGTTTTATCGTATCGTGTAGATTGCAACGCTTTCTTCTGTGCGCGTTCAATCTGGTCATTGCAATAAGTCTCTTTAAACAGCACCAGAAAATCAGAGTACGTTCGCATTCTGTGCCGATTCGCCTGCATCCATGCAGCCGCATACGACGATAGACAACGCTCCGCAGTTTGTAATTTCTCGTAATCAGTGAACGGATACATATCCATACACTGTTGCAACCGTTTTAGAAAAGTTTTTGGAATACCAGATGAAGTGTTGCCATCGAACTTAGGAAATCGATCAATGTCTCCCATTTTTACTTTAGTACTCATGTACGTTTGCATGGGTGCATGCACATTCGTTACTGACGTGTAATTATTGAATATAGGCGTTGGAATAGGATACTGAGCCGAACGAGTAGTACTAATACCGCTCGTCCAGGGATACCTGGCAGAAACAACACAGCCAACCCCAGAAGGATACGCCCCGCGATCCGATCCGACACCACCCACGGCCGAACCTCCGGACCATGAGGGAGCCAGACCACTCAGCGGCAAATTCAACTTAAATGGAGACGAATGAGGAATATTTAAACTGGGTACTGTGCTGGTTACAGTACTAAACTGTGGAAGTGTATTTACAACTGTATTCGTTATGGAAGAGCTTACCACTGGCATTGGTAATTTGATAGTTCCTTCGGAAGTAGACTCTTCCAAAATAGTGCTCAAAAGAATACGCGGACAAGCCGGTTCAGAAACTTGCTTAACGAAAGTGTCCGTTCCTACAGTAGGCTCTGGGTCTAGTGGCCTACTGATATTACTGATCGACTGTTCATCGCACTTATTCTGCAGCACGGTCAATTGACTCCGTATTTTCTCGTTGATCTCACTTACAGAGTCCATTTTTACCTTCAATTCTGTAAGAGCCTCTTTGTTCAAATTTACCTGCGAATCTAAGTTTTTAATCTTACCTTGGACCGAGTGTGAAACTACTTCTACATCTCGTACACGTTTTTCCAATTGGGAAGTTTCATTTTTAACTTCGAGGATTACACTATCTAATCTTTTTACCTCGCTCCTAAGTTCACCCTGTATTTCCAATTTCATGTTTCTCATGTCCTCAGTCAATCGGTTCACCGAATTACCCAATTCTTTTCTCAAATCCATCATTTCTACCTTATTTTCATCGAACCCTTTCTTCATTTCCTTATTCATCTTATTCATTTCGGATTTTAGCATTTCATTTATCGCTGCCAACATCGTTTGCATGTCAACAGGTGACTGGCTTGAATTTCCGACGGTGTCACCGTCTTCTGAATTCCCATTTCCGTCTTTACCGTTTACCAGCTCTATCTCATTTCGAGTAGATTCGGCAGTTACTTTACCCAATTCAAAGTCTGCGTCTACTTGTTCAGACGTTTTCATTAATTCTGAGCTATGATCAGGGAGCTTTTCCCTACATTTGGGACATGTCCAGTTGGAATCTTTTGCCAATTGTTCCTCCCTTTCCTCCGTATCGGAGTACTGTAAACATTGGAAGTGGTACCAATTGGGACATTTGGTACATTCTACTTTCCTTTGGGGTTCTTCATATGTTTGGTTGCACTGGCAACACAAAGTATTCGAGGAGTCTCCACCCCCCACTATATTATTCGAATTTGCCATGTTATCGTTAAACATTTACACACATAGAAAATAACTTACAAATAAACACAAAATATACACTCCAAATATAAATTAATTCTTTGCATAGGCCCTTCGGGTTAAATATAGTTCTTCGGCGTTATTTACTTACTTTTACTTCCTCCACTTTTAAATTATTGTTGCTTATTAACCACCCTTAAAACAAAACAATGAGGTGTTGCTAGCGGTTCTATCAACTTGAAGGTTTGCTTTCAAATCATGAACAATTCTGATGTAAGCAGATAATACGTGCTCAATGATATTTTCATCACTATAGCTACGAATCTTTAGACACGGAAGCCAAAAGTTGAAATACATTGTCTAGTCACTGACTTATCCGAAAACTGCCGTAGTGTTTTTAGTAACTTGGTTACTATGGTGACACTTATCCTGTCACGGTCGCCAAAAATTGAAACCCCCAACTACGTCACTCCTCCTACATTCTGGTTATAATTTGTTTTGTTGGTCGCCAAGGCAATTGTAATAAGCCTAACGGATTTAAGTAATTCGTGAAAGGTATTAAAGTTTTAAAAGGCAATGGACTTCCGAAATTATATTTTATTTTCTTTTAGTTATATGACCGTGTCCAGAATGGAGGATGAGGACGAGTGGTTTTCAATTTAAAAAGGATGACACGAAATTACCTTTTCTAAGGTAATTTCATGCTATTGTTAGCTTGTAGTATCAGAAATTCGAAGTTAACAGTAAATTGGAACTAGGCCGATTCATATTCAATTACGCCAAATAATTGAATATGAACTGAGACCCTCCTTGGTAAGCTGCGAATTGATATGAATGTACTAATCATATTTCAGAGTGAATTTCTAATAAAATGGTACCGTTAACTTAAATTATCGTATTCATTATTTTCTTCTATCATGATGATGCACCACCTCATGTTTTATTCATTAGGCTTTTGATGGTAACTCTGTTAAATATTGATATTTATGGATTTCCAAGTTTAAAGTAATTCTGTTGACTTGTCATAGATTACTAGTATCACACCAAAACTATCTTATTACATATTCCTAAATTATACTAAACACTAAAGTCAAAAGGCAGGTACTACTCACTACTAATACATGTTGAACCAAATAATTCAATTCCACTAAACATTTTAATACATGAAATATTCATGTTAACATACAGAGAAAGGAAAATATATATTGGAAGAAAAGGAAAAAAAATTGTATAACAGAATATAATAAAATTCGAAAGCAAGATTTTAGAATTTTATCATTCGCAAAACAGATTTAACTAATAAGTTTTAAGAAATCGGTATTACATTTGAGATTATTAAAGTATCCAACACATCGGTAACCAAATTATTAAAACATAAGTGAAATTAATATACATAGATATATTACACATTTTAGAAGTTGCATAGCGTTTGCATATGTGAAATTTAATAAGCATGTCTAGAAAAAAAAAATCTGTTTTTTTTTTTTTTTAGCTCCACTATCAGTGTGGCATTACGGTTGGTACTATACGAAGAATAGTTGATAATAAAACGTCCAATAGTGAACCACTTCCTTTAAGATACTTGAAAGGGTTTCAAGTTAGCAAAGTAACGAAAGATAATAAAAACAAAATTCTTGAAGAGGTTAGAAGTAATTAGAACGTTGAGTCTCTTCGCTCACATCCACTTAAAACTTAAATCGTTGGATAAAAAAAAAATCTATATCGGGTCCTATGTCGATTAGATTGTAGTTCAAAATTTCACTAAGAGTACACAGCACACTTTCATAATTGTATATATATATATATATATATATTTCCCTGCTTCTGATCAGCGCTTCAACTGATCTGCTTGAAGGAACCTTATCGGTTTACTTATACGTATCATACCTGAAGAAAATTTGATTTCCACACAGAAATCATAAGTCTCATCCGGGAATAGCATAATTAGTCATTATGAGGAATTTTAAATGATGGATTGTAGTCTAATATTTTACTGCTTCCACTTAACATAACGACCGCAAAACTTCTTAGATCAGGATATATATAATTTTGGGACAGCTTCTTAACTTTGATTTCACTAAGTTGGAAAGATATAATTTGGTATTCCTGAGCGCTTGGTTTAGTATGTTACTATATTGCTTGCCACCACTGATTTTTGAAATCACTATTTCGCTGAGAAGTTGATGCATAATTATGTCTCTCCACCCAATTTACAAAATTTTAACAGTATTGAATGATACGTATACAGAAATATCGTACTATGAATTGTATTAAAATCAGCAAATATATATTAAAAAAAAAGTCAAACAAAATATGGCTAGCACCCCAGATGGCAATTCGAACAATGTACTGGTAGGTTGGGACTCGACGAAAATCATGTAGAATCGGTAAATACAGGGTTAACTTTACATTTCTTTACTTATTTCAAACATTTCGTAATGATTAATCATATATGTTTCATCGTAACGTTATAAGTCCCTGTAATCATATAATATATACATCATAATTCAATTTTATTTTTCAACCCTTTTCCACTGCATACAACATATTTATATAGAATGCCCTGTGGCGCTAGGAAGCTTTACTTCATTATATACGTTACAAAATTACTTTGGGTGAACAAAATTATTAAAACAAGGCTACTTCAAAATTAGGTATATGAATAAAAGGAAAGAAAAAAAACATAGTATTTGTAAGATCAATAATTTTCTCTAAATACATTCAAATGTATCGACAACTGTAACAAATAGGAGGAGAGAAAAAAAAATCAGGTGGTATATTGTGATTCTTCCTACACAGAATGGGTATTTGCACTCAGCTCAACAAGGAAATACGATGTCAGTTAAGTTATGTCGCAAGAAACCGGAAAGAAAAAAAAACACGTGTATTGAAATGTTAATCTGCCACTGAATAACTCAGCTCGCCATAACCCAGACACACGACCGAAGAAGGTAGCAGATAGGCCCAAAACGTAATCATTGAGTATAATATATATTCTGTGTACAATACAAACCAATGTAGAAACAGTTTAAAAAAAAAAAGTTAACGACCACTACGAATTGACGCTCAAACTTTATACAGATATATTAACATGTTTAGGGAAAATAGGGGAATATTAAAATTAAGAGATAGGTTAGAACAAGAAAAAGTCAGGAGTCAAAAGAGATTCAGGCAAAGTTAGTTAGTTGAGAGTAAACGAAACTGCGAGTCGTTCTCTTTTTTCTAAAAAAAAAAAAAACTTAGCAACTATTTTAAATGCCAAATATATTTTCCCCTACTCCAAAAATATCGCTAGCGTAAATTTAGACAATTTCCCAACTCGCAGTCCTCGTTAATCATCAACACATGCATAAGTTTCAGGGTATGAAGAAGAAGTAAGAAATGGACATTGTTAGTTTCCCACGCTAAAAAAAAACATTTAAACATTCGCTAAATATCCAAACTATTTCATAAACTCCGATCGAATACCGCCCCCAAATATCGGGCGGATTGAAATGTCCCGACATGACCGCTGGAATTGCTGTGTCCTAGCATGGAAAACCAAGAGAAAACACCCTAGGCGTTACCCTTAGGTTCCCCGCGCTCTAGTCGCTGTAATCTGCCAGAAACGTCCATGTCGGTTACGGCCGACTGCATCGGAAGGTTGGGTTTGCCTGTTTAATTTTGGAATGTTCTAAAAAAAAAAAAAATCGTGGTAGTTTTAAATGTCCGTAGAAGACAGGAAAATAGTAAAGCACTGACTCCAATCTAAGAAAATCATAAGAAATAATAATAATAATAATTCAAAATTCCGACATTTTGGGAAGGAAAACTGCCAAAAATCCCAAAATGAGCTCACAAAGACATGCTCGCTACAGACATGCGCCGCGTTTCTAGAACGTAAGAGGAAAAGGGAGCGGCGTGTTATCTTATGGTAGTGGTAAGTCAATAATAAAGTTTGAACATCATCTCTATCGATTTTCTCCTTGCATTTAACAGATTCCGAAAGTACGAAAACGAAATCGCAGAAAACAACAAAATTTGCATCCTCCCAAATCAACACACACACACACATACAACACGTTGTCTACTGCACGCCAGAAACACACCACGCAAGTCAGCCGCTTGGAATAATGTTTGGACTTCGGGATAAAATATTTCTTTGCCGTTCGTCAGAGAATAAAGACCATAACTTTCATAAAACAGTTTTAGTTGACCATC
Source organism: Thermobia domestica (assembly GCF_964235325.1). Lineage (NCBI taxonomy): Eukaryota > Metazoa > Arthropoda > Insecta > Zygentoma > Lepismatidae > Thermobia > Thermobia domestica. Next base: position 114,572,192 of record NC_137462.1, on the reverse strand, counting down.
CGCATTAGTGAAATGATATCATGGACTTGTGCCTAAAGAAAGTGGTAGGGTAAAAAAAAAAAATCCATATACATGAAGTGTATATACCGATGAAACCTACTTTGACACTATATCTGAACAATTGGCAGTTGTTTCATTAAGAAAGTTCACTATTATGCTGTTGGTTCCTACCTTAAGTATAAATTTCCTTCACTGCAACTTCTTACCTAATTCAACCAAATAACCTTCCTTTCCCAACGCGTACCGAATTGTTCAATTTTGTCAGCAACAAATACAGTTAGAGCAAGACGCCGAAATATCACACGCACTCATCAATACACATGTACTTCCATTAACCGTGGCCTATACTCAAAATACCATGGGGTCTTTATCAATATTCTTATAAATTATCATTGGTGTTGGGCCCGAGAGTCTCTCACTTGTCAATAAAACATTTATATTTATATTTATTTATTTATATTATTATTACATTACGTTACGGCCACAACACGGTCAAACACATTTTGACTTTTTTTTTTTTTTTTACACCTATAGACCGCCACGAAACTATACTCTTATTTTTTTTTTTTTTTAATGTGAATAAATGTTAGCCAGGTAAGTGACATGGCTAGCATTTACAACACGAAAACACATTCTCACTTTTCTGCAGTCTTGAAATAACTGGATTTGCTTGCAATAATTGGGTAATACTCTTTCTTACCCTTTCTTAAATTAATAACGAATTTAAATTTCTACATGAAATTACCAACAGCATATCAAGATTAAAACTTCATATTTAAAATAACCCAAGACCACTTTTTTTTTTTTTTTTTTTTTTTTTTGTTGAAGCGTATAACCATATTAGCAGCTACTTATCAAACTCGCCGCAGGAGTTTGGTGAAAATTGTTCTATTGAAACAAAACACTAACATTGAGCGAAGGGTAACAGATGGCACCCTAGTCGACACAGTAGACAACGATAATGCATCCCTTGCACCTGACAATAAAATTTGCACTTTCATACGTATATTTTCAATACATGGATGTCATGGACTAAATTAAATTTTACGAAAATTATCGAAAAACACTCGCGGCATAATTATTTTAGTCTTGAAATTATTTAAAAGAAATGAGGTTAAACAAAACAAATAAATAATAAGTAAATACTCTAATCAATACTACATATCATGGACCTGACATTGACCTTTACTACGACTAAATCACACAATACATTAACTAAAATCAACAATTATATATTTCCGGTGTGATACTTAACTACGGTGGAACTCTTGCCTATTGTGGATTGTTAAATTTTATGTTTTGATATAGGTCGATTTGCAAAGCAATGGTCAATTTCTACACCGAGTGGAGGGGAATATTGATAATAATGGTTATAAAATTACATATTACAAGTTTAGGACATCTGCAGAGATCAGCCAAGGATCTCTGGCAGATGCCTCGCCGAAAGAACTACATTTTTGTACCCTGGTGGGCCACCCTTACTTAACTTGACATTATGTCAATGTTTACGACGGCACAGAAATTGCATGGGGCTGCCATGATAAAAAAGCAACAATACCTATAAATGAAAGAAATGAGACACTGTTATTTTTATTGGATGAAGATACCTATAATAACGTTTCACTATTTATTTATTTTCTGTTGAAAATTCCAGTTAATGCAATATGGCTGCCCACATGACTATTGTTGTGTTCACTTTTGCCTATTACTTTCTGCTGTTAGTTTGTTCTTTTATTTTCAATTTCTGCTTATTTCACTATTTCATACCTCTGTTATTCGTGTCTGTCCAATCCTATTGAAACGGAGCACTAATGGTGTGTAAAGGTTTATTTATTTTTCCTCACATTAGTTGACCCTCCTATGCTCGCACACGTTCTTCAAGAAAAGACGCTAACATCACAGATTTAGCGGTCTTTGTACACTAGCATCCAATGGTTTAAGGGCAAAATGCCAATAGGACCTATAACAATCAAGTTAGAGATGCGGGCGATAGAAGAGAACTACGGGAAACCGTTCTAGCGCATCTCATTGGATGAGATGGTCCCGAATTATTACAAATTATTTTCCTTCCTTCCCGTGATTTATATTATTTGTTTATAGTCATTTATTTTACTTAAATAGAAATTTTAATGTCGAAACTAAAGAGATGAGAGTATAATAACGTGGTCATTAAAGAAGCAGTGGCGGAGAAAGAATTTAAACGGGGAATAAATATTTTTTTAAATTAATTAAAATTTAACAGGGATATAGAAAAATACATGTATAATTGTAATAATATTTTAGATTATTACAACTGTTCGCGGACAAACGTCGACACCAGATGTTTCCCTTCAACTTCTATCAAAATTTGCTGATGACTCAAACCTGTCTGCAGAAAATAACCGTCGCAGTGCACTGTTCTGTCTAGGCGAGGATTTCATTTTTCGACCACATTATCCTATTCTTCCACTTTTTATGCACCCTGCTTCCCGAATCTTGGGCAGCTGCATACCTACTGTACTTTCATGCAGTTGCATAATCCGGGCTATTTCAGCATTAGTTTAGCCACACTCACTTAATGTTTTAATTCTAGTGGCTTCCTGTGGTGTAATGTCACGTTTTACCCATGTCGATGTCCGATATCAATAATTTATAAACGGTAAATCAACATGTATGGGTAAAACTATCACTTTCAAATTTGTCAGTAAAAGTAACACTACTAAACCAACACAATTACGTAACCCAGGGCACCTACACAACAAGTAAAGAAGCAGAAACCATACTGCACGCTTGGAACGTGGATTGCCTTATTGAGCGCGGACCTCACTGAAAGGAACATCGAAAAAAATGAAATGAAATCTTTAAGTTTTACGTCCCACCTTTATGCCGGTAAGCTTAAAGGAGACGGTGATGATGAGAGATGAATGAAATGGTGGAATGAAGAAAGTGGGAGGAAACGGGAGAACCCCGAGAAAACCTACGAGCACGGTGTGTGTCCACCACAAAGTCCACCCAGCACGAGCTGGGATTCGAACCAGGGACTCCAAGCACCGGAGGTGAACGCTCTACCACTGAGCCACTGTGTGTCTTCATGTACGATTTTTCTGTTTTGATACCTCCATCAATTGTAACCTCTTTCGCCCCTTCCCTCTATACCCTTTAGCACATCCCTTATAATAAGGCTTTTTCTTAGCCAATGTCCCAACCAGTTTCTCTTCCATTCCTCAATAATATCTAAAATTGTTCTTTTCTCACCCACTATTTTAACACCCTCTCTTTCGTTTTCCACTCGACCCAACAAATTCTCTCCATTCTTCTTCACACCCACATTTCGAAAGCTTCCATTCATTTTTTATCATTTTTGCGTAGTGCCCTTGCTACTCCGTACAGTACAATACTTAACACGAAGCATTTTTTGCGTCTTTTTTTCAACTCTATTCAAAGTCCCACAAAATAGATTTTTTTCTTTTAAAGACTACTTACACCATTCCTATCTTTGCTTTAGTTCCCCATTCACATTTTATATCATCAGTAATAATACTACCCAGGTATCGAAAATTAGTCACCTGTTCTATTTTCTTCCATCCTACATTTGTATTTGAGACCGACTACTTCGTTTCAGTCACCATAGCCTTTGTCTTTCTAACATTTATTTTTATCTTATATCCTTCACAGCCATTCCTTAAGTTTTCTAACATCATATTGATTTTCTTTACAGACTCCGCAACAAGCGCCATCTTATCTGCAATCCGTATACACCTAATAGTTCTTCTTGTACTTCATTTTATACTTCAATATCTAGGTCACACGTCTATCTGTACTTTCACATTCCCAACATGTTCTTTCCATCTTCCTAAGCCTTGTCTTCTCTCGCTGACTATCTACCCATTCTTATTTTCTACTATCATCGTAATACTCCCTTATTTTTTCCAAAATTTCTTAGATTTCATTTTTTTGTATATTTCCTCATATTTCCTAACTCTTTTTAATCGTTTTATGTCCTCGCATTTTCTTTGGTAAACTCTTCCCTTGCTCTGTCTGTTTCCCTTTGTAACTCGTTTAACTTCCTGTACATCTTTCTGCCTTCTCTCTATCAACCTGTTTCCACACTCTTCTTTCCCTCATTTTCTGCAACATCAGTTCTGTAATGGTTTCTTAGCCGTTTTGTATTCGTAGTAACCTACTACTTCTTCTGCAGCCTGCAGTATATAGAGTTTAATATGCTCCCACCGTCTGTTACCACCCGCAACTATATTTTCTTCGTTTGAGCATTTTTCTTGGAATTTTTCGACGAAAACATTCTTTACTTCCTCGTTTTCCAGCTTTTCAGTATTCAACATCCTTTTGCCTACTTTGCTTCTGCCTATATTTTTCAGTTGAATATCAATTTCGGCCACCACAAGGTTATGATCAGAGAAAATGTCGGTCCAAGGAATAGTCTTTGCGTTCTTCAAGCTATTCCAATACATGTCCTGAATCATAACATAGTCTATTTGATATCTCCGGGCGTTTATTGAGGATTTCTATCTACATCCTCTTCTCTTATTCTGATTGAACTAGATGTTCCCTATTACTAATGAATTCTGTCTACAAAAATTGACCAGTCCTCTTCCCTTTCATTTCTTTCGCCTAAACTATACTTGCTTACGTCACTACCTTCCTTCCTGTGTTTCTCCAACTGCATTGAAATTTCCCATTACAATTACACATGATCCACTCTTCTTTCTGCCTATAATTTCTTCCATTTTCTCATAATTTTCCTCTACTTTTTCAGTTGTATGCGAAGTAGTCGGTGCATACAGTATGTCTATATCAGCTCTAGATCGTTCTCTTTTAAAAAAAATAAATTTTACGTCCCACGTATATGCCGATTAGGATAAGGGAGACAGTGTACAACAATATGTTGTATATTTTACTTGCAATAATCGTAATTTACGTGTAATTTTGGGTCATAATGTATTTTAAATATATACTAGGCAGATTCTGCTAATAGAAGAAAAAGAAATCCAAGAAATAATATTGTTATAATGTTAATATATATAAAAATATTCAAATGTTTTTATGTAATCTAATCTTGATGTCGTCGTCATGACAACAAAAATTAAATAGAATTATTCAGTTAGTTAAGCAGACATCTTAGAAAGTTGTATACAAGTAAACTGTACGCTTCTCATTTACATTTATTAAACAAAGTGTGCAAAAAGGTAAATTGTTTATTTAATGGCTCAATATTAATGTTTAAGAACCAGACTTATCGTTATAAGTGATTATGAGAAATGAAGGAAATGGTGAAATGAAGAAAGTGGAAGGAAACGGGAGAACCACGAGAAAACCAATGCACATAGTGTTTGTCCACCACAAAATTCACTTGGTGCGAGCTGGGATCGAACCAGTTACCTCATGCACCAGAGGTGAACGCTCTACCACTGTGCCACCGCGGCCTTCCTTCTCTTTTTGTTTAAGTCTTAACATCGTAACTCTATCATCAAGAAATTCGTCTTTCACTACCTTCTCTTTTAAGCGATTACCAAGAATTTTTCCCACACCATTGCATTGTGGTGAATAGTAAAATATTCTATATCCTTCACTTTTCAATTCTCCATTAGTTTTCCTTGTAACCAGAGTTGGCGTGAGTCAATGAAAACTTGACCCACGACCCACTGACCCACCACCCACCGTGACCCACGGCCCACTGACCCACCACCCACCATGACCCACGACCCACTGACCCACCATGACCCACCACCCACGGTGACACTCTGACCCACTGTGACCCACCATGACTTACCACCCACCGTAACCCACTATGACCCACCGTGACCCACCACCCACCATGAACCACTCTCATCCACTGTGACCTATTCTGACTAACCAAAATCCATCGTCATCAACTTTGAACACGATCCACGGCCTCTTCCGTACTGACTAAAGAGTTTACACTTGAAATAAAACAAGACTGTGAAATTGTCACTAATCGGAGTTTGAATTTCTAGTCAATCGCTCAAGCACCACTCTGTTAGAATAACGGTGGATCTGACCTTTATGATATAAAATGCTAAAGTGTTTGTCAGTGAGGAAATTGAAACAGTCTGAGGTGGGGGGAAATTTCAGTTTTTCATAGTTTATAAAGGTGCTCGGGTACCCTATGTAAGAGCATCTCCATAAAGTATGCTCATAATTGTAATTTATGTAATCACTAAAACACCACGTTAAATTTAAGTTACAAATATGCATAATTGCAATTATTATCAATATTTATTCAAAGAAGTTTACCTAAAGCAAAGAAGAGACTTACTAAAAAATAGATACAAAGTTGAATAACACAAATAAGCCATTAATAATACAAGTATACATTTTCTATAACTCGTAATTTTTCACCTTAAAACAAATCTGAAATCGGGTTTATTTCCTGTTGGTAACTTTTTCGTGGTAAATCATCATCAGCGGAATGATGTCCATCTTTCAGCCAAGAAATAACTAGCTCGTGTACTTTGAGCTTGTCTAGCGTTGGGCCATTAACATTGATGAACAACAAGTTAGACAATGTTTGAGCACTAAGTCTATTTCTAATATCAGTCATCTGTAAATTCATAAGGGGAAATCCCCGTTCGCACTCTGTCGTGGAAATTGATAATACTTCTACCCGATTTCTGCAACTCCTCATCGACAATCTGCTTGTTAGACTTAAGTCTGATAACGATTTTTCTTAGCCAGTTTTGAAATACTCAGCAAAAAGTATAATCTCTCTACCACCATACAACATCTTTTCCATATCGACCATGTCAGTTGGCAATGTCGACTCATGGAGAACAGAAACTTCATCTACCACGCCTTCGATAGGGAATCTTGTGAATAAATTATCAATTAAAGCCTGATAAACTGATGATTTCTTATTTATTTATAAATTTAATTTTTGTAATTACACATGAAGGTTTGATGCCATTACCAAGTTCCCTCCCCCGTCTAGAAAGCGAAAGGGAACGAGTTTCCTGGAGTGTTCAGAGGTGAATGGGAATTTCCCTCCTTCTTCCCCTTCAATTACCACACTGCTGTTTGCCATGTGCCAAATTACGATGAATTTAAATTAAATTATCATAGTGTAATTATTTCCTTGTTGAATTATCAATACTTTTCAGTGGAAAAAAGGATGAAATTTGAAAGTTCCAAATCAAGGTAAGTAGACCAACGTAAAGGGAAAAAGTGTAAAATTTTCCATATAATTATGCGTACAATCCAAACTTAAAATTTCCGTGTAATTAAGCTTGCAGTACAAATTTTATGCCTATTTTGGTCACAAATTTTTGGGTTGATTGCCCTGTGCTGTGAGCGCTCCATATAATAAACATAAGCTTCAGCAATTATTATAGTAGAAAGCAATGGTATGAAGCCAAGCACTATATTTTTTGTTTCTGATTTTTTTCTTAAAGAACATCGATCGTTTTCGATCATTTTTACAAACCAACTCACTACCAATTTTCCATATATAGAAAGTGCCCCCTCCCCCCACACACATAAAGGAGAATTTTAAAAAATGTTAGGACACATTCTGTTTATTTTCAATAAAGAGTTAATACACTGAATTTCAGCTCCGCAAGTTTAACAGTTTGCGAGATACTCATTTTTTCTCGCAAAAATTCGGATCCTCTATATCTCCTTAGGATATTATGCATTATAATAAAAGCAATATAACATCCTAGTTTGGATTAAGGCCTAACTATATACCAAAAGTAATTTCATTTGACTTTGCAATTTGACCGTGATGATCAGGCACACATAGTTAGATTCAATTTTTTATATAATAATTTATATATTACAGTATTCAAAAATGTATTTTTTCCTGTAGTTAGCTCCTCTAAAAACTCACAGATCTCGAAAGCCAAGTAGTAGTACAAGTCCTATTGCTATTATTACAATTAAAAATATCAATATCCAAAAGTCCTGAAGTTCTTTTTTTACTTGGTTAGATATACTCACCTCAGGTAAGTAGACAGAAACAAGTGGAAAAGGAAGAGAAATGAAGATCTTGAAAGTAAAACGAAGACAAGTTACCAGTCTTCAGAAAATACTGTGTACAATGCAGTGAGCAGAGAGGGTCGGTAGATCATACTGAGTCGGTGGGTCGCAGTGGGTCACGGTGGGTGGTGCGCCGCAGTGGGTCATGGTGGATGGTGGGTCGCAGTGGGTCACAGTGGGTCTCATGCTGTTGACCCACGACCCACTGACCTACTCAGAAAACTTGACCCACTCCATCTCTGCTTGTAACTTCACAAACTCCTATCAAATATAGATTATTTTGTTTCATTTCTTGTTTAATATTTTCAAACTTCCCTCCTTGTAACATGGCATATACGCTCCATATCTCTATCCTAAAACTTTTGCTCTTGCTTGTCTACCTTTCTCTAGCGATCTTCCTCACATTGTTAATTTCTCGTCCAATAGTCCTTCCCAAGACATCTCCCTCCCTAAGATCCGAATGGAACAACATTTTACGTCAATGTAAAAGATCATTGTGAACACAGTTTTGGTTGCATGTTCAATTCCAACCATGTGAACTTCTATTGTATATACAACATTCTGTCTGTGTGTTTTTCTATTGCAGTTATCACCCATCTACTTGAGACTTCGGATATAAAAATAAATTTGTTTTGTCATTGTCAGTTGAATCTTTGAGACTGGAAGCCGTATACAATACACGTGCACGAGTACAATGTAGTATAGTAATAATTATGTAAATTAAGCAGACTGACTGGAGGAAATTACGTGACGCCAAACATGAAAATATTACAATATAATCACGTATTGAGCGTAATAAGACATGAGTTTTTCCTGTCTGCCTGTCATGTTTGCCAACTGGCAGCGTCTCAGACAACGCCTACTTATCACTTCAACGGACCACAAGCAAACGACTACAAGCAGCCTTTTATTACCTCTTTCGCTATTAGCTTCCACCTTAAATATATTATTATTCGTCTTTCATATAGTTTGTTACTACTCGCTAGACGGAGGACTGGTTGACTGATAAACACATTTAATTGAGGCTATATATGGTTCTTGAGAGAACTGGTGTTAGAACTGAACAAATTTGACTCAGAAGAACAGATAAACTAAATGCCTTATTTTATTTATTTATTTAAAAAAAAAGACATCCTGCAATGTCTTGTATGCTGCATTCTCCATTTTTTAAAGTTCTTGAGAGAGAAGAGTAACTGTTCATTCAATTGCTGCTCTATTTTCCAGTTAATAGAACCAATGTGATTATTTGATTATTTCGTATTTTAACCGCTGTTTTCTTTTCAGTCAAAAAAAAAAAAAGTTGTAGGCTATAAGACGCTGACCTACAGCTTGATATGGTATTCGAAGACAGGTCTCTTGCACAAAAGTTACTTACGAGGAAGGTCCATAAACCGTGAGAGTTGAATTTTGATGAAAATTTGTGACAAGATTCAGTTTGAGTTGCTAAGTAACGTAGTAATAGTCACTCGATGCGCAAATGCTTCGTTGAGCTGCTACACCGACGCCATCTTGAAATCCTGTAGGCAATATCCAAGAATACCCTTTTAGCACAAAAATGAAAAAGCTTTTGATAGATCTGACTTCAGTATTGTAAACCAAGGTAGATCATCTATATGTGAGAGTACTTCCAGTGCATGATCGCCATCTTGAAAGGCGCCATGTTGAATCGCCGTCAAATATAATAAATGGCAAGCGGGTCATGTGGGGTATCAAATAGTACTAGAATTTACTCCTGAATCCATTTCCGTAACCAAAGTTTACATATCTGTTTTCACTTCAGAGTTAAGAGCTCTCTTACCACAGGAACATATAAAAACTGTGCGAGTTAAACTTGTGTCATGAAACACGGTCGTGCGAACACTTGCATGATTTTAACTAATGCAGTAGTTAATGCAGTACAATAGCCACTATACCAATCAGATCTTGAGACTAGTAAGAGAAATCGTTAATTAAATTGAAATGCCTGTAGTGAAAAATGAAATAACAGCATGCTACAATTATACCTATTTCAAAGTGCGATGGAATAGACTGCTGGTCGATGAAACACATGCCTAATAGTACTGACAAGCAGATAATACCAAAAGGGATTGTTCGGATATATATTAGAAAAATGATATAAACTGGTACATATTAGTTGAACGACCAAAATGGTTCGGATTCCACTATAATCAGTAGGCCCACGTCTCCTTTAGCGTAGCAGGTGTGTGGGACGTTGAATTGTATCAAACCAAAAATCTATTTTAGGCAATTTTACGTGGTCCATTACAGTGTGTTAAGTTTTCTTCTCCAATCTAGAAACCTTACGCAAAGACCATCATTGTTGCAGAATAATGCATTCTTTTCCAATACTCATACTTGACAACTTATAATTTACCGTGTATATTACGACGTGTTAATTTACAGTGTTACTTTAATGTATTTATTGACAGTTTCTCTAAATACAATCGATTTATTGCTGCCGTATTGAACAATGAAGGAGATTGAAATTATCAGTTCACAGCCAATTCTTAGAAGATATACCTGGAAACTTAGAATTCACTTTTCTTTTGTCTATTCTGCTATTAGTGATAAGAAAATGCATGCACACCTGCTAAGAATATGTGGCAGTAAAGATTATTACAAGATTCAATTCCAAGTTGCAATCCATAAAACAAGCCTCTTTCTTGCTTTTCCCTTCGATTCCACCTTTAACGATAAAACACTTGCTTATAATAAGGGCAAGACTAGTTTTCATATCAAAACTGTGATAAATAACTGATTGTAGCAGGTGTTCACTTGTTCGGTGCACATGTTATATGGCAGAATTTTCATAAAGAAAATGCATTCTGTTGTGTATCATCAATTTTGTGCGCCAGTCCTAAAGGACATGCTTGCATATGCATGGCAGAAATGTGAGTACGTAACAGGAGCAATAGTTGGTTCATTTACAAATGTTCTGAAGACTAGTAGAAAATAGTGTCTGTAGTCATGAAGATTGTGACGAAAGTGCATTTGTTAAGTGTTTGCACTGCTCCATGATGCTGTGTGCTAATCACTACGTTTTGGATATCCATTATCACAACTGAAGAGCAAAAGGTTAGTAGGTTAATATTTGCTTATGTGCAATAGTTTATATTATTTTTCTAATATTTTTTCTATTATTATTTCTATTAATTTTCTAATAACTTCAAGAGAGATTCTTGAAAATCATATGTGCCGTTCCACCTAACTTATATTACAGCATTTAAATGCTATGCATAATCGCAACACACAGAGACTCATATATGTAGCGCACTTTGAAATAGGTATAATTTGTTACAGTGCTGCTATTCCATTTTTCACTACAGGCATTTCAATTTAATTAACGATATCTCTTACTAGTCTCAAGATCTGATTGGTATAGTGGCTATTGTACTGCATGAACTACTGCATTAGTTAAAATCATGCAAGTGTTCTCACGACCGCATTTCATAACACAAATTTTAGTTGCTCAGTTTTTATATGTTCCTGTGAGCGAGAGAGCTCTTAACTCTGAAGTGAAAACAGATATGTAAACTTCGGTTACGGAAATGGATTCAGGAGTAAATTCCAGAACTATTTGATACCCCACATGACCCCCTTGCCATTTATCATATTTGACGGCGATTCAATATGGCGCCTTTCAAGATGGCGATCATGCACTGGAAGTACTCTCACATATAGGTGATCTACCGTGGTTTACAATACTGAAGTCAGATCTATCAAAAGCTTTTTCATTTTTGTGCTAAAAGGGTATTCTTGGACATTGCCTACAGGATTTCAAGATGGCGTCGGTGTAGCAGCTCAACGAAGCGTTTGCGCATCTAGTGACTATTACTACGTTACTTAGCAACTCAAACTGAATCTTGTCACAAATTTTCATCAAAATTCAACTTTCACGGTTTATGGACCTTCCTTGTTAGTCAGAAGAAAGTTTCAACTTAAAAAATATGAAGAACCAAGTTAGTGAAATGTTCAACGCATCCATAAAATGAATAAGGAACAAGAAAAATGAAATGAAATCTTTAAGTTTTACGTCCCACGATTATGCCGGTTAGACTAAAGGAGACGGTGACGGGAGAGATGGGTGAAATGGTGGAATGAAGAAAGTGGGAGGAAACGGGAGAATCCCGAGAAAACTCACGACACGGTGTTTATCCACCACAAAGTCCACACGGCGCAACCTGGAATCGAACGAGGGACCCCAAGCACCGGAGGTGAACGCTCTACCACTGAACCACCGCTCCCGCAATAAGGAACAAGAATTAGTTGTATGTGACCTATAATAAAATTGGCAGTAAAAATCAAGGTAATTCAGGTGCAATAAAGATTTTAGATTGAAAAAATATTTTTAATAGTCTATAGAAGAAATATTTAGAGAGCTTCTAAATGTGGTGATGGAAGAAGATGGAGAAGATAAAATTGATAGAGAGAGAAACAAACGAAAATATTTTAAAACGGACAGGAGAGAAGAGGACACTTCTAGGCAACATCCTTCATAGGGAGGTCAATTGGATTGGACATATTTTGAGAAGAAGTTGTCTCCTTCATACTGCCATAGATAGAAAGATTGAAGGAAAGCGAGGGCTAGGAAGAAGAACACAACTGATCGATTATTTCAGGAACAGAAGAGTTAAAAGAAGAAGCTGAAGATCGAAAAACGGGGAAGAAGACCTAAACCTTAAATTGAAAAAAAAAAAAAACACCTCATTAGGCCCAGGACCTACCAAAATGCAGAATAATTAATAATAATAATAATAATAATAATAATAATAATAATAATAATAATAATAATAATAATAATAATAATAATAATAATAATAATAATAATAATAATAATACGAAGTTAAATTAAGTATTGCAACTAATTTCATGTAGTGGCGTAGTGTTAGAGGACGCCGGTATGTCCAGCATCCCTTGTTCACGAGAAAATATATATTTTTCGTTATATACTTGTACATAAATTGTTTGCTTATACTTATCACAATTATTTACATCGAAATTTCCTCTTTTGGGATCCAAAGGTCTCTCGTCTAATCTGGACAAGCGGAAGCACTGCACATGCTCATCGGATGCAGATGTTTTGTTTATTTCTACTGATCATATGCCAGATTCTTCGAGCGTCCAAGAGCTGCTGCGAAGAGCGAGATTTCTGGTAAAAAAAAAAAAAAAAAAAGTACTGGGATTAGAATACGCATATTTAAATATTTACCTATCCTCATCGCCCCTTACAATTCGTCGCTTGCCTTCTATAGATGCTGATATATTTCAGTATTACGAACTCTATGATTATGAACTAAACTGAAATTTTCTTACAGTTAGAAATATTCAGTATTCAGTTAAATACCGACTTTCGGTATTTTTTGAATATCGAAAAATTTCCATGTACCGAAAAACTGAAATTCCAAACGGTACCGAAAATCGAAATACCGAAAATACCGTATGGTACCAAAAGCCGAAAACACCGAACGAAGTCCAGGATAGCTAGAAAACGGAAAAAGTAACAATTACGAAAACATATACCTGTATATGTCTTTGTTCTTTTCCTGCGTCATAAGCTTGTTATTTATTTTACAAAGGAAGGAATCCTGTTAGTGACATTTCTTGCTGAGTTTATTCTAACATTAAGTTCTGCTCTTTTAGTAGTATATGCTTATGTGTACAAGATCACTAAGAATCATTATCTGATTTGAAAAGAGAAACAGAAGTAGCTATACCCATAAGAAGAAAGAAAGATTCATGTTCTGTTTTCCTTACGGCCAGTAATCTATAAATAAACGATTCATCATACACCGGTATTGTGAATGAGCCGACTCCAACGTATCAAATAATCCCAAATACTGCTTTTTATGCCAAGTAGAATAGCCCGTTTGTCTCCCTGTCTCTCTCTCTTCCTCTTTTCTATTGATAATACTCTTGAAAATAGATTCCAGATTAAAAAACTTTGCATACTACCATTATCTCATTTGCTTGATTGGTTGGTGGATTTAGAGCTTAACGTACTTTTTCAGCACCAAGTCTAAATGAGACGTGCGTTACAGAACGTGAGATCGGAATTCATGATCTTCCACTGAAAATCGAACCCGGGTCTTCCGCGCCGAATATTAATCATAAAACCACGAGGAAATTTATATTAAACATTTATAGTATTTGATCTGTATTTACACTGCATAATTGCGATTTGATGTATCGGATGCATAATCTGTTTTTGAATATTCAAAATCTTTATGGAAAAGCTTCCGCTGTCATGCGTAACAAGAGAAATGTCATTAAATCCCTGACAGACAGACACAGACCACGCAATGGGAAAAGAGTGTAACGTTTGATAACGCTAAAAGATATCAAAAAGGGAAAAATGGTAGTCTTTGGAAGTGATTCAACGTGGCTAGCAGCTTAGAGTGCTGTTTCATCGTCTGTTGATGCTTCGGTTGGGCAATTCAATTCAATGGCCGAAGAGGAGTGGGCAGCGGAAGGGCTTAATGAGGCCCGGAAACGAAGCCGCGTTCCGCCACCACTCCTTCGACCGAACCGATACGCTTTACCAACACATATAACGTGCCAAAGGAAGTCAATCAGCTTGTTAACTGTTTCATGTTGTGAACGGAATATCAAATGTTTTCTTTCTATCTTCAAAGATTTATTCGGTTCATATATATCGTAATTCAAGGCAAAATTAACTTTATGTTCGTCTCGAGTTGTACAGTCTTCAGAAAAAAAAAGCAATTAATCTTTCTTTATACACACACCTGTCAATAACTTCGGAAGCAGTTTTATTTTTTCCAAGTTATACAGAATGAACCCTCTTTCGACTCTTAAATGATCAAATCAATAAAAAGTTAAATACCTTCCTCCCCTTGACTTGTAGTAATAACATTTAAATTTTTACCGATATGACTTCCCTTAACAGCCACCATTGTCTGTACGAAAGAAAACAATTTAGTGAAACATATCAATTGTCATCATTGGTTTCAAAGAAAATTTGCAACTTTTGGGAATAATCAACTTACAAAGGGGAATGGGCAGCATAGGGTAATGCATCCTGCACTCTGTTAATTAATTTATTAATGTACTAAGAGTGCTTGGGGGTCGTTTCGTCCAAAGATATTTCGTCCAAAGGACATTTAGTCCAGAGACATTTAGTCCAAACATTTGGTCCAGGCACATTTGGTCCAAAGCACAATTCCTCCAAAGGACATTTCGTCCAAAAGACAATTGATCCAAAGGACATTTCGTCCAAAATACATTGGTCCAAATGACATTTCGCCAAGAGACAATTGGTCCAAAAGACATTTGGTCCAAAGGACATTTCGTCCAAAAGAAAATTGGTTCAAAGGACATTTAGTCCAAAAGACATTTGGTCCAAAGGACATTTCGTCCAAAAGACAATTGGTCCAAGGGACATTTCGTCCAAAAGACATTTGATCCAAAGGACATTTCGTCCAAAAGACAATTGTTCCAAGAAACATTTTGTCCAGGGGTGTTTAGTTCAAAGCACATTTCGTCCAAATGACATTTAGTTCGGTAACGCTTGGGGGTCCGAGGTTTGTTTCTATTAGAAGAGTAAAAGTGATGCCTATAACATTATGACTCAGTAGCTTCTTATTTCTAAAGGATATTTGAAATAGAGATTTATCCCGCAATTTTAATTTCGATAGAACAAATATATGCTGAGATATTCAGAAAAACGTAAACACCTGAAAACAAAATGACCACCTTTCTTTGCTTTCATTAATAATTTTACAAAAACACAGTTTTAGCTTCGCAGAAATAGAGTTGTAGCTTCGTTGGTTAAGGAATTCACCTCCTCCCGAAATGATAAACAACCCTTTGAAGAGCAAACTCCCTCTTCATTTGAGGACAACATTGCCTTTGCATGATCATGTGAATCTTCTATTTGGTATGAGACTTATATCTTAAATGTACTGTACTGTACCGAGAAAATTAATATGAAAGCCAAAGTATATACTGTATTTGCATGAGGAGTAACACTGAAATAAAAATACAAGAAAAGTGAACAATTCTGGTTTGTCATACAACTCACTAATTATGTATATACCTGCCGAAGTTATATACTATCAATAGTCTACGAATAGAAACCAGACTTGTGGTTAACCTGAAAAGATACCTATATTCTACACGAAATGTTCCACTTTCATCTTATATTCATCAATCACTTATCGCAATGTTACAATAAGAATGTGACTGTTTAAGAGTATTGTTAATGGTGAAAAGAATATATTTCACACATGTGTATTTTTCTATTCTCAGTATTTCTTCAAAGAAACTTGACACACATTATTTTTCTCTTTTCTATTTGAATACCTAATATTTAACTTACTCAAATTTAAACTCCATTACTTTTAGTTACCGGTACTTATTTTAAAACTATTTCATTCACAACATTAAAATTTTAGATGTCATGTTAGCAGTTATTTCAGCAACCAACATACTTCACACTCCAACCTTTCCCTCATTCCTGTCATTCGGCCATTTTGTTTTCAGGCGTTTAATTTTTCTGAATATCTCAGCATATATTTGTTCTATCGAAATGAAAATTGCGGAATAAATCTCTATTTCAAATTTCCTTTAGAAATAAGAAGCTACTGATGTTATAGGCATCACTTTTTAACTCTTCTAATAGAAACAAACTCCGGACCCCCAGGCGTCATCCGGACCAAATGTCCTTTCGACGAAATGTGCTTCGAACAAAACATCCCTGGACTAAATGTCCCTTGGACCAATTGTCTTTTGGACGAAATGTCCTTTGGACCAAATGTCTTTGGATGAAATGTCCCTTGGACCAATTGTTTTTTGGACGAAATGTCCTTTGGACCAACTGTCTTTTGAACGAAATGTCCTTTGAACCAAATGTCTTTGGACGAAAAGGGTGGTCACCCTAAGAGTACATGTTTGATTTTCTGTAGTCTTATCCAAATTGTAATGCTCCTACTCTTCAGCTTGACTAGAATTCAACTTTCAATTCGGAAAAATAGCCTGGGTCGCCACCACGCTGATATAAACGTGGACAAGTTCGAATCTGACAATAGATTACACGATCAGAAGAATCAGATAAGTGCATAGGTAATAAAAGCAAGCACAACTTGATTACGGTCACATCGCACGGGACATCAGACACCGTGACTTATTAATTTATATGGAAACTCTCATATTGACTGCGTTATTATTATTAATCTGTTTTGTGTACAAATACAAAAGTTTAAAACGAATAGAAACATATTTATAGAATGTTTTTCCAAATCGTCCAAATTTGTGTTTTGCATACGGTATATTGAAAGTTTACTGTATTTATTATTAGCAGTACAACAAATAATCCTCTCTCTACATTCAGCTAGTTAACAAAATTATACAGCTTGCTAACGATCTTCTATTATGAATAAAACAGCATATCGACTAGGTACCTAACAGTTAATCATTATTATTATTTAACTTTCCTCAAGGTTCAAAATTCATTTCATATAAATAATTCCTCCATTAAATTAACGTTTCATTGTATAACTACATAATCATTTTCTTTCAAATTCGTAATATTCATATTCATTAAAAGTAACCATTTTCATTCAAATTCATAATATTCATATTCATTAATATAACCTTGTGTCCTTCATATTATTATTTTAGTATTCAATATTAGGTGTTTCTTTACAACGTTGAATATGCTGATATCCCAAAATATAACATTGAAAGAAGAATGATATTGCAAGAATTGTGTTGTGATATATTTATCGATTACACAAGATAATCATTGAATATATGTTGTTACTGCTAAGATACTGAAATATAGAATTTTGTTTGTATTCAAAATTTACTAGTACAAGAATTTTGACATTACGTATGAATCAGATTATATATACATTTTAAGCTATTATTCGGTGGCTGACGACAGAAAGAAAGGGCCTAAGCCCCTAGAATGAACTGTCTAGCTTGACATATTAAATAGTATCATTTCACCGTCAAGATTCAATCTTAATTCTTAAAATAGTTGTTATTAATAATAATTACGTGGTACTTCTCAGATTTACTTAATTTTTTAAATATCTTTTCAGATATTTAGAAATTTTGTTAAATATTTTCCTTTTTTTTAAAATTAACTTCAAGTATTACAATTAGTTGTTCACAATATATATCTTAAAACTTTCTTTTTATTTGAATTTGTTCTTCTTCTTCTAGTAACGTAATTACTTTTCTTTCTAAATCGGAAGTTTGAATAATTAATAAAACAATTAGGTACAGATCAATAATAACCTAACCATTTAACATCATAAAGTTAGAACTTGAGGAATTAAACATTAAATATAACGAATAATTAAACATATTAACATGTTAAATATCATAAATAAGTAACTACATAATTACAGTTTACAAATTCGAGAAACACTGTTAGACCCAATGCTGGGGCATAACAAAATGTTTATTCATTTCTCTTAAGGTATACACCAAACCTATCCAAGTTGGTGTATTGAACATACAATATTAATGTATTCATTATTAAAATTTAGCTTAATTTACATATACGTATGTTAATCTATTCCTAGTTTGCATATTAAAAATTTGCATATATATAATGTCATAGCGTGTTAGTTGTGGAAGAATAATTTAGTGATTAGATATATTATATTTGTATGGAATTCTGTATGTATAAAGACAAGGGGAAGGACTGAAATATTTTATTGATATACTGTATATATATACCTACTATCATAGATGCATTATAAATCGAGTAATGGACAGCTACTATTTTATATGCTAATAATATTAAAACATTGGTAGTTCCTATAAAGACGAAGCATAGGAACTGATATTGAACGTTCAAAATAATTAAAGGCAGAGTTCTCTGTTCTACGACAGCTGAACACTTGTGAGCAGCTAGATATGTAAAGCAGCGTTGCTAAGCGAAACAAGCAACTAATGTATGTTTGCTAATTCTGTTCTGTTACCTGCGTACTGAGATTACAAGATGGTGCAGTCACTGAAAACTATGATAGGAGGATACGATGCAAGGAATAGTGTGTGAGGAGACTTCATGTCGCATGCATCTATTGTTTAAAACAACCAAGGAAAGTTCAGGGGTACATACGAAAATACCAAGAACAATGGGGTGTGACATTTTCTCTCCTTGGCCATTTTTCGCATGTGAGAAGAGCATAGCGTCGGTCAGCAGCTATCACAACCGCCGAAAAAGGAGAGGATATAATTTTAAACGATGTTGGTACCTAGTTTGAAAACGAGATAAAAGGTAGTCTTTACACTCAGATGCCTTCCACATAAATAAACTTCCACAATAACATTTTTTATACTTGTACAAATTTTCTTGAACATGTCATTATCGAAATATGTAGTGTAGGTTAATTCCTACATTTTAGTATATTTATAATATTAAAAAAAAAAAAAAAAAACGAGGCTTATTTCAAATAGTGGTCGTATCTCTGGGTAGTCACTTCAGGGGAGATGTGTATTACTCGGAATGGCAATAGCACGGTAGCCGCTAGCAGAGGACGTCTTGAGTAGAAAAATCACAACAATGGCAAAATTCACTTAAATCTCATAGGAGAAGACAGCCATAGAGCTTCTAAATATATCTTTAAACATGTATATATTTGTTTCTAATATAGTGTTTACTTGGTCTCATGATTAGTTTGAATAATATCAACAAAATTTCCAAATATCATGCACAAAACGATGCATCGAACAGATGAGATACCTTCGAAAAGCGTCACCAGAGTGCAACACGGGATGGCACAGGGCAGGAACCATGTGAGTTACTAAAATAGAGGTGTATGATATATGTTTTATAATAATTTCACTGTGACAATCGCATGTGAATATGGCATGACAGACACCAAATGAAACCTAAGAATTGTGGCTAAATAGTGGAAGTGGTAAAAAGACTACCAAAATTCAAATAAGTTTATAAATAACAAGTGAAAAAAGTGTAGAAATAGTGAAAAATCTAGGTCACTAAATTCAAAGAATTGCAGTCGCGACCCCTTTCACCTCAACCAACCCCCGTCATAAGATTTTGCGGAACTTGGAGGCAAGCTCATGAAAAAGGGAGAACAAGGGTTTTCTTTTTAACCAAGTGCTGGGGGGGGGAAGAAGGGTACAATCAATTCATCATTCATTCGACACATAAAGAGGAGATCAACAACGACGCACAAAGGAACCTCTGCAAAGTGTTAGTTCGTGGGAAAAACTAGTGTCTAGTGTCTCTTCTGCATTACGATGCAGTAGTGGTTCGCCTGACTTTTGCTAGCGTGAGAAGATTCTCAGCTGCAGTTCAACTCTTCGACGGAGAACTTAAGGATCATCATGCCGTGCAGTTAATACTCTGGAAACCTAACGGTGACAACTGAAGGAGTATAAAACAGAAATCTAGCAGCCCAATCGTGCCAGATAGGCTGCCTCTGAAACTTTCTTACGCAAATAAACTCGTGGAAATACAACATTGTTCTACATAACCGGCCGGCTTTTTAGGAGGAATAGGCGCAGTTTCTTCCGTCGGCTGGACCCCCTATTGCGGACCAAGATTCGCTCTGGCCGTATAGTCTGAAGAGGTTTTGCCGACAGTCGGCTGACAGGAACTCTGCATTTTTCCTTTTAATCAGCATAGATACAATTACACACAAATTAGAGGCAAAATAACCTATAGAGACCCCAAGCCCCACCCTCACATCCGGCTCTTATCAGGGCCACAAACAAACAAAAAAAGAACTTCGCAAACCACATCATGGTGAGGAGACGGAACAAGAAGAGCACCCAACCCCACACTCAGAAGGGCCAAGAAGACTCAAGTGACGCACAGCAAGAAGACGAAATCCCAATACCGTTGGGCGTACCTCGCCAAGGACGACATGAAGCAACCACGTTATCGCCTCCACACTCAGAAGATTTTATCTCCGATGATGAAGAATATAATTATATATACATACACAATATAGAAGAAACAGTTGATCTCCAGAAGTTTGCTAACCTTCTCAATACAAAAATGAAGCATGTTGTGTCCTTTAAGCTCACGAAGATGGAGTACCCAGATAGTGTGAAGATAACATTCCGCTCAAAAGAAGAATATAACCACTTCTTTGCATGGAAATGCGAGGACTTCGGCCCGAACGCCTTCTATTCTGGCAATCCAATAAATACAGAACTACCTGCACAGAAGAGTGACACCCGCACCCAGATGGAAGTAACGATGCAACCAACACAGTACGTCAGCCCTGTTAAAGCATACACACAACCACAAAAAGACAAGACAACACAGTAAAAAAATGGACGAAACCAACAAGTACACAAAAAGAAGACGGAAACGTCATCATCGGCCAGGACCGACACCTCAAAGAACCACAATCAGCTGACGTATACCTGTGTCATCAAAGGTGTTAATACACATATAAAAGTCGAAGATATTCGCGCAGACCTGAGATCGCAAAAAATCTCTCATACTATCATCACCCGCATCCAGTCTGATAACGGGCCGCTCCCCCTGATCCGCCTCTTTTCAAAAGACCCAGTTACTACTAGTAACCTCATACAAAGTGGAGTGAAGAAGACATCCAGTCGAAGCCTCTCGCAGTAACCCTCGACCACAACCCTGGGGGAACTGTTACTCCTATGGACATGCAAAACATCAGTGCAACGTCCCACGCGTGTGCTATCGATGTGGAGTAAGCCACACCAAGAACTGCAGCAAACCCATCGATCGTTCGTTCTGTGCCACATGTAAGTTACAAGGATATCGCACAGGAAGCAGTAGCTGTCCCAGACGACCAAGGGAGCAAACCCGGAAGATACCAAGCATCATAGTGGAAAGGAAGATGGCCAATCCCGGAACCACCGGCTCTTTCAAGAGCTAGCCTACCACCCCGCCCAACCTAGAATTCATAACCACAGCAGAAGAGGAAGAAGACGAGGAGCAAGCAACCACAGTCAACAACTCCATAGATGAAAAATAAACACAGCTATAGAAGAAGCTACACAAAAAACATGACTTGGGTTGCCTTTATTCTGACCATCACTATAGAACCCAAACAGCAGAAAACTCTTTCAGCAGCCATTGAAAAAGCATCAAGAACCATTTTTCACTCTCACCTCAGAGCCATAACTACAACTACACGAGACATATAGTTTCACCATCAGCAAGCTTCAACGAAGAATACAGCACACAAGAAGAATGTACCGCAGAAGCAGCCAAGATAAACCAAACAATATCACCACCCAACAAGTGTTTCTGAACTAAATACCACAACTTCTAGAACTGACTGCAATTCTCCACGAATGCACGCTCATCTCCAGAGAAGACATCCAGACAGCCCGCCTCAGAAGAGATGTTCACCGCCCAGTCAAGTACAGGACCACCGGTGCAGGACCACTTCCCACGACCATGGTTTTACATCATCGGCATCCCACAACATCGGGGGGCGCGGTGGCTCAGTGGTAGAGCGTTCACCTCCGGTGCTTGGGGTCCCTGGTTCGATCCCAGCTCGCGCCGTGTGGACTTTGTGGTGGACAAACACCGATCTCGTGGGTTTTCTCGGGCTTCTCCCGTCTCCTCCCACTTTCTTCGTTCCGCCATTTCACTCATCTCTCATCATCACCGTCTCCTTTAGCCTAACCGGCATAACCGTGGGACGTAAAACTAAAGATTTCATTTCATTTCATTTCCCACAACATCGGGGCACACTAGTGACTTCTTTCATCAACCAACCTGCCAAACGGGTAAAATATAATTGCAACAGGTAAAATAGCATACATACTAGAGGCCCATCTCTGAAGTGCGCAAAGTAAAGTTTATGTTTTTCGTTCGTTCGTTCGAAGAAGGGTAATTCGGTATTTGTCTTGGAGCTGTCGAGAACGAAACCTTTGAGTTAAATCTTGGAAGTTCGCGCCTGATTTGTTTAAACGTCAAGATGTACTTTCTGTTGGTGTGTATCAGTCATCAGTTAAGTATTTTTCTTCAATATGTAAATATGAGTTAGTGTAATTAGCCAGTGTGCTAAAAACATAACACTTCAAAAGTAAACAGAGTTTTTTTTTGTATAAAACGCATCGATAATTCGATTACTAAAGTGCTGTTTTCAAAGCAACGATATGAACATTGAACATTGTCGATAGGTGGTCAACACCAAGAACATTCACGACAGTGCTTTAGTCTTATTTGCAGTAAACAGTGTTATCTTCCTTTCTGTTATAAAGGGGATGAAAACAGAACAGGGGATGCACACCCGGCTAGAGCGCGATACTTAGAGGAAATTACACGAGATACAGGAGTGCATCGAGTTCAAAGACATGTACAGCACACTGAGATTGGGATCGCAATCATATTCCGAATCCTGACAAAGGGTCTCTTACTGCTAAAAAGACTTGTTATTTGCAGTGAGATGACCAGATTACACTAGTGTCTCCAAGAACTTCAGGGTCTCCGAGAAATACAATCAACAAGGAGATTGGTAAGAAATGGGACCTACGAGTGCCACCATAACTACATTGAAGAAAGTGGAAGCCAGCGAGGGATCAGACAGCGTATAATCAAAATTTAAAGAATCGTGCACGAACATTAGAAAAGTTGAAAAGAAAAGGCCTAATTTACGAAAACGAATGCAAAATTATATATATATATATATATATATATATATATATATATATATATATATATATATGTGTGTGTGTGTGTGTGTGTGTGTGTGTGTGTGTGTAAATACAACTGTAGAAAACAATCGTTTGTGGCTTAATTAAAAGCTTCTGTTCTTCATGGAAGTTCTTGTGGCACCTTTTTCACCAGGAGTTCCTCTCAGGTATGTGGCAAAGATTTATGTAATATGTTTCTTTCCAGCTGTTTGGAGATACGGAGAGCCATCAAGGCATAATTGCTACTATCATACGTGCTAATTGTGTGGGTGATATTAATGGTACACAAATCTGAAGTAAAACCACAGCGTGCCTGAAACCAAGAGTCTCATAGCATATTATTTTCTTAAAAATAAACATCATGTTGCTCAGATTAATCAGTTCTATCATAAAATTTTAAATAAGCTTAAAGCTTGCTCTACCGCATGCATTTAAATCTTTTATATAAATACATCCCTTTCCAACATTAATACTACTGTATAAAAAAACGTGGATCTACAGCCTAACGTCAAATCCTAATCACATGATGTTCTACCTGGAATCGACTCCTAGTATTCCTAACCAAAGGCGGGAACACTAAAACGTTTAGCCGCAAGGAATCTCAACAGAGCAATAGTAACACACGTGCTTTTTAGGCGGTTAGGTTACGGTCTTCTGCGTGGGACACTCGATTTCGATTCCCGGCGGGAGCTTATGTGTTTCTGATTCCTCGTTAATCAGTAAGTCTATATCTCATATAGCCTCGCTGCTGAAAGGGATTCTACACTCAAAATCAATTCAATTTAACCCAAATCAAGTAAGTGTAAAGTGAAGCCAGATTACCAACTAAAAATTCGTTTACACAGGACATAACTTTATAAACAGTCGTTTTTTTATTATTACTAACAGAAAATGCCTCACTTATTACTGTGGGTATTATTTTGCGTTCCTTCTGCAGTTTTCATATAGAATGCACGTGAACTCGAATTCTTGCCCTAAATTCGAACACCTCGTATGGGGATCTTAGTGAACCACCACCATCCTTTTCCTTCCCTTCTAAGTCAAGTATCAAAAAACGCTTAAAAAACGTGTTTAATTATTTTAAATGAAAAAATTAAACATCGAATGTCATACCCCAATAACTCAGGAATTTCGAAGTATAGACATCTTATAGTATTATAATAATTAAGACCTACATACTTTTTCTTCTCCTCTAGGTCAAGTTCAAAAAACGCTAAAACAACTGTTTAATTATTTTAAATGAAAAGTTCAAATAGTAATTTCATGCATCTAACCTTAAGGGATTCCGAGATATGGACAATTCTTGCAACAATTGCAACTCAATTTCTACGTGAAATTTCGAAAAATAATTTCTTAGTAATTCCTTAAGTCGTAAATACTATGCACTCTTCAAATTTCAAAATTTCTAGCTGAAGCAATTAAGTGTAAGCGTTGACCAGTCAGAAGTTCTTTTATATGGAACGTTTATTATTATTATTATTATTATTATTATTATTATTATTATTATTATTATTATTATTATTATTATTATTATTATTATTATTATTATTATTATTATTATTTTGACAAAATGTCTGACAATTTCAATCTAAATCGGGAAAATATTTGTATAACCATATTTTCTACAGTGAAATAATATGATTATCCTACCATAAGAGTTCATATTGACAGCACAAGATTGTAATGCAACACTAATAAGTTTCCCCATGAGTAAGAGCTTATTTTAATATATTTGAAGCTCGATAAATCGAATGTTAGTGTAATTTATTTCCACCCAAGCAAATAATCACGATACGATAAAACGATTTATGGAATATTTAGAAATTTTATATAAAACATTTCTGAATAAACGAAAATGTTTACTCGATATATAGGCTACTAGGTAGGTTTCCTACCTGAACCCAAAATTTGGGCGAAGCTTTAGTTTTCTCACATTAGCTTACTTCGTGAACAGTAATAACGAAAAATCTATTTATTGTTTGGAAGAAATTCTTGTATTGCAGAAAATATCCCAGATGGAGAATGGAAAACGTTAACTTCTATTAGTATGAACTTGTGTTTAGCAGACTTAACCATGCGGAACGTGCCTAGATGACCCACTTTATAGTTGAGGTTATCTGCGGTAGTCAGTTTTGAGGAAAATGTACGAGACTCAGTTGATAAGTTTGTGGTCTGATCGAGAAGGCGACGCAGAAGCAAGTTGAATTTTTTTATTCGTTCTACCTAATCCCCTTGTGCTTGAATGCACTTATCCCAGCTGTGCTCCAGTTCCTCTAACTCACTGTGAAAAAGGGTTTCCAGCAACCAGTCACTTACAACACTCATAGTAGCCTCGTCCGTGCGGAAATGCTTCCATTTTAGATATGTCTTCATGGCAGGGAATAGTTAATATTCTGAAGGTGCTAAGTTAGGGGAATAGGGAGCAGATTAAATCAATTGAAAGCCAAAGACATGAGTAGCTGAGTATCTACGTCACTCGTAGTTTCCCGTCGTGGAATAGGTAACCAACTTATGTTTACATACCTGCCTTATCACATATTGCTGGTCTATTAACTGCAAGGACTCCTCGTAAATTCCTGATTTCATGTCTTTTGTCACTTCACGACATGATTGGCTTTAGTCCATCATGCCTGACTATAACTCTCCAAAGGGTAATGGGTTAAATTAATGAAATTCGACAGTTATGGTGTCCAAACGACCAGATATTATTGCCATTGTCTACTGGTTGAGGAAGCCCCCTAGCGAGAAGGAGCTATAGCAACATAAGTGGTGTTGGCACCCGAGATTTATAAGACAAGCTCACTTCACCCTTGGATTATAGAAGTTTGCAAGCTACTGAATCTCACGATATGGCCATAGCCCAGCAGAGTCCAACCAAATCCAGAAGCCCCAGGCAAAGCCGGAGGGTTTCTCAGCCCTACGGATCTTTGATAATTTAAAAGCGCCTTGAAGTACCGTGCATCCTGCCAACCTTCATCTCCGTACCCAAGGGTACGCATTACTCGCTCATTTGGATGGCTTCCACTCCGTCACAGGGTCAGCAGGGTGTTCTTACAATGAATACTTCTTTTTACTGTCTAGTTACATTACCGGTACCAATAGCTGATGTAGACTTTCTCTACCAGACAGACGTTGCTATTTAGGAGACACCAATCGCTCTCTCCTGATGCGGGCAGCGATAATTGCCCACATCACATCTAGTGTTGCCCAGGAGATGAGAAATGCATTTGTAAATTCAAGACAAGACGAAAAACATTACACTAGTGCATCGAAGTTACATTAGTGCATAAAAACATTACACTAGTGCATAAACACTGGTTTAGAAATACATTAAAAAATTCATACTTAAAAAAAACTATACATTGACAATGTTATTGTATGAGCGCACAAGTCATTACATATACACCAATAGTTACTATGGTTTATATGTTGTTATATCACATCCATCGTAGACTCCTCGTGATGAATAAGGACTCGGATAACTTGTAGATGAAATTAAGAAGAAACTCAGGGATTTATGTACTATAAATTTTGTACATAAATCTACAAAACGAGACGAGAAAAGCTTATTTCTCTCCTCATATCTCAGAGACAATATTATTCACATCATTTAAATTCCGTGCTGAGATGCTACGCACATTTCTGGGCCCAGTGCCCCGTATTAATGACCTGTTTGGAACGGAAGTGACCACATACTGGCACCTTATCTTCCCTGGTAGGGGATCCGAACGTGACTACCTCCATTTACGTCCATTATCATTCAACAATTCTCTATGAGGAAGAGCATTGCCTCTCCATGGTGATGCATTAATTCTACCCATCTGCATTGCAGTGGAAGATATTACTAACAATTAAAAACGCTAATAGAAACTTATCAGTTGTATAGGAACTTTCCCCCTTTCTCAACACAGGTTTGAGACCGGCTATTACGGGGTTAAAGACAAAGACATGCAGTTGCTGGAGTATCTGGCGACAATGTGGTACAGTACTTAGTACACTATCATGAAGAAAGAGGACGCTACATTTTATTGTGTCATGTCGCTGCAACAAGTTTGGATAGGAAATCTAAAAAGAGAAAATTATGTGTGTCCCAGAAAACTGACGCCAACACTTTCCCCGTTGAAGGTTGCTAACGAAGCGAGATGAAGAATGTTTCCTCCCGTGATTATTGTTTTATCTTTTGGTCGAAATGATATCATGTTTCATCTTGAGTTACAAGCCTGCTCAGAAAACCTTCATGATCTACATGCATATGTTGCAAATTTGCACTTGAGAGCTAAACATTTACGTTTTCTTGCTGTCAAGCTTCGGCGTACCCAATGGTTAACCATTTTGCGCATGTCCAAATGATCACGAATAATGATATGCATGCGCTCAATAGAAATGACAAGACGTGTTGTGTTAATCGGTGATCCGAGCCGACATGATAATGTCATGTGCTTTCGTAATGTCGGTGGAAGCACTCTGGATAGGATGGGACATTGTTCTCTAAGGTTTTTGCGTGTTCTTATGGATCTGTTTAACCATCCAACTTTCAGAAAGAGTTACCAAATCACTGTGTGATTGGTTCTGTTCAATTACAGATGGCTCTATCCTGGCTCACAATTCCATCTGTAGAGGAAAAACGGTTCAAGGAGTAGGCATATACATTAGGGTGGAGCGTTTTGCACTTTTATTGGAAATTCGATGACGGCTAGCACGGAAAAGGTGCCATTAGTGGCACCGACCTTACTGATTTTTTTAAAAAAATTTGGACAATCCCTTACCCTGCCCCAACGGACTTAAAGCTTTTTAAGTGTTCGGTTAGGCAACACGCACAACTCCAATGACAGAAAAGCTATTTGTGGTCGTT
This sequence comes from Thermobia domestica, assembly GCF_964235325.1. Taxonomy (NCBI): domain Eukaryota; kingdom Metazoa; phylum Arthropoda; class Insecta; order Zygentoma; family Lepismatidae; genus Thermobia; species Thermobia domestica. Next base: position 114,543,712 of record NC_137462.1, on the reverse strand, counting down.
TTTAGAGACCTGATGGCTATAATACAATTAGTTTATTAAAAGAAACTTGTAGCGATGCCAGTAAATAATTTTAAAATGTTTATGAGTTAAAGTACAGCCATATTAGCTCAGTTGTTGAAATTAATGTCCAGATTTTGTTTGGAATGCCACGTTAACGATGATTATAGGCATAGCCCTTGATATAACACGATTTTATTTGTGCAACTTTTCGCTTATTTTGCTCTGTATGCAAAATAACTCAGGACTCACCACGGGGAGGTGGTTCCACATCGAGTTCCACCCACCCACTATACATACGTTCACATTTGACCTTAGGTAACGTAGTTCTTCTTGGCCTCGAAGCGGGGCTTCGACGCTGCATCGGACACCAGCTTCACTGTGCGTTCCACAGCTTAACTATGGCAAGGGAATGTTGTTGTTAAGAGTAGCTGAAATTCGGATGTTTTCTTCAAGCTGCTGATACGTTATGTTTCGTGTGATTGGTGGCTCTGTTAGACATTTAGGCCAATTAATCATGTCGTAGTAATTTTCAGCTGTAAGGTTTAATTTCGGAACAATGAAGTCACGTGGGCGGCTTAATCTCGGAGTCTTCTGGCTGCGGCACTTTTTCTATCCTTCTCCAGCCAAACGTTCGAATATGCGGATTTTCATCTGCTGTCATCGCTATCAGCAGGTTTTCATGATGAGCGTAGTATCCGTTTGTTTGTAGAACAGAATAAACCGCAGATTTTCTAGCAGAAACGTGATCCCCCTGAGTTTGAGGTGTATACAGATTTTATCAATAGAATAGTAGTAAATCAGTGAAAAACGCGAAATTTTACTTATATCAAGGGGTCTTGCCCCCCCCCCCAAGCAAAATCTGAAATGACGCTCCTGTGCTAAACAGATGCATGGTGCCCATTTCGCACGAAGAATTTCGCCGTATTGAAAACCAGACGGGAGCGTATACTTTAACAATGTACTGGCAAAGTAGATACAAACTTGAACTAGGTTTATAAGTACTGATGTAGTGGCGAAGCATCCTAAGGCCAATGTAAGCCATCGTGAATGTGTTAATGGTCCAGGTTTTCTGTTTGCTAGATCGGTAGTACACATTTCTGTACCAACTGCCTTGCAAATTTCAAAGAGATAATTCTGGTCGCTGCTTAAACCATCTGGTTTTTCCATTTCAGACACTCATTCAACAGAAATGGGTGTAAAGGAGACAATCGATGAACGTTCACAATCCTTGAATTTCTTTCCGATGGGGCCGGAAAATGCGTTGGGTCCTGTCCTCCCACCATCCAATTCGGTAACCATGTGTCGAAATGGCAACTCGTTGGTATGAAGAAAGCAAATGAGATGATGAAGTTCCTTTCCTAGGTATCTTTGTATCTGACTTATCACGTCGTTATCCCATCCTGTGTTCATGGCTTCACCATCGCTGCCGACTGCCTCAAGACTTGACACGTCGTACTGGTTCTTCTCTAAAAGCTCCAATATAGAGTCGGCAATATCCTAGCCAGTGCCTGACTTAGGTCTGGCATGACCCAAGTATTCTGAACCGGGCTCCGATAGAACTGTGATATGCTTTTCTGTAACCTCTCGTCTTCGTAGTTTGCCGTTAATTTTTTCTTGCACAAGAGTTGCATCATTTTTTCCGTCGAAGTAGATAGTTGTAATCGCCCGTCCTAGGTGAGCCTTTTCTTTCTGGATCTTTTCACCCAGTTTATCTTTTCCTCTTCGTACCTTAGATCTGTCAACAACAAGATTTTTGTCCTCTGGCGTTATGAGTCTCGCGTCCTGAATAACGGCAGAAGCGATCAAAGCAACCTGTCTGTCTGAAGCTCCAGTTCTAAACGCTGCCTCCGCTGTATTTTGAAGACAGATGTCCTTTAGGTTGTTTCCTTCTTGGTCGCGCCTAGAAGTCAGATCCCGACGTGCTTCCCGATTCAACAGCTTCGCTGGATTCCCTTGACGACGCCAGTATCTTTGACCTGTGCCTATGCCTAATCCCACAAGTTGATGGACTTGCTTCAACACTTCCAGCGTCTTTCTTGGTTGTCTGCCCATTAAATCTGCTCACTTTACGGGAAACTATCTTTGACAGAGATTTGCTTGTTCGGACGTCAATGTTACTAATGCTCATTTTCCGTGGTGTTCTCTGGTTCAAAAGAAACTTGAATTCTCGTTGTGGAATCTTACGTGTTCTCTCACAATTGCAATCTTCGGCGGTTTTACATTTGCAAGACGCAATATCAAACACTGACCTTTCCGCGTGTGCAACAAAGCCTGCACGAAGTGTAGCTTTTTGTCCTTGTCGACTGAAATGTTTTTCCTTGGTCCGACACTTATTATAAAATGTTTTCATCATGTCAAAAACTCTTTTCTGAAACCACAGGAATGCTTGCTTTACGCCAAGCATGTACAACTCTTTGTCCAACTAGTTTACAAAGGTCAGTCACTGGTAATTTAGTTACGCTTATAAACCTATAAGGCTATATACGTTATAACGCTATATAATTTAGTTATGACGGAGCCGGACGTTGCGACGACGCTCGAAGAGCGTGGCCAAAGTAAGCAACCACGAAGTTGTGTAGTTTGCCGCTAGATGGCATTTGCTGTCGGTGTACATAACAAGCGAAGAGTTGCCAAAACTAATCGTGTTATATTAAGAGCTATGCCTATAATCATCGTTAACGTAGTATTCCAAACAAAATCTGGACATTAATTGCAACAACTGAGCTAATATGGCTGTACTTTGACTCATAAACATTTTAAAATTATTTACTGGCATCGCTACAAGTTTCTTTTAATAAACTAATTGTATTATAGCCATCAGGTAACTCTAGAAACGACCACGAGTAGCTTTTCTGTCATTGGTGTTATGCGTGTTGTCTAACCAAACACTTAAAAACTTTATGTCCGTTGGGGCAGGGTAAGAGTTGTCAAAAAAAAATTAAAGAATCAGTAAGGTCGGTGCCACTAATGGCAACTTTTCCGCATTAGCCGTCATCAAATTTCCAACAAAAGTGCAAAACGCTCCACCCTAATATACTGTACATAAGATCAACTATTCTGGGTCAGGTCAATAACTTTCCAATCGATTCCTGTGTGTGTGTACTGAGCAAATTGAATGGGAACACATTGGAACACATACGTAACATACTGGAGTTCTGCACACTACATTAAGTTTTGAAAATCATGCAGTTCAGGTGGCCACCATTACAACGAGAACATTCTTGGACTTTGTCCTGCTGCAGAATGCAGAACGATGCAGTGGAGCGTGTCAATTGATATGGCTGCAATTTCCCTTCTAATTCCTTCCTTTAATGTATCAAGTATTAGTGGTTTGTTGGCGAATGCTCTCTCTTTCAGGTAATCCCAAAGGCAGTAGCCTGCCGATGATTCATGTAATGATGTTGATGGTCAATTCGTCTCATGAGATTCAGGCGAACGTAACTCCAAAACTGCAGTTTTCGTTTTCTTCATGTTTGGACATAATTTTGAAAGCCCCACTTGGTGTAAATGGAACGTAGTACTATCTGTTCTCCTTGTCGATCATCGGTTGTAATGTAGCTCAATTACCATCTTACTAAAAGCACATCTTTCTAAGAAAATAATATTTTTGTCCTCTCGGTTGTAAATCTACGAAAATGGAGTTACGTTCCTCTGGTTTTCATGTGACGAATTGATGTCACTAAATCGTAAAATGAAGCTCCTGGCAAGTGTTTGCGGAGAGTTGTCATAGACTGTCGTGCTGTGTGGTAGGTAGCGTCGTCCTGCTGCATCCACATTTCTGACAGACCATGATATTCTAATTCAGGAATGAGAAACGCATGTGATTATAGCGTTCACTATTAAGGATAATGACAGAACCATGTCTGTCCTCGAAAAGGTACGGGCCGATGAGTCACCGGCACACGAAGCGGTAACTTTCAAATATACAAAGGATTTTCGTGTACATTGCGAGGATTTTCCCGACTCCATAACCTACTATTTTGATTTTTAACGTAACCAAATAAATGGAAATGGTCGTCATTTGACGAGATTAATCGCGTCACTGCTCCTGTTAGATTTTTTATTTGAGTTTAGCGGTCCCTTTCAACAGCAAAACTATATGAAATACATGGAACTGCAAATTAACATGGAATCCCCACACGAGTTCCCGTGGGAATCGAACCTAGGCCTCCCACACCAATAGCATGTACACTAACAACTTAGTACTTGCCCCTAAGTAGAATAATTACGGAGCCAGCAACGGCTTCTGAGTTGCCCCTGTGATCTCCTCCTGATTCAGATTAGTCTGGCAGCCAGTCCATAAGATTTGCAGAGTACCTTGCATTTTGGGGTGACCAAGGTTTTTTGATGTTTTCTTATAGATTTTGATGTGCTGAATCCAAAACTGCCGGGTGCAACTCTGGCACCCTTGAGCATTTCCCACAAAACTCACTAATGATTTCTCCTCCCACTTTTTTATTAAAAAATCGTTGATTTCGGGGAAATTATCTGTAACTTCTACAGTAGTTAACGTAGAATAAAAATTCAAACCTTGTTATGCTTCTAATGAAACAGTCTTTCCAACTATGTTAATCACTTGGGCTGTCACGAACAGGAAAGGGAAATAAAATGGGAAATTCTGGAAAATTCCCTCCCAAAGCATCTTTCAGCTCTTAATATTTAAGAGCCGTATCTCGAATCTCCATCCGGAAAGAAAATATTTTTATGTTTTCATGAACTTTCGACACTAGTAAACAATATTAGGTAGGGTACCGCCCTGGCACCCTTGAACATTTCCCATAAAACTCACAATTTCCCATCATTTGTATTTTACCAAAAAAATATTGACTTCTGGGAAATTATCTGTAATTTCTACCGTAATTAACGTATAATAACGGTTCAGACCTTGTTATGCTTCTATCGAAACAGTCTTTCCAACAATGTTAACCACTTGGGGCTGCAATGAACAGGAAACGGAAATAAAATGGGAAATTTCGGAAAATTCCCTCCCAAAGCATCCTTCACCTCTTAAAGTACAAAAGGGATGGGGTGTATCTCCTTCCGAAAGAAATATTTTTACATTGTCATGAACTTTCTACATTTGAAAATAACCGTACACATGTGAACTGTAACCGTGCGATACACACTTGAATAATAAAATTTAAAAGGAATTTACATTTATAGAATTGATAAGTAGCACAATAATTGATACAATTATCTTCCTCATATAATTTGGGCAGTAAGATATATTTAGTACTTGTATTAGCTTTTCTTTTTTTCTTTTTTTTTTTTAAGTTCAGTTTACGATTCCTGGCTAAAAGTTCATGGATTTTAATGTTTAAATTTCCTTTTATCTTTTCTTCGTTATTAATTCTAACGTTCCTCCATGTATTAATTTAACCCTTTTATATATCTACAGGTAGCAGCCATCACATAGACATAACAGTTTTTAGCGAACATGTGGGTGAGTTTACAACTAGGGATGCGCACGAGTCGAGTCGAGACAGCCTCTAATCTTGTCTCGTGCGCATCCATATTTACAACTGACTAGTGCCAAGTGAATAAACTGTTACTGTTTTATATGTGTTAATACGTTTCAAAGTAGTGTTTCATAGTGCACTTTTTAAAAACATGGCGGAAAAAAAGAAGTGCATTTTCACCTGTCAGAAAACACAAGAGGGGCTTATAACTGGAGGACCAGCTCGACTTCGATCAATTATGTTGGCAAGTAGTCTTAAACGTGACGGACGGTTTATTTCTCTTGAGGAAACTGTGCCAGTATACTTTCGTAAGGACTGCGTATCAACATATACTTCGCAGTGACATATCAAGAGAACCAAAGAGCAGTCAACTTCAACCTCTAGGGATGCGAATGAGACGAGTCGAGACAAAATTTTCCTGACAAAATTCGAGTCGAGACACGACTCTTCCAATAGAGAAATATACATTTTTCGAGTCGAGACATCAGTTTTACAGCACATTTTCGAGTCGAGACAGCCACAAATCTTGTCTCGTGCGCACCCCTATCAACCTCCTCTGAACCACAGGTGAAACGAATCAGTAGATCAGACGCAAAACCTTTCAATTTTCATACTGCGTGTCTATTCTGTGGAGAGGTCTGTTCCGATCCTGATCCTAAAAATCCAAGTCGATGGCGCAGATATCACCTTTTTAGAACGGTCGCTCGTCCAGTGCAACCGACTATTCAAGAAGCTATACTCAAAATATGTGATGTTAGAAATGACGAATTATCCGAAGCTGTTCGAGTGCTTGTAAATGAAGCTGTTGAAGATCTACATGCGGCAGACACTCGTTAACACAAAGACTGTTACAATCAATTCTTGCACAGTAAGTCAGCTAAAATTTGTTCCCTGAAACGCAGCATAAATAAAGGAAATGACGGAGATGGAATCAACGCAGTCACGACACGACAGCTTTAAAAGAGGACACCTGTCGTATTTGGAACTACATCGAAGGTTACCATCTTTATCAACAGAACGGTGGAACTAGAACTGGTCGTCTTGCAATTATAAGAGATGTTCAGGAAAGAATAAGTAAAAGAGCTTCTAGTATTGTCCTCTCCTGGCGTATCCAGCATTCTTGCCTTTAAAAATCAAGCTGCTCTTGCCATGAATATTATCGAAGATGATGACGATGATGGAGAAACAATAAAACAACTAAGTACAAAGATAATGAATGAAGTGAAGAAGCCTGATGATAGATTGAAAAGTTACGAAACTACCCTCTCTGAAGACAATATTAAAAATAATGTTAGTGAAACTTTACTTTCCCTATTAGAGATGCTTGAAATTACTGAGCTACCTGCAATACTCATTGGAAATATCGTAACTGCAGCATTGACAAAGCAGCCAACTACTCTCCAGATTACTCTTGCTATGCTTCTGAACAGCAAACGTCTCATTGACAAATTCTATAAGTCTGGAATCACTTGCAGTTACAGCGAGACCCTAAGATTTAAAGCGTCACGTGTAGCAGAAGCCAGCAAAGCACCAACTTTGCAAGGACTTAATCCCTCAACAGACGGATTTGTGAAAGCTGTTGGTGACAAAATGGCCCACGTCAAACTCACAGTATGGCTTTGGTGATAACTCAAGTGGAGAAGTCATGGAGTTGCAACAGTAACAAAATTTGTCGCATTACAAAGGAAGAAATGAAGGAACGTATGACTAGTGGAGTGCCTGCACACCGGTACACAGGGCCAAAGAGCCACCAATGACCCAACATTTCTCAGTAAAAAAGTGCCAACTCTAGCATTACTTGCATCTCAAGTTTATTCAGTGTACATAGCACAGAGAATAGATTTCGAGATTTTAAAGTCGATCATTAGGAGTTCTGAAGTCACTCCTGAATATGGTGGCTATAATACAAGAAAATCAACAGCCATTAAACGAGTGTTAAAAGGAGTTAGCTTTGAAAAAATTGGGGTCTCAGGGAGAGACAACCAGTGATATAGAACAAGAAGCAACTGACTTTATAGCTGCGTGCTATGGTGTAGCAAGTGTGAAGTCTATGATAGAAGTACGTATTAACGTTTGGAAGAAAAAAACTGCATCTGCTCACACAAGAGCCTCACTACTTTGCTCTTTTCCACTCACGTCGGAAGCTTTTAAACTAAATGTAAAGCGCACACTTCTACAAATGCTAATTTGGCTGAGTACAGACAGGGCAGACGGCAGACCCACCAAATGTTGATCCAACTTGTTATGGATGCACACGTGATGAAACAATCAAATCGTTAAGGCCAGTTATGGTTCTTCCAAATGTTGAGCCAGCTCCTGCCGATGTACTTCATCTCATCAAATGTTCCTGTTCGTCAAAAAACCTTGTTCGACAAGAAGATGTAGTTGTGTAGGTAAACTACCTAGTACAATATTCTGTAAATGCTTTGATGGTAGATGCTACAACAAACTAAACAGGTATTAACATAACGACGCTGACGAGAGTGAAGAAAGTGGTGAGGCATAATATTACAAATAAACATGACATACTTAAGTCATTATGTAAGTTTATCTTGAATAACCATTTTTTACAGATAAGTGTGGCTTTTAGAATACCACTAGAACATTCATTTTCTAAGCATGCTAAACCTCTCGAATTAAAGGTGCTACATTTTAATCAAAATCATAAATATCGAAGAAAGTTATAAGAATATATATTTTTTTAACGTACGATTTATTAATACACTGATAATAGAAAATTTTGGAACAGTCTAAATACATTACATTCATGCTTAATAAAAATGTCTCGAAATTGCAAATGTTACCCTAAGGGCTGATATCGTTGGAAAGATTGTTCGGACAGAAACAGAAAAGGATGAAGCATTATTCTTTGTTAATTTGTACAGAAGTTCAAGGTACATTTCCAGCAATGAACTATTTTTAATATAGATGATGGGAAATCATGAGTTTAATGGGAAATGGTCAAGGTGGCAACCTTTCTAATATTGTTTACTAGTGTAGAAAGTTCATGAAAATATAAAAAAAAATATTTCTTTCGAAAGGAGATACACCCCATCCCTTTTGTACTTTAAGAGGTAAAGGATGCTTTGGGAGGGAATTTTCCGAAATTTCCCATTTTATTTCCGTTTCCTGTTCATTGCAACCCCAAGTGGTTAACATTGTTGGAAAGATTGTTTCGATAGAAGCATAACAAGGTCTGAACCGTTATTATACGTTAATTACGGTAGAAATTACAGATAATTTCCCAGAAGTCAATAATTTTTTGGTAAAATACAAATGATGGGAAATTGTGAGTTTTATGGGAAATGTTCAAGGGTGCCAGGGCGGTACCCTACCTAATATTGTTTACTAGTGTCGAAAGTTCATGAAAACATAAAACTATTTTCTTTCCGGATGGAGATTCGAGATACGGCTCTTAAATATTAAGACCTGAAAGATGCTTTGGGAGGGAATTTTCCAGAATTTCCCATTTTATTTCCCTTTCCTGTTCGTGACAGCCCAAGTGATTAACATAGTTGGAAAGACTGTTTCATTAGAAGCATAACAAGGTTTGAATTTTTATTTACGTTAACTACTGTAGAAGTTACAGATAATTTCCCCGAAATCAACGATTTTTTAATAAAAAAGTGGGAGGAGAAATCATTAGTGAGCTTTGTGGGAAATGCTCAAGGGTGCCAGAGTTGCACCCGGCAGTTTTGGATTCAGCACATCAAAATCTATAAGAAAACATCAAAAAACCTTGGTCACCCCAAAATGCAATGTTCTCTTGCTCTGCCACCAGACTAGATGACATGCCCGTTCTTGAGACTCGGGCTTAAACTAAATGGGATTGTCACCTATTAGCTTAGCAACTCCAAAAACTATAGATTCGACAGTAAAAGCGTTTTATTATTACTATTTTTACATTTTTCTTCCTCCTACGTCCTCTAGGGGCGCTAGGAGGCTTACCCCATTATTATTATTATTATTATTATTATTATTATTATTATTATTATTATTATTATTATTATTATTATTATTATTATTATTATTATTATTATTTATTTTATTTATTTATTTATTTATTTATTTATTTATTTATTTATTTTTCAGGACAGGAAGCCATATATGTATTAAGTTCGGTTGAAATCCTCCAGGCGTTCAAGAGTTATTCTAAAACATACATACGTTTGCTGTAATGTTCAGTTAGATTTCAAGGAAGACACTCACATCTATTGTGTCGCATTTACTGTCTATGAGTTATATATATCTATAGCTAAGAAGAACGATTCTTCACTTGAAACTGTTTCTATACTGTCCATTTTTAACTAGGCCTAATTGTTTACTGTATTTGTGGTTTCATTGTATTCTCAAAAAGAAAAGAAAAAAAATAGTACTGTATAATAAGCTGAGCAGTTTATAGAATGCATACAGTAATAAGCTCTATAGATTGTTACGAACGAGGTATCAATGTGATGCCAGGAAAAATTGTGAGAAGAGTCAATGGACTTTAAAATTCATATTCGCAGTGTGTTATACCATTAAATTATAGGCCTAAACAAGTGTTTAATTCGTAAATAACTCCACGCTGATCTTATTTCTATACGCTGCGGTGAATTTGATGAAACTTTAGGAACAACTGTCTGTTCTTTTGTGATTAGATGGTTAATATGCGTACATTCAATTCTATGGTTCCTGTTTTGACTCTCAGAAGGAATCCTTTCCTCGGACATATATCCGAATAGTGGATCGCCTCCCAATTTAAAGAGTAGGTCTCGTCTCCTATAGCATCGGCACTGAAAAAAAATAGCTGAAAAATGATAAACTCCAAACCAATCAATTTGGAATAACTAGTTTATTTGATGCTAATAAGAAGCTGCACTTAACATTCATCATAATAATATATATTTTAATTGTAATAATTATTCACATTTGTGTACTATAGTATTTACGATGATTGCATAGAAATTTATATTTCAATAATGTAGTGGTGATTTACCTTTAAGTTAGATGGAAGTAGTTTATATTCACATTTTAATTATTTATATTTCATTATAGTAAAGTAGCTTCAAACCATAACTTTGGGCATTTATTGATAGTACAAAATTTAATCCAATAATGATTTAATATTTTCTTAGATTAGAATATATATCTATGTCATTCATCTACAATTGATTCCATGCCCTTTGCAGTTTCGTAAAAAAAAAAAAAAAAAAAAAAAAAAAAAAAAAAAAAAAAATCGTTACTGTTATTTCGTTGTTTTCAAGAAGGCCCTCAAGAAAGGAAGAATTTCGCTCAAAGAATAAATATGTTATCCGAAGATCAGGAGTTCATACTAAGGGAAAGGAGAGCAAACTAGCTGCAGCTTTTATTTATAATACACACAGGAGCATGCATATAACTGTTACTATCGCACATGATTTATTGGTGTCCCTGGGAGACTAAACGAATGTTTTCAAATGATGTAGGTTAACATAATCTCCAGTCACTGGACCGTTACAGTTATAGGAAATTAAAAAAATTAAAAATTAAAAAAATTAAAAAAAAAGAAAAGAAAAGAATGAAAATGCTGGTGGTATTGTTGAGTTGATTTCAACTTCCGACGAAAGGGAGCTTTCAGTATCGCTAATAGCCAACGATTTACATAAAAGTTTATTATTACATATGATAGATAGCAATATATTTGACCCTGACTGACAACGAACTTCCATTTTTAATCCAATAATTTTAAATATTTTGCCAGACCAAGGGAATCAAATTGGTACATTGACCACCATGGCAATTCCAAAGTATTGTGTTAAGGGAACGAATGGTTCAAACGAAAATTTATCCAATTGGGATCCGAGACATACTAAGCAAAACTGTTACCGGTAAGTACAAGGGTTGGTGAAAAAAAAAAAAAATGGTTTGTGGTTCACCAAATCTTTGATATGTGCGTTTCTTGATGGTGATACTTTCAAAAATATTTAATCTCTTGTTATTTCATTTAAGAACAACTTGCTCACTAGTTTTGGATCAATTGAGAATAATCTTATTAACGGCGTTGAACTGTCAGCAGATTTACTTTTTGTCAAGTTGTGGAACTTAATACCTAGGTTACGCAAATATCCGGAGAGATATTCTAATTATTCTTGCTTAATCCGCTATGAGTAGTCTCATGCCTATGCTGAGAAAAGGGGAGAGATCCCCTCGATAGGTGACTTCAATTTCCGCCTATTCAAAATTCGCCTAATAACCTCAGGCAATGGAATTTACAGATGTTAACTCAACAGAAGATTTGTCTAGTGTGAAATTATGTTGGTAATACTGACAAGAAATGATACAAAAATTTGTAGCTTCTAAATTAAAAAAAAAAAAGTAGTTTTTAAAAGTACATGTTAAACTTAAAACCCGTATATGCACAATTACAGTATATGACTTGATATTATATATTTGGTATCGAAACACGAAAATGTTACATGAAGTTACAAAATGTATTACAGAAAACAAAATGAAGTGACAGAAATCCTACAAGAATTTGCATAAATCATAAAATAAAATTAAACAAAGCACAAAGACTTAGTATAAACATAATTACGGTACATGAATAGATAGTATAGGCTTGATATGGAGCCGAGCACCGACATTAGAAATGTTATTTTTTAATTAAGTGCAAACTTTTTAGTTCAATATATAGGGGACTGAATCCGAAAAAAAGAAAAAAAACTTGCAGGACAGCTTTTTTCCCATCAAGTATAGGCATATCCTAAAAGTGCCCAGATACCCACCTTAAGCTTCATCCAATATGGCTCCTATATCTAATTTGACCACCGCCGTCTATAGAACAATCATGTTTTCCTTGATTTCTTATTTTAGGTTCAGTTCTACTGTCTTGGAACTTATAACAAAATATTTTGTAAACAAATTTTTTCTTTCGTTTGATATATAATACATCTCTGTAGGTTAGGTGAATATAAATGATAGAGTATACAAATGATGGAGTAGGCTTGTGTCTCTTAATCTTGTACCTGTGTTTCTTTCTAGAGTATTTTTGTGATTTTGTAAAACTCTTTCATAAAGAAGCCGGATTTCATCAACCAGCCAAATGTTTAAATACAGGAGGAAATATGGATGACGTGATACTGCTTTTGTATGAAATTTCAGGTAGAGACCCGACTTTGTCATTATTCCAGAAAGGGAAGAAAGCATGTTAGAAACTAGTCGAGAGAAAAAGAGTTAATTGCAACAGACTGTGAATATATTCAAGAAATCTACAACGAATCCTGAAGAACTAAAGCCTGTGGCAAACATCTTGGCATTTCAGCTAAACGAATAAAACGCAAGCTCTGACGCGACGTTACCGAATGCTAAGGGGTATGGCTATGGCTAAGCAGACGAACTATAGCGCGATCAGGTGGCAGAGGATGGACGTAGATGTGTAGAAAATAGACATGGCAATACCGCTGGCCTCTCATTTGTTAGCAGCATTTAAAGGGAACTGGGAGCGCCGCCTTCAAATGCCAAGATGTTTGTTTGTCACGCCGTTTAGTAAAAGTAGGATAATATTTCCAATTACACTTCTATACATCGCATGATGGTGACACACTCGCTTTCTGTCAATATGTCACATACAGAAGACTTATTTCACACCAGCCACTCATCCCTCGGTTTTACGTGCGAACAGACGACAAGTATTGAAGGTATATCATTAGTAGCAAACTTGGCTGGAGCAAGATATTGCAGCAATTGATTGGGGATCGGAGGAGAAAATGAAGAATGCAACTCAATTACTTGTTTGGACATAAAAGCCAAACTGAACTTTTTTCTGAAGGTGATGTATTGCAAATGTAAAACTTTCATGTACTTAGTCCAACTGTTCGTATTAGAGATTGTTTTACTCAAACATGTGCATTAATTGTAGGGTAATCACATTTGGGAATCAAAAAACAACTAGATGAAAGTGACATGTTGACATTAGGCCTATCTTAATGTGAACTACCCTCGAATTATATGTTACTTTTATGAATCTTTCGAAGTTTCTTCTTTTTTTTCTTTTTAGTTTTTCAATTACCTTTCCCTTTCTGAAAGAAGCAGATTTGTTTGCATTGATCACGTATAACATTTTTTAAATTTTGTCGAAAACGACTCATGAGGTTTCACATTTACGCGTACCATTTTGCTCACCTCAATAAGATTTTTCGACTAACATTCTTTGAATCTTTTCCTTTTTTCGTTAAACACTAGTAATACTGTATCTAGGTAGAATTTTGACAAGTTTCTCTCTCATCGCAGAATAATATATAAAAGAGTAATTAAATGAATAACGAAAACAGAAAGATAAACACTGAACACAAAATACAACATAGAGCAATTATTACATTTGTATGATATTAAAAGTTATGCTACGGTGCTCTTATGTAGCCTGCTATCACAGGTAGAAAACAATTCCGGTATTAGCCTAGCATCTAAAGGCGACTGTTTCTGGGATTAAGAGGTAACAAGTTTCTATTCAGAAAACTAAAGTAAGCGATGGTAACCGGTGTGCTGACCACACATTGTCTTACCAAAAGTCGTCTATCATGTGGTTCGGATTCCACGTTAATCAGTAGGTCCACATCTCATACAGCCTCGCTGCTGAAAGGGACCCTAAACTAAAATCAACAACAACAACAACAATCGTCTACCTTTTGTGGTTTCATAGGTTACAATGCCAAGGAATTAATTTTCTCAATTTTGTAAAAGTCAGTGACGAAGAACAGCTATTCTGGTTCCATCTATTGTGCATCTCTGAAACTACCTATTTCTCAATGATACCAAAAGATGGCACTGCAATCAAGAAAATTTTAACTTTTGTAGTTATTGCTAATGCTGGTAAGTTAATAAAAATACATTTGTCTTATTTGTAATACAAGAATACAATTAAATAGTAGCATGAACTGAATATTAGTATTGTAGATATTCTGCCAGATAGCAACATGTGAAATTATTATTAACCCTTTTAAATTCTCGCCTTTTTAGGCGTTTTTCTTGAGTCTCAGATAATCAGGAACAGCATCATCCCTAGGATCATGGTTTATACCTCGTTTTTCTCCGAATAGAACAGCCTTTCAAACGGTATCACTTACATGTCCCTATAATATGCCAGAAGAGAATTGTTTGAGGGAAAATCGAAATTTTTTACAAAAAAAAAAAAAAAACTTCTTCAAAATTTGGGGCCCCCTGAGGCTCTACCGGGTCTGCACACAAACCTCCAAAAATTTGGAAAAATACTACGTAGTATACTAATTACTTGTGACAAATTCGAATTTCCTGTCTTGAATAGTAAGGACGGGAAAATTTTTTACCCATGTTGAGAGAGCATCAAAAAACGACCAAAATTTCCCTAACATGCACCTTACAAATTTTAAAAAAAATCTGACACGCCCCTAATAATCGTAAAATTATGGTTCATACGTCGTTTTGTTCAGAATGGAGTAGCCTTTCAGATGGTATCACCCGCATGTCCCTCGGATATCCCTAAGGAGGGAAAAATTGAGGAAAATAGGGATTTTTGCTGAAAAAATCCCTTTTTTTCCGGTTTGGAGCCCTCTGACGCGGCCCTGGGTAAACATAGAGATCCAGAAATCACTTTCAAAAATACTACGTAGTGTACTAATTGCTTGTGCCAAATACCAATCTCGTATCTTCAACACTAAGGACGGGAAAAATATTTTCCTCTTCTGAGAATATTTCCAGAATGTCCCAGAATACCCTATATGGTTTGGGTACAAAACCTCGCGGCCAGAACCTCGCGGCGACAACCTCGCGGACCAAAACCTCGCCTGGCCAAAACCTCGCCTCCCAAAACCTCGCGGCCCAAAATCTCGCCAGGCCGAAACCTCGCCTGGCCAAAACCTCGCCGCCCAAAACCTCGCGGGACAAAATCTCGCCGGGCCAAAACCCCGCCTGGCCAAAACCTCGCCGCCCAAAACGTCGCGGGCCAAAATCTCGCGGGGCCAAAACCTCGCCTGGCCAAAACCTCGCCACCCAAAACCTCGCGGGCCAAAATCTCGCCGGGCCAAAACCTCGCTCCCCAAAATATCGCCATACCCAAAATCTCGCCTGACCAAAATGTAAATGTTCCAACAGATGATAAGGATGACGGTATAAAAGACGCTGTTTCAGAAGAAGTATCACAGGTATTTGACCAAGTCCCGCGATACCATATGAAAATTCTATTTCTGTATTAGAGGATTTCAATGTGAAGGTAGGGCGACAGGATGTTTTTAAACTGGTTATAGGGAAAGAAAGTCTGCATAAGGAAAGTAATGACAACTAACGAGGTTAGTTTCGTGAACTTTGAAACATCCAAAAACTTAAAATTTTAACAAAAATCTCATAATATTTATGAAAATATGAAACAATATATGAGTTTTTACGACGTCCCTTGATTATGTCCTATAGGTTAAAGGAGACGTAGATGACCAGGATGAAGGAAATGATCGAATAAAGAAAGTGGGAGGAAACGGGAATAACCCGAGAAAGCCCACGCACACGTTGTTTTGTATCTTATTATTATTATTATTGTTATTATTATTATTATTATTATTATTATTATTATTATTATTATTATTATTATTATTATTATTATTATTATTTGTAATGTGGAATTGCATATTAGGAAACACATTGGGTAAATTTTAAAGAAAAGTTTCATTCGCGGCGAGGTTTTGGCACGGCGAGATTTTGGGCGGCGAGGTTTTGGCCCGGCGAGATTTTGTCCCGCGAGGTTTTGGGCGGCGAGGTTTTGGCCACGCGAGGTTTTGGACGGCGAGGTTTTGGCCACGCGAGGTTTTGGCCCGGCGAGATTTTGTCCCGCGAGGTTTTGGGCGGCGAGGTTTTGGCCACGCGAGGTTTTGGCCCGGCGAGATTTTGTCCCGCGAGGTTTTGGGCGGCGAGGTTTTGGCCACGCGAGGTTTTGGCCCGGCGAGATTTTGTCCCGCGAAGTTTTGGCCGGCGAGATTTTGGGCGGCGATGTTTCGGCCGCGAGATTTTGTCCGTATACCACCCTATATAAATTTCAAACATTTCTTGACACGTCCCTAATTATCATAGGATCACGATTCATACACCATTCTCTTCAGAATAGAGCAGGGTTCCAGATTGTATTACCCGCATGTCCCTCGGACGTCCCTAAGGAGAGAAAAATTGAGTAAATAGGGATTTTTGCTGAAAAATCCCTTTTTTCCCGTTTTGGGGCCCTCTGGTGCGGCCCTGGGTAAACATAGAGATCTGGAAATCACTTTCAAAAATACTACGTAGTGTACTAATTACTTGTGCCAAACACCAATTTCCTATCTTCAATACTAAGGACGGGACGGGAAAAATATTTCCCGCTTCTGCGAATATTTCCGAAATTTCCCAAGGATACTATACAAACTTCAAAAATTTCCTAACACCTCCCTAATTACCGTAGGATGATGATACATACGTCGTTCTCTTTAGAATAGAGTAGGCTTATAGATGGTATCACCCGCATGTCCCTAGGACGTTCCTAAGGAGGTTACAAGTGAAGAAAATAGGGATTTTTGCAGAAAAATCCCTTTTCTCCGTTTTGGGGCCCTCTGGCGCGGCCCAGGATTAACATAGAGATCTGTAAATCACTTTCAAAAATATTACTTATGGTACTAATTACTTGTGCCAAATACCAATCTCCTATCTTCAATACTAAGGGCGGGAAAAATATTTTCCTCTTCTGCGAATATTTCCGAAATTTCCCAAGGATACTATACAAATTTCAAAAATTTCCTGACACGTCCCTAATTATCGTAGGATGGTGATTCATACGTCGTTCTTTTCAGAATCAAGTAGGCTTTCAGAAAGTACTACTGAAATGTCCCTATCATGCAGCCGAGCGGAGCAAGAATCACGAAAGTGAGATTTTTGGTCAAAAAATATCCTTTTTTTTACCCTTTTGTCCCTCTGAACCCCCCTTCCATGTTGACGAAGAGATCCGAAAAAATTCTCATAAAAACTAATTGGTCCACTGATTCTTTAGGGAAAATGTTAGGATTCTAGGGTTAAAGAGAAGCTCACCAAAAAATATTGAAGTTAGACCTCAGTAAAAAAAGGAAATTTGTAAAATGATGACGTCATACCCCCCTATGTTCTGACGCTCGGAAGCGTATAGACCCTTCCAAGGCTTTCTTGAATGCCTCCTCTCTTGGAAAATAATAATAATAATAATAAAAAACGGAACTAAATAGCACTCTTAGTTCTCTTTTAATCGAATCTTTAAGACGCTACAATATCGGTCGAAAACGACCGAAAAAACTTAAAAGGGTTAAGCCAATAAAAGATTGGTGAGAAAAACAATCCATAAATTTTTATTTATTCCTCAGTTTTAACAAAGTCAAAAAAAAAAAAAAAAAAGATTCTGCAATAATTGGACGAACAAAATATTTACTCTACATATAAAGTATCCTCTTAGCACGGTTCCTTAACGATACTGTACAGTTTATGGCTGTAGGATTTTTTATTACTCCTTACTTTGTTTTACTTATTTTCGTTCGTTATTTTACTTTATTTTAATTTTTAGCAAATGTAATTTCTGATGTTTGATGATCAAGTTTAGTATTAACATTGGATAAAACACCGTTTCTTTTTGTTATTATTAAAATATAAAATAAAAGAATTTTATCGTACGACAGTAGGCAATAGCAACGAAAATATACCCATAATTTGTTACATATTGATCAAACGAGTTCAAGTGCCCAAACTCATATCATTTGAAGATACGTGTATTTTTTTGTATGTATGCCTTAATATGATAAATGTTTATTTTTACATAATATCTTGTTGAAGGAGGGGAGGGGGAATAAAACACGGAAAAACCTTTCCTCGTAGGTCATTGCTTTATTTCAGGGTTTCTCAACCTAGGGGTCACGAAGATAAGCGGAAGGGATAAATATAATTAGAATCTAATACTGAAAAATATTTTTAAATATTATTTTGAATTTTGTTCTCATAGGCATATTTTTATTTTTAAACACACTGTTAAGAACAACAATAAATAGGTCTAGTAAACATTTCCAACAGGTTCAGAGTTGTTTAAAAATCAACTTAAATGAAAGAGGCAGGATATGAAACTAATGAGAACTGCATGTTGAAATACCAGAAAAATACAAATGCAGTAAAACCTGCATATTGAAATACAATTAAAATTGAAAGCTAATGAGATAGCTGAGTAGAGTATGGTGTGATTTCACTAGTGCGGCAATGTCCAGTTCAGTCTTTGTGACGCACATTATCAAGACATTTTCAACTGACAAGCGATTTCTTGTCTTTGTTTTAATGCTTACCATGGAAGGAAAAAACACTTTCACACAGGTACGATGTAGCAAAGGAATTATTACTTTTAAAGCAGCAGATACCAGACCAGAATGTTCTTCTCTCCTCTTTAGCCAGAACTTGTCCAAGTCTTTATTACAGAAAACTAGACGTAAGGACTTGTCGATTATAACCCATTCGCTTTAGAGACGTTACTATATCCACTATATACAAGAAATTGATTCTACTATTATTGAAATAGATGAGTATCGTGACATATCCGCAATAGGTATATTAAAAATCCCACACAAGCTTATTACAAACCATAAATTATAAGGGGGTCGCTGGCAAGAGGATGTGATAAAATGGAGGTTGTGATAGGAATTCGGTTGAGAACCACTGCTTTATTTAGTACTGTTTAGGAATGAATGAAGAAGAAATGGTATTCGCGGAGGCGTGATAGAAAACAATGTTAAAGGAAAAAGCAAATATAATGTTGTAATCGATGAATGGTATAAAGCAACGTAATAAAATAGGAGGTAATTTGTTTCTATAAGAAGTCGTTTCTATGTAAAAATATTATCCATAAACTTTTTTGGAGGTTTAACTTAAAGTAGACCACCTACTTCAGCACTTCTCAATGTAAACGGAGCACTTTTATTTTAGTTTGGTAAATTAACTTACTTGAATATAAATAAAAGGACCCCGCATTCGCTCGGCCTACGGTCTCGCACATCTTATATCTGTAATCTATCAGATCTCTAATCTTAAGGGATTTCGTGATATAGCCATCTTATAATAATTGCAAGCTCCACTTTTTTCTTCAAAGGGAAACATTGAAAAAATGCTGAAATACGTAATGTAGGCTAAATATCAAATTCAATGGCTCTAACTTTAAAAAAAATCGAGATATGGCCATCCAATTATAACGATTGTGACGCCATCTTTTTCTTTCCTTATAGGGCATATATATATATATATATATAAAACGCTCAAAGACGTGTCTAATTATTTTAAATGAGAAGTCCAAATACCGAATTTTATGTCTCTAATTGTCTAGTATATTATTCTCTTCCAGATTTGCATCTGCCCAGACTTGATTTCAAAATTTCCCTAAAAAGGTTAAAATACTTATACATCTACACATTAAAATGTCTATACTGCAGAAATAACTAATAATCGAGATGTGGATTCGTGATTTCGATAGAATTATAGATATGATTGTCAAGATCTGTTTACTAACAATGGTAAATTCCTCGAGCCTTCTCTTTGATATCTTCGAGATTACTCCTCTACTACCCACAACAATAGGCAGAACTCTGAATTCTTTTGATCGATCAAAAGCTTCTTTCAATTACTATATTTATCTTTATTTTTTAAGTCATCACTTTTAAATGATATCCTTCAAATCACTCTACTATATACCATTTCAATTCCGTTTCTACAATGAAGTCCGGTTTCAGTCATTCCCCATTAAAGAAAACTCTGTTTTCTTTTGCAATTCGGTGCAATCTTCATGCACATGCTTAGGGATTCCGAGATATGGACATTTTACTATAATAATCGTAATTCCCACCTTGTTTTTCCTTTCAATCCCTGTTCTTCTAGGTCAAATATCATGAAACGCTGAAAAACATGTCTGATTATTTTAAATAAAAGGTACATATACCAAATGTTACGTCTCTATAACATTCAGAGATTCCGAGATAGGATATTTTAAGATAACAATTGCCGGCTCTCCTCCTCTCTTCCCCGTTGAACTTTCAAAAATCCTTTCTTAGTAGGACTTTACATCAGAAATCCTATACCCTGTCCAAATTTCAAGTTTCTAGCTGATGTTATTGGCTGGGAATGCGGCGTAGGAGCGAAAGCCTCTCAACCAGTTTACGTCCGAAACCTCAACTCAAAAACCCGTTTCGGTTCTACGCCGTGTCTGTCCTACGCCCCTGTCGTGAAATAATTTGACTTTTAATCATGCGTCTAAAAAACAATATTTTTATTATCAGTTTAATCTCTGCTTGTATAAATTATAAACTACTGTTGATTCTATGCCTGTGTGGGTTACGTACATAGACTACATACGTTCGAAATGCCATACGACAGAAACTGCATAGGACCGAAATGACATTCGATCGAAATGGCACACAATCGACTTGCGTAGGTTCGTCTACAGCAAAGATTTCTTTTGTTACGAAAGCAACCAGAACTCGGAAAAAATATTTTAAATTATAAGAATTACAAGCTATTCACTAGGGCCTACATGAATATGAATAATTGAGAGCTACAAAATAATCACAATACTAAATGGCAGTGGATGCAATAGTACATCATTAACTAGCAGACCTACAGAGGTTGTTCAGCCTACGTTTGGCAAATTTCGTTTCTTCCCCCTCCCGGGCAGAATGGACTCACCAGACTTGGCTCGTGACGTCGTGCAGTGTTATGCCGTGGCTTCCTGGGAACGGAGTTGTTTTTCCGCGCGGACGACAATAACGCACAAAACAGGACTATTGTTGTGAGTGTTGTGTTAAATTTGTTTCCAAGTGTGTGGGTTTCTGCTCTGTGACCAAAATGCCGCCCAAACTAAGCCGGTTTTGGGAAGGCTATGTTGCGGCTCTTTATGACGCCCACTTTAGTGTTTCTGTCATTAGAAAGCAGTGCAAGAAGAATGGTTGCAACATCAGTTTAAGTGGAATAAAAAATGTTATTAAAAAGTACAAGGGCAACGAAGCTCAACCATTTGGATCACCAACGAAGTTGCCTAGGAAGCGGGAATGCATCAAGGCCAACTCCACCATGCAGAGGAAACTTCGCAAAATGGCAATGCAAGAAAATCCGCCAAACACAAAGGTGTATGGCTAATCGTCTTGACATGTATTTGGGGACTGTGAGCCGGACGTTACACCAACTCAAGCTGGAAAAAGTCATGAAAGGTCGCAGCCATCTTCTCACGGATGCCCACTAAAAGGAACGAAAGTGTAACGCCCGGAAGCTGTACGAACGGCATCTGGCAAAACAAAGGTGGCTGTACGTCGTAACGCACGATGAAGCATGGATTTACCTTTCCGACTGCGGCAAACCGAGAGCCATCATGTACCGAGAGAAAGGCGCCAAGAACTTCAGAAGGTGGGTCAGTGTTTGTAAAGAATCCTTCCCAAAAGGGTTCATGGTCTTTACTGGCTACTGTTACCGAGGTAAACTGAAGATTCGTAGGGTGGCGAAGAACTGCAAAATAAATTCGCAGTATTTTCAGGAGCAGATCATGCGGCCGATCTACGAGCATGAGATTCCAACAATGTACGGAAATGACGCCAATCTGGTGCGCATTCACATGGACAAGACCTCATCACATACCTCACGATCGTCTCTCGCATTCTACAGGGAGATGGAGGAGGCACGTAGTATACAGATGATACCTTTCAATGAGGTACCTGTTAAATCTCCAGATGCAAGTCCTATGGACTATTGTGGATTTGGATTGCTGAAGCGGGCTTTGGGAAAACGGTGTGTGACAACTGTGGAAGAACTTTGGAAAGCTGTGCAAAAGGAATGGTACAAGATTCCCCTTCCAGTTCCAGTCCAGAGAAGCCTATTACAGTGGAAATTACGCTGTCGGGCTATTGTTAGGAACCAAGGGAAACACATCGAGCACTTACGGACCTGGCACCATGGATTCTTCTAAATTTTTAGGTAAGTCAAAATTGGCCAAATGTAGACTGAACAACCTCTGTAGTATACTGTTGTTTGTATTCTAACGCTAACACAAGTATTCGTAACAGTGACATATACTACTTGTTAGCTTTTAAGAAGGCAGGACTCAATTAAATATTGTTCTTACATTTGAAACCTTGTATTCATCAACTCGTAACTGACTCGTTGTTCTTCTTTCTTTTTCAGATGCTTTTAAATGATTTTTTTCCAAAACCGAAACCTAGCTAAATAACTTTTTCCTGCTCGTCAATCACGGATTGTACCAAAACATAAGAATCTAAAGAGTCATTTCCGAAGGGAAAAAATGGAGGTGCTCTTTTTTTTTTTATGCAGATGTTTCTAAATAGGGTTCTCCAAGATTGAAATCTAGCTAAATCACTTTCTCGCACCTGTAAAATAAATTTTCATTATAGCTTCCTTCTCCTGAGATCAGTGCGGTGTCATTTTCATAGACTTCTTGGAACATGCTCCACAAGTAACAAGAAGCTTTATTATTTGCCACTGGATGAAGTACGACGTGCTCTCGAGCACAAGAGCCTGGAGTTACCAGGTAAGATCATCATACTTTATCATGACAGTGCCAAGCTTCACACAGCCATGATGACAGAGCAGAAAATCATGAAGATGGAATGGGAAGTTATCCCTCAACCTCACTATAGTCCGGATTTGGCTCCTTCTAATTTCTTCCTGTTTGGTGGTCTGAAATCCCACCTGCGAGGAAAAACATTCGACAGTGACAAGGCCCTTATATCTTGTGTAAAACAATGATGTAAAAGTCAGCCATTGAATTTTTAACAAAGTGCATTCACAGCACGGAAAGAACGTTGGACGAGATGCGTCACAGTAGATGGAGGCTACATGAATGACATGGTCTTGTGGCCACAGAATCAAAGCATGTTCACTTAATATTTCATTACCATATTGCAAGTAATAACAATATTATAACCTCCTGTCAAAACTTACTAAATACTCCTTGTATGTATAAATATGTATTATGTATGGATATCTAAAAAAAAAAAATACTTTACCACAGCTAAAATGCGTACCTTCGAAGCACTGTAGAACAAGGAGGAGTGCTATTTAATACCTATCACTTAATTTTCTCATACAGTATAGTTCCACTTATATTCCTCAACATTTCTTATCATTTGAAGAATGTTATGAGGGTAGTAAGTAAACACTGTCTTATGTAGCTTGAAACAAAGATTGAGCTGCATATAAGAGCCTGAGATACCCGTGCAATGAATCAGCTGGAAATTAACCGATTTTCTAAAACGCGATAAAAGGTAAGTTTAAATTCCAGCGTATGAACGTGCGGATTAGAACAACGCATGGATCGACTGGAGAAAGGAAGTAAGTTGACACTTCGTTCCTTTTCGTTTCTCACCGAACAGAGTGGGTCAGAGTGGGTCATCGTGGGTGGTGGGTCATGGTGGGTCATCGTGCGTGGTGGGTCAGTGGATCATGGATCAAGTTTTCATTGACCCACACCAACTCTGCTTCCGGTGGACCCTTGAGTTTCTGTACGGCCCTGGACCTGTTACTAGAGTCAGCCAGACCAGTACGGTACTTATAGATGTTCATGTGTTATATCGTACGTTTTAAAAATTTATTGCGTAGAAAGGAAGTCCAAGAATAAACATATTGTACGCATTTTAAGATAAATGTTATAATGCCAAAGTTAGCTGAAGGAAAGATAAAATGATGTACACTGTGCAGTATGAATACATTCAGTTTCAATTAAACGAAACGTCGTAAATCGTAGGCTTAATTCTTAGAAAAAGATTTGACTTTTTCACTCTTTACTGATAAATGATTACATAAATGAAAAAAGGCAGGATTAAAATAAGTCAAAACTTACAGATTCTAGTTTTTGGAAAAATCTTAGACCTAGATAAATGACTTCTCCTTTTTTTAATTCTCTTCCATTACTTAATGTCCCTCCACTTACGCAAACACCTGACGTCGCTTCCTTCTGCTGACTAATATACTGCAGCGCAGCATGAATAGTTTTGAACCGTACCGAAAGTGGGATCAGATATTCCTGTGAAAATTTTGCTTGCAGCATCTTGACCTAATTTTATTATTTGGCCTAGGAATTAATTCGTGCGGTTGGTACGCACACATTGAAGCTGTAGTACAAACACAAAATACATAAATACCTTAAGAAAAATATTGTCCATCGCTAGCCACCACTTTCGCCCATCTGTCAGGCAATGTACGGATTCCGTGGCGAAAGAAGTCCTCATCCTTGGAAGCGATCCAGTCAGAGACCCATGTTTCGATATCTTCTGAAGAAGTAAACCGCTGTCCAATCAAATCGTTGTTCATGCAATCGAACAAGTAGTAGTCCGAAGGAGCAACGTCTGGTGAATACGGCGGGTGGGGTAAAACTTCCCATCCGACATTTTCTAAATAGGTTTTGACCGGTTTTGCGACATGTGGGCGAGCGTTATCATGTTGAACAATAAGTTTATCATGTCTGTTCTCCCATTCTGGTCGTGTTCTGGCCAGAGCTTGCTTCAAACGCAATAATTGTCGTCGATAACGTTCTCCATTCATAGTTTCACCCGGTTGCAGCAGCTCCTAGTACACCACACCTTTAATATCCCACCATATGCACAGCATAACCTTTGCACAGTGAATATCTCGTTTTGGTTGTGAAGGACCTGGTTCACCTGGTTTCACCCAGGCCTTTTTTCGTTTAGGGTTCTCGTAATGGACCCACTTCTCATCACCCATAATAATTCGATGCAGAAACCCCTTTCTGCTCTGTCGTTGAAGCAGCAATTCGCAAATGGTTTTTCGTCTTTCAACGTTTCTGTCTTTCAATTCATGTGGAACCCAATGTGACATCTTTTGAATCATTCCCATGGCTTTCAAGCGTTTGGAGACTGTTGTTTGATCAACGCCTAATGCTGCTGCAAGTTGTTCCTGCGTTTGACACGAATCCTGCTCGAGCAATGCTGTCAATTCTTCGTCTTGAAATTTTTTTGGCTGTCCAGCTCGCTCTTGGTCTGCCAAGCCGAAATCACCACTTCTAAACCGTGCAAACCACTTCTGACACGTTCGCTCAGCTAGAGCATGGTCACCATACACTTCCACCAAAATACGATGACTTTCAGTCGCACTTTTCTGCATGTTAAAGTAATGCAGCAGGACACCCCGCAAAAACACTTTATCAGGCACAAATTGCGCCATGTTCACTTAACTACAAACTGGTGTTGTTGACGCTTTAATCCACTGCCCTATACTACGAACGATACGCGATGACAGGGGTTTGCAACACATGTGTGGATACACGGAACTGTGGGACGCTCCGTTCGTTGCGCCATCTCTTGTCCACCCGCACGAATTAATTCCTAGACCAAATACTTTATTTTTAGCTAGGTCGGAAAGTCGCGGAAAAGCGAAAGTCTACTGTAGCTCATTTACTCTTCCAACGATGAACCTTCGTCATGAGAGTAAATCAAATTTAATCCCTTTCCCAACTGATTCAATTTGTTCAACCGTCCTTGTAGACCAATAATTTCCAATTTAATGCTCTGTCACGTCACAGTTTACTGTTCCTTCTCATTAAACCGCATGGAGAGAGCATAGGCGGAAATCTGTCTTCAACATTGGGGGGGACGGATAAGACGTTCCCATATATATATATATATATATATATATATATATATATATATAGAGAGAGAGAGAGAGAGAGAGAGAGAGAGAGAGATAGATAGATATAAAAGCGATGTTCAAAATATTTATGAATTTGAAAAACAATGCTGTGAAGGATCAGGGGAGAAGAATTGTCTTCAGTGACGTATTTAGGAGGCTATCGGGCTCATTCTCCCTCGAAATAATTTGTAAGTTTTACGCATTTCACGTACAACAATAATCCTTCTTACCATTTCTAAGAATGTCATTGACTTTCCATTTTCTTATGCTTTTTGTTCAGAAATAATACTGTATTTGTCAAATTTCATTCAATGTAAGAACTGCGTCCTTAATTGTTCTTTCTGTCATCCTTTCTATTTTTCTGTTTCTTTTTCTTGACGTTACTACTTTCATTTCGCCTATCATACTTTATCGACCGTTGTCAGTTGTGATTGAAGTTGGCCGTCATCAGTAACACCAAAACTAAGACGAGTTGATAAGCGAAACTAGTGTTCCACACCAACATGCGCGGATATCAACATGACAGGACTTTAGTTATTATAACAAAGGAACAATTATATCGCTTAGTTATTTTTAAAAGAAGGAAATGTTTGAATTAAAGAAAATCAAAACGGGGGAATAATTAGCCCGGGAAATTAGGACGGCCAAGAGGATGCTTTCTTTTTCTTGTATGAATAGAATAAAGGGTTAGATTCACTTCTCAATTTTTGTATCATATCATATAGGATTTATCGATAATTCTTGTCATTATAACTTCATTTTATGCATAAATTAAAATATATTTAATTCTCAAACTCAGGTGGGCAATTGCCCACTTCCTTCCTTGTGTTGGGCATAGCCCTCAAAAGAAAATCCTAAATACGCCATTGGTTGTCTTCAACATTGGAAGGTGGGCAGATTTGAGGCTTATTCTAGATAAGGGAGATGAAACTCATATTACGGTAGATGAATCTGATCAACTGTTGTAGAGTATATCATATATTAGGTGATGTAGATGAAGTAGTAGTACATATCAGTATTACAAATCACTGCCGTGAAAACATTCTGAAATCTGAATACATGCATATTTATAATTGGTATGTTTCTAATTAGGCATCCACAAAGATCCACGTTAAAATTGTTTTATAGTAATATAATAATATAAATGACGACTCCCCCGAAACTATGAAGAAAGAATATCAATTATGTATGACGCAACAATACTCTTTGAGCAAAATGATTATAATCTCAATAACATTACAGGAATCGTTTCAGAAATCTGATGCATGTCATACTCTTTACTTAACAGATGTAACCTTAAGATTATAGAGAAAAATATTCCAGCAATTGAATTCTTTTCTTTGCTTATGAAACATCCTCTCTCAAAAGAAAAATTGGGACACGCGTAAATACGTAGGAACAAACCATGGTTCGAACTAGCAGAGAAGAGAAAACAGGCAAAATTACGTGGGCTACAAAATCCGAATGAAATAACTACACAAAATTTCGTAGACATCAGGCGAGGAACTTCCAAAACTTTTAGAACAAAGAAACGCGATATTTTGAAAGCTAAAATTTAGGAACTTGAAGATAATAGTAAAAATAAAAACATTCGGGACATGTATAAAGGGATCAACGAATTTAAGAAAGACTATCAACCTCGTTCTTATATATGAAAGAAAGCAGATGGAACAGTTCTCACTGATACAGATAGCATTTTAAATAGATGGAAAGATTTCTTTGACGATTTGCTTAACATGCAGCCAAAAACTAATGGAGAAAGGAAGATACACACCTCAGAACCATATATTCCAGAACCCAATCGAATAGAAGTAAAAATCGCTATAAAGAAATTAAAGAAACCCAAATCTCGGGTGTAAACGAAATTCCGGCTGAGCTAATTTTAGCTGGAGGCGAAAAATTGTGGAACAAGATACACAAACTCATTCACCTTATCTACAACAAGGAAGAATTGCCACAAGAGTGGGAAGAATCAATCATTGTTCCAATCCACAAGAAAGGCGACAAAACTGACTGTAATAATTATCGAGGCATCTCTCTTCTGTTAACATCCTATAAAATCCTTTCAAACATTCTATTAGCAAGATTGACCCCATACGCAGATGAAATTTTTGGAGATTATCAGTGTGGATTTAGACGAAATCGATCAACTATCGACCAAATATTTACCATTCGCCAAATACTCGAAAACAAGCGGGAATACAGTAGTCCGGTATATCAACTATTTATTCATTTTAGAAAGGCTTATAACTCGGTTAGGAGAGAAACATTGTACAACGTTCTTACAGAATTTGGAATACCGAAAAAGCTAATTAGATCAATTAAGGCATGTATAAATGAATCCCAAAGTAAAGTCCGCGTAGGAAAATTTTTGGCCACGAGCTTTGACGTTAAGAATGTCCTGAAACAAGAAGATGCGTTGTCGCCATTATTATTCAACTTTGTCCTGGAATACGCTATAAGGAAAATCAAAGATAGCAACCAGGGCTTAGAGTTGAACGGTGTTCACCAGGTTATGCGTACGCTGATTATGTAAATTTAGTAGGGGATGATAGGAGAAAAATAGAAAGAAATGCAGAGGTCTTATTAGACGCGCTTGCATGGACATGGGTTTAGAAGTAAATGCAGAGAAAACTAAATACATGGAAGTGCGTCGGGACCGTAATACGGCAAATTATGTATGTGTTAAAATATTAAATAATACTTTTGATAAAGTGGATACTTTCAAATATCTAGGATCAATATTAACAGACGAAAATCATATTCACGAAGAAATTAAATGTCAACTAAAAACAGGGAATTCGTGTTATTATTCAGTTCAAAACCTCTTGTCGTCGCGAATTCTGTCGAGGGATTTGAAGCTTAAAATGTATAAAACGATAATCATACCTGTTGTTCTGTATGGTTTCGAAACATGGTCGCTTACTGAGTGCAGAGCATAGACTGAAAGTATTTGAGAACAAGATCCCGAGATAAATATTCGGACCAAGAGGAACGGGAATGGGGAATGGTGGGAACTTCATAACAACGAACTACGTAAATTATACGGCTTACCAAACATTGTTAAGATAATCAACTCTAGGAGGCTTAGGTGGGCAGGACATGTAGCCAGGATGGAAGAAAGTAGGAACGCTTTCAAAGTGTTAGCGGTAAGACCAATCGGAAAACGACTATTAAGAAGACTTAGGCGCAGATGGGAAGACAATATTAAGATGGATCTCGCAGAGATAGGAATACAAAGTAGAAACTGGATACAGTTGGCTAAGAATAGAAGTCAGTGGAGAGCTTTTGTGAACGCGGCATTGAACCTCCGGGTTCCATAGGCTATAGAGTTAGTTAGCTTACGAAGCATGAGTAGATGCCTAGGCTGATACTACAAATAGATTAAATGCGCATTTACTGAAAAGATGGGTTCTACTGACATTGGATAGTCTATATACTCTTCGTGTGCTAGGGCCTAGGGGAGAGGAGGAGATAATATTTCTTATCAGGTTACGTCACGCACAGTCGCACGCCTTCATTTTCATTAAAAATGGAAAAACCAAGAGAAACAAATTTCATCTCACTTTCCTTTGTGGCAGTCGGATACAAATCATCACACTTATCTGCAAAAAGAAGTTTTCAAATCGGATTATTGGGAGAGCCTCCAGTTTCAATGTTGGTGGGGACATGTCTCCCCATTTACCCGGAATTTGTGCCCGTACCTACAGCTGAGACAACTTTCCAGCATGAGGAGAGGGGCATATCCTCCTCTGACATTTATTGCAATTTGTGCCCAAATAGCGGAAGTGGAATTAATACATATTGATGAGACTACTAAACTCACTACAGCACGAAGTTCAGTTTGAAATACTACAGAATACGATTCTTTTTTTAAAAAAATGGAAAAGCCAAGAGAAATCAATTTCATCTTACATTCCTTTGGGGCAGTCGGACACAAATCATGACACTTATCCGAAAAAGCACTTTTTAAATCAGATTATTGGGGGGGACAGTCCCCCCCAGGTCCAAGATTGGGGGGACATGTCCCCCTCGTCCCCCCCGGGATTTGCGCCAATGGGAGAGAGAAAGGAGCAGCAAGATAACCTGGTATTAATAAAATAAAGAAGAATGGTGACCGGCAAACATGAACATGGATAGCGTAGTTGATAGCTATGCACATACTAGACTAGTGAATCCATGACCATGTGCATACACTACCAATACTTGTTTATTCTGTTCTTCTATCTTATCTTCTCTCCTTCTTTGCTCTTAGTGTTTCTCTATGCTTTTCTCAGATTGAAAAGCACGCCATATGTTATTCGTACATCGGCAATTTGGAAATTATTCTTACACACACTGCATTTCGACTTAAAATTCCTTCGGAACTTCTTTTTAGCACAATAAAATCTTAAAAGGAAAAGAAACAATGATATTCTAAAAGAATAGAAAAAATATACCTAAATTACCTTTAAGATAGAAGTTAAATAATAAGGTAATAAGTAAATATGGTTAACATCACAAAAATTGTGGTAACCTTCCTACCTGGATAAAATTTTCGTACAGAGTTCTTGTCAGGATCATATCCACCCCACACTGGATGGTGACTGTGATGGATGTTACTGGCATCAGCATCAACGTCGTAACCACTAAAAGTTGCGAACAACCAGACGAGTGTTCCTTCGAGAAGAAACAGAACGAGCGCGAACTTCAAACGTTCAGCATCCATTCTATTCATGTTTCAAAGATTAAATGATTTCACCAGTTTTTTTTTTTTTTTTTTTTTTTTTTAATGTGAAAATTCAGCAACTGTCAAACATTATTACGGAAGAAAACCTCTTAAAATAATTATTTAGAAACTAGTAAAGAATGAACTCTTAACTATGCTTTGCATCTACAACACTTCATGGTCTGTGATAACATTCCATCAACTGCCAATACTCGGCAGTCCGGCCAATATAGCTTTCCGAATTGTGCGTATTATTGGAAAAGTACGATTTCTCAATGATAGCTATTGAACTATGAAATGCTTATTGAAAACTAAGACAGGCTCGTTCGTTCCTTGCTACTGCTTTCTAGAATATTCCTAAGGCTTCTGCTTGTGACATAAGTAAAGGCATCTATTCTTAAATTTTCAGGTCAATAATTCAAGAAAAGCAGAAAAAAAAATATATATTTCGTCGTTTCTTCTTTGCAAGACAACGTTCCTTCTATGTGAAGGTATCTATTTTTGTTGTTTCTACTGTTTAGAAAAAAAAAAGAAAAAACTTTTGTTTCCTCTTTTCATGGTGTCAGCTGCATTACGATAACCTTTGAGATTAGCGAAACGACGTCTCTGATGCAATTTGAAATTCAATGTTGTTGACAAAGAAGGTTGACTTTTGTTCGCTATTGCTGTATGTCATTTCCGTATGAGGTATACTGACTGGTATCTACGATCTTGCATCTGCAATTCTCTGAGCCAACTATCCAAACTGACTTGGTTTGTCTTTAATGAAACGTCAGCGAAGCTCGTATTCGGTCAATTCGACGTTAATGAATCGTCATTCTGTTATTCTACTACGACGAAGGTGTATTACGGGAATTACCATACACGTGCGATACGAAATACAGTTAACACCATTAAATTACTTCTTCCATTACTTTATTGTGATTCATCGCAAAGCACGATGTTGCGAGAGCGTCTTTCTGAAATCATTCTGCATTTTGGAATACATTCCAAACGACAATATTTATGAGTTATGAAATAAGAATATTTAAATTCTAAAGAATATTGTTAAGATCGGTGAAAGCACATATTAGTATAAGAGCAATAAATACAGTAAATTCATGACCATTGAACCTAATGTGACGGAAGGCTACGCCGGATAACAATAAATAAATAAATATAATAAAATAAATTAAGAAGATACGAATTAAAAATAAAAAAGCCAGAGAGACTGGAATACTATAATTACTCACTTCTGCCTCATTTACACCATAAAAAAAATCTATACCTAAACAACTGTTATTCATATTTTCTGACCTCTTGGTACAGGCCAGCACATTATAAATTATTGTTGTGTATTGTACTGATTTTTTTTTTTTTTTTCAGAAAAACGAAGTCCAAAAATATTGTACACATTTTAATATAAATTTCAAAATGTCTAACTTAATTTAGAGGAAACAAAATGATGTAAACTGTACAGTACAATGTAAAAAAAAAAAAAAAAAAAAAATCGCTGTGTTATTTCAACGACATGAATATGTTTTAACACAATTGTGTTAAAATATAACACAAACAAGTGGTTAGAACAACTAACTCTCCATTTGGAGTTGTGTGTCAAATGCCGGTAGCTGAAATGACATACAGCCTGTGTCTTAAATTAACACAAGCGTAGAATCTTCGGTGTTGTTTTCTGCGTGATAGCCAAATATGTTGGGCATCTAATTATAAAGGCTTAGGAATTGAAGCTACAGACAAACACAGTAGAAAGAAATACTTAAACAAATCCAAGTATATGCAAAATTTCAAAATGCAAACCGCGCGATGTGTTTTCAATTGTTTTACATAATGTTTCTGAAGAAACCCTAACAGCACGAGATGTGCTAGGCATGTGCCATTTAGGTGTTTTAAATTTATCTCCCACATTTGATGCATTTATTGCTTCTTTTTCTAAGCGATTGTGTACTTAAAACAACAAACGCATCAACTTTATTAGATGGCAACTGGCGCCGATCATTTGAAAGTGAATATGGAAGAACTATAAAATAAAGTAAATAGATAGTCATCATTTTGTTATAAAATTAGGTCTACATGGCGAGCAGATTTTATCTTATCCCGAACGGTTATCGTCGAATATACGCGGCTTAAAGGAGCACTTTGATTAGCCAAATTCAAAAAACCTCAATAATTTATCCCTCTACAAGCGACGTTTTCTTCCTCGCCTCCGTATCCAAGTCGGAAGAGCACGCGGCTAGTAATTGAAAGGTTGGTGGTTCGTGGCCCCCTGCCACTGGAGTACATTTTTCATTTCTGTTCCAGAATCAGGTATTTTCATTTCTGTTCCAAAATCTTGTTGACTAGTGTAATCATATACATTGTTAATTAATCTTTTGGTGATACTTTACGTGTTTTTTTAGACTCAGCATGATGTAAACACATTACGCATATAGGCGATTTAACATATTTTGGGGGAGTAATTTTGTGGTTCATTAACGCTTACGGCACGGCTCAACATCGGTTGTGTGTTAAAGACGTAACACACCCCCTGTGTTAAACGCCAACACCGCGGGGTATGTGTTGAACTAACACCGCAAAGTGGTAATCACGCTGGAACCACTACCCTGTGTTAAAATTGAGTTGAATTAACACAACCATTTTTTACTGTGTAGGAATTAGTACAATTTTAAAATAGCAAAATATTAAAGAAAAATGTAGATCTATTAAAAAAATAAATTTATCTTACTGACCAAGATCAATGATAAATAATTACACACATATGTAAACGTAAGCCTAAGACAATAAAGATTACCTCAAGCTTCCAGGTTTTGTATAAGTCCCTGATAGATGACTATTTCTCTCTGTCAAAGTTGCGTTTCTATGAAGGCTTAAAAGTCGATTAGATCGCTCAAAAACATTATCTTTTTATTACTGGGATCACGGGCGTTTCTGGCGGGGGAAAAAGGGGGACGCGTCCCCCCAATAGTTAGAAGTACAAAATATTTCATATTTTATTCTAATTTAATCTATTTACTAACGACAGAATAACATATAAATAATAATTATTATATTTATTTGGAGTATAATATTCAGGCTGGAAACGATTATAACAGAGTTCTTGATATACCTTAGGTAGACCGTGAAGGTAAGCAGGAAGATAACAAACGGAATCGAAGATAATAAATATGTTGGGCTAGGTAGTACCATTTAAAACACTTTGTTTGTTGTCCCCCAAATTTTACATGCCAGAGAAGCCAGTGACTGAAATATTTTTAAAACTAGGGCGGATACTACGGAAACTGAATAGTGACGAGACAAGTAAGTCGGTAGTTTACTGTACTTGAATAGGAATCAATCTATTAGGAATTAATAATGGTTGAAAACTAGTAGACGTATCATCTACGTTACTTTCTAATTTAAGTTTAGAATATCTTATTAATTAAATTAAAGTTGGTAATAGAATAGTGACATCGAATAATTTTAACCAAAGGCTCGTGTACATGTACGATGTAAATGTTTCAGTCAATAACTTAAGAAAATGTGGATCGATCTAGACAGGAGTAAAAGCCCCATGAGCAATTGTCCGCCGCACATCGTCGGGCCGATCGCTACTATGGCGGTATATAAGCGGATTTCGAGCGGGAACGAGGCGGGACATCGAGTCGGTTGAGTAACTACAACCACTGGCGGACCGATGACGGTTTTGTCGGGGTACCCGCGAACGCGGTACTGCGACGGATGTAGCCTTCGGACCATACGCTGATCGTGGCGGTTGTCCCTGCTTACGGTCGTGTGGTGAGAACTGATCGGCTTTGCGTTACCCACAATTCTTCACTCTTCGCGTGGTGGACGTCATTTGTTCTGGTTTTCATATGAATAGAAGAGAACTCGGTAACGTATGCTGGCCTAGGATATAAGAGGAAAAGGTGGCAGCACTGTACTCATGTAACTATTGTCAGACAGTTCGTTGGCTTACAAAACTATTTTCGTGACAGGTTACAGCTGAACATGTTACCTTATTTGTTACTTGGCAAAATGTCAAATATACTGCCTAAAGATTTGCTCATTGCAAACAATCAACTCCAAAATTATAATTCTCACTGACAATTACAAGATAGTAGTTCAGATATGCTTGGAAGGTATTGCCTTCTACATAATCATTACAATTCTTCCAAGCCTGCCTGTTTAGTTTTATTCGATCTCGAAAAGGCATTTGATAAAGTATGGCACCTGGGACTTTTATTCAAGCTTCTGTCTTTCCGTCTTCCAATCACGTACATCCGCTTCATTTTTAATTTTCTCTCAAACCGCCTGGCTTACATTTACATCAATGACAGTGTCTCTTATCCTGTTTTTCTTCATAGCGGCGTTCCGCAAGGCTCTGCCTTGTCCCCACTGCTGTATCTGCTTTATGTCGCTGACATGCCGTCCTTACCGCAAAATATTCATACATTTCAGTACGCCGATGACACGGCTTTCCTGGCGTTAACAAAGACTATCTCTCAAATAAACACTGCGATGAATGAAGCTATCCGTCGCTTTAGCGATTGGTGTCGGACGTGGCGCTTAACAATAAACGCTACCAAAACTCAGGCCATAGTCTTTATTCCACCAAAACGTCGATCACGAGTTCATCGAAACCCAGCTCGTCTTGCCCTTACCGTCAATGATGCTGCCATACAGCACTCAAAGACAGTAAAATACTTGGGTATAACATTTGATCATCATCTTACATGGCGTCCACACCTCGCTACCGTTGTAAGCAAAGCCAAAAATAGATTAAATTTACTTAAACGTCTCATAGGTACAACGTGGGGTCTCCATTCTTCTACGCTTATCAACACCTACAAGGTCTTCCTCCGTCCCGTACTTACATATGGTTTTACCTCCTGGATATCAGCAAGCGCAAAACATTACGAAAAGCTGTTAATAATGGAACGACATGCTCTCCGCCTAGCCTACCGCATTAAATTACCAAGTCCAA
Source organism: Thermobia domestica (assembly GCF_964235325.1). Classification (NCBI taxonomy): domain Eukaryota; kingdom Metazoa; phylum Arthropoda; class Insecta; order Zygentoma; family Lepismatidae; genus Thermobia; species Thermobia domestica. Next base: position 114,507,945 of record NC_137462.1, on the reverse strand, counting down.
CCCGTGAATTGTACGACCGCATCACATTTCCTCACCTACTTTATCATATTGAAGCTCTTCGTATTAAATATATAACTCAACGGTATGACAACGAACACGCTTTATTTTTTGAAACCGTTTACAGCGACGCTCCCTACACTCACAGCCATCATCACACGTCTACACCTCTCTCACTGCTTTTCGCATTATATAAATATACCGTACCTCCAAATCATCCGGACTATAACATCATCAGTATCCTCAGCACATCACACGTACCGGCCCATATCTCACCTTCATATCATGCACAGTAAACCCGCTTGTCACTAACAGGACCTCCTCACGTATAATAAAATAAATAAATAATTAAATAAAACTTATGGCGGTTTAATACAGTTCATAAATGTCTCTTTGCCCAACTGAAAATATTTCTTTTCCGACACAAATATGTTAAATCTCTTTCCCTAATAGAGGGTGTAGCCCTCGCAATGGGTGCTAGCTACACCATAGCTAGCTAACTTAAAAAAAAAAAAAAAAAAAAAATGCCTTCTACAGCCAACCCATCCGCGGATGGGAATGGATTTCTTGAAAAAAAAAATGTGTTAAATCTTTGTATTTTAACCATGTATTGGTATGAAGGTTTCAGCGCTTATGTGCTAATACGTTGTTGCCAAAATTACGAGTAGATGATTAAAGGCGACATGAAGAAAAATTTTTGGGGGCAATCCGCCGTGGTTTACGGTAGATCAGATTACGTCTTGCACATGGGGAAATACGTGGGGGGGGGTTTCAGCGGCTGGGTATCGGCTAAAGGCGGGGGAGCAGCGGGATTATGGCGGATACCCCGCCGGCGGGACGAAGGCGTAATTACTGTAATCGAGCAGGTGGCCCGACAGCGGCGTCCGCCAGCGGCCCGCCATTCGCACGTCGATGGGCCTACGGCGGCCCGCTGGCGGAATGCTTATGGGGAGTGGATCTTAAAAGATTTTGTAACACTTGGCACCCTGCCTATCTTTATCCATTGTATTTTTCTAGAAAGTGAGGGGACGCCATAGATATTTTTTGGAAGTGGGGACACGACGTCCAGCCGCGGTTCCCCTCACCTTTACCTCTGGATCTAGAAGTAAAACAGATCAGACGCTAATGTACGCTTGTAAGCTGATCGGTTTTGATAAATACTACTCCCCCTATGTAGTTGTGCCATGAGAATTGAATCGGTGCCATTATCATTGTGGTGTTTCAGTTACCAAATACCGGTATTGAAGTATCGTGCTGGTGCTAGTGAAATGCCGAAAGTGACATATTATTTGGAAGGGTACGTCATGGCAAAGTGACTCTTTTCCACATACGTTTTACGAACAACCAAATAGTTAAGTAGTGTTGGGAAACGGTTTAACGATCACAGTTAAAAGCTCGTGGCCAGGATATACAAATGAGGCCCACACAGCTACATTTTCTAACAAAAGTGGCCCTTTCGAGGTTACCAGAGAAAGTGTCACCTCAAATACTACGTAGATTGCGTCAACTGGCAGGCAACGAGAATTCACCACTGCAACGTAATATGACGCCTGCCGTCTTGGCTTGTAGTTCGCACACAAGGGATGGATTCACAACTTCCTCCTACACTACATTGCTGAACGTAAAAGACATTGCCATAAATTGCATGAAACATACTTAGCAAGGTCAAAATGGAAGAATGTTGTTAAATTGAATGAGGTGTAACTTATCTCATGCGTAGTGGTAATATTGGTGCAATTTCGTACTTTGACATTTCTGGCAAGACGTGCCAAGTTCTACTGCCAGTACCGAGAAAGCTGGAAGTACATAAAGTGGACAAAAACGTGAAGGTGAATGCTGCTTACTTTCAGCTACTCATTAAGATATCAATCTATCGGAAAAACGTCCCTTGTTTGTATGGAGTCAACAAGAACCAGGTGCCGATGCTCAACCAGAAAGATTGCAACTATTACAGCAGATCCTCCATTCAGTTTTAGGATGACACGGAGCAGGAAACGGAAATCTTTTGTTATTCTCTTTTAATGATATTACTGTAAACTCCCTTATAGCCCAGTGAATTTCTGCACATTTGAAGTGTTAAAATTTTGCCACTCTTGCACCTTTACTGGACTATGAAAAACTTGCAAGGAGAAATGAAACAGAATTCCTATGCTATCTGCTTCGACGCAGTTTGCTGCACTGGAAATAGCTATGTCTGGCGATAGTTCAAAATGCTGGTGGGTGATGCGGCTTATCATAAGGTAAGTTTCGTAAGGATCCATATACTCACACCTACTGCAAGCCACATATTTTCACTACAAACACGTGTTTTTACAACTTATAAACAAACAGTGACAGACGACGAAAGAAGTACTATCAGGAAGAGATGAAATGGACTCGAAGAACCATGAAGAGGGCCGACTATCCTTACATGAGTCTTCCCTCCAAGAAGATGGCTATGAAAGAGGACGACAGAACCAAAAGAGGTTATCAGATCAATGCTGATCGCTAACCTACCAAAACCTCCCTAGGCCGCCATTGGCTATGGAGAATTCCTTTAATATCTACTCCTGGGGCTGTCATAATCTACGGACTATAATCCCTTAAAACCATCTCCTGAGGCTTCTATGAGGGACGGTTATATCCTTTAATACCATACTCCCGGGGCTACTGTGAGCTACGAAGTACAGGGTGGCCCAAAAGCATTAATCAAGTATAACATTCTAGCTTATGTGTTTATTTTCTTCGGCTGTTCCGAGCTTAAGGTGTAAGTAAAAATACTTTAAGAACAAAAATAGTAAAGAAACTGGTGGATAACAATAAGAAATTATATGAAATACAGCGAGGTGATCAGTACGGAACTATATACCTACTTTTGGGCCACCCTGTATAACCGATCCCGTCTAAGGCCGCTGTGGGCTAAGACAAATATCCTTTATTCCGAGGCCACATCGTGTGCCGAGGAACCTTGTACTTATTGTACACTGGAAATATTTAAAACCTAAAGAAAAGACATTCAAGAACTTTGTAAACATTTTTATACGACATTCTTTTTATAATAAAAAGGTAAAGGCTTGAAATTCCGTATACAATATTTAGACTCTACCTATAGAACATTGCAGAATACTTTGAAAATCGGTCGTCGGATATAGGCCGATCAGCCTTCTGTACTCTTGACGAATGTTGAAAACAATAACAGAAAAAGGAAAGAAAGAATTATAAATATTTGAACTTTGCGTGTTAGAACTATTGTCATCTGTCTTCAATGGTTATGTAAATGATGTTTTCTTTTCTTTTCTTTCCTCCATCCTTTTTCTAAAGATAAAAGATAAGAAATGGCTGTTAGTACCTGAATTCATTGAACTGAATGTAACAATAATGTGTTTGTAAGAAGATATATACTTACTAAAGCAAAAGATTGCTCTTCGGCGCCACTCTGAATGATATAAACACCAATTACTGCATTATTCAAACATGTATTTCAACAGCGCATATGAAGGCATAATTAATAGGATAGTGTCCGACTTCACATTTCCTTTTAAACATGGCAACACATAAACAATATTAACATTTTGATTTAAGAGACTCCATGTTTTCAATAACTATATAATTTTTGATAATTCTGAACCAGAGATGAAGTGGGTCAAGTTTTCTGAGTGGGTCAGTGAGTCGTGGGTCAACAACATGTGACTCACCATCCACCGTGACCCACCACCCACCACGATCCACTGCAACCCACCGACTCACTCTGACCTACCGACCCACTCTGCTTACTGCATTGTAGACAGCATCTTCTGAACACTGGTGAAGTTGTCTACATTTTACTTTCAAGACTTCTATTTCCTTTCCTTCTTCATTTGTTTCTGATTACTTAGCTGACAAGGGACGTATGCGAACCGTGACAGCTACATATTTATGAAAATTGGTACCCTGACTAATTAGGGATCGCTAATCATCGTGGTGATAATCATTCTGTGCGGAAATGCCTTGTTTACCCTCTCCGCAAATATAAACGTACTGGCAATCCCGAAAATTGGTCATATCATAAGGAGCTACGAAACTTTACGCCATCAGTTCTTAGACAAGAGCGGAAAACATGTTTTTCATTTATGCTTAGCGACTAGGGAAGGCTGGAATAAACTGAAGCATTGGGGCATTTCAAGTAAACAAGGAAATGCGAACACTTCATCATTTCTTAACAGAGTCGATGACATCAATGCACTAAATAAACATTTCTGCAGCGTGATTGATGCAATCAAAATACCTAACAACCTGCTAACTCAAAATCTTAAAAATTTCGAAACGATATACAAGAACATTTTGATTTTTATAAAGTCATTTACAATGATGTTAGAAATGCGATAGCCAAAACTCGTTCTAACAGGATGGGAGCTAATGGAATTAACATTAAAATGATTAAGTCCGCGTTGACTTATATATTATCACCCTAACCCATATTATAAATTATTCCCTATCAACCGGTGTATATCCTCAGATTTGGAAAGAGGGTAGGGCTATTCCCTTACCTAAAACACCAGTTCTTTCAGGTTTCAATTATTTTAGGCCAATTAGTCTTCTTCCCGTTTTATCTAAAGTTATGGAAAAAAATGTTCATGAACAAATGTTACATTATGTAGACTCAAATCAACTACTTTGTAAATTACAGTCCAGATTTGGTGCAGGGCGTAGTCCAGTCACTGCATTGATTAAGATTTATGATGATATCCTGTGTGAAACTAATCAGCAGCGGGTCGTTCTACTTACTCTTCTTGATCTAAGCAAGGCTTTTGATACAGTACATCATCCTTTACTACTAGCCAAGCTAAAATACTCTTATTTTTTACATATCGCGAGAAAGTAGTTCAGATCATACTTCAGATCATGACAGAAGTTAGCGACTTGTACTTCCTAGTAATAGCTCTCTACTATCACAAATGATGTTTCTAAATGCTGGTGTCCCACAAGGTTCTATATTGAGACCATTGTTATTTGCCTTATATATTGCTGATCTACCAAAAGTTATACGGTTCTGCGCACCTCAATTTTATGCAGATGACACCCAACTTTACCTGCCTACGTCTTCAAACTCTTGAAAGGGATGTATCATTGATGACTAGTGATCTTGCAGCAATCAGCCTTTGGTGTACTTCAAACGGTCTCAAAATAAATCTTGGTAAGTCCGTGTATATGGCAATTCGCTCGCGATCAATGTGTAAGTAAGTTGTGCACAGCAACATAAAACTGGCGGTAAATGACTCCCTAATTCTACGTGTATCCGTTGCCAAAAATTTAGGGCTAATATTTAATGAATTTCTCAACTGGGATGACCATATTCAGTCACAATGCAGAAAGGCATTTGGAATATTACGCAACCCTTACAGATTTCGCGAAGATTTCACAGCTACTTGTAAATTATGGCCCGATTACACACTAATTTGGTCACTTTTTGATTATTGCAATACTGTTTACGGTCCCAAATTACCAAAGAAACTTGCTTACAAAATTCAACTAATTCAAAATTCTACGTTAAGATACGCTTTCTGTACTAAGAAAAGGTCTCATATACTTCCTGTTTTAAATGAGCATAATATTCTTACAATGTTTCATAGAAGATATTTGCATTATGTTTGCTTTACATACAGGATCTTAACAACTGAGAAACCAGATTATTTGTTCAATAAGTTGACTAAACGTTCTAATGTACACAATCATTCCACACGTAATAAATTCAAACTTGATTTTTCCCCTTATAAAACAAATATACAAATTTATAGTTTTTCAGTTAGAACGTATACCATTTTATGGCATTAAAACAATTGGCATAAAACGTGAAAGAAAATAAGCAAAAGATGGGTTATCATTGTTGGCAAATAAGGGAGATATGAGCTTTAAAGTTGAGAAATTATGGGGTCGTACAAAGAAATTAACAATGTACAACAAGAAGAAGACGTCGGAAGGGCCAAATGTACAGTAGAGAGTAAACTACAGTATGCATATTATCCAGTGACTAAGAGGCTTGATACAGGATTCACCCAAAAAAGGGCACATGGTAGAGTTGCAGTAGAAAGAAGAAGTTCCATGAGACATTATGCGGAAATGTGAACAACAAGTCTTCCTGTAGCGCAGTAACTCCAATGGCGTTTGTGTTGCAAGGGCGCCGATTTCTCTGTAAGCTTGGGGGCCCATTCAGAAAAAAATACATATAACAATAAAATAATACATATAAAAATACATATTCATAAAAATACATTGGGTCTAGGCCCCCGGCCCCCCAGGATCGGCGCCCTTGGGAATCGATATCTTGAACCGTTCCCGAGAGCTATAAAACAAATCGTCTTGGGGTTGCAACACTGTTTAAAATTCCGTATGTCTTCCAAACTAGAGATGGCCACGAAGTTCCGGACCTGGATCCGAAGACCCGGTTCCAGAACCGGATCTTAGGAACCGGTTCCAGACCTGAATCCGAAAGCCCCAAAAACCCGTAAAGGAGGCTCAAAGTTTCCTTCAGAACACCGCAAAGAGGACCATACCCTTGTGCCCTCCTCGCCCAGACCTTCTTGTGCCCCCCAAAACAAAATTGGTCCACCAGTTTAGCCAATGAGCAATTGGTGTTAGGCAAATGAGTTGGCCAGTTTGCCTGTTTAGCCAATGAGTTTGCCAGTTTATTTAGCCAAATGAGACAAGTGACCGCCGCCTGGGCGCCTGCCTGTCGCTTCCACCATTTCATCTAGCACACTGTTCATAGCCTGCCAGGAGCTCGGGTTTAGCGTAGGGATGTCCACAAAGTTTCGGTTCCAGCGGAACCAGTTCTCGGTTTTCAGAACCGGTTCCGGAACCGGTTCCAGACCTGGATCCGAAAACACGGTTCCAAAACCGGATCTTGGGAGCCGGTTCCAGACCTGGATCCGAAGAACCGGTTCCAGACATGGTTCCGAAAAACCGGTTCCAGACCTGGATCCGAAAAAGCGGTTCCAGACCTGGATCCGAAAAACCTGTTCCGGAACCGAATTCGTTCAGATCCCAAAACCGGTTCCGCCAGGAATCGGTTCTGGCCATCCCTATTCCAAACCACAGAAACGAAGGTATAGCGCCTCAAAAGAGCACAGAAAAGCTGTGGCACGAAAGGTAACAAATCTGTGACAAGAAAGTACGTCAGAATCGATTCGCAAAGATTAATGAACTGTGATAGGTGTAAGTCGAGAGTATAGGGAACGTATAAAGCATGTGAGACAACGATGAAGATAAAATACACTACATTCAGGCTACCAGTAATATACAGGTGCAAAATATTTTAATGTAATTCACCAATACATACAACAGAGAAACCACAGATGATATGGTAAAATACGTACGTTTCTCGGCCCAGCCGCACATTCGACATGGCGTATCAAGTCCGTTAGTCACTGGATGCTGTGGTTTACTCCCTACTGTACATTTGATAATTTTGTAGTCTTGTTGTTGTTATACATTTGTTAGTTTGATAATTTCTCAACTTCAGAGCTAATATCTTCCTTATTTGCAAACACTCGTAACCCACTGTTTGCTTATTTTCTTTCACGTTTTATGCCAATTATTTTAATGCCATAAAATGACATACGTTCTTTTCGAAAAGCTATATGTTTGTGTTGGGACGGCAACAGTGCTTGCTTGACATTACTGGCATGTTCTTGGTCGCGTGTCCCCCTCCAGTAGGTACTAGGGATGGCAAGAACCGGTTCCTGGTGGAACCGGTTTTCCGGTCTGAACAGTTCCGGTACTAGAAGATCCGGTTCCGGAACCGGGTTTTCGGATCCAGGTCTGGAACCGGTTCTTTGGATCCAGGTCTAGAACCGGTTCTTCGGATCCAGGTCTGAAACCGTTCTTCGGATCCAGGTCTAGAACCGGTTCTTCGGATCCAGGTCTGAAACCGTTCTTCGGATCCAGGTCTAGAACCGGTTCTTCGGATCCAGGTCTGGAACCGGATCTCCAAGAACCGGTTCCTCGTGGAACCGGTTCAGCTGGAACCGAAACTTAGTGACCATCCCTAAGCTAAACCCGAGCTGCTGGCAGGCTGAGAATAGTATGCTAGATGAAATGGTGGAAGCGACAGGCAGGCGCCCAGGCGGCGCGGCGGTAGCTTGTCTCATTTGGCTAAATAAACTGGGTAACTGGCAAACTCATTGGCTAAACAGGCAAACTGGCCAACTCATTTGGCTAAACTCCCACTGGTGGACCAAATTTTTTTTTGGGACACAAGCGGGTCTGAGCGGGGAATTTTGAAGGTGAACTTCGTGCCTCCTTTACGAGTCTTTGGGGGCTTTCGGATCCAGGTCTAGAACCGGTTCCTAAGATCCAGTTCTGGAACCGGGTTTTCAGATCCAGATTTGGAACCGGTTCTTAAGATCCGGTTCTGGAACCGGGTTTTCGGATCCAGGTCTGGAACCGGTTCCTAATATCCGGTTCTGGAACCGGGTTTTCGGATCCAGGTCTGAACTGGTTTCTAAGATCCGATTCTGGAACCGGGGTTTCGGATCCAGACCCGGAACCGGTTCCAGAATCGGTTCTGAAAACTGGATCTCCGAGAACCGGTTCTTCGCGGAACAGGTTTCGCTGGAACCGGAACTTTGTGGCCATCTCTAGTAGGCACAGAATATATGCATACATTTTTCATTTTCTGCATGTTTTCTGCGTTTTGGGGGTATAACACGGCACAGCTTCACTCAGTGGCTGTTTGGTATATGTATTATACATAGCGCGTAACCAAGGTCTGTCCGGTTCGAAACGTCCCCTGTGAGATAAGTATATCGAAGTGAAAAAAAGAAATTCACGCACTTTTAGATATTGATATTTGTAACTGTGATAATAGTAATAGAACTTGGCTTTCGAGACACAGCCTGTGAGTATTTAGAGAAAAAAATACATTTTTGAATCTGTAATATATAAATTATTATATAAATATAAAAAAATTGAATGTAACTACTTGTATGTGTCTTGATCATCACGGCCAACTGCAAAGTCAAATGAAATGACTTTTGGTATATAGTTAGGCTTTAATCCAAAATGGGATGTTATCATATTGCTTTCGTTAAAATGCAAAAGTACGTATCGTAGGGGAAGGCGTTGTATCTGTGAACACTTTTAGAGTCTTCGAAATTTTGGTGCTAATATTCAGCACTTTCCCCCAATTTTTGTCGTACATTTGAAGTGTCATCTATTTGCTATCAGATAGGATGATTTTTAAACGTGTTACATAATTACAGTAGCTTTTATAAGATAAAATAAGAACAAATCCGTTTTGTTCACAGGTACATTATGGTCGTGTACCTTTGAACAGTGATAATTACAATGTTTCTGCGGCAATAATATAAAAAGAAGCCACAAATATTAACAGTTATAAATTGCAATAAAGGGTTTAGCTATAAAAAGCTCCCCAGAATTAAAATTTTATCAATTAAATTAAAATTGAAGAGAAGTTCTAGCAAAAACTTGTGAGCAATAAAGTTAAGCATATAGTAAGCGAATATATAGAAACTACTTAAAATTATAATTAATAACTTTATATCCTAACATAACCTATATAAAATATATCAATTATTTTAACTACTTACAAATTGTGTAGCTTTAAACAGTATTATTTATCGTTCAAAGGTACACGATGCATTAATGTTCATAGGTACAGGAGGGTCACCATTACAAAAAAAAGTTCTCCACTAGCTTAAATATTGAACAGAAGTTAAAACTAAAAGTATTACTGTATTCACCAATGATTCTACCCCAAGTTTGGACAAATAAATATTACAAGTTGCGAAAACCGAACAGCACAAAATTCAAAAGGTAACTACAAAAAATCTTCGGTTTGGGGGTGAAAAAATTAAAAGTAACATTACTCGACACAACACTCAGTAAACAACAGCCAAACGAGTTTGTAGTGCTTTTTTTTTCATTTAATCTTTTAAATGAATTTTAATCACTGCACCTAGATAGCTCTGAATTCGAGAAAAGCACAGGTGTTCAAAGTTAGATTGTTTCAAAGGTACAACGCCTTCCCCTATATAGTAAGGGGGTAGTGGGGATCCAAATTTTTGCGAAAAAAAAGAGTATCTTAGGGAGTTGAAATTCAGTATATTAACTCTTTATTAAAAATAAACAGAAAGTGTCCTAGCATTAAAAAAAAAAACCTCTCCTTTATGGGGGAGGGCACTTTCTATATATGGAAAATTAGCAGTGGGTTGATTTGTAAAAGTAATCGAAAACGATCGATATTAGTTGAGTAATAAATTCAAAAACAATTGTTAATTGAGAAACAAAAAATACAGTGCTTTGCTTCATATATTCACTGCTTTTTGTTATAAGAATTGCTGAAGCTCTGATTAGGAGCGTTCAGAGCACAAGGCAATCAACTCATAAAGTTGTGAGAAAATAGACAAAATTTGTACTGTAAGCTTAATTACACGGAAACTTTAAGTTTGGACTGTACGCATAATTACAGATGGAAAATTTAACACTTTTTTTCCTTTACGTTCTTCTATTTACCTAGATTTGGGACTTCCAATTTTCATCCTTTTTTCCACTGAAAAGTATCGATAATTCAAGAAGGAAATAATTATACCATGATAATTTAATTGAAATTCATCGTAATTTGGACCATGACAAACACCCCTTTACCATTTTATATTGTAAAGGTCAGATTCACCGTTACCGGTATTGTAACAAAGCGGTGCTTGAGCGATTGATCGTAGAAATTCAAACTCCGATTAGTTTGAATTTCACAGCCTTGTTTAATTATAAACTCTTTAGTCAGTAGAGAAGAGGTCGTGGATCACGTGCCAGAGTTGATGACGATGGGTTTTGGTGGGTTAGAGTGGGTCACAGTGGGTGAGAGTAGTTAATGGTGCTGGTGGTCGGAATGCGTCATAGTGGGCCGTGGGTCAGAGTGGGTCACGGTGGGTGGTGGGTCAGTCGGTCGTTAGTCACTATGGGTGGTGGATCAGTAGGTCGTGGGTCAAGTTACCATTGATCCACGCCATCTCTGAACTTACAGAATTTCTTTTTACTACTACTACTACTACTACTACTACTACTACTACTACTGCTGCTGCTGCTGCTGCTACTACTACTACTACTAGTACTACTACTACAACAACAACAACAACAACTACTACTACTACTACTACTACTATACTACTACTACTACTACTACTACTACTAATAATAATAATAAAAGTTGTTGGATCGAAAATTGCATTGTTGCTTAGAGCAATGGTTCCCAACCAGTGTGCCGTGCACAAAATGTAATGGTTCCCATTGGGTGTGTCTCAAAATTTTAGGGTTTGAAAGTCATGAACCATTTAATAATTAGTCCAAATAAATTTTAAAATAGGCCTCCTGCGCCAGCAATAATGCTCAGTACTCCATAGAGTTACTGCTTCATAGAAACTTAGATAAGCTTACACTATTATAATTTATGTTATTATAAAAATAAATAAATAAATAAATAAATAAATAAAAAATAGGTATGTTGCAGTGTCATGGATGTTCAGTAAAGTGTGTCTTCAGTCAGAAAAGGTTGGGAACCACTGGCTTAGAAAATATCAGTACTAATTTTGCGAACTAGCCCCCGATGAATCTTATGATTATTATTTTAAAATTGAATAAGCCAAGGAAAGACATAGACATGCAGGTTCAAAAATACTAAAACCGAGAAATTCAAATTTAAAATTAAATCCCCGTTACACATCTTATTTCTTTTTGATATATAAACACTCTTACTTGCAATTATTTATCCTTTTCTTGCAATTTACTATCTTTGTACTTTAATTCTTGTGGCATGAGCTTCTTCTTCTTTTTTTTACATCACATTAAAAAACAACAATGACGAAAAAATATTCCCAACACTTTGTTCAGACAGAGATATAAAGAATATTACTACAAACATGATCAAGCAATCATGACAGTGGGGATCATATTTAGAGAAGCACGAACTCTTTGTGTAATCCTTTGAAGTCAACGAATATGTGAATAAAACAAGTGCGCACAAAATAGATTGAGAATAGTGTTGACCATGAGAAGAGAAACATTTCTTCTTAAAATTCGAGACGAGACTAGTCATGACAAATCTCGTCTCGCTTATCGAGACGAAAAGAGAAATTTCATGAGTTTCATGGACAACACTAGTCATACAAGTCTTAAATCTGAAACACTGTTTTAGTATAAACATCGTTCATAGCATTAAAAGAAACTGTAAATCGATAAAGTGATTATACGAACACCATGAAGAACATTTATCAACGTATAAAGATACACAAGTCATTACACAATCTACTCTAATAACAAATATGGATTAAATGTTGTTATATCACACCTTTCGTGGACCTCTCGTGACACGGTGGGATTCTGGTAATTTTAGAAGAAATTAACAAAAGAATCAAGGTATAAATTTTGTACATAAATTTTTAAAACGATACGAGCCGAGATTTTTTTTTTTTTTAACAATCGAGACTACAAAGTTTACATCCTGTCTCTTCTCATCTCGTGGGCTACACTAATTGTGACTAGGCGGGGAGAAGGTACAGTAAACGTGTGAGAGGTTCATGTAAGTTTGAATAAAGTCAGAACAAACAAGACTTAACCGGTTTCGACCAAAGCGCTAAAAAGCAGAAAATAATAATAACAAAGCTCTCAAAACCAGAAAATAATTCCTTACTATTATCTATCATAATTTTTGAAGTCTGTACCAAACTAAACAAATTAATCCCTAGTATAAAATTGATGATGAGTGCAGTTGATTTTGAGTTTAACATTCTTTTCAGCAGCGAGGCCATATGAGATGGGACCTACTGATTAACGTGGAATCCGAACCACTTAAGCTCCCGCCGGGAATCGAACCCGAACCCGGGTAATTTTATCAGACACTCATTTTTTAGCTCGGGAAAAACTTAACAAATTTTTATAGGTAATAGTAAGGAATTATTTTTTGGTTTTAAGATCTTTATTATTATTATTATTATTATTATTATTATTATTATTATTATTATTATTATTATTATTATTATTATTATTATTATTATTATTATTATTATTATTATTATCTTCCTTTCAACGCGTTTGTTGAAACCGGTTAATATTCATTTCTAAAAATATTTTTATTTTCTGTTTTTAGTACGTTTCTGAAATAAGTTATTTTTCTATTAAGCTTATTTAACTTTTCCACTTCTTTTTAGTGTCCCAGTAGTTTAGTTACATAACTAAGTTAAGGTAGCACGTTAACATTCTATAAAGTGGGTCGTTCTTAAAACATGTGTGACCAAATATAGTTCTATTATGTATATTTAAATTGGTCTATTTGTTATGAAAGTATATATAAATGTACACATGGTATTATAAAACTATCAGCTGTTCTCCGCAGAATATTGTTCGATCCCCATGAAATTTATATGGAACCACCGGGAATGAATATTCTATCAAACAAACAAACGAAAAAATTATCAAAATCAGTTACAAAAGATATATATATAAACAGGTCGAATTGAGAACCTTTGTTTGAAGTCGGTTAAAAATAAATACCCGTGCACAAAAGAATTGTGGTATCAAGGATACATTAACCAGCATAAAAATAAAAGTACGTAATGCAATTGTATCATTTAACGCATATTTATGTATAAAATCTTGTAATGTGCTTCTCAGTGCTTTACTGTCGATCGCACGCATTTCATGCAAGTCATCATTACTTACCAGGATAGTATCTTTGAATGGGAGTCGAATCTCCATGACCTGATCCAAAATTGTTCTTGCGAGCACCAGCATTTGTATCTTCGTCATATTGGGTATACACTGCGAACAAAATAATTAGAAGTATTTGTACACTGAGGATAATAGGAGCTTGTGCAGGAAGTTTCACCTCAGCTGCCATAACTGAGAGGTTCGAGATAGAGCGCGTTTAATCTCGAATAGTCTTTCGGTTTAACCTAACCCTACTTTTCAGAGACTTTCTAGCTCTTTTTCATGGCAATCAATTTAGTCGTTGCGTGCGTTCAGGCAAAACATCAAAGAGGTTGACTATGTTGAAAAAATAATAGCTAAGGAAAAAGAAAAAAGCTTTGATGAATAATTAGCAAAACAAACAGTCTCAAGTTGTTATGTCAGGAGATCGAAACTCAGCTGAAACAGGGATATTCAACAATAGCATAACTATTGCTTCTATATTTTCTGATATGTTGTCCGTTTGTTAACAATTTTATTCTGTAAGGAAAATAAAATTAGTATTTATTTCACTTTTCTGTCTCATTCGACTAGTCAGGTGATCAGCAACGTGAGTTTTCAGTGTTCATGGTCTTGAGTTCAATTCTTGATGACAATATGTAACTAAAAATCTATTTTAAACTACTAGTCTTTGTCTTATTTAGCCTTGGTGTTAAATGAGGACATTCATCTTCATATATAGCCCAACTTCAACCTTTGTCATGGTAATTTGTTAAGCACAATGTTAACTTGTTATATTCCTGTTTGTGTCTGTGAATGGCATTCTTTAAAAATCATTGCTTTGGGAAAAGAAATACAAAAAAATAATTGTGAACGTATTTTTTTTCTTATCGATTATTCCAAACATTTTTATCGCCGATTTTTACGACATATCGTCGTCGCCCTTTGGCAGAAGTACCTCTTTTTTCTTTTTTTCTTTTTTTTTCTTTTATTTTAAGTTAATACAGTCCCGGTAAGCTAAGAGCGCAAACAGCAAAATTGTGTAGGAGTAAGAATATAAGACGAGAAAGAACATAAAATGTGTAATATTGCCAGTTTCTTATTTGCCTATTTAATTACTATGTAAATTCTCTTAAGAAAAATAATGTAAATTTCATCGTTTGAGTTCATTACGTGATACACAATAAGTTATTACAGTATATAATCCGAACGCCTTAACTCTTAAAAAAAAAAAAAAAAAAAAAAAAAAAAAAAAAAAAAAAACTTGGATTCTGAACAAAATCTTTTATCAAATTTTGATCCGTAATCGGAATACTTATGTTCGTGTGTGTTTGTGTGAACATTTCTACAGGGCTCATATTACTGACGTGCCTTCTGTTGTTCAGTTCCTTGTCGGAAGATGTATTGAAAGTGTGATTTTCACCGATAATTTTACACTTTTGTGCCTGTTTTGTGTGTGTGTGTGTTTAATATTAGTTGATGTCCACTTATTATATCTGCCATAGATCCTAAAAAGTTCATTTTCATTCATTATTTGTTAATATTTTACCTTAGACTACATGTAATATTAAAATCATTTGGAAAATTCGAGTTCTTAAGACCCAGGAATGGATTAACCCAGTTTATGTAATTTTAAAGGGGAAACATTATTTTAGAATTCGAGCGACTTGGAAGTCGAGCGAGGTTATGGAACGAATTAAGTTTGGATTCCATTATATAATTGTATAGTATTTTTTAAGTTAAATTAACACGCCAATACAAAGAGTTCATTGGGGACTGTCATGCATGAAAACGATAATTTGAATAACATGTCAAAGCCGTATTTTTTAAAATGAAGATTATGAGTTGACAAAAAAAATTTAAAAGCGTGATCTAAAGTTACGTCATTCAAATTAAGAAAGAAATTATGATATATGCACATTGATTTGATAATGTCAAGACGAGCTTTAAAAAACCATTAGGAAGACTTAAGTGCAGATGGGAGGACAATATTAAGATGGCTATTGTAGAAATAGGAATACAAAGTAGAAGCTGGATCCAAGTGGTTAAGTAAAGAAGTCAGTGAATAACTTTTGTGAATGTACTATTAAACCTCCGGATTCAATATGCTATAGAATTAGTTAGTTAGTTAATATCAGAAAAGAAGGCAAGAGTTGCTTCATAATTAGCAGTTGGAAAATTCAGTGGTATTTTCAACCCAAACACTAATGAGTAAGAGCAATAAACACACTAGAAAAGTAAAGGTATTTTTGGTGTGGCATTATCCTTTCTATAATATTGTGTAGAATGTTGCTTAGCACCTGAAATAACGTTTTATTTGTGACAAGTATAAAACCAACAATGCTTTCTAAATTTGCTGATAGAAATATATATATATATATATAAAAAAAATATGTTAAAGTTAAGTGGCAACGTACAAGAAGAATGTCACAATGGGCCTTTCAAAATTAATGCTATTTTGGATGTTGATTTATTTGGTTCATTTTGGAGCATCATATGCACAGTTAAATACTCAGGAACACGGAAAGAAAAACAATCCAGACGGTTCAGCATATGGAATTAACCTTGAAAACTTGGTTCATTGGTCATCAAGCAATCGCTTGCCGAAAAATCGACCGAAACAAGAAAATTCTAGCTTCAGTAAACAAGATATTTATCCAATTCTAGATAACATTAGATATGTTAGTTTCATTGTGACAGTTATTGGATATGTTTTTGTAAGTTGGCTAATAATATTTTATGATAGTGATGTGACGTTGCCACGTATTCATGATAATTGCAAAATAGTACGCCTACTGCTGGAGGTTGATTGTTTAGTGGAGTTCGTAAAATGTGTCAATGAGTTAGTTTTTCCTAGTAAAAGTAATGATTTACATCTTTTCCTACAGAAATTCGATAAACTTTTAGTTCCTTATTCACAATGCAGGCCAACGCCACTCACATCAGCAGAAGGTAAAGAAAGTGATATTTCTATACAGAAAGAGACTGAAGACATTTTGCGCACTATAGATGAAATTAAGCACTTACGTAGCCAGCTTTCTTCTAAGAAAAGAGATAAAAATGTAAGAAATATTATTAAACCTTGGAGTGCACCAAAAAGAGAGGATGCTAAAAATCAAAAGAATGTTGAAGACAGTGATCTGCAGACACCAAAGCCATGCGCAGAGCGTGGTGAGGAAAGAATCAAAAATGAGAAAAGATTTGGAGTTGGTGACGGTACCAATATTACTTCGGTAAATAGCTCGGGGAAGTCTGAAAGTATTTCTCTGATTTCTCCTAAACCAGAAGTACCAAAAGATTACAATGTGTCTTCCCACCAAGAGGTAATAACTATGTTATCAGCAAGAAGTAGAGAATCAAACTCTGCGACTGAAGTAATGGAGCTTTACCATGAAGACAAAATGTCAGAAGCCTATGCGCCAAAATCTTTTCCTGTCGGAGAGTCTAAATTAGAAAAAAATTGTTCTATTACAAGCATCTTGAGTTCATTGCACAACACTGTTCAAGAAGATGTACCTATCGGAGCGACAACAGAAAAATCCAGTATAAGGTCGAACGGTATCTCGTCTGATGTCGGAAATACTACAGATGAATCAAAATGCCAGATGAATTTGTTTCATAACAAAGGAAAGACTGAATTGAAAGTTAAAAATACACGGTCTCCATTTGGTTTACAACAACTACAATCTGAATACAATGTTAAAGACACCACCAGTTCCAAAGCGATGCAAAATCTTCATAGGAAAATTACAATAAATGAAGAAAGAACAAGAATGTCTCACAGTGAAAACAATATTTCTGTATTATTACGTGGTCATAAACTTTTAGAAGAATTGTATACTGAAGTTGATATGTTACAATATGGAGATAATGTAAGTTTTGTTGCTGAGAATTTTGGAATATCGGATCCTATACAGTTACTGGAAAATTTATCAAACAAACAAAATCAACGAAACTCACGCTTTAAAGAAGACCGCGAACGTGTCCAGGGAGTAGACAGCATGCTTGCGCACTTCGAAAGCAACGATAGTCTTTCTAAATCAAATATTTGTTGCAAGAAAGAAACAGACTCTACTATTTGTTTTAAATACAAAGTAGAATGTGAATCGAGCAATATTTCCATTGTGGATCTTGGCGAAATTGAACGCGCATCAAGATTAACGTCAACTAAAGAAAATTTATTAGACGAAGATGATATGAACTCCAGAGAAAACTATGATTCGGAGATTAAGTTAACTATCTCACAACACCTTAAATTTCTTATGTTGCCACATATAAACTCAGACTCGTGTATATTTTATTCAGGGTTTTCAAGTAGATTATCATCAGCAGATAGCGACACAACATTATCATCGTCAACAACCACAGAGAGCGAGTTCGTGAGACTACTACAAGACGATTTAATTCAAGCAAATTTTAACAACTCCTATGATCTAACGTTTTACAATGATTTGAATGATTTGTTTCAAGCCTCTAGAAGGAATAAACAGTGTCAGCAATTCCAGCATCTTTTGCGGAATCAATCAGTTTCTTCTGTATCGTCAAGTAGGAGTGATATGCTTGTCAATCATAGTTCATCTCCTACCATAGTGGGACATAATACGTCTTTACAAAATCAAACTAACGAAAGTCACAGCTCGTATATAAAACAGACGCAAGTTTTTGAAGATAGTGTAAAAGGTAGTTCTTTGTTGATCAACAGTTCTGATATTTTTGAATTTGATTCTAACATTGATCACGTAAAAGGGATTTACTCTAATAGCTCTATTACTGAGAGAGCAATACAGGCGACTAAATCATTTAGCATAATTAGCATAAATACATTTAATGAGGAAAAAATTTACGCTTTAAAAGAAAACACGGATTTTAGGACAGTATCAGAAAGCAATGAAGAGGATCTGAAGTTATCAATAAAAGATAATCTTGATACAAGCAACGCTTCTGCAACCGTGAACCACCAATTCGAGGAAAGTAAATCATTGCAGAATAGTGATGATGAAGTTGCATGTAAGAATATTGCATTTAGTGAGAATAATTCAGATAGAAACGAAAATATAAACAAAGGAGAAGACGCCTCAATCATTGAAGATTTGCTACATAATTTGCAAAATAATAGAAGGAAATTATCAAACTGGAACAACTATGAAAATTTTGGTGGAAAAGGTGAAAATATGAAAACAGATACAGAAGAGAAACAAAATGTGTTATTAGATGAAACAGACATTTTAAAAAGCGAAAATATATATTCATTGGATAAAGAAAAGATCTCATGTGTAACTACAGATTGCAAAAGTGAAAACGAATCTGAA
This sequence comes from Thermobia domestica, assembly GCF_964235325.1. NCBI lineage: Eukaryota > Metazoa > Arthropoda > Insecta > Zygentoma > Lepismatidae > Thermobia > Thermobia domestica. Next base: position 114,488,983 of record NC_137462.1, on the reverse strand, counting down.
ATCTACAAAAATTCGGAAGTGTCATACCTAAGCAAAACTGTTGTCAATTATCCCCCACTAATGTATTTAGATGTGACACATTCACAGGAAATATACAATGCCAAAAATAATGAATCTGATATTAGAAATATAGTAAAGAAAATCAGTGAAACATCGGTAAGTGGCATCAGTGACAAAGATATTATTTCAAATTCAACACTACAATGGAACACAGATGCAATGACCAGTTTTATAGGCTCAAATACATCTATTAAAAACGTCTCAGTAGGTCTCTCAGTCCAAAGTGGTACACGGAATGAGAAACATAGCTCTCAATATTTAACAGAAGAAGATAACATTTCTCAATGTCCAGGAGAAAATTATAAAATTTCCATGTTCACAGAACTACAGAAATTTTGTCAAGAGAATCAGGAGGAATTCAGCGAATTTAGTGACTTGTCACGTACCATAAGTGAAGAGTGGTCAATAGATTTCTGGTCAAGTAGTGATGAGTCAATGATGAGTTTTACTCAACAAAACAATTCTCTTACAATAATTCCAAACAAGCAAAGTAATATAGAAGCAACTGATTCAGCAAAAAATTGTTTTAAATTTGAGGACTATAATGGAGAAAATAAACAATCAGATCTAAGACTTACAGCTGAGATAAACCACCATGTCGATCAGGGCAACGAAATAAATTCCGAATATTCAGTAAACTCTCAGAATAGATTCAAAGACCATGAGGAAGATAACAATGAGTGTGATGGATTGCTATCCCAGATAAACAAGGAAGTGGGAGCCGAGAAAAGAAACCCAACTAAGAATTCTGAACATTATAATGTTGAGAATACTGGTGAAATAAGAACTAACACTTTAAATTTATCACATACTAGTTCACTCAATGAAGATGTATTAGATGATGAAATTATGGTGGAAGAAATGGATGATTTTGATTTTCAGGGGTTCATGTGGAGACAAATAGGGATAGACAAACTTCCACAAGAGTTTGATGAGGAACTACGTTACGCTTTGGAGCAGATAAAGGAAGAAGATGAGGAAAATTTTGATAATTACGATGAAAGGATATATTTCAAAAAGGATAAAGGATATAGACCAAAGCCACCAGGTCTACCAATGGCACCCAAATCAAAGCATCCTCGAGTACCACTGAAACAACGAATACCAGATAAAGTTGGCATTTATTATTCGGACGTTCTTGTGTCACCTCTGGAAGGACTATTGAGACAAGAATGCGATGCAACTGTGATTGACAATGCGTATGACTCCGAGGATAAACAAAGTTCCGCAGATCAGATGACATCTGAAGAATCTGATCAATTGCAAAAGTCCGATGCCACTTCATGTACAGTCCTAAATACAATAGTGAATTTGGAGAAGCCAATAGAGAGTGGAAATGAAGAACTTGAAATTGTCCACACACCAGGAAGCCTTGGTGAAGACTACTGTGTGTACAGTCTCTATGTAGACGAAAATCAAATTAAAAATCTAAGTATGAATCCGCAAGGCTCAATCTTCTGGAATTTAGAAGAAAGTGATTGCGCATCATCTCATAGCTTTCAGTTACCTGAAAATTGGAATTGGATAAATGGTTCTTCCATTAGTGTGAATGGCACCTTGGAAACCGAAGCAACCACACAGTGCGACAATGAAACAGTTAATGAAACGTTTGATGATAATTGTTACCCTGTCTGGGGAGTTATTAGCAAAACATTGTATGATAAAGAGGACGGTGGTCTATCAGATGACAATGATTGCTCACAAGAGGTTATTTTTCTTTCGTCTGATGGTGTGAGTTCGCTGGAAGGTATACAAAGCTGGTATTTGAATCAAATTGAGGATGACAGCAAGATTTGTGAGAATAGGAGTAGCGTGGTCATAGAAGATATATCGGAAAATGAAACAAGCAGTTTAAGTGGTCAGTATAAAGAAAATGACACTGCTCAGACTGGAAATTAAAATCAGTGTTTTAGCTTTTCTGCTAGTAATCAGAAAGCAAAGAGGCCGTGCAAGTTTAACACATAATTTTTAAAGTTTTCATGGAAAAATGGTTCTGAAAGGTGACGGAATTAAATGTGCCAGTAATAAAATACATTTCTTCCTCCTTATTGTGTCCGTTTGTATCAAATAGACATTTTGAAAACACAAACGGAAGATCTTTCTTATATATTATTTATGACGAGGGAAACAGATCATATCGTGTGTCTCTCTTGTGCTTGTTGTCAGATCTCAACTAGAATTTTTGATCAAATAAATGTCCCTAATTGTAATGACCAAAAATATAAAATATGTCTAAAATTTTCATTTAGTTAGGTTTAAATTTAACGGTTTAGCCACAAAGACCAAAGAAGATTGCATCTTGCCGAGGATCGATTGCGAGACCAGGAGTAGGACCAAAAAAGATTGCATCTTGCCGAGGATCGATCGCGAGACCAGGAGTAGGACAAAAATAAACAGTTATTTACTTGTGCGATCGTCGGGAAAATACCAAACGCATATTCATGGTCGTTATGAAACACTTCAGAATGCGCTGTAGACAAATTTGTTTAGTTATGTTAAAATCCTTTGGATAATGCAACTATAAATATTTTGATGGTTATAAATATTATAATATTTTGGTTATAAATATCTATGCTATTTCGCAGTTTTTATGGGCTTGATACAAATTAAATGTTTGACACAGATGCAGTCATTTCGAAAGGTCACAAAAATAAAAATTACAATACCTGGTTAATCAAGATAGTCACCGTCAGCAACCACACACTTTTGCTGCCTCTCAGCCAACGATTGTAATCTGTCGCGAGAGAAATTTGGGGTTTGTGATGTGAAGAAGTTCTCAACCTATGTTACACCACTCGATCATTAGGGAAGGTCGAGACGCCAAAAAAGATGGCAGAGACATCAGGAGAATATTTTGGGAAGTTGGATTTCATACTGCAACTTATGAAGTGAATGGAATATCCTTTTTATCCTTTGGATATTTCTGGATACTTATGGATGAAGTTCCAGTGCATTTCGTGGTATTCAGCACTCTAATGATTTACAATGACGGTTTCGCCTCGACAGAGAAAGACGTAATAGATCAATCCCACCGTAGATTACTATACAAGCAACCTCATTTTCTAGGGATTTTGGAAACCATCCTGCACTTTGATCAAGATCTAACCACTATCCTGATCACTTACGATTGTTATAGCGAATCCATTTTTTAAACAAAATACCAAAAGTGATAATCCGATACAAAAAACTTCTCGGTTATTCCTTACACTAAGAGAACTGCATATCTCCAGACGGCAATTTTGTCGGTCGGCGTCAACTCAGGTAGCACTTATGAGTGAGTGAGAACTAATCGCCCTCGGTTGCAGTAGCCGAGTGCTCGATGTGCTCTATATTGAGAAAGCAACTCAATTACTAGCAACCGAATTTTGGCTAATTTAACCCTGCAAATTTTCTTGGTGGGGCTCCTGAAGGGGACGATCTCTAGTAAGTTATTAAATTTTTCGATTCTTTATTCAGAAAATACCTAATGCGAGAATTCGCTTAATATAAGTTGCAGGCGTGAAAATTCGTTATATATAAACTTCTAATAATAAAATGAGTAGACACATATTCCAGCGTTTAAAAAAACATTTCTTAAAGGAAAAAAAGAAGTAAAATTTTACTATATTTAATTTTTCAGTTTCATATTCATTAAACTTTACTCTTCCCGTATGAAGAACAGGCATTTCTACTTACATTTTAAATATAGCCTACTCCATTTATTTTAGTAAGCATGTTTAAATAAATACTTAACAGATCAACTCCATTTTGCTTTTCAAGTAGTCGTTTGGGTGGTGATCCCCCATTTAGCCACTCCTCCATGGTTACATCCCTGGATTTCTCGCAAAAAAACATTCACGTTTATATAAACTCCGTTACATAATCCGACAAAGCTCATCTAAAAGATTCAGAAGCCGTTGAAAAATGAATTTCGGGTTTAAAAAAGAAGGAAAGAAACAAAGAATATGTTTCCTTTTGAAAATAAACTCATTTCATCTTCTATAGATCGACGTAATTGACCTTATGTGCCAACTTTTCATTATCAATTACAGTATAATTGGTCTAACCTTTCAAATACCCAACAGGTACTAGTTATTATTTAACTAAATATCGAAATCAAAATAATACTGTCTTAAACATGTATCTACTGTAACTTGCAAGTTAAGCATTTTACCTGAAGCTATCACGGCCAAAATCGATTTCGAAATGAAATGAAATGAAATCTTTCAGTTTAACGGTGATTTTATTGATTTCTAGAAGTGGTCTAGACCAATATAACGGGTTACAACTAAAAATCTGCACAAAATGTGCGGAGTCATAAAATAAAACCTATTGACACAGTCATCGCTATTCTTTGGTATGTTGATAGTACACTCTTTGTCTAATTCACAATATGTTTGCTTTCTTTCTGGTGCGAAGTAACTGGTAGAAAATGGCGTCAAAGGAAGAAGTCCTCCGTGCAGGCATTGTAAATTTCCACGAAAAACATCAAGAATTGAGGAAATCATATTGTGTGATACACTTTGCTGCTGAAGGTGTGCCAAAAAGAACAATTTATGCGATACTTAAATCCGGAACAGTAGAAAGAAAAGGAGGAAGTGATCGAAAGGCAGCAATTATGACGAATAAAAATAAACAAAAACTAAAAATGATGTTTGACAAGAAAGATAACATTAGTCAGATCGACGCAGCAAAAACATTTAAGTGTTCACAACAATACATATCTAAAACATTAAAATCAATGGGAATCAAAGCATGCATAAAGGAAAAAGCTCCATCTTACACAAACACGCAAATAAAAACTGAGAAATCCAATTGTCGTTGGATGGTCAGAAATTACAAAGGAAAATTGTTTGTTTTGGATGATGAAAGTTACTTTAGCCTTTCTAAATCCCAAATGCTCGGAAATGACATTTATTATTCCTCAGACAAGCAACACACTCCTTCTAATATAAAATATAAAGGCAAGCAGAAATTTGAAGGCAAAGTAATGCTTTATTTAGTTGTATCGGACAAAGGTGTGTCGCAGCCTTATTTCAAGCCTAGTGGGTTAGCAATCAATCAAGATGTATACGTGAAGCAATGTCTTCAAAAGATCTTAGTTCCCTTTATACGAAAATATCATTCTGACAATAATTTTATTTTCTGGCTTGACAAAGCCAGCTCTCATTATGCGAGAAAGGCTCAGGAGTACCTCATGTCCCAAAACATCCTTTTGTGCCCAAAACCAAAAATCCAACTAACTTGCCCCAGTGCCACCCAATCGAAGATTTTTTTTAGGCAATTGAGTGACAAGGTGTACAAACATAATTGGAAGGCAAAAACTGTTCAGCAGCTTCAAAGAAGAATACGCAAATGTTTTTAAAAAATTGACCCAACTGGCGTCCAAACAGCCTGTGCGTCTATTCCAACAGGTTTGCGGACTGTAGCTGATCACGGACCATTTGCAATGTGTCATTAACATTTTCTTTTCTGCCTATGTATATACTGTAAATAAACGTTAGAACATAGTTACCATTTGTCGTCTTGTTGCTTTTATCTTACCTCGCATTTTGTGCAGATTTTTAGTTGTAACCCGTTAGATATAAAAAAAAGTCTAAAGTGGTGAAAATAATCTTTTTTCATGTTTCACATTTATATCATTGGACAGCAATTTACTTTCTCCCGACTCCCAGCAATCAACGGGACTATCTTGAGTGGAAAATTCATGTACATGCTTACATAATCAGAGATCAGATATTGTACACAGTTTCTACTAAATATTTTTTCGGTGAATGTTTTTAGGGTCTATGTTGAAAAATTAACTTAAGTTATCCTCCCCTTCAAGGAGCTATAGACGTGTTCAAATTATTAGATTCAACATTCAGTTTCTGAATATTTTACTGTTCTTACGATATTACGTGAGAAAATACATTTGAACTTATTCCAAATTACTACTTTGCAACTCTGTCCTAATTTCTAGTGGATGTGGCATATGCTTTTCAATATCAATAAAACAAATGCATACGTAATATTCAAATATAATTACTATAAAGTGCACTGGCGTCTCTGGCATGTGGAATCTGGAGGGGGGAGATCAAAGAAAGTGATTTAAATGGTTAGGGATGGTATCGAGACGAGACGAGACGAGACTTTGTACAGTCTCGGTCTCGTCTCGGTTGATGAATAACGGTCTCGGTCTCGGTCTCGGTCTCGTCTCGACTAAAAAATCACCGTCTCGGTCTCGGTCTCGTCTCGGTCAACAGATGCTTGTCTCGATCTCGGTCTCGGTCTCGAGTACCAAGTCTCGGTCTCGTCTCGAAAGTCTCGAAAGTCTCGAAATAAATAGTGTGAAATTAAAATAGTGAAAGTATTATTCTCGTACAGTCTGTCGTTTCCGCTTATTTTTTCCTTTCATTTTTGACTTAGAATTATGGTATAGTGTACCTCTTCATAGCTAATTTGCTAGTGCTAATGTTTTCATACGTGTATTCCAGGATCAATGATCAGTGGGTATATCACCCTAAAACCCTAATAGTAACCTATATTTCACTTTCAGCAATGGACTTTGTCTCATATAGCCTCAGTACTGCCTATACAATTAAACTCTATTAAAATAACTCCAGTACTATACAGTAGTTTATTTCCTTCCTTGGAATCAGAATTGTTCAATACCTTCTAACGGATAACGCAACACATACCAGCACGAATGTATTTAATCGTACCGAAGTTGAAACTTTACAATTTCTCATTTATTATTCAATACATTCTGCTTTGACTCATTTTCAAAACAAAATATAACGTTCATATCTTAATAAATAGGGTAAATTATTACTACAATACGTATACGTATTTTGTTTCAAATTGATGAAATGCTTTATTACCGTTTCACATCTCCGTGTTTAATTGACACTTTATAACACGAACGTCCTGAACCTTGTGGTGGGAGCTATTACACTCATCTTTGCTATGTGAGGTGTTGAGTTGGATCACAAAACAAGTTAGATTCAAAGTCCGATGTTTCGCATAGTTTGCGTCTCATTTTTAGTGCATTCTGTTTTTTATACAAGTTCATAAAGTCGTAATGCAATACATAAGCACATATCCAATGCCGTAACATAGATTAATCGTATTCCTGAGCTCTCAGCGGTGCATGCAATCTTTATTCGAGAAAACTAATTGTGTTCATTACGTTGAAATTTTATATTGATTGAAAATTACTTGCGAAACATGGACATACATATTATATAACTATATAGGTAATTCGAGTTACCTGTATCTTTTTTTTCTCACTCGCCAAAACAAGTGATTATTAATTTTCTAGTTTTATTTTGTATTAATTTTCGTGGTTTTGCTGCAACATGATGGATTGAATAGTCAAAAAAATTTTTTCGCTCTACGACTTTCTTTAAATTTTGGATCCATTTTTACCCTACCTTACCTAGTAAAAGTTATATATATAAACTTTAGAGGTAGACTATGCTGTCACTTTTTGGTCGAAATTGAGTTTTAATGCTTTTTTAAAAGACTATGTTCTTTCTAGTGGTGTAATAATGTAAGTCTGAAAGTATCCTACTACTTTGTAACTACTTAGTAAGTTTGAAAAACAGTACTATAGGTCTTAGTTGAGGAAACAGTTTTTCGCTTCAGTAAAATTACAAAATTATGACTTGATTTAGTTTACCTCCGAGGTCCAGATATAATAAAATCATCACCATCGTCATAATCAACCATTATCAATCCACTACTGGATGAAGGTCTTTCAAAGTCTTCTCCACAACTATCTAACTTGGGCAATTCTTTTCCAGGTTACTCCTCAGTGGTTCTTGATTTCGTCACACCTTCTTGTATGCGGAGGTTTCCTAGGCTGTTTTTGTCTCGTGGTATCCAGTCTAGAATTGTTTTCGTCCGTCGGTCATAATTTCTTGTTGCAATACGTCCAGCACATTTTCCAGCTCATATTAAATTATTTCATTAGCACCATCAGTATTCATTTCTATATATTTGGGCTACAAATAGTTCGAATTCGCTACTTTCGGAGTACAGACACGCTACTTTTTAATCCTCGGATCTAGCAACATAACTAAATGATTTAAATTAACACAATGTGAGGACCTCATTTGGTCTAGCGGATAGCACGCTTGATTTCGGTTCGCGTGGTCCCGTGTTCGATTTCCGGAAGGGGTAATGTTGAACGACCGAAGTAGTTCGGATTCCACTATAATCATTAGCTCCACGTCTCCTTTAGCCTCCCTAGCATAACTGTGGGACGTGAAACAAAACAAAACAAAAATGAACACTGTGTATTATTAACTATAAGTCCTTGAATAATTGCATATAGCTATATGGTATGGATCGAGTTTGAGGTGGTCGGTGGTCAAACTAAAGCAAATGAAGTGTAATTAGGGTGTAATTAGAACTTTTAATTAAGCACGGTCTTAATCTGAAGTGTACATCAGGCCTAAAGCTTAGGGGGAACAACTAGTGTTACTGAAAATGTATCAGTTACATTTAATTTCAGTTACAATTTGCATTTACATGTATTGCTGGAACGAAGACTTAAACATTAACATTATAAGTAGCCCAAAGACTATCAAAAACGTCGTCTCTTGAAAGCATTCTTGCACCACAAAACAAATTAGAGTAATTTTAAAATATTTTACAGTTTATCTACGTTATTTGCACATATTTAGAATAATATTTAGCAATTTATTTAAGTGGACAACGCTGCTTAAAATAATGTAACTGCGACTTGTAATTAAAACCACCAAAAACTATTGTTGTAATGTTATAGAAGCAAAGGAAATCAATAATCGTTATAAAAATTTAATACAAATACGTCATTTTAAGCAGTATAAAAATCACTACCAATGTGTTTGGTGTCTCTGAAACGATTTGAAATAACAATTGTTGTAAATGGCGTTATAAGCATTTAAGTCTTTTGGAAGCATTTACATGATGAGACGTGATATGTCAGCACGTTTTCGAAGTAAAGTCTTTAGAAACATTTAAATTTTCCATTTCTTATAAATTTGTTCCTTCATTCATTCGAAATATACTATACCATGATCATAGTATTTGACGCTAAGATAAGTTGATGCGCATTGCACCGTCCATGCCATTTGAGTTATTAGAGATCTCCAAAATGTTGATGTTAATAATACTATGTTGTACTTTGTTACACTAAATAATGTATGGGCTATTGTGGTTTTGTTAAATAACTGAATTAGAAATATGTAATACTTTACGTAGCGAAATTTGAGAAAATACAACTTTATTTTGCTTTAGCAACATTGCTTGTTTATCTAGTGGTATTGCGGAGTATCTAGAAGAATTTTCCAACTTGGTACAAAATTTCAGCATTTATATATATATATATATATATATATATATATATATATATATATATATATATATATATATATATATATATATATATCCTAGGGGAGGGCTATAGGGACTATAGCCCCCCTTAACGCTTAGGTATACACTGGATAAAATGGGCTTCAATCCTACTTTCTTTACACTGGATAAAGCAGTAAACCATGGTTTAGCCCCTCCCTTGATTATATACTGGATCCGTGGCTGTATATATATATATATATATATATATATATATATATATATATATATATATATATATATATATATATATATATATATAGACAGAGAGAGAGAGAAGAGAGAGAGAGAGAGAGAGGATGGCCCATTTTAATCTTTCCACGAAGATATCTCGAAAACGATTGAACATAAATGAACCGAACAAAAACTCAAATAGGATAAATGCCATGGGGCACACCGAACGGTGTTGTCGCGGTGCCTCCCGGGGCCGCCCTTCATGGGGTACCAGGACCAAACTTTAAAATTTTAAATGGAAACATGGGGCGAGTAATACCTCGTACCATAGATCTTTAAAAAGTAAAAAAGCTTTATGGCAAAAGATTTTTCATATCGGTCACGTATTCAAGATGGCCGCCAAGACATGGTGCCTGTATCTGATAAAACGTCCAGTACCACTTATGAAAGCAGTTGGAGATAAACGAACAGTCAAAAAGTGAAACAGGAAAGGCACGTGGCGTGTCTAGTAATGTTCTCGCAGTGCTCCCAGGGCTGCCTTTCAAAGGGGCCAAACTTAGAAATTTGAAACCGAAATATGGGTCAAGTGATACGTCTTTGGATAAATCTTGAAACACTAAAGAGTGTTGTGGCAAAAGATTTTTCATATGGGTCACCGTTTGCAAAATGGCCGCCAAGACATGGTGCCTATATCAGATAAAAGGTCCAGTACCAATAAACCCCTAATATGAAAATAGTTGGAAAAAATTAACAGAATAAAACTCGTATAGGAAAGCACAGAGGGTATTTATCATTCCACGGCTGGAGTACAATGCAACGGAAAAAAGATTATTAAAGTATAATTGACATGATGCAAAAGAGCAAATGATAGAAAATTATCTTTCCGATCTCTGTCCGTAAGTAGGTGAAGCGGGAATGAATGGTAAAACCTCAAATGAGAACCTCACTTCTATTTGCAATAGATATGGTTTGTCTGAAACACTTGTGTGTACAAATGACTGGTACTATAATGAATAAAAATAAAGTAAAATAAGGTGAATAAAAGTAAGGTGAAATTCAAGTTTAACAACATTTTACCCGCCCCTGATAATTTAACGCAATGCGTGCAAGATTTTTGGGACATATCTGCATCAGTATGTACCGTTTCGTTACTAAGGATCACAACTGAAATTACCAAGTTATTCGGAATGTAACTGTGGACATCTCAGTGAAACTCATATTCTATCACATGCAAGAAGTCAGAAGGAAAAGAAGCGAACCAATATCATGCAGACGACTGTTGAAGAAAACCAACGTTTGTAAATATTGTTCTAAAATTGCATTGTTCGGCAAATTTGTTTCGCATTTCAGTTTATTCATTTTTGCATCAAACCATTGCCTGCAATCAAAATGGATGATACCATTTAACAAGAATTTTACATACTTTATCCCATTACAGAGACATTTATCTCTTATAAAAACATATTTCAAATAACTTTGTTTCGTAGATACAATTTGCAAAAACTAAGGCTTCCATCTGCAATTCCACCGATCCTTCCCGCTTCACTCACTTACGGAGTGAGGTTGGAGCAATAATTTTCTAGGAGTTAATTTCTTCCTTTCCATTATGGTACTTTCACTCTAATCATCTTTTTGACTGTTGCAACATTCCCGAGATATAGAATGATAAATACCCTCTGTGAATTCGAATATTCGAATATTTTTCTGGTGTTTTCATATTAGTGATACTGGACGTTTTATCTGATGCAGGTACCATGTCTTGGTGGCCATTTTGAAAACGGTGACTCACATGAACAATCTTTTGTAACAGCACTCTTTAGTTTTTAAAGATATGTCGGACGAGTTATCACTCACCCCATGTTTCCATTTACAATTTTGTAGTTTCGCCCTTGGCCCCCATGAAGGGTAGCCCTGGGAACCTCCGCGACAATATCAATCGATGTGCCACATGACATTTTCTATTTGAGTTGTTGATCGGTTCATTTATGACCAACCGTTTTCATATTAGTGGTACTGCACGTTTTACTGTATCTGGCAGAGGCAACATGTCTTGGCGGCCACTTTGAATACAGTGCCCGATATGAAACATCTTTTGCCAGAACGCTTTTTAGTTTTTAAAGATATATCGAACGAGGTACCACTCGCCTATTGTTTCCATTTAAAATTAAAGTTGGGCCCCGGGAACCCATGCAGGGAGGCCCTGGGTGGCACCGCGACCATATTATATATATATATATATATATATATATATATATATATATATATATATATATATATATATATATATATATAGAGAGAGAGAGAGAGAGAGAGAGAGAGAGAGAGAATTCTATTTGCATCAGCAGTGGATTTTGTTTCGGGAGAGGCTTGAGGAACGAGTAAGAAACATTTGCGTTGTACGTGCAATGCAAAAAATGATCACAAATTTATTTCGGGAGGGGTTTGAGCCTGATAATCACCCCTTAAATACGCCACTGTACATCAGGCAACCGTTCTCATATTACCTTACACAGCAACGAAACAAATTTTGAGTGAAGGCACTTTTAGTATATATCAATATCAATATTCGAGACGAGACCGAGACTTTCGAGACTGACCTAAGTCTCGTCTCGGTCTCGTCTCGATTTATAGAGGTCTGTCTCGGTCTCGTCTCGGTATTTAAAAGTCCGTCTCGGTCTCGGTCTCGTCTCGGTATATAAAAGTCCGTCTCGGTCTCGGTCTCGTCTCGATAATTCGAGACGAGACCGAGACGAGACCGAGACTAGTCTCGGTCTCGGTACCATCCCTAATTACCTAGCTCAACCTGTTTATTATCTTCGATTCCATTTGCTACCTTTCTGCTTACCTTCACGGATCCCCTGAGGTATATCAAGAACTGTTATAATTGTTTCACAGTCCGAATATTATATTTCAAATAAATATAATTATTATTATTTATATGTTATTCTGTCGTTAGTAAATAAATTAAATTAGAACAAAATATTGAATATTTTGTATTTCAAAAAATTGGGGGGACGCGTTCTCATCGCCCCCTTCCCGCCAGAGACGCGCGTGATAAAGTATGTATATCCAAATTGGAAACAAAAAATGAAATGAAATACTTACAAGAAAATTATATCTCACACAAAGATTAATATTTATTATGAAATCTCTTATTCTTTATTAAGTCTTTTATTCTTTGTGGCATCCGATGTACGAGTTTAGCACATTTTGCCTGCAATTCAGCATCGTGATACCACAAATTATTGATCTCCTTGATCAATTGAAGCTTGGTTCTAATGTGCTTCTTCTCCAGCTTTTCCTTCATGAAGTTCCAAAGGTTTTCAATCGAGTTCATATCAGGACTAGTGCCTGGCCACGGAAGAACACTAATTTCGTGTTCTCGAAGAACTTTGACACAGCTTTGGCCCGGTGGCATGGGGCTCCACATGCACAAAGATGAATTGTAAGTCATGAAACCAGAGTGCAGTCTGGGAAACCAGTTCTTCTTGAAGAACTTGTAGGTATTGGTCGTGCTTCATTTTCTCTCTACTATTATACAGTCTTTCGGGCCCGAAGACAGAGATCACACCCCAGACCATGACTGAAGTAGGATGCTTCACGATTTATTAAAGACATTTCAACTTGAATTCCTCCCAGGTCAACGTCGCACATATTGTGAACATTCATCAGACACAAAGATGCATGATTCATCACTGAAACACACTATTCTCCAATCATCAGTAGTCCAATATTCTAGGCCTCGTGCCCATTCGAGGCGCTTCTTTCCCATGATTGGTTAAGACACTAATTTTTGTTTTCTTTCTTAACCGTGTGCTTTTATTCCCTCGGCACAAAGAATCTTTCGAAAACTTTCAGGCCAAATGTCTGCGCCATACTGAGCCATTTTGATGCTTAAGTCTATTAGAAGTTCCACTTCTGTTTCCCAGGGCCAATCTTTTTAGTTTTTTGATACAGGATCCAGGGGGCGATTGCCCCCCCTAGAATACGAAACTTTCATATTATATATATAAATAAAATCGATCTCAGAGTTTGGAGCTCTTACAAGTAGCTATAAGTAGCAGTATTACAACCCACCGCCCCCCCCCAGAAGTCCGCCTCTGCCTCTTAGCGATAGCTTTGGTTTTCGCCACACTTCCCAACCCTATTTTGGCTCTTGTTCATTTCAACAGAGATTCTACTCGCAGATTTTTGTTCTATCCCCACTCTACTAGCAATGTATTGTCGTATATATCTTATTTCCACCAGAAGTATTTTGTTAATTTCCATTTTACGCGGAGAAAGTGTGTGAAGCCGAGTGCCCTCTGCTTCATCTGCATATCAAAATGTAGATGAGTGCACATTTACCTATTGATATGTTAATTTTGGGATTTAATTAATTGCTCCATAATTAGCTTCATTTTAAATATTGTGTAATATTTAACATATTATATTTGGTATACACCACAGAGCGAAATACGGTAGTATTAATACTATTTTGATATTTATCTTATTCTTTTATATGTGCATTTATCTTAGGTTTATTTATGGGATTATGTCTATCACATGCATCTCATTACCGGGAAGTAGTATGTAAAAAGCTTAATGTATGACTTTATTGGGATATTCTGCATACAAGATACATAAAAAAATATATAATATCGTTTACTTCGTATAACGTAGACTTGGAGTTCTTGATTCAGCGAGAGCAAGTACAGCGAATTTTTTTTCTTTCTTGGCGACAGCGTTCTGTCCTGGAAGTCTGCATTAAAATGTTTGCTATTATGTGTAAGAAGAAATGTCTAGGGTAACCATGAATAGGAAGAGAATATGGCATAGGAAGCATGCAGGAACTTCCTCTGTAAAGAAACCCTAGTTGGAAGCATTGGTTACAAAATGCACTGTACTCTTTGTTTCAAAAATCATAAAAATTTTAGCAACGATATGCTGTATTTTGGATTTCTTTACGTGTGCTTTTGGCACCTTTCAAAAGAATGTCTCGCGTCTCTTGCATAGAGCGTGGGTCTCAACCGTCGTTGGGCCGTAAGTCAGCGAACCATTCTCTACTTTTCCCGACATGCATTGCTTGTTTGAAATTGTGTATTTTATTTTGACTATTTTCATATATATTTTACTAATATTATCGTATTACGCTCACATGTTCTTGGAAAGTACGTCATAATTCATATTTTGATTTTTAATCGTGATTCCTTTCGTCAAAGACATTTAGATCTTTGGTTTATTTCAAAATTGTGTCTGCATCAGCAGTTTCTCTTTCTCTCTCCTCCTTGGAGAAATGGCAGACGGAAATTGCAGACGAGAAAGGGCAATGCCATGGAAAAATGAATCCCTGAACAATAACTATTTAGTGTCATGATTAAATATATATGTACTTATATTCTGTGTTACTTATTATATCATTATGTATGATGTACGATGGTTTACTATCTTGTATATAGTGTGTATTAATGAAATATTTATTTGTTTACCTTTGTTGCTGCAATGGACAGCTGTTAGTCCAAGAACTTTCAGACCTGCCGCTAGTTGCAGGGAGGGCAGCACATATCAAGTGTGTTTTGGAATTTTTGTGCAGTTTTGCCGGTCTTGGCCCCTGTGTCTGGAGAGACCACCCAGGATTTTGCCTCCGGATACTGACAGTTCTAAAAACAATTCTGAAAAGAGCGAGTCTCTTTTTTTTCTTCAAGTACCAGAACTATGATGGGAAAAAGAGGAAAACTTTGAGTTAGTTGTTTTTGATACCCGGAAGCGTCAGCATGACCGAGCTGCGAGGACTTCCGTAGATTCTTATAGAACACAAGTTCTATAACGCGAGACGAGTGTGTTAATACTATACTCAGTTAATTTAAAGTCGGGGCCATGAATAAGCGACTATTTTTCCTGGAAGAAGGAAGACTTTCCTCTACCCCTTGTGGCTTAGCAACCGCAAACTGCACTGGAGGTCGCGAAGGACTCAATGATGCCAGATTTCTAAACTGAATGAACTGGTTCCTCTCTGTTTTGAAGGTTTCCATTCCAGATTGTCGTATGGGAACAGCAGAAGTAAAAACTTATTTTTTAGTTCAACCTAGACACAATTTTCATTATGTTAATATTCAGAAATTTTCGATAAAGTGATATGTTTATTTATTGCCCATAAAAGATCTGTAGGGAAAATGAGCTAACGTAGTATCTCATTTTTTTAAAACGGATTCTATTTTCTTCAGGATGACATTTTTTTAAAGGAAAAAAAGTATGGAAAGGGAAAAATTTACGCACTTAAAAGGTAAATATTTATTGATTTATTCTTAATTTCTGCAAGAGCCTAATTTTTGGCGCTATAGTTTACAACTTAAGGCAGGTAGTAGGGTGATTTTCCTTTCTTCCCTTTATAGTTTTCCGATGTTTGCAAGCCATAATAAAATGAATCATATATTTGTGAATTTAAGCATGATTTTTTTGAAGTGTATATATAAAGAAAGAAAGAAGGAAACACAGTATGTCTTACGTATTCATCCACGATTGAGTAACAACACAAAAAGAAGTTAAAAATTAAAACTTTTTTGTATTGTTTTGCAAATTAAAGAAACGAAGAGAAGGAAGTGAAAATCTTAGCTTGGAATGCTTTCTCAAAAAATTTCATTCCTTATAGAACGCTTCAATTTATTGTTTATGACCATCAATGTTTTTCACAGTTGTCAGTTGGTAAGTTTTAGTTCTCTACTTTCCCTTGAGATTTTGTTCGAAGTGATTGTAGTATGCTGGTGGTGTCTACGTATTTTCTCACTGATTGGAAATGTCTAATTTCTTTCGGCGGTACCAGATGATAAGCAACCTGGTCCTTCTGGCCAGAGAAGTCTAAGTAACAAATAAAAGAATCGTGTACTTGGAAGTGAAACAAAGCAGAGGAAACAAAACATGAAAGTTTCAGGGGGCTGAAGGTGGTCGAAAGGGGCTCAAGCCCTAGCTGCCCCTAGCTAGGGTCTGGTTTCGATATATATTGGTTAAGAAATCCGGGCGATATGTATCTTTTTAATTAATGCTAATTATTCAACACTTATCCCCACAAAGCATTTAATTTTCTTATTACTAAGTTCAAAAATTGACGTACATTACTCTCAAAAGTCAAGGATATAAAATTACTTTAAAAAAAAACGAGAACATTTTCGAAAGAGAGGATAAAGATTATTTGAGAGTCGAGACAAAACGAGACTTCTTCAACGTTAACAAGACGTCTCCTCTTGTGGACAACACTAGTCAAGGCTGAGTTAAATCGTTTTTCCGCGTTCCAAAACCAGTGACCTTACTTTAATCAAAGGAGATCACATATCGGAATAATATAAAATAATTCTAAACAACATTTATTTAATATCACAAGTTTATTGGCTTCAATGATGAAACCATACAGGCAGCCCACGTCACTAACCTTAGGATACGTTTTCATGTAAGATACTTGCACTCAATTGAATTACATTGATTTCAATACAAAAGTAAAGTATTTACAAATATAATTCTCAACAGTTTGTTTTCAATTTTATTTTAAGTTTCGGTACTGACAGATTTATCAACCGAGTGCTAATCAAATTTGCAATTTTACTGACATTTTGCACTAATCTTTGTTTCTAATTACCTGAGGATATTTCTTTAGTAAAACTAAAATTATAATATTATAGAAATTTACCCCATTTCCCCTTCTCAGGAACAGAATTTAAAAAATAGAAAGAAAGAAAATCCGAAGGTCGTGGCCTGTATTTTTTTTTTAATGAGAAGTGTATGTGCTGAATTTTATGCCTTCTTAAGCGAATCCTCACATTCGACATTTTCTAAACAAATAATCGGTAATTTGATTATTAATACAAACCCCCTCTTTTCTCCTATAGGAGCGAAGTTTTCGCAATCATTGAAACGTGTTTTCTGTTAATTTTAATGAAGAATTTATCCCTTAGTTCCATCTTCTTAACCTCAAGAATTTATTATATATTCTATTTTTGTAAAAAAAAAAAAAAAAACTCTCTTTGTCTCCTATAGGACATATATTTTTAAAATTGTTTTATTAGCCCTTGCCTTTTGACAAAGGAATATTCTGTACAAATCCATGTTTCTATCTATAATAGTTTGAGTAAGGTATTGATGAGTAAGTCACTTTAGATCTTTTTTTAATTTTTTTTTAAATATAATAGTGTATATATTCTTTGTAAAAACTCATAAATAATTCGTGTTCAGTTTTGGTATTTTCGCCCTATTTGAATTTTGTTGGTACTCGATCATAACATTTTTCTTAGATCACTTTTTATTACACAATTCACGAGTCAATACGTTTCTACTACGGTTTTCTCAATGGCTCTCTCAAGAAGAAAGAACATATGGTGTTCAGACATTTTCAACAAAAAATGTGACAACCTTGTCCCTCAGCACGTGCAGAAAACACTTGTGGTCACTTATGGTCATGGTTGTGGAAGGAGCTGTTTCTTACGAAGGGTATGGGTAAGGGTAGCTTAACGGTGGCCGCGACTTTAAGTTCAGCAAGAATTATCATCATGTGTTGTTTTATATAAAAATTAAACAGTTATACAACATTCTCGATGTACGCACACACAAACAGTTCGCAAGTGAAAAGTGTTATTAGCGTTCTTCATGAAAAACTGTGGGCTATAATGGTCACTTGTACATTAAAATTGAAGTGCAACGTATTTTTGAATTGATTTATATACAGTACCATGCACCAACGTTTTGTCTTCAGGAGTTGAAGATCTTGTATTTGGAAATAGCTAGGTGCCTGTCCGCGCCTATGGACAGCACTCTCCTGAACTTTACCATGAAGGAGACAGATTAAAGAAAATTTGTATTTGTGGTGTTTAGCAATACAGTGCCTATTAGAGCACTCACGTTGTCACCATTTTTGGGTGAAACTAAAAACTGCCCGTATTTCTAAGGACTAAGCTTTAGTATGGTTTAGCAGTGCCAGTGCCTTCCTGTAGGAAAGTATTTCATTCAGTGTTTAGCTACAAAGAAATAACAATAATTAGTCCTGCTGTGTGTAAATCGTCCATAAACTGTCCGATCTCCATTGGCGTATACAGTGACTATCAATAGAAGTGGAATATTAATTTCATCTAAACCGGAACTGTGCATCGTTATATGATTTTGTTTAGTTTTGTTTTATCTGCATCTAAAAGAAAGAAAAAGACCAATAAACTTTCAAAGAATGAGAGATTAGATTCATGTTCTATTCCGGTTAGAAATGTTCTATTCGGTGAATTCTTTTAATACATATACTTATATATAGTACATCTTTGTTTTATCTGATTATCAGTTCAAAATTACTAAATTCTTAAATATCGTGATTTACAAAGAGGGTGAAAGATATAATATTTATTTAGTGTTTCAGTGGTGCACCAGTCTAGTGTTTTATCATTTTAGTGTCTTGTGAAAATGTGTTTAATCTGCATTCATGTGCAACAACCTCGATTATCTAGGAAATAAAATTGTTCCACCTATTTGTATGCAGAGGGTTTCCTTTTTCCTGTGTGGTAAGTATCCAAAGTGCCAATTTTCATATGTCTTTCTTACAGGATGGAGAGTTAAAGGGAATATCCCAGAAATCTACTCTAGTATTCTGACAACCTTCCCAGTTGGGGCTTGGGAAGGTATCGCCCCACAGAACCATTGAATTCTTCAATTATGAGTGTAAAGGAGCCTCTAACAGGCTGCCACCTGTTCATCTTGAAAATAAACAAAAATTAAGTTTAGTTTTTTCTTTTAAACTAGTTGAAATTCAGGCATACTCCTTTACAAGTAGCATCTGTGACCATAACTGGAGATAACCTAAATAAAATACTTGAGATATTTTATCATATCCCTGAGATATTTTCATATTAGCTTTGTTTCTCATGCTCAATAAGGTACTAAGTGTGGTAGTGGCGGCTCCAGAAGGAAGTCACCTTTTGACTTCAGTAGCGAATTTGTATTCTCGAAAAGTGAATATATTAATTATCACCTGATGATGATGAAGATAGTGAATTATTCGCTCGTCACACCACCACCTTGCGTCAGTGGAAGTTCTTTCATAGAACTCTCTCCACAATAAGATGTGGCTTCCAGCTTAAAGGGGCATTTTCATATTCAGAATACTATATTTGGCTTAATTTTTTCGGTTTATGTGTTTTACTTCCGAAAGTTTTCCAAGAGCATGTGGTACTATTTTGCTGTGTTATTTATGTGTTTTGATTTGGATTATTATTAAGATCTGTTTGAGAATTCAGGAACTTAGAATTTAAGGGGGGAAGTAACCTTGTTTCATTATTGTTTTTAAATGGTATTAACGAGAGCACAGGCTTGCCAACAAGTAGGGATCATGGAGAATGAATTTGTGAACGAGGATTTCGCTTAGAGAGCGGACGAGCGCTCAGATAGTGTGACGGACAGGTCCGGTGAGGAGGAAACGGTTCCACCTGCCACAGTTAGAGAACCGTAAGTGTCGATTGGGGAAGATAATCCAATAGAACCGACTGTCATTCCTAGTAGGTCGGATGCGAACAGCGGTGAGATTAGTGATGTTAGTGGGCTAAACTTAGCAGCTATCCTAGGAGAGATATTGCGAAGTCAGAGAAACCTAGAGGTTAGATTGGAAAAGAAAATAGAGAGTAGTTGCAGCAAGTTAGAACATGGCCTGGAACAGGGCCTTGAGGAGGTTAGGAGAGAATCCAAAGAAAACAACCAACGCCTCGAGCAGGCCATAGAGACTAGTAATGCAAGGCTACAACTAAGGTTAGACCAGGTCAATAATAGGCTGGAAAATAGTGAGCGTCAGCTGTCGGAGCGACTGGAGAATACAACCTTGGAACTTAGGAGGGAGATTGAAGGCACCAGGGAGGAATTAAATTCTCGTGTCTCAGAGACAGTACAGAAATTAGAGCAAGTGCAAGAGAGTGCTAGCAGTGTTGCCAGACAACTCGAGGAAAATTATGACGAGTTAACAAAGGGTCTCCAACAGGTCACGTCTCGTGTCGAACAGACCATTGCAAACGTGAATAATCAGGTCAGGAGAGTAGAGGTGAACTTTGCCTCTCAAATTGCCTGACTCAGGGGGGAGATCGAACAAGAAACGCATCTGGAGGAAATACGTTCCGAATGTAATGGCAGCATCCGGCAGATGCAGGACACCGTCCAGAATGTGTGCGAGAAGTTAGAACAAAAAATGGAGCAGTGGAAGAGTACTGTTCAGAGGGAGACAAATGAGGTCATCGATGGAAGATTAGCGAATATCTCCGTCTCTTCCACAAGAGCAATATCTCCATCCTCACAGAATATTTCCTCTAGACGCGAATTGTCCGGTTCTCAACCTGGGAACCTGGTAGCATCCCGCGAGACAGACCCCACTCCATCAACGTCTCGTGTGTGCCCAGACGAGGCGAGACAAAACTTGGCAACAGCGCTCGGTTTACTGCACAGGGATGTCACCCTTCCTATCTATATGTGAACAGAAAGCGAGACTGAGACATTTAATTTCTTACAAGGTTTAGACCGGTACTTCGATGTAACTAGGGTGCCGAATGAGATGAGACTGAGTTTGGTGTCAAGGGCTCTCCGAAATACATCACAGCAATGGTTCCAAGTGAACATGTGTAAGATCACTTCCTATGACGATTTTGTATCGCTGTTCCGCAGCTGTTACCTGAGCGAAGAACGACTAGCTAATCTTAGGGCCACAATACTCACGTCACATTACGACAGTCGTATACACAAGTCTCCAGCTGAGTACTTGCTGGACTTGTTACACAAGAACAGCATCTTAGAGCCTAGGATGTCAGACAGTACTTTACTTAAAGTTTTCCCCAGGCACTTCCCAAATTGGTTGTTTCGGGCCATTGTGTCGTCCCGCCCGAAAACCATTTCAGAGTTATTATACCTAGTACAGGAACTGCAAACTTCGATGAATAACAGGGAGCAGTTCTACCAACAGAACCCTAGGAAGGGAGTAAACATGCTAGAAGTTAGCATTGACAGCGAAGGAAGGAACTCCCCCGGCCAAAGTGGTAGGAGACACTCTCGCCAGCAGGCAAAGCATAACCGTGAGAGCCAACAGCCCTACCAGAGACGGCACAATAACAACAAAGTCAATCCGCCCCGTAACCATGGTAACGGGAGCGGGTCAGCTGGGAGGTCACGTGGCAATCAAAACAACAACAACTCCAGCCACTACACCATCCGTGGAGCCAGAGGTAGGAGAGGAAACGCGAGAAATCCCGCTTCTCAGCGTAACACTTTTAGAGGGGAGGAATCTATCCAAGTCTTAGAGATGTACGATAGGGAGCGTCCTCCGTCCAGCCAAAACAACAACACGCGTGCAGACATAACTAATCGCTCATCCTCCTCAGCGAGAGAATGAGACATGTCTGCACATACTTGTGACAACGGTAGACTGGACACGGATAACTCTAGTTCATTTGAGTTGACTAAAAATTTTCCCAAGTATGTGCGAAATAGTGTAACATTAGTAGAAAATGAATGTAAGTCAGATGAGCGTGAAACTGCAGTCAAGGAAATTATTTCTGTAGAAGAGGAAGAAAATAATTGTGATTTTTGTAGGAAAATAATTAGCACGTCACATTTTAATGAGGTTAGTGTCGAAAACAAAATTTCATTGTTATGTAGAAATGGAGAACACATTGACATAGACAGGGAGATTTTTGAAGAGGCTAATTGAATTTTTAGGAACCTTTTTGATTCAAGTAGTGAACCGTTGCCTAGCAACAACGTAATTTCTCTTCCAGAGATTAATATAAAATTATTTGGTCACAATGTTGATTGCCTACTTGATACAGGTGCGACCTGTAGTGCGATTTCAAAAGAATTTTGGGACACTGTGTCAAATAGTAACCCCCCACCTGCCTTTCTAAGTGCGAAGAATATTAGGGTTACGTCAGCATTTGGAAATAAAGCTGCAACATTAGTAGGACAGAATTTACTTGTAATAGAAATACAAGAGAAGGAATTTAATACTTTAGGGATCATAATTGCTGGTTTGAATAGGTCATTGATCCTTGGTTCGAACTTTTTCACCGAATCTCGTGCCGTGTTAAACTATAACACCGGTATTCTACATCTCAACCATCCCCATGATGTAGAAATCTGCTTTAGATCAGTAGATTGTGTAACCGAAGATTTAGTAGTTCGTTGTATTGAGTGGAATGGTGAGTGCTGCAGACCATTTTCATTAATGGATGAGTTAGATAATTTTGATGAAAATTTTTTCCCGTCAGATGGTAGACGAAAGGCCAATAGGATAGTTGCACCTGAAGAGTATAAGGCCTCAAGAGAGAAGGCATCTCATGCACCAAGCTTGGATGATGGTAGATACCCAAGCACCCAAGAATTGGCAGATTATGTTTTCCCACCGGAAGAGTGGTTGAAAGTAAAAACTCGCGCCTCCCATAGTGATATTGAAGAATTCATTGCCAACTACTAAGATCTCTCGGACACACAGAAAGAAAGTTTGAAAGCCGTGTTA
This sequence comes from Thermobia domestica, assembly GCF_964235325.1. NCBI lineage: Eukaryota > Metazoa > Arthropoda > Insecta > Zygentoma > Lepismatidae > Thermobia > Thermobia domestica. Next base: position 114,465,903 of record NC_137462.1, on the reverse strand, counting down.
GTTAAGCATCAGGCATTATTTGATGTCAAGCCTGGTTGCATAGTTAACTACGAGCATGAGATTGGAGTAACGGACGAACGTCCCATAAAGACAAAACTCTATCCCTACCCTAGGAGATTTAAAAACCAGGTAAGCAACGACATTTCTCGATGGTTAGCGTGGAGGTATTATTCGTAAGCAACCAACAGCTTACATAAATCCATTGGTAGTTACAGCAAAAAGCGATGGACGTATTCGAGTCTGTTTGGATGGTCGTGCTTTGGGGAAAGTTTCTGGTGATTTATCCGACCGTCCCATGCCTCCCTTGTCTGTTCTTCAGGATATTTGTGATAAGTCATGGTTTAGCTGTATGGACGCCACTGAAATGTTCTTACAAATCAAGGTAAAAGAAAGTGACCAGAAATTTCTCGGTTTCTTACATGAAGAAATTTCGTATGTTTTTCAGAAATTGCCGTTTGAAACTAAACAAAGTCTAGCCTTATGTGTACGTGCATTAGATATGATTATTGGTTCTGAAGCAAGAGAGTACTGTGGCCAATATGTAGATGACCTAGTTTTGGCCGATACAAGCTTCACCGAACATCTAGAACACCTAGATAGAGTATTAGGTTTACTTGCTGCGGGTGGCCTAACTCTTAGGCTGAAAAAGTGTGACTTCGCGCGAAAGAAATTAAACATACTTGGGTTCCAGCTTTCTCAACACGGTATCGGTAAAGATCCAGAGAAAGTGAAGGCGGTGTTGGATTTTAGAACACAAAAAAAACGTAAAAGAGCTGAGATCGTTCATAGGTTACTGCCAGTATTACCGATGCTTCAGCAGAAAATACTCAGAGGTCCTATACCCATTGTTCAGTCTGCTGAAGAAAATTGTAAAATTTAAGTGGGAACCAATTTTCCTGACTGTGACTCATGTGTATATAGTGAGTTAGTATATTTTGGAATTTTTTGTGTTATATAAGGGAATATTATGTACATGTTTATAGTAGGAGTTAAGGCTAGGAAAGCCTGCATTCTCAATATATAGCTAGTTTGAATCTCATATTTAGTATCTAATTGTTCATCACTTTGTGTGTTCATATCATATATTTGTTATATAATTTTTGCAATAAAAAGAAATGTGCACCCTGTTTGATCTATGTCCTGTGCTAGTAAACACAGCACCTAGCATCAAAGGGGGGATTTACTGTGTGAAGCCGAGTGTCCTCTGCTTCATCTGCATATCAAAATGTAGATGAGTGCACATTTACCTATTGATATGTTAATTTTGGGATTTAATTAATTGCTCCATAATTATCTTCATTTTAAATATTGTGTAATATTTAACATATTATATTTGGTATACACCACAGAGCGAAATACGGTAGTATTAATACTATTTTGATATTTATCTTATTCTTTTATATGTGCATTTATCTTAGGTTTATTTATGGGATTATGTCTATCACATGCATCTCATTACCGGGAAGTAGTATGTAAAAAGCTTAATGTATGACTTTATTGGGATATTCTGCATACAAGATACATAAAAAAATATATAATATCGTTTACTTCGTATAACGTAGACTTGGAGTTCTTGATTCAGCGAGAGCAAGTACAGCGAATTTTTTTTCTTTCTTGGCGACAGCGTTCTGTCCTGGAAGTCTGCATTAAAATGTTTGCTACTATGTGTAAGAAGAAATGTCTACGGTAACCATGAATAGGAAGAGAATATGGCATAGGAAGCATGCAGGAACTTCCTCTGTAAAGAAACCCTAGTTGGAAGCATTGGTTACAAAATGCACTGTACTCTTTGTTTCAAAAATCATAAAAAATTTAGCAACGATATGCTGTATTTTGGATTTCTATACGTGTGCTTTTGGCACCTTTCAAAAGAATGTCTCGCGTCTCTTGCATAGAGCGTGGGTCTCAACCGTCGTTGGGCCGTAAGTCAGCGAACCATTCTCTACTTTTCCCGACATGCATTGCTTGTTTGAAATTGTGTATTTTATTTTGACTATTTTCATATATATTTTACTAATATTATCGTATTACGCTCACATGTTCTTGGAAAGTACGTCATAATTCATATTTTGATTTTTAATCGTGATTCCTTTCGTCAAAGACATTTAGATCTTTGGTTTATTTCAAAATTGTGTCTGCATCAGCAGTTTCTCTTTCTCTCTCCTCCTTGGAGAAATGGCAGACGGAAATTGCAGACGAGAAAGGGCAATGCCATGGAAAAATGAATCCCTGAACAATAACTATTTAGTGTCATGATTAAATATATATGTACTTATATTCTGTGTTACTTATTATATCATTATGTATGATGTACGATGGTTTACTATCTTGTATATAGTGTGTATTAATGAAATATTTATTTGTTTACCTTTGTTGCTGCAATGGACAGCTGTTAGTCCAAGAACTTTCAGACCTGCCGCTAGTTGCAGGGAGGGCAGCACATATCAAGTGTGTTTTGGAATTTTTGTGCAGTTTTGCCGGTCTTGGCCCCTGTGTCTGGAGAGACCACCCAGGATTTTGCCTCCGGATACTGACAGTTCTAAAAACAATTCTGAAAAGAGCGAGTCTCTTTTTTTTCTTCAAGTACCAGAACTATGATGGGAAAAAGAGGAAAACTTTGAGTTAGTTGTTTTTGAAACCCGGAAGCGTCAGCATGACCGAGCTGCGAGGACTTCCGTAGATTCTTATAGAACACAAGTTCTATAACACGAGACGAGTGTGTTAATACTATACTCAGTTTGTAACGCTGGGGTTCCTGTATTTGAAGCCAAGTTTTGTAATGATAATGTTATTGTCTCGGGCGCTAAGTTTTGCAACTATTGAAAATTACTAATAATTAAAGGAAAGTTTCCGCTCGGGCAGTTTCTGCCAAATAGAATTACTGGATGATATTAGGAATAAGCAGATCTTACGTATTCGGGCGACGAGGAATATGAAACGTATTGTTTTCGGAATTCGATTCCTTATCTCTAATTTGCATATTTAATCTGAACTAGAATGAATAATTAAGGCACTCACGGATGAGCCTAATATGCATCTAAAAAAATGAATACCTGACCTGTACTTGAAAAGTGAATGGTATTTATAAGCGGCAACTCATCTGCCTATTATACAAATAAAAATAAAAAAATGAATGAGAGTTTGGAGAATTGAAGTTGACTCCACGGGGCTCGAACTTCAGTTCTCCAAGGTAAAAATACAGTTTTGCTGAGATGGTTTTGAATTTTAAAAAAATGATATGTACAACGAAAGATGACCTAAGTGTAATCGATCCTGTTTTCCCCATAACGATGTCTCCAAGGCGCTAGGAAAACATGTGCGTAGTTACTGGTTAAGTGATTTACACATGCGGAGCAAAAATCTCACAAGCTGCAAAGCTGAAAAAAAAAGATTTTTCGCTAATGGGTTGTTTAGTTGGCTACACTATCACCTTGTCACCGAAGTGTGTGGAGATAGCAAAAATAGTTTAAAAGCATCAAACAAGGAAAGTTTAATTTAAAGTTTTAAAAAAAATGAGTTAATTTAGATAAAAATTTCTGATGGTCAATGTAACCGTGTTTCAACCTTTTCTGTTCAGGGTAATTTGAAATAACTTCTAGGTATGCTAATATCAGTTAAAGAGATGGGCATATCTTTGAAATGATAACCACATAACTGCTTTGGTTCTAACGTCAAATAGACTTTTAATAAATTTAACGAGAAATAAGGTTATATCTACAAAAATCAACAAGAAAGTTAATTTGGATTTACAAAAAAAATGAATTAATTGACTTTACTGAAAATGAATCAGACTTTTGACTGTTTTGACCAAATAATATGATTTCTTTTAACACATTCTTCTTTGTACAACGTAATATATTCAAGTATTGAATCTTGACTGTAAAATTTAGCAACAATCTATTTCTGGTCAACTAAACTGACAATATTCTAAACTTTATGATTACCATGACGTAGTTATACAAACAAAAATTTCTATTAAACTGAATATTAATTAACAAAATGATTGATTGTTGTCCCCCTAGACAAAAACGACTATTAAGTAATTCGCCCACAGTTATTGCCTCTTTTAGTAAGTAAACAAATGGAAATAAGCTTAATGATCGGATTGCGGAATGAAAGAATTAATGGTTTAGGTTGTTTGCAAGACTTACTGGAGAAATAGTTTAGAAGCGATAGTATGCTATTGAGAAAATTTAGTGCACTGTTTCTAGTGAACTCTAGTGAATTTTCAATATTAAAAGATTTGCATAAACAAGACATAACTTTGTACACATACTATATCAGTTGGAAAATAATGCAATTCAAAATAAAAAAATCGTTACACAACACTAACTACACAAATATTTCATATTCAAATACACTACACAGAAATATATATAGTACTATTATTATTATATCTTGGCCAATTGATCAAAATAATTATATTGTCGACACTTTTTGATTTTCTCACTGATTCCTTCTTTTGCGAATAAACATATAGCTATGGACCCTATCTGCGTTCGTTGCTCAGATAGGTACCTCCGAAGGGATTTGCTCGAGTATCTTAATTTGTTTACCTTATTTATGAGACTCTAACGATATTACGAGATAAGAATGTTTACACTTATTTGTCTGAAACTTACTCAACATAGCACGTCTTTGGAAGCTTTATATTGATTGTTTCTTTTAAGAATGAGTATAATAAAAATTGACAAGTTACAATAAAATGGTATTAAGCCTGTTTACCGCTCTGACACATATTTCCCTAACACAAGTTATACAAATGTTAAAACTTGAACAACTAGACTTTGACGCTAAATCATGCTTTACTCAAGACAGAAATTACATTACATGCACACATCTTAAACGCGATTTATGTTTAAAAGAGAAATAATCCATACTTGATATAAATAAATATTGGATTGCATATAAATGCTTATAACGACGGCTTCAAGGATCTAAATATTGACACATGACGATTACAAATAAATGCATGATTTAAGATCAAATCAAGGTATACAAATTTCACTAGTAAAATAATCAAAAATTGATGGTACTTATTCAAGAATGAAATTAATAGTTCCTATATCCGTGAATTAATTTTGGAAATGCAACCAAGGCATTAGGCTATTTGTTTACTTCTTTTAAAAAGAATTTTAAAAAATGCTCTTAATGTTTACGGACAGTTCCGTATGAATAAACAATGTCCCGAAGTTTCTAGGAAACTGTGAGTATGGAGATCACGAATCACGGAAATATTGGCCACTGTCCTTCCTCAATAAAGAAAATAACAGAATACTTTGTCCTACCTTAATAAGTCTCTCCGCTTATATTTCCACACTTCAGAAGAAAACTGCACTATACTTAACTGACCGTCACAATGGTTCCTAATGTCCCTTCTCAGACCCCGCTGTCTTCTGGATTCAACTCAAGGAGACAGTAGCGTACCCAGGAATTTATTTCGGGGGGGGTTCAAACTAAATATGAAGCTATTTTATATTAAAATTGCTAAAATTGCCCCTAAAATTAGGCTAAATTTTTAAAAAGTCGAAATTTCGGAGGGGATCCGGACCCCCGTGTCCCCCCTTCCGTACGTCCCTGCCCGGAGAAGAGGTCCTCGTTTGTCTGAAGCGTCTGGGTCTTCCTGTGGCAAGGCATCTGTCTCGAGTACCGGGACTCGAACTCGTGTCTCTGTCCATCTCCATGTTGTTGGAATGCAACGATGCGTCACTTATCAAATCCATCTGCACTTAAATTTCAACAAACTCGCACAGTTTATATATCCGCCACCATCGCACTACTTTTCCTCTCTTTTCACTTAATGCAGGAAGTCAACGTATATAGATCGATCACAGACTCACTTACTTCAATACTTAAATCACAATATAGGCTACGTAGCGTCACCATAAGATGATAAGAATAATATAACGTTTATCATATATGTTAACGTTTTAAACATTTATATAAATAATCTTGTAATGACTATGTTGCTGTGGATAACGCGTGGTTTGAGTAGAGTAGCTAGCTGCTAAAGGGTCTTTAGCTAGCCATTCTTATGAAGTTAAACACTTAAGTAGATACATATATATATATATATATATATATATATATATATATATATATATATATATATATAAGTTGACGTATCCTTATGAGTCGCGTGTTGGTGATGTTTTCACGATGAAGAGTCGATTTAGAGTAACCTCTCTTCCGTGTAGGCGTTCTCCCAGCTTTCCTTTCCTTTTTTTTTTTTTTTTTTAAATAGACGCTTCATTCTTCTCTTTGTGAATTTTGAATTTCGGATTCTGATTCGCCGCTTGAAGTTCGTGACACCATTTACCAAAAATCGGTTGATAGCTTGGCTTGGGCTCCTAGCGTCTCTTTTGGGCTAGTACGTGATGTTAAAGAGTTTCATAAGCACTTGCGAAGATTATAGATAAAAAAAATTTTGGTTCCTGTGTGCCTGTGACGTGATATTTGCGATATTGAGGTACTTAGGTAGTGCGACAGGGTGGCTGCAGTAACAATAGCAATTCCATTACCGTCGACTGGCGAGGTAGAAAGGTAGGTGGGCTCTTAGTGCTTGCCGTCTTATGTTTTTTTCTTTTCTTTTAAAAAGCAGAGAAACTTCTTTACCTGGGACAAATGAAAGAGGTTCGCTTGGCTGCGCAATGAAACAAAATAAAATTTTCCTTGACTTTTAAAATAAATTGAATTTATATATAAATATGTTTTAATTTGAATATATGAACAATTAATTGAGTGTGTGAGCGTAATTGTCACAAGTTAATTTAAGTTCAGCAAGAATTATCGTCATATGTTGTTTTATATAAAAATTAAAACAGTTATACAACATTCTCGATGTACGCACACACAAACAGTTCGCAAGTGAAAAGTGTTATTAGCGTTCTTCATGAAAAACTGTGGGCTATAATGGTCACTTGTACATTAAAATTGAAGTGCAACGTATTTTTGAATTGATTTATATACAGTACCATGCACCAACGTTTTGTCTTCAGGAGTTGAAGATCTTGTATTTGGAAATAGCTAGGTGCCTGTCCGCGCCTATGGACAGCACTCTCCTGAACTTTACCATGAAGGAGACAGATTAAAGAAAATTTGTATTTGTGGTGTTTAGCAATACAGTGCCTATTAGAGCACTCACGTTGTCACCATTTTTGGGTGAAACTAAAAACTGCCCGTATTTCTAAGGACTAAGCTTTAGTATGGTTTAGCAGTGCCAGTGCCTTCCTGTAGGAAAGTATTTCATTCAGTGTTTAGCTACAAAGAAATAACAATAATTAGTCCTGCTGTGTGTAAATCGTCCATAAACTGTCCGATCTCCATTGGCGTATACAGTGACTATCAATAGAAGTGGAATATTAATTTCATCTAAACCGGAACTGTGCATCGTTATATGATTTTGTTTAGTTTTGTTTTATCTGCATCTAAAAGAAAGAAAAAGACCAATAAACTTTCAAAGAATGAGAGATTAGATTCATGTTCTATTCCGGTTAGAAATGTTCTATTCGGTGAATTCTTTTAATACATATACTTATATATAGTACATCTTTGTTTTATCTGATTATCAGTTCAAAATTACTAAATTCTTAAATATCGTGATTTACAAAGAGGGTGAAAGATATAATATTTATTTAGTGTTTCAGTGGTGCACCAGTCTAGTGTTTTATCATTTTAGTGTCTTGTGAAAATGTGTTTAATCTGCATTCATGTGCAACAACCTCGATTATCTAGGAAATAAAATTGTTCCACCTATTTGTATGCAGAGGGTTTCCTTTTTCCTGTGTGGTAAGTATCCAAAGTGCCAATTTTCATATGTCTTTCTTACAGGATGGAGAGTTAAAGGGAATATCCCAGAAATCTACTCTAGTATTCTGACAACCTTCCCAGTTGGGGCTTGGGAAGGTATCGCCCCACAGAACCATTGAATTCTTCAATTATGAGTGTAAAGGAGCCTCTAACAGGCTGCCACCTGTTCATCTTGAAAATAAACAAAAATTATGTGTAGTGTTTTTCTTTTAAACTAGTTGAAATTCAGGCATACTCCTTTACAAGTAGCATCTGTGACCATAACTGGAGGTAACCTAAACAAAATCCATGAGATATTTTATCATATCCCTGAGATATTTTCATATTAGTTTTGTTTCTCATGCTCAATAAGGTACTAAGTGTGGTAGTGGCGGCTCCAGAAGGAAGTCACCTTTTGACTTCAGTAGCGAATTTGTATTCTCGAAAAGTGAATAAATTAATTATCACCTGATGATAATGAAGATAGTGAATTATTCGCTCGTCACACCACCACCTTGCGTCAGTGGAAGTTCTTTCATAGAACTCTCTCCACGAAGGGTCTTTTGCTTTTCCCATTATGCTGCAATTACAGGACTACACAGAATAAACGATTGATAAACTAAACACGTCACGATCATTTTAAACTGGCCCATTCGAACTGTTGAACGCTTTGAATGTCGTTAACTTCTTACGACAGCAACCACAACACTTCAGACTGTAAGTTGTTCATAGAAACCGCAATAGCTATCTACAACTGAAACATCACTTTCAGATTTTCCGCTCCTCACTAATACCATCTGCTGTTCAACGGTGATATCACCACTTCAACTGTACAGTAAACAAATGAAGGATCCTATATTGGTGGTTTAACAATTAAATTAAATGTCCTAGATCTCTGAAATTAGGACTCCTACATCAATTTTGTATTTTTTGAGCGTAAGTCTAATAATTTGAACACGCCTGTATTATGGTCTTCAAGATATTTTGACATAACGTTACACATCGTCCCTAAATAGTACAGAAATGTCAAATTTCAATTTAGTCCAGTTGCTGGCTATGAAGCTGTATGCCTTTCGATGTGTACGGCAATACTCACTGTGAAACGATTCTAGTAGGTCCCCTGATGGTAAAACACCAGGGTGTTTAGTTGGCACCGTGGCAGTTTTTGTTTTTGTAAATGCCTTATTTCAAAATGGCGGCCAATATAGCATTCAGGTAATTGTTTTGACTTAGTCACGTCTATTTATACACCTGTAGCACCCCCAAGATTTTAGGACATAGTTCTAAAAGGTCCAAATATTGTCAAGAATGTTTAATAAAGTATGTACTTGTCACTGTCGATCATTTTTTCCAGATATTGTCAATTTTTGTTTCTACTACTAAATCCATTTCCAAGTGAATATTGTCGTACACATCGAAATGCATCCAGCAACCGGACTATTTCTCGAAATACATACAACTTTTTAGATTATAAATCCTGTTTCTCTGTAAACAAAATATATATTAATAGCTATATTCTTGAATTAGCTCTGATACGGAGCAGAGTGCTGGATAGCGAAGAAGAGAGATGAACAAATATTGTATGTTGCGGTGATGAAGATGCTGCGGTGGATGTGTGGAGTGACACGAAAGGACAAAATTAAGAATGAAGTGATCCGGAGAAAAGTAAGGATGAGACCAGTAGTACAGAAACTGCAAGAAAGTAGACTAATATGGTTTGGCTGTAAGAAGAAGACCCTTGAAATACGTAACTCACCGAGTAGATGCTATCGAAGTGAGTGGGAAGCGGGCCGAGGCAGGCCAAAGAAGTGGGGAGATTGTGTTAAGAACGATATGATACAGTGTGGTGTCACGGCGGATATGAGATAAGATAGAAGCAGGTGGAGGACAGCGACTCGAAAAGCCGACCTCAGCTAACTGGGAAAAGGGCTTAGAAGAAGAAGAAGAGTATGTTTAACATGATTTTCATTTCATGTAGTGGAATCCGTGATGAAAATTTTCCGGAAATATTTCCGATTCATAAAAACACTCCACTTATTCCTACATCGTTGTTTAGCCGTGATGTGAGGTGGAAAATTTTCTTCTATATTTTTCCGGAAAATTTTCCGTTCTTAACAAATATCAGTGATCAAGTAACAGTTCCTCAGTATTCAAAAAATTGATTGAAATCATGTGTAGAAATGTTAAAAAGTGAAAGATCGTTTAAAGAATCTGAAAATTTTCATGGCTCAGACAATTTTCAGTACTATGTAGGAACAAGTGAAACAATTTTTCATGAATCAAAGTATTTTCTCTCTTGTATGGAAAAATTGAAGAACTTTTTATGAGTCGGAAAATTTTCATCATTTTGAAGCAAAAAGTAAAACAACTTTTTGTGAATCGGAAAGTTTTATTGCTCTGTAGAAACAAGTGAAAGGAATTTTCATGAATCGGAAAATTTTCATCACGATGTAGAAACAAGTGAAAAAACTTTTCATAATCCGGACAATTTTGGATATTATGTATAGTAATGTTTAGTGGAAAATTTTCCACTATATTAAACTGCACTTTCATCTATAAAATTCAATTTCTGTAGAGGGAAGTTAGACAGCAACAAATTATCATTTTTCCAATTAACTTTCGGAAACCAGAAAATTATGTAATATTTCAAGTTGGGAAGTAAAAATATAGTGTTTCTCCCTCTCTCTGTCTGTCTGTCTGTCTGTCTCTCTCTCTCTCTCTCTCTGTGTGTGTATATATATATATGTAAAGTGCGGGGAACATATATCGAGTTCGTAGAGAACAAATATCCCATTCCAATATTTAAAATGTAACAGGAAATTGAAAAGAAACCTTTTTGAATTTATCAATTTCAGAAACAGAAAATTCCACTATTTCCTCACATGCAGGGCTGCCTATATAATGAAATAACCACATAAAAGTTCCTTATGAAGATTATTTTTGTAACAGAAAATAAGGAAAAATGATTTTATTGTGTTTAACACTCGTAAATCATAATTTCAATATTGGAATTTTTTATAATCTACATCTTAGAGCAGATATTTGTATTGTAAAACTACCATTATTATGTATAAAAATGTGTTAGAAATAATGACGATTCGATAGAACAAGCATATATATATAGTAGCGGACCCGGAATATGATCAAGGGAGGGGCTAAACCATAGTTTGCCGCTTTTTCCAGTGTAAAACAGGATTGAAGTCCATTTTATTCAGTGTATACCTGAGGGTTAAGGGGGGCTTATATATATAAAAGAAATATGTTTTTTATTTTGTAAATTAAAATGAAATTACTTCTTGCTTTTAGAAGGAAGCACTAATAGTGCAGCTTTTTATCTTTCTTTTATTATTTTATTGGAAGAACAACTACAAAAATCAGTTTCCTTATTATTTATATTTCACTTTCTCTTCTGAATGAATATATGAATAAATAAATGTTCTTGCTTTCATGAGTTACTTAAACTCGAATTTAGGGTAGTCCAAAATTTACGGTAGGCACTTTATATTATATCTAGGTATTTATAAATGTTGCAGTATGTAAATCTATAAAAGTAGTAAAGCTATGAGAAAACCGTCTTATGCGTATTAAACTGACGAAATCTAATATTGTAAGATCAAAGGTGGATTCTGAGGGAAGAATGCATTGAAGTTTTTGAAACATTCTTGAAATGAAGAAGCGTTAGATTTTCACTTCATGAAACTTCTTAAGACAATATTTATTACCAATAAATTTTACGGCTAAACAACGATGTAGGAATAAGTGGAGTATGTTTTTATGAATCGGAAAAGTTTCCGTTTCAAAATTTTCCGGAAAATTCTCATCTCTGTACAGGACTGACAATTTTTCGATTCATGAAAAATTGTTTTACTTGTTCCTACATAGTACTAAAAATTGTCTGAGCTATGAAAATTTTCAGATTCTTTAAACGATCTCTCACTTTTTATCATTTCTATACATGAATTAAATCAATTTTATGAATACTGAAGAATTACTTGATCACTGATATTTGTTAAGAACTGAAAATTTACTTGAAAAATATAGAAGAAAATTTTCCACCTCACATCACGGCTAAACAACGATGTAGGAATAAGTGGAATATGTTTTTATGAATCGGAAATATTTCCGGAAAATTTTCATCACTGATGTGCAGTTAAATATAACGGAAAATTTTCCACTAACATCACTATATATAATATCCTAAATTGTTCGGCTTACGAAAAGCTTTTCCACTTTTTTTACATCCTGATGAAAATTTTTCGATCTATAAAAATTCCTTTCACTTGTCTCTACAGAGCAATAAAACTTCCCGATTCACAAAAAGTTGTTTTACTTTTTGCTTCAAAATGATGAAAATTTTCCGAATGATAAAAAGTTCTTCAATTTTTCCATGTAAAACAGAAAATATTTCGATTCATGAAAAATTGTTTAACTTGTTCCTACATAGTACTGAAAATTGTCTGAGCCATGAAAATTTTCAGATTCTTTAAACGATCTTTCAATTTTTAACATTTCTATACATGAATTCAACCAATTTTATGATTGCTGAGAAATTGTTACTTGATTACTGATATTTTTTAGAACGGAAAATTTTCCGGAAAAATATAGCGGGAAATTTTCCGGAAAATTTTCCGAAATGGAAAATTTTCCGCGGAAAATTTTCCACCTCACATCACTAAGTGGAATCGTATCCTTTTGTCATTCAAGATTCAGGGACGGAACCGGAATCTGCATCGAACCATGAATTACGACTTGAATGAAGTGTGGTAGCGGAAAAGGAACTGATAGTGAAGTGCAAGATAAAGAAACTGGAAAGAATTGCTCAACAAAGGAAGCTGATGAAATTGATGTTTTATTTATTCAGAAAGCATAATTTGTCAAAAGCGCCGAACCAGTGCAACAGTAAGCAGTGAAAATGGACATAAGCGACTTTCAGAAGATGCTTATGTTCGAAATGACGATGTATCAAGACGACTGATAGAAATTGGACCAAACGAATCATTTGTGTATCATGTGACCAACGAATGTTACAAAACTTACACACACTGGGAACTTTAGAGAAGCTGATACTTCGAGATGCAAAATCAACAGATGATTTACAAGAAACAGAAAGAAGTGGTCGTGATGAAGAAGGTTCAAGCTGCACCAGAAGTAGATTTTCAGCAGTAACAGATAATCCAAATATACCACCAGACAAGTTCATCATTAACTGTGGCATCCGCCTACAAGCTAAAATGAGTGGAGAGTACGCAAAATACCGTATCTGCGAAATAAATCTTGGGAATATCTTAAAAGCAACACGATGTGTTCAGGATGAGGTATACATGCGCACAAGTGATATTAACGATGGACATAGGTATTTGCTACTGACTTGTAGTATCACAAATGTATGAGAGCATATATAATGAGATATCAGCGCTGCAATGCACAAAACATATCTCAGCTACATCTTTAACCCTACATTGCATGAAATAACGTACTTAAGAGAAAAACAATCAAAAGGTTTCTCAAAATATCTATATTTATGGTCTAAAATAATTAGTATTGGAAAAATTGTCCTACCTCGTGTGTGTTACGGGTGAGGAGCAGTGGCGTAGCAGCTGCCCCCGCAACCCCCGCAGTGCGGGGGGGCCCCGAGGTATAGGGGGCCCCGAAGTCTTGCAATGAATAAAGATGTAAAGAAGTAGAACCTAAACCTTACTTCTATAGGCTTTACAACTAGGGCCCCTTCTCCATACTTTGCGGGGGGGCCTGCAAAAGTGTGCTACGCTACTGGTGAGGAGGCTGTGACTTTCAGGTAACATCATGCAATAATAGTTAATTATTAATCAAGCAATTAATTATTAAAACAAAAGACGTGAGTTCTTCTCTTATTAGTTTAATATAGTTAGGTAAATATAAATCTATATCAAATGACAGCTTACCTTCTTCAAATTCATAGAAATTAACCAAGGTCAACTACACCTGTCTTTCAATGGCAAACAGAGCCTTACGCGCTAGCAAGAACGACACGTCATATTCCATCAACGCAGTGATAGTTTGACATCTAGTGACGGAAAATATAATCACAAAAGTTACTGAGAAATGAAATGAAATCTTTAAGTTTTAGTCCCACACTTATGCCGGTTAAGCTAAAGGAGACAGTGATGATGAGAGATGAGTGAAATGAAGAAAGTGGAAGGAAACGGGAGAACCCCGAGAAAACCCACGAGCACGGTGTTTGTCCACCACAAAGTCCACACGGCGCGAGCTGGGATCGAACCGGGGACCCCAAGCACTGGAGGTGAACGCTCTACCACTGAGCCACCGCGCCCCCCACTATCTGTTTTAGAATAGTGTAGTTCTGGTTCATATCTATGCTATTTAATATGTTTTCAAAGTGCTCGTGTTTCATGCACTTAACCTATAACATTTATGTATTAAAACAAATCATATTTTTCTTCCTAGCCAAATTTGTGATACTGATCGTACTCCGTGCTTTGTGCTTTTCAAAAGACAAAAAATATTTAGCATGCTGATACAAATTTAAAAAGATAATAGTAATTTACCATGGGCTGGTTTGAAGGCAAGAACCTGTTCTATTTCATTGATTGTATTACACCTGCGTACCTGTATTGTGATAGTAAGATTGCAAGAGTGGATACGTAGACTAAAGGAGGAACTTAACAAAAGTTACTTTTTTATTATATTGTGTCAGTTCTTATTAATATGAAAATCTTACAAGTAGACTATCCTACTATTTTAAGAAATGAAAAAAGAAGGAAAAGAAAAGTAAAATAAGAGGCTGGGATTCGATCTGGCGTAGAAATGCTATGCGAATTTGTAATCTTTCACTACTCATTCACCCATAGGGACTCCGTTGGATAAGCTTCCTACTTTTTATAGCGGGCATTCAAATATTCATACATTCAAATATTTCCATACATTCAAATATTTTAGCCATAGCGGGCACCTCAAAAGAAGATTTTTTTTCTGTTTCTATATTTGCGTACGAAACGTTGGTAATGTATGTTTGCAAAAATTCTAGACACTAGCTTTAAACAAAACGATTCAACAATTTACTCTCTTCCCTGCGTCATTTCGTCCCTTAGCCATCTCCTTGACAGAAATTCTGAAGTTTTCTTTGCCACTACGAAAATCTTTTAAAAGCACGATTGCCAATCGAACTTAATTTTGTTTTTTGCTCATAATTTTATTATTTTAAAAATATTTTTGGGAACATTTCACACAAGCAATACTTTCTATCATCTCCACTTACTAATCACTCATCTTTAGACAAAAGCAGAAGAAAAATTGTAATAAGTGCTTGAACTATAGTCAGTGGTGGATCTAGCCGGGCCCGGGGGGCAAAGACCCCCAGTTATTTGAGTAATTAATGTAATTTAAGGTATTGTATATATTTTTCAAAGTTTAGAGTACACTCATAGCACACCTATCATAGTCTGATTTCTGGCTGCCCTTCCCCAGTTTTTACCCTCTAGATCTGACTCTGACTACAGTATACGCACAAGATTTAATGGGCACGAGTGTACATCTAATGGTTTTGTAATAAAGCAATGGTCACCTGTTGCGATCTGGCAAAACATTGGAATAAAAAAAGGAATATGATACCCGTATGATTGTTACCTTACACTTTAAACCATTATCGTAGTTCTCTGCAACTCAGGTGCCGCTGTTAGTATTATTTAAATCATTTCATCAAGAGAGTGCTGGAAGCCATAGTAAAAGTTAAGAAATATTGGTATTATGCGAAATCTAAAAGAGATTTCACAAAATTGTTGAAAGAAAGATTGTTCCTAGGCTGAAGGTAGATTTACACGTAGAAGTAGAGAAAGAAGTGTAAACTCCTTGACTTCTTCCCTTCCAATAGTTCAGGTGCTAACAATTCAACACCATGAGAGCTTGAATTGAATTGATAAGGTATTAACACTTGGCAGTCGGTTATTAACTGCAACTATCTCATCTTTTGCCATCTGTGATGACTTTAGGGATAGCCCCGCGAGAAAATTCTCCCTGAGCACGAGATTCACCTGAAGCATATTTCCGATTATGCTCAACATGGTTTCCCAGTATTTTTACGGATACTACGTACTTTCAACCTCTATGTAACTGCAAGTTCCCATGGGAAATATTATGAAAACACAACTACTTGCCCTCCCTGATAGTCTAGTTTTTAGTATTAGCTCCTTTAATGCAAGAGACCCCGGGTTCGATTTCCGTTTTCCTTAATATTTGAACGCATTATGGTGGTTTATATTTCACCTCAAATTGTAGGTTTGCGTCTCATATAGCCTCGATGCTCGAAAGATACTTTAAAACTCCAACCAATCATTTTTTCCACCTCTCTACTGCAACGATGAGTTTTGTTCACAAAATATGTTCAAATGCAACTAACTCAAAGAGACACATGAGAACTGTAATATACTAAATTGACTTTTTCATTTTCGTTTCTAGACACAGAAACTTCTCTTTGAATTGAAATAAGTACCGCCGAATAATAAAATAAATCTTACTGAACTACTGTATTTGTTTTAATTACTCTGAGCCAATTAGGCTGTTTTAATTTTTTTTATTGCATTAGGATTTGCTGATATTTCATAGTCGGTTGACATGTAGATTATTTTGTAGTTAAACTCCCTGTGCATGATTCACTCTCATGCGCCCAATTCTTTCCAAATAATTTATTTGCTTTTAGCAACGTCTGTGTTTGCTTAAAAGGCATGATTGAGGATCTTAAGGTCATTATCATCCCGACATTCAACAACAACTGGACTAATAATATTGAAAAAGATCAGTTAACAGTTGTAGTACTTAAATTAATAGAATGTTATATGCTATGGAAAAGATAGAATAAAAGTTGCCCGCGTAGCATAGTCGCTAACGCGGTCGCCCTTGGTGCGAGCAGTCCTGGGCAGAGACATTCGGTCGAAAAATTGTAAAAGGTTTTTCAGGCTAGCCATTTTGAGGTTTTCCTTATTCACACCAGGCAAATGCCAGTACGATGCCTCACATAATGGTCCCAGACTACTTCCTTCCCTTCCCATTCCCTTCTTCCTCGTTATCCCTCATACGACACAGGCTAACATGCTCATAGCTACCGAAAATCCAGAAATCGATTTCCTAATTCCAAAATAAAATATAAAGAAGAAACAACAATCCACTTCAGTTTAAATTAAAATAAATATAACATTTTGTTTTTCTTTATAATGCGTGGAATAAAGAAACAGAAAGAAAGTATATAATGTTTCCGCTGCAGAACTGATTAGGTAGAGTCCATGACAACTTATATATAAAATGGTTTCATAAGTGTGAAAACTTACCTAAACTTGACAACGTTGTCAGTTTCAAGGTGTGTTGGTAATATATACCTAAGACTAATTTGGGGCATACTCGTATATTAGAAATTGACATAGGGGAGATCATTGTACCTTGAGCCACTTTTCAAAATAATTGAAATGACGCCGCTCCTAATATCATATAAGCACGTTTTTTGAGGTCAATTAAATCTCCAATCTTACTTGAATCTATTTACCTTGGAAGTAACCAGAAATAACACCTTACAAAATGTTCATAGCAAAATATAAATTACTATGCATAGTGGCTCATGGTACAATATGTTCATGTATCTTGGGACAACGATCCTGTACCTTGGGCCGCATTAAAAAGAAGGGATAAATGGAGAGAAAGTAATGCATTTCTTTACTTGTATTTAACACATTGATTTATTTATTTCATTTTTCAAACGATATTTTTCTTTGAACATTACACAAAACAAAGTTTACCTTAGTTTGAGAAACAAAAGTCACAAAAACGTAAGTTTCCTGCTCACGACCTGTTAACTTAGCACATAAATAGTCAGTCCACCGACCACACTTAATGCACCTACACCACTTTTCTCCACTACAATCAGCCACTTTCGAACAGCAACAATGTAGGCATTCTTCCTCTGCAATGTCTTCATCATCTGTAGACACAAGAGAAAATATAGGTTCATCTTCACTCTCAAATGATGGTGATGATGACGACGATGATTGTGACGCCAGTGTTTTTCTTCTCTTCATCAATCCTTCCGTATTATGGGTGTCTCATGATTAGAACCTTTCTTGCTAGCCTGTTTCTCGGTCGTATCGGTCGCTATCATTGTCTTTCTTCTCTTCCTTGTAACATTGGCTTTTCTTTCTGGAGTCTTTGCAAACGGCTGGATTTCTTCTGGGGTGACAGTTTTCCTAAGTCCTTTTCTCTTGTTGACGTCAGGTGTGCGCTATTCAATATTGTAGTTTTGTGCATTTGATGTCCCAGCAGCTGGTTCTTCCAATTCGAACTGAAAGTTTGTGCACAATTTTGTTCTCATTCTCCAGACGAGCTGCAATCTTTTCTGATGGCTGCACTTCTGTAACTTGATTTGTGATGTATGAACTTAGGAAATCGTCGTCAATGAAAACGCCCTTTGTCTAGTGGATATATCCCTGAGTTACGAAATCCGGATAATATATTGATTGATGTAAATGTTCTAGGAAATGCTATTCCCAGCGCCTCTGCAACTGTATATACAGTATATAAAATGTTTTCCCTTTATTGTTATACATCCATTCCTCAACAGCCTGATTGTAAAATGTCTTCAGCGGCCCATAAACAGAAATATCTAAAGGTTGTAATTTGTGAGAAGTGTGTGGTGGGAATGTTACCATCACCATACCAGCAGCTGAAGCTTTATGTAGACATTCTGGAGCAAGATGAGTTTCATGATTGTCTAAAATTAACAAAATACTATTTTACTTTGAACACTCGACGAAGGTAAGAAAATGATCGAAACACTTCAGAAAGGTTTCTTCATTGGGCCATCCTGATATACTGGCGGTTCCAATACTTCCTGGGGGACTGCCAAATAACATCTTGTCCTTGAAGTGTACTCGAAAAGAAAATTAACATTGGTGGCATTGAATTTTCAACTGCGTTGACGGGCGTGATCATAGTAACCAGGTTACCCCTTTCCCCTAATGTTGCACAACCGACCTGCTTGACATCTTTAGGGACAACTACTTTGGGATATCCCTGGAAAGTGCTGAGCCCAGTTTCATTCAAGTTCCAGATCTTCTTGGGAGAAATGGGACCAAATCTATTGTGAACGCCTTTGATGTTGGCGAAAAAGCATTCAACATTATGCGATTAAAACTGGTAGCCTGACTTAGGCTAGTTGCTTCGGGTTTCCTTATCGAAAGTTTTGTGGAATGTCTTTTAAGAAACGCACGCATACATTCTTCTCCGGCTATTTGATTTTCTTCCCATGTTGCTGTATATTTCTTCTCATTCGCTTTAGCAAATTTATATGCAAGTACTCTAACATGTTTCTTTGTTAGCCCTTATTGCATTTTCGCAATAGTTTAAATATAATTTACAAGACTTTCTTCTTCGGTTTTCGTAAAAACTTTCTTGACTACGTAATTCACTTTATATTTGAATTATTTCTATTTACTGTTTTTTTTTTTTTTTTAATTTATGTAAATGTTGGGTGAGAGTAGAGCGGCTTACATTAAACACTTTCGAAGCTTCTCTATAGGATATCTTCTTATTTGGAACATTGGAATTAATAGCTTCAAGGGCATTTGCAAGGCAGATGGATCTACAGGACTTCTCTTCCTTCGAGATTTTCCACGGGGTATATTTGTGACAATTGGTCTACCTGATATTAAAAAAGAAAAAAAAGAAAGTGTCTTGTAACTTCTTGTACCATGAACCATGATCAATTTGGTCCATAGTACATGACGTAGCTTTGTCCCAAGGTACATGAGCATGTACATTTCAACGAAGATGGCTACCTAAACGCTACAATACAGCTAATAATCACAACTTCACCAATATTTTACTTACCGATGGATGAGACATCTCATGACAATATTCAAATTAATCATAACATATTTGTTCACAGTCGTGACTCACTCAACTTAACACTGAAAATTTTACTTTGACCATAGAAAATTGATTTTTTTCTCCTAACAAAAATCAACAGTTTCTGAAACATATTTAGACTTGCACTGGTGGACAATTGCACATAGAGGAAGACTGTATTTCGGTGTTAGATCAACAGAAACCAGCACCTCCCAAGATATTGCAAATGGCTCAAGCTACACTATGCTGTTGGTACAACGATCTACTTGTTTTTGACTGAAGTCATATGTGTGTTTGTTTTTTTCTTTTGATTTCCTCGGAATAATATGTGGGATCAGAGTTTTTTAAAGTTGCATTTTACACAATTCGTTTAACACATGAAATATCGTTGTATATATATATATATATATATATATATATATATATATATATATATATATATATATATATATATATATATATATTAAATAGCCGTGCCGCATCCAATGGTCAGACGACAGAAATACTTATTATTGATATAAGGTTTTTAGAATTTGATGTTACGTGTTTTTCATATTATGAGAAAAAAAAAACAGGTTAGTGTATTGATTGATACGCGTTAGGGTGGGGAAACCGCTTATGATTTTATCGGTTACAATCGACATTTTGTTAGACGAACACGAAATGTATTATTATTAGTCATTAAGCTCGGTAGTTCTATTTCATATTAGTCTTCAAGGAATCAAGCCATAGTTATGATCATGAGAATAAGAAACTGACGCCTTATGTAAGTATTTCACGTGTGTATGAACATTTTCCTTACACAATAGTTAGATATACATTAAATTAATACAGTATGCAAAAAAAAAAAAAAAAAATAAAAAAAAATAAAAAAATAAATAAATAAATAAAAAAAAAATAAAAAAATCAGAAGGGGAAGTCTTAAGGAAACCAGCAGTAATTCCACATCATTTATAAAATTCATATTCACTTTGGAAAAAACAAGACATATTTAAGTAGATTATTAAAAAAATCAATAATATTACAAAATTAAATCCCAGTTCATTTTCAAGAAAATTGAAAAAATAATTTCCTATATAAATTAATGGGATAAAAAATAAGAGTGGTATAGAATACTTAACACCGTTAAGAGGAAAAGGGAGCGCATTAAACTCCTGAGAGTCTCTGTTGCGTACAGTTCTGTGTTAACCAACAGGTCTCAGAAATGTCCACATGTTTATTTCAGTTATCACCTACTACTATGCTTTGGAAACTGACAAGGGAAGGTTCCACTAGTTGTTGCTCAAATCTGATTGTCACATACTACATCTGATAGAGTATCATGAGAAATGAAAATGAGCAAAATTTAAGGTGCTATGCACATGAAAGATACGACCTACAGGGCTTCAACACTTCTTTTGAATATCCAAAACATTGTATCGTGGAATTATATACGTTTAAAGTAAGTATCATTGAAAACTGTTAAAGCAATCAAAAGAAAAGATGCACAACATATTGAGAATAAAATTCCGTATCGAAAACCACAAACAGTGTTGCCACAGATGAAATAGTGTTGCCATCTCCGCATAAAAGTATTTTTGTTTGAAATAGCCCATATACACACCATCAGGAAATCGCGGTCGGAAAGAGGGATTGCCGCCGTCGATGGTGGCGGGCCACCGGAGGCAGCCGGCACCCGTGCGCGGCGACACGACGATCTACTTGTTCAAAATTGCTGACCTTTTGCGGAGGCGGCAAGCGGTCGAAAATCGTAAAATAAAATGCCCTTTGCCGACTGTTGCCGACCGTCAGAGTCGGCAAAACAGTCGAAAAGGTCTCTTTCCGACCCTCTGCCGACTCCTTATCCCGGTCTCTTCTCGACGGCGGGGAAGGCGCATTTACTGCGCCTTTACGACTGTTTGCCGACTGGGCAGCAAGGCAATATTCCTATGGCGGCGCCAGCGCATTTAATTCTCATTTTCGGCTGTTTGCCGTCTGCTCGGCAAGGCAACTATTCATCGCGGTCGAAAATCGCGCGGAAAGACGTCGGTGTCCGGCACCGGCAATCCTACCGCGGCATCTGGTCGGCATGTACAAATTGTCCGACTGTAGGTGGCAGAATCCTGATGGGGCAAATGTGCATAATTTTAAATTGCACTATTACCACTAAAGATAACAGTGAAGTGTAGTGATACAGTATTGCACACTGTTGGAGTTACTTGTGCTGTAAATGTGGAATAGAGAAGTCTGATGTGTGTAGGTAATAAAGGAATTCATTGAAAAAAAAAAAGTGTGGGATCTGCATTACACTTCCGTAACTCCGGTGAATATTCAGACAACTCGCGGAAACAAAATGTTACACGCGAGGGGGGAAAAAAACTGTTTTCTGTTTTCTAAGTCTGTAAACTGCTTTTTCAGATTATCTTATCCATATTTGGTAGAGTGTTTTCTTGGTTTGTCTTTCGAGTTAAGTGACATATTCTTTTAATTCCTCATCTGCACATAATATGATTATGTTATTGTACACTGTAACATTCCCAGAAGGGGATGCGGTAGGGCGTTCACCTCCGGTGCTTGGGGTCCCTGGTTTGATCACAGCTCGAGTCCTGTGGACTTTGTGGTGGACAAACACCGTGCTTGTGGGTTTTCTCGGGGTTCTCCCGTTTCGTACCACTTTCTTCATTTCATTCATTTCTCATCATCACCGTCTCCTTTAACCTAACCGGCATAATCGTGGGATGTAAAACTTAAAGATTTCATTTCATTTTTTGTAACATTCTCATATTCACATTGGAAACATAATTATTTTGTTGCTACCTCGTTTCGTTTTTAATCGAACCGGATAGCCGTGTAGTCTACAAGGCCAGACCACTGACTTATTAGAAATCGCGGTTTCCAATCCCGCCTCGAGCATGGAGGTTTTTGTTGTACTTTTCACCTTGCATTTCATTGTCTTCTTTCGTCTTTCACTGTTATGTTTGGTGATAATAGTGCATTTTAAATCAGTGCACATTTGTATATGGTGTTATTTCAAACAAAATACTTTTATGCTGAGTTAGGAACACTGCTTCGTCTATGGCAACACTGTTTGTGGTTTTCGATTCTGTATTTAGTTCTCATTATATTGTGCACCTTTTGTTTTGATTGCTTTAACGGTTTTCAAGATATATTTACTTAAAACTTATGTATATTTCCATGATATATATATTTTTTTGGATATTCAAGTGTTGAAACCCTGTAGGTCGTATCCTTCATGTCCATAGCACCTTACATTTTGCTCACATTCATTTCTCATTATGCTCTATCAGATGTGGTATGTGGCAATCAGATTTTAGCGACAACTTGTGGGACCTTCCCTTGTGAGATTTGCTTCGGTGCGACCTCCGAGGCATTTCCAAGATACTATGGGAACTGTTACTTTCTGATATATGTAATACCAATGTTGCCTGATCGAAATTAAACTATGATCATATAAAGCCACTGTAACTTCCTTTCATCTTGATTTAAAGCTTACAATTTCTTAGTTTTTTTTAACACATTGCAACACATGTACAAGCTATACTCCACGGCGTAAATGTACACTCATGTCCAAAATTATTGTTGTATGTCTATAAATATGTTGTTGTAGGAATATAATTTGATAACGAATTCGCCCGGTATTTTTTATAATGTTAGTATGTGTATAATCTACAAAGATGTGTATGTGTCAAATTTCATATCAAAAGAGCAGTTAATAAGAACAATAAAACGAAAATAAAACTTCCTTGTCCATTTAGCATCATTTTGTCTTACTCATTCTAATTTTCGTATTTATAATTCTTTTCCTATGAAATTTACCACAAATATGTATTTCTCGATTATACACATAGTATCAGCATTAAAAGTACCCTGCAAAATCATTATCAAATTATATTTTTACAAGAAGACAGTTATAGATATGCGACAATCATTTTGGACATGAGTGTACGTGGGCCCCATACGCAAATATAATTCGGAGATTCTCTTCTGAATGCTTTAGGTCAGAAATGGTCAGCCATGCGTTTGCAGGCCGCATGCGGCCCCTGAGATCTCGTGCGGTCCTCGAGAGTATAAGTTCCAACCTTTTTTTTTTTTTTTTTTTGTTAGATAAAAATTTAAAACACAGCTAAACTATAAGGACTTGAATTAAGACACAAAGTGGATGTATGTTTTAGGCGCAGAAACCAAAAATGAATTTAAGGTTAAAATTAGTTAGGTTAGTGTTTTATTTCGTTTATTTGGGCATGTTAGGTACCTAAAAATTTAAGCATACCATTTCTGTTTACGCTGTAGTGTTGAAAACGAGTGGTTGTGAATATTTTTAAACGTTAATATCACTGAGGGCAGGCATATGTTTTTGCTTGCGATTTAAAATCTTTTCTTTGATTTCTTAACATATGTTTTCATGTTTGAGAAATTATCCATTTTTTTTTTCACCCAACCCTGATAGTGTGAGGATATTTTTCGACGGAAAGACCTTTTTAAGACTCTTTGGAGGGATTTCGTTGTTGAGAGCTTGGTAGCTCTTAGTCTGCGTCTGATACTGTGTATTACATCAGCATACTTGAGTATTACAAGGTGTTTTCTCACGGATTACATTATTTTGAGTTATCTTTTGAGTCAATGCCACTTCAGTATGAGTAAAACAAAGGAAGATTAGTAATAAAAACTGAAAATTTCAAGATAAGTAGGAAAGTAAATTTCTTTCATGAACTATCAAGATAATAAACCGCAGTGTATTGTGTGTTTACAAGTTCTCTCGTGTCACAAGGAACATAATCTCAGTCTCCATTACAAGCAGAATCATGTAGAAATATTAGGAGTTATTGCGGACAGGCACGTGGTGTAATTGTCACAGAAAAGGGTTAGTGATCAAGACTTTTTTCATAAAGCCACATCAATTGGGAGTTATTCTCTCCTCGCTTCTTTTGTTGTGAGTTCAGATCTAGTGAAGGCAAAACGATGTTTATCTGCTGGTGAAATTGTTTTAAAAATGTTCTGTAGAAATGGTCAGAGCTCTCGGAGAAGGAAAAATTATCTCGAAACGCAAAGACTTTTCCCTATCAAAATATACTGTTACCAGGAGAGTTAAAGAATTAAGTGCTCATGTTTACAATAAATTAAAATCTATCATCGATCAGTCTGAGTATTTTTCATTGGATATTGATAAATCGACCTATGTAATGGATACAGCTCAGCTTTTAATCTGCATTAGAACTACTGTATTTCTGAGTATTTTGATGTTCATGAAGATCTCGCTGTTACTCTACTTCATGGTACTACAAAAGGCAAGGATATATGGAGCATAAAGGAAGTATTGGATGTAATTGGTGGTGCAAAGAATTTTTCTCAAAGAGTTACTGATGATACCAAATCAATGCAGGGATCATTCAGGATTAATTGGCTTACTGCGTCAAGATGATATTATTATCTGTCCAGCTCTGCATTGTATTATTCACTAAGAAATTCTATGTGCCATGTATTTGGAGATGGCAAATGTTTCGAAAGTAGTGACGAAGTGTGTTAATTTTATAAGAGGAGGAAACGGATCTTTGACCTATCGTAAGTTTCTTTCTTTCCTAGAAGGACTTGAATTGAAGTATTTGGTTCTGTACACTGAAGTTCGCTGGTTGAGTAAGAGGAATTATCTCAGACATTTTTTTTAAAAAAAGAAATGAAGTTATCGAATTCCTGAGTAAAATAAATAACAAAGGTTTCAAGATTGTACTAGTCGAGCTACAGAGTTTGGAATTCAATTTCAACCCTACATTCTTAACAGACGTTACGCAAAACCTCAATGAACTGAATTTAAAGTTATAACGACTAAACCAAAGTATTTCAAACTTAGTTGCACATCTAGATGGGTTCATTAGTAGTTTGAAGCTAGATCAACGTTTGGAGAAAGAAACTTTATATTTTTCCTATTGTGCAAAGAAGTGATAAAACAATTTGGAGATCATAACATATCATCAAGCAGTAAACTCTTTGAGAAACTTTCGGTAGAGTTTACAAAAATGTTCCGTTAGAGTTGCGTGATCTGCTAAGTGATTCATTTCTGCTGTCAAGGGAGAGGTGCAAAGTGATGAATTCATCAAGTTGAACGATTTTGCAAGAAGGATTGATTCCATATTCGGAAGTACTTACATGTGTGGGTGTACATTTTACTATATGAAAGCAACAAAATCTATCAAAGAAATCGGCTGAGTGATACCCACATTTGTGACCTGCTACGACTGTATTCTGTGAAACTTGACTTTGAAGAACTTGTCAGTTTCCATGAACACAGTGTTTGCATTGAAACAGAAGTAGGGAAAACTGTAGTTGAAATGCAATTAAAGTAGAGTTTGCGTATCGTGTTATTATTTGGAATTAATCTTATCTTTCTTCAACTAATATTATCTGAGAAACAAAATTGAATTGTGTAAATTTCGGGTTGTGTTCAATTCACCGAGAATCGAAACATCGACACTCAAAACACAGGCAACGAATCACCGAAACACAAAACACCGACACGTCAAAAATTTAGTTTAGGCTAGGTTAGGTAAAGTTAGGTTACTTTACATTAGACTCTCTTAGAAATATGATTTTCGCTATGTCGATGTTTCGTTGTCTGTGTTTTAAATGTCGGTATTTTGATTAGTTTCGAATAATACATGGTGTTCATTGGACAACATTATCCGAACCATAGAGATTTATCTCAGAATGGAGAACTGCTTTGTTAGTCACCTACTTTACAATTTTGCCTGCATAAACACCTGGATCAGGGCTACCAAATGCTGTCAATGCCGAGAAAAGTTTTATGTAAGTTGGATTGTACCTGTCCAGGCGTTCTGACAACTGCAAATTATATGGACCCCATGTAATGGAATCAGAGTACTTAAGGGGGGAGATACTTTTGGTGGTAGCTGTACACGTATAAAGTCAGCGCGGAGACCCGAGCACAGCTCACTTTATATTTAACATACTTACTTTTCAAGTTCTGACAATGACATTAAATCCGAGATTTATCGGATTTATTAAAAGACTTATTTTTTTTCTTCCTACCAGTTTAATAAAATTAGTTCTAAATGGGTGATCTCACTACGAAGATACATTTCAAGTTCTTTTCCGCACTTTCTTGTGGTATCTATTGTGATCTAATTACATCTAGCACATGTTTGGAAAGCTTCTCTCTTAGTACCGTAAAACGCTACAAACTTATGATTGATTTGAATTCAATAACTCAAACAATATAATAGTATATTTTTAAATTCCTTTCTTTCTGCAGTAGTATATCTGTATCTACAAATATCGGAAGTTATTGTAGGAGATGAAGCAAATTCAAAACAGAGGGAGAAAAATGGACTCATTTCATTGAAGCTTTTTACATGTAAAGAGGAAAGGATGTGGATCATTTTAATGTTACTTCTTGCCATCCAGGAATCAAGTTTTACATTCTTGGATTTGAAGAAGGAACTACAAGAATTTCTACTCGCTCTGAAAAATCAGTGGAAAATTAGACGATTTTGTATATTGCATAACAACGTAAGCTTTCAGAGTAAGTTTTTAAAATTATTTTACATACCTATTGTATTTAATCTAGTGCCCTATTTACAATCATTGGCAACATTTGTGTAACCTTTATTATCTATCTAGTTGAATGATAGTCTAAGTCAGTTTTGTTTTTACAAATTAGAAATACACCTTTCAAAAATAAATAAATGTTATTAATTAACTACAGTTACTTATTTCCATTTCTTACTAGTTTTCTATGCTTTTCTTACTATCATTCAGCTATGACAACCGACAATGTCACCATGCCTCATATGTGCAAGTGGCTGTCAGTAAAGAGTTAGACGGGTGTAGAGTTCTTTTAGCAGAGAACTTCTTTAGAACTGGGTTTTGTAATCTGTAAGAATGGGCACAAACTCACTTTCCCCATTATGTGAAGAAATATTTGTTTTGAGGAAAGCGACTTTATGTCCACCCTGTATATAAGCAGCTCGAAGGAAAATAATGCTAAGCGACATTTTCTTACTTTTCGAGTAAACTGGAAAAGAAAGTTCAACATTCCCATTTCCAATATATTGTAATAACCAGTGGCGAGGCTTGAGGTGAGACAGGGTAGACAGCGTCTACCTTTTAGAATTTTACGAGTCTAAATTACTAACTTAAAATTTCGTAATTTAAAGTTTCCGAATTGAAAATTTCCTATAATTTATTTTCTGATTTTTTTTTCCACAACGAATCTAGATATTTTTCTAGAACCTGCTTCCATTTACTTAGACAGATCGCAAACCGTCTACCGGACCCCTCTGGTAGATTCATATGCTTTGCATCATCATATAGAAACGTAGGGGTAACAGCCGCGCAAGAAATCCAAAGTCGAAAGCTCGCTGTGCAGTAATGCCAATAAAAAGACGTTTGGGATTTTGTCTACCTTTACAAGATTGCTAATCTAGTATATTTTAAGCTAGATTTGTAATTGTCAGAAACAGACCGCTATTTCTTCTTATTTGTTTTTATTTTAAATCACCTTCTGAGCTCCCCCTATAAAATGTTAAATTGTTATAATGTACTCTTGAAAAACATTAGTTTATATATTTTGTCCCTATGTTCTGGATTAAAAAAAAAAAAAAAAATCCTACTGGAAAGTTGAGATGTTGTATTGGCAACCCTACCACTGGTGTGTATTTCGCGAGAGTGACAAGTGTAAAGTTGGACTGAAGTGAGCTTTTTCCTTGTTTGTGTGTGTTTATAAATTATTTTGTTAAGTGCGGTGGTGTTTACTAGTGTGGTCATGGATTCGGATTTTGACAAACCCGATTTTGATTCTGATAATTTCTCAGCATTGCCGTTTGAGAAAAAAAAAAAAAAAAAAAAAGACCACATTTGAGTTTGAGCTAACAGGATTGAAAGTACTACATTCGTGAAAATTCATGGTACAGCAAATATGAATGGCTCTGCGGAACTGGAAAAGGTAAAACGAAAAGTTATTGTGTTATTGGTGTTTAATGTTTAGAGGTATTTTGAAATTTGTAGAGAGCCATGGTGTAGAACTGGAGTGACTACTATGAAAAATTTCGAGAACAAAGCAAAGAAACATGCAGCGTCTCTATCCCACATAAGGTGCAGAAAGTTTTCATATGCTGGGCCGGGTTCACATAGAACATGCATTATCAGAGGGTTTTAGATTGCAAGCAATTAAGCACAATGAAGTCGTCGCAAAGAACAGAAAAATTGGAGTAGATTAATTGATGTTTGCCATTTGAGTGTGCAAGAACTCACATTTAGAGGTCATAGGGAAGGATTAGTCTGTAAACAAAGGGAATTATTTAGCAACTTTGGACTTGTTAGCTGTTGAGGAATCATTTATGAGGGATCACTTAGAGTATGAAAACGTGTTCAAGGGGACTTCTAGTGATATTCTAAATGATTTCATTCAAGCAGTAACAACTGCGATTCAGGAACACATAAGACATGAAATCGAAAAAGCACAATTTATATCTGTTCAGGCAGATGAAACAACAGATGTGTCAGTTAAGTCTCAAATGAGTATAATTTCCCGATTTTATCTAAATGGCAAAATTGAAGAGAGATTTTTAGGATTTTATTATGTTTTTGCGAACAAAACAGCTAATAGATTCTGTAATTATTACTGTTTTGAGAGATTGGAACATTTCGAGGTCAAAACTTATGTGTCAAACATATGACGGTGCTAGTGTAATGTCAGGTCACAGGAAGGGGGGGGGGGTGCAAGCAATTGTTCAAAAATCTTACCCATTAGCCATTTTTGTACATTGTTATGCTCACCAACTTGCTACATTGCTACAAGTTTTGATAAGCTATTTGCTTTTCTTACAAACATTTAGTTTAATTAGGCAAGAAAGCCTTAGCCCAAAGAAAAATCAGAGATTATACGTATTTAAAATAAGTCTTGAAAATCAATTAAAATTTGATTTTGTTCTGCGTTAACATAAGAATATCTGGGGGAGAGTTCTAAACCTCCCATTCCCCTCGGTACGACCTAGGAAAGTCGTGATTTTGTTTGTTCCATTAGTTTATTTTCATTACAAGAAATTGAGATAAAAAGAAATGTAGATAACTGATTGAAAGAATAAGTTATATACTACTATATTCTTCTATTTTAAATTGCAGAAGTTCATTCTTTAATTCTGTTTAAAGCGTCACATTGCTGGAAATTAGTCAACAATAGCTGTCAATGCTGCTCGTGCAAATCTTGATTTGAACGTCAGAAGACCGCAGTTCCTCCCCTCAGCTACCCGCGCTTCACTTCTGTACTACACACAGAACAGTCTACCACACTCTATGATGGAATGCATATACGCAAGGGATAAAGCAAGCTGAGAGTAGAAACGAAACGACAATATAATAATATTCTAAATATTATTAAATATCTTAAGGAGAAACCAATAGCGCTCTATATTTGGTGGTTCACATGCTCTTGCGAGCTGCACAAGGCGACGCCACTGTATTTTTATATATATGGCTACATGGTATACCTACAAACCCATTTATATTTGAGTTTCTGATCCCATTTGTATATAAAATTGAAACCTCTGGGGTTGGAACTGTTAAAGCTATGAAAGAAAGCTACCAGCACCTATCTTGCAGTATCTTCTGAAGCTCTTGCACTTGGGCGCGTGCAAGTTGTCAACCGCATTTTGAGATGAAAAATATATGTCTTCGAGTGTACATAGATAGATCTTCATCAAATCGAATCGTGTAACAAGCCATTTTTTCGATTATCAACTCGAGTGGGAAATTGGAAGCCTCAAAATGTATACGTTATATATAGTGAAACATGTTACCAGTGAGGTAGGCATTGCAAATAACACTAGTTAACAAATTTAAACTTTTTGTTTGTTACATGAGAAAAATCACCTGATCTTAAAGGAATTTTTTTGCGCTGAATTCGAATATGCACTCGGTTTCTCTCCATCACGTACAGTTTTCCCGTAACAGAGGGATTTTCGGGAAATTCCCTCAAAAATTTCCCTTTTTCAGATATTTTATTCCCCTAGCTCCTGTCCCCTTACATATAGTAACATAGAAATTATACCTAAGTATACCTTGATTTATATTTAATAAACCCTAAAAGTTTCGTAAAAATCGCTTTGTTCTTTCTAGAGAAATAAATATATTTGTATGTATACTGTGTGCACTGTTTATTGCACCTGATAGTAATGCTTTCAGATCTCGTGAGTTGGGGTAAAAACGATTTGCTTTATTACTACAAACACAGACATAAAAATGAATATTTACAATAGTCAACAACACACTTGTATTGCTCTCTGTAAATTAGAAACGTGTATAAAAATAGAATGTACTTCCAACGTATACTTTTTTTAAACGTACAGTATATGTATATCTTAATACATATATATATACAATTCTCCAAGTTTTTTCGTTTTGTTCATGAAATGGTTATCAATATTTGTTATCAAATGTAACAGAATGCAAAAGAAAGAAAGAATGGAATACAGACTCATTGTTGACAACAATGAACTAATGCAGTCTGAATTTTCCACTACGGTATCGTTTCCCCCTCCCCCCGCGCATTTCTTTCTTTCTTGTGTTCTTGACACCTGGTGAGGTAGTTTTGTACATTTTTATATTGACGTGTGGTTTAACACTACTTCACTTTCAAAGTTGTCTTTGCTTCTAACAAGTAAACCTTACGTTTGGGTGAATCGAGTTGCTGATTGAGACACATATGAAAAAGTAGTACTAAATGTGGTCAGTATTTCAGTGAAGTTGTAGGTGCGAAGCTCCAGGGGTTTAGGAGATACAGCTACCAGAACATCGCATGGAAGTACAGAATAGTCTTCATACAGTTGGAGGTAAAAGCCCTGTGAGACCTCTTGTAACGACAAAAGGTGAATAACAAATATATGGGTACATATTAGGACTAGGGGGAAGTCATATAGTAAGGGTATACCTGGCGGCAGCCATCTTGAAATCCGCCATTTTGAATTAAGGTTAAGTTTTTAAAATAGGAATAGAGTCATGTGATAAATGATTTAAGGCGCAAATTTAATCAGAAGAACAATGGTGACATTAATTTTGATTTACGCGCAATTGGTAAGAAATTACAGGGAAATTAAATATTGTTGCAGCATATATATTAGTCCTTTACCCCACCTTGTAAATTTTGTGTTAATGATAATAATTAAATAAAAAGCAGGTGGATAAATATTAGGTATATGGTAAGAGTTGCCTTGATGGCGACCATGTTCAAATCCGCCATTTTGAATGAGACAAAAGTTTTAAACAAAACGCATAACAGTGACGCCTTATTAATAGCAAATTTTACCTTAAATCCAACGGTATAACCATTTTTGCTTTATCATTAACCAGCACAAAATTAAATGGGAATAGAGTAATGCAATAGATGACTTCGGGCTACAAGTTAATCAGAAATACAATGATGGTGCTACAATGTTAGTTGTTTGATGCTGTACTTGCACGCCATTTCGTTGTTTTTCTTGTACCCTGTTCACATCTATTTCTCGCTGCAACAATATTTAATTTCCCTGTAACTTTTTACCAATTGCGCGTAAATCAAAATTAACACCACCATTGTTCTTCTGATTAAATTTGCGCCTTAAATCATGTATCACATGACCCTATTCCTATTTTAAAAACTTAATCTTAATTCAAAATGGCGGATTTCAAGATGGCCGCCGTCAGGTATACCCTTACTATATGACTTTCCCCTAGTCTTAATATGTACCCATATATTTGTTATTCACCTTTTGTCGTTAGACGAGGTATTACAGGGCTTTTACCTCCAACTGTATGAAGACTATTCTGTTCTTCCATGTGATGTTCTGGTAGCTGTATCTCCTAAACCCCTGGAGCTTCGCACCTACAACTTCACTGAAATACTGACCACATTTAGTACTACTTTCTCATATGTGTTTCAGTCAGCAACTCGATTCACCCAAACGTAAGGTTTACTTGTAAGAGTGCTTTCATGTTTGATCTTAACGGCATTATACCCAACTAAGACCAGAAGTTTAGTTTGTGATCAGTACAATAGCGTCAAGAGGACGGCGTTCGTGTGTTAACTCACCAAATAGTTTTTGTTATGTGTGTGGCCAGTTTGTATTTAAAGGACAGTGTAGATCCATTACGCCATCGGTGAAACTAGCATATTATATATATTTCGGATGTCGTGTGGGAGATCACGACAAAACTTGGGCACCCAACATAATTTGTGCGTCGTGCTACGTCACTTTACTTGCATGGGCCAAAGGGAAACGGAGGTTCATGAAATTTGCTGTACCAATGGTGTGGAGAGAACCCACCAACCATCTGGATGACTGTTATTTTTGTCTCACACTAGTTAAGGGACATTCTAAAAAAAAGCAAATACACAATAAGTTATCCCAACGTTAAATCCGCAATTAGACCTATTCCGCACGGGGATGAACTTCCACTTCCCGAGCCCCCTACCAACTGGGAAGAGATATGGCCAAAAGACTCTGATGAGGATCATGACCTTGATGAACCATCGACATCAACATGTACATCCAAGGATCCAACGTTCATCCCTGACTGTGTTCGCGAGCCACATTTCATCCGGCAATGTGAACTTAATGACCTAGTCCGTGATTTGCACCTGACAAAACAAGAGGCGGAACTTCTGGGATCAAGGCTCCAGCAGTGGAACTTATTGGATGCAGAAACGAACATATCAGTGTACAGGAAAAGGCATGTTCAATTTTCAAGCTATTTCTCAATGCAAGATAATGTGTGCGTATGTACGGATATAAATGGGTTGATGGCGGAGCTAGGAATTCCTTAAGTTCCAGAAGAATGGAGGTTATTTATCGACGCGTCAAAGATCAGCCTTAAAGCTGTCCTTTTACATAATGGAAATAAAAAACCTTCTATACCACTTGCGCACTCAGTGAAGATTAAGGAATCCTATGACACCATGTCAACTTTGCTAAATCTTATAAATTACAAGGACCATTTTTGGCAAATATGTTGTGATCTCAAGGTAGTTGGTATTTTATTAGGACTGCAGTGCGGTTACACGAAGTACCAATGTTTTTTATGTTTATGGGATAGCCGAGCTGATGACAAACATTATGAAGTGAAGGAATGGGAACCTAGAGTGAATTACGTACCTGGAGAATGCAACGTCAAATACGCTCCTTTGGTAGATCCTAATAAGATATTACTACCGCCACTTCATATCAAGTTAGGACTTATGAAAAACTTTGTCAAAGCCATGGACACATCTGGTGAAGGTTTCAAGTATTTGCGAGATAAGTTCCCTAACCTGAGTGATGCTAAGATTTCAGCGGGAGTGTTTATTGGTCCCCAAATTAGGAAATTAATGCTTGATGATAGCTTTGACAGCAAGTTAAACAGTGCTGAGCTAGCTGCCTGGACAGCATTTAAGTGTGTTGTGCGCAACTTTCTGGGCAATAACAAAGCTGAGAGTTACACAGAAATCGTACAGGACATGATACAGAAATACAAAGAGTTGGGTTGTAGGATGTCTTTAAAAATCCACTTTTTGCACTCCCACCTCAGCTTCTTTCCTGCTAACCTAGGTGCTCTCAGCGACGAACAGGGGGAAAGATTCCACCAAGATATAATGGCAATGGAGAAAAGGTACCAGGGACGATGGGATCCTTCAATGATGGGGGACTATTGTTGGGGTCTTGTTAGAGAATGCAACATTTCTTACAAAAGAAGGAAGTAGTGTACGTTTTTGTAACCCAATGGAAGTTTCATATATTGTGATAGTTTTGATTGTCTTTTCATGACCTTTTGGTACATTTGTATTATTGTTTATTGTAAATTGTCACACTTGTAAATTATATTGTATTATATTTTATATATGTGTTTGTGGTAATAAAGCAAAACGTTTTACCTCAACTTAAGAGATCTGAAAGCATTACTATAAGGTGCAATAAACAGTACACACAGTATACATACAAACATATTTATTTCTCTAGAAAGAATAAAGCGATTATTACGAAACTTGGAGGGTTTGTTAAATATGAATCAAAGTATACTTAGGTATAATTTCTATGTTAGTATATGCAAGGGGACAAGATCTTGGGGTGTAAAATAAACAAAAAGGGAAATTTTTGAGGGATTTTCCCGAAAATCCCTCTGTTACGGGAAAATCGTACGTGATGGAGAAAAACCGAGTGCATATTCGAATTCAGCGCAAAAAGTTTCTTTAAGAACAGGTAAGTTCCTTTTCATGTTCCTTTTTATGTAACAAAACCTTTGTTAACTAGTGTAATTTTCCTATGTTCAAGAATGCATTCCTTTCAGATTTTAAAAATTCTTATGCATTTATCTTCTTCTTGTGGACGAATGAGTATGTCAACATGTCCGAGAATAGGGTTGCCAACTCTGGAAAACAAATAAACCGGCACTCCCTCAGAATTACCTATGATATAGGACTAAGTGTGAATTATCTCTGTTCGGACGCATCCATAGGAAGGATCGTGGACAAAAGTGCATTAGCACCTGTATTCTTCATATCCTTAGTACATTCATTAATAAGCTTAATAGATATATTGTGCTAAAAATGAGAAACTAAAATCGGCATTGATCATTTTATTGTATTTACCAGTAATTGCCACTTCTTTAAAATTATCGAAACAGATTAATAAAAGTATATTAATAGTTACGTGACTATTTTAGGTTTACAAAATGAATTTACTCTTTAAACTTATACTTCAACTACAGGAAATTGATCTAAGAAGTCCTTTTTCACTCTCATTAAATATATAAAATTCCTTACAAGTAAATTCAAAATTTCCCCTGACACAGTTCCTATCATCTCTTTAAAAGTGAACCGTTAAGGGTTAAATTTATCTAAACAGATGAACAAAATATATTAATCGTTGATAGGTGATGAAAGGTGACAGTTTTGGATTTTCAGAATGAAAGTTACTTTTTAAATCTATACTTTGAATCTATACTAGATGAAATTGCTTGAAACTAGATAAAAATTAAAAAAAAAAAGGTCATAAAGGGGTTGGTAAGAAAGTTGTACCGGTCACCGGCTTTAATCAAAATAACAGCAATATTTCCGCCAGGATGGTAAAAAATTGGCAACCCTACCCGAGAAATGATAGTAGCAACGCAGAAGCCATTACTTCACTATTAAGGATGAAAAGAATATTAGTCTCTAAAATGACTGGTGACGGTCCCTATGATATTTCAGCCCAAGTGCAGTTGCATTCTAAAAATTATCGAGATTCTTAACTAAAGCCCAGCTACGATGGGTACTTATTGTTAGACGTATATACAAAATTCTTTAGCACAATTAAGGATAATGAACATAATTAGCCACTTTGATCAATGTATCCTTTTGCACTTCATTTTTGAACTAATCTCTCTTTATTTGATGCCCCAGACTATGCACTGAGTCTAAGAGGGACGGTAATAATGAGATGGATGATAAAGATGGAATGAGGACTTGGGGGGAAATGGGATAACTCCTAGAAAACCCACGCACGTGTGTTTGTCTACCAGAAAATCAACTTGGCGGGAGTTGATCCCGAACCAAGGATTCCACGTGCCAGATATGAATGCCCAACCACAGACACCGTGGCTTCTTATTTTGCATCATAGTCAATTCTGCTAATTTGGGTCTACGCTGTTTCTTATAAGTTCTATGACATATCAAATTACATATACGGTATTGTGTACTTCCAATATATTACTTCTTACTATCGAAAATCGAATGTTTCTTTCTTTCTTTTTTTTTTAATTTTCAGAAATGTCCTATATGTATGACATATATTGGTCTCAACATATCCTGCAAGAAAATGGCGTTTCTCTTAGACATTGTCAATCGTTATTTAATTGGCAGATAATAAAAGACAGAGAAGCATTTGTGATTCTTCATTTGAACCGTTTTCCAATTCATCTTCTACAAAAGGTTAGTGATAGTTTTGTAAGTTTTGTAAGAAGTACAGAAGACTGTTCGATTTATATCAGACCGATTTTGAAGGGTACTTAGCTTACAAGAAACTTTGCTTCCACCATCGATGGTGCTATTGGACCCTAGGACTGTGGACTACTGCCTAACATCTAAGTTTTCATTGGAGGAACTCCAACAAAGTATGGGGAAGGGAATAAAGTCTTACTCCTCTTTGGAAGCTTTCCAGAAAAGAGCAATGATTGAGATGCCTTTCCAAAAGGCCAAACATAGATAAGTCTACTGGAATGGCATCATGGCTCTTCACAGGAATGCCTTCAAACGAAATTACATAAAATTCTAATTCCCGTTACATTTCCTGATTAAACTGTATAGTGGTTCTGATAGTATAACTTGAAGCCTTGTACCCTCTACTGGTTGGTATCCGAGCCACACAGTTGTGGGATGTCGATTCGAAAGGTAGGTGTCATACTGGAGGCTTGGAAATATCTTGTATTCACGTTTTTATATACCTTGCGTGTCAACAACTTCCCCACTAACTGAATACCGTAACAACCCAGGTGGAAAACTTTCCTGAAAATGGCAAATCAACATGTAGCAGCCTTTAGAATTGCTGATACAATGTTGTGAATGAGTCATGTTCAAAATCATTAATGGGACGATTATTTTTGATTATTGGTCTAGTACTAATTTATTCATTGGATATCGGAAATTACCAATACTGACCAATGTCTTATATTTTTTTAAATTATTTCTCTGTGCATTTATGAGTGCATTAGTATTTTCGAAGTATTGGAAGTATTTCTTAAAAGCCCTCGTTATTGGATCTTCATGGGAGATCCCAGTTGGAAGGCGCTGACGTGATTAGTCTGAATAAGTCTGGAGAAGGAAGAGAAATCTAGTGTTTCAATGAGTTTCTGTTCGTTATTCATAGTTTGTCAGTGAACAGATTAAAAAAAAAAAAAAAAAAAAAACACACAAAAAAAAAACAGGAAACATTTTTGTGCATGATTTTCAGTTGGCCAGCAACAAAAATTACTAACTGCTGCGTTAAGATATTTATTTTCCTTGTTTGTCTCCCTTTTTTTCTATCATGTGGATGTTATAATTTATGTAACAGCTATGTAAGTATTGAATAATGAAAATATACCATGAGAGACTTCCTATTTCCAAGCCCAACATCATCTAACCATATTTTCCAAAGTCTAAATACCAAGACAGTGCATTTTCGAAGTATTGGAAGTATTTCTTAAAAGCCCTCGTTATTGGATCTTCATGGGAGATCTCAGTTGGAAGGCGCTGACGTGATTAGTCTGAATAAGTCTGGAGAAGGAAGAGAAATCTAGTGTTTCAATGAGTTTCTGTTCGTTATTCATAGTTTGTCAGTGCCCGAATGTGATTACCAGCAGTGAGATGGATGTATATTTCATCTATTGGAACGACTATCTCTATTTGAACCCCACCAGGTGCTTTCATACAGTTTCCCGCGGTTCGTTTCTCGTTTTGCAATGTGGCGAGGGAGCAGGTAGTTTGCATGGGCCGTACGGAGCCGCTTACAAATGGCTGTGTTCACAGTTGAAGGTGCGAAATTGAATCGCTGACCTACACCATGTTTACCGATGATTTTTCTCTGGTACGTCAATTGGTTGATCTCCTACAGTATTGAGTGTTATTTCTTGGAGTCCTCTTTCTGTCACTTTCTCTGGGAGGCTGTTTCGCCACGAGCTCCTAGTTTGTGCTTTTGCGATTGTCACTCCGAGTGTGAACCCATTATATCAATACTGTTTCACTATGCAGATATGGGAAAAATGATATTTGAAGCGGGCCATGACTATCCTTCCCAGAAATGGTTTAATTTACCAGATAAGTGCTTGATGACACTTACGCATGGCACTCACCCACCTACAACTTCATACACACTGCTACTCAAGACAGTAGATGAGTCATTCTAGAATCATTCCTCAGGTGGCAGTTGCATTCCTAGTTTGTTTCGATATAAACCGAACAACCTTCTATATAAACACATGAACCGCTTACTGCAGAAAGCAAACGTGTCCCCATTTCGTATTGTTTGCAGGAGAGGGAAAAAAAGTTAAGAAAACTTTCTTTGCGATATTTACACCATAACATGAAAGTTGTAGACGTCGCAATGCCTATTGTTATTGCGCGGAAAGTATCATTTCGGTGCTAAACGATCCATTAATATGATCCATTACAAACCATTATCGTCACAAAAAAGGAAATGTGAAAATGTTGGACATCCTTCCTTTCTGCAGTAAACGGTTCATATTTTTATAATTGTTTCCAATGATGTTAAAAACAAGGCGATGTTTTCACTAGATACTATTTATTTACATATCCAATAATTTAAGCCCCTTCTAGATGTAAGCATTTATTGAAAGATTTCTCTTCGCAGATACGCTGCCAAAATTTGTTATGGTATAATATGGCCCATGCCAATAGTGTAATTTTTATTAGTAGTTACAACAATTGCAACCAAGTTAAAATTGGGCCACGGTGCCTCAATGGTTGAGTGTTCAACTCTGGTGTGTGGGATCTCTGGCTTGATCCCAGTTTGCGCCAAGTGGATTTTGTGTTGGATAAACACAATGCAATGCAAGAGGATGAATAAGGCGACTCTAAAGAAAGAACGTTAGTGTTCTACATCACAACTCCTTTTTCGGCATCACCTTATCAGCGATACGTCTTATATACATAATTCTATACTATATGCAATAGTATCATATATACTTCTATTTTCATATTTATATTGTCAATGTAAATAGCAGCAATACAAAATATCAATATCAATATTGAAGTACTTCATATTTTTTTGTAGTTTCAATCAAACCAAACGGTCAGATAATCGGGGATAAGGGCCGCCTTACGCATCCATTTGCATCCTTTGCTTAATATATGGCCAATCATGTCATGAGAATGTGAACTGTGACACCTTTTACGTACTGCGAGCAGTGGCGGTTTTAGCGGGTAGGCCGGGTAGGCACTGGCCTACTCCAAAATTTTGAAAAATATATAAACACTAAAAGATACAATAAAGAGTAAATATATTTTCCACTTTTTATATTAATGGTAAATAATTATTTAATAAACATCATCAACTACTACTGTAAAAGTAATTTCCTATCGTCATTAATCAATCAAATGTGCATATGTATCCATACGCGAGGGAGCGAGCCTACCCCAAAATTAAAATCTTAAAGCCGCTCCTGACTGCGAGCCTTAGCGTGTTGGAGGTGAACTACTGAAAAACTGAATAAAAGTTTGTTGTGAAATGACTTGATACTAGACCGAAGTAAGTTTGTTTTATTTTCGTTTCAACTACAGTGTCAAACGGCTTTCTTGCAATTGAGTCAGTCAATTTTCCATTTTTCTGCAGGTAGCTTCCTCTTTTTTTTTTTTTTTTTTTAATCACATTCATTTTTACTGAAATAAATGCGAAGAATAACACTGTTAATAACAGAACTGCATCTAGTCATTTTTCCGAGAAGAACAAGTAGAATAACATCTAAAATTTATGATAAAACTTAAGGAAATAGTTATTCTTCTTACAGAATCTGTTACAATTACTAAAGAAAAATCCTCTTGAAGAAATCCCTCCCTAGACAGAATTCTTCGTCTCGAAAGATTAGTCAGAACGGGAATTCCCGTTCTGCCTAAAGATAAGATTGTTTAAAATATTTTCTACGAAGTGCTGGAAGGCCTTTAGGCAGAACGGGAAGACACCATTAAAAATCTTGCTATTTTGGTTTTTAAAAGATTTTGAATTCTTGTTTTTAAGTGCCAATAGAATAAAACAACTTACTTTCGACAATATAAATTTTCAAGCAAAGCACGCAACGCAAGATTGAATGAAAATCAAGCTTTACACGGTTGTGATCGTCACAACAACGATTGATCAATCGATTGCCAACGATTTCATGACGTCACATCAAGCATGAGAAAGTGCCTCTGGCTGAGGAAGGAAATCCAATGCAATCGTTCGTTGCATCAATGAATTTTAAAGTTTGTAAAAATAAATAAATAAATAAATAAATAAGTAAATAAATAAAATTAGAAAAAAAGCCAATTAAAAAGACGATAATAGTATACGAGCTTAATGCAAGATTGCACCCCCAGATTTTTTGAACACTCCTCTAAGTTCAAAATTCTGGATAAATCACTGAATTGAACCAATTAATCTATCTGTAATATTTCAGAACAGGTAATATAAAAGTATGAGCACAATACTTGTTCTGTTGGCCCATAAATAGTTCAAAGCATTTTTGTTCCTTTTATTCAATGAAAGTGACTTAAGGCTAGAGAGATGAATTCTAGCAAGTTGAATTTTAAATAGAACGTGTTTGTAAAGATTACTTTAAGCAATACGCTAAAATAAGATACGTTATCTTATTATTTTCCTTTGTGTGTGTGTGATTGCAGCAGCGCAAATCTATCTTCAACATTGGGGGAACGTTTTTTTTTTTTTTTTTTTGAGATGTGTTCAAAATATTTATGAAGCTGAAAAACAATGTTGTGGAGGATCAGGGGAGCAGAGTTGCCCTCAACACTGGGAAACGGGCAGATTTGAGGCTTATTCTGGGGTGACATCAATTTCGTCTCACTTTTCTTTGTAGCAAGGATTTTCTCAGAGTTCTCCAGTTTCTTTCGACTTTCTTTATTCCACTAGTTCATTCCTTCTCAACATTGCCGTCTTCTTTAGCCTATCTGGCATAAATGTCGGACGTAAAACGGAAAGGAAAGAATTTTTAAAAATCAAGTTAAAGTTTTCGTTTTTGAAAACTGCTTCAAATAAACACACACACACAAAATGGCGCAAATCCCGGGGAGGAAGAGGGGGGACATGTCCCCTCCAATCTTGGATCTGGGGGGACTGTCCCCCCAACAATTCGATTTAAAATGTGTGTTTTGGGTAGAAATGTGACGATTTGTGTCCGATTGCTACACTAACATGCTTTCTTAAGAATCGCCTTATGCATCCTCTTGCATTGTTTACTTAATATATGGCCAAACGTGTCTTGAGGATGTGGACTGCGGCACCTTTTACATACTGCGACTCCTAACATGTTAGAGATGAATTACTGAAAAAGTGAATTACATCTTGATGTGAAATAATTTGATATTATACCAAATTAAGTTTATTTTATGTTCGTTTCAATTACAATGTCAAACGGCTTTCTTGCAACTAAGTCAATCAATTTTCCATTTGCCCGCAGGTATTTTTTTTTAATAACATTCATCTTTACCAAAGTAGGTGTGAATAACACTGCTGATAAAGAACACTATCCTCATAATTTTTCCGAGAACAACAAGAAGAATAACATCTAAATTTATGATGAAACTTGAAGAAATAGTTATTCTTTTTACAGCCTGTTAGAATTACCAAACACATTATTACGAATGAAAGACAAAATTCAAGAGGACAAACTCCAAGGAAAATTCAGACAAAACGGACTAAGTTCAAGCGACAGAATCATAGGCGCAGATTAATGAAAGAATGATTATTTTTTCTTCAACTGTTATGTATCTAAAATGTTATCTGAAATTCTTCACTTTGCGGAAATAACATTTTAAAAGAATGCTGAAAACCCAACAAAAGACGTAAGACTATTATAGTAAGTATATGTTTCACATTTTGATCTTTGCTAAAAAATCTTGATCAGTATTTCAGAATTAAAATAAATATTTATGGTCTTACTGTAATATGCTAAACGCATTTCAAATGTATTGAAGGTATAATAAGTAGAAATACCCAGAAGTTTTCATATGGGTGTCTGTGAAAGTAATTAAAGCTAATCTGCATTTTTATTATAATATTTTTACGTTTTATTGAGTTTTCAGCATTTTAATAGAACGAAAAAGTTATTTCAGTTGAAAAATACAGATAACATTTAAGAATATATGACACTTAAAGGGAAAAATAATCATATATGGTGTGCACTGGTACATCCAATATATACTGTGATTTTGTCCTCGTCAGAATTTTCCTTGCATTTTGACCACTTGGATTTAGTTCCCGCCCTCGTTACTATAGCCATTTTATACATGAGTTTCGATCTGCATACAAACACGATAGGAGTCAAGCTTTTCGGTGCTGTATTTCCCTAACCTCCTCACATAGACTTCCCTGTCTCCAGAGATTATGCAGAACAGGAATTTCCGTTCTGTCTAACGATAAGATCATTTAAAATATTTTCTACAAAGTCCTGGAGGCTTTAGGCAGAACAAGAATGAATCTTTTTAATATTTCACCCCCTAGTTGGGGGTGTACGAAAATTGTAGGGAGTGCCGGGGAGTGTTAGGGGGTGTAGATAAAACGCTTGTTCTATTACTTTTTAAAAAAATAAATACAAGAATACATTATGAACGCTTTTTACAGTTTTTTCCGACACATTTTAGAACACATTTTTAGAACAAACAGAATTTAGGTAAAAAAATACTTGTAATGTATGTCATTACAATCTAACAGAACTTTAATTCAGTGTGCTCTTTAATGTATATAAATCCTGGTTATCTATTCTTTTGCATCAAATACCTGTATTGTGCTCAAAAAGTGGGTTCTTATCTTTTAATTAGCAAAGTGCATTTGCATGATTTCATTAACGTGTTGATCGGGTGTATATGTGGGTTCGGGATAGGCATTGCTTCTTTTACAATAATACACTCTTATATTTTGAAAATGCAATACTAAGGAACCCTTAGGGGAACTATGGCTCTGTAGAAGAGTTCTTCATTTGATGCAAGGGGCTCTTGGTTCCACTGGCGTCTCTGGCATGTAAAATTTGGGGGGACATGAAAGAAAGTGATTTAAATGGTACTACCTAGCCCAATCTGTTTATTAACTTCCATTCCATTTGTTACCTTTCTGCTTACCTTCACGGACCCCCTAAGGTATATCAAGAACTCGATTACAATCGTTTCACACCTTGAATATTATATTCCAAATAAATATAATTATTATTATTTATATGATATTCTGTCGTTAGTAAATAAATTAAATTAGAATAAAATATTAAATATTTTGTATTTCAAAATATTGAGGGGACGCCTCCCCCTCGTTCTCCCTCCCGCCAGAGACACCCGTGCTTGGTTCGATTCCAAGCCATATTTAGCATGTAGTGTAAAACTTTGTATCCGTGGGCTTTTTCGGGGTTCTCTAGTTTTCACCCATGCTCATCTACTTTAACAATGATTTGTTTTCATTAATCGTCCCTCTTCTTTAGCTTGCAGGACATAATCATGAGACATAAAACTTTTTTTTTTTGTTGTTGTTGTTAAAAAGATTTCAGATGAACCCCACATTCACAGAATGTGTATAGGCTAGAAGGACTTATGCAGATTCACAACAAATTACGTGTGCCGTCCATGTTACACTGGAATAAGTAACTGGAGTCAGGCCAACTAGAAACAGTTCAATAATGTCCGAATGTATCTGGATGGACGTACAATATCTATCCATCTTTAAGCCTTGTTTCATTTTGCCTCACTCCTGAAAAGGATGTTCAATTAATTAATGAAAATCTCTATTTGTAACATAGAGTTATAAATAT
This sequence comes from Thermobia domestica, assembly GCF_964235325.1. Lineage (NCBI taxonomy): Eukaryota > Metazoa > Arthropoda > Insecta > Zygentoma > Lepismatidae > Thermobia > Thermobia domestica. The sequence goes on along the minus strand of NC_137462.1, from coordinate 114,421,737 downwards.
CAAGTGAAAATAATTTATTGTACTTGGATAGCACAAAATTCAGAAAAGAATATTTCTCTTTCTTGTTCTTCAATCATTCGAAAGAAAGTTATATTTCCGTCGAAGTAGGTGGAGATGATGCAATCAACGTATGTCATTCGATGATGAATAGCTTCATAATTGTCACCTATATTGCTTGAGCATGTATTAAACAATTACTCTAAGGTTACTGTTTGCTCTATGTAATATACATAGCCTCACAAATTATTGTTTATGTGTTCACAAATAATCTATAACTGGAAAGCACTAATAAAAGGTTTCTCTTGTGTCCAAATTCTTCTCTAGCAAAATATATATAAAGTATGTTAAAATTGTTATCCTGGAGTTTTCTTTTAAGTAGGGCCTAATTAAGTACTTTTCAATAAGAAAATAATGCTTCGTATTCGAACTATAAGCAGATGGTGGTACGCACCTTTGGCGTGGGAGATCCGTATTCGATTCCAGGTGGAAGATCATGCCATTCTGATCCCACGTTAAGCTGTAGTTACACATCTCACACAGACTCCGTGTTAAACTCCAAATTAGAAATAGACAGATGAGAGTGCAAGGTATTTTCTCATCAAACGCAAAACATATTAGGTAACTTTGTGAATCAAAATTGAATAAAAGACAACATGTATAGACCAAGTAGCTACTAGGAAATAACAATACAATTATACCATGTTCTGCAAAAACAAACTAAGAACCAATATTACAAAATGTAGGTAAATGCAATGACTGGTTCCTGATACGCATCAGTAAATTATGTACAAACAATAAGAACCGAAAACATAAACGTGTCTTCGTCGGACTTAATACTCAAGTTTTCTTTACAATCATGAAAATGGAGCTTAATTTCTTATTGTATCCTCGGTACAATTGTAGCAAGGCATTGTTTTAAATACTTTAGCACTTTAAGTGCCAAGTCCCAAAATCAGATGTTTTACTGGCCTATTGAATAATATGTGAAATGTAACGTATGCACGCAGTAATAGACAAGTGTGTATCAAATGGGGCTTAAACTGATTTCCCGTTCCGTGTTAAATTCTTAAAATAGCACTTCTATTTACATTTCCTATACAACTTTATCCAAATGTGAAACAATAATGATTATATTAAAATTTTAAGATATTTAAAATATGTTTACTTACATATTCAAAACAAATTTTCTGCACTAAATTAAAGCTCTGAATATACTTAATTTTTCTCAAATATAAGACACAAAAGTAGCTTAAATTTTCTCCCACAAAGATATCCAAAACAAACATAATGTAATCAGATATAATTTTATTTTGTTATTATTTCAAAGACTTCCATTAGGGGATTCATTCAAATGATAGGACATACGTTTTCTCGTTTAAAATCTGTATATTTCCTTAAGTATTCAGTTCTAAAAGGTTTCAGAAGAAATATTTGGGAGAATAATACAATGGTTAGGTTAGTGCATTTTTTTCGTTTTACGGGATAACCAAACGAAGAAGGAGAGCGTGATAGTTTTTTCTCATATATTGCATACATACATCTAACAGGTGAAAACAACAACCAACTGCATCAAGCGGAGTAGAAGATAAAGCTAAGGCTTTACTTTTCAAAGATGTAACAAGAGAAGGTCGGAAGAAAGGAATAATTTTGACCACTCATGTCTCATATATCTAGGATAACCACTCGAAAGGCTTCACCGAGACACGAAGAGAAACCTATGTTGTGAGAGAAAGTAGATGTTACAGGCTTCAGCCCATGGAGCATACGCGTGCGGGTGAATGCGAGAGGCGGAGAGAGGGACGAATAATTCGGCTAATTTGCATTAGTTCTATCTAAAAGCAGAGAACGACTGACAAGTGAGTTAAGCAGGGGTACCTAACGTTTGATAGGTTGTTGCATCCAACGGTCAAGAGAGATAAAACAAAGAATCTGAGACATGGGATGCAGGCGGCTGCGGTAGATGGATAATGCACAATCGG